>NW_024870758.1:24423433-25799917 GCF_019054845.1 Dipodomys spectabilis
TGAAATGACAAATAAATTATAAAAAAGCAAGAATGATTTCATGTCTGATCTAATGTAGATGTGGGCTCTAATGAGCCTCAACACTTCATTTTCTAGTTGAGAAATCTAATACATGAAGAAGTAAATGGTGTCATACAATGCAAGTGGAGAGTCAGAAAGCACTTAAAATTTAATAGATATTTCAATAGATATTAAAATATATTTACTTTTATATTTTTGTATGCAAGCATCTATATATTCTTATGTTCTTATATTTCAATATATTGTATTTCTATGTATTGGTTTCCATTTATACTATAGAAATAAATATTTAATAGCTATACATTTAATAGACACTAAAGATTTAATAAGAGATTTAAATAGATTAAAAAATTTAGTAAATATTTTTGATCAGTCATTTGGTGGTGCATGTCTATGATCTCAGTAATGATAAGAAGCCTAAAATAGTTGAATCAAGGCTTAGGTGGGATACAAGAAAATAAACTGTCATTCAAAGTGACAAGGAGATACACACACAGAAGGATTTCAGGCCAACCTGGTCTACAAATACAGTGAAGACTCCATCTCGAAAGTGAGTCAAAAAAGGACTGAGTGTATGGTTCAAGTAGTATAGCACTTGCTTAGCAAGCAAGGATTCCTGAATTCAATTCCCAATATTGCCAAAACAACAACCAGAATGACAAAACTCACTTGTGAGACTACATAACCAAACCCAAAATGCTGTATCTACTATTGTAAACATAGTATGTGAATAATTCATATCTTTAGTATGAAGACTAAAAAAATCAAAATAATAATGTCTAAATATGTTGAGACAGGCAACAAAGATGTAAAATGGATTGATATTTATTAAAAAAAATTAAATGTGGAAAAAGAAAGGTATAATATTCTGATAGTATAGTTTCCCTTTTTTTGTATTCTTATTTTTTTTTTTTTTTTTTGGGAGTCTGATAGTGGGCCTGAACTCTGGGCCTGGGCGCTGTCCCTCAGCTCTTCAGCTCAAGGCTAGCGCTCTACCACTTGAGCCACAGAGCCACTTCTGGCTTTGTTTTCTTTTTGCTTATGTGGTGCTGAGGAATCAAACCCAGGGCCTCATGAATGCAAGGCAAGCGCTCTACCACTGAGCCACCTTCCCAGCCCCTTGTATTCTTATTTTATCATGCTATTACTATTACTTCACAATAGCTTGTTATAAACAAACGATGTTTTCTGTAAACCTCATGTCAACGACAAAGCAAAAATCCATTATGGACAAACCAGGAACAAATACAAGTAATCAAAACACACAATTAGAGTAAATCACTTAATCATAAAGAGAGATTGTATAGAGGCAGAACAGAAATGCAACAAAATTGGAAGTTGCAATATGTCTATAGTAAGACCTTCCTTTTCAAAAATTACCTTGGATATAAATGGAGTAAATTCTCCAGTTAAAAGACAGAATGACTAGATGTAAAATTTAAAAAAATTGAACTACTTTTTTTTACAACAAACTCACTTCACATCTAAGGCCCCATATATACTGAAAATAAAGAGATAAAAATACATATTTCATGCAAAGGGGATCTTAAAGAGCAAGAGTAGCCATGCCTATATCAGAGAAAATATACTTTTAATAAAAAACAGTAAAAAGAGACAAGAAAAGTCATTACATAATGATAAAGGAATAATTCAGCAAAAGGAAATAATTGCAAATATGCACCCAATATCAGAGTACTCAAATATATAAGGCAAATGTTAGTGGACTTGATGGAAGAGATAAACTCCAATACAATAGTATATCAGAAGTATAACACTTTCAGTAATGGACAGTAAATTAATAAAGAAACAGCAGAGACAAATTGTACCCTAGAATAAATGGCCCTGCTGATTGCACATTTTCCTCATTGCAATAGAACATTCTGCAGGATAGATCAAATGTTAGGCCACAAAGCTAGTCTCAACAGATTTTTAAAACCTGAAACCATATCAAATATCTTTTCTGGACACAATGAGATTAAATTAAAAAGTAGTAACAAGAAAAATTTTGGTTATAAGATAAACACATGGAGATTAAATATCTTACTTCTGAATAACTTATGAATCAAGAAAGAAATAAATTTAAAATTTCTTGAAATAAATGAAAATGGAACTAAAACATGCCAAAACCTATGTGCCCAAGCAAAAACATGACTAAGAAAGACATTACTAGCCCACATCCATGCCCACATTCAAAAATTGAAAAGATTTTAAGAAATAAGATGTTGCTGTGAAATATCCCTTCATTTCAAGGATGCTCAATAAGAACAAGAACAAACCCCAAATTCAAAGAAGGAAATCAGAGTAGAATTGAGGGGAATGGAGATTTAAAATTTGCAAAAAATAAATGAAATAAAAATTAATTCTTTAAAAATAAATAAAATGGGGCTGGGAAGGTTGCTCATTGGTAGAGTGCTTGCCTTGCATGCATGAGGCCCTGGGTTCAATTCCTCAGCTCCACATAAGCAGAAAAAGCTGGAAGTGGCACTGTGGCTCAACTGGTAGAGCACTAGCCTTGAGCTGAAGAGCTGAGGGACAGCGCCCAGGCCCAGAGTTCAGGCCCTACGACCGACAAAAAATAAAATAAAATAAAATAAAATAGAATAAAATGGACAACCTTTACTTAGAATAAAAAAAATCAAATAAGTAAAATCAGAAGGATATATTACTACTGATATCACAGAAATACAAAAAATGATTAGAGATTATATACACAGCTTTATGCTACAAATTTGATGTTAGAAGACATGAATAAATTCATAGATTTTCTGACTTCATACATTTTTACCAAGACTGTACCTTGAAGCAATAGAAACCTTGAACAGAACAATAACTTAGGAGATTCATTCAGTAATTAAAAAAAAAAAAGCCTACCAAAGAAAAGCCCAGGATCAGATGGTTTCGCTGCTAAATTCTACCAACATTTACAGAACTAGACCAATTTTCTTTGCTAATCTAAAAAGTAGACAAATAAGGAATTCATCTAAACACGTTCATTCTACAAGGCCACCATTACCCTGATCCTAAAACCAGATAAAGGATACTGCACAAAAATAAAATTATAGGGCCAGTGTTCTTGATGGCTGTGAAAATTCTCAACAGAATACTAGGAAATCAAATATAATAGCACATTTAAAGGATCATTCACTATGATCAAATGAGGTTCAATATATGCTAATCAAGAAGCATGGTATGCTGCATTAACATAATGGAGAAAAAAACATATGAACATCTTAATGGGTACAGGACAGCATTTGATAAAATTCAACCTGATTAAAAATGGTTACTAAATTAGGAATAGATGAAAGTGGGAGGCTATGGTGTGCACAGTAAAGTGACTACAGATGACAGTGATTAACTATATATTTTAAGAAGCTAGAAAAAAGAATTTTCTAAGTTTTGACTATATGTCTGAAGAGAAATACATTTAAATGGATTTAAACATTGTATAATATATACATATATCAAAACATTATGTTATCATTACCCATTAATATGTACAATTTTTATGTGTTAGTTTGTAAATGATATTTTTGTAAAAGACCCTTGGGATCCCAGAAACACAGTTTGAAGATATGTAGTGGATCATCCAAAGAACTTATTGAACTCAAAGCAGCAGCAAGTAATGCACTCCAGCTTCATGCATCTGCTCCAAAATTGAAAAGATAAACAAAGCAGAAGGAAAGAAAAGTCAAAGAAAAAAATGGACGAAGAAATGAAGAAAGGTTGAAGAAGAAAGAAACAGAGGAAAAAGAACAAATGGCAGTCACTAATGTAGCAAATTCTTAAAATTCTGGAAAAGCCTCTACATTAAAAAAAAATAAAAAAGGAAAAGAAAAGAGAAGACAGGATGCTCCTTTATACCGTAACCCTAACATCATTCTACAATAAATTCTAGCTTGATCTATTTAAAGGAAAATGGCAATTAAAACCCAATTCGAAGGGACAATTATTCCAAAAATGAGACTTCAGCTTATTTTAATTTGAAGTTGTTTCTAATTATTCTTGTAGTGATCTTCTAGCAATTGCTATGCTTTTATCTCTACTTTTGAATCAAGACTTTAGTTCCCACTGAAACTTCAGGTAACAGAACTTAAAAACATAAATAATTGGACTTCAGACATTGGATTATAATTAGGTATTATTTAAGTCTTAATTACAACCCACATTTTGTATTCTATTTTAGTTGGGAGAGTGTTAATATAAATTATGGAATGTAGTAGAAAATTGACAAAGAATGGCACAAAGCTACAAGCAGATAGGAGAAATAGGTTCTATTTTATTTCACAGAGGCTAATTGTAGTTACAAAGAATTCATTGTATATTTCAGTATAGCTACAAGAAAGGATTTTGCTTGTTCTTGCCACAACGAATGATAAATTTTCGAAGTAATGTATAAGCTAATCATGCTGATTTGATGATTAACAATACATATGTGTATCAAAATACATTTTTCTAATAAATCATATAATTATTGTGTGTCAAGTTTTAAAAGTTAACAAAAATTGATGAAGCAAATAATTTTACAAAATTATTTTCAACTTCTAGAAAAAACAAGAATAAAACTGAAAATTAGAGTAGCATTTGTAACATATCTTGCTTTTATAAATGTAGGATAATAAACAATGAAAATATTTAAAAAGAAAGAAAAATATGTTTCTTATACTCTGCTGATTTTCTTTTAGTTGTTAGCTTCATGTTGCCTTCAGAATTACAGGTATTACCGAGTCACATATTTTTATTCAGATAAATGGAAACCACTTCTAGCTTTGCTTAAAATCACGAAATTATTAGCAAACTAGTCAGAAAAGAAATAAACAAAACATAAGAACAACTTAACATAGAAACACTTACCAATAATAGTGTGTTCAGTGTGGTTTAGATATTTTTTACATATATAAGGCATGGAAGACTCACAATTCCTTCTCCTCCAAGCAGGTTGCATAAATGAATTAAATGTTCCACAGTGATATTCAACAAATGGCTCATTTATCCCTAAAAATAAAATGTGTGTTTAATGTGAGTTTAATACACATCAACGAGTAGTATCAGCATCAGGGGGACAGAGAGGGAATCTTTGGAAGATATCATTTTATGCCTATGATTTTGCCATTCAAGTTTAAGCATAACAACAAGATGTTTTCCCAAAGATCATATAACAGCCATTTCTGTGGTTTTAAAGTAGTGGAATATTTTGCAATGTTTACAACAGCAGACTGTAGTGTGGTTCTGACCCCAGCTCTCCAGCAACTTTGGCTAAGTAGCTTTCCTTCTTGGCCTCCATTCTTGTTTGGGAAAGCTTGCCTTACAGGAATTTAGTCAAACTAAAACAATATTTACAACTCATTTTCAGAATTCATGTCTTAGGTCTATATAGGAAATGCTGTGAGTCAAGACTACAGATGGGACCACATGCTGAGGGCAAGGAAAACCTTTGCTACCAGTATCTGAGCTCCAGTTCAGATAGCTGAGTGCTGTTCCGTCCGACCACTGCCAGCCAGCATTAACGTCCAGCTGATTCAAACCTATCCACACTTCCACGGCTTCATTACTCAGGTGCTCTGAAAAGAAAATTGCGGGTTTTAAACAAATGGCTCAATGCACTACTTTCTTCTTATCTTCCTATTCCTGGGTCATAGAGTCATCAGTTCATTCCAGGATGTGATAGGAAATGAAAGTGCTATTGTACCCCACCCAGATAGATACCTCCTCGTGTTAAAGCAAGGCTCTGCCATCTACAGAAACACAACAATGTCCTAAATGCTCACTGACACTACTTTTCAGTTATGAAGTACTTCATCCAGGCATCCAGAAATGTCACCTTTGGATGGTCTTCAGTCTATTCAAAGGTGAGCTGTTCTGACTTGGAAGCCATCTCCTTCCTGTGCTCAAGCACGGAAAAGTTAGAAAGTGGAGGAAGAATGCCCAGGGCCACTCCCAGAAAATGAACATGGGCAAGTCTTCACATTTAAGAAGGAATACAGAAGCACAACGGGACAGGGCTATGTATTGTGAGAGCTGTCAGTTGTCTGGTCAAAAGGAGCAGCAGCACCCTTGGACCAGAATTGTGGAAGGAGGCCTGGAAGGAGGTGACTGAGGCCTTGGCAGTGCAAAGTTGAGGCGGCTGTCACGCTATAGGTGGGAGAAGGTTTAGGATTACTTGATCCTAACCATTGTACCACAGGAACTCATGGTTTCATATCATCAATTTTTTTTTGTGAGAGACACTATAAATAAGCATGAATAGATTTACACAGAAAGATAAGCCTATCAAAATTGTAGAATGATTGAAAATTTTTCTTTGTTATTTTATTTTTTGGACCTGAATTCAATTTTTTTCTAGTCTAAACATGTATTAGTCAGAGAGCTTTCCTGAGAATGGCTAATTATGTAATACTCTCAAATGTTGCCATTTAGTTGTTTATTTATAAAAGACAGCATTGTTTCCTTATGACCCATCTATTCAGAATTCCATTTGTTTTGGGTCAGATTCAGGAGCCCAGGTGAGATTGAGAAAGCCTAATAGATAGGGATTATGACTTGGCTGTATGTTCCAGCTTTCCTAGGAAATGCACATTTTATGCTGATAGTTCCAAAACCATTATTAATTGCAGCCTGTTTTACTCTGAAAAGAGCAATACTGTGGGGATGATTGTGTGACTACAGTTATGAGGTCAGTGCAGTCACAAGGCAGATTTGCAGTAACCCAGAGATTGGATATTTCAGCTCAATAGAGGAAACTGGAGGAACCAAATCAGTAGTCAGGAATCACTAAGCCAAAGCAGCATATTGCAAGTAGACTCCATTTCAGGTGTCTAAGACATGAGCAAGTCCATTTGAAAACTTTTCAATTTTGTTCCAATCATTTAACAGGTGTTAGGGTCACAAAAACGGGGACTGGAAGATGCATTGACAAGACACAGAAATTTCCACATTTTATATTCAGGTAAGTGCCAAATGATATTTTAAAATAACTATTAAAATATTACTCTCTAATTTATTCTGAGTGCCTATTGTGCAGTTGATTTATTAGTATACATAAAATCATTGCATAGTTTATAGTATGTTTACAGGTGCCAAAAATCTCAGTCAATTTACATTTAGAATTAAACTGGCCTACAATGCTATAGGAAAAATGTAAATATAAATTCCTTTGGCTATTTCTTGGCATTCCCAATAACTTAGATTATTCCATATTCAATACTCAGTAGCAAGAAATGTTAGACTCTTTATATCATTAAAATATATTTTGGTTATAGCAGGTTTTCATCTTTATGAATAAACTTCTGTTTTCCTAAATAATCCCCAAAGTCTAATTATAGAATTAAGGTAATTAAATCAAGGTCTTTGACATACAATAATTTTTGAAATTGTCATTTAGGTTGAATAAATAGGTTCAAATACTCTCGAGATATCCTGCCCATTAAGATAGACAACAATTGTAATTCATAGATGATATTCAATGTTTTACATAGAAATCATTATGGGTTAGTAACGATTTGAGAAATTGGTGTCATCCTCCAATATAACTCTCTCAAATTGATTTCAATTATAATTCCCCACTTGTGCATGGCTTTGTGTGCGGCTGTGGGGGAAGGGCAGGCACACATTGTTCATCCATTTATTGTAATCCTTCTAAAACCAGCTACTGACTTTCACAAGCTTTAAAATGTGTGAGCCTCTATTTCTATCTATAAACTTACTGAGCAAAAAACCCCTGAAGATATGTGCAGGGATCATTTATAATAGTAAAAAAAGACAAACAAATTTAAGTAGCAAAATATATAATTTTATCCATTTATCCTTAATAGGAGACAATTATATTAATATGTTTCTGCTAAGTTGTAATATTAGATAACCATTAAAATGATTATGCAGTACTATATTTGTAGGAATAGACAAATGCTCACTCTATGCAAGTAAATTAAATAAATGCCTTGCAGAACTGGATGAAGAGCTGTTAAATGGTAAACACACACTGAGTATTTGTTGTTTGTAACAGGTACCTTTCTGAGGCTCCAACTGTATTATAAGGTGCAACCCATACCACTAACTAGGTGTTATTGGTGTTTTCATACTATGGAGGCCAAATGTGATTAAGTCCATTGGTTGAGCCACCCTGCTAGTACTTAATCATTGCAAGAGTCAAACGCAGACAGGTGGCTCTTGGGTCCCTGTACCTGAACACCATGTAACAGCTGCCTCATGTTTTTAGATACTACATCCACACACACATGCATTTAGTATGTTTTTATAGAAAGACATAGTTCACTCTGAACTGTAGAGATATGGGATGATTTTCACATGCTTTTCTTTCTGAAAAGCTGTATTTAAAATTCTAAAAGAGATGTACTACAGGTGAAACAAAATTTGAATAGTGCCAGAAACTTTTAGTGATGGTGACTAGTTTATGGTACTGCTTCATGTTTCCAAAAATTTTCTAGAGAGGTATGCACTAATCAATAAAGAATGAGTGAGAAGAGGGTTTGGGTAACACAGGTTCCAAGTTATTAGCACAATTTCTTCGGCATATTATTGTTTTATACTGCTGATATGTGCATGCTTTTCCCAAAAAATTTTAAGTTGTTTGGCATTTACCAGAAGTCATATTTATACTGTGTCTAAACACAATGAGTAAGCTATTATAATAATAATATCTAATAGAGCAGAGTCTCTTGATAAGGCTCAAATTCTCTTCTCTATGAAACAAAATTAAGGAAAATATAACTGTCAATTGGAATGTTGAAGATTCATGTAAAAATTCTGAGTGTGTTTGGGTCATGATTTTTTTTTGTTTTGCAGAGCTTGAACTCTAGGCCTGAGTGCTGTCCCTGAGTTTCTAAAAAAGATATTTTTAAGGAACTTCCTCCAGATTGTATTTTTGTATACATGGACATAACTGTTAACAATAATTATTTCATTGGGTCACCATTGAAGAGCACCATTCACCTACTTACTCTTTATGAACGTTTCTTCATTCTCATCTGTAATACTTAACAAGTTGCCTCCTTGCAACTGGCAGGAAGAATGTGCCTCATTCCAAGAGAGAGATGAAAGCAGATTGAATTGGTAGCAAATGTGCGATTTGAAGTCCTTCTCCCAGAGAGCGTTACAACCTGTATTTGCTGATGCTGGCAATAAAGAACATTGAACACATTCACTACAGTCTTATTTAATCTGTCCAGCCATATTGTTCTTCAATGGATTTGAATAAAATGATTCCAACTTGCAAACCTCTAAAACATCAGTGTCTTTTCTATTCTTGATTAGGTTTGTATGGTGAAGTCTGCATTGCTATTCCATTGACATCTTTTCATTAAACTCTTAAGATTTTAAACTGAGCTCAGATTTTAAGTTGAACCCCAAGGTAAGCTAATTCTCCCCACAATAATGACCAGAAATGACACTCAGCCATAGAATTTCAAAGTGTAGGAAATGGGAACCATCCTTTAGCATGAGGATGACCAATGCTAGGTAACGTGTACATGTAAGAACATTCTTCCCCAAGTACTGTTTTCAGAGTAGGAAGACTTCAGGAGGCTCCTAAGGAAATTTGGGATATAGTATATATAAAGTGTCCTCTTGGCTAATGTGTATTAGCATATTAAAGGAATAAGACAGCTGGACACTAGTGGCTCATGCATGTAACCCTAGCTACTCAGGAGACTGAGATCTGAGGATGGAGGTTCAAAGCCAGCCCAGGCAGGAAAGTCTATGATACTCTTATCTCCAGTTAATCATAAAAAACGCTGGAAGTAGAGACTTGGCCCAAGTGGTAGTGCTAGACTTGAGAACAAAAGTTCAGGTACAGCATCCAGGACCTGAGTTCAAGCCTGCGGAGTGGCACTCACACACACACACACACACACACACACACACACACACACACACACACAATCACACCACACCAGTCCCCTCCACCCCAGGTTCCTTGCTCAGGGTAGGATTTGGAAAAATTCATTAAAACATATTCCTGATTTTACCAGTCCTGGTGATACATGCCTGTAATATTAGATACTAAAGAGGCTTAGATCTGAGGATGTAAGTTCAGAGCCAGTCAGGGCAAACAAATCCAAGAGACTCTGGTCTCCAACTAACTAACAAAAAGCTGGAAGTGAAGATGTGGCTCAAGTTATAGGGTGCCCTGAGTTCAAGCCTCAGGATTAACATTCATGCTTGTACAGGTGCACATGCACACTTATATACACATATACACACCTTTCCCTCTCACAAAACCACAAAAAAGATTCCTGATTCTAGTGCAGATGTTCCATGAAGCTGATACTAGGAAACACTAGCATAGTGGAAATATATGTGAGGTCTCAGTAGCCCGTGGCTGTTACAATACAGCAGGATGTCTGGAGGGGAGATCTAAAGAGTAAGATAAATCCTGGGAAAGACATGACAATAAATCCTAAGCATAAAAGTGTGGGCCACAGCCATGTACCTGACAAGAAAGGGTCCGGAGGATATCTCAACTGATCCTATTTCATTTGCCAAGAGTTCCTCTAAACAGCTTTTTTTTTTTTTTTTTTTTTTTTTTTAGTAACCAGCTTGAATGATGTTAGTCATCGAAGGCGAGAATTTTGGGGTGATCCTTTCTATGCTAGGCACCAAATGGTCCAATTTACGTTAGATGTTCCTTGATTTTGGATGATCTGTTTTCATTCTTAAGGCTAGTTAATAGAGAACTTCTGCCAAATACTTGCAACAAGTCCTTTTAATCTCCTCACAAGTCAGTTCATTTGGCACTGGAATTTATTTAACTAAAATGTTAGAATTTGTACTTCTATGCAGGCAGACATAAGCACTGTCTCAGCTTCTTTTGGTGGACTGTGTGCCATGCCACAGGTCTCCCTTGAAGTTCATTAAGCAACAAATGGAAAAAAAATGCCACTCCAATGAGGCTCTGATCCCCCTTGGGAACTGAAGGAAGAATTTTCCTAGTTGTCCAACAGATATTTTCAAGCTTTAAGGCTCCTCAAGGACTGCCATGACTGAATCTGCCTTCCCAAATGGTTCTCAAGGGCAGGGGCACACCATGGCTGGTCAATGAGGGATGAGCTATGTGAATTGCTACCAACCAGGGCCATTAAGAAAGGCTCACTCTAGCTTGAGAGTGTCTCATTTGATGGGTCTAGGAGGTTGTTGCAGTCTGCTGTCTTCCCATCTTTTCACATGAACTCATCCTGAGAGGACCCCCAGAGAAACACCTGCATCTTCATCTTTGCCTGAGAGATGTCTCTCTGGTAGTCCACCTGCTCAGGTTTCTATCTTGGTCTGGGGTGTCTGTTTGTATATACAATTCTCTCTTTCCAAGCTGCTGAAAATACAAGATCAAAGGCTATGTCTCAGGCATGCTTAGTTAGCTTAGTGAAATTAGTCTAGTAAGGACTGTAATTATATTTCTTTGAACATTTGCTTGTTTTTATTTATTATTTTTGTGTCACTAAGCTTTGAGTTCCTTGAAGAAAGTTTCTTAGTATTTGGTAAAAGATTACTAACATATTTTGTGTGATGTTAAAATAGGTCATCTTTCCCCTTCAAACTACATCACTCTTGTAATGAACTGAGGCGAATTCATGTCAACCCTGTTTTCACTATGAATCATGACTGAGATCCAGCCATTCCTCCTCTGAAAATATGGCTTCATTTTCTTCTCTAAAGACATGGTTTTTTCATTGTCCCAGGAGTGCCATTTCTTGTCACTTTTTGAAATTGTTGAGTTCTTTTATTTATTTTCTTATGCATGAAGACTTGCACTATCAGAGAAGCCATTGAACTCCAAGCTGCAGTGACTTTTTTTCCGATCTTGATTCTTTCGCAGACTCAGCAAATATTTGTGGAATGTTTGCTTTCGCAAAGTGCTACACTGATAAACCCAGATAACTGAGGCACCAGGGCTTCTTGGAAGGTACTTTTTCAAAGTTTTGCATGCTCCCTGATCACCACTGAAATTAGGTGATATATTATGTGATTACTTTCTCATCATTTGTTTCTCCTGATGAATACAAGTACCAAGAAGGCAAGAAGCATGTTCTGACTTGTCCACACTATTCCCTAAGTTTCCCAATCAGCTTTATAGAGTTGTTGGGTAGGGAAAGACATGTATAAAAAAAAAAGCTGAACAGTGAAGACCAATAAGAAAGGGAGAGAATTAATATTAAGTGGGGGCTACAGAAGCTCAAGGAAAGAGATGGTGTCAATTTTGTTATCTGTTGCTGAATATTTGAATGCAATGAAAACTGAGTCCATTAGTAACTTCATGGAGTACCATGTCAATGGAGGAAGCAAATCATCTGCTTCATCAGCAGATAGGCCTTGCCAAGTAAAGTCACTGCAGCCATAAATATATCTCACTGACAAGCACCCCTGTGCTTCCTGAAAACATCACTAGTTTTCATTAGTCATGCCTCGGCCCTCCTATTGGTCACAATACTCATTTCATGCCTTCCCCAATCCAGACCTCTCACACCTCCATTCTCTTCTGCAGAGAGAAAGCAAGCCAGTGGATGGGTTTCTCCACATGTTCTGTCATCAGCTAACCTATTAGCTTTCCTGTACTTCTTCCTTCCTATAGAAACAATGCCCAGTTTGTGCATCTATGATCTGGACCCTACTTCCTTGTGGCTTCTGAGAGACTAGAGAGCCGCCATCAGTTGTCTTTACCTTCCTGCCCCTCCAGCTTCACTTACACATCATTTCCAGATGCCTTCCAAATGATTGGCATCTCTCGTATTTAGAAAGCAAGAAAGAAAATAAAAGCAGGTCCTTCCTTATCCCTCTTACTATCTTCTTTCTAAGACACATACTTTTATACATAAGTTGTCTTTAATACCTCATCTCCTATTTACTTTTAAACAGTTTCTTTGAAATATAGTTCGGACTCTGTGTAATTTACCCTTTAAACTATACAAGTCAATCTTTTTAGCATACTCAAAGCAGTGTGCACCTATCACCACAATCAACAACTTAAATATCAACTGGCCTCATGATCCTGCAGTTCTTCCACCATGTATATCATCTGGAGAAATTGAAACATATGTCCATATAAAAACCTGTACACAGATGTTCACAGCAGCATTATTCTTATTTAGGCAAAAAAGCAGTGCAAATGTTTGTCAACTGATGCACTCATAAATATAGTATAAGGTATACATTTGATGTAAACTGTTGGGCAGTAGTTTAAATCGTTGAAGAACTGATAGGCTGCCTTCCAAACTGGTTACTCAGTTTTGGAATCTTTCCAGTAGCAGATAAAGAGTTTTACTTTCTCCAGATCCTCCCTTGCACCTGTTATGATCTGTGATTGTGACTGTGGCTATCCCACTGGATGTGAAATGGCATCTCACTGAGGTTTTAATTGAGCTTCCCTGATGGCTAATAATGTTGAATATCCCTTCATGTGTTTATTGGTCATTTGTAAATCTTCTTTGGAGAAGTATCTATTTAGATACTTTACTCATTTGTGAATAGAATTATTTACCGATTAATTAAGTAATAGAATTATTTATCTTTAATTATCTTTTAAATAATTAAGTTGTAAAAGTTATTTTTATATTCTAGATATGTTTTTCTTGTAAGATATACTATTTGCGAATATTTTCTCCATTCTGTGGATTACCTTTTGCATGCTTGTGCTCCCTCCCTCCCCCTCTCTGTTCTTTGCTGGGGATAGAACTCAGGACCTTGTGTATGCTAGGTGATTAGTCACTGAGCTTCCCCTTCCCATGCCATTTTTTTCATTTTGATGATGAGAGACAAAGTAGCTTTTCCAGTCTATGTTGAGGGCAATGATATATTTCTATTGGCACTAATCTGGTCCATTATGTTGTATCAACTGAATAAAATGCAAGGAAGAATCAGATTACATCAAAGGATGATATTCTAAAAATATTTCTGTGACCCTCCAGCTGTGTAGGACGAACAATCTATAGAGAGATAGCACAACCCAGAGAGAGTCTGTTGTAGTCTGGTTAGTCCTAAAGATGCCGTATCACATCCTGCAGTGAATGTGTCTGTCAGTATTAAAGTTAAATGGCTCCCACTTATAATCAACTTTTCAAGGAGCAGCAACCCTTTTCATCCAAATGTTAATTTGTGTGTGTGTGTGTGTGTGTGTGTGTGTGTGTGTGTGTGTGTGTGAGAGAGAGAGAGAGAGAGAGAGAGAGAGAGAGAGAGAGAGAGAGAGAGAGAGAGGGTTAGGCACAAAAGTATGAAACTTTAGTTTAGCTATGCTTCTCTATTCTGGTCATTTCTATCAGTTTGCTCAGATTTCAGCCTTTGACACATTATTTTGAGTTAGGTTGGCTACAAGAAAGGAAGGAAACTAGAATGGTAACTTAGCACTGTATAAATAAACATGCTCTCTGTTGGTCATAGTAAAGGTTGGTGGAACTGGAATCTGGCAGGCTGTCAAACCAAGGATGATTCCGAGCTGTAGGTAGCTCAACAGTCTGAGGGGTGACAAGCCCTGAGCCCCAGGAAACTGAGTTTTCCACCAGGAAGCTATAACTGGATACAGGTGACAAAGGATGATGATAGGACTCTTTTTAACACCTTAATGAGAATACTGAAAATGCCCCTAATATGTCCCTAGTATTAGAGCTATGTGAAATATGTGTTAATTTTCTTAGTATTGGTTCACCTATTCAGTTTTGTGATCTATTGAAATGAATGGAATTGGAAAAAGGAGATGATGCAAATAATATGACATCTGATTCAGGAACCAAGGGGTCTAGGGAACACATGCATGATGTATACCTTTGAATACATTCAGATTCAGAGAAAGAAAGCTAGAGATCTGACAGTTATTAAATAATGAAGTGCTTTCCTGCTTGTGGTGGCTAGATATTGTCCTTAGCCTCTTGATGAACTAGGCTTCCCTGTATGCCCTAATCTCATTCCAGCTTCCAAGGGAATAATAATACAACACTAAGATCTCTCTGTGGATCAGTTAATAGCCCATACCATATTGATTGTTAAATGTCTTACTATCACCCTTGTATTAGAGATATGGTGCATGGAATCACCTTTATGCTATAATTTGTATAGTGAAGAACTTTGTACAAGTGGATCACCTGATGATCAGGTAGCTCAGGTCCCACATCCTAAACCCACTGCATCTCTTGGAGAGGGGTCAGCATTTGTATTTTAACTCTCTCCCAGTTGGTTCTTGAGCATCATATCAAATATAGTCTGAACTTTGTGATATGGAGCAAATGTGTTTATTTTCTCTTCCACTGAAAAGCCAAAGGTTCTTTGGAGGAAGAATCCCAAAGTTCTAAAACTCTTGGTATTTACCAGTAAGGCTTAGACTAGTAGCTGTTGATTAGCAACAAAGAGGAGGTATTATTGACCAGAAGTGGATATTGAAGGGCTGGGATGTAGCTCATCAGTACAGTGTTTGATTACCATGCACAAGGACCTGGGTTCAATCTTTTTTATTTTTTGCTGGTTCTGAGGCTTGAACTTCAGGCTTGGACATATTCCCTGAGCTTCTTTTGCTCAAGGCTAGTGCTCTACCACTTGAGCCACAGCTCCACTTCCATCTTTTTTTGGCGGGGGGGGAGGGTATTTTATTGGGGAAAAGAGTCTTACGGACTTTCCTGCTCAAGCTGGCTTTATCCACAGATTTCAGCCTCCTGAATAGCTATGAGACATGGGTGCTCAGCCCTGGATTCAATCTTTAATATCACAGAAACAACAAAAACAAGCAAACAAAAGCTATGCTGAAAAGATATATCAAGTTTGATGCTGATAATAATAAGTAGTGATGGTTTCTAATCTCTGTCAGTGCTTACTCTGTACCAGGCTCTATGATAAATGTTTTGGATGAAGCATTTAATTGAATCCACATACTAAGCCTGAAGGGAAACATTATTATGTCCATGTTATTGCCAAGGAAGCCAGGACTGCGAATGACAGGGGGAGCTTCCCCAAAGTCTCATTGCTGAGGGGAGGCAGGACTTCCGTCTTGGTTTGTCAGATTTCAAAGCCTTTCCACTCTCTTATTTGCTAAGTTATATTGCCTCTTAGATTAGAAAACAATTCTATAGGTAGTTAATACACTAGATTCTGTGGAGTAAATCTGCTTTTGTTTAAAATTGACTGCTGCATTTTATGTATGTAAAAAGGGGAGGGAAGCATGGGAATGAAGAGATGGTAACTTAGGAACCAAAGGGAGGGAAATTGATAGAGGAAACAGAAGGTGTATAGAAATATTCTCCAACACTTAGGAACAATTAGAAGCCTCTCGGTTAAGTAAAAATAAGATAAAAACATAATTAAGCCCTAACTGAAAATGTTAGAAGATGGCAGCTGTCACTGGATCCTGAAAATCAAGTTGAGAAGGGAAGATTTTTGAGGTTATGACTAGAAGCATGGAATAAGGAAGGGAGTCAAGAGGAGAACCCACTGTTGAGAAATAATGAGGGCAACTGTCATTTTATAGAGAGATCATCAAGGGACCAGCTAATGCCTGTACTTGCCAATGGATAAGACAAGCAGTCTGGATGTGGGGAAATGAGGGCAGCTCAGAAAAGGTAGTGGATTGAAAGGACAACTTGGGCTTCCTATGCATTCAAGTTTGTTTTGAAGTATCTTACAGGGAAGCTAGGATTAATGAGATCTCACAATATTATAATTTGATTCCAGTTAAAGCATCCTAGTGCACTGAGCTTAATGGAGAATGGCTAATTAACATCTATTGAACATAAGTTAAAAAATGGAATATACATCAGAATTGTCTTTTCAAGCTAAAAACAAATCACAAATCAAAATCTGGATTAATGGAATCGAATCAGTGTGCTTATTCAGACTTCAATACATCAGCCTTAGTGCTTTTCTTTAGATACAGATAACTTTCTAATCATCATCAAATTCATTCATGACATGGAGAATGTTGCATTTATTCTTACTGGGATCTGGGCAGAATCCCCACTTCTCATCTCTCTCGTATCGGCTTGTCGTGGCACACCACAGCAAGTCATCTTTCCAACCTTCACGGGTACATTCGTGATGCCATTGCTCCTTATACTGGAAGGGAAACACACATGGCAATCCATAGGCATTCCCTTGGATCGTATAGAGATCTAAGAGGAAAACATTACAGAGTTAAATATGATTAGAACTGTCATCAGACGAATGCATTTTTATTGGCTGAAAATCTCCTAGGGTCAGGTACTTTGCTAAAGCTGGGTGAGCTCTTGGGGCCCTCACCGTCTGGTGTTAGTAAGATTGCCAGGACCAGTGCTAGGCTTAGAAGAAGCACTGGTATGTGGTTTGCTGTGTATCAGTCTATGCGTTTACTTACTCTTATGCATGGCTATGATAGCATACTTTATCTGTGAATGGATGAAAAGGAAAGTTTAATGGAGATTTTCCTTGAAAGTTTCAGTCAGTCCTGAATATCTTAGCTACCAGAATCTGAACTTCAGTGGTTTCATAGGCATTTATGATTTTATTCATTCAATAAATGTTTATTGAGCATTTAAAGTACTCAGTACTGGGGTATAGTAATGAATAACCCCTTTCTTGAAGAGTTTCTGGCTTAGTGAAGAGAAACAAAGAAAAGGAAAATATACAAATAAACATATAATTTCAAATAGTGATAGTGTCACAAAGGGGAAAAAAGTATATGAAGACTGTGGGGAGGTATGTGTGTGAAAGGGTGAGAGGACATTGCTTTTGATAGTGTAAGGCCTCTCTAGTAGCTGGGTGAAGCAATGGTGCTAGTCTAGGGCAAAGAGGAAAAGAGTCATCCTGGCAGAAGGAAAAGTAGGTATAAAGAACTGGAGAAATAAACACATGCAGGAGTGGTGGATGAAGAAGAGCCGAGAGGCTCAAGGCCAAGGGCCAAGGAGAAACATTTATGGACCTTGTCCTTCACTCTGAGAGTAATGGAAATTCACTGGCACATTTTGAATGAGAAGGTGACAAAATCACATTTCCATTTCTTAAAAAATATCACTCAGGGTACAGTATGACAAACAGCCTAAATGGAGAGAGGGCCAAGTAAGCTGGTTGGCTAAGCAGCTTCTACTGTGGTCTAGAGAGGGATGGCCGGGCAGATGTGTTCTGCTGGCTGCTTTCTCAGAGTATTGCAATAATCCATCATCTTTGACTGTAAGCAGCAATCAATAAAAACTTTTCATGACTCAGCTGGGGCTTTCTATGGGGTGGGGAGGAGGGCTCAGAGCCATCCTTAATCAAGTCAATGGTCCTGGACAAAAAGGTCAGTTGTGGAGATTGCTGTCACTTTCCCATAGTTGACAGGGGATGGGCTGAGGTCACAACACATTGCCAGCCTTTGCAGTTGGACCTCTTTAGGAATTTGGGGGATTTCAGGACCCATCCTTTTGTTTCCGTCTCTGTCTTCTACTCTGAGGCATGTGTTGCAATGCATACCATTTGGACACAGTAAATATGAGTATATGGCCAAAAACTTAACATAAGGAAAAACAGCAAGTTCTTTCACGGTCCCATACTTTTCAGAGTGCTCATTTGCATTAGTTGCTTTATTATAGTGAGCCCCCAAATATCCTATCCTTGGCCCTGATACTTTAGCAACAGAAGAAGGTCCTGCCTTGGGTGTCAAAAGTGTATTGCTTTGCTCTCAAGGTACTGAGTTTGTAGGAGGATGTGATCTCATAATCCATGAGGAGGACCACTGGCCTTTGTACTGTACTAGTACTGTGCTTGCTGACAAGTTAGTGCTGAATAAGTGTGTGGGGGATGGATGGGTGGATGGATGGGTAGATGGATGGATGGAGGGAGGGATAGATGGCTAGGTGAAAGAATGAATGACTAGTGCTATAAGACAAACCCGAGGGACAGACTGATATGTCCAAATTTAACGAGGTGACTTTATTTATTCTTATCTTTTATTCCTTTTCTGTTTAAAAATGTAAAAAGTAAGAGAACTATGGGAAATGGATGCCTCTCTATAAATCATGCCTCCCCACAATCCACGCTTGGAAAGCAACAAATAACCCTTGACAAGAGTGTGCCATCTATCTTCCTGTGCCTTGGGATGCCAAGGCAGGCATAGGAGTCATCTGAGTAGCCCCACAGATACCTCCACAGCTGAGTCTGAGCTTCTGCAATAAGAGAAATGTGGCAAGGGTGGTCTTTATATTTGCTAATGTAAAAGCTTTCACTTTAAGATACTTTCCTTCTGTTTTCTTTTTCTCTCTTACTGTTTGTTCTCTTTTTGTTATTGATCCCCAGAACAAGAAATTTTTTCCTCTCAATACGTTTTAGTTCTGAGAATTCTGTCTCTTTAGAAAAATTTAGCATATTTGATCCAAGATCCCAGTAATCCTTTTGCCACAAGCAAGGAAGCCACAAGGAAGCATTCACTAGAAGTCTGCTGACATTACAAGGCACTGTGTCTGTCTTCATAGTGCTCTGCAAGTCTTCACTTATGGAATACTTCCTAAATACCACCTATTGTTCCATGAGCATTCTGATTTAAATAAGTGTTACCTTTGTGAAGATGTTCACAAATATCTCCACTGCCTGACATGTAGGTAATCCAAGTATGGTGATGTTTCCTTGAAGCCACAACAGTGTCATCATGCCTCCCCTGCACCATGTACTGGAACGGGCCTGTGATTGTCTTCCTGTTGCAGCGCCACCTCAAGGAAACGTAGGTGGAATCACATTCATAGATGCTTAATGGCTGCTCTGGATTGGATAAATTCAGACCCAGGCAACCACTTCCTCCCACATTAAAAAGGTGTTGGTTTGAAACCCATTTCCACAGCATGTTCTCATTTGCCTGTTGGCAGTCCTTCAGGATAAGTACAGATTTACCAGCCTGAATGCATTTCTTGAGGCTCTCACTTTGGATAATGAATATTCCTTTATCTGTAAGAGAAAGACAAAAGACTAGGGCCATGAGGATTTGAGTATGAATATCTAAGCTGTGATAGATAAGTCACCAGTGTCAGCCACTTTTTTTGCATATATTTTTTATTTTAAAAATACTGTACAGAGGGGTTACAGTTACATGAGTAAGATAATGAGTACATTTCCTATTGAGCATTGTTCCTCCTTTGTTTTTTCCCTACCATCCTTTCCCTCCCCACCTCTCCAACTTCTTCCTCCCCACTCCCCCCCTAAGTTGTAAAGTTCGTTTGCAACATAGTGTCTTGTACATTGTTACAGTGGGTCAACCTATATCTTATTTCAGCAGTTCGTTATTTCCCTTCCCCTCCCCAAATTAAAAATCGTATATACAAGATGCAGGGCACCCCAATCAAATACAGTGAAAACAGGGGTTATACCATGGGGGAAGAACATACCAAAGAAACAAAAATCACATGGTACATTATAAATACATTAAAACCAGCAAGAAACCACTTGTGTCTCTATCTTAGGGCTCATTTTGCTTAGCATCATCTTATATGGTCACATGTACATAGCTTTTGAGCTTTTCTGCTTGTCCCAGACATGTACTAGTTATTGCAAATAAGGGAAACCATGGGACATATGTTTCTTTGGGCCTGGCTTACTTCACTAAATATAATTTTTTCCAAGTCTTTCCATTTCCTACCAAATGAGACAGTGCCATTCTTTCTGATGAAGGCAGAGAATTCATATCTATCTATATATAAACACACACATAGATCACATTTTCTTCTACTGAGGGGCATCTGGGTTGGTTCCATATCTTAGCTATGGTAAATAATGCTGCGATAAACATAATTGTGCTGGTAGTTTTAGTATAGCCTTGTTTGTGATTGTTTGGGTAAATGCCCAAAAGTGGGATTGCTGGGTCATAGGGAAGCTTTATGTAGAGTCTTTTGAGGAACCTCCATACTGCTTTTCAAAGTGGTTGAACAAAAGTTTACACTCCCACCAACAATGCATAGGGTTCCCTTTTGGCCACATCCCTTCCAGCATCTGTTGTTATTAGAGTTCTTGATTATAGCCATTCTAACTGGGGTGAGGTGGAATCTCAATGTTGTCTTGATTTGCATTCTTTTATATGTCAGCCACTTTCGACAGATGTGTTGCCACTTGCGACAGATCTGTTGCTTATAGGTAAGTCCTAGTTCTTCATTTATACAAAGCATGAGTTTCTTGGAAAGCATGAAGAAGCTAGTGGGGAGACCTCTGATATAGTACTTCCTTGTCATAAAACGTCAGGGCTATTTGTGAATCACTCAATGGTACTAATAAAGGATGACTTTAGCCACAACTGGATGGTGACAATCCTCAAAGTGAGTGGAGAGGGACATTGGGTATCCAGAAGTATGGTAAGATTTTAGTTTCCTTCAGACAAATTCCCAAATGTCAGGAACATGGCAGCCCAATTAAGAGCCACTGGAATGAAAATCTTTGCCATCAAGTTCCTATGGAATACCAAGAAGATATGAGAAAAGTGTTGCTCTATGTCCTAATATAGGATTCAAGGCTGTGAGAAAACAGTGCTTCTCCACATTGGCTTCCTGTGCTGTGTCCATCAAGAGTAGAAAGACAGTGGCATTTTGCTTTGGGGATAGAATCTTATCAGGGGAAGCCTTGTAGGATAGGATTGGGGCAGTGGTGGATACCCAGGACACTTCACCTCTAAATCCAAGGGAACAGCATGGCAACATTAGAAACCAGAGATATGCCGATGTGTGGGAAAATGTAGGCATTTTGTGACAGTACCCTGAGCTCTTCACTGGATCCAGAAGAAGAATCTGTTCTTGTGGAAAAGCTGATGGGACCCAGCTTGGGAATGCATGTTGGCTACCTACTGGCCTGCTACCTGGAAGTCACCTATTGCACAATAATGATGAACTTGTTTCTTCACATGTTCTCTTAGATAGTAACCATGTCATGTTTCTTTGGTCTAAGCACAGTGTGTATTGAATAACTCATCAGAGTCCAGGAAATGCTTGATGTTGACTAAACATGTTAGCAGAAGCTGGTTAGGTCCATGGTGGCTGAGCTTGCTTTGGATCAGAATGTGTGGTCAGGGTCACAAGCCCTTTTGCTCTCATCTTATCTTTTATTTCCTATCTCAAACTCCAAAGGAATATGATTAGATTTGCCTAAAATGGCTGAAGTTTAGGGCAGGTTGGGTCATGTGCAAGGTTGGGGCCAGGACAGGCAGAGCCTTTGAGAGATTTAGAGCAGTACAGATTGAGCTTCCTTCTATGTGGACATGGAGAACAATGATTCCCTTTGCAAAGTTGTTTAGCTTTCTCAAAAGTTAATTAGGCTGAGGAGAACTGATTTACAGTAACCAAAATCACTTAAGACACTGTTAAAAAATTGCCAGTATATTAATGGAAGTCATAGCTTATTTAATAATTGATAACCTTTCTTATGACCACGTGTTTGAAGAGTTAAATTAGTTGTCAGAAAATTGCTTTGATCATTTTACATCAGAGCCAAAGAGAAGGGAGTGGCAATAGGGTGGGGACAGAGATTAAATGGTTTTAGGGAAATTTCATTTAGATCAGGAAATTTGTTTTCCTAATGAAAGCTGTGTCTGTATGGCTATTAGTAACTGTCATTTAAAAGCAAATCCACCTTCCACCAATACGATATGAACTCTTATAATTAATCTTCTCTCTAACTCCCCTTTTTTACCATTTTATGCATGGGTAGAATGTTAGCCTTAATTTCTGTTGTAAGCTACTACTTACTTCGTAGTTACCCCAGAGTTCTATTAATTTTTTTAATTAAATGATAATTATTTTACTAAGCTAGTTCTGTAGCTTAACATCTACCTAATAAATATATTCAGATCTATCCAGATCTTCAATCTATTGGCTAGTCCTCAGTTTATATACCTGAGATGGGTAGGTGGACTCATAACTTGTGGCTGAGAGTTTGGCACTCAGCGGACCCAACAGAGACCATTTGTGTGATCATGGCAGAATGCCTGATTTTGGAGTGTCATTTTCTTTTTTTTTTTGGTCCGGTCGTGGGGCCTGAACTCTGGGCCTGGGCGCTGTCCCTCAGCTCTTCAGCTCAAGGCTAGCGCTCTACCACTTGAGCCACAGCGCCACTTCCAGCTTTTTTCTTATGTGGTGCTGAGGAATCGAACCCAGGGCCTCGAGCATGCAAGGCAAGTGCTCTACCACTGAGCCACCTTCCCAGGCCATGGAGTGTCATTTTCCCTCTTCAAAATAGGAATATGTAGGATATTGGTCTCATAGGAATACTAATGGTATTCCATTAAACAAGCCATGAAAAACATCCCACCAACGACCACAGGAAGTGGTAGTTACTTCAGTAAGCATGAATTAGTACCCTTTAGACCTCCTCATTTTTAGTATATATCCAGACAGTTAGAAAAGCTATAAAGTTTTAATCTGAACATCTTTCCAAGTACCTTTATTCTTTCAACAGTCACATGGAAACCTATTACTTCAGTTTCTGTAACACTCAGTGGCAAACTTTTTGGATTTAAACCATCCTGCAACACTATGATGTCATCTTTTATGGAAGAAAATTACATCGAACCACCAGATTATTAAAAAATTCCTTGTCTCACCTGTTCAAGTACATGAGCAATTATAAATTAAGGGTCTTCCATTGCAACAATGAGATGTACAAGTCATTATGTCGAAAATGAACTTTACAACTTTGGTGGGGGGGAGGAGGAATGGGTGGGGGGTGGAGGAAGGATGGGAAGGGGAAACAAAGGAGGAGGCAACAATGCTTGATAAGAAATGTACTCATTATCTTGCCCATGTAATTGTAACCCCTCTGTACAGTATTTTCACAATAAAAAAATTAAAGGTCTTCATTGGTTGTCTTTCTATATCCCTATCTGTAAGTCTATATTACAACATTTTTATAAAAATAGGAAAAATATACAATATAGAAACCCAGTGTAGGAAGGGTAGGGTCTATGGCCTGTGAATAAGCAGACATGGAAATTACACATCACTAAGATTTGGAGTGAAAAAGTAATAACTTAAACTTCCAGATAATTATATAATATATATAGTAAAAGTGCCAAAATCAGATCCTGCCAGTTATCATTAACGTTTCTTGCCCAACAGAAAATATTAGGTAAACCTAATCAATGATGCTCTGTTTTGGTGTGCTGTTACAGTTCCATGCTAGCTTCCCTGAGGGTGCAGCCTTGAGAAACATTCTCCAGAATTTGTCTTAAACAAGTAACTAGTAATTTTTTACCTTTAAGAAGAAACATGGCATTTCCAAACATATTGCATCAACAAAATGAACTGAGCCCATTTTCTCATTAAGTTGTTCTAGAATGTGATTCTAACACTGTTAATTTTCATAAATTCACTTAAGAAAGCAACCATTTTCAAATAGATCATGAGGATCCCAATTAGAGGTACCAATATTCTGATTGTTATTATGTACACATATTAGTTGTCTCTAACAAAACCACAATGTGAAAATAGGCCACAAGTCCCTAGTTGTGTGTAGGTGTTGAATTTCAAAAAGGATGAAAATCAAATGTGGGAGGAATCAAGATTGATTATATATGTCAAGGACATCAGTTCTGCTTGAACACTGATTAAGTGATTAATGAAGTACTGCCAGCATTACTAACTCTCTTTGCAAGAAAATGCTATCATTCTTCCCTTCATAATTACAAGTTTAGGAGGAGGAGAAGGATTGATTTACTAGAAGTAACTTGTAAGCTAATTTTCAACCTTTAAAAACAAAAACAAAAAACAAGACAATGCTTCTATTTCCTGCTTCTGAGTTCTTTTATTTCAGATTCAGTGTTTGGGTCCATGAGATAAGTTACTCTTCTTCTAAAGAGAATGTTGGCTTGATCAGCCATTGAACTTATATTCAAGTATTTTGGTGTTTTTTCCTATGCTACATATGGAATACTCATTCATTCATGCCTTTATTCATGCAACGAGCATTTTTTAGGGTAAGAGGAACTTTCTATAGGGCTTAAAGACAGAAGAGTTGTTAGCCTCTATATCCTTTTCAAACTCTATTCACTCATTCTGGAATAATGGAAATTTGCCTAGCTAATAAAAAGAAGGAAGTTCTATTAGTTCTAAAGAAAAAATAATTACAATTGTACTCAATCTCTTAAAAACAAGTAGAGAAGAAAAAGAAAATAGACTAAAGTTGACTGGCTTGTGAACTGATGCCACATGTGAAATGGAGAGAACCCCCTCTAGAATGGGAACTGTGGTCACACACATATGTGCTTATTCTCTAAGGAGACTGCAGGAGAGCAGAGCTCTGGCTGGATATGCAGCAGAGGAAATGAATTTTCCCAATAAACCTAAAACTATAAACATTAGAGCTGAACTGGACTGTAAAGGTTACTTAGTTGAACCATCTTCCCCCATCCAATCCACTTTGTCTTAAGACTTGAGTTTTGAAGATCATTGTCAGTTTAGGTACAGCTTTAGTTAACATTTATCTAATCTAATAAACATAGAAAAAAGTGAATTGTTAAGGAATTGTTAAAGGATGCATATGTCATACTGTTTTCCTTTAAAGAACTGTTCTTGGGCTAAATATATTTTGACATGTGATATAAACACAATGGGATTGGAGCCAGATATCAATTTGATCTAGAAGATCAGAGAATCTTTTCCCACAAACACTAATCAGGTATCTAACATTTGGAACAAGATGAATATATTGGTCTTAGATAGACCCTTGTCTTTCTCACAGTAATCAGAATAGTGAAAGGAGAGGTAAAGGATGGTGCATTCCAGATAGGAGGTGATATAAAATCAGCTCTGGGTCATATTATAGATATGATTTTGGTAGTAGTAGAATAGAAAGATAAAGGTAGTTTGGGATCATTTTATGAACAATGTAAATTTTATTTAAAAAACATTATTCTTTTGATGAAAGGAAGCTTTTGGAACAAGACTTGACTAAGGCTGTGGTATCAAAGATGAGTTGGGGGTAGGGAAATGAAACAAAAACATTTACTGAACATGTACTATGCACCCAGTTTCATTTTAGGTGGTGAAACAATTGAAGACAAATACCCAGGCTCTTGCCCTGGTGAGGTCTCATTTAGGTGGGATGAGACAGCATATGCGGACTAGAGAAACAGTCTAGACACTATTACTATAATCCAGCAAAGGGGACTGAAGTTATAAATGCAGTGATGATATAGGCGAAAAGGGAATAACTGTTAACTGCAGCCAGTAGGGAACATTTCAAAGAGGAAAGAAGTGAGAGGATTAGGTGATCAATAGAATGTGATCAATAGAATGCTATGGGCTGGATATGGGATGAGTGTGCCCTGCAAGACTTCAAATGTTGCGGGCGGGGAAGGTGGCTCAGAGGTAGAATGCTTGCCTTGCATACATGAGGCCCTGGGTTTGATTCCTCAGAATCACATAAGCAGAAAAAGCCAAAAATGGTGCTGTGGCTCAAGTGGTAGAGTGCTAGTCTTGAGCTGAAGAGCTGAGGGCACAGCACCCAGGCCCCAGGACCAACACACACACACACACACACACACACACACACACACACACACACACACACACACACATGAGTTCATGTGTTGAAAGCTTGATTCTCAATGCAATGATGTGAAAGGTGCTGAAACCTCTAAGAAGTAGGGTCTATAAGGAAGTAATTAGACAACTGAGAGCACTTCTTTGGGAAACAAGTGACGTAGTTCTTATAGACACTGATTGGTTCTCCTGAAAGTACGTTGTTAAAAGCTCCTCCTCTTGCTTCTTGTCTTGCCACCATCTTTCCCTACACCCATGTCCACCAATATGGTGCCATTTGCCACAGGTTACCATCAGAGATGAGCTAATGCTGGCACTACCCCTTAGAACTATGAGCTAAATATATCTTTCTTCTTTATAAAACAGGAAACTAATGTGTGAGGAAAAACTTTTGCAATGACATTTTTTGATGCTAGGTATTTAAATGAGTGTCAGACATATTGTCAATCCCCATGGTACCTTGAGGTCAGAGACTAAAACATAGGGCCATTAATGTACTTAGATTTGGACAGCCACATCTAGAAGCACTTACAGGAAGTGAAGTGTCCCCTGAGGCCCTCAAATTTGATCTTTTTCTGTCACCTTCTGCCTGCCTTCTGATGTTTCCTACAGACAGCTTTTGCTGAAATGAAGGCTTGAACTGTTAAGTCTCAGTGAAGTATCTTCACTTGTAAGAAAAAAAACATTAGAAAAAATAAAACAAAATTTCTAAAGAATTTTTATCTTTATAGCAGTATAAGCAACCAAGGCTTTCTGGCATATACCATGGCAAAGTTCCCTAAATCCAACTATACACATACAGTTGGCCTCTGTGCTACTGAATGTTAAGGGAACTGGAAGGAAAAGTTCAACTGAATGGATTTGTGTCAAATGCAATATTTAAGACAAACTATTATTGGCTTACAAACAGCAAGCCAGTTTCAATCTCCTGCCCCAGTCCTCTGAACAGTCTTCAACCCATCCATCCTCAATCTCAGGCACTGCTCCCACACTTGCCCTCTGCAGCCTTTCTTGAGTCAGTCCATTTCCCTGCTGTTCTGACAGCGTTTCCATTTTGGCAGGGAAGGGGGCCAGAAGGTAGTGGGATCATTCTGGAAGTGGGCAACTTCTCTCTGGAGAATTATCCACCTTTTCCAGCTTCGTGAGTTTGGGTTTCCCATGTCCCCTCTAGTGAACAGTGAGTGGATTCAGATTTGATTGTGATCTTAACTCTGTAACAGGAAGTTGTGAGTCAAGTCCTGTTCATACCCAAGTGATACAGAAAATCTGATTCTTTATAGGACTTTTCTCACTAATAAGTAAGGAGTTTTCCATATTTGCAGCAAACAACTTGCACACAGTCCTTGAAAGAGCAGATCCACAAGACAGGGGAAAATATGCCAGTCCTTCCTGGGCCTCTGCATGAAAATGTACACCTTATCTGAAATTTTCTGAGCTTGAGTGCATGTCTTTTCACCTTGAAACCCTTTGCTTTCTGTCAATTGCCTTTTGCTAAGTACATTTTTTACAAAAAGCACCTCATATCTTTACATTTCCTTCTCTTTCCTTGTCCTAGCATTGCCCTTGATTCTTAGCCTTCTTTCTTCACGCGCAGCTTCTGAATCTGGATAATCGCCACCTCCACAGGCCCATGGGACCCCTCTTGCTAAATCTTTTTATGTGTTCCCTTCCTTTTTCTCTCTAATCTCCCCAAATCACTGCTCCAAGTTCCAGGAGGCTCACAATACTCTTTGTCACGTGGGGGGAAATTGAAACCCAGCTTAATCAGCTTCTCTGGGCTGCCCTTTGTGAGGCTTCAAATTGCCTGTTACCACCCTTGTGGGTGAGTTAACCCTTTCATACTGTCCTTGCCATTCTCCCTTTTCTGGGTCTGGTCTCAGTCCATGTTCATTTCCTCATCTTTATTCAAATTTTTTTTTTTTATTTTGCCACAAGTCTATCGCTTACCAATGAAAATTCAAACTTAATTGAAGACATTTTTCTTTCTTTTAGCTTTAAGACTTCCCCCACCATTTTACTTTTATTTAACTGAAAAGTACCCAGCAGACATTGCTGGTGTAAAAATCATTATTCACAGTGGTTCTGTTATTATCTTGTAGTCTGCATTGAAAATCTCCCATCCTAGTCACCAGGCAGCCTTTTACAAAGAGAAAGCTATGCCAGGACAGAAGACAGCCAGAAGACAGGCATTGTTCAACTTCGCTTACTAAGACCAGCACAGTAAAGCCCTAGGGGGAAATGATACAAAGACTAGGTCACCAAAGCAAACAAAACCAGAAAGCAGTTCTACAGAGCAAAATAACTCTCAAAATGATAGAGATACAACATTACTGAAAGCAGAAGTGTTGATGCTGAACTAGCCATCAGAATGACTTTGAAAATAAGCCAGTTAACGAGGGAAGGGGAGACATGGTTCACAAAGAATTGTTCTCATTATCTGATTCATGTAACTGTAACCCTTCTATATATCAGCTCTACAATCACAATACAAAACAAAAATAAGAAAAGAAGTATGTTCTTGACAAGTGCAAGGTAGAAAGTAAAAAAAGCAAACAGAAAATGTTAGGAATGTTATTAATGTTATTAATCAGTGTATCAGCTTGCTAAGTCTGCCACAACAAAGTAGGGTAAACTAAGAGACTCAAACAACAGATCTTATTTTTCCTTAATTGCAGAGGCTATGAAGGGTGAGGTACAGGTATATCACAAGGCTTGTTTCTGCCTATGACAGCAAGGGAAGGACCTATTCTAAGCCCTTCTCCTCGGCTTTTAGATGGACCTAATTTTCCTTGTACCTGCTCACATAATCTCTCTATGCATAGATTTCCTTAGTTTTACTCTTAGGAATTTACTAGTCATAAGAGATTGGGGTTACTATGATCACCTCATTCTAACTTGTTTACCCTAAAGACCATCTTTCTTCCTTCCCTTCCTTCCTTCCTTCCTTCCTTCCTTCCTTCCTTCCTTCCTTCCTTCCTTCCTTCCTTCCTTTTTCTTTCTCTCTCTCTTTCTTTCTTTTCTTTCTTTCTATCTTTCTTTCTTTCTTTCTTTCTCCTTCCCCCCCCTCTTTCTCTCTCTCTCTCCCTTTTGTTGGTCATGGGACTTGAACACTGGGCCTAGACATTATTCCTGAGCTCTTCAGCTCAAGGCAAGTGCTCTACCACTTGAGCCACTGCACCACTTCCAGTTTTCTGGTGGTTAATTGGTGATAAGAGTCTCATTGACTTTCCTGCCTGGGCTGGCTTTGAACTGTAATCCTCAGATCTCAGGTTCCAGAGTAGCTAAGACTACAGGCCTTAGCCATCAGTGCCTGGCTAAGACCATATTTCTTAAGTATTAGAGTAGTTAAGACTGCAATATTTGAATTTAGAGACAAGGACACAATACAATTATTAAAGTCCCTGACCCTCTTACTCAGGCTAGCCATACAATTTGAAGGGTCTAGGATAAAATGAAAATGTGTGGCAACGGGTAGACATAAGAAAGTCAAATCAATCTCTCTTTTCTACAGGTCTACAGGGATGACAACTATACCGTGCTTTGCTCACACTCAGTATCTAGCCTGGACATAGGTGATAGGCTTCCATTCTCCTCACAGAACATTAAATGTGGCTATAGGCTTAATGAATGCTGCCTTGCAAGGTCTGAGGTGCCACATGGTGTATGCTCCCAAGTCCTCCATCTCTTCCCCCAAATCCCAATGCAATGTGTCTGCCACTGTAGGTAGAAGACAGCAGTGGATATGGGCAAGGTTGGGGAGGTGACAGCTGAGAACCTAGTGCCTCGACTCTATATTGCATCACATTTCTGCAAGGTGGACACTTTCAAAGATAAAAGTGATTAAGACACCCAAATCCCAAACCCTAAGCAGGAGGCCCTTCTGAGAATGAGACTCAGACCGACTACACTGAATAACATGCCAATAAAGACCCCTGCTCTTATTTGAACAAGGTTAGCACTGTGAGAAAGTGACTGGCAAACTGTACAGCACTTCCCTTTGAGTAGAACTGCTGGAAGCTAGAAGAGTGTCTTAGTTTCCTTGTTGGTATAATGAAATTCATAGTAGTGCTGGCGTTGTAGGATCCTGATAGAGATCACCTCAGTCATGATGATCACTTTGTCAATGCTAAGACTGAGAGCAAGTTTTACTTTTGATCATAGATGGTGCCAAAGAGCAGCAAAATAAGACAGTGTTATAGCTAATTAGTCATTGACTTTCCTGTTTATATTTTTATCAAATTGGAATGTTCTCAAGAGCAGAATGCCAAAAGCTAGAAATAGTACAACTTTTTTATTAACAGATATCTTTGGAACTATGATAGTTTGGAGTATGTCATAAATCAAAAACTATGTGGCCACACATGAAAGAAGAAACCTCTTGTAATAGTTATAGAATTTTTAATCATAACCTTCCATTTTTTCTTGAATGGCTTTATAGTATTTTCCCCTAATAAATTAAGATAGTGTTTATAAAGTCCTCTTTTGTCTGTTACTTTAATAAGTAATAATATTTCTTTTCACTTTGATCAAGTCAAGCTATAATTTATTATCCTAGATATGCATTGGAACATCTCCTGACGAGCCTTCAAGGATAATTTCTGAAAGCATATGGAGAGAAGGATCTAGAAACGTTTCAAATATATTACTTTGCTAGACTGTTTTGGGATTTGCCACACAGGAATTAGTAGAGGTAACATTAGTAGGGGGGTTTCAAAACACCTGAGATAAATAAGCAAACTGTTAGGTCATGACAGAGTGGATGAGCTCTCTGTGAGGCTCAACCTTTCTGCTCATTGGCTTAGAACCTGTATTGTGTGGTAATAGTTATTGTGACAAACATCAATGGGAAACTCTTTTCCCATTGGAAGATTAATGACAAAGAGTAAAAAGGACCAGGAAAATGGGCAAACTGTGTTGATGGGCAAAGGCTTAGGAGAAAAAGAGCCAGTCAGAAGAGATAAGACGACAAATGTGTGGCACAGGGAAATGCTGAGGTGCTGTAATGTGGAAGAAACCAAGTGTAGGTGGTTGGAGTGATTAATGGCCAGGAAGGGCAAAATCACTATTGTTTTTTAGTTAAATTCCAGATCTGCACATGAGAAGAGTGGCCTTTTGCCTAGGGATGGAGGAGTTGTCTACAGCAATACATTTCTGCTTTATGAAAATATTCACTCCCACATATGGAATTAAGGGCTTGAAAAGGGAGTTGCTGCAGAGAGGAAAAGATTGGCTTCTTCTTCCTCCTACAACAACGCTGAATCACCTGCTTTTGTCATGTAGTAGATACAGAATGACCTAGGCCATGGTGTCACAAGTTATGCCAGGATCTTCTGAATCAGTGCAAGGGCCTGCCCTCAAGGCCCCATGCTGCAAATCCCTGTAAGTATAAATTACTTCGCCTTCATTATAAGAAAGGACATTAAGTTAGTGTTCCTACTCTGTCATCGTGAGAGTCCAGTGTTATATATGAATCAGCATTGAGTGATCACTTCCGAAATGTTAGACAATAGCAATAAAGAGGGACCATTTTGACTTTTGTACCCAAAATGGAAGCTATGGGGGAAATCTCAGAGCCTTGGTGCTTCCTAACTGCTCCCATTAGGAGGTAGCTCTCACCCTCCTCTTTCAGAAACATTTCCCAGGTGGCAATTTCTCTTCTCTTCCTTGCTTGTGGGGCCCACTGCCTTGAACCTCTCTTGAACCTCACAAGGGATTTGACTGTTCATTGTCCTTCTCACTCCAGAGACTTTCATTTCCATGCAGATGCTTGAACACTGTGGACCAGTGCTTTTACCACTGCCAGTTGTGACCCACTAGTTAGGTTATGAAATGAACCTAATGTTATAACCATCCTGAGAAAACCAAGTAAAATGGAATGGTACATTAGGTAAGAGTGTGTGTGCCAGTAATTGGGTCTTGAACTCAGGGCCTCACATTCTTGCTGGGCTTTTGCATTCAAGGCTTTACAACAGAAGCCATACCTCCACTTACAGCTTTTTGCCTAGTTAACTGGAGATAAGAGACTCTCGGAGTGTTCTGCCTTGAACTATAATTCTCTGATTTTAGCCACCTGAGTAGCTAGAACTATAAGCAGGAGCCACAGGTGTCCCACCAGGGAGATTTTTTTTTTGTAATGAAGCTTTAATTTAGTTTCACTTATATTTATGTGGTCATATATGCTGTGATTAGTGACATAAAATATTTTTTTCATTGTCTCTTGCTGGTAAGAGAGTACACACATTGGCCTCCAGTTCTAGTACTGTTCTACATAGTTGGATCCTTAGGTCTTCTACTACATAGTCATTCTGTCACCTGCTATCTGCTCCAATATATTGAATCCGGCCACCACCTAGAATAAGTTCATCTCCCAAACTGGGAACTTCTAACTACCATCCTTCTTATCCTACAGTATATCCCATCTCCTTTCACTAAGACTAATTATATATATTTATTGAATCCAAAGTTTCCTCTGTTTCTCAATGCTCCTGCTAGAACTAACAGCTCAACTTTAACTTTTCAGATTGTCTCTTTACTGTCTTCCAGAGTTACCCCATTTAAGTCCCAAGCTGACCATAGTACTCTTAAACTTCAAAGTGGGATCTGGTTCCTTTTGTTCAAATCCTTAAGGCTCTTTTCTGCTGTGCCCATTTATTCAGCCAGACGTGTTTCCTGGAAACAGAATAACTCCTTGCTTATCTCTCCCATGTTTCCAAATACAGATGTGTCACAGCTTCTTATCCTGATTGTGACCCTACTCTGTAGATCCAGTCCAGCCCCAGCTCCATATAAGGCAGCAACCTCCTATGCACATCACACCCTGCCTAGCACTGACAAGTCATGGGATGACCTTTAGGTCAAGGACAGAGCACAGGCAACGGCCAGCATACTGTGAATAGTGTACCAGATACTGTCCCTAGGCAATGTCAGGACTCTTCTCTAGAGAGTTCTGGAAGCTACACAGTTGAAGTAGAATAACTCCTGTGAACTGTAAGGACAACCTAGGAGGGATCATTATACTGAGAAGCGAAATGGTTGCTTCTGTCCACGAACCAGTTCTTGGTACACAGGAGGCCTAGTTGCAAGAAGACACTATTCTTGGGTATCCTTGAGATGCTGAGCCCCTTCATAATAAACCCTGCATTTTCCTGAGCTACCTTTAGTAAGTGAGCCTCTTTTCCTGCATGGAGAAGAGCCCAGATGGCAACTTTCAGCATGTTGAGTTTTACCATTGCTGACACGCGCTTCTGTGCTTTTCACATAAAATAAGCATTACCAGGAATGTGCTGTCTCTTTTCCTGTAAGGCAACTCCCTGCTTATCCATCAGGAAAATAAGTGACCTTGGTGTGGCTCCAGCTCCCAGGTCATCCCTCCGTTGTATCTCTTCAGTGCCTTCCTCATTCCTGTGTCATGACACTCACCACACTCACAGTCTGGTGTGCAACTGTTGGTGTTTCTGCATCTGCCTCTGCACTCTCAGCTTCTTGGGCCTGGGACATACTACTCATGCTTTTATCTCCCCATTATGGGGGTGCAGAGCAGATTCTGTAGCCTGGCCCTATACTCTAAAATCAGCTGCCAGGCTGGGTCTCTTGAGTGGTTCAGGCAAGCCAGAAATGTTCAGGGGCTAACATTTCATGAGTGACTCTCAGGGAGGGAGAGAGGAATCAATGGATAAGTCCTAGAGCTTCCTGTTGCTCTGTGGGTCCCTTGAGATCCACACAGCACCTTAGTGAAATTGAGTCCCAGTTGCCCACAATGGCTTTCCTCCCTTTCGTGCCCCTTTTCCTCACTCCCTTACCCCTATGCTTTCTAGAATTGCATGTTGGGTAAGCTCCAGCATTGTCTCAGGATTACTTTTGGATGAACTCAAACCATGGCAAAGAGATAACATATTGATGGCTGGGCAGACAGTGAGTGAACCGCTGGGGCCTTCAGCCACTCACCCCTCTCTGTGTAAGCAGAGGATGTCAAGTGATAACCTCCACTGGATTTCATGTTCTTCTTTTGATAGGACCCCCAGAGTCAAGATGCTGACCATCATGATGTCATTTCTCTTGGTCATTTCTCATTTCTCTTGGTCAGTGGCTATTCAGAGAAGCCCTGTTTTCCAGACCATATTGGTCCTCTAGATCAATGAGGCTTTGGTCTCTCCACATTTGTGTTTTGAGCACACTGAGCTCATGAGCTTAACTATTACATGATACTACCTTTACTGCTTTTTTGAATATAAAATTATTGATAAATGATTGAAAAGTTAGCCCAGTTACGATCTATCCTAAGCATCCCAGATCAATCAATAATGCCAAGTGATTCTGAGAAAAAAATGTAACATGTATGATCTGCTCTGCACTTAACATCCATTTTTAATAGATATGAAATTAAACTGAATGCGGGTTTTTTCCCCCCAGTTGCTCTGTTCTGGCAAAAGGTGAAACGGTGTAGTACAATGAACAGTGGTAAACAAAGGCAACCCAAACCGTGGCTCACCACCTAGCAGTCAAACCCCAGTTCCTGCATCTGAAGATCATATGGTAAGAGTGGATGATATTTCAGGTCCTTTCCAATGCTGAGATTTTTGTCTCTCCATCTTTGTCCACATAGGAAAATCTTGCATACCATCCTGTCTAGATGACACTAGTGTGGTTGGTTGGAATGAGTCAGGGAGGATGTGAGCTGACACTCCTCCATCTTGGTCCAGCAGCAACAGTGTCTACACTGCCTACATCACCTGGAGGGGCCAGGAGCAGAAGCTCTTAGCTATAATCCCTTGACTAAGCAAAAGGAGGCCCCCATTAGCCACTACATCAGGCCAGGATTTGGCTCTGCTTCATATAGAAAGGATGTGTGGAGTGACCCAGTTCCAGCTTCTGTCCCAAGAGCTGGGCTCCTGTGCCTTCACCAGGTGCTCAGGCAAAGCTCAGACGTTAAGGTGTAACAAGCCTGGCAAGCTCTTAAAAGGGAATGGCCTACATCCTGGGAGCAGACCAGCAAGGAAGGAAAGCGCGCTGGGAGGAGCTGGGAGTGCCTGGAAGGACTATCCAGAAAACCAATCACTCAGGGGTGTATGAAGAATACTTCTAGAAAGAACAGAGAGTGCAGATACAGACCATTCCTTGTTTTACACGTTCTCTCCACAGATACCCCGAAGGTCAGAGGACAGAGCTGCTAGGAGGATTTGGGCTCTGGGACACAGAAGCCCTTAGCCTTTCTCTGAGGTGGCACACTCCTGAGCCCCCAAGCTTTCCTCAGTCTTCTTTCTTTCTTTTTTTTCTTTTTATGAGTCTCACTGTAGTAGGTGCTCAACAGACTCTTGAAATTGGTGTGAACACGATGTGTGTGTGTGTGTGTGTGTGTGTGTGTGTGAGACTTAATCCTCATCGGTCCTGTGTGTGAGACTTCATCCTGTGGGTGTTTCAGACTCATTGTTTTGCTTTGAGAAACCAGCAAAGAGTAACCCGGGGACCCCCCTCCCCACGGTCCTGAGAGGCATTCATAAGCTTTTCTTCCCCCAGGGGCAACCCAGAGAGGCGGGCTGGGGCCAATCTCAGGGGGCTCCTCTTCCTCTTGCTTTGGGGGGAACGTAATGGGACATTCCCCATCACTGATCCCACAGGGGATCCTCCCAAACAACTCTGGTCAAAACGTCCATCCCTGGACTCAGGCTAATCCCAGGTGTGCAAAACCCGGCCAGAGCCCAGGGGAAGTTGCCTGGACCTCCAGCCCTGCCCCTCGTTGGGCCCGGAGGATGCGCGACCCCGGGAGCGGAGTGCACTGGGGAGCCCTTCACCCTGAGGCCGTGGACACGTGGCCACCTCCAACACTCTGCAGCCCCCTCCCCTCCCCCGGCTCGGTTCTCCCCGCTCCCTCCGAACCGATCCGGGGAGCCGATCTGGGGACACTCACCTCGCCAAGGGAGGACGGGCTCTGGCGTAGTGGCTGCCGCCCCGCCCTGGGCGCAGCCCCGCGGCGTCCCCGGCAGCAGCAGCCGCAGCAGCACCAGGAGCAGCAGCATCGCTATCCACTGGCCCACCCGGCCCTCTCCGTGGCCCCCTCCCCGGCCGAGGCCCCGCAGAAGGCGTACCGCAGCCCCCCCCCTCCTCACCCCCTGACTCCACCCTTGGCCCGGACCTAAGATCTGGGGTCCCACTTCACCTCTCCTTGTTCCCAAGTGTGTGGACACTTGCGGCTGTGGGCTGGGACACGGGAAATCGTGTTTTCCCCGCCCTACCCACTCTGGCTTGGGGAGGGAGGAGAAGGAGGAGATGGGCCATCTGCCCATCCCAGAAATTCTTGCCTTTGGGGGTGGGAAGAAAGGAGGGGTGAGCTGCGGGGTGCAGACTCCTTTCTCCACTACCCCCTCCGCCCCCTGCTGCTAGCTCCCCCGCACCCCACTTCGCCTTTATTTAGTTATTTATTTTTGCCAGAGGCCCACAGAGATTTAGGAGTGATCTAACTGAGAACCAGGAAGGGAGGTCTGAAAGCTGGGGTTGCAAGGTTTGGGCCATGGGCGGCTGAGAGTAAAAAAGAGTCTTTGTGGAACACGGGCATATTCCTCTGCAGCGTGGAGCACTAGAGACCCCTGGGGTCCGCCCTGGGCTCTGTCCTCCTGGTTCCAGAGTAATCTGGGAAGTTCTTCCGCATGGGGCTCCTCTGGGTTGTAAAACAGCTTTCTTTCTTCTTTGATTTCACCTACCTAGCAAAACACACCTCTCTTCCCCAGCTGAAAGACCCAGACAGACAAAGCTATTTGCTGTAGATTACCCCTTAACCCAACAAAATGGACTCCTTAAACTAGTAAATAGGACATCCCCAACTCGATGTAGTCCCAACAAATAACCCTTCAAATAACCCCTCAAAATAGCCCTTCAATAACCTTCAAATAACTACTATAACACAGGAAGAATTTATAGTCAAGGGAGCAGGCTAATATAAAGACCTTTCCTGAACAAGATCTTCTGGAAAGTAGTCATTACAACATAAGCAGAGGGGAGGAAGCAAAGGGAACTTAAAAAAAAAATAGGAAAGAAGAAAGAAAAGAAAGGTGGTCTTGGATGTCCTGTCTTTCTCTGCTAAGTAGCAAAGTACCGATCCTAAGAGGCACTGGAAGACTGGAGGTCAGAGTGAAAAGGAAAGAAGAGAAAGTGATGGTCTTGGCTCAGTCCTATGGGGACCTTAGAGCCCCTCAGAATAAGAGACTGACATCGCTGTTGGCTGAAGAGACACCGGGGTCATTAATGCCTCTACTGCTTCTGAAGGTGACAGAAGCTCCAGAAACCCTGAGGCGGAAGGGACAGGTGCTTGGCATAGCATGGCAAATGGTTAGGGACTGCCAGGTTGCCTTGGGGAGATGTTTGAGGATGTTTGAGGTAGGGAAAAACCTGGGGAAAACCTGCTGCACAGAAAGCTTCTGTGCCTGAAAATGGGAGAAAGGGCATGTGTAATAACACCTCAGAAAACATAAACTTCCACCACAGACCTTCTCTCTTACGGTCTATTGGGACTTGGTAGGGGAATGCCTCCAAAGTGGAAGATTTGGTGCCTCCCTCGGCAGATGGGCACAATCCACAAGTAACAGAGTGTGGCACTGCACTGATGGTAGTCTGGTCAGGGCAGGGCAGTGAGAGTAAAGGGGAGAGGACCAGGAGGAACTCTAGTGGACATGGACAGTGAGTACTGGTGGTGAGTATTGGGAGAAAGAAAACCCACAAAGGTTAGAGTGACAGTGCTGTGTGGGAGGTGGCATGTCTGGCTGTGTGCGCAGAAAATAGGGCAGTCACTGGGACACTGGGCTACTTCCCATTGCTTATGGAAACAGGGTGGTGTGGAGGGGGAAGGGGGACTTGCACTTGCTCTCTTATGGATTTTATCCTATGTATAATGACTGCCTTTCCTGAAACAGAGCAGACAATATTTAGAGAGGGCGGCTCTGCCTAGGAGTAGGATATGGAGAGGAAGAACAGACTGTATTTCATCTTCAGAGCAATTAGTATAACGAAGAGAGGCGAGGACAGCTTCCAGGCCTACCAATACCTCATTTCCTATTCAACATTAGCAGACTCAGAAAAGAGTGACTGGTTTTCATGTCTTCCTGAGGCACTGCAGCAGCTTTGAGGTGGAGATCTGTGACAGAAAGTTTATTTTTAGCCTTTGAGAAAATGAATATTACCCTTATGGAGGTCCTGGGTTACCTTTCAGGTTTATGAGGCAGTGGAGTGGAACGTTTCAAAGAGACTACTCTGCCATTTACCAGCACTGTTACTGAGTGGTCTTTAGCCTTTATGTGAGTAGAATGGAGAGGAGAATATTTGCTAATGTTTGGATGATGTTCAGAATGTTGTAATAAATGAGAATGTACACTCAGTGCTTAGCACTGAGTCTAATGTATTGTAAATGCTCACTTGTGGGAGGTGTAAGCTGATCTCCTGTGGAGAGCAAAGAGCAGAAGCAAAGCTGAGCTCAGAGCAAGACTGCAGATTGTTGTACTGCCACTAATTACTGGGGCACTGGCGTGGAGCTTTGTACATCTTCCCATTACTAGATTGAGTTAGGGCCGTGTTTATATGTCTCTTACCTGGATGTATGTTCATTGAGGAACCATCCTATTTTCCTTCTCTTTGAATCTCCAAGACAGGACATTTCTGGCACCTTCTGAGCTATCAAGGAATCTGTTGCATGAGGTAAAGGAGAAAGAATGGGAAGGAAAGAAGGAGGGGTGAAAGGAATAGACTGGAGTCATCTGAAAGTCGAGTAAAACAATGAATAACCGAATTGCATTGAATGGAAGCAGGAAAGAAAAATACAGTGATATAACACTAATTTCAGTGGGTGCCGGTGGCTCATTCCTGTAATTCTAGCTACTCAGGAGGCTGAGATATGAGGATCGCAGTTTAGAGCCATACCAGGCAGAAAAGTCTATCTTTTTTTTTTTTTGTCCGTCGTGGGGCTTGAACTCTGGACCTGGGTGCTGTCCCTCCGCTCTTCAGCTCAAGGCGAGCGCTCTACCACTTGAGCTACAGGGCCTCTTAGAAAAGTCTATCTTATCTCCAATAAACTACTCAGAAAAAGTTGCAAGTGACACTGGCTCAAGTGGTAGAGGGCTAGCCTTGAGCACAATCTCAGAGGACTGTGGGAATTAGGGTCTCTTTAAGAAAAGGTGAGACCATAGTTTGTGGGAAAGATTTAACCAAGGAACCATTTATGAACATATAGGTACAGTAATAAAGCCAAACACCAACTACAATGGTGAAGCATAAGTTTCTGGTCAGTTCTGGAAGCTATGTCATTAGTACACCTATGCTTGAGGTAAAAAGGGCAGGGAGGGGCTAGAAAAACCCAATTAAGAGCTATGCCCTTGGGATGGGGGTCATGTAATAGGACTGAAGACTAAGTATTACCAATTGTTTAACAAAATAAAAACTCTTCTGGATTTGGCCAATGGCTTCCCACTGGCCAAATCCAGTGGGAATTCAGGGGCAAAGAAACTCATAGCAAGCTTCTCAAAGTATGGAGCAAAGTGAACTATATAGACAGTAGATCTGGAGAGGCAAATGAAGAACATTCAACATGAGACACACATTGTCAATTTGGCATTGGTTTAGAAGATACTACAAAGAACAGGGTAGGAAGAGTCCTCACCCATGACCACAGATATTTGGGTTTGGGGAAAATAATCAACTGATTTTTGGTCTAATAAAAGACAATGCATGTCAGTATGTGGAATGAATCTGAAGACAAGTACTTTGAAGGGCTGGAGGTTAAGAGGAGGCTTCCAAGAGAAGGTAGCATCTGACCCTGTTCCTTGAACATTCAGTTGACTTCAGAAGACTATGTTTATGAGAATCAAAACAAAACTCACTGACTGGGGACAAATACTTGCAAATCATATAGCTAGTAGAAAATTTGGATTTAAGACCTCTCTGATGCAAAAGGAAACCTCATTACTTGATATGAGCAGACATTATATTAGAGAAGATGCACAGGGGGCCTATAATCACATGAAATGATTTTCCTTAGTGATCAAGAGAAGACAAAATTAAATTCTAATAAAATATTATTTCCATGGCTAAAATTCAAAAGGCTGACCCTATGAAGTAGACGTAACAATGTGGAGAAACTAAAACTCTTGCACACTGCGAATGGGAATGTAAAATGGTACAACTTCATTGGAAAATAGTGATATGTATCAGTATTTATGATACTATATAAACATGGATGCACAACATGGACTATTACTCAGCCTTAAAGCAAATCCTGCCATTTGCAACAAAGTGGATTCAGAGGACACTATACTAAGTGGAATGAATAGAGCCGAATGGTGATTGGGAAAGGGTTAGACATGAGAATAAGTAGGTTACAGGCTACAAATTTGAAGTGTGATAAATCAAATTAAGAGCTAAGATATGTCATAAGGACTGTAGTCAATATTGTATTGATTATGGAACATTTGCTAAGAGAGTAGAGTTTAGGTTTTGTTGCCATACCCACTGTGAAAGGTGATAGGTATACATATTTGACTGTTGTAATCATTTTGCTGTATATATCAAAATTTCAATCTGTAAATCTTAAATATATGCAACAAAAACAAATGAAAAGAGATGGGGATGTCACTCAGTAGTAGATTACTTCCTAATATATGCAAAGCCCTGTGTTCAGTCCCTGGCTCTGAAAAAAAAAAAAGAAAACAAAACAAAACCTGTAAAACTCCCCAAAACAGAGGATGGTAGTTGGAGGTCATCCAGGCAAAATATTTATGAGAACCCTCATTTCAACAGACAAAAGCCTGAATGTGTGTCTGGCACATGCCTGTCATCCTAGCTTCTAAAGGAAGTATAAAATAGAAGGATCACTCTCTACACTGTTTTTACAAAAAGCAAGACCACATTTCAAAAATAACTAGAGCAAACAGGGCTGGAGGATGAATACAGTGGCTAACATTCCTGCTGCTTTATGCAAGGCAGATAGTAGATGAGCCATTCATTGGGGTTAAGAGACTGCAGAAGACTCTGGGTAAATAGATGGCAATTCTCTGGACAGGAAGGAGGCAGGAGAAAATGGACAGCAGTGAACTTTATACTTAAAAGAAAGGGCCATCAATTTTTTGTTTGACTAAGAGTATTGGAGAGAAGGAGAGTTAGATGTCTCAGCACCTGGGAGACTGAGTCAGGAGGATCATGAGTTTGAAGCCAGCCTAGACTACTGTCTCAAATACAAATAATATAAAAACAAGAATAATACCTCATACCATAGCAACCCTAGTGCCTCTAACCACTGACAAACACATTTAGGGGGAAAGTTGGCTTCAGTATGGCAGAGATTGATAGGTTTATGGATATTCAGGTGGACATTCCCAGAAGCAGTTGCATGTATGAATATCAAGATCAGAAACAAGTTGAGAGCATAGAGTGGAGGGTTAATTGTATTGCTAATGAAAGCCATGGGAGGCAATGCAATTGCTCTGAGAGTGTAGGCTGTAAGGGAGGACCATAACAACCTTTGAAGGCAAGCTAGAGAAGCAGTCTGTGATGAATTTGGGAGGGAGGAGAGTGCAGGTCGATTGTGGGGTTCTGGAAGCTGGGAAGAGTGTTTCAGGGAGAGAATTAGTAATAGTTTCATACACTCAGAAGAAGCCAGAGAAATTATGCATTGGACTTGGGAATAAGGAGGTAAGGGCTTACTCAGAGGACAACGCTTTTAGTGGTTGAGGTTGGAAGATACACTGTGGATCTAGGGAAGACTGGGAGTGGAGATGAGAAGGGGGACAACCCTTTCCAGGGGTATAGAGTTGGAGAGGAAGGAGAAAGGACTGCAGAGGTGGAGAGTGTGTTCTCCCTCCCAGATGAGGGAGAAGATCCAGTTACATACACAAGTATCAAAGTCAGAAACAGGCAGTGACATACAGAGTGTTACTGTTACATTTTGGTCTTTTGTTTGTGATGCTGGGGAAGGGACCCAGGGCCTCATTCATGCTGAGCAACTTCCCCATTTCCTGTTGTATTTATTTTTGAGAGACTTGGGCTTATCTGAATGCTAATGGGAGAAGATCAAGTAGAGAGGGAGGAATCAACAATATCTAGACTTAGAAAATTCGTAGAGCAAGGTTCTTGAGACATCAGGAATTTCCAGAGCAAAACAAAACAAAACAAAAAAAAGATTCATTTTAGAAAGGAAGGTAGTGGTTGCTCATGTATTTTGGTTGTAGAGGGCTTGACCAGCATGCTCAGGGCCTTGGTTCAGTTCCTAGCACTAAGATGGAGAGAAGAGGAGAGAGGGAGAGGGAGAAGAAGAGGAAGAGGAGAGGAAGAGGAGGACGGGGTAGGGAGAAGGGGAGAATGGGAAAGGAGAGAGGGAGAGGTCTCCCATGCAGCAGGAATGAAGGAAACACTAGTTGTATAGAATCTGGCAGCTGCAGGAATTGCTGAGACATCTCACACCTTCTGGCCCCTGGCTTCCTGGTACAGCAGGGAGTTCTTCCGCTGGGAATGAGCCTGACCTGGAATTGGGGAAAGTGGGTGAGGCTGGTTCTAATATGGAACAACAGGAAGATGAGGGACTCCCTCCAGTGTGGTCTGGACTCAGTGAATTTATAGTGGCTCATGTGTTTGCTTACCACTGTTGAACAGCTCATGTACAGGTAGGGAGAAGATGGACGTTAGGTTGCATCCTCCCTAGTCAGGATGTTGTCCCAGAGAAGTTGGCACCAATGGCAAGATAAAGGATGCTATGAATCTGGCAGACCTTGGCTCTGTGATCTCAGAGGAGAAATTGGTGACAGGGAGAGAAGCTTTGGAACTGGACTGCCAGTTTGGGATCTTAGCTTTGTCGCTTCCCTCTATTATGACTCAGATCCATTGTTTAACCTCCACAGGTCTTAGTTGCTTCATCTACAAAATTGGAATAATCATAACGGTGCCTCTCTCCTTGGCAGGCTGTGGAAGCTAGATGAGTTCTGATCTGCAAAGTGTTTAGCACAGTGACTGATGCACACAAATATTCACCAGACATTTTTTAAAATTATAAATCATTGTTTCTTGATACTGGACAAATTATCTTGTGGGCAAATGCAAAATGAGTATTGATTTGTTCTCTTATTAGGTGGAGAGAAAAAGCCACCTGATATTCTCCTTGTTTCTCCTCAGTAGCTGCTGTCTGTGGAGAGCTCTCAAGGTATCATGATGACTGTATAGTGGATAGAGCTCAATTTCCCTGGGTGGGGATCTGCTTTGTGGTCTATGCCAAACCTTTGTACCTTGCTTAGCCTCAGTTTCCTTTCTCTAAAATAGGATAACAAGAAGATCTACTATAGAATATAACATATAGGTCGGGTGCTGGTGGCTCACTCCTGTAATTCTAGCTACTGAGGAGGCTGAGATCTGAGGATCATGGTTCAAAGCCAGCCTGGGCAGAAAAGTCCGTGAGACTCTCATCTCCAATAAACCACTAGAAAACTGGAAGTGGTGCTGTGGCTCAAGCGGTAGAGAGCTTGCCTTGAGCTGAAGAGCGTAGGGATAGCACCCAAGCCCAGAATTCAAGCCCCATGACTGACAAAAAGAAAGAAAGAAAGAAAGAAAAGAATATAACATGTGGGGAAAGTACTTGTAGCCTTGCAAATGGTGCATGCTAATGAAATGTAACTATGGTTATTAAATAAACCTCACAGTAGTGACACTATGAAACATGTATATTAAAGTCATTATATGCTCATGATAAGGACACTGAGAGAGGTTAAGTGACATATCACTAAACATTTACCCTGAGCTACCCATTAACTATGTAATAAGTTAGCTCATTAAGAGGGAACTGTTGCACAGATCAGAAAGTGCTGGTTTATGCAAGACAGGAGTTTTCTAACTTATTTCATAAGTATACTGAACAGTTTTCTCCCTGTCATTTAGTCAACACTTCTGGATGGGTTCAAAATAGTATTTTATGCTGTGGATTGGCAGCACCATGGTACTTGACTGGTGCCCATGGTAGCTGGAATAATAAGAAATGGAAAGAAGGGAACACTCATTGGGCAAAGTGTTGATTTCAGCAGAGAGTTAATGAACTAACTTCACACCTAAGTTCAAGCAGCAATTGAAATCAATGTAATTCAATTAACAGCATTCCTATGGTGTGGTACTTAGGCAGAAAGAAAATTATACTGTCTTTCAGGCTTAGCTGAACCTCTATCTTGATTGGGGATTCCCTTCTGCATGAGCAAGTTGAACCTGATTTCACATGCTCAGTCCTCTGAGCTGCTTCCTGTACATAACTTGCTTAATTGGCACAGAGGAAGCAGGTAAAGGGGTATGCATTTATAAGGGTGAACAGCTACAGCATGTGTTCTGAAACCCACTGGCCCTAGCAGAGTACAGCCCTTATTTTCTAAAATTTTCTAAAAGGTTTCTAAAATTCAATCAGGCCTTCAGCCCAAAGATTCTGATTCAAGTGGTCTGGGGTAAAACTGGGGTATCAATATGTATTTTTAAAGCTTGCAAGGTCATGAATTCTGATGTACAGTTGAAAAGAATGTCTTGGCTGTACTCTGAATCTACATTAGGTTCTTCATAGTGAAGGGTAGGAGATAGCAGTTGGGGATGAAAAAGAATGGGAGTCAAACAAATCGTTTAAATAGGGATACAGGTGGGCCCATTGCAACAATGAGACGTACAAGTCGTTATGTCGAAAACGAACTTTACAACTTTCTTGCGGGGTGGGGGGAGATGGGGAGGACTGGGGGGGGGCGGGGGGAGGAGGATGGGAAGGGATAGAAAGGGGAAACAAAGGAGGAGGCTACAATGCTTGATAAGAAGTGTACTCATTATCTTGCCCATGTAATTGTAACTCCTCTGTACAGTATTTTCACAATAAAAAAAAAAAAACTTAAAAAATAAGCCTAATAGGGTAGAGTGGCGAGGGGAATTGAGAACAAAATTGCCAGTTGGATATGTAGTAATTACAAAGGGGGCAGAGTAAACCACAACAGATGTGCCTGCAGAAGGTTGCTCCAGGAACCCCACTTTGGAAACCAATACCACTGAGGATTCTTTCCAGGCACTGCTTCTCCTGCAGGTTTCTTAACTCTCCCAGACTATTAGGGGAAAGGCTGGGGAATTAACCAATGTTTATTTAATATCTAGGAACTATTTTACAGTAATTTAGATATCTTAGTCGATTTGTTACTGAGAAAAGTATGTAAAATTTATACTTATGTGTAAGTATATTTAATTTATTATATAATATACTGTATACTTAGATAAGAATATAATATATAATTACATATACTATATAATATCTATATACATATATGTATATAATATATACACACATAGTATATATAACATTTATAAGTATTACATGTTATATAAGTATATATATGTATATATGTATGTATACATATATAAGTATTATACTTATATATGCTTATATCTACTTATATATTTAAGTATATAAAATAGTTTTATATACTTATGTGTATATGTATATTTATATATTTATATATTAAGTAAAATAGTATATATGTATATACAAATATACATAAGTATATATAGTCATATATGTATTTATATAAGATATATACTTTTTGTAATCACTAATGTTCCTTTTAAATAAACAAACAATAGTGGCTGACATAATATGGCTTTATCCAAAGTATCTCCCAAATGGAAGTAGCATGTGTGGACACATTCACACCTTAAGTGGATAAAGGGAGAAGGAGGAGAGAGAGCAGAGGGAAAATTGGAACTGGTGGATCAACAATGAGTCATTATTTCTTAGCTTATTACCTGGGTCAAATTATACAATCATGCTGAGTTTCCCCCTCTATAGGTAGAGGATAAAAACCTGCCTCCCAGGATTATTGTAACATGAGAAATAATGAAAGCTAAATGCCAGGCACAAACTAGTCCTCAGAAGAATAGTCAGTCATTTCAAGGGAGACTTGGCCTAAAAGATTTGGGACGAAGAGCCTGGGTATGTTCAGACCGGTCTTAGCTTGCTTGCTTAGAAGGTTGGAGAGTTTTTTAGATTTTATTTCTAAGCAATTCAAAATGCTAAAGCTGATAATAAAGGAGAAATAGAGATTAAACTTGAGATGGTTATGGGACTATGAAATAATACCCACAAAGGTCTTCAAGTGTTCTTCTGGTAAAGCTGGTTAAACATTAAAGTTCAGTGTAGCTTGCTGAGAAGATTTGCAAAGCTAAGTGAACAGGGCACTAAGAAATGAAATAAAGGAAATGAAATGGAATAAACGAGGGAGTAGCAATGCCAGATAATGTACTCACACCTTATGTATGTAACTGTAACCTCTCTGTATATCACCTTGAGAATAAAATTAAATTAAAAAAAGAAATTGGTGAGTCTCTTGTACATGTTCTATTCTAGGAATCAAGTAAGATCCTTATAACTTAACTTTTCCAAAGTTAAAACAGGAATCATTTGCTGTGTGCTAGTAGTTCTAGCTACTCAGGAGGCTGAAAGCTAGAGGATCAAGGTTCAGAGTTAGTCACAGCAGAAGTTCAAACCCCAGAACTACCAAAAAATAAACCAAAAACCAAAACAAAACTAACACTGCCTTTCTTTAAACCAGACAATAAATGACATCATCAACTGTCTTAGTCCCTTCTTGTAGAAATCACATCCCAATGCTTTTCTAGTTGCTGTAACTTTAAGGGTTTCCAAATCTTCCCCAATTACTTATTAAAAGATGGTCTCTCATAATCAGTTCTCCAACCTCTGTCTTAAGGAATTTTGATTTGACAAAGCATAGACGAATTATTGTAGGTAGAGGAAAACTTAGAAACTGTAATTAGGTGGTATATATGGATACGAGACCATCAAAATGATTCTCTGTCATTATAACTTTAAATATTTTTCCACTTATTTTACTCAAGATTTTAGTAACCTTCCCTTTTTGTGAATTTTTATGAAAAACAAGGTCTCATCTTCCTACAGAAACCAAGAGAAAGAAAACACCTCGCTGTGAAATCTAGAGTGTGGATGAGTACAGTGTTTTGTTTCTCTTAGAAGCAAAGATAGTGCTTCTATGTTTTTATTTTTCTATTTTATTGAGGGAGGTTACAGTTACATAAGCAAATCAATAAGTACATTAAAAAATCATTGTTACCCCATCCCTCTTTATCTACCACTTACCCCTTCTTCCCTCCCTCTCCCCCTCCAACAAGTTGTACTGTTCATATCCAACACAGTGTCAAGTGAGTATCTATGTTGCTGTGATTCACGCTGTTTCTGTGATTCCCTTTCCCTTCCACATATTGCATTGCCTATTATGCAAAATGTGAGGTACCAAAAACTAAGAGAAATGAAATGGGACCTATTCAGGTATATAGCTTTGTTAAAGTACATCAAGTGTAATTTAGATTATATGTTTCCATTTATTTTATAAAGCTGAAAAAATAATAAATGATGCATGCTATTATAAAAAAAGATGGTCTCTTGCATGTTTTGCTATATAAAGTCAATAATCTTCATTTGTGCTGACTTTTTACTCTCCAAGTCATTTCTTTTCCAAATTAAGGGATAACATGCTTCCACTCTGTGGGCTGGATAAAGGTTTTCTAGGCCTAAACCAAATCAGAAAGTTGGGCTGCACTTTCTAAACCATCCCATTCTCTTAATGTGATGAAAGATTCCACCTTCTGCAATTTCCCCTGATCTTTTGCCTTTAACTGACGTTCCTGAGGGTATTGTGACTCACTTGTGTGAACTACAGAAAACCTGTGCATCATCTTCTTTTTTTTTAAAACTAAATCTTTTAATGTTGTGACTTGTGTCTTCTATTCAGGTAAATTCCTGTGTGTTAGTAAGAGCAATCATTTTCAAGAGAGGCTAATCCCAAATCTGAACTGGCCCTGACTTGTTTGCTTGAGTTTCTTTAAAAACAACAACAGCATCTGGAGTCTGTACGCTTTATTTATCATATGTAGTAATGACTTTATTATTTCTATCAGCATTCTTATTTTTGCAAGTAGGTCCTCACAGTCTACATTATTCCTTTACTCTGTCCCTCACAAGTTTCCCAATTTCTCAGGAAGCCCGCAATTTGTTTCATGGGTGGTTCCTCTCAGAAGATTGCTGGGAAAAGGACCTAGTTAAGCTACGTTGTAGTGAAATTACTCTTAGACTTCAGTGATGACCTCTAAGGGTCTACAAATGCTTATTTAAGAAATGTGGCTTTGAATTGTTTTCCTTTGTCTACCTTTCTATCAAATATGTCTGGCTGTTAAGTCCCAAGACTTTACAAGTGTCAGCAGCCAATGGGTGTGGAGAATGTCTTAAATATTCAGACCTGAAATTTGCTTACTGCATCCTCTCTCATGATGCTGAGAGGACTGGAGGGGCTCTTCTGAGAGTCATGCTCACATCTAGCACATGCAAGTCTGCTAGGGGCACTTCCCATATCTCCATGGTAGTTTATTGGTGCTCTTGTAGGTGTCTGCTTCCACAGTGGTCTCCACAGCCCCAGGCCTAGGCTCAGATGCTGCTCTAGCCTGCATTGCTTGTCCTGAGTGCCTGCCTCCAGCTTGCTAAGGTCCCATTTACCCACTGTGCTCCTGGCTGCTGCCTGTCACCAGGCTCTACACTCCCTGTAGCTGGGGATGTTACTTGACCCTTTGTGGTCCCCCACCTCCATCCAGACAGTGATGTTCTACCTGCTGGGTCCTAAGAGCCCATTGTCTTTTGTCATTTAGAAGTGGCTCCTCCCTTCTCTAACTCTAATTGCCTCACAGGGGTCACACAATGTTGGAAGTCAGATTTCAGTCTGTATTATCATTTTAAGGGCTGGTTTATTAAGCTGTTACACTTACTCAGAATTAGCATTTCCTATTACAATTGGTTCCAAGCTATCTAATTCACCCTACTAGAGACCTTCCTTTGTACCTCATGGTTCTTCCTTGTAATTTGTCTTTGGTTTTCCTCCCACCCTCTTACTCCAGTTCTCCAATCACAATCATACATAGATCTCAACTTTAGAGCTCTGCTCTTTTCCCAAGAGTGTAGTTCTATAAGACAATTAATGGATGTAGTTATTATTTTGAGTAGAATATGTCAAACACTTTAACACATCATGTTACCTATTTCCTGGAAGAACCCTAAAGAACAGGGAGAGAGATGCACAGAGACAGAGCATAGAACAGGCTGAAGACAGGCGTGTGTGTCAGGTTTTATCTTTCCCTGTGAACTTTTCAGTACATGACATTCACACACAATTAAATATTCACAACCAGTTACCAGCACATTCTAAGCCGAGGATATTAAATGATGCTTTATGTGATGAGAAAGTTGCTCTACAACTTCAACATAAAAATCATAATGCATGCTTTTCTGAGTCTATTTGGAACTAAAACCATTTTCAGGGTTTGAATGAATCATAGAATTTTATTAAAGCATGGGTTTATCTCTTAAAATGAATATTAGATTTGATCATATCAAACAATGACTGAACACAATATGGATAAGACCAAAAAAAAATCTCACAGAGAAACATTGTATATTTTCTCTTTGCCTTGATAACCAGTTCATATCTTTTATTATGCTCCATTTTCAATATTCTTTTATTTATATATTTTCTGTGTAATTCCAATTTCTTAGTGAAAAAGGCTCTAAATATGACACACTTCTTGAATCAATGAAATGGATATTTAATATACTGAAAGTAAGCAAAATATATTAACAGTCTACTTAATTTAAACTTTCATTATTTCACTGTGATGTTTATAAAACTAATAGTACTCCTGAGAGAAGGCAGTAGAGTCTAGTCATTTATTACAGATGGAGATGAATAAAGGAAAGAGTTATAAAAAATTAGTGGAAGATAGAAACATGACACAAAATATTTATTTATTTATTTTTAATTTAATTTAATTTTTTTTGTGAACATACTGTACAGAGGGGTTACAATTACATGGGCAGGATAATGTGTACATTTCTTATCAAGCATTGCAGCCTCCTCCTTTGTTTACCCTTCACATCCCTTCCCAGCCTCTCCCCTCATCCCCCACCCAATCCTCCCCTCCCATCCACCCCCCCACCCGCACCAACATTGTAAAGCTCGTTTTCGACATGACAACTTCTACTTCTCATTGTTGCAACAGGTCCACCTGATCTTTAAACGACTTGTTTTTCCCCATCTCCTCCACAAGTTATACTGACATCAAATATAGTGAAAGCAGGGGTTATACTGTGGGGGAGAGACATACAAAGCAACAAAGAGATAATCTTATAAATGCTTTAGAAACAAATGCATGAAAGAAAAAAGCATTAAAATACATATCTAAGGGTTCATTTTCCTAACATCACATTATCTGACCTTTTCTGCTTGACTCATACATATACTAGATATTGCAAATAAGGGAAACCATGGGACCTATGTTTCTTTGGGCCTGGCTTACTTCACTTAATATAATTTTTTCCAAGTTTTTCCATTTCCTAACAAATGGGGCAGTGTCATTCTTTCTGATGGAGGCATAGAATTCCATTGTGTATATACACCACATTTTCTTGATCCATTCATCTACTGAGGGGCATCTGGGTTGGTTCCATATCTTAGCTATGGTAAATAATGCTGCAATAAACATAGTTGTGCTGGTAGCTTTAGTGTGGTCTTGTTTGTAAACATTTGGGTAAATGCCCAAAAGTGGGATTGCTGGGTCATAGTGGAGCTCTATGTGAAGTCTTTTGAGGAACCTCCATACTGCTTTCCAAAGTGGTTGAACAAGTTTACATTCCCACCAACAATGAAGTAAGGTTCCCTTGTGTCCACATCCCCTCCAGCATCTGTTGTTATTAGAGTTCTTGACTTTTGCCATTCTAACTGGAGTGAGGTGGTTTTTTTTTTATCTCAATGTTGTTTTGATTGAAACAAAATATTTATTAATCAAATCAAATTTTATGAATTAATGGTTAAGTGAATGGTAACATTAAAATCTGTGAGGTGTTTTTGGTAAGGCATGCCATAAAAGTGATTATAATTTAAATTCAAGGAACTTTACCCAATGTAAGCCAAAAAGATCTTTATAAAGAAATTAGTACATGGTAATCAGCTTTCATTTTCAAAAGACCAATTCCACTGTCTGCAGAAGCTTATTTGGGGAACAAAAGGAAGAAGTTAAAGACAAGAGTTTCAGAATTACTTGTGTTGGGGAGTTTTTCATGACACAAGCATCATACACTCCTACCCTCCCACCCCCACCTTTCTGTCCTGTTCTGTTTCCTCAGTAGGCAAAGGGGATCGTTCTGGCTTTGACACAGTCACCACATTTCTTTTGAGTACTTTCTCAGGCCAAGTAGACCAGGCCTGGCCCTTACTGCAGGTGCTTGCTTCCCAATGGTTTCACCCACCAGCGCCCCCCCCCCCCCCCCCACACACACACAAAGGGAAGAAGGGACAGCAATGTGTGAGCTCAGCAAAGACATCGTAGGAAGAGGAAGTCTCTACTGTCGGGTAACTAGTTCCATCATTTGAGAACTGAAACAGTGTCTTTCTGGGACAAGCCAGGGCAAATATGAACTGTTTGCTACAGAGAGCAGATTTCTTGCTGTGCTAAGGCCTTCTACCTCCAAGCAGTTTAGCCCCCTCTTCCCTTAGGATTCACGATCTTGAGATAAAACTACTCAGGATATTTTTCCAAGTCCTTCCATTTCCTTACAAATGGGGCCATCTCTAATGGAAGCATAGAATTCCATTTTGTATATATCCCACATTTTCCTGATCCATTCATCTACTTGAGGGACATCTGGGTTGGTTCCATATCTTAGCTATGACGAATAATGCTGTGATAAATATAGTTGTGCTGGTAGCTTTAATATTGCCTTGTTTGTGGTCATTTGGGTAAAAGCCCAGAAGTGGGATTGCTGGGTCATAGGGGAGCTATATGTTTAGTCTTTTGAGGAACCTCATACTGCTTTTCAGAGTGGTTGAACAAGTTTATACTCCTACCAACGGTGAAGTAGCATTGCCTTTTGGCCACATCCCTCTAGCATCTGTTGTTACTAGATTTCTAATTGGGGTGAGGTGGAATCTCAATGTTGTTTTGATTTGCATTTCTTTTATGGCCAGAGATGTTGAGCATTTCTTCACATGTCTCATGGTTTTCCTTATTTGCAATAAATAGTATACGCCTAGGATAATCTTAGCAGATGAGCAGAATAGCTCAATAGCTACGTACCTATGACCATATAAGATGATGCTAAACAAAATGAACTGCAAGACATGGACACTGAGGTTTTTCTTTGTTGTTATTGTTTTTAATGTACTATGTGATTTCTTGTTTCTTTTGTATGTTCTTCTATCTATGGTATATCCCCTGTTGTCATTGTATTTGTTTTTGGTACCCTGGTATTGTATATACATTTATCTGAACCAGGGAAGGGAATGGGAACAACAGAATGGTGAGACAAAGGACAAGGGGGAACCAATGCAACAGTGATATTCATAAGACAATACGTTGGAAATGATCGGTACACCCTGGGGGGGATTGGGAGGAGGAAAAGAAGTAGAATAATGAGAGAAAGGATAACAAATTCGATGAGAAATGTACTTATTCTCTTATTAACTATAACCACTTTGTATATAACTTTGACAATAAAGGAAGAAAATAAACAAATTAAAAATATAATTAAAAAAACTTTCCAGGATAGCAGTGCCCATCTGATTCAAAAGGTGGCAGGCAGGACTATCGGATGAGAATTAAGGAGGCTATGTTCCCATCTCATGTTTCTTAATGTTGCTTGGTTAGAACCCAATGCCCTGAGAAGCCTTTATTTTATAGCTCGATTTCATCATAATCCTGTGGTTTACTGCACAGGGACCAGTGCAAACCTATACCACCTCTGGGAAAGCAATTTAAGACTAACAATACAGGCCAGATTAACAGCACCACCTTCCTTGAACACCAAAGAGAGACAAAGTGAAGGTGAGACCTGTCAGTAGAGACCAGAGTTGAAGTCTGAGGACTTGAAATGAGTTGTGCTCAGATCTAAATCTTACCTTTACCATTTGTAAACTCAGTAGCTCTAAGAAAATCCTTCTAGCTTTCTGAATGTGTTTTCCAATGTCAAAGAAAGACAAAATACACTTATCAAGGACTATGTATAAGACAAGATATAATGTGTGCTCATAAGGCTGGTTATTCCAGATGATAATATGGGGCTTTCATTATTATTACATCTTTACCTTGGACTTTCCAAATAGTATGTCATAATAAGTCAGTATGATTTCTAGATCTAGAGTTCTTGGGTTCAAATATCTGCCTCTAAGACTTTCTCTTTGACCAAAGTCTAGCCAGGCTCTTCTGTGCTTTCTTCTCAACTAAGCCTCACTGTTGGCCTCTAAAGACTCAACACATGAATCTAGTGTTGAACATCTCAAAGCCACATCCTTATGAGGCCCTTGTCCCCCGTAGTAGGATACCTGTCTGGGAATTCTGAAAACTCTGTTTATCCAACACCTAAACACCTTGTCTCTGAGCTCCTGTGCGAACATAGAAGTGTAAATTCACATGTCTGTTAACAAGCCTGCATGGGTTTCATATAGACCAGGCTCCTTTCCACATGTGTCATTTTCTACTTCTCCAACTCCACTGAGCCTCTATGTACTCTCTATCCTCACATTCACTCCCTAAAATGTCCAAGAGTATCAAATTGGAGTTCAGTTCATGTTGGACTGTTTCCTATTTCAATAGCTTGTTACCAATTAAAATTTGTTGTGACAAGTTTAGTGTCAGGCTTTGTTTACATGAAGCTGGGCTTGATGTGTGACCTGAAGAAGATACCTAACAGCTCGTGCCTCGGTTTCCTCATTTGTAAAATAAGAGCTAAAATGCTACCCTGTAGATGGTTGCAAGCTTTGAATGAGTTAGCATATAAAGAACTGTCAGTGTCCTCTATTTTCATTAGCCATACAAGCTATTTAATACTGGTAAGATACACCTATTACTAAAAGAAGGAAACGTGTGTGTGTGTGTGTGTATACACCTGAAGTTGGTAAAAGAAGGAAACGTGTGTGTTTGTGTGTGTGTGTGTGTGTGTGTGTGTGTGTGTGTGTACACCTGAAGTTGGTATAACAAAGCCAAGTGGATAAAAGAAATGAACATAAAGACTTTTCATACAGTTAATTATTTTAAAACTAGCATATTATAATAGTAACTACAGCTGTTGGTCTGGAACAAGATGGAATAATATAGATCCCATGAATACAAATATATTTTAGTTTGAAAAGGTACCTATTATCTGAATAGTAAATTCTTTGACAAAACACATACCTGGAAATTGTGAAGATTGGTTCAAAATTTCAAACTGAGCAAGATTTTCTGTGGGATTTCTAAAGCCTAGCTGTTGTGAATGGCTCCAAACAGTGCTTGTGGGTCAAATCTGCGCTCCCCCACCCCTCCTCCCTGTCCCCTCTCTGCCAGGTCTCCTGAGGCTTCACTCCAGGAAAGCTCATGGGATGCTGCTCATAGCTTTCTGGCTGTGCTGCACAGTGGGAAAGAAAAGACCAGCTTTCCTACCTGTGTTCAGTCTAGAGAGATTCACATCTAGGTGTCTCCAAAGCATGGAAGGGCAGCATTGACATCCTGGAGTATAGCCCAATGGAATTAATGTCTAGGCCCAGACTGTGTGTCCACTCTCTCAGCTGCAGGAGCATCATCTGATAGATCTCATGTAGTACCTTAGCTTCTCAGCCCAACTGACACCTTAAAGGAGCCACAAGAAGGCTATGGTGAACACATTTTTATGCATTTTAGTTATGTTGACTTGAGTCTGTTGAGGATAATAGAATTGAATAAAAGGCAGAATTTCTACTTTTTGAATTTCACTTGTTCCCATTTCTTATTCTCTCTAAGAAATTTTCCATTAATATTTCCTTGAAGAATGATATAGAGCCTTTTTGCTGACTTTGTTGATTTTCTTCTTTTAATATATATTTTTTATTGTAAAGATACTGTACAGAGGGGTTACAATTACATGAGTAAGGTAATGAGTACATTTCCTACCATGCATTGTTACCCCTTCCTTTGCTTTTCCCCCACCATCCCTTCCCTCCCCACCTCCCCAACTCCTCCCTTCCCCCTTCCCATGCTCTCCCCACCCCCATGCCTGAAGTTGTAAAGTTCATTTTCAACATAGTATCTTGTACATCTCATTGTTACAATGGGTCAACCTGTATCCCTATTTAAGCATTTTGTTTTTTCCTTTCCCCTCCCCAAATTAGAAAAATGTGTATACAAGATGCAGGGCACTGGAATCAAATACAGTGAAAATGGGTTATACCATGAGGGAGGAACATACCAAAGCAACAACAAAAAAAAAAAAATCACATAGTACATTATAAATACATTGAAAACAAAGCAGGAAAGATAAAACCACTTGTATCTTGGGGTTCATTTCAGTTAACATCATATATGGTCATATGTACATAGCTTTTGACCTTTTCTGCTTGTCCCAGACATATACTAGTTATTGCAAATAAGGGAAACCGGGGGACCTATGTTTCTTTGGGCCTGGCTTACTTCACTTAATATAATTTTTCCAAGTCTTTCCATTTCCTAACAAATGGGGCAATATCAAAGAATGATAAAGAATCCTTATGAATTGTTGATGTGTTGAATGAGTGTGTGGGTTAGAGGTTGATTTTCCTTTCATTTAACAATGTGATTGGTGGGATTGCTTCTCCAAGATCACATCCCTTCAAGAATGTGCTGGAAGAAAGGGTCAATGAGAGATGAAGGAGAAGATGAGAGATTTGGTTGCTTGGGGTTGGGGGTGGGGATTTTGGATCCAATATTGTGCTCCATGGGGGGATTTTCATGAACTTTAGGACACAGTTGCTTCTGATGGTGAAGGATCTTGGTCAGGTAATTGAGCAAGATTAGCTTAACTTCACCATGTGGATTATCAAAACTGGAATTCCACAGAGCTGGCCTGGAGCTGGCTGCTTTAGCCTGTGGTAGTTAAGGGAACAACAGTCTTAAAAGGATGAATACATTTAAGGTTACAATTAAGGGATAAACACATGTAAGAACCTATGTATTTACTTCTCAGTGTCACCCATTTGCAGTATCTGCTACATAGACTGGTGTTTTTGTTGTTGTTGTTGGTATTATATTTGGACTTGAACTCAAGTCCTTGAGCTTTTTTTTTTTTTTTTTTTTTTGCTCACAGCTAGTGTTCTACTATCTGAGCCATCCCAGTCCAACTTTTCTACTGGTTAATTGGAGATGAGAGTCCTTCAGATTTGTCTGCCTGGGCTGATTTCCTATGGCAGTCCTCAGATCTCAGCCTCCTGAGTAGCTAGAATGACAGGCATCAACCACTGGTATCTGGCTCTTTATCTCTTGTAATTGGATCATTGTTTCATGGGTCATATCAGCCTAGTCTTGCATTCTTCTTTTAAAACTTCTGTTTTCTTTATTGTCCATGTCCTTTTTAATAAAATAGCATTTGGGAGTTGTCATGACTCCATAGAAAGGCCCCCAAATGATTACAATTTAAAGTAGAAAAAATGCGTGTACTAAAGTGTTAATATTTCTTATAACCTTTGATAATCAATTACTTAATAGCCAGAGTGAATAGAAATACTGCCACCTGATGTGGTAAGCATCACGCTTAAACAAGAACCCTGGGATCTTTCTAGCAACCTACGTGGCAGTTAATTTGAAATGTGCTCTTGCAAATGCAATCAATGAGCAATACTACCAGAATTGCAACACTTTTTTCATAGACACATTGAACTCCGTGTTCAAGAACTAGTGGCTTTGTTTTAATGGCTCAGTTAAATCATTGGCTTTATTTTATTTTATTTTCAAGTTCTGGAGGTTGAGCTCAGAACCTCATGCTTGTTAGGGAGGTGCTCTACTGCTGACCCACCCCTCCAGCCTTTTTTGTGTTTATTACTTTATGGACTATGTTCTGCCTATTTGTGCTTCTCCATGTCATTGGAGAATGACAGGTATGCACTACCACTTCCAGCCATTGGTTCAGATGGAGTCTTGCAAATGGTTTTGTTTTTATTTTTGCTCAGGCTGGCCTTGAACCTGATCTCCTGGTCTGTCTCCGAAGTAGTTGGGATTAGAATTGAGCTACCACACTGTTGCTTCAGATTTCAATACATATTTGCTTATCCCCCCCCTTCAATTCACCTTCTTGCTTCTACTTAAGTATAACAACATTGACACCTTGAGATCCTGTATTTGCTCAATGCAAGTCCATGTGTGAGCCTCATCTAATGATGAATCCTCACAAGGTACTATGCCTACTTTGTTTCTTAATCCAGGTAACTTAGGAAAAAATCAAGTGAAGTTCCATGTTAATGCTTTTTTTTTTTTTTTTGTGAGGAAAAGGGACAGGGAATGAGGGAGCAAATATCCAATGATGCTTTAGGATGCTGGCAGAAGTTTTCTTGGAATCTACTGCTGCTGGCTCAGCTCAAGTCATCTGCTGGTTCCTTCCCATCTCTGCTTCTCAGGGATGCAAGTTTTTTCCTTTTGGTTGCTAATACTCTTGCACTATCCTGTTGAGTTTCCTACTTCATTGGGATAGCCGTTTGCAAAGCTACAGGAACTGCTGTAGTTGCTCCAGTTGTGGAGTTTGAAGGGGAGAGGGAAGGTACCAGTTGAGGCTGGGATAAATCCATGCAGAGGACTGGGAGGTGGGTGGAGCCTAGTAGATCTGGACTGTGCAGAAGTTGGGCCTAGTACCTGCTTTTTTTCTATTTGTTAGTTATGAAATCCCCCATTTAAAAGCATGGGGATTGCTTGTTTTTCTCAGTGTTCACCAGATCCATAATCACAAGAACAAAGTTTGGGACATAATAGCTACTTAATAAATATTTGGTGGATTAATTTATTTTCTACTTTGTCAGGGATTATTCAAGGTGCTATAGAAGAGATAAACATCTTGCAAATGCAAAGATTCAGGAGAAAGTGACTTTCTCAGTGCTGTCAAAGTAAGAGGAGGTTTTTCTGGCTTTTAGCATACAAGAAATACTGTGTTTCAAAGCACAGAAACTTCTTACTTACATTGCTAGAATAAGCCTTTATTCCTGGAATGAGCCTCCATGCTGGAATTAGCCTCCATTCCTTGACAGTTTTTTTGTTCAATAAAATGAAGAAAGACAAAGAAGGAAGGAGGCAGGAAATGAAGGAAGGAAGAGAAGAAAAGAAAAAAATCAAGGCAACTCTTTTTGGGAGAATTTCGTCTCTCTGTGTTTCATTTTCTCAATTCAGAAAATAGGTTTGGTACCATGGAACCTGCCAAAGGAATCTAGAAAGACAACACTACCTGATTGTACCGGTTTTCTAAGGCTATCATAATAAAACGTTCTCACAATTCTGGAGGCTAAGAAATCTGAAGTTAATGTGTCAACATTGGTCGATTCCTTCTGTGGCCTGTCTCTTATATATGCCCTTCTTCTCTTTGTGTCTTCATATGGCTTACCATCTGTGTTGGTCTATGCCTCAGCCTCCTCTGATAAAGGACAGCAGTCATCTTGAATTAGGTCCAAACCCTATGACTGCATTTTAACTTGGTTGCCCTTTAAAGATCCCCTCTCTAACCACACAGGCATGTTCTAAGATACTAGGGGTTAAAACTTCAGTGCACGAATTCTTTCACATTTCAGCCCATAATACCAATCCTGAAGACGTTAATTTTCCATGGTGTAAGGAACTGTTGAGGCTTGTTTGAAAAAGCCTCATGGTGTAAGTATCATCAGCATTCAGCAAATTATGTCCATTCGTACTACCCCCAACCTTCTGTGGCTGTCCCTGTTCTGCTCTTCTTGATCCCAGCTGAAACCACCAAGGCAGTTAGAACAGGTCACAGAAGGATTCAGAAATCCAAGGAGAAGGTTCGTGTAGAGTAAATCAAAGGAATTAACACCCATCTAAGGTTCATCATTTAAATTACCATGTTTATTTATGTCAACACAAAATTAAAAAAAACAACTTATAAAACAACCATTTTATCTTCATGTAACATAAGTCTTCAGTGAACAGAAGTACTACTGTTAATGTTTTGGCCTTTTCAAGGACCTGCCTTGGGTCAAAACAGCACTTAGAGAAAGAAAAGATTCTTCCTTAATACACACACAATGGAAAGTTCTATTTTCTAAAATCCCATTTCAGCAATAATACAGAAGTAATGTGAATCTGTCCCATTAGAGATCACACTGGCTATTATCATCAGTAGTCCACCTGCTCAAGTCCTGGGCCACAGTCAGGAACCTGGGGTGCATCATCCTCCAGCTGTCTAAGGAAATTGCTTAGTAAATCTTTTCATTTAGTTGTGTAACCTCTAATCCTATGATTTATCTGAGTTGTTTAGAAACCAGACAAAAAGATCTGCAAGCAACAGAATATATATAGATTTGTCTTGTAGGACTAAAGAAACTTTTGAGATGACATGGGTGATTCAGTGGGAAACCATCAACCACAAAGCTCTCACTATCTAAGGAACTACTCACTTAGAAAAGGCCTCATGTCATAATCTAATCAAATGTAATAAACACTACACAAAACCACAGCTCACCGGTATCCTGGTGGTTTAAATGCTAGTTGTTTAGTCTCAGTGTACTTTCACATAAATGCTAGCTATTATTTAACTAACAAAATCAATCATTTTTTTTTTTCTGACAAGAACAACAGTCCCAGGCAGTGGAAAGGAGAAAAGGCTTGGAGTTAGAAGATGTAGATTTAGTACTCAGTTCTACCTGCTCTCTAGCCTTGGCTTTATCATGGGGGGGTCATATGAAATAAAAGTTCTTCATAATACAGCAGTTACCAGAAGAAATAATATCCAAGAATCCATCTCTTCTAATTAATCCCTTCTTACTGGTGAATCCTTTAATTATCCACATTTTTGTTTTCTTTTCTACCACACATAGTAAGCTGGCTTGGAACTCATAATCTTCCTGCTTCTGCTTCTGCTGGGAATACAGGTGTGTACTACCATGCCTGGCCCCGCTCACATGTATTTTACAAGTAAGGTCTTAACTTCTTAAAGTAAATTATATAATGTATCTCCATTACACACAAGGGATAAGTGCATGCTGGACTGTTCAGATGTGGCAAGAAGATAGATTAAAAAGCCTCTACTCCACAAAGGCCTGTGCATTCTTGATATGCCTGATTGAAAAATGTCAAATATTTGATTGTTACCTCAGGCTCCTTTCATGTTATTGGCATACACTTGGAAAAAGCTAGCCATTTAGTTTTTCCGAAAAGAAATGGGCACTTTCATTGGACAATTATTTGGAAGACTGAGACTGAGTAAAATAAGGTGAACGAGGAGGATAAGCTAAAACTCAGCAACAAGCAGAAACTGAGCAGATTATTCTCCTAGTAATTTACAAATTAGCCCAATAATATGGTTGTTCTTTTCATTTTTATTGGTGACTTCATTTATAAATTACTTCTTCCTCATCTATAAAACACAAAGTCCTTGTTTGTGTACCTGATAAGATGCATACAAATTTACAGAAATAATTGACACATCATTTTCAATCGTCTATTTGGGATATCTTTGGCTGAAGTAAAATGAAAGTCTTACTTCTCACAGTGTTGAAGCAAGTCTTCCTTTAGGAAAGGACAGATTTACTACAAGCTCAGAATGGTTGTCAAGGGTGGGTATACAGTGTGAGCACATGGGCTCCCTGACTTTGCTGAGAAGAAGATGTCAGGTATCTGTATTCTGGAAACAAATGAGATTCTAATTCCACACATTTTTCAAATGCAAAGCAGGCCCCCATGAATCATGTTGATGATATTTTTTGAGACATTAATGCAACAGAGTATTCCTCAAGTGATCTCCAAAGTCACCTCCTTGCTAAGAATATTCCTCTTCTTGATTGTTTTCAACCTGCCAACAGCGTCTCACCTTCATGTAGAGATGACTGATCTCCAAATGACCTATTATTATCTAAACCAACCTCCTTTGAAGCAACAAAGAACGAAAAATCAAACAGTACATTAACCTTTCATGTCAGCGGAGCAGACTTTTCCCATGCATGAAGGACTTCTACCCATCACTAGACAGATCTACCTTTTGTTTTTCCCTGTGTTTATAGGTCACATTTTTAAAAGTACTCGTGGAGCCTCTGTATAGTGGATTGGTTCCCTGAAAAACAAACAAAAAAGGTTCAAATGAAAGTATGGACACTGGTTATACCATTTAATACCTCTAATTTTTTTCATTAAAGTCCAAATTGGAAAAGAAACATCCAGCTCAGTCTTAAAAACTATGGACTAATCTTGATTGTTAGCATTTTAAAATTTATGCATTTTAATTTTTTCTAATATGCAAAGCCAATTCCATGTGCAAATTCTTAAAGTCTTACTCTTTTTGGAAATGCACTAATTCATGGATAGGAAAGGAAGCATGGCCTGTTTTGCTCATTGCTTTCCCAACACTGTGAGTCTAGCTCAGGTACTCATTATATATAGTATAAGCAGAATGAGCAGAGTGAATTGAAGGTGAGATGGAAGGTTGAAAAAGTTTAAAAAAAGGCAAAATTCAAATGGTGAAAATATAGAAATAGGAATGACAGTATACTTGCTGCCTTGAAGAAATGGGTGGCTTCTAGGGAAAGGCCTCAAGCAAGGGCTCAAATCATCCTGCTTGAATGAGACCAAAACTCAGACAGAGATTTGGAAGAAGAAAACAGATCTTCTACATAGCTAGCATTTGGTGGATCCTGGATTTAGAAGAATGGGGGGGCAGAATTGGCAAAATGACTTGCTCTTAGGGATAAGAGAAAGTTCTTGTCTATGCTGGTGAGTTCAGCTGTTCTGCTTGGGATGAGGATGTATGTTAGATGCCAGCTGCAGTGGTACCCAAAGAGTCAATGGGCAAAACCCGGCTATGCAGGAACAAGGCGTCTGGCTGAGGTAGTTTTTTCTCACTCATTGTCAAGGTTGGTCATCAAGTTTTGCATCAGACATCTGGAGTCCAAACCCAGCTCTGCAATTTGGCCTTACCCAGCTACTCTGAGCCTTTGTGTCTGTTAAAGAGCGATGAACACACTCCTTACTTTGTCCACAGGGACGTACTTTAACTCTTGCCTGGCAAATAATAAGTGCTCTATTAATGTTACCTTTTCTTGTCCTTTCTTCTTTTCTTCCTCCTTCTCCTTCTTATTTTTCTTCTCTATTTTGGGGGGAGGCAGGTAGTAGGGCTTGCACTCAGGGCTTTGTGTTTGATATTGCTTTCACTTTAGTTATTTTTTCAGGTAAGGTTTCTCACTTTTTCCTCAGGATCAGCCTTAGATGGTGATCTTCCACATAGGTAGGATTACAGGCATGTGCCACCATGCCTGGTCTACTTATTAATTCCTCTTTAAAGCTTTCCTTCACATTTGGTATTGGAGATGGTTGTAAAGCTACTGTATTCCAGGCCTTTGGTACTCTTAACATTTCCAAGCCAATTTCTAAGTATGTGTGGGGCCCAGATATCACCTACGAATCACAAAACCCTTAGCTCTGGTTTCCAACCCCATGAATTGTAGAGATAACAGCATTTTCTAGGCATCCACTTGAAAAAGCACTCTCAGTACATTTATTTCAACATTCCAAAGAACTGTGTAAAATGAAAACATTCCCCAGCCTTTTCCTCACATTACTGTTGAATTCTGTGCAGTGTGCTTCTGGGGGCAGGCATTGCACCTGCACCTCCCAAGTTAGCAGCCTGACCACTTACAGAGTGCCTTTGTTTATGTGTCTTTGGAGAAAGATCTCATGTGTGTATGGAGTGCAAACAGAGAAGAGGTACCTTGGCCAGAGGTAAAGGATTGGTCAAAACCTGATGGCTATATTGCTTCTGCTCCTGAGATTGGCCTAGATAGTTTTGAGAGATTTATAGCCCTTATTGAGTCTTGTCACTATAAGACTTTGGAGGTTTTGGAGCTGAAGAACGAAGTGACATGGTATTAGAGTCTTAGAGTCATATGCAAATAAAAGTTTGAAATTCGACTAAGCTTAAGACTAGAAACTACTTTGTCACAGAAGAAAATGGGTTTCAACTGGGGAAACAACATGGAAAACATAAGAGATGGAGTGTAGGAGTGATGAGTGGAGCCTGTCCTGGGAAAAGAGGGACATTTACTGAGTGGAAAAGGTACTCTACAGAAAAGACAGAGTGTGGGCAGCTTAAGTCTTGATAGGGCTGGGTGCTTGTTTGTAGTCCTAACCATTTCATGTCAATCATATTAAAATGCACCTACACAAACTAGAATTTATATCTACTATAAAGGGGGGTGACGAGTTGCAAGAGGTAGAATAACAGCATATTTGTAGATGTTTAGTTGAATGTTTAGTTGAACTTGATTGTGCAACATTCATTCTCTATTTTAGAGCAACTTCCTTTATTCAGATCTGCAATATTTTGGGGTCCCTTGCATAGAGGGACAATGGCTAAGCAAATTTTTCCCTCATAGGAGGGTATGGAGAAAGGATAGAGTGGAGGAAGAAAAAGTCTATGTTACTATTGGGGTGTATGTAGTTGGGTGCTTCCTGAGCATGCTCGGATACTTTTTGCTGGGGAAATGTGCAATTGTGCAGCAGTACCTACATTGAAGCCATGCAGGTCCACCTCCCTTCATAGGATTTGCAGCTAAGAGGCAGGCTTGCATTGTAGCCCCTTTCTAGTGAGTCTTCATTTCACTGTTTAAACAAAGCTAGTTTTCCCTTGAACTTTCTAGGGTGACCAGGTTGATTGCCCTGGCATATTGGGGTATTAATTTTAGGCGATGGATTCTGAAAACGCAAGGGCACGTTTTCCAAGCTCATAAAAAGCAGTAATAAAGAAATTCTCTATTGTGACCCAGAGCTTCCTTAATGATTGCCTAACTGCAAAATGCAGACCTGATTTGCTTAGTACAGGACAAAATCAATCCATGACTGAAGAAATGTCAGGCTGAACATTTTTTTTTTTTTTTTGCCTCAAGTTAATGACTTGTCATCTTGGAAAAAATATGTCTAATCAAAAATGAATTTAAATACCTTCCGTTTGTGTTTTCAGAAGGAATAGGTAGAGGAGTTATTTTTGAAAAGTATAATAGACAGGCAACCTTTCCTTCCAGCTATGATAAATGTTCTAGAAGGCAGGGGTGAGACTCCTGCCCTAAACTGCTCTCCAAGAGTCAAGGGGCCTCTGGGTCAGGAGAGCCTACTGTCCCTGTGTTTTAAAGGTCACTCAAACTCACCTCTTGAAAATATATAGGTATTCAATAACAACTGGATTTAATTGAAGACCTTTTAATGTGTATACTGCACAGCTCCCACCCCTACTCCTGGGGAAGATGAAGTAGTGAAATCTGAACTAAGTTATTTGAATTAAACCTTGTTTGCATCCAAGTGACTAATTATTACTCAGTCATTATCTAGTCAGGAACATCAAACATTTGTTATTCAAAGAAACTCTATTTCACAAGGGAGTATTTGTCATCTATGCTGTCATCTGCTTAATGCGTATTTTGGTCCCATTTTAGACAAAGAACCAGTAAAAATCGGGAATTTGAATTTCAGTCGTGTTCTACATCCTGAGGGAGAACAATTCATGTTTTTGGGAAAATTAACTGTTGATTAAAATGTTATTTTAGAGATATTAATCATCTTTTGGTACTCACGCATTTGTAAAAGAACATTAAGATATGCTGGCTGGTAGTTTACAGAGTGCATAGTTGCCCCAGTGCTTGTTTGTGGAAGGCCTGCTCAGATTTCTAGCTGGGTCAAGTAATCATTAAGATTCAACTCCACTTGCACCAAAGGATTGGGAAATCTCTTAATCTTTCACAGACTCAGTTTACCTACTTTCAAAATGGGTATGCTGAGAGTATTTCACAAGGCTGCTGGTTGTCCAACTATGTGTTCCTATTGCTTCTTGTGCAATTTTACCTGCCTTCTTTAGCCTGATTGCCCTTCTGACACTGCCAGTGATTTGCTTGCCAGCTGGTAAAAGTTAAAAACAACATTTGTGACTAGGGTGTCAAGTGATGTTAACTGGCCCACAAATTAGGTCGCACTGTATCCCAAGTCACCAAGCTAACTTGTCATGTTGCATTTCACATAGTTAGCCATGGAGCAGTTCTGCTCTTATTGCAAATCCAAAATTTGCTTTCCAGAAGAATTTTGTTTAATTTCGAAAAGACACACACACACAAAAGGCTAGTTCTATAACATGCCTCCATAGCTCACAATTGCCATGATTTTCCCTGCCTTAGCTACCATTCCCTTCTACTCTCTTATTCCTGAACTATTTCAGAGCAATCCCAAGCCTTCCTTCCCTTTTGTTTCTATACACTTCCATTTGCTTTTCTAAAAAGAAGTGAAGATTTTCTAACAAAGTCAACATGCCTTTATCAGACTTAATCAAATCAAACAAACTTCCTTATCACCATTCTAACGTCCAGTGTGTATTAATCTTTCCTAGTTGCCTTAAAAATATTGGGCTGCTCAAATCAGGATCCAAACAAGATTTATACATTACATTTGATTATTGTGTCTAACACATTGTAATGGGAAGATAAAGTAGATATAAATTTTCATTGTCCTTTTTCCTGTACTACATATTATGATTAGTTTAAAATAACTGCCTAAATAGAAACATCCTTTATCAAGACAAAATTACCCAAAATAGAAAATTTCATTTACTTTCAAAATTGATGATATTGCTATAGGCTTAGAGAAAATAGTGCTAACATCAATTTATGTGGGCAGATGAACGCAAAGGAGCTTTTGTGTTTGCCTGCATTTTCTCCAGTGATACTACTGTTTTTAGAATCAGCAATGTAAGATAATTGCTATTAGATAGCTAGACACACCATTAGAGATTGAGAGATGAAATTAAAACCATGAAATTGTTCGCAGGGGTCTCTAGAAATGTAATTATCTCTCCTGTGGAAAAGAAACAGAAAATTGTACTCCTGTTTTCTGTTTGCCTACTGTGAAGAGAAGACATTTAAATTATGTCTATTGAGTACATATATTTAAAGGTTGAGACTTCCTTTTTTAATGTAGCTGTTTAAAATTTATGATATTCTGAAACTGCATGGCATTTCATGTCTTCTCAACTTTGCTTTGTAACCTGTTATTACATTGGCAACAAGTATTTCCATGGAAATAGGCTTGATCTTTCATACTATTCCAGAACATTATTCCATTAGCTAGACCATTTCCAATCTATGGAAGTGTTTCAGTACAACATTGTCAAATGGGGCTCAAGGGATTGTCCTGGTGATTAGGTGACACCAGAGAAAGCACCCCTCCACAATTTCCCTGACTCATGGTATTAGGAGTTTCATGAGGTCATTTAGACTGGTGGAAATCCCCACCACACTAACACACCCAGGTGTGTCCCAGGTTCCTTGGCCTGCCTCCCCCCTACCCCCAGCCCTGCAAAAAAGAACAGAAATAAAAGCTGTCCAGGTCATAATGAGAACGAGAGATAAAGGATGTGATCTCTGAAATTTTTTTTAGACAGAAGAAAATTGGATCCCTGTAATTTCAACTAGGTCTCTGTGGAGTGGACAAAGAATAACCCTCATTGTTCACATACCGTCTGCCACTTGGCCTTTGATCGTTCTGCTTCAAATTTAGCAACTTCTTTGCGATCGTGAAAGGATACTAGCAGCTTCCAAATGCAGAGCAGGACAACCCCGATGAGGAGAATTGCCAGTGAGACCCCCAACATGATCATGAGGATGTTTGGAGGTTTGGGGCAGTCTGGGAAAACAGAAAAATTATATTAAGAATCTAGTACAATGACTATTTTGAGGTAGGAAAGACTGTTTCTTTCCAGTGTTAATAAAACCCAGGGCCTTGTACCTATCAGGCAAGTTTCCTACTATGAACCAACCCTAACCCACAAGAAGGTGTTTGTTTTGTTTTGTTTTTTAGACTTAAATATATTTTTATTTTATTAGCATGACCCGGGCTCAAATAGCCTCATTTATCTTTAAAAAGTTTATTGTGAAGTTGCTGTACAGAAGGGTTACAGTTACGTGAGTGAGGCAATGAGTGCATTACTTGTCGATCATTGTTACCCCTTCCCTCCCTTGTTGTTATCCCACTATCCCTTCCCTCCCCCACCTCCCCACCCCACCCCAAGAAGGTGTTTCTTAATGCATTTCCAGCCACATGTTCTCTGAAGCAGAGGGTAAATGCTAACACCTTTTGTCTTGGCAAAGTTTTTAAAACGTAAATTTTAAGTGCTGGGATTTTTATTATGTCAAAGCAGAGCAAAAGATAAAGGAACAGTTTAATCGTTGAAATCAAATGAATATACAGTCAGCTCCTCAGGACTCAGTTCATATTCAACCAACAGTGGATTGAAAATATTAGGAAAAATGTATCTGTGCTGAACATGTCAGTCTTTTGTTCCCTTGTAATTGTTGCTTACATAATAAGTATAATAGATTCTTAGATAGCTTTTACATTGTAATGGATAGTCTAAGTGATCAAGAAATGATTTAAAGAATACAAGAAGATATGTGAAGGTTAAATGCAAGTATAAGGGCGTTGAACATCCAAGGATTTCTGCACCTGCAGACATGGAGGATGAGCATATACTTAATGGTTATGCTAAAAAGTTGGAATTCCAAAGTAACAATATATATAAGGTATTTAAAGGACCATAAAGAAGGTGGTCTTAAAGGTGGTCTCTACCAAGTACATGGTAAGGTAGAAGTGGAATGTGTGTGTTTGCTGCATTTGTCAATGTTTTCAAGAGTCTTCTCAAATCATAAGCATTCTAGGAGATTGTATTAAAAATTATACAAAACCCATTCCTTATAAAGCTTTCTGTTTGCTATTGCTTCTTCTGTTTACCAAGATAATCATGGTTTTCCTTTTTATTCTGTTGAAACCTTAATGCAGTGCTGAAATTCCTGGGCAGATCCTGAACTGAAATAGGAAGGGTTGAGTTTTGCTCTCATGTGATATGCTGTAGTGTGAATTCTACCAAGTCCTTTGACCTCATCTACACAACAAGGCATAGTTCTCTTGACTTTCCTGAGGATAGCAACAAGTAGAGGTGTTCTTTCTTCTTAAAGCCACAGCTTGCTAAGTCTTTTCCCTAAGATTCTAACTCATTGGATCTTGAATGCTACCACAGATTCATTATCAAAAGTATTCCAGGTGACTCTTATCTTGAAGGGAATTTTGGAAGTGACATTTCTGTATGGTCCTCTCAACTTGAAAACTCTGTAAAATGGTATTTTGAATTTATTCACAGTACTAATGTAAGTTTGCAATTTTAGAGTACTTCCTTTATTGACAGCAGAATGACTAATAATCCTTGCAATATGCCTAGGAGATGATACATCTCTTAAAGAAACATTATAATAAAGATCTTCTTTTTCTTTCATGGGAAAAATATCTTGCATGGAGATGATCATTAACTATCTGCATCCCTTTGCAAGAAGTAAGCAAAATTTGCAGTATCTAATGAGGGGGAAAAATTATGTTTATCCTAAAGCTATTGCTCTTATCTGTTGACTAAGGAGAGTTTCTCCACATAGACTAGTCATTTTGTTTCTGAGATCCCATCTACAGACAATCTGATCTAAGAATGATTAATGACCACCCCCCACGGCATCATGTTTGACCTCACATATTTTTGTTCTTTGATAGAAGAGTAATATAATAGTAATATAAGTAATGTAATATAAGTAATATAATATAATGTTGCTAAAGACATAGCTACTACTGTAAGGAGATCTAAAAACAATGATCTCAAAAGGCAAATGAGGTATAGCTGCCTACTTTTGTGCAGGAAGCAGCAAGATTCCACCCAGGAGGATACATGCTAGACTGCCCTTATCTTTGGCGATGAAGTGTTTAGGCTGGAGCATAACATGTTCCTGTCCAAAGCAGGATGTAGCTTGCCAAGACCTGTAGCCAGAAAGTGAATTTGGAGAGCTCTCCAGTAGGAAATAAAAAGAGGAGTAGACATGGCTTGGCTGAGATAATCATTTTAAGAGCTTTAAGTCATTGGACTTTGTGTGTTTCACAAGAAAAGATTTTAGATCTTGTGCCAGAGCAGGTATCACACAAGAGATCTTCCCTTTTCCTGTCCCTGTGACATTCCTTTTTATATGCAGATTGAAGATGGATTTCTTGGTGGGAGAAGAGGATGACATCCTTTTATCCTGCATCTCTGTGTATAATGTCACCTATTGAGTCAGAGGTCAGTGCTAATGACAACCTCCTCAATGCCTAATGCTGCCATTCTTCCCAATCTGGTAACTCTACTATGTAGAGCTATTGAGTGCTTGAGATGGGAAGCTTTCAAGTTAGGCTGTTCTTAATTCGAATTCAAATACTAGGTATGATGAAATGTACAATATTTAATTACTAATTTTTATTTCAATTGTATGTTGAAAGTGTTACTATTTGGGATATAATTATAAACAAAATTCACCTGATAGATCTCATTGGCCTTTTAATAGGGTCCCTAGAAAATAAATATGGTTCCTGTAACAGCAAAGAGGGGCAATGCTGAGGTAATCTTCTGTTATTTAGATGTCGATTGTGATTACACAGCCAGTGGGAGGCAGTGTAGCACAATGGTTAAGAGCCTGGGCTCCCAGCCAGACTGCTGGAGTTAGTCCACAGCTCTGGTGCTTAATTATGGGAAGAGTTAGCAAATTATTTATGTCTCTATGCCTGGGTTGCCTTACCTGTATAGCAAAATAATAGTAGTACCTGCTTTATAGATTGTTGAGGATATTAAGTAAATTACTCAGGGGAACATATGGAATAACACCTGGTATGCAGCATTAGTTAAGGGCTCCATAAATAAGGATGCACTGTAAGTAGCTGTAGTGTTGTTCCTTAACACATGCATCCTTCTTCCTTGTCAGTCCTCTAGACCATACAAGCCAGAATCCTCCAAGGAGGAACTGCAGGAATGGCATCACAATGTCTGCCAGGTTCCAGCCAGGAAGCCTCCTCAGCTGTTATTCCTTAACTTTGACATAGCTTGTAGGCTCCAAAAGTCCCTCCAGATGTAAAAAGGAAGATGATGAAGCTCTGCCTAGGCCCACAAGCACTCTGTTGGGTACTGTTTATTGACTCCTTTTTCTATTTGCTTGGACAATACTGGAAATCATTAACCGCCCCCTCTCCTTCATCTATTCCATTTGCCTTGTCTCTGGCCAAACTTCCAATTGGCCCCACCTGACTCCCATGTCTTAGTGCTGTGGGAGGGGAGGGGAGGGACTACTAGATTCTGGGGATGGGCTCTGCTCTCAGGACTTCTGCCCAGAACTTGGACAACTGTGGAGGAAGTGGTGCCTCAGGGAGGCATAGGGGTAAATAAGGTAAAATATTATTTAGGAATATATAAAATAAAAAGGTATCAGGGCATCTATGAATGCTTGGAAAGATAAGGTATCATATGCCCCTTTTATTGTGTGTAAGAATGCACAAATTAACAATGGGCAGTAAATGATGTGGTATATATCAGCCAAAAGCATGTTTTATCGAGGGGGCAGGGGGAGGAGTAAAACCAGCTAGATAAAAAAGCCTCTGTATTTAAACCAGGGCCTGTTTTAGGAATTTTTGTTGTTTGGGAGGCTTTTTATTCCAATAGAGTTGATATTTTAAGGGCGTTTTGATTTCAAGAAAACTTGTTAAAGTCACTGTTACAGTCCCCAAAGAGAGTTGGAGAATTGGATTTGATAAAACAGATAAAGAGGAGGCAAGATTTTTGCCTTATAAAGTAATCCATTCCCACAAAGCATGATTCACCTCATTTCCTTAACTAATGACTGCAAAGTGCATTTTGGGTATGTATTTCAAAGAAGTTGCTTCACCTGAGTGTCTTAAAGAGTAAATCTCTAGCAACATCCTGCTCACCTGAGCTTCAAAACCAAGTTCATAGCCCCCTTTCATTTCTTGGATTATGTTGACCTGTAGCTCTGTCATTTGTTTTTGAGCGTGTTTCCTTGATTGGATTATGAGATTTTGAATGTGTTTTCTGGCCACGTTGGAATTGTTTTGGTTTTTATGCTCCAAATGATGTGCATGATTTGATAGGTTCGGTTTCAAATTCAGTCCTTACTATATTATCAGCACATTGAAAGCAAACATACACAACAAAACATCAGTGCTGTATAGCCAGCATACACTGTGGTTGTCTGAGCCAGAATTTAGGCTCAGAAGGGAGAAGGGAGGTTGTGGATAGAGTCTGATGGGATCTGATTGAACACAGGTGTTCTTGTTTGTGAGAAAATTCCAGGGAGTGTCCTATCAATAATTGAAGACAGAAAATATGAGGTACACATGAGAACACAGTGAGGATCCTTAGTACAGTTACTCAAAGAGGGAGCTCAGCACTCTGCGTTGGGGTTGTTGTCAAAATTCAGACTCCTATGAGGGAGAATGATGGCAGGGGTGACATGTGGTTAAGGGGCATTATGATTATAAACTGATTTGTTGAATTGAAACCCATTAAAGGTAATGTTTAAAAATCAGATGCCTAGACCACACATCAGGTGTGGCGATTCAGGATACTGGCATTATATAACAAGTTTCCAGGTGAAAACTATCTAATGATTGAGTACCTTCTCTACAGACAATTGCTTTTCTACCTACTGGAAACATGTCTCTTTCCTTTATTGAATATGAAATATTTATTTGAGCATTTTCTAAGCCCTGAATTGACTCTACAGGTCCATGTGGAGTCTTGCTGTCTTGTCTGCCTCATATTATCATTGTATGACCATGGCTCTAAGTTACATGTCCACACACGTCTTACATTATTTCATTTAACCATACTCTTAAAACGAAAGTACCATTATTTTTCCCATTTGATGGATCAGGAAATAGACTCTCAGAGAGGCAGGTATCTCCTAGAATGTCAAACAGCTATTTATGCTGGAATAGTATTACAGCCAAAGTTTTTCTGACTCCTTCTCATATTTTCAATCTGCTACACTCCTCCCTGTTAGCTGTTGAAATTATATACCTTTGTTTTTATTTCATTTGATCAGTTTGCCTTTGTACAGCTCAGCAGCCAGCTTTCAGAGAGGTGATGATTGAAACAAATAAAAATCATGCTGTTATCTGGTCTTAATAAAAGACTTGGAACAGAGCAGATCTTTTAATGAGTATCTTTCAATCTCTGGGGAAGTAGAGATATTCTACCTAAAATCTGCAAACATCTTGCCTGGCAAGCTACCAGAAGTGGCTTTGTTTTCTCCCTTGTAGTATTGCTTGGCATTGACAATGGGAGGCAGACTACCCACCTTTTTCATTGATGTTGTGAATGATGGTTTTCCCCTCATTATCTGTAGTTATTAGGAATGTAATAAGACATTCATTTTCTCCTTGCAGAGAGCAGGAAACAGAACTATCCTTTGAGAAATCTGCAGATAAATGAGTCATTCATTAGGTTAAATGAGATTCCAAAAGAGATTATTTTTAAAGCAAAGTAGTATTGAATTTTAATATGCAAATGAGAATTTTCAGTGTTGCAGAATAGGAACAGAAAAGGTTTGGAGTTTTTTTTTCCCACCAAGTGAGATTTCTAGTTTATTCATGATCCAGAAGAACAGTTCCAGATGTGGTCAATCAGGACGTATCATCAAATGTACCTATCAAACTGATGTGGGCAGGATTTCAATAGAGTGAAAGTACTACAAGGCAGGTGCCCACAGCTGCCTGGGGAATAGAATGGCCCTGATTATGGAAATGAGGGGCTGTGTGTTCCTCTTCACTGAGAGCATCTGGGAGGAGGGCTATGTTACATTGCTGCATAGTTCGAATGGATACTGATACTTTTAGAGGGGCCTTTCTCACAAAGATGGAGTCAAGATTACTGACCATGGACTGTCACCACAGTGAAAATAAATTAATACCAAGAAACAGAGGAAGGATTGTTAATGTAGCTCAGAGAACTGTAGGATAAAGGTAAACCTTAGATTAAAAGGAAACTGGAGTGACACTTTGACATTCAGCACTGCTCTTTTGTTAATTAAAAACAAAAAGGTCCAGTTTTCCTCAGGTCTTTTCCAAATTGAATTTTTTCTTGCGAAGTTTGTTGAAGAGAATGAAATGAAACAAATGACAGAATTAGAGGTTAATGTAAATCTGTGATCAGAAATTTCAATGGGTCAGCTCTTCTCCCCAAATTATCCAGTGTTTTATGAATTAAACCAAAACCAAACAGCCAAACTGCTTCATAGTTCTCCTCTTTTTGATGATTACAAACACTGCTTTTTAGAAACCTGTAACTGCAATGGACCATTTACTCTTAATCTAAACTTCTAAGACATATGGCCAAATACTAGTATGTTTTGACATGATGGGTCAGAATATTAAAATGGACACTATCCAAGATAGTCTTGGACATATTCTTCCTCAATTTACAACTTCTCTCTGCCTAAAATAAAATGGTGTTAATAAAAAGAATTGCATGTATTTCTCTGATTCTTATGAAGAAAAATTAAATGACAGCTTCCTTGGGTACAAAAGTATTACAGCCACAGAAAGAAATATTAAGGGATCATTATTTGTTATCTTTGTATTGGATTTATAAGACAAAAACCCGGTAAGGTCTGTGTGAAATATGCCTTGTATTATTCATGAAAATGGACTAAGAAAACATTTAGCGTTATAAATATGACTTCAGATAATAGATTTAAGTGAATAAATGTTTTTGAATTCAAGAGAAGCATTCATTTATTTACATAGAAATCCAATTACAAATTATCCTAGTTTGGTCATTTCCAAATGCTTATGATCATCTAAATCACCTGGGAGTTTTGAAAATAGATTCTGGATGCCTTCTCTGGGTTTTCTGATGAGAGGGCTGGTGATATACGTAGAGCCTTGGACTTTGAGTGAGTGATTTAATAAGCATTTTAATAAGATGTTTCTGATTTAAAGGTTTTGGGGGAAGCTCTGGGCAACTCTTGATTAGTAAAATCTGTGTTATTTCCTGTGTTTGATGGTAAATGGCACTGCATGTATAATTCATACTTCAGTTATTTTCAGATGGCCTTCATCACACCTCTGTCTTTTTTGCCACTCCAATTAACTAGACAATCCTAGAGAATCTGCCTTTGCTTGCTGGAGTGTCTTCTTCCTTCCTTCTCCTTTCTACCACAATGGTGTAGACCCAATCTTTGTTTTGAATACACTTAATGAAGAACATTTGGTTCTCAGGTAGAATGCGTGGATAGCTTATCATACTCATTTCAGTAATATTAATCCTGCTTTTTTATTTTCTTTTAAATAGCTGCACTGAAGCACAGGGAGGCTTACTTTCTCAGCCAGTATTATTTAAGTTTTAATGGAACTGTGACGATGACCTTTGAGTCACGACTCCCATCTTGTTTTAATTACTTCTCCGCTCCTTTTCCTGACTGTTCCAACTCTAGATGTGGCCTGTTTTGCAGTTTGGTATTGAAATAGTATTATCAAATGTGCAGTGAAAGATTTGCATAATTAGCTGCTAAGGTTTTCTTTTGTTGTTCATAAGAAATGGACTTTTATTCTTTTTTTTTTTTAACCTTCCTTTGTGACTGCCTGCATTGCTGCCCTAGAATAATGCAGGGAAAATAAGATGTCCAGTGGTCCATGAAATCATACTTAGAGAAGGAAGAAATGTGAGAATGTTGGTGAAGTTTGGAAAGGCCCAGGAAGGATGTAAAAAACAAACTGTCTACACTACTGAGTCAAAACAACTGTATATTTTAAGACCTGAGTTCTGGGATCAGTTCTCAAGGAACATGGTTTCCAAAGAGGGGAAAACAAAAGAGGTTCTATCGTATGGTAAGTTTGGGAATCCCTCCTTTAGCCTTCCCTGGTGATTCAAACATACACACTATTGCAAACAAAATGACTGTTCCATTTCCAAAATTTGTATAATTATGAACAATTTAGATTTTTTTCACTATTACACTCAGAAATAGGTTTCTATGGGACATACTTTGAATAACAATGCTGAATATGTAAATGTTGGAATAAATTAAAAACCTAACTCCTTTAGTAAAAATTAGTAAAGGGCAATGCACAAGATTAAGTCACATGTTCATAGGTGTGCCAACCCAAGTCACTCACAGCACAACAGAGGACCAATTAATACAAATGATAAAGCTATGCATCTTTTATTTGACCATCCATGTCCCCATTGGGGGAAAGGGTAGGTTGCTAAATGACCTTCTAGAAGAGCAAAGATGATATGAGCATTTGGAAATGATGTGATCAAATAATATAATAGGGGATGGGGGGGAAAAGAAAGTCAATTGCAATAAGATTTACCAAAAGGCACATAAGAAATGTGACTTTTAAATTGACAGTATGATAAATATTTTTTCTCTGACGTTTATCCAGATTAATGTTTTAAATATTACTATTAAATATAAGTATTCTTGGGCTGGGAAGGTGGCTCAGTGGTAGAGTACTTGCCTTGCATGCATGAGGCCCTGGGTTAAACTCCTCAGCATCACATAGGCAGAAAAAGCCAGAAGTGGCCCTGTGGCTGAAGTGACAGAGTGTTAGCCTTGAGCTAGCACCCAGGCCCTGAGTTCAGGCCCCATGACCAGCAAAAAAATAAAAATAAAAATAAATAAATATTCTTTACTTATAGATACATTTTAAATGTAAGTTTAAATTTTAAACATGTTTTAAATATAAATATATGTTTTAAATATATGTGTATATGTATGTGTTCTATATATTAGTAATTCAATTGTTATTTTCATTCTCCAGGTTAGAATTGTATACCCATCTTTAAAGGATAGTTTTAGTTAGAGACACACACACACAAAATCAACATTTTAAATCTGCTTAATCTTTTTCTCAAATTGAAGCAAATATGATAACTTACTCAGAAACAAATATACTTAAATATAGTTACTACTCCATACACACCATCATGAGTTACATGTTTTCAAGACTTCCTGCTTTTCTCCTCAGGCACATTAGATTTCCCATGTTGCCAGCAAATAAAGTTCTTGTCATTTGCAGGACATTTTCTGCAATTTTTGCTCATTTCCCAGAGACAACTAGTTAAGTCTACTCAGTGTTTGCTGGGAAATGAGCCTAAAAGGATATATGGAAACTCAGTACCTGTCACTAACCTAACATGGGTTCCCAAAGTGCTGCCTCACTCAGGGCACTGATGTGTCTTATCTGCCCTATTAGTCTCAGGCACACACCGTGTTGTCTCATTTATTGTTATTTGGCATGTTTATCCTTGGTCAGCAGAAATGCACAGATGAGGCGTTTTATGAGCACTGATCATACCCCTTACATATGGAAATGTAGTCAGAACTCTCAATTTTGAGTAAAAGTAAATCATTTTCCAAAGAACATAAATGCTATTCTATTATTCCATTTTGGAAGTAGGTTAATTTCTGTGTTCTAATTCCATTTAGTCAAAGTACATGTTTTCTTCACTATTTCCCTTTACCTGAGACACACATTGGTTATTTCTATCATGTGTACGGAGTAATAATTTTACCTGAGCAGTGTGATAATGTGAAATTTATAAAGATGCAAAGCCAAATTCCACTCCATTGTCCTTTTGGGAAAAATGAATCTTCTTTGTTTTAAAGTGGTTCACAAGTTATTACTTTTCTTAATGTGGCGATCCCAGCCAAAATGCAATGGATTTAGATATTTGAGATGAAATCTTACTCTTAGCATGCATCTCATTTTAAGTAATTAAATTTAAAAGGACAGATGAAAGCAAGAGCTTTGTTTGCTTAGCAGTTAGATATAATAGGGACATCATGAATTTTGGGGATGAGGCCAAAGGGAATTAAATATACGGCCACATCATGCCCATGATTGGAAGGATGAGAGTAAAAGCACTGGATGAAGTGGGGTGGGGGAAAATGGCCATGAACAGAAATTGCCTGACACCTGGGAGCTTCAGCCAGGCAAACTGTTTTATAGCTGGCTTTATCGTATCTTGAAATAAGGCAATCAGATGATAGAGGATGATTTTAGATGGGGCAGGGGGTTAGCACTTAGCTATTTCTTCAATTTTCTCTGTGTTTAGTTTGGAAAATAAACTATTCTGGAATTCTCTACAATTGCATTTGTTAAGCAGAGGTGAACTTGCCAACAGAGCTGACGTCCAATAAAATAGCTATGAATTTAAATTGCTCACATCCCACGCCAGCAAGTTTTTGGCCTTATAAAATGCATATACTTCAAAAAAAAAGAGTGTGAATGTAATGCCCTGGTGTAAATGGGGTCAAGCTACTGATACCCCTTGATTTGCAGAGTTTCTGCCTCGGAGGAACTATGTAGAGGAAATGAATAGGATTTAAGACAAGTAGCACCTTCTTCCTCACTGATGATCGCCCCAATCAGTTTGCATTTGTCCACACATTCTTCTTGAGCCTGGCCATCTGTAGACAGGTGACATTCAATACAGCTTCTGTGGACAGAATTTAACAGAATTTGTTGGTTCATATTGATGGAAAGTAAACATGTAGCTAGATATTGCTTTACTATTCTTGTTGCAGGTTGTACTCCAGGAATGTCTTATAGATGACATTGGGCCTTTTGCTACTTTCAGAAAGATGTCCAAGATGACACTGAATTATTCTGAATTCCACTTAGTAATCAATGTTCCCTGAGCCAGCCTTGATAACAGCTACTATAATCATTTTTCTCTAGTGATTATGGCTGATTGGTTAAGAAAAAATTGTTTCAGGTTTTGATTTAGCTCTGTATTTTCATTTTACTTTTTCCTAGGGAGAATTTATATTCATAAATATGATTAGTGTCTGGACAAAGTTATGAATGACGTAACACAAATAATCTATATCTCAACCAGAATTTTAAGAATGATTAGTGGTTCTAATATATTTTAGATGATTATTTAAAAAATTCACTTTTCTGTTACTTTTTTTGCAGAAGTTCAAGCTTTGATAAGGATTTTTTTTGAAGCTTAGAATCATGCCCGAATCTTCATTAATTCAAGCTTTTAAATAAAAGATTGCTACTTATAGAAGAGTACTTCCAAGGACATAAGGAAATTAAGCTACCTTAAAGCTGTCTAGGGCAAAGTAAAATTTAGAGTCTACATTAATCTTGGGCTACAAATCACTTAACAAATAGTTTGTGCTTGGAGCAAGCCAAAACAGTCAAAGTTTTCTGAGATTCTATTTTAGATGCTTCTCCCTATGCACCATGGGTATGTGTACTCTGCTTGAAGCCCCCTACCCCCACCCCATTCCCCCTAAGTCTCAATCAAAGCTGCACTCTTTGGGCAAGCCTTTCCTAACCAGAGACATAGCTAGCTCCTTGCAATGGAGCCCCAAGAGCTCCTCTACAAGAGGGGCCTGTGGAATGGAAACAGAGGACTTGTGAAGTTGTCTTTGCATTATAAGTACTATGTCTAAATTATATGGTAGCTTGGTGAGGGCCTGGTGAAGCTTGGGAATTCCTTTGCACATCTCTCAGGGGCTTCCCTAGCTAAACTGGCAGGTCTTCCCTTGCTCTGTAGTTCAATAGAAGATTTTTGCATGCGCATTGGGAATGGCAGCCCACGAATCTCTGTAAGTACTTTTAAAAGCATCTATCTTTCCCATTAGATTCTCAAAACCTGTGAAAGTAGTAGTCTTCTCTGCTTGATCATGGCCTAACACTATTCTTGGCATTCAGCAGGTATTTAATAGATGAACATATGTACAAATAAATGAATGGATGAATTTCAAAACTTGTAACAAAAACACCAAGAAGTTCATTCTGACTCACAACTTTAAACTATTTCGGTTTTTGATTTATATCTTATAAACCAGATTTGAGATTGAATCAAGTCAGGCACTGGTGGCTCATACCTGTAATCCTAGCTACTCAGGAGGCTGAGATTGGAGGATCACAGTTTGAAGCCAGCCTAGGCAAGAAAGTTCATGAGACCCCTGTCTCCGATAAATTACTCAAAAAAAGCTAGAAGTGGCACTGTGGCTTAAGTGGTGGAGTTCTAGCCTTGAGCTAAAGAAACTCGGGGATATCACCCATGCCTTGAGTTCAAGCCCCAGGACTCACACACACACACACACAGACTGAATCATGTTTACAGAGGAGATAGAAAGTAATGGCTCTCTTGCATATGCTAGCTAGGGAAGCATCCTTCCCTTGAGCTATATCTTCAGCTCTTTTGTTTGTATTTTGTTTTTGAGACAGAATCTCACTATTGTTACCAGAAAGCTTTTTTTGTTTTTTTTTGGTCGGTCATGGGGCTTGAACTCTGGGCCTGAACGCTGTCCTTCAGCTCTTCAGCTCAAGGCTAGTGCTCTACCACTTGAGCCACTGTGCCACTTCCAGTTTTCTGGTCGTTAATTGGAGGCAAGAGTCTCACAGACTTTCCTGCCTGGGCTGGCTTTGAACTGTGATCCTCAGATCTCAGCCTCCTGAGTAGCTAGGATTACAGGTGTGAGCCACGGGCACCTGGCTACCAGAAAGCTTTACACTCAAGATCCTTCTGTCTCTGTCTCCTCGGCAGCTGGAATTACAGGCATGTGCCACTATGATTGGCTACTTAAGTGAACATTTTTACATCCCCCTTGCCATGGATTGAATCCAGGGCCTCATACATACTAAGTAAGCATCTACCACTAAGCTGAAGCCCCAGTCTGACATGTTACATTTGATTCTATTCAAAGAAGTCTAGTCATGCCATACATTTCTGACACATGTCATTGCCATAGCCAGTGACTGAGAAGTCTGGCCATGCACATGGTGAATGACCACTGCATGAAAATTAATCTAAGTACCAGATAATGAAAAAATGCATATTTTCTGCATAGTACATTATAATACTGATAGGTAGCAGTTTAGGAAATGTAAAGGCAACCTAAAATGTAACAAAACTCCTAAAATAAAATGTAACTCATAGGTAACTGCAGTCCTGTAGACTGGACCTAAGGTTAGGAATTTCTCATAGGCAATCTCAATAAGTGTTCAAACCCCAAAGACTTACAATGCTGCTGTTCTCACCACAAAGACAATCCACTTTCATTCTATTGAAGGTATAATTGCAACCAGTACTTTGAAATGTTTTTGCTGCCATGAATTACCTGAAAGCAGGAGAAAACCCTGGCTCTCATTTTGCATTTGTCTTTGTTCTAAGTTATTCTCTCCAGAATCACCTTGGAGTCGCCATGGGTTCTAGGAAAGCAAGGACTGATGGATAACATTTTTATGACTAAAACTACCCCTAAAGGAACAGCAGAACCTTGCAGGATAGATCACCCTAACATGAGGGTAATTACAGGTAATGATCAGGTTGCACTCTGGAGCCAAAGAAGTCATGTCCTGGAAGCCAAATAGTGAGACAGTGATAACAACTTTTCCAGGAACCCAGGAAAACCAGAAGGGAGATAATGACCAGCCAGGACACACCTGTAACTGGGCCTCTTAAACTATGTCTGTGTTCCAGTGCCTGCTGCTAATTGTTCCTCCACTTAGACCAAGTGCTCAGGTCTGTATTCTGAAGATGGCTGAAGGTGAACTAAAGTGCCATTTCCCTGTGGCAATCTATACCACACAATCTCTTTCTTTCCATATTTTTCTCCTAATTAACTTTCCTATCACTTTCATTATGTTGGACTCCTGCCTGAATTCTCTGATTGGACTCCAGGAATGAGTTCGATTAGCCTCACTGACTTCCTGGTAACAATTCTGTCTCATGCCACAGTCAACATAAATGTGCTTCACCTGAACCACAAATTTTGCCCCAATTTGACAAAGAAGTTAGAAAATAAGAAAATGTGGAGTTCTTTTGGTCACTGTTACTGTTTTCATAGGATAAAAATTAATACACAATAGCTATGTATAAAAATTAATACACAATAGCTATGTACAATGACAAACCACAAGAAGGCACCAAAGAGCACAGGCAATAAAAGTAGAGGGGCGCAGGCTGGGAAAGCTGAGATTTTGCTTAGCATCATCTTATTATGGTCATATGTACATAGCTATTGAGCTATTGTGATCCTCTTCTAGGACTATCCTAGACATATATTAATACAAATGAGGGAAGCCATGGGGCCTATATTTCCTTGGGTCTGGTCTAATTCACTTAATATGATTTTCTCCAAGACATAGAAACACAAGGTTTTTTCCTTTGTTGATGTTTTTAATGTACTATATTATTTCTTTTTTTTGCATTTTTTTCTTTTTTTTTTCCTGTCACTTATTGTCACTGTATTTGATTTTGGTACCCTGTGTATTGTCTATACAGTTATCTGAATTTGGGAAGGGAAGGGGAACAACAAAATAGTGAGACAAAGGACACAGAGCAAACCAACACAACAGTGATCCTCACAAGACAGCATGTTGGAAATGAGCTTTACAACTTGGAGGCTTTGGGGGGAGGGAAAATGGGAGAAAAATGAGGGAGAGGTGACAATGTTTGACAAGAAATGTACTCACTACCTTACATATGTAACTGTAACTCCTCTGTATATCACCTTGACAATAAAATTAAAATTAAAAATTTTTTTGCCAGTCCAGGGGCTTGAACTCAGGGCCTAGATGCTGTCCCTGAGCTGCTTTTGCTCAAGGCTAGCACTCTACCACTTGAGCCACAGCACCACTTTTGGCTTTTTCTGCTTATGTGGTGCTGAGGAACCGAACCCAGGACCTCAGGCATGCTCAGCAAGCACTCTACTACGGAACCACATTCCCAGCCCCCAAATTAAAAAAAAAGAAAAGAAAAGAAGAAAGAAAAACAAATTTAAAAAAAGAAAGAAAAGAAAGTGGAGATTGTCTTTTTGCTTCTCTGCCTCCATCAGTCTATGGATAGGAATGAATCCACCCCAAGGTCAGGAGTTAAACTTTTATAGATAAGAAAGAAGATTGGCTTACTTCACTTAATATAATTTTTTCCAAATCTTTCCATTTCCTAACTAATGGGGCAGTGTCATTCTTTCTGATGGAGGCATAGAAATCCATTGTGTATATATACCACATTTTCTTGACCCATTCATCTACTGAGGGGCATCTGGGTTGGTTCCATATCTTAGCTATGGTGAATAATGCTGCGATAAACATGGTTGTGCTGGTAAGCCAGGCCCAAAGAAACATAGGTCCCATGGTTTCCCCTATTTGCAATAACTAGTATAAGTTAGGACAAGCAGAAAAGGTCAAAAGCTATGTACATATGAGCATATAAGATGATGTTAAGTGAAATGAACCCCAAGATAGGGACACAAATGTTTTTTTTTTTCTTGCTATTGTTTTTAATGTATTTATAATGTACCATGTGTTTTTTTTTGTTTCTTTGGTATGTTCCTCCCTCACAGTGTAATCAGTTTTCCCTGTATTTGATGTTGGTGCCCTGCACCTTGTACATACATTTTTCTAATTTGGGGAGGGGAAGGGAAATAACAAAATGTTGAAATAGGGATACAGGTTGACCTATTGTAACAATGAGATGTACAAGACACTATGTTGAAAACAAACTTTACAACTTGGGTGGGTGGGGAGGGAGTAGTTGGGGATGTGGGGAAGGAAGGGATGGTAGGGGGAAAACAAAGGAGGAGGCAACAATGCTCCATAAGAAATGTACTCATTACCTTACTCATGTAACTGTAACCCCTCAGTACAGCATTTTTACAATAAAAAACTTGTTAAAAAAAGAAAGCAGATGGGGGGACACCCCCACCCCAAGACTGCAGGTGGGTGGCAGCAGAATCCCACCAGGGCATTTCTTTTGCGGCTGCCATTGGAACTCAGAGGCCATCTGAGACATTGGCTCCACTTTGTTGTCTATAGCAGACATGCCACATTATGGTTGTGGTTAAGATGGAGAACAGAGGGGAGGGGAAAGAAGAAAAGGGAAGGAGAAAGAAAGAGAGAAGAGAGGATAGAAAGCTGGGAGAGAGGGAGAAACAAGAGAGAAAGAGAGGAGAGAAGAGAGTAAAGAGAGGAGAGAGGAGAGAGGGGAGAAAGAAATGAGACAGAGATGAGAGAAAAAGATGAGAGAGAGAGGTGAGAAAACACAAGAGAGGAGAGGAGAGGGGTGAGGGGAGGAGGGGAAAAGAGGGAAGGGAGAGGAGAGGAGAAGAGAGAGGGAGAGAGACTCACTATCTTCCCAGGATCCTAGCCATATTGTGCTTTCGTATGTTTTGATGAATCTTCAGAGACCAAACCCAGTAAAGACAATGTGGGCTCTGAATTTACAAAATGTCCTCAGCACTTTGATCCACAAAGGGGACCAAGGGACGTAGAGGCATTACCGTTTAGAGTGGCAGGGGTCACCACAGGTAGGACAGCGTTCGCAGGTGGGTCCCGAGGCTCCGGGGTTCGTGCAGACACACTTGCCGCACACGCAGTCCCCTCGCCCACTGCAGAGTGCTCCGTCTTCAGAGACGCATGCGTCAGTGCTGGTTGTGCAGTTGCAGTACTCGCCGGTCCAGCCACCCCTGCACATGCATTCGCCGCAGTCACAGTCCCCATTATCTGTAAAACACGTTTCATGTGACTCCTGGTCCAACTTAGGTTGCGAGTTTGCTCAACGCTATTAAAAAAAAAACTATATATAAAAACAACTACAATAAAAGTCTGTATGAGGGGGGGGAGGGGAATTTAATGTGCCTGTGTGTATATACATTTACATTTAGTGTGTGCATACATTTTCTCTCTCCTATATCTACTCAAAAGACATTTGAATGAAAGATCAATTGAAATTCGTCTGCATCTATGATGTCAAGACATATTGCAGCTGTGTAATTCATAATTGAATCAATTAATTCAAAGCTAAGAAGAACGAAGTGATTTGCACCAATGCTACTAATTTTGAGATGTAAGCGATGTTTAAAACTACAATGCCGTTTTGTTTCTTCTATGAAAGGGAAAACATAGGAGCAATTTCTAAAGTGTAGTATTCTGAAAAATGATTTATGAGTATCATTAGATGAAATGTGCCTTTCCAAATGCCTCGAGAATGCCCATATATTACTATATGTAAAAATGAATTGGCAGAAAATAAGAAAACCCTTACTGATGGAGTGAGGAATGACCATGAAGGCAAAACCCTGAAACATCCCTTGCAGAATTTAGAAACCCTTCTCTACCAGCCTCTGGAGCCAATAACCTGGCCAATTGCTATCTCCAAGCAGCCAGTCATCTTGAGTACCTGCTCCTGTACTTCTTCGTACTGATCTCATGTAGAGGGAAGACAATAATCAAAGATCAAGACAAAATTACCAGGCTCTTTTCAGAGGGATCGATCTTTCTGGAATGCCATTGACAAATAACTCTAAGTGCATCATAGCAAGAGTGTTTTCTCGAATGCTCTTTGCCAATACAGTTCCTGTCTCTTAGAATCAAATTATCAGAGACTAATGGAATTTGGGCAATGAACAAAAGAAGTCAGTGCAGCCCTCTGTCTTTGAGTGCTTCCGGGTGATGGAAGAAGTTGTGTGAGACAAAAAATGTTGTGGTCATAGCATTTCAGAAAAGCAGCAGCTAGCCACATACATTAGTTGTAAAATAAATGGGATCCACACAAGCTGGGAAGCAGTGCCATGTGTGGTGAGCGTTGCAAATTATAGCATCAGAATCTGTTCATGATGCCACGCTCACTTTTTATTACACCAAACCCTGTGTCTGGCACAGACTAATACTGCATCACCTAGTTGAATTTAAATAATCATATTTATTTTTCATTATATCTTTTAAAAAGAGAAAGTGACTAGTTAGAGAGTAACAACTCTGATGAATGAACAGAATAACTTTGATTCACAATTAAGGGTCATGATTGAAGTTACTACAAATAAAACATTAGGGAAGTTTTCTGAGCCCAACTGAAAATACTGTTATATTTTCTTTCTCTCTTTCTCTCTTCCTCTTTCTCTCTTCCTTTCTTCCTTCCTCTTTTTCTCTCCCTCTCTTTCTTTTCCTTCTTTCCTTTTTTCCTTCCTTCCTTCCTTTCTTTATTTTTTAAAAATTTTTTAAAAAATTTTTTATTTTTATTGTGAGAATACTGTACAGAGGAGTTAAAATTACATGGGCAAGATAACGAGTACATTTCTTATCAAGCATTGTTGCCTCCTCTTTGTTTGTTTCCCCTTCCCTCCCTTCCTTCCTTCCTTCCTTCCTTCCTTCCTTCCTTCCTTCCTTCCTTCCTTCCTTCCTCTCTTTTTTCTTTCTCTCACTTTCTTTTAATTTCTCTCTTTGTCCCTCCCTCCTTCCACCCCTCCCCTCCCCCAGTCCTGGTTCTTGAGCTCTGTCGCTGAGCTTCTTTTGCTCAAGGCTAGCATTCTACCACTTGAGCCACAGTGCCACTTCTGGCTTTTTCTGTTTATGTGGTACTGAGGAATTGAACTCAGGGCTTCATAATACTAGGCAAGCACTCTACCACTGAGCCACATTCCCAGCCCCACCGGTACATTTTCTAAATAGAATTTACTTAGCAATTGTTGTATCTGATTCAAAGAGAGCACCATGTCAGACCTTCCTCAGTGCAATAAATAGATTAAGCCAAGTCTTTCTGCTAGTATTTCTCCCCTATCCCAAACACATAGAAAGACAATCAGGAAAGGTTATGTGGCTGGGCATAGGTTGGTAATTCCTGCTGCCTTCCATTGCTTTCATTCAGGATGAAATACAGAAAGTGGGGGAGGGGGGTAGCAGGGTGGGGAGAGATGGGAAGGGATAGGAAGGGGAAACAAAGGAGGAGGCAACAATGCTTGATAAGAAATGTACTCATTATCTTGCCCATGTAATTGTAACCCCTCTGTATGGTATTTTCACAATGAAAAAAAAGAAATAGAGAAAGGGCTAGTATCTCTATTAGATTATACTTGGGGTTTGTTTGTTTATTTTAAAAATAATTTCAATTAAAACGTATTTAAAAATACAGTGTGGGATTCTGCTAAATGCAACCTTTTCATGATACAGTGACATCTTTGGCAGGCTTCACGTCACCTCCAGATCACGTCCTGCTTGTATCATGAATAAAGGGCACCAATCAGAATATGGAACACACCCATGGAATCAGAAAATTAGGGAAGGGAGATGAGTCTCAACTGTGCCAGAGCCTAGGTTTTCTTCTCTTGTTAGGGTGTGTAGTGGGAAGGCAAATTCTGTCAGAAGAGCCTATCGGCTCTCTCCTACCATGTACAGGAGACAAGAACAGTAGTAAGGGTTGCAAAGCCTTTTCCTGACACTTGACCTGCAGCAGTGGAAGATGGTCTTGCCACAACCTACCTCCGCACAGCAGCCCTTTGTGTCTCACACAGGAGAAATTGTCACACTGGCAATATGGCCCATAAATGTTCCCGTAAGGAGATAAGTGGCAGATGCATTGTCCACAGTAGCAGTCGCCCCTTCCACTGCATGATGGATGGTCTGGGGCCTCTTTGCAGGAATCTGTGCTCAGTGTGTCCTCACCACACTCGCAATGAGGCCCCATGTGTCCAGGGTTGCAGGCACACACACCACACTGGAAGGAGCCGTTCCCATTGTGGCACTTAGAGCTGTTCACTTCCACCTCTTTCTGGCAATCGCAATCACATTCTGAACTCACAAGTATTTCCAAGGTGTCCCCCAGCCCCACGGGCTTTATGAGAATATGCCTACTTCTTCTCTCACAGTTCGGTACAGTCACAGTCACGTTGAATGAAGCCTGGAAGAGAAAATACTAATTATTTGCTTCTTCCATCCACCAATCTGCCAGGATTGATAAAACAAGGCTAGGCAGCAATCAGCTTTGCTAAGAGCATTTCTTAGCAAACCTCTGATATCTTTGAAAGATCCAGCTTTAGTGGGCTACGTTAACTGGGGTCCATGCAAACATCATTCACATGGTCAATTGGCTGTCTACTTACTGTGTCTCCCACCTTCATGTGAGAGCATTTCTTCTGGTGTGGGATGAAGGTGCCATTGTTACAGATAGCTGTGAAGGACAGGTTGAGTCCTTCTGTGTCTCCTAACACCTCCAGTTCCACCTCAGACCGTAGTTCCTTTAGTTCAGACATAAAGGGTAGAATGAAGTCACAACCAGAAACATACAGCCAAAAGAAAAGGCTGTGAATCATGGTTATTCCATTACAAATGACAAAAGTAAAATATAGTCTAAAAGAAATCCATCTTATCATTAATCAAATGAGAAAGTGAGCCATCAGACTATATGTATTTTGCATTTTAGTGACTCGAACGTCATCAGTTATATGATACACTATTACCTCATGACAGTGTAACTATATAACAAAATACTTTAAGATGGTTTGCTGCAATATAGGATAGACACCAGTCTTTCAGTTGCTTAAGCCTTTCTGAAGGTTTTGGTGAAGTGCTTATCCTGGGTTGCAGATCTTGTTTATGTAAAAGATAACTCTTCTGCTTCTGTCTTGGTAGCAAAGCACAGTAATGACTCCCTTTATTTGTATGTGTCATCATTTCTTAGGCCATAAAGCAGCTTTAGTTGCTTTGTAAGGAATACAGAACTGCAGCCATTCTTCCAAGAAGGAAATTTTGCTTCCCTGATATCAAATTTACACCCTGCAGTTCTGTTTTGGTACATTTCTGCATACATAATAACTTTTCATCTCAATATCGAATCATAGCTCAAATGCTTTGCAGACATTTTACAATGGCAATTACCCTCAGCACTTACAGTAACAACAATGCATTTAATGAATTAAGGTGACAACAATCACAATTGTTAATGAAAACTTGCCATGATGGCAGCCTGACACATGGTGGTTACCTGACACTATTAATTACATGACTGACCCACATTTTCATGGTTTTAAAATGTGGCAGACAAATGTACCTTAAAGTCATTATTGGGATTTTAAAAGTACTTATTGTGCATGTATAGTCAGGTCTGGGATAAGTTGTGTTTTTGCTTTCTGAAGCTAATTATTTTATGTTTTCTGTTTCTTATTTAGCTACAACATAGAAGTTTGTATTTTGGGTTGTAAAACCCAATTTTTAAAGATAAAAAAGAGCAAAACCAATTTAAAATATTGCAACTTAAGTTACAGTTCAATTCATTTAAAAGTGTTTGGGTTTATACATCTACCTTACCATTGGCATTTTAAAAGAATATTAAACTTCAAGTTTTCCTGAAGTGTAATTTTGCCTACTGCATAGTAAGATGACCCTTCCTTTCTCTAAATTCTGCTTATCCTGACATCAAGAATTCAGGCAGAAGTAGAGTTGGGACAGTGGCAGAGTGAGTCAAGAGCTAAACAAGAAATGAGGGATATGTGTTGGTGAGAGGTGACAACAAAAATAAGGGCTAGTGACATAATCTGACCTAAGTGAAAGAAATCTCTACATTGATAGAATCATCATAATGCAAAATTGACCATGAATATTGACCATGAATATTATTACTTTTCCTTAGGAAAGTTAACATATTCTTTCACCCATTCATTTGTGTTTGTGTGTGTGTGTGTGTGTGTGTGTGTGTGTGTGCATCTTTTATGAGTTGGATCAAGCAGACAAACCAAATGGATTCCTTCCTAGAGTTTAAATCCCAGTATCCTTGGGATTATTGTTATTTCAGTCACAAGGTGAGGTAAGGAAAGAAATTAGAGAGAGATGGTCAGATAAATACATTTCCAGTGTTCAAGATTTTTGATATCAATATGGTGCTGTGGTATAATTGGTGGAGTTATCTATCCACAATTTGTGAACATACATTGCCTCTGCTTTACTAGAAGACAATCCGATTATTTGATTTTTCTCTCAATATGTTATCTTGCCTTCTGTCTTTATTTAGAATCTTAAATATTTGGTCTATAGATTACTGTGTTTTAAGGTCTTTCTGAACACTTACAAATAACAGCATGGAAACCTACCTGGAACTAGTGCCACAATCTACTTGTATACCTCCCCTGTGGATCCTAGAGTTTCACAAACTCCAGAGCAAGATTGTGCAGTAGAAAAATAAGAGAAACTTCTTGGTATTTTTTTTTTTTTGGGTCCGGTCGTGGGCCTGAACTCTGGGCCTGGGCGCTGTCCCTCAGCTCTTCAGCTCAAGGCTAGCGCTCTACCACTTGAGCCATAGCGCCACTTCCGGCTTTTTTTCATTTTGCTTATGTGGTGCTGAGGAATCGAACCCAGGGCCTCAGGCATGCAAGGCAAGCGCTCTACCACTGAGCCATCTTTCCAGCCCAAGGATACGTTTTTGATAATCTACTATTTTAAAATTTGTTTAATTTCCTTGAAGCTGTTAGTGGCCAACACTTTTGAAAACCTTGGGTTAAAGAAAACTTAGTTTATTATCATTCAGTGAGGGATTGCTTTGTGATTTTATTTGATTTTACACATTAAAACTTTAATTACTGCACGAGATAGAGGGAGGAAGATTTTCATAATGTTTTGTTGACAAGCTTTCCTGCCTGGAAGAATTTCAAGCATGAGTTAATGTGGTGATTAATTTCTGATATGAGCTAAGAAAACTGAAATTTCTAAGGATTATCAGTGAGAAAGAGCTGCCATCTACTTATAATTTTAATGACGAATCTATTCTTTTTACTCTCTGAATATCAATGAGGAATATCTTGCTCTCTTTTAGGTGAATTTCAAAATGAGTGGGGTGATATCAAAATCTTAGCAGTTTTTTGAAAAATATGTAATTTTCCTTTTCCCTGAATTTTCCAAAAGGGATCCATAAAAGGGATCTGAGTGTGTCTAATGTTTTGATTGCTAGAGGTATATGGTATGTCATTTAAAGAACACTTGATTAGTTGGTGGTGATTACTGGTGTATACTGCATACATGTCTCTTAAATCTCAAACATTAAAGTTAGAAAAACTTTATTCACCCAGTATTATGTAAATGCTGTTTAGAACAAGTTTCCTAAACAAAAATTAGAAAGCATTTTTGCTTCTAAAACTTTCCTTCCCACTCTCCAAGTCCTAACTTACAGCTTCATCTGCATCTTTGTATGGCTTTTGCTTTTATTTGTTTTGTGTTTAGGATTTGTTGTAGTTGCTGTTGTTGTTAAATAGGTGCCAGGAAAAAGAATAATATTTAAAAAAGAAAAAGTTGGGCTGGGAAGGTGGCTCAGTGGTAGAGTGCTTGCCTTGCATGCATGAGGCCTTGGGTTCGATTCTTCCACATCATATAAACAGAAAAGGCCGGAAGTGGCACTGTAGCTCAAATGGTAGAGCACTAGCCTTGAGCTGAAGAGCTGAGGGACAGTGCCCAGGCCCAGAGTTCAGATCCCACGACCAACAAAAAAAAAAAAAGAAAAGAAAAGAAAAGAAAAAGTTGGAAACTATCGATTCATTGTTAACTTGGTTAGAAAAAGGGAAGGAAAACTAGTAACCCTGTTGGTATGTATGTTATTTTAAGGGAGAAATTCTGTCCTCAGTGTTAATTTGTAAATTCAGGACAAAAGTAATTATATACATACTCATTAACCCAATGGAATTGCCCCCGGTTTCCTAATGTAGAGCATCTACAGCATGATGTGTGTGGCGTGCTTAGAGCATCTACTGCATGATGTGTGTGGTGTGCTTAGAATGTTTTGGTATGGAGCTAGCACTTATATTTTTTTCTATTGTCTAATCAAATCTGTACCGTTAAATTTTCCACATAAATCTGCTCTTCACTGGAAATTTATATTTAAAACTTTTTACACAAAGTGCTTACTTATGACTCAGGGAGTCATGTGAGTCAAATTAAACTTTGATGGGTACAGTGCTATTGTTGTTTACTGTCATAAAAACTTTCTAAACTTTAGAGTTAAGTTTTAGATTTTTCCATTTCTCAGGAAGATCTGAAAAATAAATTGAATAAAACTTATACTTTAGCTTCAGTAATTCTTTGGATAAGAATTCTCTGTTCCAGCACGCTAGCTACATCTTGGTTTCTGAATACCAATGAAATGCAAAACAGAAGCCAATTTCTAAGTAAAGTATCATACTTCATAAGCTGAGATGATAAGCTGGAGAATGTTACCAGAGTCCTTCTGAAGCAGCCCCACTGTAGCTCCCGGAATAAGTTTGGCATAGTTCTGTAACCAAAAAAAGTGTAAGTCAATCTGATTGCTCACAGTAATTGAGAAATGTTAGGTATGGGGTTCAGCCTACTGGTTTGTGATCCCCTCTATTTAACTGGCCAGGGAAAACAGGCTCTTGATAATTAATGAGACTTGAAACAAGTGTTACATCATGCTAAACTCATGTGGGAAACACAAGCCAGAGTCGCTACTGGGAAAATCCTAGGTCATGGCTACCATAGTAAGGGTTGTGATTTATATCGCGACAGGAGTCAAGTTTCCAATAATTACAACATGCATATAATGTATTCCATTCCTGGAGTATCCTTTGTCCAAAAGTTTGAGTATGCATCTACGAACTCCTTCCTCTTTTTGCACTGTTGCTAGAAATCAGTCTTGGGCATACACATGGGCATTGAGGGAATCAGGTTGCTCTAAGTTATTTTGTCTAGAGATCTTAATGAGCAAAGGCTTGATGGAGAGAGTAGACTATTCTGTTCACTCTTCCTTTCCCATGCATAATGAGTACTCCCCTAGGGAAGTCAGCACAGTCCAGGGGTTGTTTGGAATCATTTACAGCTGCATCATGATTGAGTCAGAGCCTACTGCTAATCTACCTACATTCTCACTTGCATTGCTTCTCCTGAGCTTCGTTTCCACCTGAAAAGGACCTACCATATCAGTTGTTCGGCAACTCTGGTGTCAAATATTGCCAGAAAAAGACATTGCAAAGAAGTGAATTTTCTAGACAGGATATTATTTTGTGCTTAAAAACTGTGTTACTTTCAAAAGCAGAGATTTCTAAAGTATGTGATAAACTCTCAAGAATGTGTGTGTGTGTGTGTGTGTGTGTGTGTGTGTGTGTGTGTTGAGTTATAGCTGTCAGTAGTAACTGCTTTCCTGTAATCATCAAAGGCCACTCCATAGGCCACCCCATACTGTGTGAGTCATAACTATTTTGAATGTAGATTCTGTTTCTTGTATTTGGTTTTGTTTGTTTATGTTGGTACTGGGCTTGAACTCAGGTCCTGGATACTCTCCCTTAGCCTTTTTGCTTAAGGGTAGAACTCTACCACGGCTCTACTTCCAATTTCAATTGGAAGTTAATTGAAGATTAAGTAGTTAATTGAAGATAAGAGTTTCAAGAACTTTCCTACCTGGGCTGGACCTGATTCTCAAATCTCAAGATCCCTGAGTAGTTGGGATAATAGGCATGACTCATCTGTGCCCAGCTCTTGTTTTAAAACAGTTTTAAAACAGTTCTACCTTAAAAAAAAAAGTTCTACCTTCTTTGTTAAGCACTCTGTTTCACTCACTAACTCATTTACTTATTATTCACCATTGCATACAGCAACATCTGTTAAGTAGGTTTAATATGCTGTTACATCAACAAGAGACAATACATCTTCTGTCACTTGTGGTCTTCTATGTGCCATATAATCAGGTGAATGAATTTATTAAAATTGTATATAGAAAAGAGTAAGCAAGCTTTGAGTGATGTTTGATGTATCTCCTCTAATTCCAATGTAATTTTGAAATCTAATTCCAAAGAAGAAAGAAACTTAGGAAAACACACAACATTGGAATTAATAAAACCACTAATTATAATAGTGACACTAAGTAAATAAATCACAGCATGGGAAATGACAAAGAATGAATGGAGTCAGTGGAAAAATACAAAGGTAGGCAGGGCTTCCCAGAGATTTGCTGGAGTAGAACACTTGGGTGAGTATAAACTTTCTGCACCTTTTGTGGGGAAAAATGGGCTTCAATTTTGATTTGTGGTTTTGGTGATGTTCCACCTTTTTCAATGTTCATGTGTGAAGTTGTTGGGAATCTAAATGTTTAAGCAATTCAGATGTTGTTCTACATTAACACTACATTTTAATATTGAGGAGTTAATGCAGAAAAACAAATCAGGCAACATTCCTCACCTTACACCTTCTCCACATCACTGCCTGTTGATTCAGGGTGAACTTGTAAAATATGGCTTACCCCTTCAAATAAACACATGTCACAAATAGCTGTGAAGCATGAGACCTGTGGTTAGCAGCAAATACCTAAGTAGGAACTTGAATTCCACTCAACTGGAGCCAGAATATGTGTAAATTTGGCTAATCCCCAAAGAGAAGGCAGAGGGAATCTTTAGAGCTTGACAAAGGAAGTTATTGATCCCATTGAGAAAGAATGCATGGCTCTTAGCTGTGTAAGAAATGGCCATCCTTGAAATACATACTGGTGTCCAAGGTGTCATGGGTTTTTTCCACAAGCACTAATTTAAATGGCCTCAAATTTGGGGTTAATTTTGGCTAACAAAGCTGAGCTCATAGGTCATAATTATGATCCTGCTTGTGGGATGACATTTGGCATTTGCCTATTAGGATAAGTGGTTAACATTAATTGCATTTGCTGATTGCCATTAGAGAGAGGGTATAAAAGAGTTGGCTGCCAGTTGCAATAACCAGTGATAACACTGACAATTGTGTAGAGAGAAACTATTAATTAATTTCTGGATGCTGATTCTCCAGCCCCTCCCCTTGCTAAAGCATTTCAAATAATTAACTAAAAACATGGACAATTTGCCTTCGTGGTCTAACACTGTGAAAAATTCTACTTTAAATCTTGTAGTATTATGATTACTATACATACTATGTATCAAAATGCCTTCTTCTCTAAAGTCCTAAAGTGCTATTATAAGTTGTCATGATTAAACACATTTAATATTAGGAAAGGATGATTTTTCAGGCCTGGCTGTGATGAATTACTTCACTGTGTTTCTGAAAGATGACACTTACTACTAGAAATGGTGAAGACTGTAAACATGATGTTGCATGAGCCGATTAGAAATGCAAACTCTTATGTCTGGGCTTGAATGCTCTGTTGTCTTTCTATGGATTATCCTAATTATGGACTTTCTTTCCTCCTGCTATGCCACCCAGGAGTTTCTGAGATTGCTCTTCTCCCTCACATTTTCTGATCACCTTAGTTTTTTGAACTCTTTTTTTTCTCTTCAAGTTCTATTTATTTTTCTATTAGATGTTTTATTTGCTCAACAGTTTTGATTTGTGCCCTAAAATTCTTGTCAAAGAGACAGAAAAAGAAGTGAACAGGATTAATTTAATAGGCAGGTATGAGGATAGAGAGGAGCACGTGCACTGATGTCTGTACACTCTGGGTGCCTCTCAGAAAGTATCTCCAAGGCCAGTTCTGCCCATTGTCTTGTCACCATGTATTGGTGCTTGCCTAAGGTACAGAAACAGTCACAATCATTCCTGCCACATTGGTTACCTACAAGCAGGTTACATCTGGGTCAGCTTTCTCTTCAGAGAAAGGACTAAGGACTAAGGACCTTGGCAGACCCTCCCTTGCTTTTGTGACATCTTGGTATTTCAGGTAGAGGGGATAGCTTTTGATGTGACTTCCATCCCTGCTTTAATACACATTCCATTGGTAACTCCTCAGCTTGAAAAGTTACCTGACCCTTGAGTCAGTGTTTAATAATACCCTTGCTATTATCTGAATTTGTGTTTTTCCTTGGATGGTGGTGACTCTAGACCCTCTTTTCTTTCTCTTGTCACATTTTCTGCTATGTCTAGAGACTCTTCACCTCCTTAGAACCTGTGTATAGTGTGAGGCCACCCTACTCACACCCCTCATTGGAGGGCAAGAAATTAGAAGTTAATTTGTATATATCAGCTAGAAGCATTTTCATAAAGAATGAGTCTTTATAAGCCAGATACTTACAGGAATCAGCTACTTCTCTCTAGTCTCTGTACTTGCTTATTTCTTTCTATGAAGCCTTATGAACCACCCACTAATCTCACAACATTTTTGTGTATATGAGCTGCTGGTATGGGAGCTTGGGCTCTCACTCAGCTTTCTAGTCACTGTAGCAGTCGGAAGATATATAGTCATACTCTTACAAAGAAACATCTTCAGCAGGACAGGAAGAACACTGTATCATATACTAGTCACTTTCCATATCTGTGACAAAATACTTGAGGAGAGAGGATTTACTGTGACTCACAGTTGCCGAGGCTTGGGACTTGGCTCTGTTCTGGGCCAGAACATGTTTGCAGGAAGTACGTGATAGAGCAAACCTGCTTACTTCATGGTGGCCAGGAAGGAGTGAGATAGAGAAGAAACCATGGGAAAGACATACTCTTTCAAGGCACATTCTTAGTGATGTATTCCTCCAACTAGACCTTGACTCCTAATAGCCATTCTGCTCTGAGCTCAGTGGGTTGATCCACTGATGAGGCAGGCTTTTTCGTGATACAATCACTTCCAATAACACCCAGTCAGGGACCAAGCCTTTCACACATCAATCTTTTAGGGGGGCATTTCATGTAGGAAAGATTAATGCAATAAAAATATCAGAAAATGATTTACCAGTGTTAACAAACTGAGTCTAAACTCTACATTGAGAGACAAATGGCTCAGACAGTCAACTTAATATTGAAGGAGAGGAATGTTGGATTACTGATACTACCTGACTCCAAGTCTTACTATAAAGTTACAGTAAGGGTCTGGTAGAGTGCTTGCCTTGCATTCTTGAGGCCCTGGGTTCGATTCTTCAATACCACATAAGCAGAAAAAAAAGCTGGAAGTGGTGCTGTGGCTCAAGTGGTAGAGTGCTAGCCTCGAACTGAAGAGCTGAAGGACAGCGCCCAGGGCCAGAGTTCAGGCCCCATGACTAGACCTCCCTCCCTCCAAAAAAAGTTACAGTAATATAGAGAATGGGATATTGACAAAAGAATAGACAAGTAAATGAAGAGAACAAAATACAGAGCCCTGAAACAGATCCACATAAATATAGTCATTGATCTTTAATGGAAGAGCAAAGACAATACCAGGAAAAAATTAGTTTTTCAACAAATAGTTCTAGAACAACTAGACATCTATGTGCCAAAAAGATACAAATCTAGAGATACACTTTATACCTTTCACAAATACTACATTAACATTTGCATTTGAAAATGAAAACCACAATTGCATGAAGTTGCAGAGTTTCTGCATGGCAAAGGACATAGCTAGCAAGATCAATAGAAAGCCCACGGATTGGGAGAAGATCTTCACTAGCCATACAACAGACAAGGGTCTCATATCTAAAATATACTTGGAACTCAAAAAATTAAATCCCCCAACAACAAATCCTCAAAGAAACAACTGCCCAATAAATAAGTGGGCTAAAGACTTAAAGAGAAACTTCTCTGAAGAAGAAAGAAGGATGGCCAATAGACATATGAAGAAATGCTCAACATCCCTAGCCATAAAAGAAATGCAAATCAAAACAACATTGAGATACCATCTCACTCCAGTTAGAATGGCAAAAATCAAGAACTCTAACAACAACAGATGCTGGAGGGGATGTGGACAGAAGGGAACCTTACTTCATTGTTGGTGGGAGTGTAAACTTGTTTAACCACTTTGGAAAGCAGTATGGAGGTTCCTCAAAAGACTCCACATAGAGCTCTCCTATGACCCAGCAATCCCACTTTTGGGCATTTACCCAAATGTTTACAAACAAGACCACACTAAAGCTACCAGCACAACTATGTTTATTGCAGCATTATTTACCATAGCTAAGATATGGAACCAACCCAGATGCCCCTCAGTAGATGAATGGATCAAGAAAATGTGGTATATATGCACAGTGGAATTCTATGCCTCCATTAGAAAGAACGACATTGCCCCATTTGTTAGGAAATGGAAAGGCTTGGAAAAATTATATTAAGTGAAGTAAGCCAGGCCCAAAGAAACATAGGTCCCATGGTTTCCCTTACTTGCAATATCTAGTATATGTATGAGTCAAGGGGAAAAGGTCAGATAATGTGATGTTAGGAAAATGAATCCTTAGATATGTATTTTAATGTTTTTTTTCCTTTCATGCACTTGTTTCTAACACATTTATAAGACTATCTCTTTGTTGCTTTGTATGTCCCTCCCCCACAGTATAACCCCTGCTTTCACTATATTTGATGTCAGTATAACTTGTAGAAGAGATGGGGAAAAACAAGTGGTTTAAGGACACAGGTGGACCTGTTGCAACAATGAGAAGTACAAGTTTTCAAGTTGTCATGTCGAAAAAACAGCTTTACAATGTTGGTACGGGGGGGGGGGGTGGGGGGGCCCCATGGGGGAAGGCTGGAGGATTGGGGGGGAGCCTGGGAAGGGATGTGAAGGGTAAACAAAGGAGGAGGCTGCAATGCTTGATAAGAAATGTATGCATTAACCTGCTCATGTAATTGTAACCCCTCTGTACAGTGTGTTCACAAAAAAGAAAAAAAAGAAAATGAAAACCACGAAACTCATAAAAGATTACAGGGGATAATCTAGTTGACCTTGAGTTTGGTGACGACATGAGTATGTGTGTGTGTGTGTGTGTGTGTGTGTGTATATACGTTCCAGCCAATCTTGAGGTTTGAACTCAACCTAAGCACTGACCCTGAGCTTTTTTGTTCAAGGCTAGCACTTTATCACTTGAGCCACAGCTCCATTTCTGAATTTTTGGTGGTTTGGAGATATGAGGCTCACAGAATTTTCTGCCTGGGCTAACTTTGAAGCTGAATCCTCAGATCTCAGACTTCTGAGTAGCTAAAATTACAGATATGACCAATGATACCTAGATGGTGGTGATATTTTAACTATAGCACCAAAGGCATGATGAACTATACATAACATAAGCACTTCTCTGTGAAAGACAATGCCAAGAGAATGAGAAGAGAAGCTACTTACAGGAAAGGACACAGGCAAAAATATTTCTGATAAGATTTATTATTTACTTAACATTAGGTTATGTGGTCATATGTACATGGCTTTTGACCTCTTCTGCTTGTCCTAGACATATATTAGTTATTGCAGATAAGGGAAACCATGGGACCTATGTTTCTTTGAATCTGGCTTACTTTACTTAATGTAATTTTTTTCCAAGTCTTTCCATTTCCTAACAAATGGGGCAATGCCATTCTTTCTGATGGAGGCATAGAATTCCATTGTGTATATATACCACATTTTCTTGATCCATTCATCTACTGAGGGAATGAACACCAAGATAGGGGCACAAGACATTTTATCTTTCTTGTTGTTCTTTTGAATGTACTTATAATGTACTATGCGATTTTTTTCTTTGTATGTTCTTCCCCCATAGTACAACCCCTGTTGTCACTGTATTTGATTCCAGTGTCCTGCATCTTGTATATACATTTTTCTAATTTGGGGAGGGAAAGGGAAATAACAAAATGCTGGAATAAGGATACAGGATGGCCCATTGTAACAATGAGATGTACAAGACACTATGTTGAAAAGGAACTTAACAACTTTGTGCGGGGGGAGGAGTTGGGAAAGTGGGAGAAGGAAGGGATGGTAGGGGAAAAACAAAGGAGGAGGTAGCAATGCTTGATAGGAAATGGACTCATTACCTTCCTCATGTAACTGTAACCCCTCTGTACAGCATCTTTACAATAATATATATTAAGAACAAAAAAGATTTATTGTTTACAATAAATAACTGCAAAAACATAAGACAAAGATCTGAACAGACACTTCTCTGAAGAAGAGATACATGAAAAGAAGCTCCACATCAAGTCATTAAAGAAATGCAAATTAAATGAGATACTACTTCATACATGTTCAGAAAGGTCAATGTTGGAACACGGACAAAACCAAATGCTACCTGGGATGTGAAGCTATAACAACTCTCATTCATTCCTGGTGGGAATGAAAAATGGTGTGGCAACTGTACATAGATGGCAGTGGTAGTTACCATATGATACAGCAATCAAACTCTCTGGCATTTATCTAAAGGAGTTATAAAAAAACTTATGCCAACAATGCTTGATAAGAAATGTACTTATTATCTTGCCCATGTAATTGTAACCCCTCTGTACAGTATTTTCACAATAAAAAAGAAAGTAAATAAATAAAGTATAAAACCAAACCAAACCAAAACAAAAAACTTATGCCAGCCAGGCATTGGTAGCTCATGCCTGTAATCCTAGCTGCTCAGGAAGCTGGATCTGAGGATCATGGTTCAAAGCCAGCCAAGGCAAGAAATTCCATGAGACTTGTCTCCAATAAACCACCAGAAAACCAGAAGTTGTGCTGTGGCTCAAGTGGTAGAGCACTAGGGACAGCTCTCAGGCCCAGAATTCAAGCTCCACGACTGACAAACAACAACAACAACAAAAAAAAAACAAAAAACAAAAACCAAAAAAACTTATCCCTACACAAAAACCTTGTACCATTTGCTTTTACCAGCTGCATTCATAATTTCCCAAACTTAAATAAATGAGCGGATAAACTATGTACATCCAGACAATGGAATATTATTCAACACTAAAAAGCAAGAAGCTATTAAATACATGGAAGAATCTTTTTTTTTTTTTAGGTCCAGTCATGGGGCCTGAACTCTGGGCCTGGGCTCTGTCCCTCAGCTCTTCATCTCAAGGCTAGTGCTCTACCACTTGAGCCACAGTGCCACTTTCAGCTTTTTTTCTTTTTGCTTATGTGGTGCTAAGGAATCGAACCCAGGGCCTCATGCATGGAAGGCAAGCGCTCTACCACGAGCCACCTTCCCAGCCCCCATGGAATTATCTTAAATCCATATTAGCAGAGAAAGAAACTCATCTTCACAGACTACATAATGTATTTTCCCACCTGTTTAGGGTGGAAAAGGCAAACTATGGAGGCAGTGCTAGGGATGTAACTCAGTGGTAGAACAATTCCCTTACATACAGCAGACCTCATTGAGTTTGATCTTTAGAATTAAAAAAAAAGGGAAAGAAAAGATCATTGTCACATACATGAAGGAAGGATGAGTAGACAGAACATTGAGATTTTTAGGGTAGTGAAATGACTACATATGCTACTACTGAACAATGAATGTTATTGCATATTTGTCTAAACCCATACAATGGTCTAATGAATGTCAAGAGAGAATTCTAATGAAAATTATGGGAAACTACAGAGCTTGGGTAGTCATGGTGTATCAGTGTGCCGCTAATTGTAACATATTTGCTACCCTGGTGTGGGGATGATTCCAATGGGGAGCTGTACACATGCAGGACAGGGACCCGTGGGCAATCTGTATGGCTTTGCTGTATACAGCTTTGCTGTGAACTTAAATCGCTGCAAAAATAGGCTGGGCTTTTGTTTGCTTTGTACCTGTACTAGGGCCTGAGTTCAAGCTTTTATTCATTCAAGGCTAGTGCTCTACCCTTATGCCACATCTGGCTTTTGGTGTTTCACATAGACAAGGCTCTCAAACTTTTCTGCCTGGACTATCTTTGAACTGTGACCCTCAGATCTCAGCCTCTTGAGTAGCAAGGGTTATAGGTGTGAGCCACTATGAGTGTCCAACCAAAGCCTATTTTTAAAAATAAAAATTTCTGTTCTCAGCAGGGTGCTGGTGACTCACATTTGTAATTCTAGCCGAGATCCAGGAAGAAAGTATGTGTACCCAATAGAGACAGATCCATGCGATGTCCGGCTGCTCTAATTTTAACAATGCACATGGGAGCTAACGTTGATGTTGTCAAGGAGATGTGTTTGCAAATGCCACGTAAACTGTTCAAAGTGCAGGTGATTTTGAAGAGGCTCAGATCTATTACTTATCTAACCATAGGAGTTAGGGCTAGGGATGCATCGCCAGGCAGCCTTCAGTTTTCACTGGCATCTCTTCTGCTTTCTGTCTTGTCCCCTTGTCTCAGGAGCTACTCTCAGGAATAAGACCCAATCAGTTACAGTGATGAGAGGTCTTCACACTCCCAAGCCCCTCTTGCCTTTTGGGTGCCTGTAATCTCAGGCTCCTAGAGTTGCTGCTAGTATGGGGAACCTGGGTCTTCAGGGAAGTGGTAGGAATGCCAAGGGGTAGAGACCTGCTCAGGCTCTACTATCAGTGTCTATAGACAGGGCTGAAGATGCTCAGTACATGCTGAAGATGCCCAGCACATCCTACATTCCTGAGAAAGAATAATTAGAGCATCATTCATGCCTGAAGCCATTTCATACTTCCAGAAGCTCTATTGTTCAGGTACCACAATGATCCCATTTTCCTGCCAAAATATGGAGGAGAATTTAGTTAATTTCCCTGAAATCATCTTTCCAGGAAGTCTGTGGGCTAGCCTCACCTCTGCCCACCACCAATCTCTTAAGAAAATCACTTTTGTTAGTGTCTGGCGAAGGTTCTCCTCGTCATTCAGTGGTCACTGGTGAGCCTGGAAGAGTTTCTGAAGTAAGCCTAGAACTGAGATGTTAATGTCCTTGGGCCACCACCACAAGGTGCCACCTGCTGCGTGGCTCTCTACAGTTTATTGGGACTAGCAGTTGTGAAGTCTGATGTCAAGGTGTGGCAGGATCTGGCTCCCTCTTTCTGGTTTCTTGCCTCTTTCTGTTTTCTGCAATGATGGCAATCGTTGGTGGTCCTTAGACTGTGGATGCATCTTCCAACCTCTGACTCCATTGTCATCTGGTCTTCTTGCTTCCTGGTTGTATCTCTGATCTTCATATGAAAATATCAGTTGTGCTAGACTAAAGCTCTACCTTACATACATGTGAGCTCATGGTAAGCTAACTAATGGAATCTGAAATGACCCTAGTTCCAAATAAGGTCACATCTGTAGAATTGTAGAATTTGATCTTCAATGAATCTTTTTTCAGGAATATGATTAGATCCATATACAAGGCTAGCATTCTTCTAATTCCTTTTTTTCTTTTGTGCTGGAATTGGGACTTGGGGTTTGAATTTAGCCTCCTGAGTAGCTAGGATTACAGGCATGAGCCATCAGCACCTGGATCTTCTGATTTCTTTATGTTCCAGCTTTAAAATGGACAGGTGAATGCCCTACTTAGACAGAGGTGTGTAAATAGTAGGGCAGATCCTGACTCCATGCTGGGGCTCACTGTTTACTACCAGGCTGTAGGGGGAAGAACTGGTTTAAAGGCCAGCAGCAAATGACAATGAGTCTCCTTAGAAAGACAATGAATGATACCTTCCATGTTGTTGGGGACTCCATTATGATACAATATTTTTCTAGCTCAAGACAGAGAAAAGAAGAAAGAAAAAGGACTTGGTTGTGGCTGTTATGTCTTTCAAACTCAAAAGCTGTATCTTAAAGGCAATGTAGTTAGTAGCACAAGCACCTATGCAGGAAAAAGAAATTCCAAGGGGCTGGGTTGTGCTGTGTATCTGGTCAAAGGAAAACAGTGCTTTGCTGCTGAAACCTTTCTTCTGTGGAGCCATTTCTTCCTCCAGAGCTGATGTGGGTTGGGCTTGCTACAGTGACTCCTTCAAAAGGTAATCACAAGGCTTTCTTCCCGTGGGGTCTCTCCTTCTTGTGGGGTTTTATTTCCCTAGTTCTCATGCTCATTACTGGTAAATGCTGGGCTCCTACTATCAAGCAAAAATTTACCCCCAGGCTTACTGTGTTACCAGGACACCGAAAGATTCCAAAAAGAATATGTAATTGTTTCTGGCAGAATGGTAGTGTGGCTGTCTGTCTCTGGCTTGCAGGATATCTGCTTTGCCTTCCAGCTTTCAGTGGTTAGCATTCCACAGGCAAGCAGGTAGGATGGGAGTGTGCTAATTAGATCAGGTGCTTGATCTTGAAGTCTGTACCAGCAATGACTAGGTAGTCAGCTTCGGAACTTTTGAGAACTACCTGTCTTTCTCGCTGTCTGCGAGGAATGTAATTATCTTGTCAGCCCGGAAGCCGTGGAGCACAGTTGAACGAGTGCTCAGCAGCAGTAACAGAGTGATAAGAGAAGACGAATGGACCTATGGTGCATGACTGGTCCGAGACAAACAGATGCACACAGAGGCAGTGGAGAATGGAGACCCAGAGAACAAAGAGGCTGCATTGACTATTTGTTCCTAAGGATACTTCAGATCTTCTCTTAATAAGATTAGCCCGCCTTTGGGGAGGGATTGCACACTGTTGCTGGGGAATGGCAGTCCCCAAGCCTTTTAGAAAGTCCTTTGCAAATGGGAAATGATCCCGGCAGCAGTAGCATTCTGTGTGCTTTACAGGGCAAGGACAGGTAATGCTGCTTTGAAGGATGACTAGCAGGAAGGTGATGAGAAATCACAAGCAGGTGTATGTGCAGTGACTGCTAACACTCTCAATGCTCCAGTAATGTGGGTGGGTTGGCAGCATCAACATCTTCTCAGAGCTTGAGAGAAATGCAGAATCTCAGGCCTTAGCCCACGCCTCTTGAATCAGTCTGCACAATAGCAAGCTCCCTGGTGACTAGATACACCATAGCAGTTAAAAAAAAAATACTGATGTCTGAATCCCAGCCCCAGAGCTGCTGATTTAATTGGATCAGGACAATTGCTGGGACATTGAGTCATTCAAAACATTCCTTAGGCAATTCTACCAAGCCACAAAGTTTGTGTACTATTGCTACAGAACAGTCTGTGATTTGGGGGAAAAAAAAAGGCAATATGATGTTAAACCTGTATGTTCATAGTTCATATGGTATTTTCAGCCTGTCATACATTGGTGACATCTATGCTCCAAAAGTGGTGTTTTTTGCCTGTAATCCTAGCTACTCAGGAGGGTGAGATATAAAGATTGTAAAGATATAAAGATTCTTAGCCAGCCTACCTAAGAAAGTCCATGAGATTCTTATCTCAAATTAACCACCAGAAAACCAGAAGTAGAGCTGTGGCTTAAAATGTATAGTGCTAGTGATAGCCTTGAGCAAGAAAGCTCAGGGACAGTGCCTAAGCCCTGAATTCAAGTCCCACAACTGACAAAAAATGAGTATTTTTTGAATATCCACTGTCTATGGAATAGCACGACACATCTACCTTTGCTTTCAAGATTGAAGGATATGCTTTCAGCCTTCCTCTCCTACTCTATTCCCATTGAGTTCAGTTCATTCCAAGTCAACTGGCTTTTTAAAGATTTTCAGATTGAAGGATCTCCAGTCATTTGTGGCTCTAGGGCCTTTGCATTTGCCTTCCCTTCTTGATACCTGTCAACCTTCAGGTTGCCCCAAATTTTTGTTGCAATATTGAGGGTTGAACACAGGGTCTTGAATGCTAGACAAGCATTCTACCATTTGAGCTAGCCTCCCCCATCATCATTTCTTACAAGTAGTCCTCGGCTGGGCACCGATGGATTAGGCTTGTATTTCTATCTACTCTCAAAACTAAGATTTGAAGATTGAGGTTTGAAACCCAGGCAGGTAAGTCTGTGAAACTCTTATTTCCAATTAAACAGCAAAAAGCCAGAAGTAGAGCTGAGGTTCAAATGGCAGAACATCAACCTTGAGCAAAAAAAAAAGCTTAAGAAACAGTGCTGAGGCCTTGAGTTCGGTTCCCAACCCCAGTACTCATAGAGAAAATATAATAAATACATAAAATATAAAGAGTCCTCTCTGAAGATTCTATCTAAGGAAGGTCTTATTCTCTACTCTTAATTATTATCCAGGACCACATACTCACTCTTTTTCTATTTCTTTGATAATGTCATCAGAAGTCAGACCTGATTATTTGTCCTCACTATACCTTCTGCCCCTCCCCACTAACAAATCCAAAGATGACAAAACAGAGACTGTTATTCTTGATTTCCTTAACACCTAATTCAGACTTGGTATGTACAGAGAACATAGAATGAGTGAATGAATAAATGAATGAAGGTAGATATCAGCAGCCATGTCTTGTATATTTTACATTCTGTAAAAGCTACATACATTTGTTTACTTGTACTAGGTAATTCTTCCTAAATAAATGGAAGAAGTGTGTAGTTCTGACAGAGATGGCATGGCCCACCATACTTACAGTACTATCTGACCCTATCTGCTAGGGTACCAGATTAAAAAAACAACATGTTCCCCTCCCCCCCCCCACCCCGCAAAACCAGGAAGACTTTTTAGTGTAAGTATATCCTTACTATCTCATGGGTCATATTTATGCTAAAAAGTTCTTGTTTATTTAAAATGCAAATTAAATTGAATTTTTTTCTAGATTAGAGGTTTTGCTTGTTAGACAGGAAATCTTCTACTTAAGTCACACCCCTAGTCTAGATTAGGCATACAATTTCCCAATTCTATAGAATAAATGTGCCAGGGTTAATAAATAGCAAATAGAATAAATAGCTAATTAATGAATAATGAATCATTTCAATAAATTGTTTTTGAAATTTTTCTTTACTTTTTGGGGATTTAATATTGCAGGTTCAATAAAATTATATTTAATGTTATCCCCTTGTAGCATATTTGAGAATGACATTAAATATATAGGGCCATCAATGTAGTTTGTGCTCAAATGTTGATGCCTACATGACTTGAAGACTCTTTGCCATGAGGAAAGTGCTTTGCTGAAGCTAAATTCTTCATGGCAGTCAAGCTGGGGTGACTTTCTGTAAACACAGCTGTGCTTCTTACCACTTATTTCTGTAGAACCCAGAGAGAGCGTGGGGGCAAGGTAACCCTACATCCTTAAGCATTTGACAGTCCAAATGCTTGCTCATAGCTGTGAGAATCCTCAGCAAAGGGACAGTTTGAGGAATAAGAAAATAGACCCTACCTGGCATAGTGGTGTACATCTGTAACACCAACTACTTTGGGGTCAGAAACAGAAAGATTTCGAAGCCAGCCTAGTTAAAAATTTAGTGCAATTGCCCTCTCAACCAATAGATTGGGTGTGATGGGTACTCTTACCATCTCTCTTTGCCAGAGGCCTAGACTGGAGGACTGTGGTCTAAGGTGACCTAGGCAAAAAGTGTAAGACTTAATTTGGAAAATAACTAAGGGTTAAGAGCATAGCTCAATTGGTAGAGCACATGTCTAGCAGGTGTTCAAATCCTAGTACTTCAAAAAAAGAAGGAAATAAAGGGAAATAAAAAATGGCTTGGTTGTATGAAAGATGAAATATGAACATATGAGAAAGTAACCACAAGTCTTAGGACTGCGAAAAAGAAAGGATGAACTGGAAATGTACTTTGCTTGGGACTGACGGTGGGGGAGTAGGAGTTTTTTAAATTTTAAGTTAGATATCATAAAAGTGTGGCAGCTCTAGGCTCAGAATTTTGTAGGATGACCTCGACTCCATTTAATGTTATTCTTGTTAATAGAAGTGATTGATGCATAACTAAATATAATAATTTAATTTTATGCCTTCTCTAAGGAATGTAAATATGTAAACTCATTAAAAAATTTGAACATGCTTAATATGTATGCTGATTATGCTAAGATATGCAAATACATGCAAAGAAAAAGACAGGGAAGATTTGTGCTGAAATGTCCACAATGATTACTTATGTCTGAGGAATGAGTTTATGAATGACCTTTATTGGGTCTCTGAGTATTCTACCCCCCCTCCTTTTGTTTTTCCAAAATGACATTTGTTAGTTTTGTAGCCATAAAAAGAGTAGCTTAAAGTTTTGTTTTGGTCACATTTCCCCACTACATTTCTGCTGGAAGAGCTACTGATTCAATTTTCTTGGAAATCCACTGGGACAGAGTCAGTAACTTTTTGATGATGCCATTTCCCTGTGGCCCTAGGACTTCACTGTAAATGACGATCCTTGACTGAGAAATATAAGAATGCACAAGGCCACATCAGTGATGCCACACAGCTAGAAGTGACCCAGATCCTCAGTTACAAGAGAAACACAAGGCCTTTCCAGGTTCATTGTAATAGTATAACAGTAGGCAGGGTCATGTAAAGAGATTCTTATCTACATGGCTCAGCCTAATGCTGAGGGCTACAATCCAATTGTGCTGTTACCACAGAACTAGTTAAAAAGGTGCAATTTATGTTATGTATATTTTGTCGTAATAAGAAAAAATAATTCACAAAACTTCAAACAACTGGAATTAATGGTAATTTCCCTTTTCTCACTATTAATCATTTGTTAAAGTTGGAAGTGACTGGCCTAGACCTTCAAATGATACACAAAGCCAGTTGTAGAAATGATGTGTGCTGCATGAAATTAAGTTGGTAAACCGCAAGTACTAATTATTCATGAATTGTACACATTTTTAACAGCCCCAAAATGAATTGTGAGCATGATGAACAGTAAGGTCAAGATACTGGTTAAGTCTATGGAAAGAAAGAGGGGAACCAAACTGGACAGCTGTACATAGAATGCTTTCATACATTAAAATATATGAACAGATTTGGTGGCAAAGTATTAAGATATGAGAAAAGTTGGCAGTAGGAATGTGGTGTTCATTATATTATTCTACTTTCTGTATATTTCAGCTATATCATCTTAGTTAACCAATAATGTTTATCAGACCTCATGTCCCCATTTTCTCCTTTGATTGGAACCGGGGGTGGGGTAGGGTGACTATAGTTTTACATAGGTGGCCACTGACATAATGCTTCCTGTTCTATAGCTAGTGGTTCTTATCACCTAGAGACTGAGTGATACACAGGACAGAATCGAAGGTCTCTCTTCTCAAGTCTACATATGTTTTGATGACTCTTTTCATTCAAATTCACAGCCACAGTAAAGGATCCTAGGTCAACTGTGTCCTTGTGTTGAAGGGCTCTGGCATTTAAAGAAATTCATTTATTAGTTCATCTGTCAGGCAGCTCTGCTCTACCCTTGGACTCTATGCTTTTTAGAATGACTTTAAAGTTGATGACTTTATTGAAAAGGCTGGTTGCTGGCGATCTAGTTTAGAATTAGCATTCCAGCACTGAGTGTTATTTATCACAGTGGATTGAGAGCAGGGACTCAGATTAGCTGGATCCAGATCCTGGCCCTCACATACAACTTGCTTTGCTATTTGAATTCTAAACCCATCAAAAAGAGGTAGATTGAGAAAATGGGTGTATACACTTTCTTAATCTTGGGCTGAGAAGGTGGTTCAGTGATAGAGTGCTTGCCTTGCCTGCATGAGGCCCTAGGTTCAATTCCTCAGCACCACATAAGCAGAAAAAGCCAGAAGTGGTGCTGTGCCTTAAGTGGTAGAGCGCTAGCCTTGAGCTGAAGAGCTGAGGTACAGCGCCCAGGCCCAGAGTTCAGGCCCTATGACCGACAAAAAAAAAACAAAAAACTTAATCTCCAGGTTCTCTTCCCTATTATTATTATTATAGTCATTGTTACAAACCATCTCTGGTCCTTAGTTTCATCCCTATACAGTGGAGAACTTGGTCCAACATTGCTATCCTATTAACTTTGAAAATAGTTTCATTGTTACCCCTTATAGCCAAGATGGTGAATGGAAAGAACACAGCCAGACACAGATTCTGGCTACTCTATCAGACTCTGCCATGGGATCTCTCTTTAGAAACGGTATCTAAAGTAGTCTCCTCTTTGTTTTTAGGCTCATTAGTGAATACTCAGTGTATGTTTGTGGGATGGGGCAGGTAAGACAGCATCACTTGAACGCCTGATTTCTGTACTATTTCTGTATTTATTTTCTGAATGTGAAGCTTTAAATTCGTAGGAGGAAATCATCAAAGCATCATGTGTGATTTAAGGGATAACTACTGATGTTCTTTTATGGTTGAGATTTATTCATTAGCCTAGAAAATTCTCTTAGCAACGATGTTTGCTAATCTGAAGATGTGAGTTTTAGTTCCAAATCCCTGTCTGAGGGAAGTTCTCTTTAATGGGGAAAGTGCAGGAGCTGGGTCTCTTCACTTTTTCCAGATCATCAATCAATATCTTTTCCATTGCACTTGAATTAAGAACAATTTATTAACTCTATGGAGATATCTCATGACCCAGAAATTATTTTCCATCCCAAGTGATGTCACAAGAAAAGATTGAGAGGACAGGGACAACTTCATAGATTAGGCACTGAATTAAGCATCCATACAGCTCACTAAACTTTATTATGGAGAGCATTGGAATTTATGGTAATTCCTCATTTCCCTGGCTGAGTCTTTGACTGTTAAAAACTGGAGGTCATGGGATACTGTCCTTTCATTTTATAAAACCCTTGTAATAGCAATACTCACTAGACTCTAGACACTTTAGAAGTTGCGCAGGGTGGGGGAGTAGGGAGAGAGAAAGAGGGAAACAATGAGGGAGGGCTAACACTTCAAAAAGAAATGTACTTATTACTTTACTTATGTAACTGTAGCCCCTCAGTACATCACTTTTACAATAAAAAAAGAAAAAAAACAGGCTGGAAAGATGAAAGGATATCCACTGGAGCAAATTGGTGTTTTTAAAATCTCTCTTAGCAAAAACATTGTACAACTAAACAATAATCAAACAGTCTAGCACAGAGCAAGGAGTCCAATTTCTAGTATTTTGTCCCTGTCTATGGTGGAAAGCTCAACAGAAGAAGAATAGGAGACATAAAAATGTGTCATTGATTTCTGAGAAAATGGAAGCTTCTATACAGTGTGAGCCATAGTCTCAACAGCTTGGTCTTAGGACCCAGGGTTGCCTTCTGTATCATCTGGTCCAGGGTGGAACATGAAAAAAGGGGCAGCCTGGGTTACACAGGACTCCAGCAAAGGCCAGGTGTGTCTCCACCTGCTCTGCATGCCTGGGCTTCCTCAGTTTGGGCAGGTATTTGTCACACAGAATTCAAGTTCCTAATTTTAAGATTTATTTCAATATTTTAAGAAAGATTGTATTTCTTTATTCATTCAATAAATATTTCCTAGCAGGGCGCCGGTGGCTCACGCCTATAATCCTAGCTACTCAGGAGGCTGAGATCTGAGGATCGCAGTTCAAAGCCAGCCCAGGCAGGAAAGACCCTGAGACTCCTATCTCCAATAAACCACCAGAAAACCAGAAGTGGCGCTATAGCTCAAGTGGTAGGGTGCTCGCCTTGAGCTGAAGAGCTGAGGGACAGTGCCCAGTCCCAGAGTTCAAGTCCCACAACCAACCAAAAATAAATAAATAAATATTTCCTAAAAATACACTTAATGAAAATTAGACCAAGCAGGAAGATGTGCAAGATCACAATTCTTCTCAAAAACCAGGGGTCTGGCATGTAGCTCAAATAGTAGCTCAAATGTAGCTCAAATAGATCCTCTGCTCAACAACCACAAGGTCCAGTGTTCTTACTCAAATACCACCATCACAGAAAATAAATGTCTGTATCTATATCCCTATTGTCTTTATTTACATATGCCCATGTGTGTATCGTTTCTCTCTATCTCTGTTTTCATCATCATAATCATCTATCATTATATAAATGTGTCTCATAACTGGGTTTTTGTCTCGAGGGGAAAGGGCCTTTTGGTGGTATTGAAACCTGATGATACCTCTTTCCCTATATTTTAGACCCATGACTCTGTCCCAGTAACCACAGAGAATATCAGTTAGTATCCACAGATGTTAATGAGTGAACTGGACATGTCTGTTACAATGGACTTTGTGTTTGCTTTCTAGTGGTTGTGTTTCAGCATCCTGTCATAAGTAAGGGGTCACATAAATTATTATCACTGCTAACTTCACAAAAGTCTCATCTCTTCCCATCAGACATGGACATTTTGAAAAGATAGAGAATGTTGCAACATTTTGCAAATAACCCAACTTGACTACTAACATGATTTGATAATGTAATGAAGAAAACAGATTTAATTGCTCTCCCCAACCCCCAGCCCTCTATATCTAACTGAGAAAGGGAAACTAGTCAAATCAAAGAGTTACAGTTTAGTAGCCTCATGTTATCTGAATGTAAATTAGCAATAAATGTTTTAAAACAACAGATGAGGTATAAACTTACTTTTTTAACTTGAGTGACTGAATCTTGATTTAAAATGGTATTTAGCCCTAGAGTATAATATACTACTTACTGCTCAGTCAATTATCTATCATTATCTTTTAAACCCTATAATTGGACAAACAGGCAACCATTCATAATAATAAGTTTGCTCCAAATCACTTGTTTGTGAGTCTAGGGTGCACAGGGTAGTCATATTAAATTGAAGGCAAAAGTGCTTACTGGACCCTTTCCATTGTTACAACAGCATGCAGAAGCACTGCACACCTGGGCAGTCCAGACCATCTTTGCCAAAATTACTGAAACAACAGTCATTTGTCCTGGGCTCCACGAGCAGATAACATCAATCTTATTTGCTGCAAGACAGAGCCGCCATTGAACCTCACCCATCCCTGCCTGCTGTGCAGGCACACATGATGCTTAGCATATAACTCAGGCGAATAATTTGCCTTCTGGAATTTCCATGAGCTCTCACCACTTAGTTGTTTTATTTATCCTATCACTGGTTTTATTTTTCAATGATTCTTTGGTTGTTAGGCTCCTGATAACACAGCGACCCAAACATCAGGTTGCATAAGCCTCCAGCACACACAGGGCTCCTTCTAAGAGATTTAAATGGAAAGGCAACAGAGGCCATTATTGGTCTATTTTCAGTTTTCATTATCAATAAAACAAGAGATCAGCATTTTCCTGCTGCGTGAAACCTTCAGGGAAGTGTAATGTTGCTGTCATTATCTGTAGACCAGGCTGCTGCCTGGCCCCACTAATGCAGATGGAATGATGAGCCCATCAGAATAAAAATAAAAGAATGAAACAACCAGTCACAGAGTGGGCTGCTGACCTGCTCTGCCACGTGGCTCCCAGAAAATGTCCCTTTGAATTTAGTGGAGCCTGGATGGCAATGACCACAGATCATGACAGAACATAAATTTACCTCATAATGAGATTAGTAGGCAGGCAAAATAAATGTCCTGCTGTGATACTAGAGACAGGCTTTAATCTGGTGCTTTCTTTGGAAATGATTTTTTTTTTTTTGCAACAGTGAAACTATGGATACAACTAGCTTCAACCCAACAGATTCTGCTTTTCCACATAGTTATTTTTCATCATCCTCTGTCTTTTCTTAATGGCTATTTTGGCTAAGAGAATAAATGAGTTGTGAATCTTAAAGGCAATTACTGAAGTGAATCATGGGAATTCACGTTCATGATCATCAATTGTGTACCCCAGACTCTGTGTGTGTGTGTGTGTGTGTGTGTATGTGTGTGTGTGTGTGTGTGTGGTGTATGCTGGTATTGGGGCTTGAACTCAAGGCCTGGACCACTGTCACTTAGCTTTTTTGCTCCAGGCTAGGGCATTACCAAGTGAGCCACAGTGCTATTTCTGGTTTTTTGGTGGTTAATTGGAGGTAAGAGTGTCATAGATTTCCTGCCTGAGATGGCTCTGATCTCAGCCTCCTGAATAGCTATGATTTTATAGGCATGAATCACTGCAGGCTCGTTTTGAAGACAAGTTCTATGTAGCTCCCTTTGCCCCCTCTATGCAAAATCTGTTAGGGAAGAAATGTTATGACCCCTGGGGTCCTCTCACTTCAGCCTTAAGGATCAAAGCAGAATAAACTCACTATTGTATATTTGGGGTCTTAAAAAATCTTCATTGCAACACTACACTTAAAAATCAACGGAAAGGAGTATCACATACTAAAAGCCTTAAGAAAGTGCTTAGATCAGGTGACCCCGTATGGGTCTCTGAACAGAACAAAAGCCTGAATATGGAGCTTGATTGCAAGGGACTTCCTTGGCTAACAGCAGAAGGCAATCTCACCTGGGAAAACTCCCATTAACAATTCAAGATCTCATCTCCTTCTGGGTCCTTTTAACTCAACCTGATGCTGGTTCTTGGGCTGCCTTCTCCTTAGTAGTGAGTGAATTTAATCAAAGCCTTCTGAGACATAATCTCAGGCTTTCCAAGCAAATTAAGAGGTCCTTTAAAAAGGAACAGGTGACCAGATTCTAAATTTAAGAGTATCTGACACTTAGGCATACAAGGCACAGGCAATTTAATTTCTCTCTGTTTTCTAAGGCCCATGCTAAATATTTCTTGTTTCCTGGTGCAACTACAGAATAGGAGGAGGAGGTCACTTGCTAGCACCTCAATTTGTAACAGTTTAACGTACTGTTTTTCTTAGATTGGAAAGAAACCATAGAAATCTTTGTGGAAATGTTTTACAGTTTATATGGTGCTTTACAAGTATCATTTCATCTAATGAAATAATCCATTTACACAATGAATACTTCCATCCAAAAACATAAACTATAAGTAAAATTTAGCAAGCTTAAATTTTTTACAGTCTACTCAGTATATTGTGTCTCTACTCTTTCCTATTCATTTAATTTAAAAATGTCAACTACTTAAAGCCAATTCTCTGCTCACTCTTATTCTTCTCTCTGTTCTCTATTAACTCTGTCCTCATCACATGAAATAGTTCAAGAAGAGATAGATTAATTTTTTTTTCCAGGTAAGTGGTTCTCTCTTCATAGTTGCCTTCCTTATTTCCATAACTTGTTTTTGCACTCTTACTATATCTTCCCTTAACCCTCTGTTGTATCTTCATGTTTGTTATTTAAAATGCAAGCAGTATATGAATCCATTTTGCCACGTGCCTAGTACATTAGGTATGTGTTAATGGTTATCTAGTGCTCTTCCCATGCATTAAAGTGACAGGATGAATGTCAGTTTCATGACACATAATCTTCTTGGAGGAATTTCCCAAAATTTGATTGCTTACCTCATATAAACGAACTTGTTCTTGGGTGACAGCAAAGATCAGTAACACATTGTTTTGAACAAGTTTGTCAATAAGTTGTCCAATGGTTGGATATTCCTAGAATTAATTATAGATTTAAATATCATCTTAAGAAAAGAATATAAAAAAAAGATTGTTATTTCGAAGACATCTTACTGCATTGTGCATTTCAGTGCTCACAAGCCTGACTGTATCTATCTCTAAGTAAGCAAATACACAGTTCCTATTTTTTACCCATTTGGTTTATTATTTCCTAAAGCTCTTAAATTCAAGTGCTAAGAGTCAGTTTCTGGCGATGTAGTGCATGTGTTATCTCATTTCTAAGCAGGTCACTTGATATTTATTTCAAGACTTATAGTGTTATCATGTTTTCAAGGATAGAGGAACATTTCTTCTCTAAGCACCACTGGTCAGCAGGGAAGAATGTTATAATAGAGGGAAGGGCAGTTAGACTATGATATATGTGACTGAGGTGGCTTCAGTTGTTCTGAAACTCTTCCTGGAATTGGATGAAGTCCCGTGAAGGTTGAGGAAGGGGCGATCTGTGATGGATAACACTTTATTTGACATTTCTATACTCATGAGTTTAGTCTCCTTGGCTTTTTAATGTCATAATTGGTTTTGGAGGGCCCTGTTTTACTCTTATAGGACAGTTGAAAAGTATTGCCTTTCAATCGTTGTGATAAATTTAAAAACATAGTCAATCCTAAGTGATATATTTTTCAAAAATAAATCATTAATTATCAGACTTGAAGATGGACATGATTTTTCTTAGATGATATGAGAGGAACAGTTGCTTGTGAATCCTAATGAGGATATTGGGTAAAATTCACATAACAGAGGAGCCTGAAACTAATTAAACTAAGAATGTGCTGCTTATGACTGAATTCAGATAAAATGGAGGGACACTGATAAAAATAGCCTCCTCATACTGGAATACAGGGTGTTCCTATGTTCTTATCACAACTGGATTGTTTTTGTCTAAATTCTTTGTAAGCTATGAGGGCCAAGTTGAGAGAAATTCATACTTTTAATCACATTTGGGTCTTTATTAGTAAAAACATCAATGGTTTTTTAAGTTAACTGACATGTTCAGCTAACTCTGCTTTCCAATTGCTCAAACTTGAAGCCCTCTTCACCCTGAAGCCACAGTTTCCACTCTCTCCTTCATTCCTGTACCTGTCTTCTGCAGTGTGGGCAGAGCCAGTGTCACACCCAGCCCATACCAAATGTGATTTTCTATTTAAATAAGATTTGTGAGTTTGAGTCTCACAACTATCTTGGAAACATGCCCTATTTGTTGTGGCCTCAGGATTCTGGCATGGCTTTGGGTGTACAGGCAAGGCTCCAAGGACCCAAAGGCATTGCAATAGTCCTGGCTCTGGCCATGTAGAAGAATTTATTAGCAAGAATGAAGTGATCACTCATTATATGAGAAGGTCATGTTAGACAATGTTTGTTTTATGATCTTCTTATTTTTAAGATGTTTATTTTGAGGCATTTGAAAAATTGAAAGAAAATAACAATGAAAAAAGGGTCCATTTCTCAGTTTTATACCCATCATTGACTAAAAGACTTAAAAGTGCCTGTCCTCACTATAAGTTGAATATGAAAAGGTATACTATGTAATTAAAGAATATATATGATTGCAGAATATAATGGATCAAAACAAAGCTGGGAGCTGGTGGCTCATGCCTTTAATCCTAGCTACTCAGGAGGCTGAGATCTGGGGATTGTGCTTCAAAGCCAGTCTGGGCAAGAAAATCTATGAGACTATTACCTCCAATAAACTACTGAAAACTGAAAGTGACATTGTAGTTCAAGTGGTAGAGCAATAGCCTTGAGTTGAAGAACTCAGGGACAGTGCCAAGCCCAGAGTTCAAGATCCATGACTGACAACAACAACAACAACAACAAAAAGGAGAGCCAGGTGCATGTGGCTTGTGCCTGTAATACTAACTACACAGGAGGCTGAGATCTGAGGATCATGCTTCAAAGCCAGCCTAGGCAGTCAGTTCTTATCTATAATTAACCATGAAAGAGCCAAAAGTGGATCTGTGGCTCAAGTGGTAGCACTAGTCTTGAGCAAAAATGCTCAAGCGCCCATATCCTGAGTTCAAGCTCCAGGACAGTCATACACATGCAAAAAAAGTAAGTTAGGAAAAAAATTCATGTTTAATTTTACAAACTTAGGTCAAAATGGTACTAATTTATGAGTTTGTAGAGAGAATTTTTTCTCTTTCCTATAGATACTCCTACAACTTTATATTTAAAGAGATCCCTTCGGGTTTTTTAATCAAAATTTCTCCTTTGTGAAATAGGGACAAAATGACCTCCCCAGGTTATGACTTCATAATAGAACTCTATTTCATGGATTAGTGAGCATCTACTATGTTCTAGGCACTATGATGTCAGTAAACAGAGATCACAAAGCAACCTTGGCCCCAAACACTTGGTCCCAACAGCAAATGACAGATGGAAGCATGCTTGTTCCACTTACAGATATGCAAAACATCTGTGTTCTAGGGTGAGCCACAGAGGATTGTCTAGGGGCTAGCAGAGGTCAAAGAGGGATCTCTGGGGTGGTAATGGTTTACTGTGTTTTAAATGGTCTAGCTGTGCAGCTAGAAAAGTTAATCCAGGTAGAAGGAATAATGTACAAAAAAATAGCACCCAGGTAAGATTGTGAATATGAAAAAAGCTCTGAAAATTTTACCTTGTTTTACAAAACTCAATTTTTTAAAAATGCTGCAGCATTTTTTAAAGGACAGAGCATAAACCAAATGTTACTAAGCATCAACCAAACAGTGCCTGATTAGCTATTTCCCTATGAAATAGGGAGCCCTATGGCCCACATAAGTTATTTTGTGTTGCATGACAACCATTGTTGCTTCAATAACCGACGTGTGGCCTCTACCACAGTACTGAGTGCAAAATACATACCAAGACAGTTGACATGTAGTATTCATTCTTATTGTCCAAGTGACAGAGCCCATCATTGGGAATGACAATGCCTGCTAGTTTGCTGTCCATTCCAAAATGAGAATCAGCATCACTCACAAAGACCAGGAGATGGAGTGAATCATTCCGCCAGCCAATTTTTTCCTATCGTAAGAAAGAAAAATTAGGCTGCATTGGAGACAGGCAGGTACTTACTGAGTGCAGATCAATTCTGCATGGACACATTCAGATTACAAGTAATATATTGCTGATCTATCTATGTTAGTCCTTTTAAATGTATTGTGAGTTGGTAATATATTAACAACATGAAATTTTCTGTGGCATTTGCTTTTTCTTAGATAACACTTGCAGATGATTTATGTTTTAGGAAAAAAATAGCTCTACTACAAGCAGTATTTTGTTTACCTTTTGCATAGTTAATTATTTTTACTACCCCACTATCAATTCTCTAGGAAAAAAAATGAGATGAGGAGATGAGAGAGGTCATAGGTAATTCCATATGCAAGCTGCAGCAAAACAAGTCAAAACACAATATAAAATGAATGCAAAGTAAGCTACTTTCATTAAAGTGGTTCCCAACATTTTCCATGTATTTCTTTTTTTCTAATGATGTCCTTCAAATATTATAAACCTAGTAAAATGTAACAATTACCAAATAAAGGACAATAACAAGGTCCTGCTAATTGAAATTGGCTATAGTCTATATCTTAGTAAAGTGCTTTCTTCTAACTAATACTTGCTCAGACACTACTGGGCAAAAGCTCCTGACTTTTCCAACCTGCCTTCTTCTTCTTTTCCTTTCTCTAACTCCTTGATCCTTCTACCATTCAGGGTCTTTATCCATGTTTGTTTCCTGATGTTTCCCACAAACAGCTTTGTCTAAAGGCAGAGGAATCATGCTCTTGAATACTTGTCAGATAGTCAAGAAGGAACAGGGTCCCTACAATGCTATAGAGGCAGCATGACTTCTGATGCTGATTTTTATCAGTTCAAAATATACAATATCCACCTGGGCTATTTAACAAGACTGTATAAAAAAAACCAGGAGCTACAGATGTATCTCAGTAGTAGAGGACTTGCTTAGAATGTGCAAAACAATAGATATCTATCATATATATAGGTATGTACTGACTTGATGCATTACCCTTCTTAATAATATTCTGTCTTTCCAAAAAATAAATGATCATAATCTCTGAAAAGGATTTCTACACAATTATTGTCCATACTAAATTTTCCTAACATGACTACAGTTTTTTTTATTATTCAAATGGTAGACAGGCAAGTCCTGATTTCAACATGATTGAATTAAAGCTTTACAGAAATTTTGTTTTAAGAAATAAATAAAACATAGAAATATGGTTGTCAAAGGAAAGAGCATTTGCTAAGCCTTCCAAAGTAGATTGGTGAAACACCCCCCCACCCCTGTGTACCTTACACACAGCAGCCTGCATAATTGCATCAAATCCACCCTCAGGCGTGTCAATATTAGCAGAAATTTTCTGTTTCTTCACGATTTCATTGAATCTTTCAGCATCATTTGTCAATGGCAAAATGTGCTTGAACCCAAACGTAGGCAAACAGAAGTATGGAACACTACTGCAAATGTAAGATGTAAAAACATATAATGCAAGACATAGTCAATACATGTGGTAGCCTAGCAACATTTCCTCAAATGAAGATTAATCTATTAATTAGACTTATTATCCAATGTATCTGAAACATCTTCCTGTAAGCTGGCTGTGAATTTCCTGGTTTAGGTTACTATTATCATCTCACACCTGTGTCTTCTGTGTGACCCTGTTGGCTAGCATTTAGAGCTTACTGTGTGTGTCATGCACTGCTTCAAACTCAGATGACAGATAAAGAGATCAGATCCCCCTCATTCCAGTATGTGTAATTACTTCCTTACATTGCTATCCAACCCAAGTCTACCATTATTTACCTTTGATTGTATTTTGATATCTCAAGCTGTTGTCAGTATGACTCATCCCGTATTATAATAACAGTAGAACTTTTCTTCTTCCCTGTTCCTTCCTATACTCCAACCTTGTTTGCCACAGGCCTAGAAATCATGGCAGGGCTCTTAGTGCTGGAGTCCAACTCTACTGTGACGATTTTCCTGTTTGAAATGATTCATAAGTTTAATACTAAGTCCTGTCCAGTATTGCTAAGAGCAAAAAGGCTGTGGCGTAACTTATGTAGAAAATACGTTTGTGATACAAACTTTCTTCAAGAATTGCACTGTTTGTCTTTAAAAGTTCAATGGTAATGGATCAATAAAACGATTAAATCATGTGTCTTTAAAGAAAAACACCACATAAAAAATTACAATGTTGTGACCAGAGGCACACAGGAACCTAGCCCTGTTTTTACCTTTGGAACAATATTCAGTATTAGATATTCAGTCCTTGGGACAAAGTGATAGAAAATGATTACTGTGAATGATGAGACTTGACTGCTACAAATCCAAATGACTACAGCTTCTCTTACACTAATATAGCTCTTGCTGGGACTGGAATATTGATGTATGTAAGGGCTGTTATTTTCTTCCCATCAGTGGATATATGCATAGTAGCAGTTCCTATGTATCTGTCCTCCGATTCTAGAACAACAGGGTTGGAGGAACTTAGCATTGAATGGCATAGTCAGATAGGTCCCAAGACAATCATCTCCTTGATTAGTTCTGGTCCCTCCCTCATCTGGTCAGGTTCTTGGAACAACAAAGGTTTTACAACTCTGTTCTCAGTCTCCTGAAGAACCACCTCCAGTTCACAAGTGTGAACCATTGGCAGCCAGCTTTATACTTTTGTAAGAAATTTATCTTTGTTGGCTAGATTATTCCCCAACCAGATAGTTGTAATTATTTTACTCGAACTGTATGCTTTTGGAAAGTAGAATGAAATTTCAATCTAAGTCATGAAGGAGACCATGTTGTGAAAGCAAAGCAGGGTGTTAGAGATGGCTCACACTAGAGAATGGGAACTTGAAACCAAGGCCCCTTCTTTGATCAAAGATCTTCTCAACAGAATGCTCATATTTGCATGCTACTTTCTTAGTAGAGCATTGAAGACAGCGAGTACTTCTCACCACATAAAGATTCTGCCTCTCTAGATAACAATGGATTCACGTTAAAATGTAGAATCATCTTTCAATCATGAAGCATGTCACATGAAAATTTTGGTGATGATACATAGCAAGAGGTTAAATCATCTTTTTCTGAGAAGGGTTAGTAATTATTTCCATTTTTTTCTTTTTGGATATATTCCCTTGGCAAAAGGAAACTATGCATTGTATACTCACAAATGTTTGTGAGTACATACAGGAAATCTACTTAAGCATTTCATGGCTCAGTTTCCCCTCTTGTAAAATTACAATGTATTCCAGATTGTTGATATCAAATTCAAAACAAAACAACACTGTAGGGCATATAGGGAATGAGGTTAAGCAAAGTCTTTCAAATGTGATAGACAGAGGAAACAATTTTTATGCTGTTAGATATTTTTATATATTTTTATTGTAAAAATACTGTACAGAGGGGCTGGGAAGGTGGCTCAGTGGTAGAGCGCTTGCCTTGCATGCGTGAGGCCCTGGGTTTGATTCCTCAGCATCACATAAGCAAAAAGAAAAAAGCTGGAAGTGGTGCTGTGGCTCAAGTAGTAGAGTGCTAGCCTTGAGCTGAAGAGCTGAGGGACAGCGCCCAGGCCCAGAGTTCAGGCCCCACAACCGGACCGCCCCCCCCAAAAAAAATACTGCACAGAGGGGTTACAGTTACATGAGTAAGATAATGAGTATATATCCTATCGAGCATTGTTACCTCCTCCATTAGATATATTTTTAAAGCACATTTACTCATTTATTGATACAATACAAAGAAAACCTGTTTTTTGCTCTGTATCTTAGACAATAGCAAAGGCAACGTTTCAAAGGCATAAACCACCTTAGCATTCTTACAGGGTAAAATAAATTGTTAGTGCCTTTCTTTCCAATGAGAATAAAAAAAGGTACTCCCCAAAGCATTAGAGATTTGGTTAAAAGAGTCAAGTTTCTTTTGTGGTATTGAAGGCCTTATACTTAATAGACAAACACTCTACCACTGAACTACATCCTGAACCCCAAGGGCAAGTTTTAAAGTGTGACAGTGCACAGACTGATGCGGTCCCTGGCATCCTCAAGGGCTTTTAAGGTGAAACATTTCACAGTAATTCAGAGATGTCATCTGTTTTCTCACTGCATGTCTTTTGTGCTGATAAGCGTAGTAGTGAATGAAATTGGGGGTATTCAGGACTGCTGCAGCAATGGTGCCATTCTGTTTTACTAGTTCTAAAAGATGTATTATATTAAATATGCATATATAAGATACATAAATATTATATATATCAGCAAGTACTTACCTTAAGAAGGAGAGAAAATTCTACTTTTATTTGATTGTTCTCAGTGGAGCAGTAAAAATTACTTATATGCAATATGCATCTTTTAAACAATGCATGAAAAATATGTATAAAGCAATTCTGCTACACATAAAGTACAAAATCCATAGAGAAAAGCACTTGTGTGAATGTCCGGGCTGTGTGGTCCCTTTACCCATTGAGCACCATTTTCAGGTGAAGGAATGATTGTCAGCCACACTGTTATTTCAACTCATGTTTTAGCAGTTTTTTTTTTTTTTTAAGTGAAGGAAGAGAGTATCACTTTCAGGAGAACAAATGCTAGTATTCATTACCAATAACAACTCAAGGTAATTAAAAAACTAGAATTGACAAAAATGTTCATTTGCTACCTAGGCAATTAGCAGTATTCTTCTAAATGCTTTCCAATACTGCAAGACATATGTGCTGAAAATGGTGATAAGATAAACAAATACGATTTTTTGATATTGCATGGTAAGATTTGGAGGTCTGGCATAACTCAGTTTGCATCATGTTGCAAAATCATGCTCTGGCAAAAGAACTACTCAAAGTGAAAAAAAAAACAACAATGGTTTGTTTTGGAAAGTGAAATGTTAATTGTTATTGATTCCCATTCCACACTGAGATTTTGTCATCTAGTTTGAGTATAATATTAAAAGAAGAATATCACAGTCACTAGAAAAAGCTATTAAGTGCTTCTCCCTTTTACAACTATATTTCTATATGATATTTGGCTTTCATCATGGAATGTTATAAAAATATCTCAAGAGATGAAATGCAGGAGTAGATATAAGAATACAGTTGTTTGCTATTAAGCCAGATGTTTGAGAAATTTGTAAAAATGAAGAATAGTATAATTCTATTTTAGAACAAAAGACAACTTTTTGCTTTTCTTTGGAAAACATTTATTTTTATAGAAATTTTATAATAATATGCAATAGGTTTCTTATTATAATTATTAAATGAATCAAATATTGAACATTTTACAGTTTTACGTTTTAGAAAGGTTGATAAGTTTAACACATAAACTACAGCACTTTGGGGACTTAATTGTGTTTAAGATAAGGTTTTCCTATGTAGCCCAGTCTGGCCTGAAACTTGTAATCTTTCTGCCTGTCTCCTGAGACCTGTGACTACAGATACGTTCTACTACACCTCATTGGGGTCTTAAATTTTAAGAGTATACTGAATGTCATGAGATCTTGAAGTTTGAGGATTACCAGATATAGTTAGTGAGAGGAAAAAAAACACCTGTTTGCATGTCATGTTCTGAAGCCAACCAATTTTCAGGGTTAGTATAGAAAGTTAATACTATTGTTCCCATATATAGAAGAGATTGAGTACAATGCATTAAGTTGCATAAAGTTATTATTTAAATCCAGGTCTGAAAAATCCCTTCAAGCTTTGGCCATTTACCTATCATTTTCTTTCTACTTAAGAAATTTTTACTCTAAAATTACAAGTTTGACCAAGAGATTGACTTTCTCTCTTGGTGTCCTTGTGGGGGTACAATTTGAACAGAGGAACTGAGAACTAGCGAGCTAAGGGACCAGGAAAACATAAACTGTTGTAAGAAAAAAAGGACTTTGTATTTGGAACTTTACGAGTAAAATTTTTCCAGAAGAATAAGAGAAACATTCTTAGAAAACAGGACACAACAACCCTTTTAAGAGATCACATGCCAGGCACTGGTGATCCAAGCCTATAATCCTAGCTACCCAGGAGGCTGAGATCTGAGAATTACAGTTGGAAGCCAGCCAAGGCAGGTAAGACAAGATTTTTATCTCCAATTAAACACACACACACACACACACAAAACTTGGAAGTGGAGCTGTGGCTCATGTAGTAGAACATTGGCCTTGAGCAAAAATGCTCAGGGATAGTGCCCAGGCTCTGAGTTCAAGCTCCAGGACACACACATACACATACACACACATATGTGATCCTCCTTTGGTCTTCTCCCCAAACCATATTCTACAGTTATTAATGATACTTACTATTTAGAACTTAGTATTGTCAGGCCCTCTGCCGAATGCTTCCATTCAAGATCTCATCCAACCCTTACAATCATTCTGTGTGATCAGTGTATATTGATTCCAAATTTACCCACAAATATACTAAAGATTTAAGAGGTGAAATGATTCACTTACAATCACAGTATAAGTGAACAGATGAGTCAAGACTTAATCCAGGGCTGACTGGAGCCCCTGTGAATCACCATGAATCACCATGAATCACCATGCTCTTCTATGATTACCACCCACCCCCCTGCCATCAAAAGAACTTCAGTTTCTTGGGGAATGCACTTCAATCTTAGTCTTCCCAAATATTTCCATGCCTATCATAATGGTTGGGGCATTGTGAACAAATTGAGTAGCTAAATGAATACATGAATGAATATATAAATATTTCAGAGCCAAATAAAGGCCCCAAGTACTTTGATTGCTTTGATCTAGAGGCTTGTTTAAGGATAGGAGCTTATTATTTAAAGGTATTGACTGTCAGCTTAGCTGAGCCATCCCATCTTGTTCATTTTAATTGTTTTCTCTGATACCATTTCTTACTCATTGCTTCCCATGATTATTATTATATGTCATGTTGTTATATCTTATCTGGTCTGTGATAAGAATAATCTCAAGAGGACTTGGTAATTCTTGATGGAACTGCCATTTAGATTCTATTGAAGTTTGTTTCAGGTACCTACCATACCAAAAGAAGTAAATATAAACTTCAGGCAGGCATATATCATATTTTTAAAGACCAGAGAATCTGGCATGCTTTTCTATTACACATGAGGTTATTTTTAGCATCATACTTATTTCCCTTTATAAATAAGTCAAATAATTGCTAATAACAAGCATACTTTACTACTTTTTATTGGCATTCTGTTACCTTATCTGATGAAGAATTAAAGAAATTGGCTTTAACCTACTGTCATTATAAGGACTGAATTGTGGATATACCGTTTTCAACCCGGGGGCTGGCATAGAGCAAATGGTATTTTTTTAATAGATGGATATTAAATAATTTGAATTTGAGCATGCCATTGACTGTACAGGTAAACCATCATAAAGCAACTTGCCCTTGACCATCACCAGCATAATGTATGGTTTCAGGAGATGATTATGGAATATTATAGTGAGTTGCTGCCTCATTTTATACTGAATTTAATAGAAACGAAGGCTATCAAAACCTCTAAGCTAGTGAGGAAGCCAAAGCACATCAGAGGAGGCATATTATTTTAACAGAAATTATTTTTTATGATGGAGAAATATTGAGAAAATGTAAGTTAGTATCAGATGGCTTTGGCAGGCAGTTGTCATTGAGGAATATAGTCTCTGAGGGGCGGGAAAGGCCCAGTCCAATGGGACCTGCAGTGAAATGTCTAGCCTAGTGTTCTTATCTACAGAACACAAAGCCTGCTTCACACATCTTGACCTTCCTAGTAAGCAGGGTCCCAAGACTGGTACCATGCAGTTAAGATGACCTCACCAGAGCTGCAAATAACCTGAGCAACTGAGAGAACTGTTGAGATCTACAGAGATGAGATAGAAATGCCAGCAAGCTCCTGGCAACAGTGGCACAGGAGTTGAAGTTATTTCTATAACGATCAGGAATGCCAGAGAATCACTTACTTACCTGCAAGGGTTGGCAATTTCCTCTGGTGTTGTTTTCATAAAAGGGGAGACAGGTTTTTCCACAAAAGAGCCAAAGCCCAGTCTAAAGTTGCTAGTTAATTTAGACATCTCCTTGGCAAGCCGGGAGCCCAGCTCTTTGATTGTGTTGAGGTCATCATCCATGGAGGCTGAGAGGTCCATGAGGTAATACAAGTCCACCGGGTAGTCCTCTGTCTGGCGGACTTGCACTTGCAAAGTGTGTTTCCCACCTGCAAAGCCCCGCAGGGAAAGCAGACCCATAAAAGCACAGTGAGATTTGTTTGCATCTAGCCAGTCTCCAGGCTAACTGCCTATTTTACTTCAATAAGAACTTCCTAAAGATACATGCAATTTCATGAACTATGTGGTAAAGTTTATAAATGAACAAGATCTGAAGCATTTTCAGCAGTTGGTTTTGAAGTACAGAGGAGGTAGAAGTTAGGATATTTTATATCTCCTTGGGAGATTGGGATCCATTTAGATGGAAGATAAGTTCAATTTTGTGTGTGTGTGGAATTTTAGAAAAGGTGAACTAAATAAAAGAGGAGTTTGAATTTACATTCCAACTCTTAGAGAGCAAAATTTGAGAATTCAAATGGTCACTCTAAGAGACTTCTTTAGTAACTGAATCAGAGTGCGAGTGATTATTGTGAGTAAAGAAGAGTGTTAATCTAGCATCGTCCTGTTTCTTTACCATGGGAGATGTGAGTGATAATATTCATGATATATGATATGGTAGGAGATATGTTAGTGGACTGGCTATGTTACTATACAGAACATCATATTTACTTGCATGAGCATCATAACGTACCTGGTCTCAATTTAAGAATCAAGCTCTGAGGCGTAATCTGAACAATGTCAGAACTATTTTTCTGTCTGCCTACACTGAGAGGCTTATTTTGAAGGATTTCTACTTGGGAGACAGGGTTTTCGATGAAGGTTAATTGACATCCTTTGGCTAAAAGATTTGCTGGGGTATCACACCTTTCACCAGCTCCAGATGGATGGGTAAAATTCTAAAAAGGAAAAAAAATATAAAGAGAAAAAGAAGACAAGGCTGCATTTCATTATAAGATGCCAATAATTAAACGTTTTGCATACTTTTCTAGCTAAGCATATTGTCATGCTAAGTACACTGATAGTGATTATAGGTTTGAAGTTAAGTTATAGGTGAATAATCACAGAATTCAGCCAGGAAAGTTTTGGATAAAACTAATCTCCTTCTCAATTACTCCCCTGAATTCATGCAACAGTTTAATAAAGCCCATTTCCTTCAAGTTTCTCCCTTGCCATGACCAGATTCTTGAAATATTTGTGTTTGTAGTTGGCACTATTCTGTGAATTTATTTGTTCTAGATGATCTGTTGGTTCCTGGAATCTTGGCTTGTCTCAGCTTTGCAGTGTGTCTATTACTAGTACCAGTGTCAAAGAGAGGTTTTTCTGTGTGTTTTTAAAAGGCATGCTTTATGCACTCTACCTGGCACCCAGTACCAATTTTATGGACTTGCACCATAACTTCACTAAAACCAACCTCTCTGGGACTTGAAACTTAACATCTTCAAGGTATGCTAATTCAAGACCTTTTAGCATTTGCTTCAGGATTTGGAGGCAAGGAACGGAAGCAGAGGACAAGACGGTTTAAAAGCATGCTTTTCCACATAGGATTTCAGAGTTTCTCAACCCCACTTCAGATGGAGCTGGAGTGCAGGGCCATGAGCACACATGTGGCCATTCTAATCCTGTAGCACCCAGAGCAGAGAGAAGGAGCAAGCGAGAGACTAGTACCCATCTTACCCAAGGTCCACTAACACTCATGCTTACAGAGAACCAAATCAATGCCCATACATTTTCCCCCTTGTTCCTTAGAATTTTAATTACATTTCTTTAGCAACTAGTTATGGGAATATAATTTACTATCTACTAGTCAAATCTATGCATGCATGCTTGAGTCTCTAGGGTAGTTGTGGCAAACTGTGATTTCCAATCATAGAACATTATATACTGAAGACGAACAAGTCCTACACAAGATCTCAGAATCCTCAACACAATACAATACAATTGCTATCAGCTGTAGCCACAGTGTCAAAAGACCACAGGTGATATTGATCGTAGAACCTGTTTTCCTATCTGCCCTAAGAAGAAACCTAACTACTTAAATGCTCCAACTGACTCAACCAATACACTAACTATTCCCTCTACAATCACTTGTCTATCAAGTTCTATCCACAAGCAAAGCTATCATAGTACCCTTAGGAAACTCTTCTAAACAACTGTTTAAAAATGTATTTAAATAAGAATTCTAGACTGATTTGTTATATCATGGCTCTGGGAGGAAACTCATATTGTCTTCTTTAGAAAGTCAATGTACAGGAAGTATCTCAGTATCTCTCCCCCAGTCCCTCCCCCCCCCCCCCCACCCGCCAGTGCGTATTATTCTCAATCTTGCTTTTGCTACATGAGCTCCAAAGGGTGAGTCCCTTGAATGTTTGTGGTCCTGTCAGTCACAGCAGAACAGTGTGACGCGCACTGTCTTTCAGGAATCCATATGTGGTACCCTCCTTAGATGCACATCACATACAGTGCACATCACATACAGTCTTTTTTTTTTTTCTTTAATAGCTATAGCCCAGTTCTGAGATGATGTTTCCTTGTGAGCATGTTCCTCTGCTCCTGCTGAAAGTGGCATTTACAGGGCTTGATTAGTATTTACATTCACGTTATGAGATGCAGTGGGTGAGAATTGTTTTAAACTACCGAAAGCCAGGGAATCTCTTCCTCACTACGAGTTGTTTACAGATTGGCCAGCCGTGCCCTCACTACGAGTTGTTTACAGATTGGCCAGCCGTGCCCCAGTCCAGGCAGTGACTTGGGGTAGCTTACTGTATATTCCTTATTCATCATCCAATTACTTTATCTGGTTTTCAGTTTATCCAGGTAAGAAATGTTTGTTTGGGGCTTTGTTATTGCTGTGGTACAGACTCAATAAAATGTTAACTTTTACAAGAACTAGGTAATGTCTGAATAGTAATAGAGCACTTCTCAAAGAGCCTAACAGTGGCTCACAATGGATCCTGATGGATCCTGATTCCCAATTGAGATGTCAAACATAGGTTGGCCTTTAGAAAATACTATCACCATGACTGCTGATTATCCACAAAGCCTCAATATTTTATCTGTTAATTGTCAATAATAGCTTTAAAATAAAAGGACTAACCAGATTAATGGAAGGATCTTGAGTTAAATAATTAAAAACATAGTTTGATATACGTCAATTCCTTCTGTAAATTGTTTTTGAAAGTTAACTGTGGGAGTATCACTTTGATCAATTGGCACTTATCCTTTTCTTTCTTGATTTGTTTTGCTCATTTAACACCCCCTCCCCCCTCCCAACCCCATGCAGGAAGGACATGATCAGAGCTACCACTGAAGTAATTAGCCGAAGTGTAATTACAAATAATTTTTAAAAAAGCAACATGGTGGGGGCATTTGTTTTACCTCCTGGGAACACCAGGCACACTGAGGTCCAGTGAGCAAGCAGTCTCCACATGTTTCTGCACCTCCCACAGCACAGCCACCTAACAAACCCAGGGAGATGCAGGATTAAAGACACTTCTATTTATCCCATTTAGGAGCCTTATACGTCTGAAATTATGTGAATGAAACAATGTAATAGTTTATTTTAGCCTCCAAAGATCAACCTTTCAAACATTAGCAATACACAGAAAAGTTTTTATTTTGAATCAATCACATTGAAAATATGTGCCTTGCAAACCAACAATTATTAATCTTTTTTCTTATACACCAAAAGTTATCACACTTTTTTCCTTCTAAACCCAAAGTTATTTCTCTCTCCTTTTCCCTCAAAAGCATGGAAATAAAAAAAAATTAAAAAAAATTTTTAAAAAAGCATGGAAATATCTAACTCTTCACAAGGATATCATTCTATTTTTTTTTCATACTCAATAGGTCCATCACTTTATTTTCAAGAAAAAATCATATTTACATCCATTAAAAACTGCTTTCTCTTGTAATGTATTTCTGTTTCTGAAATAAGTTCTTTTTCTTTCTCAAGATTATTATTCGTGAGTGGAAAGCCAGTTGTGTAATCAAACAGAAGAATTTCCAGAATGACTGTCACAATGGCATTCAGATGCCCTATTGTTCAGGATTGTTGTTGAATTCTCCTCATTAAAATGCCTGTGCAACCTTTGTATTTATTTACCTTACACCTAGAACTTTTACTGTGAGAAACCCTCTGTGTGCCTGTAATTTGTTAAAGTATTCGCTCGGTGGCAAGAGAGCTTTCACACAGATTAAATAAAAAGTGACTTCAGCTCTAGTTTCTGAACTGAACAACAGGTTTGTCAAGCATACCACAAAAGCAATAATATATGGGAGAGCTTAGATCTTACCTTGGACGTGATCATGCCTTCCTAGAAATAGAAAGAGCAGGCAGAGAAGCTCAATCCCCATCCGTTTCAGTTCTCGCTGTGCAGACAGATTAAAAAAAAAAAAAGGAATTACCTTCAACATTACAAGACCAAAGCTGGATATCGTGAAAGTCTTTCTTTCTAGAAGTATAAAAAATATAAATACTACTTACGCTGCTTTGAAAAGAAACTTGAGATGTAAATTAAAAAGTTTTCATTAAGACTGAAATGAAAAAGGAGGCTACCTGGACAGGTAAAGAAGAAAAGCTGTGTTTAAAAGCAACTTCAACATGATTTACTTCCTTGTTCTCCTTATAAGGAAGGCAGGTGTACAATCACCAAGAAGGTGGGGAAATTCATTCAGTAGGATTTTTTTTTATGACAATTCAGTTGGGCTTTTTTGCATCCTAGAGAAAGTTAATATGTTTAGTAAAATAATGATCTATGAAATGTCAAAAGAACAATTGACAAGTGATTGTTTCTATAATGATTTTAACTTAGTACAAAGAGTAAAGAAGTGAAAGAAAACATAAGTATTGAGGTTCAATGTAAGGCTGGTTTAAAAAATAAGGTAATGGAAAATACCTGAGATTTTTATATTCCATGTCCTCTGCAGAGAATTGAAATGAGCTCTGTAAAATTAATATATATATTATTTTATAATCAAATTAGAAGGTCAGGCTGGAAAGCAAACACTATTTCCTTTTTATTCAAATGAGATAAGAAATGTTTTCCCCTAAGTATAGGATTCTTACTTTACAAGTTATATTGGAAATAAATATAAGAAAATCAAATTCGAGGAAAATAGAAGTAACATAAAAAAGAATGGAAACAAACAATTGTGCTCAAGATTGTGATTCCATCAAATAAGGACCGGGGGCTCTTTCTAGTTTTATTCTTCCAGAGCATTTGTGTAACATACTCAAGGCCTGCATCTGATCTTCAGCTCTGCCCCCTACCCAGGAAAAAGAAGACAAATTTAAAAGGAAGAAAAGGTATCTGATGTACTATTTTAGCTTATAACTTGGCACATAGGAGATTTTTTAAATTATCATTAAATGAAAGAAGGATTGCTGGACATACAAACAATCTATGGTTAAATTCAGGAGTTTATTTATATTTTTTCCTCCAACAGATACAGGAAGGTATTTTGGGATTTGTACAAATTGTAAGTAGGTATGAAACAACTTTTGATTGGGTGCTCTAAACAGTCTGGCCTTAGACTGACTTCTCTGTTGATTGGGCTGATATCCTAGAAGATAATCTTTTAAAGGTATATTTCTTGGTAAACCTGTGTAACCTGTAAATAAATTCTAACCTGATCAGAATCTTCTGGAAGTCTGTATTAATTCTGAAGTCCATCATACATAAAACCCTAGGAGGATACAACAAGATTCCTTCAGGAAGAAGCCAGAAAAACCGGGTGCCAGTGGCTCACACCCCTGTAATCCTAGCTACTCAGGAGGCTGAGATCTGAGGATCAGAGTTCAAAGCCAGCCCAGGCAGGAAAGTCTGTGAAACTCTTATCTCCATTAAACTACCAGAAAACTGGAAGTGGCACTGTAGCTCAAGTGGTAGAACCCTAGTCTTGAGCTGAAGAGCTGAGGGACAGCACCCAGGCCCAGAGTTCAAGCCCCAGAATTATTACACAATGGAAAATAGGCCTTTGGGAGAAAAGTGAAGTTACATGATTTAGTCTGAGAAAGAAAGATTAGGTATGAATTTTCAGATGTATCTTCATTGAAAAATTCAGTGTTATTTTCACTCAACAAGTGTTTACTAAACATCTACTTTAAGTCAGATATCACTCATTAAAAATATATTTGTACTTTTAATTGGCATATTAAAAATTTAAATGTTTATATTTATGGGGTACAGTGTAATATTTTAAAACTGTATAATGTGTAATAATCAGGTCAGTGTAAATGGCATACCTAGTACCTTGGGAACCTATCGTTTTTCTGTGTTGGTAACATTCACAATTTTCTCTGGTACCTACTTTGAGATATTCACTTAATTGTTGTCAACCATAGCCCTGCTACTGTGTGTTAGAATATTGCATGTTCCTCCTAACTGCACTCCTGTACTTATTAATCATCCCTGCCCCATCTCTTTCTCTCCCCTCTTCTTTCCTCCTCTCCCTCCCTTTCTAGGCTCTAGTAAGCATTATTCTATTTTCCATTCTTTTAGACCAGCTTTTTTATTTTCCACAAAAAAGTGAGTTCTTGCAGTATGTACCTTTCTGACTTTTTTCATTTAGCATAATAACCTTCCATTCTGTTCATATTGCTGATATGAATGATAGAACTTAATTATTTTTATGGCTAAATAGCCATTCATTTTGTACATTTTCTTTATCCAGTCACCTACTGAAGGACACCGAGCTTGATTTCGTATCTTAGCTGAGATGAACAGTGCTGCAGTAAATATGGGGTGCAGATGTCTCTCAGCCTACTGATTTCATGCAGTAGTTCCATTTCCAGATTTTAATTTTTTTGAGGTGCTTCATTACTAATGCAAATATCATTCTTGAGGCAGAAGCTATGCCAGTAAAACAACAATAACAACAACAAAAACAACCTCATGTTCTTTTTTTTTTTTTTTAATATTCAAGTTATTTATTGAATAATAACTGTTGTATTGGCCTAACTTTTTTTTTTTTAATTTTATTTTATTTTATTTGAGAACATACTGTACAGAGGGGTTACAATTACATGGTCAGGATAATGCATACATTTCTTACCAAGCATTGCAGCCTCCTCCTTTGTTTACCCTTCACCTCCCTTCCCAGCCTCCCCCCTCCCCCCCACCCAATCATACCCCCCCTCCCCCCCCTCCGACATTGTAAAGCTGGTTTTGACATGACATTTTGTACTTCTCATTGTTGCAACAGGTCCACCTGAATCCTTAAATGACTTGTTTGTCCCCATCTCCTCCACATGTTATACTGACATCAAATATAGTGAAAGCAGGGGTTACACTGTGGGGGAGGGACATATAAAGCAACCAAGAAATAATCTTATAAATGCGTTAGAAACACATGCATGAAAGAAACAAAAACATTAAAATACATATTTGAGGGTTCGTTTTCCTAACATCACATTCTCTGACTTTTTCCGCTTGACTCATACCTATACTAAATATTGCAAATAAGGGAAACCATGGGACCTATGTTTCTTTGGGCCTGGCTTACTTCACTTAATATAATTTTTTCCAAGCCTTTCCATTTCCTAACAAATGGGGCAATGTCATTCTTTCTGATGGAGGCATAGAATTCCATTGTGTATATATACCACATTTTCTTGATCCATTCATCTATTGCAACCTCATGTTCTTGACCCATGCAATATATATTCTAAAATGAAAGGCAGAAATCAGGGCTATGAAAAATAAGAAGAATAGAAAAAAAGGAAAGAAGATAGAATATGCTCTTTTATTTCAAATAGCCAAGGAAATTTTCCTGCCCAATTACATCAGAAAAATCCTAGATAACTTGGGCAAACAACAAGGTAAAAAGTCAGAGATAGCCACAATGTGGACATTTTTGATTAGGTCTGAAGACAAGGGTCAGATCATATGTAGTTTTGACCTTGAGTTTTATTCTAAACAAGTTGGAGTCTCATTGAAAAGTTAAAATCAGAGCAATGCTATTATTTTATATTTTGAAACAATCACTTGGCTGCTGTGTAAACTAGAAATGTCTTTGGCTAGGTGGAAATGTATACAGGGTAGGATGTGCATGCTGCTGCTGAGGACAGAGGATGTGGTGGTGAGGACTGGGATGTTGGTAATGAGAAAGGAGAGAGACAGTCAAATTCAGAATATATTTTGAAAACAAACTGTGCTTACTGATTGGACATTACTATAAACAAAAGGTGGTATATGGGGCCTGAGCAACGGATTAACTATTACTCTTCATGGAGAAGGGCTAGCTTGGGAAGCAACAGTTTTCGTGTGAAGAGTAAGTGTCCAGAATGGGAGAATTCTATGATCCTAGAAGATAACCAAGTGAAAATGTCACATAGCCAGTTGGAGATCAAAGTTTGTAACTGGACACCTTTACAGTGCAGACCGTCATTCTGAAGCCATCTGCCTGGATCCAAAACTATGAGGCTGATGGTGTTCAAAGAAAGGAGTCTGAGTGAGATTCTTATGTGAACATAGATAGGGAAGAGCCTGAGGCTTGGCAATATCTAGAAATCTCAGGGTCAATGACCCCGTAAGGAAGTAGGTATTCAAAGAACATTCCATCTTGCTAAAGAGTTCATGTTGTCAGGAGACAATTTTCCAAATTACCACTCACATTTGTGTACAAGCAGAGTCTACTTTCTCAAAGATGTTTTGTAAAATGCACAGTCTTTGAAGAAAAAGATAGGTCAATGGAAAATTGCTTACAAGATTGAAAGTATAGAGATCCTGTTTGTCTCCAGATGCAGGGGCAGGCCTGCTTACTGCTTGAAAGTTAGACAGTGTCACTTGCTAGAACAAAGAGCAGACAAACTACTGCCCATTATAAAAGGTTCAGCTTCCCTAAGCTCAGGGTACCTATCTTGTAACACACAATCCATGTCATACACAGGTATCTCCGATTCCCTTCAGGGTTATCTTATGGGAATTGATATTAGAGAACTGGTGAATGTGCATATTGACACTCTAGCCTCTGTTCTTGCTGTGAATGATGAAGTCTTTTATCTCTGAGCCAAGCATCTTACATTTCTGTCGGTATCCAGGAGTCTATGACAAGCTAATGTATTAGCTTAAAAGTAAAGGGAAATCTCAGGCAGGTCCTTCAGCCTTTAATAGTTCTTGAAAGATCCTACTTCTTTCTTCAGATGGATCATACAACTTCCAACCTGACTTTGAAACCAAAACAAAAAAAGTCTTGCATATACTGGTCTGCCCCAACTGCCTTAGCAGTTTCCTAGACCCAGAGTTGTCTGTCTGCTCATTGACTCGGGACTGCTACTTAGAGTCACTTTGAGAAACTGACATCAGGGATGCCCACACAGCTCTCCATCTGCCCTCTCTCTAAGCAGTATTAAATACCTCTTCTTTCTGAAAGACAGTTGGAATCCCTCTCCCAGCCTGTTTTGCAGTTGAGAAACCCAGTGACCAGTTCTTGCCAATGGAACATGAGTAGGCGTGCTGATATGATTTCCTATGTGTCTGCCAACTGGATGCAGGTAGTGACAAGGTCCTGGGAAAATGCCAACGACTCAGTTTGACCTGTGAAATGAGTAAAGCTGAAATTTGACTTTTAAATTAAGTATCCTGTAATATCCCATGTAAAGACTTCTTTCCCAGTCTTCAAAGTATAATACACTGATTTATTTACTTTTGGTCCCCAATTGCAACCCTTCCAATGGACATTCCCTCCCTCCCTCCCATGTCTGTCACACAGCCTCTTCTGCCTTTAGGCCCGGTCTCTCTCTGGCTCACTCAGCTCACTGGCCTTGTATCAGAGTAGACCTTAGTGTCGGAAGAAACATTTTGTCTCTCAAGTGTTCCTTTCTCGTGGACATCCCCAGGATAGCCCTTTTCACTCTGGTTGTCTACAGAATTTCTCTTCTCTCACATTGAGCTGTGAGTTCTTTTAAGGCACTTATTTACTCAACAAATATTTATTGAATTCTTATTATGCAGCAGGCAGTAACTGTGTCTTAGTTATCTTTCTATTCCCAGAAAGCCGCACAATGCCCCCTACTTTGTAAGTAATCAGCGAATATTTGTGTCTTTATTGACGACTATCTTACTTGTTACAAGGGAGGTATTCAAAGACTATTGAGTCAACAGATACATGATTTAAGAAAGCCCAGAATGCAGTCAAGAGAGGGAAAATGTTTCCCCCACTTGAGTGGCGATGAGAAAAGGCTTAAATTTAGGTAGAGAAAATGCAAAGAGAAATTTAACAGACAATGTGAAGTTAGAATAATAAAGTAGGAAATACTGTTTCACTCTGCATTGATGCTGGCATTGCTCCAGAGCCACAGGGAAGAGGTAGTCTTATTTCCTGAAGATGTAGTACCCAAATCCCTTTTCTAGAAAGTGCCCCATCTACACTACTATGGAGAGGTAAAGCTCTGATTGTCACATGAACTTAGCTGCCAGCACCCTTTAAGTGCAATGAATGGAAACGGGAATATTTTTCTATTTCTTCATATAGTGGTTCTAAATATTAAGGGGAAGTTCCCAGACCCCCAGGGGATCCCTGAAGCCTTGGATAGTATTGGATCATATGTGTGTATCTATAATTATTATACATAATATAATATACATTATAATGGTTTATATATAATATTTTCTATACATATATACATATCTTAATGCTTTTTCTTTTTTCTAGATTTTTTTATTGTTATTGTAAAGGCGATGTTCAGAGGGTTTACAGTCACATAACTCAGGTAATGAGTACATTTCTTTTTGACAATGTCACTCCTTCCCTCACTCTCTCCCATTTTTTACTTCCCATCCTCACCCACAAGTTATACAGTTCATTTTCAATGCCTTTCTTATCTTATGCAAGCATGTGTCTTGAACTGTGTAGCTTTTGCTGTTTGAAGTGTCTAGTAAAACTAGCACAGATTTCTTTTTGTTTCTTCATGAATGCACGGATTGATTTGTTCTTGCCATAGATCTTAGCAGCCTCAGAGCACCATTTTTTTTTCCATTTCTTAAATTGAGAACTTTCATATTTTTTCAATTAAAGAAAACCCTTTATGGCTCTTTTTGGCATGTATGAATTCTCGGATCACTATTCTTATGCTTCAAGGTCATTAATAAAGATTACTTAAGTACAAGCACTGCAATGCCACAATAGTTGCTCTGGGAACTGAAAGGGCTTTTGAGTGACAAATGGGCAAGTAGCATATACATTGTAGATAGACTGGACAAAAGGATGATTTGTGTCCTGAGTAGAAGAAAACATGATGGTAAAAGATTTCACTGTGTGCCTCAGGATGGTGTACAACTGAAAATTTATGAATCATTTTGGGGATATGGTTGACATAACTGAATCCACTGCAAGTTAAACTATGTTTGAAGGCATTACAGCATGTGAACATTGAACTGGGAAACAAATGGAAATCAGGAGTTTGGTAATAGGAGGTGAAGGTGACAGAATGAGAACAGAGAGAGCAAGACAGAAAGAGAGACAGAGAGACAGAGATAGAGCAAGAGCAAGTGAGCAAGAGATTAATGAGATTAATGAGACTGGAGGAAAAGAGTCTGATATTGAAGAGCAAGTCATTTTTAGGAGGGATCTGCAGGTATTTGAAAGCAGAAGCCTGGGTCAGAGGAAAGTTACGTCAGGTAGAAAGGAGGTAGGGGAAGGACCATTATCCATAGTTAACTCAGGAGAGAAGAAGCCAAGACATAGGAACTGAAAAACACTAGGGTGAGACCTGCAAACTAACTCTTCTAAGGGGAAGGCTCATGACACAGGCCTAGAGCTGCTGTGGATCCCAATGTCCTTCCAGGCTGGATCTCATTAAGACTTGGTTCTTCCTAGCTTTATCCAAAATCTTGTTTACTTCATAGCAATGTACATTCTTGCTACAAATTCCTATTTCTTCTGGGTAGTTAAGAGAGCCTCTTTCCTCCTATCACACCAGCTGCAACTTCAGACAGTCTGGTTGAATCCATAGGATAGAACACTACCATTTGAGTTACTCAGAGCCCAACCTGGAGATAGACTCCACCCAGAAGTCTGACCCTCTCCAAGGGTCTGAGCTGAGGGGCAGGTAGACTGAAAGCCACAGCACTGGACCCAGGATGCCACCCCTCTGTACCCTGCCCCCAGCTGGTCTTTACTTGGCCAATTCAGAATGAATGTGTTCAGCGGTCTCTGAGGGCAGGAAGCTATCTGAACCTGCCTGACTCACTGCATTTAGCTTGGGTCTTTCCTGGACCCAGCCACTCACCTCAATCAAAGGATGACAGGTTAAAGTCCAGCCTCACTTGCCCCAGTGTTCCTCAAATACTCCTGGGAGAAGAAATGATGCTAAGTCTGGCTAGAAACCAACTAGAAATCTGCAGACCTCAGTTAGAAATGACTGTCAGCTTGAACTAAGTTGCCGTGTTACCTGCTTTTATTCAAGCACTAGTGATGAGTATTCTACCCTCACGTGCCTTCTGGGAGAGTCCTGGATAGTGGGTAGCCAAAAGAAAACAGTGTAAGTGTATGTGTTGCATTTGCATGTCTTAGAGACCACTTTATGTGTGATGTCTTTGTAGAATTCTATGGTTGGCTTAGCGGTGTGTAAGCAAGGAATCTGGAAATGGATACTTTTGTCTCACTTGTCAAGACCTTAAGGAATATTCTTTTCTTTTTTCTTTTTCTTTTTTTTGCCTGTTCTGGGGCTTGAACTCTGAGCCTGGGCACTATTCCTGAGCTCCTTTTGCTCATTTTTGCTAGCACTCTACCACTTGAACCACAGTATCACTTCTGGCTTTTTTCCCCCTGGTGATTAATTGTAGATAAGAGTCACAGACTTTCCTATCTAGGCTGGCTTCCATCTGCTATCTTCAGACCTCAGCCTCCTGAGTAGCTAGGATGACAGGCGTGAGCCACTGGTGCCCAGCAGGAATATGCTTTTAAGGAAGGATGGATAACAACTTCTAGTCAACCCAAGGTATAACGCTCACAGTACACTAAATGCTAGAGAAATATTTTCTGGCCTAGGCCTTGCATTTTATGATAGTGTCTTTTAAAAAAATGTGGTTAAATATACTCTAGGGGCTGGGTGTGGTGGAGTCTGCTTTTAATCCCAACAACTTGGGAGGCAAAGATAGGAGGATCAGAGTCTGAGGTAAGCCCTGGTAAAAGTGCAATATCCTATCTGAAAGACAAACTAAACATAAAAGACACAGCATACCTAAGCACAAGTTCCTGAGTTCATTTCCGAGCACTGCAAATCCACATTTATGTGTGTCAGTGTGTCTCCTAAAATTTTCCATTTTAAACATTTAATGTGCGCACCTTGATCTGCTACCGTTACCATAATCCATCGGAAGAACTTCATCGCTATCCTCCACTGAAACTCCATACACTTTAAAAAATAACTACATCCCTTTCCCTTTCCTCATATCCCTTTACAATCTCCATTCAGCTTTCTGTCTTATGAATTTTTACTAATCTAGACTCATGGGGTAGAATCACACAGCTTTTGTCCTTTTGTGTCTAACTTATTTTACTTCATACTTATGAACTCAAGGTTCATCCATACTGTCATACCTATCAGAATTTCAGATGGTTTAAAGGCTCCACTATTCACAATAGCCAAAAGGTAGACACAATCTAAAAGCCCATCAACAAGTTTGTTAAACGGAATTTAGTATATCAATGAAATAGAATATTCTCGAGCCTTTAAAACAACTGTCAAAGTGAGGTGTGAAGTAGATGTTTATTACAAATAAATGGGGGAGGAACCCATGACAACAAGTTATGAAAACTCCCATCCTCCAACATAGTTGTAGGTAATTCACCAGGAATTCTTATCTAGGAGTATTTCCTCCTGGTAACCTGCCTGCCCTTCCTCACCTAGACTCACCAATTCCCAGGCATGGGTGCAAGTGCCTGACTAAATCTTTATCCATTTCATGGTAAAACCCCTCCCTGCTTCCATTCAGGATTTGTGATTATTTACTAAGTACCAAGCCAGGCTAAAGATTTTTATTGGTATGATATGATTTTCTTCACACAAAACCCCTATTAAATACATATGGTTTTTGTGCCCACTTACCAGATGAAAAAACTGAGGCTTAGAGAAGCTACACAACCTATATCCCAGCTCATACTTCTCAGAAGTTACAGCCCTGGAGACAAGCTGCAGCCTTCCAACCTGAGTTCAGAGTCCACCAGCAGCCTGCCTCCAGGTAGACACGAAATGTTCATAGACTCATAGAAATGAGACTTTATAAGGAAACTTAACAATGTGTCTCTCTATCATGGGGCCTTGATTCCAGCTCTGGCTCTATATCTAGCTGTCAGCGTTTTGCTTTGTTCTTCCTAAGGATCATTTACCACTAAAAAATGAGACAAAGAGGCCATCCTGCATTGTACATCCTTCCTTTCTCTGTTTGAAGTCTAGTACAAATCACTTGCAAACAAAATGAAACAAAACATGCTGCCAGGCCACTAGGGGAAGCTGAAAGTGCTGGCCGGAAGCCAGAGCTGGCACAGTGTGCAGAGAAGGCAGCCACGGGCATTTCCTGTGGCTGAGAGATGATTCAGATTGACTCCTAGTGCTTGAACCACCGCCCTCTGCCTGCCTCCCCAACCCCTCACCCTCACCCCCACTCCCACTACCCCTCCCTGACTGGAGTTAGAGGTTGGTGGCCCTTCAGCTTCAGCCCTACTCATCAGAGTTCAGAAAGTATTTTGAAGCCTGAGCCTTTTCTGTCTTTTTGCTTGTGGAATAATCCAAAGATGAGGGTTCCTCCCCCACCCCCCACACACAAAATTCCAACAAGCCCAAGTTTTCTTTTTTTTTTTTTTTGTCTTTTTTGACTTGACTTAGAGAAAGAGGTTCTCTTTGTATCCTTTATACCCTTTGTATCCATGAAGCAACCAGCTGGTCTGCCATAGGAGTCTGTGTGAACCTGCACTGATTGACTGATTGCTCAGTGTTCATTCATTCTCAGCTTCCAAAAATGACCAACATTTCCTTTTTTCTTTTCATTTTAAAAGATGAGTTGAGCCATCTAGCCAAGGGTTAGGGCCCCTTGATTTTGAACAAATGCTTTCTTTGATGGGAACCACCTCATCTCAACAGGCTGATGCATTGTTTGTAAAAATGGAATCTGATTCATTTATTCATTCACCATTCAGCAACATGTATGGAAACTCCAGTGTGTTGCTGGGTACACTGTTCTGGGTACACACCAGTGTTAAAACTGAAAAGGTTTTAGACTTGTGGAGCTTATATTCTGGTGGGAGTGGCAAGCAGTAAACATACAAATGAACAAAGATAACAGATACGATAAATGCTAAAAATAATAAAGATTGCCTAAACCATGCCTATAATCCTAGCTGCTTAGAAGCTCAGTTCTGAGGATCATGAGTTGAAGCCATCCTGAGCAGGAAAGTCCTCAAGACACTATTTCCAGTTACCTACCCCCAAATCTGGAAGTAGAGCTATGTCTCAAGTGATAGAGCACTAGCTATGAGCAGAAAAATTCAGGGGCAAGCACCCACATGTGTGTGCGTGTGTGAGTGTGTCTTTATATACATGAATGTGTATGTGTATATGCATGACTATATCTTTTGTGTATACATTTCATTAAAAATATGAAAAATATATATTTATTCCTCATTAGGTCACTCTTAGAAAGCAGGAAAATCTATAGCCATAGAGTTGAATGTGCCTGATCTGGTCTCATCTCAAAAGCTAACCAGGAGAAAGCAAGTCAGATGGGCATTCTTACTGTAAAAAAAAATCCATGAAAAATGAAAACCCTTCTTTTGCCTATAGAGATGCAATCTGTGTAGCTACAACACTAGAGAAGGTTACTGTGCTTTAAAAACATGGAAGAAAGGGTGGCCAATGACTGAGCAGATCTGTGGAGGATGTATTTCTTTCAACTGCCACTTTTTGGACTTTATTGATTGTTTGTGAATCCTGTCTGTACATTTACATAAAATCAAAGAGAGTAAAGGATTGATCATGATGCAAACGCCTTAATCAATAAAAAGGCTAAGCAATAAATTATTCTAATAAGCTTATCAAAATATCATTAAACTGTGATGTCTCAAGAATAAGTAGGGGAAAAGAAGAAGAGCCTTTAAATGCAAGTAGAGGTGGCATTTGATTAAAGATGGTATGTTGGGTTGTTGCACCATGATAGAAGTAATGAATCTATATACTGTTGGACATAATTACTATCAGACCAAAAGTGGCTTCTGTTGGTGTGAGGCATTGAGGGACTATGAAAACCTCCTGCCTGTGTTGCAGCCTCTGTGGCCTCATGGCTACATTGTGGAGCCTCCCTTACTGCCAATCTTAACATCCCCTTCCTTGTACCCACTCGCTACTAACAGGCTGCTCCACTCAGCTATAATGCAGCTAAAGGTTCAACAATAGTTTCAACATCAAAGTAAGGATGTTGTTTCAAAAAAAATTGAGATAGGGTCTCCCTGTTTTATACAACCCAGGCTGGCCTTGAACTCAGGTCCTTCCTTCTGACTCAGCTTTCTGAGTTTTGGGATTACAGGTATGTGCCACCATGCCCAGTAATACTTCTTTTATATTATGGAGTTAAAAAAGATTTGAAAATTCTCCTGGACCTCAGTGGTCCACATCTGTTGTATTAAGGAGACAGAGGTTGGGAAGACCAGGTTTCTAGGGTGGCATGGGATAAAAGTTTATGAGACACTCATGAGCCAGTGTGCTTGTCCTCCCAATTATTTGAGAGGCAGAGATGGGGAGGATTGCCCTTTCAGGCCAGAAAAAAATAATAGCTTTGTGAGAGGAAAAAGTTAGGCTTGTTGATATGCGCCTGTTAGTTCAGGCTAGCCTGCTCAAAACATGACACCCTATCTCAAAAATAACCAGGATAGTAAGGACTGGAATAATGTAAGAGGTAGAATATCTGCCTAGCAAGAACAAAGTCCTGAATTCAACTGTCAGTACTACCTTCCCCTGACCCCTCAACAGTTTAAAACTACCAACAAAAACACATATAATGAAAGCATTCCAGTATTAGGAAGATGCTGTTAGTAGTAGTCAATATTTTGGAGGATCTGTGTGTTTGTGTTATTGGCCTGCTGACATGTGGTGAAATTCAATTCTCTTGGGTATCCATAGGGTGATATCCAATAGCAAGGAAAGCATAATATCAGCCTTAGCCTTAGCTCCAGCCTTGGTGGATTGCTGCACATTTGTTGCATAGTATCAGTCATAAAGTGCTTTAGACAATCAAGTATTAAGAGGATGGGATTTAAATGTTAACTCAGCTGACAAAATGATTTATTTTTATGTATGTCATTGATGGAGGGGGGTCTGGTTTTCCAAACTATGTTTTGAGGAAAGCTGTTAATCCTCACTCTGATAATGAAATGTTCTGAAGTTTATTTAATATAGACTATTATATCTCCCCTATCAGAAATTCATGATACTCATTAATCTAGTAAACACTTCAAGAGGCTCCACAGGGAAGAAAAATTTTCATCTTTGTTTAACAGTTACACAGAAACCTCTTTTGCTAGGGAAAACCTAGGTCATCCTGTACTTATTGGCTTCCCTGGCCCCTTTCCAACTAATATGGTTTCAGATGGTCTAGAGTAGAGAAGGGAGGCATTGGGACTTGTGGAATTATTTTCTAGCCTGCTACTGAGGAGACCCAGGATTAGATTTACAAGTAGCTTTATGATGATAATGTAGCCAGATTTCTTAAGAAAATGCTGCTCCTGACTTTAATGTATTCTTCAACTGAAAGACTTCAAGGTGGAGTTTACTGGAAAAAATTCTCTAAGGAAAGTCAAAAGGCAAGTCTATTTTAGTGATAGTTCTGATGAAGCACTTGATTAGGGTAACTATGCCTCATGGCAAACCTCTAAACACAGATTCAGGCCTTGACCTTGGCTGCTTCAAAAATTCTGACGCAGCCAGGGGCTGGTGGCTCACACCTGTAATCCCAGCTAGATAGGAGGCTGAGATATGAGACTCACAGTTCAAAGCCAGCCCTTGGAGGAAAGTCCTTAAGATTCATATCTCCAATTAACCACCAGAAAACTGGAAGTAGAGCTGTGGCTCAAAGTGGAGGAGCATTAGGAACACCACCCAGGCCCTCCAGACACTACCCTTTTAGTGTGAATGCTTTGAGCTGGTTTCCCCATAAAATAAATTCCCGGCATGACGATCTATATTGTTTTCCTGTGGCATCCTGTTCTATGGGCAGATGATCCTGGTTGCTACTCGTTTATGCTCTGCACCTGTTGCTCCAAGCTCTCATCTGCCTATCTGTCCATCTACCTGCCTCACTTGTAAAAGTGAGTAGTAGTAACTGTGCTCTAAGCATCCCCTGCCAACAGGAGAGAAACGGCTGCATTTTATTCTGAATTTGTTTTCTTCCCAGCTTTCTCAGAATCTGCTGATACAGTGCTCTTGAAAGTGTATGTTAACCCTCTGTTGATGCACTCATTCTCATGAAGGAACTTTCACTTTTTATCATGACATGTTGTATCAAAAATGCCATTCTTTCGCTGTTGTGAAATGAAGGAAGAATTCTAAGGGCATATATAGGAAATGTGTCATTTTCCCACCCTGTGGGATGTCAAATGGGTAAAGAGAGAAATTCTACAATTCATTCAGTTTGGCTTTCTAAGAAAAGACTGAACTATAACGATTTTTTAAAAAATAATTGAGTTCAATGACAGGTAAGGGGAGAGATGTGAAGACATGTTTCAAAGCTACATTTGCTATGTCTATGTGTTTCTTTTTTTCCCATATTTCTCAGAAGACAAGCTAGACCTGAAGAGCTAAAATAACTCCATTTTAAGATTAACCCCACCAACCTGTAGCTGTGCTGCCCTCAGAGTAACCCCCAAAGAGAAAATTAGTTCTTGGAAAAACTGCAGGTTGCCACCAACCCTGCCCACCCTTAAGGAACAGAACAGTTGCCTAAGTATTCCATCAGAAAAAGGGAAGTGTGGTCAGGGTGGACTTAACCCCCCTGAACTTGTGAACTTACTGAACTTGTGAACTTGCTTGCGTGGAAACCCCCTAAACTTGTTTGTTTGATCCTATAAAAGCTGTGCTAATTTTGTGCTGGGGCATCTCTGGTTACCGAGTGGGCAGAGGACCAAGTTCGAGCTTGCAATAAACGATTCTTTGCTGTTTGCATTGATCGTGGACTCTGGTGGTTTATCAAGGGGCATCCGAAAACTAGACATTTCATCTGGGGGCTCATCCGGGATGCCCCCCTCAAAAGCCCACCCAGACGCCTGATCAGCAAGTCGTCTAACCAGCCGGGAAGTAGGAGTGCAGCTGCTTTATGTTAAATGTTTCATGTTTGACTTGCAAGTAGGGGTTTTGTGACTGGTAAGAAACCTTGGCAGATGGGCTATAAGGTGCCAGCGGACCGGTGGAAGATGTTCCCTGGATCCTCAGGAGAAGCCCTCCTGGATGGGGACACCGGGGACGTCCACCCTCTGCCACCTCCCGAGTGGGGACGCTGGGCCTCCGCCATCTTGGCCTTTGGATGGGGATGCCCGCCTTCTGCCACCTTCTCAGTGGGGACGCTGGGCCTCCACCATCTTTGCCTTTGGACGGGGACATCTGCCACCCGCCACTACAGGTTAAGGGTGGATTCGGGTGCCAATCTCGACGTGCATGCTGTCTCTGTCTTGTCTGTGTTTGTTATTCTAATTCGGTGCCTCTTTTTCCTTGTTCATCTTACTTTCATTTTTAGATCAAGAGAGCATCCTGGAGCCCCCAAAACGGGTGGCCAGCGGCTTCTTTCACCTCAGCTGCTCTCCCACTTTAAGCCTTTCGGAATTTCAGGATGACATCAGGGGTCGACTTATTTCCCAGAAGAGGAGGGGGGGGGCAGTAGAGGGGTGAGGAACCTGCAGTATCTAGCAATAACTTGAAAGGGCTGGCAAGGAGACCTCGCAGCAGGATGAATCTGCCACAGACCATCTGCAAGTGGCACCAGCAAGATCTTAGCCTGGGGCCTTGGCCCAGGGATTCTGAGTATGGGTGGGAGGGAGCCTGTCAGTCTGAGAAGATGGCCGCTAGGGACTTTTTTCCCTTGCCCCAAAATGACTGGGAGTTCTCCTCTGCCTTGGAAGGCCCCTGGGTCAACGTTTGCAGGAATCTAAAAGAAAAATCCTCCAGAGGTGAGAAGAGGGGGTTCAAGTCCCCTGGTAAGTGGATTTGAGTCCCATTGTGAATGGTGGTGAGATGTCGCCCCATTCACTGAGACCTGATTTTGTCTTTGTGGCCACTTGTCTGTCTTGTTTACTTCAGTGTGTTTTCTGTTCTGTTTTCTAAGGTAGGGAAGTGCTGGGTGAGGGTGGCAGGCTCACTCAGCAGACTCTGGATTCAGCTTGCTGAGTGAGAGCTGTGCAGAGTTCTGGTAGGGATGAACTGGGGGCCCATTAGTCTGTAACTCAGCCTTTGGTACTAGTTTTAAATGTGGATCCTTGGTTTTTGTGTTTATTTGTGTTTTTGTTAGTTATTTAAACATCTCTGGGAGAATAAAAGTTCCAGCCTCCGACTGGGCTTGGTCATAGACCTGCTATGCCCCCCTCCCTGTGAGGCCTGAAAGGTTGATGGACTAATTTGGTTCCCTTCAAGCCTCAGGCTGCATTTTGTCCTTGTGGAGGCTGTGGGCAGGGAGAGTGTGGAAGGCTGTGTGCATGGTTTGGACTTTTCAGCTAGTCCGGACAATGTAACAATTTGTAAAGTGCTCTTGTCTAAAACTGGATAAAAAAATCAGGTGACACCCTCCCCCAGCCCTCCTCCAACAGAAGGGATTCAAAAGACCCATTGAAGAATTGCCTTGCTAAACAAACAAGCTCTGGAAAAATGCTCAACAAAGATACTTAGTTTAAAAGAAAAATTGTTTTAAATTTTTGTTTAAAAACTTTAAAAATTGTATGTACAACTGCTTTTGATTTTTGCATGTGTTAGTATCTGTGTGTGTTTTGTATATGTTTGTGAACATGTTCAAGATAAGAATTGTCAGCATGCTGTAACAATTGGGTGAGTTTAAAAATTTAAATGTAAAAGTGTGTTTAACGCTGTCAAAGATGTTACCTGTTCTGTCTGTCTAAAACTGTGTATTTTATTCAAGAACCAAAAAAAAGTTTATTTGTATAATATGACTTGCTTTCAATGATGTTTTACAATTAGGATGTTTTTAAAAGTCATAAAGGTGTTAAGTCTAGCTTCTTGGTACAGTGATGGTAATTGTAATTTTTTTTGGGGGGGGTCTGGTAATGGGGCTTGTACTCTGGGCCTGGGCGCTGTCCCTCAGCTCTTCAGCTCAAGGCTAGCGCTCTACCACTTGAGCCACAGTACCACTTCCAGCTTTTTCATTTTTCTTATGTGGTGCTGAGGAATCGAACCTAGGGCCTCAGGCATGCAAGGCAAGTGCTCTACCACTGAGCCACCTTCCCAGCCCAGTAATTGTAATTTTTGCATTAAGGAAAAATTGTCATTTGAATTTAAAAGTTTTTAATGTGTATCTGGTTTAAAACAAGAATCCAAGAGACAATGAGTGACACTTAGCCTCAAGATTTTAAGGGATATTTCCAAAACACAAATTAAAACTAAAGTATAAAATATTAAAAGAGATTAATAAAAAGCTTAAAAATTAGAAATAGATTTTTGATATAAAGTTTAAAAGTAAAATTGTTTTTTAACATTTGCCTCAAAATGCACAAAGGAAAAATTAGGATTATCAAAATAATTGCTTAATTGCTATTCCAGTTTGCTCTTATAAGTTTTTTAACAGTTTCCAGCAAGCCCAGAGCAAAGCACAGAGGATTCTTACAGGTTTGTTAGATGTAACTTTGGCTCTTAATAAGTTCCAGGTAAGAGCATGCTTAAAAGCTACTTCTATGTTGACCACCTTGTTGCTTTTAATTGGAGTAAAGTGGCCTTTTATGAGACTCATTGATCTGCAAACTAGTTCAAAGCCAGCCCAGACAGAAAAAGGTCCCTGTGAGACTGTCACCTCTACTCAGCCAGCAGAGTGCTGAAAGAGCAAGCAGAGTTGCTTTGGGACTTAAACTGACAGAATGCTAGCCTTAAGCTGGAGAGCTAAGGGACAGTACTCAGGCCCCGAGTTCCAAGTCCAGTGACGAACTAAGGGAAATGCCAATGAAGCATTTATCCCAGTGTAGAGAAGACACTCTTGGGACGAAAGCAATGGTGGAACATCCAGAGGCAGTAAGCCACTGCTTGGATGGCAGAAATAATGTCAGATCCTAGAGTCATTTGTACGTGGTCCTTCAAAAACTGGTCAGAGTCAGGAGGTCATGGGAAGATAGTTTGTAAGCATGCCTAATGTTCATGACTACCTTGTAAGGGACAGGAACTTGTCAGTCATCTGTGATAGTACTAAAAGCTAAGGTTATAAAATGTGGGGGATAGTTTAAATCCCAACCCCAGTATGTGCCAAAAGCCCTAATTGTCAGTAATTGAGCTGACACCAGCTACATGAAATTCATCTGCTCAGAAAAAGTTTGTAAACCAGAGAGTGTGTTTCTATAAACATCTGTCTGAAGGCCTGCACAGGTAAATTAGGCATTGTTAGGGTCACTAGAGATCACATTCCTAACCATCCAGAAAGATGTTTTTGCCAACCAGAGTGCTAAACAAGCTACGCTGCTACAGCTCGAGAAAAGGTTTGTGCATTTGTCAAAAGTTAAAATATTGTTCTTGATGACATCTAACCCTGGTAGCCTCTTTGTAAAATAGGTTAGAGGTTCCTGGCTAGGTAGGATCAACACCCCTGAGTCAGCTTGAAGAAGTTACAGAAGATAAATCTACACCCATCTTCCCCTTTTAAGAACAAGGAACCAGAGTCACTTTTAAAAAACTGTGGCAAAATAGACAGAAGGAAAGGCATGAAAAATAGTAGTGCAGGCCTGAGCCCTCTATATCTGCCTAGAAAATCCTAGCCTTATTAAAAGAACTATCTAGTTTAAAAAGTTGTCATCTTGATAAAATTTCCTGGGCTATTGTCTAAATGGTCTTAAACAAAAACAAAAAAAAACCCTAGTGGGGGTCAAGCCTGCCAAGCCTATGCAATGTATCCTTAACCAGTCTGTGTAGGAATTTGCAGCCCAGCATGAGGTGTGACAGTCCTTTAGAGCCTCTGAGAGATCCTGCTGCTGCTGCTACACACCCTAATGGGTAAAGTTTGAAGACAGCCTGACAGTCACCTGGGGGAAATATACATCGTCACCCAGACCACCACCTCCACCATGGTAAAAGTAGACTGAACTCCTGCCTGGTTCCATCACCTGAGACTGCATCCCGGTTAAAAGCTGCTAAAACTAAGATCTTGTGGGACATTCTTTTGGGTGATATCCAGAAACCCTCTCTATTCCCACAGTGGATATTGGGGGCAAGGATATCACTGGCTTGCTTGCCTAGGCACTTCAGTGCATAGTGACTGGAAATCCATTCTATAGCGACAGCCTAGTTTGGCTCTGGTATGGTAATAACTTGAGTGTGCTATCAATGCAGGCAGTGGAAGGAATGAGACCCAGCCCTGCTCTCAGCCTTAAAATCTAGCAAGCTTCTGCATTTCAGTGGTGCCTTGAGGATGTTCTGAGATAACTTGGTTCCACAAGCAGCAGGAAAAAATGGGCAGTTTTAAACTCTAGCTACAAAAAAGCTCAAGGAATTGTAAAAAAGAAGAGGGTAGTAAAGAAAGCCTTGAAAAAGAAATTGGGAAAAAAATTGATTAAAAAAAAAAAGTAAGTATTGTCTTAAAATGTTTGTAAAAAGAAAAGAAGACAAACCTCAGAAAGTTTAAGTATGTAGCAAATGGTATGAGTATGTCTTAAAAATTGGAGCTTATGAGTACAGCGGGTATAAAATTAAAGTTAGCTGAGATACACGGAGTCAGGACTGGTCAAAGAAAAAGTAAGGGCTTTTGGTACTGTTAATTTCGTTACTCACAATTGGACCTTGTAAAAAAGAGATCAGTGCAGTTCATCTATTAGTTCTAAGACCCCAATACCAAACTGTAAATATAAAAGAGTGTGCCAATTAGGGGACCATGATTGGTCCCCAATTCTCTAGAAGAGGAGGGAATGAAGAGCTAAAATAACTCCATTTTAAGATTAACCCCACCAACCTGTAGCTGTGCTGCCCTCAGAGTAACCCCCAAAGAGAAAATTAGTTCTTGGAAAAACTGCAGGTTGCCACCAACCCTGCCCACCCTTAAGGAACAGAACAGTTGCCTAAGTATTCCATCAGAAAAAGGGAAGTGTGGTCAGGGTGGACTTAAACCCCCTGAACTTGTGAACTTGCTTGTGTGGAAACCCCTTAAACTTGTTTGTTTGATCCTATAAAAGCTGTGCTAATTTTGTGCTCGGGGCTCTTAGAGTCACCGGTTACCGAGTGGGCAGAGGACCAAGTTCGAGCTTGAAATAAACGATTCTTTGCTGTTTGCATTGATTGTGGTCTCTGGTGATCTGTGAGGGGCAATCCAAAAACTGGACATTTCAGACCTTGTTCATTTGAATTAATGCAGATAGTAGGAGACTAGTGGGAAATCAGTTAAAAAATAGACTCCAAGGAACACAGGTAAGAAGAATGTTTAGTTATTTGATTTGGATTTACTTAGATATGGAATCAGATATAGTTAAGATAACATGTTTGGACAACTTTACTCAAAAACAAAGAGTGTCCAAAAGATAATATCATCTCACTATGTAAAAAGTCAGCATGTTTTTATGGAATTTTATTACAAACACTTATTCCTTATCCCTCTTAATAACTCTAAAACAGAAATAGCTAACAATGCCTCTTTCAAGATACCAGGCTCTCTTTCTAAATCTTAGTTACACTGTGAAGTGAGATGCAGCTTTCCTAGCTAAAAATACTTGATTTAATATCTAGAACAATTTTAATTCATATGGATTTCCCATATAACTCACACCTAGTCATCACTATTCTCTTATAATTTACCTCCAGATAGAAAAACCAATAATAAATAAATAGTTGAGTAAATCAATGATGAATAAATTGGTATTGATACATTATTCATATTATATTCAGACTTCTTGTATTTACCTTCTTCTGTTTAAGAATTCCATTAGGACACCACATGATATTTGTTGTTATGTATCCTTCAGTTCCGCTTGAATTCTCCCCATTTTACAGAAGTACAAGATATATAACCTACAAGGAGACCAAACTAACTTGTCTACAGGCTCATAATTGTGAGTATAAAAGTTGACATATCCAGGCAGCCATATTGTAGCTATGTGGGTAACCTTTGTACCAGATTCTTGGTACCTTTACGGTGTTATTCCTTCTTGAGCCAGGGAGGAAGGTTATGTATAGCTCTCCAAATGACTCTAATGATGGGCAGTGACTGGCCAGACTCAATAATAGAAGAGCAGCTCCATGGTTCCTGAGGCCTTGAAGAGAACATGAAGGACAAAAGTGGCTTCCAATAACAGAAATTGGTTCTCTCATTCAATTTGGGATGTGGGAAGTCCAAGAACAAGGTATATTCAGGATCCATGCATCTGTCCTGGCTTCTGGTGGCTTCCAGCAGTCCATGGCTGCCTTGACTTGTAGAGGTAAATCATTTTGATGAATCCTTATCTTTTCTTAGCCTCTCCTCTGGGTGCAAATTTAGGTAGTGACATTTTCCCTCTTTGTGTGTCTTCTCTTTTTATAAGGATACTTACCACTTTTTATAAGTGACTTAAGGCCACTCAAAAAAAAATCGAGAATGACCCTAGCTCTACTTCTTTAACTATACATGCAAAAATTCTTTTCTAAATATGATCCTATGCACAGACACTGGGAGTGGATCCCAGTCACTGTCCATCAGCTCTTTAGCTCAAGGTGAGTGCTCTACCACTTGAGCCACAGCATCACTTCTAGTTTTCTGGTGGTTTATTGGAGATAAGAGTCTCATGGACTTTCTTGCCTGGGCTGGCTTTGAACTGCGATTCTCAGATCTCACCCTCCTCCATAGCTAGGATTACAGGCGTGAGTCACCAGCGCCCAGCTCAGCATGTTTTTTTTTTTTAAATGTCAGTTGTTTTTCATTATTACTCTTTTGCAGAATATGATCTAATACCAAAGCATTAACTTGGGTAAATGTCCCACATGCTAACTTCATTAATCTGTCTTTTACGTGTGACTATTATTAAACTTAAAATTGCTTTATATTATGGACTTTATTATTCTAAGTTTCTAACACCTAGTCCTACTTAGAACTTTACAGAGTTGTGTCAGTGCAGCCCACTCTTTCTGGTCTTGGTGGGGATTCCAGTGGTGGGAATTGAATTCAGTGCCTTGGAATGTGCAAAACAGGTGCCCTACCACTGAGCTATACCTTCCAGCCACCCCTATTCTTCTTTTGGTAACCTCAGTAAGAATTTTCAGCTAATGACACTTGCCAGAAGATCTTTAGGCTTACAAAAGGGCCTTATCTCAGGCCAGGGTGCAGATGGATACATTTCCTGTGGCTGCCCATGTTGACAGACAAGCAGAGGGAAGAACAGCTGGGCAGCTCAGCTGCTCATCTGCCCTTTGGTTACCCTCTGTGGTCAGTGGTTGCAGTGCTTCTTTTCCTGTTCAGAATCCTTATCTTGGAACAGAATTCCAACTGGTGCTGAGCCTGGAGCTCTGCCCCACCCTACTGCATTGCACTGCTGCTCCACCCACTATCTGCTTGGTCTCCTGTGGTCACTCCTGGCAGCCACAGCACTCTGAGCTGCTCAATGAATTCCTTCTGCATTTGTCACAGTCTCAGAATGTTAGGTCAGGAAGGGACCTAAGAGAGCCAAGTCCAACCCCACTCCATCGTCTCTCCCATCTTTAAGCTGATCTGTGCTTCTTGCAAGATAGTGTTCTAGGCACCAGCTATGTTGGTAAGCAAGTTCATGGGGCTTGTTTCTCTGAGCTGATGGTGAGCCATTACTGCAATGCTTGAATAGATATCTGTATGGTCTTTAATGAGCACTGCTAGCTGATATGATACATTAAAAATAAAATTTTAGGGCTGGGAAGGTGGATCAGTGGTGGAGCACTTGCCTTGCATGCATGAGGTCCTGGGTTCGATTCCAGAAAAAAAAAAAAGCCGGAAGTGGCGCTGTGGCTCAAGTGGTAGAGTGCTAGCCTTGAGCTGAAGAGCTGAGGGACAGAGCCCAGGCCCAGAGTTCAGGCCCCACGACTGGACCCAAATAATAATAATAATAATAAAATAAAATAAAATTTTAATGTTTTTAACTGGAAGTCCAGCTACTGACAGAGTTTGTGGGTTCTGTGACTTGGAAAGGGGGAAATTGCATTTTCACTTGCAGTAACTCTAGTCTGCAATAAAACATTTCCTGCCATTATGGACAACCAGCCACTGTAATATTATCAGTCCTCAGAACTCTCACCATGAGAAATCACACATACTTTTCATATCACTTTACAGTTGCTGCAGATGTCTCCAAATCTTGTCAGCACTTTGTGTCCTGTCAGAATCACAGTAGCATCAGATCTGCCACTGGCGCTACTATTTAAAGTGTTTATAAAGGAGTGTACATGTTGCTCTCATGCTCTTATTTTTCAATGTTTGGATAATTGCATTTCGATCTAATTGGCTTTTATTCTAGCCATATGTATTTTCTTTTAGGAATTTTAGAATGTTTTGTTCTGAAAAGAAAACATCCTCATTAGATTGCTAATGGGCCCCATGACACACAGAAAAAAATTCAGAGTATCTAAGTAAGGCCATATAAGCTGAGGACCCTTTTCCTAGACCATCCAGATCCATTGACTTCTTTTTCTTCCTTCAGTGAGATACAGAGAGGGGATATACATCTGCAGGTCACATAAAGGTTTCTGAATCACCCAGATTATTATGTCCATTGGCCCTGCCAAAAGTAATCTGAGTATACACTGAGTGTACACTGAGTATACACTGGGAGGTATATTGTCAACTTTTTTGGGTGTGTACTGTTCTGGGGATTGAACTCAAGGCCTGAGTGCTATGCATGAGGTTTTTTTGCTCAAAGGTAGCTCTTGACCACTTAAACCACAGCTCTACTTAAAGGTTTGTGGTCATTTTTTGGAGATAAGAGTCTGGTGGACTTGCTTGCCCAGGTTGGCTTCAAACCACAACCCTCAGAGTTCAGCCTCCTGAGTAGTTAGGATTGTAGGCATGAGCCACCAGTATCCAATTAACTGTTTACTTTTTTTAGGGTAGTAATTCTCTCAACCTTTGAACCTGTCAGTTATCTTTTGAAATATATCTTTATCAAAGCAACAAAGAATATAAGAAACAGGGGCATTTTTTTGCTTGTTTAAGCAAACATACATAAGCATAGGTTTTTTTGGGGGGGGTTGTATTTCTGCTCCCTAATTTACAAATCTGAATTTTTTGTAGAGTTAAAAAAAAGAACTTTCAGTCATAAAGCAGTCAACTTTTGATTATGTTTGTTGTTGGTTAGGTCAATACTTCCACATCTTTCTCAACCCTAAAGTTAAGAGAGACCTTAAACTTGAAAGGTTGCAGAAATGCATCCTAACAATAATTCTAAGGTCTAAAACTAAAACTTCTTGAAAGTTGAACTTGCATTTAACCCACAATGTTTTTTACCTTCACTGGAGATATGACCTCAGTAAATACACCATGGATGGTTTAACTTCTCAATTTAGACTATTGTGTGTAGATCTATCTTGGCAGCCCACAGTAGCATTTGGGAATGGATCATCTTTTTTTATCATACTTCAGGATATGGAGTATTTTAAAATAAATCTGGCTCAGTTATTTTTTTCAAACATTGGATGTCAAAAAATAAAAGTCCTGATGCTATTGAGAAAAAGAAGTATCATAAAATTTGAGATGATAAGATTGTAAGCAACTCACATTTAGACCCATGTATCTGCTCACAGAATTGTGAATTCACTTATGGAAGCAAAGAGTAAACTTTCAAAATAAGTGTCAGAAGCATATCATTTATAAAGCAGCAGCAAGAGCATGGTGTTGGTGGCTTATACCAATAATCCTAGCTAATCAGGACGCTGAGATCTGAGGGTTATAGTTTGAAATTAGCCCTGGTGGGAAAACGTTACCTTGAACTAATCACAAAAAAGAAAAAAGAAAAGAAAAGCTAAAAGTGGAGGTAATGGCTCAAATGGTAGTATATCAGCCATGAACAAAAAAGCTGAAGGACAGTGGCCAAGTCCTGAGTTCAAGCCCTAGTACAGGTGCCAACAAACAAAACAAAAACAAAAAGAGAAGAGCTTTTTAACTTTGGGAGCAAATTTCTGTCCCCTCATGCCATGCCTACATGGAGTAGAACTTTTATATCCTTAACTTCCATAGAAGTTTCAGAGAAAAAGTATTGTCTGCTTTTGGACAAGCAATTTAAGTAATTTACATTTCACTTTTCCAGTCCTCACTTTGAAAAATGACAATAATTATTCTTGTACCAAAAATTGATTTTCATAGTCCCCAACCTGCTCATCCCCATAACCAGCTTCTCAATGAGGGGATTAGAGCATCTTAACCTATTTTTAGCAGTCTTTAAGATTCTAGTCTCATCTCCAAGTCCATGTTCCCCCATCACGTATTATACAACTGGCTAAAACAATGCTTTCACACATACAACTGGCTAAAACAATGCTTTCACACATCAACTCTCTGATAACTTCTTATAATGTACAGGACAAAAATCCCATTAGCCTCACCCAGCATTCAAAGACTTTTATAACTTTGCCCAAATCTATTACTTACTGTGCAAGACTCCCATAGAAAGTGATGGTTCCTGCCAAACATCACCTATCCCCAACAGCCCATTTTATTTTTTACCAGCCTTTGTGCACATCATCATCCATGTTGAGTACCTACTCAACACATTTATGTGGATTTTACATAGTCTGTACATTCTGAACTGCCAAGTTCAATTCCAATCTCTTTCTCAGTATCTTAGACCATAATGCTTGTTCTTTACAAATGCCATCATCTTGAATATAATATTCATCTGAGGTTATAAACTATGGTGAAATTGTAACAGTTATCCTTTAAGTACAATATGTTTTAATTCTCTTAAATGGAGAACTAGTACATAATAGGCAAGTACATAGAACAAGTACATAATAGGCATAGAACAAGTACATAATAGGCATAGAACAAGTACAAAATAGGCATTCAATAAACCCAGGCTATATCATTTATTGATTATTTGATTGTGAACCTGACTTCTCTGCCTTCAGTCTTCTCATTGTTAGGATTAAAAATCTTTGTTACCTCACAAGATTACTGTTAGAGATAATGTATGTCAAGGGTCATGTATAACACATCACAATGAGACTTTAGTACCCTAATGTAGCATATCATCTGTTGAAGAATGGATACAATTTTAAAAAGGCAAGGTGATAGAGAGGAAGAATACTAATAAGAGTTAAAAGAATTATCCCAACTTCACCTCTTAATAAATTAATGACTTTTCAGCTTAGTCTTTCCCTTTTGAGGTCTCAATTTCCTCCTATCTAAATTGGAGGTAAGTGACATGTGTGGAATACAAAATCCCAGGCTCCCTCCTCACAGTAATACACATTGATTCTAGAAACAATAGTAAAAATAAGAGCAAAGAATGTACTTCTGAGTTTGAAAAATTATAAAGAAGGGAGCATAGTTGAGAAAAACTTTTGAAGAGGAGATGTGAGACATCTCTTAAACGGAAGATCACAAACTGGTTTGAAAAAAGAAGAAAAGAATTAAAAAGGAGTTTCCAAGCAAAGATTAACAGCATAAGCACAATATTGGAGAATTGTGAAGGTGAACTCTCAGAACCCGCCATGCCCAGCTGGATCTGGAGACTTGGGGCTGAGATAGAGTTGGGCATGAAAGGAAAAGCAGGAAGACTGAAGCTGTGAACTCCAGGCTGCAGGATCTAATTTGAGCTGATTGGCAATGGGGAGCTGTGAAGATCCTGAGCAAGGGAATGACAGGATGATAACATTTAGGAAATTTCATCATGACTGCTACTCTACTATGAGTGTACTTCAGAGACATTAGCGGAACAGAGACCCACAAGGTTCCATGGGAACACATCTGATTTTTCAGTCTGAAATTTAATAATACAGGTGTGAAGTGATGGGATGCTTAACTAGGGTGATAACTTATGGATCAAAGCATCATGTAATCTCTAGGACAATCTTATATACACACATGCTCATTGAGGTCAGGCTTGGCCATGTGTTTGGCACTGCAAGTTTAATCAGTATCATGTGTCTCTTCTTGAACTCAGAAGAAGTTGGTGGGCTTGTTTGGCCAATGAAACATGAGTGGGTGTGATAGGTACTACTTCTAAGCTGAAGCCTGAAGAGCCGCTCTGGGATGTCACTTTTTTTTTCCTGCTATGAATCTAGAAACGTTCCTGAGAGGAGCTGTACCTTCAGTCTAGATACTTTGCCCAAATCTATCATTGTGACTTACTGTGGGAGGAAAGGGTGTGAAGGAGCATGGCGGTTGCCCCTTAACCACCCCAGAACACGTGTAAGGAAATCACATTGCCATTTCAACCCACTAAGATTTTAAAGTTATTACACAGCCTATTTCAGCCTTAACTTACAGATGTACAGCTATGAAAGAAGACTCTATGAAAATGGAATTTCTTATTTATACAGGAAGAGGGAACAGCACTCATGAGCTCAGGGCATGAGATAAGGACTCCTGGCTGAGAGGAAGTTGGAAGAAAGGGATTGCAGCTCCTGGTCTTGATATTGTTGAGTTTGAGCCAACATCAAGACATCCAAAGGGAGGTGTGTTGAGTTCCAGCCTCACCTGATGTTCTCATTCCTTGTTATTCTAATATGGCTCTGGGATGAGGAGAAGGGTGACGGATACTGTTAGGTAAATTAAATTGGCAGCCAAGGAAAGAGAGCAGCACGTGATATTCAGGCAAGGGAAAGGTTTATTCCCAGGCCGTCTCTGGTCAAGTCGGAAGCCCACACAGCAGGAATAAAAAGGATCGAACCACAGCCAGGCCAGACTCATCAAGGCCAGGGGTGGAAGAAGGTGTGGCCACACTGGATGTGGATGTAACCTCAGGGAGGGGGTGGGGGGTGACTGCCTCCAGTGTGTCAGTTACCTAAGTGACACAAGTACTGGGCGGAGACTTAACCAAGAAAAGGGATGAGTCTGCTCTGCCTTCCCAGGGTGGACATTTACAGGTTTACTATTTGATATCATGTTGGACCTTTCCGTTATACCTAGAAGCTCATATTCTTAATGGGACTCTCACAAAAAGAAATCCAGAAATTATCCACCATCCACAATCAACCTCACAGAGCCTGCCTTAACTTCCATCCAATTGCCAAGTCCACTTATCTCTCCTGATAGTGATGATGACAGTGATGATGATGAGGATAATGATAGTAACAGTCATTTAGCATCTACCATGGCACTGTGCTAAGCATTTTATATACATTTAATCCTATGTATGAGAGGGTCATTTGTTAAGCTGATATTTCTGGGCTGTAGAAGGCCATCCATATGCTGCCTGTGTTTGCAGATACTTCTGCCTTGACACTGCTTTTGGTTGGGCTGTGTCAGCAGGGAGGTACAGGAAGGCAATACAGTGAGGCTACAAGTCTGGGAGGGAGGGGGACCTGTTCCTTTTTGTCCATGCCCTAGTGGCTTCCTGTTTCAATAATGTGTCTGCAGTGAGGTCTCCTTGCCCCAACAGTGGCAAGTAAGTGGCAAGTAAGACTTACCATGGCAGTAAGTCAAACCCAACTTGCTGCTTTCAGCACTCACAGAGTCAGGCTTACTACGCCCCTTAGATATCCCATATCAGCCCAGCAATGCACCTCAAAGATCCAAGTCTCAGCCACATGGGGCCTCTCCCCTAACAGCCTCTCGGTTATAGTGACCCATCTCCTTCCCTTTGCTTCCTAGCTCTAAGGATTGCCGCTACTAACTCTGATACTGCTGTGCTACTTTATTTTTTTTCACTCTTTTAGTTGTTTATTCAATCATCTTTACCTAATCTGCAATTCTTTATATTTAGGTATATCTCTGTTGAAATACCTAATGTCATTTCTTAACTCTGAAGTGGGGTAACTATTATTCTTCAAGAAAATAAATAAGGTAATTGTTGCTTAGTACTGAGAGATTAAGAAACTTACTAAACATCATTCTGCTTATAGCTGGATTCAAGTCAGAAACAAAAGCCCTTCTTCAACTCTGCTTTATTTTGAGCTTCTTTGTCTTGCTCATTTCCACAATCTGCTTTTTCCTGTTATCTTGAAGCAGGCCATCACGTGGCTGGCTGCTCTGAAATAGTGATCAACTTTTCCCCAGGCTCTGGGGACAGGATAAGAGCAGATGGCATTCGAGAGATGCTAGCAACCCATTGCCATGTCACAAGTGTGCGATTGGCATCTCAGGGGTCCTTTAGCAGCCCTGGGCTGAGTTGTGTCTGCTCAGCTTCCCCTGGCAGTTTTAGATGAAGAGATTTGAAGCATCAGGTCTGGACAGCCAGGAAGCCTGTCTTGGAAGTACAAGAACTGTTCATTGCTGTGAGCAAACCTGTTTTGGCACATTTATTTGGGATGGAGGTAGATATTTTCAATCTTAGTCCTAAATACAGCCATCCCAGTGTAATGTGTTTTGCTGAGCTCTAGGCCAGAACAAGCAAGCAACAAACAATCTGTTTTCTTGGCTGGTAGTTTCCAGACCCAGAGGTCTTGTGGAGGTTGGTTGTGGTGGCTTGTGCTATTGAGGAGCTTCACCTTCTCTTCTGGGGTGTGGGAGAAGGTAGCCTCTGTCTGGCTTGCTCTCAGGTTCCAGACAATATGTCTGCAGCAGATCTTGACAGTGGTCAGGAAATGACCATCTCAGACAGCTGCAGGCCTTCTCTGACCAGCTCTCTTCCCTGTGCCCCTTTGCTTCTCCAGCTGAGCTGGAGATGATGGGGCTGGTGGGAAGGACTAGCCACTCACAGTATTCTGATTAGGGCTCTAGAGAGGTCCTGGAGGATCTTTGATCTGCAAACAACTAAGAATTGTGGGAGAGGCTGGCTTGAGTATTGCACTTCTGACATTAATGGACATTATTACTGGACAAACAAAGGTAAATGTTTGTTTCCAGTGTGTAGGCACTGGGAAAGTGCTTCTCTGTTCAGATGACCCTTGCCCAGTAAGTCACTATGGGAAACACAAGTCACATGGTTGAAATTGTAGATATGACTGTTTATTATGAGAGCTATCTAAAGGATGGAAGTCCAGGGCCTTGAAGACGGGGCATCATTTCCTAATGTGCAAAAGGTACCCAATGGGCACTATTATTTACTCAGACCACTTCTGGGCACACCTACAGACTTTGCTATTGATTTCCATTTGTGTCTATTGATATCTGTACGCAAGAGATGCAGAAAAGTTTTTTCTTTCATTTTGAAGAGAAATATTGGGAAAGAAGCTGCTGAACACGCCAACAAAGTGAGGAAGAGAGAGGGCTGGTGTGGTTCCTACTCCTTGTCTTGTTCAGAGAAGGCTAAACCCTGCAGTCCCAGAGCAGAGGCACAGAGAAGATGCAAAAGTAGCCTACAAGTCTCAATGAGGCATTCTCCGTCCCCCAGCACTCCTCTGATCCTTAAGAACTGCAGGCTCCAGAGCAGGTAGCTTTTCCCCTGACAGGAATTCTGATCACCCAACGTTGTTACGGAAGGTCCCACAGCTTCTGAGTAAGAAACACTGTGTTACTTGGACTTTGTGCTACTGTGACTAAAACCTGATAGAATAATTTTAAATTAGGAGGGATTTTAGGTAACTTGAGTGGATGGGTAAGGTTGAGAGAAATGGGGGAGGATAGCAGAAGGGAATGGTGACATTGAACAAGATACCTTTTACTCATAAACTGACATGTTGAATTGAAACCCCTTTCTACAACTACTTAAAGAGAATTTTAAAAATAAATAAAAGAAAGAGGGGTTATTTGGGCTCACAATTCAGGGGTTTGGAGCCGATCATGGAAGGGAGAGTATGACAGAGAAAGGAGACCAAGAAACAGAAAATGCTTTGTGGTAGTAATTTCTTCCTCCCCCTTTTATTCCTTTAGGGCCAGCTTATGGGACGTACTGCCTCCTCCCCTCAGAGCTGCTTTTCCCCCTTAGTTAATTCTTTCTGGAAATACCCTCACACACATATATACACACCACGCACACACACACACACACACACACACACACACACACACACACACACACAGACTTGCTTTACTATACTAGGTGTTTGCCAGTCCAATCAAGTTGATAATCAAGGTTAACCACCACAAGCAGTATTACCTCAGGATAACAGATGCTCACTAGAGGGTGTGGTGAATCCTGTTGTATGTGGGCATTCTTAGAAGCCTCACAAACTTTGGAGATAGCCATTTAGCAATAGTTGGGAGATCTTTGGGAGAATTTTTCATTCACCAAATATTTAGGGAGGGCTGAGGGAGATGTCTTGTTCTATGTGGTTTAGTGCGATTAGAGGAAGTAACTTGGATGGGGTAGCGTTTTAGGAGCAGGGAACAAGTTGATTATATGTCAGGGTGTTTCATGTGTCAGGAACTGGAAGTCAACCAGTTGAGGCTGGAGTCACTGATATGGATAAAGTGGTTGGAGAGGAAGTCTGAGAATTAGCAGGAAGACAGAATCTTCTAGACAGTACTTGGGTTTTCCTGTCAGTGAGATGGGAAGCCAGAAAGGGTTTTGAGCAGTGGAATAACCATGTGCAGACAAAACTCATTTATTTACAGTAAGTTTTGGCGATACTGGAACTTGAACTCAGGACATCATACTTGCTAGGCAGGTGCTTTATTGCTCAAGCAGCCATTTGGAGTTAGCATTGCACTACAATCATCATTCCCATTGTGAAAGTAGAACAACTTAGCTTGGAGGATTTAAGTAACCTACATAAGCTGGTGTGGAAGAGGTATTTGAAACCTAGTAGAATGAACCATCATTAAAAAACAACAACAACAACAAACTCACCAGTAGCTACTGCCTTCCCATGATTGAAAAAAAAGAAAAAGCCCCACAAACTCATTATGCTGCAAGAACCATTTTCTTCTAGTGTGGTACTGGGTGTGACAGTATTGCTGACATGCCTGCCAAGTCTCCTCTGACGTCCCAGGGATGTGTGTCCCTCTGCATGCATCCTCCTCCCTCTTCTGAATGCCCACCTGTCAGTGTTCTCTCAGGGATGCCATTGCCTTTGCGTTAAGGGTCTCATCTTGATTTATGTGGATACCCTCCTGGGATTCACAGAGCTACTCCCATTAACGCCTGTACATTTATTTAATTAAAATCAAGTCCACAAGCTGAGGTTTGGGGAATTGCCTGCCTGAAAATGCAAATCTATAAATCTTGTGTCCTGCTGTTTCCCGACTGACTGAAAATTCAGCTTTGCTAGGAATGTTTTGACAATTTTGCTTCTGGCCCAATGGGTAGTGGTAAATAAAAATGAAAAATGATTGGAGAAAATCTGAATTAAATTTATTTAAGATTTTACAGGGATCTGCTCAAGAGGGTGAGTTGAGAATCAAGAGCTTCTGGTTTACTCTTGTCATGTCAGACTTAGCTCTTCTGCTATCACTGGTGACTCTCTTTTGGCTCTAAAGTTAGTGGGGACAGATGAGTCACTGTCATTTCAGAAGCAATAGTTGATTTGAAGAACCTCAGTTTTCCTATCAAAGTATGGCAGTTATATATTTCCAACCAAAAGCAAGTACCATGCCCCAAGAAGTACTCAGGGGCAAAAAAGTAGGACACTTCAGATTGATGGTGTTCTAGAAACATTGTGGGCATTATGAGTGGCATATGTCATATGAATTGGAGGACAGGGTCTTTGGTAGCCTGAATTCTCTAAAAGGGCCCACTACCTTTTAAGGACTGATACATCTCCTGAAAGCTATACTGCCTTCCTGGACACATTAGCTGAAGCCATGCAGCATTAGCAATCACAGTAGGCCACATAACTGCAAGATTCTACAGTTCTGAGACCATCTGTGCTCGCATTACAGCCCCTTCGGCGATCCATGTGATGGCATTAGACTATGAGATAGGCAGACTTTCTGGCAGCGGTGGTGATACTTGCTTGGATTCTAAATGGACCATTGTCACAGTTACTCTATCAAGCCCCCTCTCCCCCACCTCGGCCCATTTAAGGAAGGGTAAGTGAGATTCAGATGTGAGCCTTTAATTCCCCTATAGCAAACATCTGGAAGTCACAAAGACTACCCTACTCCTCTAACCTCTCACCTCACCCTAAGTACTGATCAGGAACTTTTTTTTTTTTTTTTACTACTCTTCAGAGATTCCTGGGCTACTCTACAGTGACTGATAACCCATTGATTTATTAAGGTCTCCAGCCTGCATACGAATGAATGTTTATTCTAGTTGTTTAGCAGTGATATTTGCAGTGCTCACCATGGCTTCTGTAGACAGTAAAGATTTCTGTCATTCTTTTACACACACACACACACACACACACACACACACACACACACACACACACACACACACACACACAGAGCAAACCGGTGATGAATCAAATATGCGAATCTTTTTTAGGTGGGGGCTGTTGGACAATGCCAAAAGGCAGGATTATTTTGTTGCCTTTGTATTTGATTTGAATTCAAATATATTTCAGAATTGCTTATATTTCTGTGAAGGCCAGTGGGAAAGGACCTGCTTTCTCCCACACAACACTACAAGTTACATGGCTTTGGCCCATGGAGCAGAGCTCCCCAGTCAGGAAAACTCTCATTTCTTTTTGGAAGTTAATTCTTCAACAGTAAGCAACACATGGTAAGTGCCTACTATGTGCAAGGTCCTAGGAAGGCTTTGGAAAATGTATGAGTAGTTCAGTTAAAGCCTCTGCCTCCTGAAAAACCAAGCTGACATTCTATTGCTGGCAATAGAAATAAGTTGCTGGGTGCTAGTGGCTTATATCTATAATCCTAGCTACTCAGGAGGCTGAGATCTGAGGATCATGGTTTGAAGCCAGCCTGGAGAAGAAAACTCTGTGAGACTCTTATCTCTTATTAACCACTCAAAAGCCAGAGGTGAAGTGTGGCTCAAGCCACACTAGCCTTGGGCAAAACAGCTAAGAAACAGTGCCCAGGCCCTGAGGTCAAGCCCAAATACCTGCACAAAACAACAACAACAAAAAGACAAGTTATATTTCATTCAGAGACAGAGAATTTCATAGCTCTATTCTCAATGAAACTTTTTGCTGTAGAGCTTTTGATCCTTTCCATAGGAATTAGAGTGGCACTACTAGGAAGGAAGCCCTTTCCCATATTTTCTAATTGTGTGCAGATGGTAGCCCTAGGGCAGATGACTACACTGTGCTCATGTTAATTAATTAGACTTATTTCAGTGCAGAATCAGAGCTGGGTGGCCTTGGAGCACTATCCATGGAGGGCTGGGCTCCACAACAAACCTGTCATTCTGCCCACTAGTTCCTTTGGCTCCCCTTTGGCCTTGGTACTTAATTGTCTCCCAGCTGGGTAAGTCTAAACTTGTCTACTGGGCCTCCTTGGTAGGTGTATAACCAAATGTCCCCAGGCCTCACCAGTCTGTGGGGGCCAATTAGATAACATTTCCACACATTCTTTTCTTCTAGCTGATTGCTCCATCTGCATAATGCTGGTACTCCAACCCTCTGCTTTTTCGAAGTCTCTCTCTACTTCGCAGGATGAATCAAGTATGTTCAAAAACAGTGTGTAGTTCTCTGGTGTTCATGCCAGCCTTGTGAAGCTGCCACTCTGTGGGTGTCTGTGTCCCAATTCCTCCACTGGAGCCCAGGTCTATCTGAGCCCTGACTGGTATAGGCCTCTGAACTGGCTGGTTGGAGCCTCTCTGAGCTTTTGGGTGCTGAGTCCAGGTAGAACTCAAGGACTGGGGAATGTGCTGGGTAGACTGAAACCTGGACACACAGCTCAGCCATAGCTCCAGGACATCACTCAAGAGAATTCTCCTTGGAAAACAGCTTTCATGAAGAGCCTGTCTTCCTGTGTCAGAAAGCCAGCCTTTGGCTTCTGATCCCATTGCAAAGTGCCACAGAGCTTTGCATTCTGGCCAATCCTCTTTCCACTGTGCTGTGCTCTTTATAAGGCTGGGGAACCTCCCGTACACCCCATCTTGTGCTGCCTTTTATAGTTTCCATCCCAGAGGGCTTTGCTAGTACCTATTCTGCTCAGCTTCTGTCTCTGGCTTCCCTCTTAGTAGATGCCCAACCTGGTTGAGCCTGTGCCATTGTCTTGCATCCACTCAAGGTGGATGATACAGGTCAACGTCCCATGCAAATATGAAGACTGTGCCTAGTCCTAGGCTCCTGTGTTCAATCCCTGCTTGGGCTCAACTAGCTCTGCTATGAGAAAAGTGTTGAGCCTCTGGCACATTTCTCTTTCTGGAATTAGGTAGAAAAACAGCTTAGAGCTTCTTCATAGCAAGGCCCTCAATTCCTTTTCCTGAATTTATTCCCCCTGCTCCCACAAGAATTAAATGAGGTAACACTGTGAATGTTATATTGTAGTAAAGTGGCCAATACTCAATAGATGACTATTGGCCATGGCACTTGTTGTTTATCTAATTACCAATTAAAACCTTTTACTAAATACCTACTGTGTGACAGGTCCTGTTGCAGACACTGGAGATGTAGGGGTAAGAGAAGGATATTGTGATGGTTGAGAAATGAATGATAAATTATGAAAATAATAGGAAAATATCAGACTGTGATCAATGCTCTGCAGCTAATTGATTTAGCATGACATAATGGAGGGTCACTAGGTGGTGACTTAAAGCAAGACACCAGGTAAGGTTTCTCTGATGATGTGAGATGACAAAGCCTGATTGAAGCAGGACCATCCCTGCAAGGATCAGAGGATTCCAGGTAGAGGAGTAGCCAGAGCTACTTGACTCTGGGGACAGCTCAGTGAGTTCTAGTGATGGAAACCTGGGACAGGTAAGAGTGGGGAACACCAAAAGCAGTCAGCCCTAGACGACCCAGATGACACTGGGCTTCGTCAAGCAAGGCGGTTTCAGTTGCTCCTTAATCGCAGAGGAAAATGATTCATTGCAAACAGAGCTTAGCATGATTCAGTTTATGCTTCAGAAAGATTGGTTTCATTACTCTAGCAGGCTTGAGCTTTACTGAAAAAGGGGGAGGAGAAAGGTGAGGGAAGAGGAAGGAGAGAAAAAGAGAGAGATTGAGGAAGGAGATTGAGAAAGTCCTGAGTTGGTAGAGCTAAGGAATGGGGATGGGGCGAGGGGTGGCTACGTCCACCTGGTCTGTCTCAGCAGGTTTGAGGTGTTAGTAGCACAGGTAGGTTTGTCAGGACTCAGTGGAGAATGAGACAACAAGTGGATGAAACAGAGTCAAGGATCTGTAGACAGCAGCATGGAAACTACAAGTCCCTCACCCCCTCAGAATGCAGGGGCCTAGACCAGGGCACAGTGACTTATTCTATTGTTCTAGGATGAAACAAGGTGCTAGTGCCTCTGTGTGTGTGTGTGTGTGTGTGTGTGTGTATGTGTGTGTGTTTCTGGAGAGAAACTGATAGAGGAATCAGATGGTTTCTGATTCTTTTTGTTGTTGTTGTTGCTGGTTGTGGGACTTGAACTCTGGGCCTGGGCACTGTCCCTGTGCTCTTCAGCTCAAGACGAATGCTCTACCACTTGAGCCGCAGCATCACTTGCGGTTTCCTAGTGGTTTATTGGAGATAAGAGTCTCATGGACTTTCCTGCCAGGGCTGGCTTTGAACCGTGATCCTCAGATTTCAGCCTTGTGAGTAGCTAGGATTACAAGCATGAGCCACTGGCGACCAGTGTTTTTTTGTTTTTTGTTTTTTTTAATGTAGATTTTAAAAATCAGATCACAGTCAATTCCACAGGCTAGAAAGCCAAGGAGTTCTACTAGTCCAAGGCAGGCATAGAGCATTCAAGAGACCCAAAGTTCTGTTTACACACTGAAATACCTGTGGTGGTGAGGGAATACTCAGGTGCTGGGCTGGGCTTGGGGATTTCTGATAAGAGTCTTCACGTTGGAATTTAATTTGCTTTACTTATAGGTAGATCTGAGGACTTGTCTTGATGAAAAAAAATGCCTGCCAAGTATGTTCTCCAAGGACTTGAAACTCCAGACACCTGAGGAGTGCTCTGCTCAGCCACCATGCACTGTGTCCCTCTGCTTGCTGGCATCACAAACACAACTTGATGAAAATATGAAGAACCCTGAGAAAGAGTGAATGTGTCAGAGCAGGCCCTCAGACAGATTAAGGAATTTACAGATCCCTGAATTTGATCATGGTAGCTATTTTAAAATTGAAGGCAATAGCTATTCCTTAAGGGTTTTCAGTGACAGACGACATCCATGTGATTCAGGCTTACAATATGTTCACCTTTCTCAGAACTGGGAGTATCCAGGGCTAGCCAGACATGAGAAGGTTTCCTTTCCTTTTTTCTTTTTTCAGGGTATGAGACTTTCTCCAATCCTTAGTCACACACAGTTACTCATTACTTTGAAGGGCAGAGGGAGTTTAGTCCTGGCCTCTGTACATTTGTACTGCATTATTAAACTAGGAAAAAATGCAGATGGTTGAGTCATAGTTTTCAATTAGTTTTTTCATTTTCACCTGGAGCAACATTTTCCTATATCCATACCAATTATATTGCTTTCCACCTTAGCCTGATCATATATTTTGCAGCATAATTCAGTCTCTTGCTGGAGGGTATCATAATACACATTTTAAGTGGGGAATAGCACTGCCAAAGTGCTCTCAAACAGATGGAAAAAAATGGAAATCCAGCATGATTTAGTAACTGACATTCAGAGTCTACAGATATGTAACAGAGAGGAAAGGAGAAAGAGACAATTAAGAACCTTGAGAGCATGACAGAGCTTTGTTACCTTTGTATAGAAGAGGAGGGCTATTCGCCATGGTTTTCAGCAGCTCTTACACACGATTATAAATCCAGCCCTGTTATACAGGAGAAGTGTATTCATGCATTTAGTCAATACACTTTTTTTTTTAAGTACTGCTGCCATGTAAAAACACTGTAGACACAAGGATCTTCTCTTCCTGGAACCTTTGTTAAGCTGAGTAAAAACACACATGGACTAGTTCAATGACAACACAAGGTGAACTATAAAGTAAGGTCAAATGAGAGGTGCGGACAGCACATGCTCTCCTCCCCGAAGTGGGCAGGTCACTGACCTCAACTAAATGAATCCTGAAGGACAAATGAGATATGAAGGGGGGGGGGATAGGAACAAGGCACTCTGGGAAGTGGGAACCATATTTGTAAAGGAATTGCTCTGGGAAACATTAGTGTGAGCCTATGAGCCATATTAAAAAGTTTTGGTGGAGGACCAATATGAAGACTAACATAAATTGTGTCATTTTCAGACAAGATGGCCTTCACTCATACTTAGTCTATGTGCAATTATGAAGGAACTCAGTTACATCTTTTTTTCTTTAATCAATAATTGCATGAGTCAGGTTAGCGCTAGAATAAATTGATAATAAATCATCTCATTATAGAAGTGAAACTCATTCCCCAGAGAACATGAAGAGAAATCGGGATCGACTAATGCAGATGGAAAGTATATAAGAATCGGAATCACCAAATCATAATGAATTAGTTTACTAGTCTTTATTAAAGAGTTTCAACCTTAAAAGTTATAGCTTTTCATTTGGAGGATTACAAAATCTCAATAATTGATTTAAAACCCCAAGTGACAACTGTAAAGATGCTTTAATTCTAAGTTTACTTGGCTGTAAATTTGATATTCATACATTCCTCCTAGATCTAGTTATAAAGCCTCAGTTTCTTCATCCTTAAGACCACTAAAATGTTTTCAGAAAGTGAAAGATAATACAATCTATTTGCAAAGCTGTGATTGGATCTTCCACTCACCACTTGTATGACTTGGGCTACTTAATTCCATAAACTTCAGTCCCTTCCCCTTTAAAACTTGGAAAATACCGTCTGATAGAAGTATTATAAATATAAAGGTGGATATCTGTGCACAATGTACCAGGCAGAGTCTAACACAGAGAGATTGATATTCAATTAAGTATAATTGTTTTTTTCTTTTTTTGTTAAATTTTTTTTTTTAGAGTTTACAAAACATTTTCATAAATTTCACAATAGCTTCTTAAGGAAGATATAATTAGTTCCAGCTTTAGAGATGAGAAAACTATGACTGAGAAATACCAATAAAATGCAATAGTAAGAGGTAGAGTTAGAAAAGTATGTTGGGGGCTGTTCAATACATCTGTTCTCTATCCATCTTTTTCTCCTATATGGGAATGTTCAAATTAAAAACAAATCCTTCTTATGCCTAATACATAGTGAGAATTCAATAAAAGTGTTTCTCTTCTGAATCCCATAAATAACTGGTTAAAAAGACTCTAGGCAACAGTAGTTGATAATTTCTTGATTTTTTTTTAATTGTAAGTGTCCGATATAGCTGCCACTGCCACATGCAGCAATTGAGCCCATGAAATGTGGCAAATCTCAATAGAGATGCACGGCAAGTATAAAATATGCATTGGATTTTAAATAATATGATTAAAGAGAATGTAAAATGTCTCCTTAATATTTTTAAATTGCTGAATGACAAAACACAAATATTTCATCTTTCATTTCACTTCCTTATAACAAAACCTTTAGAAAAATTTCAGTTGCAAATTTGGCTCAGGTTTGTAGCTTGTGTTACTTTTGTACTGGATAAAGATGCTCTGCCTATATCTCTGTCCTTCCCTGAGTACTTCCTGGCCTTCTGGCTATCTCCTTATCAGGACCAGGAGATCTCATTTGGAGAGCAGTGTTTTGGTCACCAATCTGGTAACCTTCCTAACTGTTTCTCTCTTTGTCTCTATTTCTCTGTCTGTCTCTCTCTGAAGGAAGTTTGCTCTTAGAAAAAGTACTGAAAGGGGAGGTTACTATAGTTTGGGGAGCATAAGGCAAGCATCACAGTTTCCAGTGTGAGTAGGATAACATCAAGGAGACCAATTGCAGATGGCAACAGAGAGCTGTAGGGACTGGCAAAGTGAAGGCTACAGGCTTCATCTGAAGGTAACAGCTACCACGCAACTTAACTAAATTGTTGATGGCAGAATTCAGGTCCAATGGTGTTAGACCTTTTGATATTTTCCAAGGGTAACCAAGAATCTCTTTCCTTATGTTTTCAGATCTGTATTGAAATAAAAACTTTTACCAAGCACAATAAAGTAGTATAAACTGAAGGCTGGGTATAAACTGTACAGTGTGAGTTTTATTTGGCTACTTACTCACAGCTTTCAACCAAGGCCCATTTGGTGTGATGTCTGATAATCAGGTAATACTTGTAACATTGGCTTTGGTTCTTTCAAATTTTAGAACTGGGAAAGTCTTCTCTTTTTAAGCTACAAGTCCTGGAAAGAACAAATGGCTCCTTTAGTCACAGAATCTCCCACTCACCATAACAATGTCAGGCTTCAAATCTCTGTGACTAGTATTTTAGAACAACAGCCTCTAGCACCTGTCTGCCTCAAGGTTTGTCTTTGAGAAAAGTTCTTAATGAGTTGAGACACTCTGCCAGGTAAATGAGTCTCAAAGAAAAAGCTGTGGGCTTTAGCTGATGAGAGGAGTGGCATAAATGGTTCATGTCCTTCATGAATCTCTCTACACCCAAGCATTTCTTTCACAAGGACACAGACTAATCATTTACCCAGCATGAACTGAAATTCCTAAACAACCCAGGTGGGGAGAAAGAACCACATGGCTGAATACCCTTGTTATTTATAGGTAGGTATGCATTCCAGACTCCTGAGTCAGGTCTCTGGGGAACAGATTTCCTTCTTCTGCAGTTGACATAGGAAGATTTTGATCTGGGTCATAATCTAAATGTATTTTCCCCATTCCAGGTTCTAAAGTTCACAGACCTAACCCAGTTCACAGGAAAAGCAGCTATGAAATACAGCATTCATGCACGGTTCTTTATGGCCTCTCCTAATGTAAATACCTCTTTAGCGCTCTGAAGATTTGAACTTCCTACTTATGTTATTGAGAATGATTCCAAAACAAATAGCAGAGTCTGAGTGATTTCCTTCTAACTTTTTTGCTTCAATCCTGGGACTTTCCTAGGTGGTGTCAAAGGACTGACAATCACCTAATTACCAAGGTTACGAAACACTGGAGAGATGGCCAGAAGTAACTTTTTGATCATTTAATATAACATGACTCCTATGATTTTTAAGTCTTCAGAACAACTCCATTTCGACCATGCTATTTTTCTGTTTTTTTTTTTTTATTATATTTTATTTGTGAACATACTTTACAGAGGGGTTACAATTACATGGGCAGGATAATGCGTACATTTTCGACCATGCTATTTTTCTGTGTACTAGTCTAATGAAGTGGGAAGAACACAATTATTGGTCTGCATTTGAAAGATGAAGAGGTGGAATCTTGGGATTCACTACAGAGGCAAAGTAGCACTGTGTCTCACCAAGATGTCAGCAGCAGGGCTACTGACTAGCAAGTGGTTAGGTTCCTAACTAGACTTCCTTCCTTATATTTGATGCACTGAAGATCCCAGTAGAGTTTAACTCCACTAGAACAGAATACTCAATCTCATCTCCCTGTTTGAAATCTACTAAAATGTACCTTTCCTGCTCTTATTGATTCTACTCTTTGACCTAAACTGTAAAGATTGTTTATAATGTTAATATTTAGAAATTTAAACAAAAATAGAATTGAATTTCTACCATTTCTACCAGTATCCTTGGATGACATGGAAACGTTTTTTTCTTCTGTATATAGAAAAATTCTTTTTCTCTATATTCTTTTTTCTTCTTTGCATAGGAATCCAGATGAGGACTACAACCTTTCAAATGAGCAGCCCAAAGTGATCTTGACAGGTTCTGTACCCTGTGATCCTACTTTTTTTTTAGGTTACAATATGAGCTAAAACTTTACTATAGTTAGGGGTAGATTAAAAAGTATACAGCCAGTAAAAGTGAAGAAAATGGCAGGGAAGACATGGGAGAGAACCATTAAAAGAGAGAAGGAGAAGCAAGAAGGTTTCTTTTTTTAAAAAAATGATTGTACTGTTTGCAGTTCTTTCTTTTTTCCCTTTGATTTATTCCTTGTTGTCACTATTTTTGATTTTAAAAAAAAATGATTGTACTGTTCGCAGTTCTTTCTTTCTTTTTTCCCTTTGATTTATTCCTTGTTGTCACTATTTTTGATTTCTGTACCCGTTATCTTGTATGTAAGTTTATCTGATTTGGGGAAGAGAAGTAGTTTCCCAGAAATGGTGGGACAAAGGGCAATCTGATGCAACAGTGATACTCACTAGAAACTATGTTGGAAATGAACTTTACAACTTGGGGTGGGGGAGGAGAGTTGGGTGTGTGGGGGAGAAAATAAGGAAGCGAGTATCACTGTTCAAAAAGAAATGTATTCATTACCTTAGTTATATAATTGTAACCCCTCTGTACCTCATCTTTACCATTTTTTTTCAAAAAAAAAAAAAAGGAGAGAAGGGAAGGGGCGAAGGGTCATCAAACTAGAGCAGAAACTTTCAGCTTTTCTTTTCTTTGTATATATTTTTATTGTAAAAATATTGTTCAGAGGGGCAACAGTTACATGAGTAAGGTAATGAGTACATTTTCTATTGAGCATTGTTACCTCCTTCTTTGTTTTTCCCCTACTATCCCTTCCCTTCCCACCTCTGAAGTTGTAAAGTTTGTTTTCGACATAGTGTCTTGTACATCTCATTGGTACAATTTCAGCATTTTGTTATTTCCCTTCCCCTTCCCAAATTAGAAAAATATATATACAAGATGCAGGGCACCGGAATCAAATACAGCTTTCAGCTTTTCTTTAAAAATTCAAAGTCTTTAAGTGCTTCCCTCAAGCATGTTCACCTCAAGGTGCATAAACACACATTTTCTAATTCAATTTACATTTTGTTGTTTGCTATTCATAATCCAATAGTGTTCTTTCCTACCATTTTTATCGTAAATTTATGGTATGTCAATTACACATTATTGTGTGTGCGCGCATGCGCAAGTTCCTATGGCTCAACTCTAGGCCTGGGCGCTGAGCTTGAACTTTTTTGCTCAAGGCTGGTGATCTACCACTTAAGATATAGCTCCATTTCCAGCTTTTTGCCGTAGATATAAGTAAGTCTCCAGATTTTCCTGTTTGGTCTACCTTCAAACTGCCAGCCTCAGATCTCAGCTTCCTGAGTAGCTAGGATTACAGGCATGATCCACTGGCTCCCAGCCAGTTACACGATTATTCAATGGGACTTTGTAGCCTAGCCTGAGACACTCTTGTCCATTATGTGGGTTCTATAAGACAGCCTGTTCCAGCGTTAAACTACATCTGAATTTGACGAACCCTGAGGTGGCTTTAAGTGCAGTGATCGCCTGCAGTGAATTGTAAGTGGAAGGGTTTCAGGTTGGAACCACTAGAAGAACTAGCAAAATGTTCTACAACTAGACCAATGTTCGACCAGATCTAGTCATTCCTCATACCAGCATCTAGAGTTATAAGTACCAGGAGTTTATGGAGAAAAATTATCAGAAGAATTCTTCCATCTTTATGTAGACTAATGTGCTCTTGTTCGCCTTTTCCCCCCTATTCTGAACAGACCAAGGCATACAATAACTGTTTTTAGATTACCTGCAACACAGGTTCTGGCCCCAGAACCTGTACTATACAAGAAACAGCTTTCAGTTATCTGGGGACTTTCTGTGAAGCTTCCACTAAGCCAACTGCTATTGCAGGTGATGGGGATATAAAATAGGTAGAGAAGTTCCTGCTCTTTTACAACTTATTTCCTAAAGGAGGGAGAAGATAGTGACATATTTCAAAAGTAAAATAGATGCTACTTCACACAGTTAAAAGTGTTACGGAGAAAGAATGAAAGCACAGAAGGGAGCTAGGCACTGTCAAGGGGCAGCCTGGTCATGAAAGCCATCCTTAAAAGATGGTGTTGAGTGGAAATGAGAAGACAATGAAGTGTCAACCATGGAGAAATCTGAAGCAAAGCATTTAAGGCAGAGAAGATGACAAGTACAAAGGCCTGAAGCTGGAGTATTCTCATGCTCCAAGAAATAGGAAGGTGGCCAATGAGGCTGGAAGAGCAATGGTAAGATGGTGGTTAGTGAAATCTAAGCAATCATATTTATTAGGCTTTCCTATGTGAAGAAAAGAAAGGAATCCAGTCCAACTGTCTGGTCATATTCTCCCATCAAATGGAAAACCATTCTTCTGCTTTCTCTCCCCAAATCCCAAACCCCAGTGATAGTCACTTTCAGCATGAACTGTGCTGACATCTCACTGTTGTATGTAGTAATCATGTACCTTCATGGAGCGGTATGAGCAGGGCAGATCAAGTTTGCTTTGTCGCCTGTGTTCACCAGGAGAGGGGTTACTGGCAGAGCCCTGAGCTCCTGTCTTGCTTCTAGTGGGTGGATCTTACAGGTACTTCCCCAATGCCAAGATGCCAAGAATTGAAAGGATTCCATGGGTCCCCCAGGGGCCACCTGGGAAGTCAAACAAGTAGGTGCATGGTAAGGAGTTTTACTTCCATCCAACCGCCCAGAGCACCCCTTGACTATCAGAATAGAGGAGGATGCCTCTGTGTGGACTTTCTCTGACCTTAGAGCTAGTAAACCACTGGCTCAAGACAACTGCTCCTATCTGGTCACTCTGTCACCTCCTGCTTAGAGAAATTCAACACCTATCAGGTAAATCCCAGAATTCCTACTGAGGCCCACCTGGTGTCATCTCCTTTAGCTGCCCTGGCCCCCATCTAAAACAGCACCCTATCCACTTTTGTTTCTATACCTGTACTAAAGCACCTATTGTTATATGGCATGGTATTGCATGTTTGTTCATTCATTTACTTGTCTTTATATACTAGGATTATGAGAATTAGAGTGTGATCTGTGTCCTGGCTGTTCTACCTCCAAGCTCCCAGTAGAGTGCCTGATACAGGGAAGGCGACAATTACGTATTTAGTGAGCTCTCTGCAGACTTGTCTAGGCAAAGACCTTCCAGCCCTAACTCATGCTGTCCCTGTTCCATCTCTACCCACCCTGACCAAATTCATGGTTCAACCATCCCTAGCCTCCAACAGCTCCAATGGTATTATCTAACTTATGATCAAAGGACCCTCAACCATGGGATGCCTTTCGTTCCATCTCTGCTGTTGTAACTTTTCCTTTCAAGACTCTGTCCCTATCTGAAGCACGCTGCCCTTCCTGCTGTCCAGAGTTTATTGCTCTCTTGTGCTTCTTGTAGCTCCTCTTCCCTTCCCTCCTGCTCTATCTGGGCACACAGGGCACAGCTAGATCAGGGACAGTGACAGGGTGTGCTCTGTGACAGGTGAAGTCAGAACTTGGAGGAAGGGGTAGTGGATAAGGAGGCAACTCCTTCCCTCCTTACTTTTATTTATTTGCTTCTTTGTTTTATTGTTTCTGAGTCCAACACTTCTGAAAGTGCATCCTGGTGACCCTGACCCTGGGTGTGAGTCCAGAGGGGTGCTTTTTTCTAGGGTGTCTTGATCATATTAAGTGTTGTGAGGTCCCTCTATTTCTTTGACTACAGAGCCTGTTTGTCCTTGAACTGAGTGCCTATTCATGTTCTAAAAAAATCCCTGATCCTACAGAGTATAATTGTACAAGACTTCCCTGTATGGATGAGCCAGGCGTGCAAGAAGATGCGTGGAAACAGGCTCAGGAATGAGCTTCAGGCATTACAGACATGCAAGGATCTATAAGGAGGGAGTGGTAGCCAGAAGCAGGAAAACAGAATAGGGGAAGGGTCAGCTGGGCTGGGCATGTGCTCCTCTGGCATCCACGAGGAAGGTGGTATTCCCAAAAGTCCCACTCCATGAGAAGAAAACAAGGTTCAGCCAGGCCAAAAGTCTTGCTGAATTCACACAGTTATTAAATGGTGAGAGGAATGTTTCAAATCCAGGTGATGGGAGGCTGTCCTTAGGCAGACCTCTTTTAGCTACTCTACTCTAGGAGTACATGCCACCAGGACCTCCCTGCAAGTCAGACTTGGATGGACCTTTCCTAAGGAAAGTAGTGCTCACTGTGAACCTAAGCACATCATCTCATTTAAAACCCCCTGTCAATGGATAAAACAGGAATTGTAATCAATGTCCAAGTTCCTCTGGTAGTGAGAAGCCTATCACAGTGTTGTCTGTCTGTCATGGGGGCAGGGAGAGGGTTTGGAACTAGGACTCCTGCAAGAAATTCCATGCCCAGAGTAAAGATGGGTCCCCTGAAGAACCCTGATGCCAAAAGAATGATGGTCTCCAGGTGACAGTAAGTGGCCCACAACCAGCCCCACCCATGCTGATTTCCTAGTTTTTATTTCCTATTTTCCCTAAATTCTAACACTGGCAGGGTTAGAGTATAGAGATAGATTAAGACTTTCTCTTCAGTTTAGTCTAAAACTTTGTAAAAATTAATTTCCCTCTCTCATGTTTTTCTCATGTGTGGACCCCAAGCAGGGGCTCTGGTATGCTTCCATCAGCAAGAGAGCTCAAAGATGCTGCCAGGATCCATTGCACCTTTCTGACCACTTGTTAAGGCTTCCAGATGGTGGCTTCTTTGCAGCAACTCCTTGGAGAAACCTGAGGAAGGGCTGAGGGTCAGGAGATTGTCAGCCCACAATCAGCTCTCTGTGTGTGTGTGTGTGTGTGTGTGTGTGTGTGTGTGTGTGTGTGTGTGTGTGTGTGTGTGTGTGTGTGTGTGTGTGTGTGTGTAGAGAGAGAGAGGGCAGCATTTGCAAAGGTACCCATACATCAAGAACTTTCCTTTCCTCTTCCTAAAGAGGCTATGAGGCCAGGAATGAAAGACTAAATGAATGTGATACCTGCCATTCAGGTGACAATTGTTGATTATCAAAGACTCCCGGAAACCATGCAACCTACATGTCTTTGGGCCTGGTTTGCATTGCTTAATATAACTTTTTCCAGGTCTTTCCATTTTTTTTTTATGAATGGGGCAATGTCAGTCTTTCTGAGTTGGTTCCATATCTTAAGTATGGTAAATAATACTGCAACAAACATGATTGTATTGGTAGCTTGAGCATCATTTGTAATAACTAGAATATGTCTATGAGATTCTCAGCAAGGGATCACAATAGCCCATTTGCTAAGAGCATAGGGCCATATATAATGAAGCATATCAACATGAACACCAAGAACTGGAAACAAGAGGCTCTTATTACATCCTGTATGCAGTCATTTTTCTTTTTTTCTTTTTCTTTTCTGTACCCTTTGTCTTGTATATGTTTATCTGATCCATGGAAAGAGAATCACAGAAACAGCAGGAGAAAGGATGAACTAATGCAACAATGATATGCACTAAACACTATGTTGGAAATGAACTTTACAACTTGGGGGAGTGGTAAGCAGAAGAAAATGAGGGACGGGTGTAACAGTGTTTAAAACGAAATGTACTCATTACCTTACTTATATAATTGTAACCTCCCATTCATTGCCTTTACAATAAACATATCTCTCTCTCTCTCTCTCTCTCTCTCTCTCTCTCTCTCTCTCTCTCTCTCTCTCTCTCTCTGTCTCTCTCTCTCTCTCTCTCTTTCTCTCTAGCTAGCTAGCTAAAACAGACTCCTGGAGAAAGAGGACCTGCTGAGCTGAGGAATGAATACCTGCTGCACCCACCAGAGAGCAGAATCTTTTTGGAAGCTGCAGTAGGCTCATTCTCCCCAAGCACACGAGCAGGTATAGGAATGAGAAGGAGGGACTGGACCAAAGGCACTCCTGTTCCTCTCTTACAAGAATGGTGCTGGAAGGACCTGGCTATCCCTGTCAGGGCTGACAGGAGAGAGGTAGAGTTTTGAGATAGTTTGTCCCCTATGGGTTTTGTGTGGAAGTTTGGTCTCCAGTGGCAAGGTATTGACAGATGGGGTCCAGTAGGAAATAATTGTGCCTAGGGCTCTTTATGGAAGGGATTAATGGACTAATTCTCAGTGGACTGCTTATTGAGTGTGCGCATGCTGGTTCTTATACAGGGAGTCCATTCCCTTTGGCCTCTCTCACCAGGGGACCCCTCTCTCTCTTTCTCCTTTCCTTTTGTGCTCTTCTCACCTAGACCAAGTTTTGGTGTCATCCGTCATGTGACATCTCATGAGAACCTCATCTGATCCTTGACTTCCAGCCTCCAAAATCATAAACCAAAATCAGCCTCTTTATCTTTATAAAATACCATTTTCAGTTATAGTAATATGAAAGAGACTGAGACATACTATATCTCTGTGTTTCCTTGGATCTGTGTCTGGAGCACTGAGGCTGTGGGAGGGAAGTACTATCCATGTGGCTAGTCCACAGACAGGAGCAGTTGTGCAGGGGAAAGCAGCTCCTAGGAATCTGCCTCCTCCTGAGTAAGCCCCTGAAAGGGGTGTGGGACAGGTCCTCTTGCCTGTCCTTCTCCACTCTCGGCTTCCAACATCAGCTGCATCTTTTTCAGCTGAGGAAATGTCAACTGTGATTCATTGGGAAATAACTGAACCCTGTGAGTAAGACCTGGAAATTTCGTTCTTTGGTCTCAGCAGCAGAGGCAAGATGACAAAGGGAATGTCATCCTTTGGAAAGTGTTGCAATAAGACGCACACGTTGTGCCGCCACTGCGGTTCTAAGGCCTACCACCTTCAGAAGTCGACATGTGGCAAATGTCGCTACCCTGTAAAACGCAAAGAGAAAGGATAACTGGAATGCCAAGACCAAGAGACAAAATACTACGGGGTCAGGTCGGATGAGGCACCTAAAAATTGTCTATCGTAGATTCAGGCATGGATTCTGTGAAGGAACAACACCTAAACCCAAGAGAGCAGCTGTTGAAGCATCCGGTTCATCTTGAGAATTTAAAAGATTAGCCATACAATAAATGTTCTGGTGGACCTGGAAATTACTTCCTGGGAGCCTCTGAGGGAAAGCCCCAGAGCTTGAGATTCCTTTGGAGACTCCTGGGTCTGAAGGAGCATCTTAGTGAAGTTGGGTTGAAGCCACAGCAGTGGTGGTAGCTTTGAAGGTACCATGCAGAGTGAGAAAAAGCCAGCCTAGCTGATATGACCTACAATTCTACCTTTTTCCATGCTGTTTTGAGCTTCCAGTTTTCCCACTGTACAATTCACATAATTCAGTTTTTGTTTTCAAAATCATATGAAACGCATGTGTGTTGACTCTAAACTTGAAGTGCTATTAGCATTCGTAATTGTTAGCTGTTTCATTGTGAAATCATTTTAGTCTAAATTGAGTCACAGGTCAGGCCCTAGGTCAATGCAGGATTCTAGCAGAAACCTTGTTTTCAAATGTTGCCTTAAAGACTGGCTGTTTTTCAAAGAACCTAAAACATATGAAGATTTATTAGATGCTACTGTTGAGAGGCATAGAAAGGAAATGTCACAGCTCTTGATCTTGAGCAGTTCAGAGACCTATAAGGACAACAGACTTGTAGACAGATATTATCTCTGACTTGCACAAAGTTCAGTCCAAACCTGTGGCAGCAGGGAATGGATAAGTGGGGTAAAGGGAAGGTGGATGAGGGAGAAAGTGAGGCTGAGGTGGGATTCTAATCGTCTGGTAAGCAGCCATCATTAATGCAGTCTGTGATGTGGATGTGGGCCAGAGGTGGTCCCTGGAAAGCTAGAGATGGCTTCTCGGGGTTCCAAATATTGGTGACAGATTACAGCACAAGCCCTCACATACACCGTTCCCTGAAATAAAGGAAACTACAAGAATTCTGTCTTAGGGTTTCTAATTGGAAAATGAAAGTTCAAGGATTACCAAGAATGGCTGTGCTTGCAAATCTTTTAGCCGTAGTCATCGTAGATTTGTACACTGATGAAGAGCTGAATATGATGGACAGTAGTCAGTGTCTTTTTATCCATGTATCCTTGGTGCTATAAGACTCACTCAATTCTGCCCTAGCTTTGAGTCCTGGCTGCTTATAGGGGCAGCTCTGGCTGGTTAGAACCTGTCCTCTTTGCACCCATCCCTTGGGGAGGAGGAAGGTGTGGCCATGCTCTTGCTCAGGAACAGAGCCCCATGATAACCGTCTTTAGATTATAAGAAAGGCTAACGTTGGTCTTCTCTTTAAATCTGTCTTGGTTGGTCTTGTTCTACACTGCTTTCTCTTATTTCCTTTCCAGTAGAACACCCAACAGGGTAATGAGTCCCTATAAAAGATGATTAGAAGATGCTACTTCAGGAGAAACTACAAAGAACAAAAGCCCTTTCTGCACCTCTCACTAGCCATTTTTTCCTGTATCATTGAAATGTCATAACTTTCAGTAATGATCCAAAGACAGGCCTTCCCTGAAGCTTCCGGAATGATGAGAAACCCCAGGATTTCTGGGAAAGGAAGTGAAGTCATGTGGAAGTCCACCCCAGGAAGAAGAATTCTGGGGAATGGTCGGGAGAAAGCTTTCTCAACCTAAGGGGCTCACAGCGTCATCATCTCTTTGCTCTCATTTCCCTCCAGGCTCTGTTTCTTTTCTCTTTTGGCACTACACAGCCTGGGTGTCCTAGATATCTGGCGCATGTGGTTCATTCCTCTTGGCTCCATGCCAGGGCCTCAAGCACCAGCAGCTGCAGGTGACTCACTGTCTGAGTCTAGCTCCTGAAAAAAATCTAGGCTGGCTCTGTTTGTTTAAGACACCTCCTGTGTTGCTGTAAACCCCTCCTAAGATTAAAAGAGCCTCTTCTAAGTGTTGTTCCTAGCACTTAGCATACAACTGGCACGTAGTGGGTCTTCAGAGAATAAGTGTGGAGTGGACTTGGGGGTGAGTGCTTCACATGGATCTATTCATGTCCTGTTACTGGTCTCGAGAAACAGAACCAATGAGATGAAGGAGAGAGTTTTTGTGGTTGTTTTGTTGACTTTGTTTCTCAGGGATTGGCTCACACAATTGTAAGGACTAGCAAATCCAAATTCCATAGGAATAAAAGCAGCCTGGAAATTCAAGCAGGAGCTGATGTTGTAGTCTTGAGTGTGAGTTCAATTGATTGCTTGAATCAGGGCAATCTGCCTTATTATCAAGGGTAATCATCAAGTCAGATCGTAGATTTCCAAAATACCTTTACCAAAATGCCTGGATCAGTATTTGGGTACCACAGCCTAGAAATCATACACTGCATCAAATTATGTACATAGAAACAGTCACCATGGCCACTGCAAAAGCCCATTACTAAACAAACACCATCAAAGTGCAATGAAACAGAGCTGGTCTCAAATCCGTACCCAGCAGAAGTGGAGCTGTGGCTCAAGTGAAAGAATACAGTTTTCAACACAAAAACTCAGGAATATTACCCCGGCCCTGAACTCAAGCCCCAGGACCCACACCAAAACTAAACAAAACAAGACTGCAGGCTCAAACCTGTACCAGCTTCTGGCCAGGTGCTCATAGAAATGACACACATAGCATATGCTCCCTGCCCTTAAGGAGAGAAGTCTATAGCAAGGAGACCATCTAGTAATGAGTTACAAATGGTGTAGTGAATAGTATTATCAAGATGTACAGGAACTGGGTGCTGACAGCTCATGCTTGTAATCCCAACTACTCAGGAGGATAAGATCTGTGGATCACAGTTTAAAGTCAGCCCCAGCACGAAAGGCAGTGACACTCTAAAAGAGTCAGCAATGCAGCTGTGGCTCAAGTGGTAGAGCACTGTCTTGAGCTCAAAAGCTCAAGGGCAGTACCTAGGCCCTGAATTCAAGCCCCAGAACTGGTTGGTACAAAAAAAGAAATGTAGGAAACTTGCTTATTACCTTCTAGATCTGGGAGATTCTGAAGTGGTTGGAGAAACTTTAGTAACTTGCAAGGGGGTCTGAGGCCAGCCAGGCCAGCTCTGGTGCTCTGTAGAGTTTAAAATACTTTTAATAAATACACAGTCAAATGACCCAAGAGTCTTCATGCCAGCAAATGTCAGAATACCCCAGGCAATCTATGTATGTGAGGACAGACTTGTAAGACAGTCTCATTACTCAAGGCTTCTGAATGGCAATCACACACCCTAGGTCCTGTCTAGCCCTAGCTCTGAAGGGTAGATGATTCCCCCAAGAAACCAATGTCTGGAAGGGCATATCACTGAGTTGGCACTGTCTGCTGCCTTACCTATGGCAAATGAAGCTTGGGGCTAATCTGGACAGCATTCAATGTCTGGCAGGGTAGCATTTTGTTCTGCTTTCCTTCTCCAGGAGTTGGGAGCAGGCCCCAGGCATCTGCTCACTTCTGCAGTAGTGAGAGTGTATACGATGCTCATGTGCCTCCACATTCTTCTCCAGCAGTAACTGTGGTTGGATTAAAGGTTGGCCCCAGCATATTTGGGTTCAGCTGCACTGCTCACACTATGATGGTGGTGTTGGATTGACCACTCATTACTTACATAAAAACACGGAGGTCACTAGGTGCCAGTGACTCTCACCTGTAATCCTAGCTGCTCGGGATGCTGAGATCTGAAGATTGTGGCTCAAAGCCAGTATAGATAGACAAACCCAAGAGGCTCTTATCTACAATTAACCATTGAAAAACTGGAAGTAGGGTTGTGGCTCAAGTGGTACAGTACTAGCCTTGATTGAAAGAGCTAAAGGACAGTGCTCAGGCCCTGAGTTCAAACAACTAGTACTCACATATAACATATACACACAAACAACAACAACAACAACAAACACAACAAAACCCCTCCAATAAGATCATACAAATAAATGTCAGTGTCCTAGCACCCTGCATCAACGCAATCAAATCCAAGTAAATCTTGGTTTGGAATTTAGGTTAGAGCTGTGGTCACAGAACTAAGGAGAGCTAAGGTGCTCATGGATATAAAATCAAGCAGATGCCCTGAAATCTACTAATCTGGCTGGTTGGGAAAATAGTCCAAGTTGCATTGAGTATCTTGACAAAATATGAAAAAATAAACGGGGCTAGGAAGGTGGCTCAGTGGTAGAGTGCTTGCCTTGCATGCATGAGGCCCTGGGTTTGGTTCCTCAGCACCACATAAGCAAAAAGAAAAAAGCTGGAAGTGGCACTGTGGCTCAAGTGGTAGAGCACTAGCCTTGAGCTGAAGAGCTGAGGGACAGCGCCCAGGCCCAGAGTTCAGGCCCCACGACTGGACCCCCCCCAATATGTATATATATATATATATATATATATATATATATATATGAATGAAAAAAACTTCCGATATCTCAGGAGCATGAGATGGGGGGATTTCTCAGAGAAATCTACATTTTTCCCTTTATATTTCTACACTGTGTAACTTGTGTACAATGTATATGTGCCTTTGTAAATTAAAATCAAGATGTTTTTAGGTAAATTGATTGCTGAACAACACCATAAGAGAACCAGCTAAGCCTGGGAGGTGAATGTCCTTGATTGATTAACAGTCATATTATGAGGGCAGACAGTAGATCACCTTTGTTTCTTGCTCGGATTTTCAAAGGCCTACCTGTCCAAGGTCATAAATTCAAAGTGATGTCAGCCTCTTGGAGTCTCTGTGTAGGGAATCCTGGGATCACACCTGAACCTGGTGGCCAGTGCTGGCCATGGCCATCCAAGTGTGTTACTTGCCGACAAGCTGGGGCTAGGGCTGCATGACACACAGTTTAATTACCACGCAGAGCGGCAGCTGGAGGCATCTGGAGTGCGTCGGCATCTGCTTTGGCAAAGTGCAATTTCTGCTAATAATTAACCAGCAGAACTCTTGATTCTCTCTAATTAATGGAGAGGAAGCCTGGAATCTTCAAAGTCCACGGATGTCATGCTGCCATTGTGTCACGATTGATCTCCTTTGTTCTAGACCGAGGAGCATGCCTTTCCTGCCTCTCCTAATTCCTTATAAATTGAATTTTTCTATTACAAGTTGTGACAGCTAGGGAACATGACTTCAGAAATTCACCCGCAGTTCATGGCAGTATTAGAAACCTGAATGATAATAATTTTTAAAAAGAACCATAATGGAACGAGCTTTCTGTCTCTGACCCAGAATTAATCACAGTGAAGAGTCACCTACTGAAGGGAGTCGTTAATTAGCTCTAATGGATCTTTCCAGGTGGAGCTGGAATTACAGGGAAGTCTGCAAACAGAAAGAGAGAGCCCCCCCTTCCCTGTCCATCTCCACCTGCTTCTCAGATGGCTTCCAGGGAAGAAGGAGTTGTGATGGGGTGGGGGCAGGGGAAAGGATGGGCCAGCTTGGCAGGCAACAGCCCTGAGATCTTCCAGAGCAAAAGTGAAAGGGGGTTGTCTTGAACACAAATGGTGACCCTTGAGGCCCACCACACAGAGGCCAAAGCGTGTTTCTATGCAACCCTAGGTCATATCACATCACAGTGCCCCAATCTTTCTCTAAAGAATATCAACTTCACTCATTTGCCTATGAGGGCTTCCTCTCAGTCACCCATGTCTCTGCTTTCCTCAATCCACTGTGTTCCGGGGCACTCCAGCTTTGTTATGTTCCACTGACACACCCAAGTATGCTTCTACCTCAGAGCCTTTGCACTGGCTATGCTGCCTATGCCTACCGTTTTCCAAAGGTCTACTTGAATCACTGGAGATATTGCTGAGAACAATGGCTCACATCTACTAATCCCAACTACTTATGAAACGAAGATAGAAGGACCATGGTTTGAAGCCAGCCCCAGAAAAAGATCTTATCTCAAAGAATAGGGTCTGTAATCCCAGGAACATAAGGGGATCATAGCTCTAGGCCAGCCAGAGCAAAAAGTGAAAAACCCTATCTGAAAAGTAACTGAAGTTGTAAAAGGCTTGCAGTTCAAGTGGTAAAGCACCCATCCCCAACTTCAGACTCTCTTCCCACGCTTCCTACTGTGCTGTACATTCCTGTCCTCCCCCTTAGCACTCGGCATACATTCTTTGCTTAATATGGTTGCTGTTAAAATCTTGGCCTCAGGTCTACAACCACAACTGTATCAGGTCAGTAAATATTTGTCAGCGGACAAGCTGTGTACCGAGTGTTGCTGCTGTGTGTGCAGCTTGCCTATGTCCATCCCACATGACATTGTGGAAGGCTAAGCTTGAAGCTGTTCCTTTTTCTCAAGTGTCCACATGGACCGGGTGTTTCCTTTGGCTGCCAGATGTTAATGATTTAAGCAGTGTCATCAGAGTCAAATATTACTTGGGAGGTTTCTGTCTTTCCCAGGGCTTTTGGTAGGAAGAATGATTCCAAGGGTGTGGTCCTTCCTCTTGGCACATGGTAGGGGGGCTTGAGAGTACATCTGAATTGATGAGGGGGAGGGGTTTGCTGAGGGTCTCTTAGAAGAAGTCAACAGTTACCCTGTAGAAGAGGAAGCATTTGAGGGACCTAAGGGGAATGATACAGAGGATACAGAGAATGGATGCAAAGGATACAGGGCCAGGACCACAGCAAGCAAGCCCAGAACCTCTGCCTTCTCCATGAGTTGTTTCCAAACTATAAATTCCTGCACTAGATTCTTCCCACTGAAGAACACTTACTGTGTTTGGCTTGTTTCTGTAACCCGATCGTTTGGCAAATCAGGACAGGTAGCACCTGGGAGGTTGTTAGATCCAACTCTTCACATTCTACTTGAATTCTGCCTTGTAGTAATCGAGTATCCTTAGGTCAGAGGGAAGCTGCTGCTGGACTCTGTGCAGAGCCCTGACACATGTGAGTTCTAGCCCCACATAGCTGCTAGTTGAATAACCATTGTACTAAGGTTTCTGCTATGGGTTGGACATGGTTTGTTTCAAGCAAGGGCTCATATTGAAATTTAATTGCTGATATGATGACAGTGAAAAGCCCTGGAATCTTTAAGGGGTAACTTGGCCATGGATAACTTGATCATCCTCATGAAGGAATTAGTGTGAATCCTGAAAGGATGTTAATAGCCATAAGAACTATTGCTTAAAATGGTTGAGCTTCTTTGTTCTACTTCTTTCCCACCCATGTGGCCTTCCTATTCGCTTTTCTGACATATGCATGGATCAGCACAAGAACTATCAGAAGTCAAGCAGATGCTGGCAGCGTCTACTAGGACTTCCGGAACGGAGAGTCAGAATAAAGCTCTTTCCTGTATAAATCACTTTGTCTCATGCATCCTATGATAACAACACAAAGTGGTCTGTGACAGCTTCTCATTCAGCCTTCTTAATATTCTACAAAGTTCTGTTACATTTTCTCCTCTGAAGAGCACTGTTATTTTAGAGATAAAAAAGGAAGGTCCAGGCAGTCAAAGTTCTTGCATGTTATTACCCGTTATTAAAATGTAAAACTGGAAGCTATACTCTCCCCACACATTTAGTTTTCTGTTCTCAATCCCCTTCAGTTAGAATGATACCCACCTTCTTTACCTCTTAGAGCTACAAATAAATTGTCCTCATGAGTTGAATAAAAAGGGATTTTCACTAATCCAAAGTAGATTATTCTAAGGTGCCTCCCATATTTATAGCATGCTCAGAGGTCAGAGATAAGAACCTGGCTAAAATTCATGATGGTAAAAAAAAAAAAAAGGTATGAGTTTTTGTGTTTTTATATATTCTAAATTCAAATTCCAAGACTGATATTTAAAGCATTTCTCCAAAACTATGTTTGGCATACTGCTCTGATTCTAAATAGGAAAACTGACCTTCCTTCCTAAATTCATACCCTAAATTATTCTGAGGACTCTTCCAGACTGCTCTTGACACCTACCTGAAGCAGCAGCACACTTGCTGATTTACAACTGCAGTCTTGCTAAAGGAATGGAAAAATGCCAGAAAGTTTCTGTTAGACAGAATTACTGGCTTGAAATACCAACATTGCTATGACTTGGCATATAACTGACTGATGGAGTACGTCACTCCTTCCATCATTGTACCACAATAGGCCACATGGAAAATGGAATGAGCCTTGTTCCTCAGTCTCCTCCCCTAAAAGAATGGGATGAGGAGGCTGCCTACTGGTTAACTTTGCATGTGTTTGAAGGTGGCTGCCCAAAGCCAGTCTTGGGCCAGGAGGCCTTTTCCTTGTTCAGTTTTGTGTCAGTTGCCTTTGATGTGTGTGTGTGTGTGTGTGTGTGTGTGTGTGTGTGATGGCTCTGTGCAGGCCTTTCTGTTTTCTGCCTTTGCAGAAAGAATAAAGATGAGGAGGCGGATATACAGCAGTAAACCCCAGCTGTCACTGGTTAAGATCCAATGATTAGCTATGAATCAGCCATTGGCTCAAGCAAGATATTATCTAAATGAAAAAGGGGATCCCTTTGGCTTGTTTGTATCCTCTCTCATACGCTTGATCCAAGCAATCGATCCATCAATGAGATATAAATTGACATCCCTTCATTTTTCCCACAATGCAGAGGGTGACAGGTAATCAAACCTTACAAGCTGTTCAAGACTTAGCTTGGAAAATAAGGTATTTGTTCACCAAAAGTAAAAGTCTAAATGACTATGGGGGCTGAGTAGGTAATATGAATAAATAAATGTATGAACAAAGCTGTTTAATAACTTTGTTAAGGTACCTTTTCCTCCACATAGATACATATAGGTATATTTTTCTATCTATATCTATCTACACATAGAGTCTATCACTTTGAGACCAATTTTTAAAACTTTTATTTTTTACGTGTGTGTGTGTGTGTGTGTGTGTGTGTGTGTGTGTGTGTGTGTGTGTGTGTGTGTGTTTGGTCCTGGGGCTTGAATTCAAAGCTTGAGCACTCTCCCTAAGCTTTTTTTGTTTAAGGCTAGTGTTCTACCACTTGATCCACAGCTCTACTTCTGGCTTTTTGGTGATTAATTGGAGATAAAAGTCGCAAAGACTTTCCTGCCTGGACTGGCTTTGAGCTGTGAGTTAGTATTGCAGGTGTGAAGCACCAGTGATCATCTATTTACCATCTTTAAGTAGTGGCACAACATACAAGAATTTTCTTTCCTCAACAGAATCTATCTTTAGTTTTTACTTTGTTTTTAAGAGACCAGAGTTCCTTCATCAATTGGAAATAATTGGATGTAGCCCACAGAAGTGGATGGAGACTATGTGTGTTGTCGAGTTTGTAGTTATTGGAAGAAAATAGTGGTTCACCCGTGCTACATTGCTATGTTAGTGAGAACTGTCCCCACTAACATGCTGCATATTGAAATTTTTCAAAAGCCCTGCTTCCAAAACACAGCATGGGACATGTTATCATTTCTCTCCCTTAGATCTCTTTAGGATTCTTTGTCTTGCCCTTTTCCCCCCATGGACAGGCCAACATCAATGAAGGCAAGGTGTTCTCCTAGCCTCTAAGGGACATGAACATGCATGAACAAAGCTTTTCATATGGCTGCTGGGCAGTGCTTGCCTTCTCTTTGTGCTCATTTGGACAGAGAGGGCTCTCCCATCCCATAGTTAAATCAGCTTATGCAGAATGCAGTGTGCAATGCATGAGCACTGATTATTAAGAGAAGCTGAGAGATCCTCCAAAGTGACATGAATGTAAAATGCCACATGTTCCTGCTTTCCTAAGATTCCAACCTTCGGCCACTTCTACCAAGAAGTCTTTTTCTCCATTCCTTGATTCTGGGTTAGAGTACATGACTTATTCTGACCATAAGACTACAAGAAACTTGGAAAACACCTGCAGACTGAGGTTCACCAACTCCTGCCTCACCAGACCTATGGGGCCACTACAAATTAATCTTTAAGGCCCTATAGAGAAGACCCTCTAGCAGCCTGTTCATCATAAGAGATGCAAGTGAGGTTTAGCTTACACCAGCCATCTGACCCAGTAGAGAAAGATGTAATTCAAGTGGTAGAGCACTTGCCTAGCATGTGCAAGGCCTTGGGTTCACTCCATCAGTATTGAAGAAAAAAACCCCAAGATCTAAAAATGAACTGCCCAGCTGATTTGCCCACCTCTAATCACCAACCAGCAAAATTATGGTCATTGAAAAACAAACCAAAAACCTCACAGCACACTACATGGGTCAATCCAATTGAAGGTCCAAATCTGCCTGCTCCTATCCATCTATTCCGTGCTGCGGAGATGAGGATCACCTATCCACACAGGCAGTTCCAGGACCCTGTGCAAGGACACTGTTCTAGCTCCCTTCTTCCTCTAGGTCAGCCATCTGTCTGAATGCTTCTGATAAAAAAGAGCTTAGAATCACTCCCTAGGAAAGGCAATGTGTTTGATTATTGAGGTCTAACATTGTTGATCAATAATACTAATCATTGTTGATTTCAACATCAAATTTTTCAGATTAACCTATTTTACATCCACATTAGGAATTAGGAAAGATAAACAGAATATAACAACATCAAATGAAAGAAGAGAGAGTATGAAATATAGTATATGCATGAGCTATGGATGGTGGCTGTCTTAATTTGAACAGCCATTGGGTTCCCAAGTCTCCCAGAATTGGACTCTCTACATGAGTCCAAAAGCCCCAACACATCCTCGTTCAGATCTAACTTCCTTTCCCCGACATTTTGACATCACCTTTTGGAAGCTAGCACCAGAAAGGGCTGGAAGAGTGAGTGGGGACAACTCTGGATATCAAATAATCTTGACTGCCAGTGTAGGTTCTATGTTCTGATTACCTCCTTCAAGACTTAGCTTTAGTTTTGTACCATTGTAAAGGTGTTGAAAGGTATGACTTTGATGATCTGAGATCATGAGGGAAGGCTATGTCCTATGAATGAATTTCTGTCATGATTTTGGGTCTGAGTTCATTCTCTCAGGGCTATGTTCTTTATGGAAGGATGGCTTTGTTCTCCTCTTTCCCTTCTTTCTCTGTGGAATAATGCAAAAAGCAAGAAGGTTTTTGTTCCATTTTAGACTTCCCAGCCTTCACAGTTGAAAACCGATAGATTTCTATTAATTATAAGTTACCCAGTGTGTGGCACTTTATTATAGCAGCCTAAAATAGCCTAAGACTCTAGAGGATTTTTTGTGAAGATTTGGAGGTCTTAATAGATGATGGTACCATAAAAGTATTTTAAACAAAAAGAGAAGTATTCTAGGTTGTAATTTTGAGAGAAAGAATGCTTGAATGTTGGTGAATTGGAGACTAGGAGGCTGGAAAGTTATACAGCAATCTCAGCAGAATGGTGGACCTACAGATAGATAGTGGGCCAGGAAGAAGAGAGGATCAGCAGCAGACTCTGGTCAGTGTGAGTGGATGAGGCCTGGCAACAGAAGATGAGTGAAGGATGCTAAATCAGCCCAAGGTTTCCTACTTAGGTACTGGGTGATACGATTGACAAAGCAGAGCTGTATGAATGGGTGAGATTTGTGTTCTTTAAAGGTACATTTTAATAATACTGTGATGTAACGTATCAGTAAACCTGAAGCGGGAGTGCCAAAAGAGATGGGATAAAAAAAGGGAAGTCATCAGTGCATAGAAATGAGACTTGTTCAGCATTGTTTTGCACAACATGGATGCTAACAGCATGAAAGACAATCAGGACCTTCTTTCTGGAACTCTCACTGAAAATAGCAGTCTGGCCTGGCCTGTCAGGCCCCGGCACTGTGGTTAAGTGTGGGTGCTATGGTAGGTGGATCCCTAGGTGACCTTGGCCTATAGTTAGTTCTCCTAATCAGCTGTGGCTGGTTTCCAAAGTAACACCATAGCAGCTGACGGCTCTGGAAATATATTTTGTTTTCTGTGAAGTAAGAGTGCTCATAAGCAATACATTTTCCAAGTGTTAGTCCCTCCTGGTTTGACTAAGGGCTTCTGTATCTGAAAATGTGTCCTGGGTTTTGTGAGTCCATTAAAAAAATTAATCGCTTTTTTCCCCCTTTGAGTCAAAATACTTTGAACCTCTTAGGTAACTTAGAAGAATCAAAGTGTAAGTTCTACCCCTGGGAAATATGCCAAATAAATCCCCACTTACATGCTTTAGTTCATTAGAGTATCCTTTCCTCTTATGCATACCACAATAAAAGTAAATTAGGATAGAAGGATTCAAAGGCGGAGAAGTTACCTCTAGCAATCAGATTAGATATAAATGCCCCTTTGGGATGTGAAATTGGAATATGAGATTCTACTAATTTTGAAATTTGCAGATAAAAGAATTCTTACTGTCACCTAGAGCTCAGGTCAAAACATCGGGTGATTAAGTTTGCTTTAGTGTATGGTGTCTGGGGGAAAATACTAAGATTTCAAAAAAATACCTCACAAATTGAACTTTGAGCACTGTACTTCATCCCAGAAACACTAGAGGGCGTAAGTCAGATAGAAAGAAGAGACAACAGAAGGACTGAAAAGAACTGGGAGGAAGGCATTTTTACTTTCACTAATACACAAGGTTTTACTTAGGTATACACTAATCTTTATACCCTGACCAATTGCCTTTATAGCAAAGAGCTGCTTTACCTCTTCAGAATTCACGACAGCAAACTATTCCCGTCCAAACAGAATCTACGTTCTGTTCATTTCCAACATGTTAAGAGCCAATACAATCCAGGTCTTTCTATGAGTCCTTAGTTTTACAGGATACATTATTTGGATGAATAACTATTCACAAATAGTGGATTTCTAAAGCCAGAGTACTAGTGGTCATATTTATAGTGAATGATAATGAAACCCAGCATTTTCAGGCACGTGTAGAAACAAACATGCTCTTCACGGATAATCCATACTGGAAGTCCTTCCCTGTGTCTCACATGTGACTGCTACACTAAAACACTACCCTGCCATCCAGAAACACGGAAGCATCATGCACCTGCCAGTGAGAACTGAGATTTATTTTTCTTGCTTAATTTCCCAGCTCTTTAGCAGTCCCTTCTTGCCTTTTGAATAATGCCAGCATTATAAAAGAAGACGAGTCACATAAAAGGTGAGCAATTACTGTACCCAGAAACACATATCTTAACATCTTAGCAAGAGACTATTTAATCCTTTAGACCAGTTCCTGATTAACAAACTAATATATAAATGAAATAGATATGTTTCTATATTTTCCATGACATATATAGAAACAATTTTGAAACCCACTGACACAAGCATGCGTGAATCCAAATGCCAGAGAACTCACTTGAAATATGGCATGCCGAGTTAATAAGGATCAAACCTTGAGGTTTGTCACACTCACCTGGACACTAGTGGCGGGACAGTGAAAATGACAATATGAACAAACTGCCCAAAGCAGAGTGTTGGAAGTAATCAATGACCCAGCTGAGTGCCCACTCTGAGTTATGGCCTTGAGTTCCTTAGCCATCCCTGGAACTACTCACTTGTAAGGGTAGAGCCTCTCGTGTCAGGATGTGCGGCCTTGTAGAATTGCACTCATTAGCAAAACCCTTTGGCAGAAATGACATTTATCCTCATTGTGGTAAGAGACAGACTTTAACCATTCTCTGGTGTCATCATCCCTAAAAAAGGTGCATTCATTTGAAGACTTCTTCCACAGGCCTAGTGAGGTGGTTCGTGAAGGCGCATGGGTGTCGACCACTATGGCAAGCTATTGCTGGTGAATGACAGAATGTCTGCTTGGTTACAGGAAACCCCAAGTGCTCATTATGAGGATAGGTTAGGTTGAGATTGACAAGCAAATGTGTAGCCAGGCTTCTGGCTGACAAATGGCAGAACTATGCCAGTGCATTCACTTCTCTGGAGTGAGACCAAATATGAAACAGGAGGATCAAGTTCACTTTGAAAGGACATTCAAACCTAGCAGATGATAGGGTGGCTGAGGCAGTAAGCAAATATAGATATTAATTCCCTCAAAATAGCATTGGCTTAGTTTACAGTTGAGCTGGTACCCAAGCCAGTGACATACAACACTGCCTCTTGTGTGTGTTTATATTGACATTCCTTCAGCAGGATTTTGCTGTTTTCAAGATAATTCCATTTTATTGGCAGCTTAGAGTTAAAATCACTAATCTAAAAAAAAAAATAGCCTGTTTGGGTAGATGAGATACTGAAAATAACAACTGGTGAGATTAGTATTAAAGATGGTGCCAAGGATTAAGTGGTCCAGATTGAATTAGATCAATTCTGCCAGGCAAAGCTGAGTACAGAAATGACCACACAGCGTCTGTCAAGAAGGATGAATGATTTGGACCATATCTTTTTTCTAGGCTGTAGAAGGAAGGTCAGGACTTGAGTCTGTCTTCAAGTAAGGGGCATAGTAATAATGGAGACTGTGTTCATTAAGATCCCATGGTGTGTGGGTGCTCTGCTCACCATTTGACATACATGCGTTATTTCCTTTCATTCTCACCCTCCCCAAATCATGCAGCAGGGTATAAGGTCTTTGTGTCATAGGTGAGTCTGAGGTTCAGAGAGCTTATTTGTCCTGCTGAAAGATGCACCGTAGTAATTGACGGTCAGATGCACAGTAGTAATTGACGGTCAGAATTTTAACTCCAGCCTGACTACAAAGCACTTTGCCTCACGTAACTGCTTTTGAGTTCCTGCTGGACAGCACTAGTCAGAGCCTAGCAGCTTCACCTCCTCCTCCGCCCACCCCCCTTTGGAGTTTGAGGAGTGTTAAAACAAGGGCAGCAGAGAAGCCAGGAGACCTGCCTGTGAATCTTGACTTCACTGGCTGTGTGGTATTGAAAAAATTGCTTATCAGAGCCATTTCTTCATCTACAAAAAGTGTGTGTGTGTGTGTGTCTGTGTGTATGTGTGTATTCACAAGAGTATGTTGTGAATGGGATTAGAAAGGCTTTTGATTTTTTGAGACAGAGTCTTGCTATGCGCCCAGGCTGGCATGGAATTTGCCATACAGGTTTATTCAGGACTTGAACATTTATTTGGTTCTCCTGCTTCATCCTTCTACTGCTAACATTCCAGGCTAGTGCCACCATGCTAGCCATGATTTCTGAGATATCTCTTATTTCTAAGCTTTGTGGATTTCACAAGCCTTTAAAGAATTTTGATTTATTTATTTATTAATTTTAATTTTTTTTGTCATTCATGGGACTTGAACTCTGGGCCTGGGCACTGTCCCTCAGCTCTTCAGCTCAAGGCTAGTGCTCTATCACTTGAGCCACAGCGCCACTTCCAGTTTTCTGAGTGGTTTATTGGAGATAAGAGTCTCACAGACTTTTCTGCCTGGGCTGGCTTTGAACCACGATCCTCAGATCTCAGCCTCCGGAGTAGCTAGGATTACAGGCGTGAGCCACTGACCCCCGTATGGATTTATTTTTAAACAAAGGGGTGTTTTGTTTTGTTTTTTCTTTTAATCATTAAGTGAACTCATGTGAAGAAATATCTCTCCATTTGAAATGGAAGAATGATGTACTTTCTGCAATGGTTTTGTTCATCCTCTGTAAAGTTTACCTCCCACGTGATTTGCGTCAACATGAACGATCTTCCATTTTCTGGGTGGATGCTTCCACTTTGGGGTATGGCACTCTGCCACAGGGAGGCCTGTAGGACATACTGGAAAGAGAAATGGTATTTTGTAATATCACAGAAGTAAACCACTACAGTTGGCTTTCATCTGAAGGCAATAAATGATACTTCCGGTGGGTTAGGAAACCAAGTAGGCATGAAGTTGCCTGTTTTGTGTGCTTTGTTCTCCTGTAAATTAGTAGGGGCTTATTGTACCCGCTTCTTTGGTTTAATTCACTACACTGTGCTAAAGAGCTTTCTCTGAAATTGACCTATGACTACGCTCAGAGCACATCTTCCTCATCCCTTTATTGTCCCCGCCCCCCCCACTCTCCTGTAGATGGAAACACACATGGTCTCCTGCCATGGACGCCCACCACCCGCTGCTCTGCATTCTTGAGGATTAAGTGACATGGGCCATGCAGTATGTGGGAAGCAATGTTTGAACATTCCTTTGATGTTGTGCCTCGTGACACTCAACGACTAAATTCAAGCCTTTGCTATTTGACCAGATGCCAAATGTGCTAGCCTGAAAAATCTATCATCTTACAGATAGCTGGATGGAAAAATAAGATAAAACCACTGGGGAGAATATTTCAAAACTATTTTGCAGGGCTAATTAAGGAAAAACTTTAGTTAATTGGAAAGTTAGTTGAGCAAGATGTTCTAGTTGATTATAAGCTATGACATTTAAAAAAATCTATTTACCATGCACTGAGTATCATTTATATCTATCTATATCCAACCCCCCCACACACATACACATACACAAGTATATTTATTTGTTTGTTTATTTTAAAGAGGGATGAAAGTTCAAGTAACTCTTGTGTCTAAACCATCCTCTTGTTCTGTTGTACTAATTACTATTGGGACATGTGTTTTATTTCTTCCCATCTCTTTCCTTTCTAATGTTTGTTTTTTTCTTATTTGTTACAAAGATGTGATCATACAGATTGTGTGTTTTGAGTTCATTTTTCTTCACTTAACACTGCAAAAACATAACCTAAGGGTCTTAACATTGCTTCATTTACTTAAAATTTAGGCTATTTCCACATCTTTTCCTCTTGAATTATTCTTTTTTATCTCCTGTGACAAACTTCCTTATGAAAAATTATTGGCTCAGAGAGGACAATTTTAATCAGTCTTCATTGTAACTGTTTTCTAAAGAGGTTATACCAATTTATATTCCCACAATCAATGTTTGACTCTAAGTTGCTCTTTACTACCTCCATCATTATTGGACATTTACTTGGGATTTTTGTTTATTTTTTGCTTAGACAACAAAGTGCTTTTGGGGAAATACCATGACACCACCCAATATACCATCTAGTATCTTTTGAAGGTTAATAAAACCTTGTAAAGTTAGTAATTCACAGATGTGGAGATATTGGGAAAGACTGGATGACTTCCGCAAGTCCATTTAACTATTCTCCTACCTCTTAAGTTGATCTAGCAACTTCTAAGCTCTAGCCCATTGTGTCCCATCATACCACAGCTGTCCCTCAAATAACAGGAGCAGTCTAGGCTAATGAACTCTTCAAGATAAGCTTGTCTTCAGGCCCAGTGGTTGGTCTGTAAAGATGCAGAACATGAGCTGGACTGGAGATTAAAATGTCCTACATGCTTTGATTCCTCAAAAGCTAAATGTTTCCTCAAAAACGATTAATGATTTGATTAATGCTCTTGTCTACCTTGCACATTGAAATGTCTTAAACACAAAAACCAAAGATGTTTAATATTTAATATTGTCTAAGAGCTGGAATATTTAAGCTAAACTCAGATATACATGAGTAACTCCAGTTGGAAGTTGTTCATGCAGAACGTGGCCTTTTGACTTTGGCCTATGAAACACAGGAAATACTTAGTTAAAATTCCACTCTTTGCTCCCCAGCAAAGATGAGAATGGCCGTCACCATAAAACATGATGGACAAGACTGCCACACGGCCCAATAATCTGTTGGCATGAGAGCATAGATAGTTAACTTATAATAAATCAAAGCCTCACCCTCATTTTTCAAAAAGGTGAGTGGATTAAAAGTGCATGCAACGTTCTTTACATTGAGAAGGCAGATAGCTTTTGTACCTGAAAGGGGAAGAAATAGATAGTTTTTGACAGATACCTCTGGTTTGGAGGGTGTCTGACACTTCCCTTTGAGTACCCAGTTGGAAGACCATCATGAGGAACGACTGGGGACTGAGACAGGAAAGATTGGGAAAAATGAGGTTTGGGGGAAAAAAGCCAGGAATTCGGAGATAAACATTGTACCAATGAATGCTTGTTTAAAAGCACATAGTTGCTAATTTTTTGGCTTTAATTCTTCTCTCCCAGTACGCTGCAATATGTAATTTAAAAAAAAAGAAAGGAAAGAGAGCAGCCTTCCTAAATAATTAGCATGTTCTGGGAAGTGAGCAAGGATATCATAAAGACAGACACTTGTCCTGGGAATAAAACACTTGAGAAAACAATTGTTTTAATCATAAAAGTGCAAAGGAAAATACATATCTCAAGGTTGGTAAGACATTTGTCTTAAAGGGAGCATCTGGCAGAACCAATCCTTTGTTTAAAGAGATTCTCAGACATCTATGTCATAATGACCCAAATTTGAACAGATCAAACTTGATTTCTCTACTCAACTACTCAAATACTGTAACAGCAAGAATGATTAAGTGGACCAGGTGTTCAGAACAAAGGGAAGCATTTATTCAAAGACAAATTAAAGTCAAACCCCTAATCTACTTCTACATCATAAAGATCTGTGCTGTTAAGCCCTCAGTGTATTTGATGTGCTCACTCCCGTGTCTGAGTTATGTGCTATCTCTTCTTGGTTTTGTTTTCTTACCAATAAAATTTTTTGTAGTTTATACCCTTAAAAGTCTGTGTGTGTGTGTGTGTGTGTGTGTGTGTGTGTGTGTGTGTGTGTGTGTGATTGAGAGAGAGAGAGAGAGAGAGATTGAGAGAGAGAGAGAGAGAGAGAGAGAGAATATATATATTTTGGGAACTGGTACCCAAGGACCAGGTAGAGGACTTCTCTCTTTTGGTGACCTCTTCCCTGAAGCTCCAAAGGTTTGGATAACTGCCTTATTTTCTGGGACAAAAAGAGGAGATCCAGTCTGGAAGTCATGCTTGTGTAATCTGGCAAGATCTGCCAGTATTGCTTCTACAGAGGGTGGCTTTGGTGCAGATCCATTTATGTTTCCATTCTTCTTGAGGCTCTGGTGCTTAGAAGGCACCCTATGAACCAAGCAGTAGACTGAGTAGTTAGTGTGTGGCATTTACAGAACTCAGGGATGGACTCTCTTCAACTCTTTCATCCATAAAATACCATTATCTAATTAGCCTACCCCCTCCTTAATGAACATTAAAAACAAACAGAAGAACAACAACAGCATTAAACTAAAACATCAACAAATCACGTATTTCTTTTTCAAAGCTATGATTTTTGCATATGGATACTAGGATCACTGTTAGTTAACATTACCTTGCTAAGAAGGCTAGATTCTCCAAGTGTTCAGACAATCCATCTGGAGGCTTTAACAAGGACCCAAAGCTGCTTGAGTATAGCCTTCAGTACTGAGCTGATGCCTTGGATTTGTACTGTCTTTTAGGAGGAAAGCTGGAGGCTGCAGGATACTCTGTAGAGAAGTGAATACATCCTAAGGTCCCTTGTTTTTCTTTCAGATTTTAATGAGAATCAGTGAACAATTCTGAAAAATAAGATCATATAATGATATCTCCACTTCACAATGCATTTCCCAGCCATATGCCTGAAAGGCCAGGTAATAAATAAATATATTTCCTAGAACTCTGCCTGGAGCTAGACTCTTGTTTTGCTGGGGGCAGTAAAGAGAAGGCATGCTGCATTGAGCTCTGGGGCATTTGTCTCAGCCTATCTGCCTGGCTATTCTCTCTGAAGAGGGTGGAATGCACAGCGTGGTAATATTGAATCCCAAGGCTCAGGTCCAATATGACACTTAGGAGTGTACGGAAGACGCTGCAAATTTGACAAGATGGCAGCCCCACCAGCCCATCCCTGGCCAGGATGTGGAGCTGGGGAAGAGCTGATCCTCATTTCTCCCTCTATTGTTTTTGGAAGGCTTTCCTTTGGATTTTCACTTATGGAAGTGTCTTAAGTCTCCTAACATATTCCAAGTACTTCCAAAACTTGCTGAGAGGTAGTGTCCAACCAAATGTGCCCACTCTTCTGACTGACCTGTATGAGGGTTTAGTTTTAGTGTCTGGCATAGCTAATGATAATCTTAGAGGAAAAGTGCAGGAAGGACTTGGTTGGCTGTATTTTCTAAATCATGACCCCAAATTTCTTTTTTGGACTCATTTACCAGTTATGCAAAGGTTCTGCTGAAAGTTTCCTAAAACATTTCTATCGGCTTTGGCATCAGTCAAATCCTTTTCTAATAAAAAAGCACTACTTGTTGACTAAACTCACAAATATTAGAAGGCAAAGAAATCTGAGTGATGAAGTATATTTACATGGAGATAAAGAGATGTTCAGAGCCCTCTGAAAGTAGACAGTAGGGATATTTTTAACCAGTTGGGAGCATTCCATTTTTTAGGTTTTTGAATGTGTATTATCACAACTGGTCTGGATGGTCTGGATGTGATGTTCCCCCCACCCTTTTATGTTTTGTGTACTTGCAGGCAGTGTTCAGAGGTGAGGCTTTGAGAAAGTAATTGGATCCTAAGGACTCTGCTTTCATCAACGGATTTTTCCATGGACATAGTCAAAATTTGAACAGTCTATTGAGATGTGGTGGTAGAACTGTGGTAGAACTTGCCTTGTTGGTATAAGGCGGTTATTTGGACATGTCAGTGTGAGATATATATGGCCTTCACCCCTTCTGGTTTTTTCATCTCTCTGTTTCCTGTCTTCCATGAGAATGAGCAGCTTGGCTTCACTTCAAGCCACCCACCAATGTCCAGCCTTTCTACAGGCTCATAACAATGGAACCAACATTCTATGAGCTGAAACCTCCGATACTCTGAACCAAACAAATCCTTACTCCTTTAAATCATTTCTCACAGGTGTTTGGTGGCAGTTACTTACATTAATGAACATAGAAGGTATCATTATTTTCAGAAACAAATTTATACCGTGGTGGAAACAATTCTAAATGCTTTTGCTCACATGGTAGGGGTATCACTTGGTGGCTGAGTGCTTGCCCAGCCTGTACAAGGACCTAGGTTCATTCCTTAACATTGCTAAATTAGCAAGTGAGTTAGTAAGTAAATGTGTACCCTCACATGTTGTCTTCATTTTTCAAAGCAGCCACTTTCTCACTCACTGCTACAATGTCAACATTGACTTCCTTGAGAGGCCATCTTATTTTTGAAGAGTTAACTGCTAGGTTGCATGTTCTAACAGCCTCTGAGCATCAGGAATTTTTTTTTCTTTCTTTGTTTTTATTGTGAAAATACTGTACAGAGGGGTTACAATTACATGGGCAAGATAATGAGTACATTTCTTATCAAGCATTGTTGCCTCCTCCTTTGTTTCCCCTTCCCATCCCTTCCCATCTCTACACCCCCCCCCTCCCCACCCCGGCCAAAGTTGTAAAGTTCGTTTTTTGACATAACGACTTGTACATCTCATTGTTGCAATGGGTCTACCTGTATCCCTATTTAAACGATTGGTTTTTTCCCTTCCCCTCCACAATTATACCAGCATCAAATACAGTGAAAACAGGGGTTATACTGTGGGGGAGGGACATACATAGCAACAAAGACATCATCTTATAAATGAGTTGAATACTTATCTTGGGGTTCATTCCCCTAACATCAACTTATCTAACCTTTTCTGCTTGACTCAGCCATATACTAGTTATTGCAAATAAGGGAAACCATGGGACCTATGTTTCTTTGGGCCTGGCTTACTTCACTTAATATAATTTTTTCCAAGTCTTTCCATTTCCTAAAAAATGGGGCAATGTCATTCTTTCTGATGGAGGCATAGAATTCCATTGTGTATATATACCACATTTCCTTGATTCATCAGGAAATGTTTAGAAAATGTTTTTTCCCCAGTGACATGGCAGAAGGAGATAGTCAACTGACGACACAGTCTGGGAAGATTGCATTTTAGGAAAGGCTTTGGCAAATTGTGAAGGAAACAAATTGAATCTAAGATCCTGTTAGGAACACCTTAAGCAACAGAGGATGACTCAAAGTACTTTAATGAAGGCTGTTTCCAAGGGATATTTCAGGGAACCAACAGTGGCAGAAAAGAGCAGGACTCAACTCTGGGAAGACCTTGATCAACACATATGACTTATATAAAGGCACTAACTTAGTCTACTCAGGATACAATTACAGAGTATCACAGACTAGTGGCTAAGTAACAGAAATCCATTTCTCACAATACTGAAGGCTACAATCCCACAATTAAGGCCCCGGTAAGCCTGGTTTCTTCTGAGGCTTTTCTTTTTAAAAAATATTTATTTTAAAAGTAGTTGTACAAAGGAGTAGCCATTTAGCAAAGCAGTTCATGAATACAATATGTCCTACTCAATATCAACCTTTCCAACATTCTAACCCATTCTTCTCCTACCCACCTCTTCCCTCATTCTTCTTAATTTTGTAGAATATATGTGCTGGATGCTTTTCTGCATTTTCCCCCTTTTCTTTTCATTTTTCTACCACTTTCCCCTTGACCCCATCTCTTTCAAGTATCTGCTTCCTGATGTTTGATTTTTCTGAACTTGATATTGGCTTTCTAAGGAATTACATTATCTGAATTCTCCCTTGATTCTACTGTATTTCACTTAGTACATGTGTATCCACTTGTATACCACTAAACATATTTAGTTATGAGTTTGTAAGCTAAATCTAGCTTCTTAAAAATATTTATCTTTAGCTAGGTGTTGGTGGTTCATGCCTGTAATCCTAGCTACTCAGAGGCTGAGATCTGAGGATTGCAGTTCAAAGCCAGCTTGGGCAAGAAAATCTGTGAGACTCTTATTGCCAATAAATTACCAGAATATCAGAAGTGGTACTCTGGCTCAAGTGGTAGAGTGCTTGCCTTGAGCTGAAGAACTGAGGAACAGTGCCTAGGCCCAGAATTCAAACCCTGCGTCTGATAAAAAAAAAATTATCTTTAAGCAAAGGAGTTTTAATTCAACATGTCAACTTCTGAGTGCAATGCATCTTGATCAGTGTCACTTCTGTTGTCTGTCATTTCCCCCATCTTCCCCTTCAAGTAACTGGTTCCATTGTGCTTGTCTATGTCCAAATTTCCTTGTATTGTATGATCACCAGTTGAATTGGATTAGTACCCCACCAAATAGCCTTATTTTAACTTAATTACCTCCTCTAAAGATGGTATTTCCAAGTATAGTCAGACTCTAAGATTCTTGTAAGTAGGATTTCAATATATGAATGGGATGGAGGTACAATTTAGCCCATGATGGAAGCCACTAACAATCTGTGGCCCACAGCAGGAAGCCTGTATGAACACACCTTACTGGATTCCTCTTCCAGCTGGCCTGAAAGCCCACAGATCTGCCAGCACCTCTCATTAACTGCAGCCACATGGAAGCCAGAGGCAAAGGAGCCTTTCTGATGCCACCCTTGAAGGTCAGCCTTCTGGAATCTGGAGAGGAAGAGAGATCAGAGTATCCAGTGTACAAGGTCAATGTGCTGAACTTGAAAAATAAATGCATAGGGTTATGAATGATTTAACATGGAAGGAAATGGAAGTAACAGAATGAGCTGAGGTGGCTGTTTTTGTGGCTTGGACAGGCAGTGTTAGTTTCAGGGAACTGCTCTTACTGAGATCAGCTTTGTATGTTGTCACAATGGGAAGATGAGAAATAGCAGTAGGGCCTGTGGGAATTAGAGAAAGGCTTTCCCTGTGGGCAGACATGAGAATACAATGTGCCTTTTGCTGCACTGAGAAGCCCTTTCAAGCATGGCTTTTGGCATTCCCTTAATTCCCTCTCTTCAGCCAAAACCTTGCTGCATGGTCTGCCCAGAACCTTTATTGTGGATTAGGCTGACAGGTAGTAAGTACCCTGAAATCTTCTTTCCAGCAACAATGAGGAACAACTTGAAAGATCCATTTTGATGTGTCTTCTGTGCTCTTCATATTGGCAGCCTTCTAGATCCACAAGGCAAAGAAGCACCAAGCCGTCCATGCAAAATCCCCATCCATCAGTGCTTGTTTAAATCATTCCCAAGCTCCTTTGGCAGGCAGTTTTTTTTTGAGTATTTGTGGTGTCCACTTATAGGAAGTAATTTGTGTTAATACAGGTCATTGGTCCTAATAACCTCATTTTCAGAAATATTGGAAAATTCAGCATGGTGTTGTCTTATTTAAGCAGCCTACAGTTTTTGGAGAGAGAGCTATATAGCACATGGTCCAGTGTACCATTCACCTACAATGATGTAGATTTGCTTGGTCTTTCTGACACATTTTTGGTAAATGACAGTAACAGGGCCTCTCCACCATCCTCAACCCATATAAAGTTATAATTTAGACAAGAGGCAGGTTAGATACCTGCATGTGTGAGGCATTGGAAGTGTGGGGAGGGAAAAGGAAATTTATGACTAAGACATGGCCCGAATTTCTCAATACTGTGCAGGAGGGAAACATGGTAACCTTCAGTCTCAGCTTCAGAATAATATGCAGCTATACTACCTCTACCCTCTCTCACCCTCCCTGGTTCTGCTGGTGAACTAGGACTGAAAGGCCAGTTAGAAGAACATCTTTGCACCCCACCAGGCTATACCAACATCAGAACACAGAGTCTCTTGTATGGACTATATGGGCCAAGACTGTGAGAGTCACCATAGGCATTAATATACCAGGAGAGGGTATAAATGAGGCCTGTGAGTTTGTGATGGGTGGTAAGCATTGACTTGTACTTGCCTGGTCAGCTCTATAGCTTGGCTGTCTGTAGATGACACTGGAACAACAGCAGAGGTAGCAGAGCCCCTCTAACCATGAACTACATGCTTGCTTAGTCTAACCCAGTTCCTTATTCTCAAGAGAATGGAGAGTTATTTTTCATTGTTCAGAAAAGCCAAAACAACTCTGAAAGAACAGCCATTTATGCTAGCCAAACCCTAGGTCCACTTCCTTTCCTTTCCCTTCCCTTCCCGTGAGGGTCAGCTCCACAGCTAGCCATGTTTTCTCATGTTCACTGCCTAGCTTTGCCCTACTGAGCTCTTCTGTTCTTTAGTTTCCAAATAGAGGCATTCTTTTTAAGAGAGAAAGTGGTGATTATCATTTTGGAAACGTATAGGTGTTATTGTATAAAACCCAAACTAGGCAATGATCTAGCAGTCTTAGTCATGTATTCTCAAGAGGATATGTGTACAGGTAAACCAAGAGACACGTGCAAGCATGCAGCCCTAAAATAGCACCAGAGGCAATCAAATGGGTCATGGCATTGAAGCTAGGTGAACTTGAGGATGGATTAAGAGCAAGGGAATGGAATTCAAGAAGTGAAAAGTCAACAGTGCAAAATATAGCAAAGAGGTCACTGAACTAAAGATTCAACAAGGTTCTCTGGCTTGAGAATAGGAGCTTCTATTCTCTGAAGCATGGAAAGCTGGCAGAAGATCCCAGACTGCAGTAGAAAGAGGTGGAGACACGGAGGCCAGTAGGTTGGTAGCCCTGACCAGAGCCATTCAGAGGCCGAAAGCCATACAGATGGACACCACTGGGGAATTCAATAGCTCCCATGACCATAAGAGACGGTAGCTTTCTTTTTCCCCTCCTTTATTTTGTGCCAATTCTGGGGCTTGAATTCAGGGCCCTGAGCTCTCACTTGGCTTTTGTGTTTAAGGCTGGCATTCTACCATTTAAAACCATATCTTCATTTCTAGCTTTTTGCTGGGTAATTGGAAAGTCTCATAGGCTTTTCTGCTTTGGATGCCTTGGAACCACAGTCCTCAGATCTCCGCCTTCTGAGTAGCTAGGATTATAAATGGGAGCCACCAGTATCCAGTTCTTTTCATTCTTAAAAGCTTAAACACAAAGACTTAAGAATTAACTCAGCCCTCAAGATCTCTAGTTTTCTTTTCACCCTTGCTCCAGTTTACTGACATAAAATTGAAAAATGAAAGTTCTATATACTGAGAAAAAGAATAAACTCATAGTTAGTGAAATGGTTCAAGTGGAGAGGAAATGTCCCCACGCTTTGTGAAGTTAGACTATATTCTACTGGGAAGCTCTTGAAAAATAGCTGGGTCAGGTATTTCCGCAGGATGTTGGGTTCATGGCCTTTAAGACAGCAACTTACTGCTGGAAGCATCACTGTTTGCCTGAGTACGTGGCCCTGAGCTTACTTACCAGGCTTTAAATTACAGTTCTGGGAAGGAGACATCAGACATCAGTTAATTTCATCTTCATTTTTTCCCCTATATTATTTATTTAGTGCCAACAGCCAGGCTTGAACTCAGGGCCTCTCACTACTCACTGAGCTTTTTTCCTCATAGCTGATGCTCCACTTGAGCCACATCTGTCCAGCATTTTGCTAGTTAATTAGGGATGATGTCTTGTCATCTTTTCTGCCCAACCTGGCTTCAAGCTGAAATCTTCCAGGTCTAGTTTCCTGAGTAGCTGGGATTGCAACCATGAGCTACTGGTGGCTACTACTTCTTATTTACCTACCTTCTTGTCTTTTTCCTGTTTCCTTTCTCTGCTTTGTTGTTGTTGGTCATGGGCCTGAACTCTGGGCCTGGGAGCTCTTCCTCAGCTCTTCAGCTCAAGGCTAGCGTTCTACCACTTGGGCCACAGTGCCACTTCCGGCTTTTTCTGCTTATGTGGTACTGAGGAACCAAACCCAAGGCCTCATGCCTGCAAGGCAAGTGCTCTACCACTGAGCCGCTTTCCTAGCCTCTTCCATTTTTATAGCCTCCCTGCTCACCATTTCAAACCTTTACCATGCCCCATATGACAGTGAGAGATAAGATTTCATGGGATAACTCTACCATATCACAAGAGACCTGGCCTTCTGGAGGCACTTGCTCTCTTTGGGTGATTACTCCTGTTCCTTGCTATCTGTCTGCGTATAGGAAGACAAGCCCCTCAGAAGGAGATGAAAAAGCCCAAGCAGGTAAAGGCAGGTGGAGGAAGGTGCACACAAATGTGAGAGGCATCAGAGATGGGGAATGGTTGCATACAGGAGCCTCATCACATGAATAAGTATATCAAGGATTTGGCAGTCAGGCTTCCTTGTCATTGGAAAAGAGAATTACAAAATGAAAGGGGAAATGTGCCCTGTGGTATTTGACTGGAATTGGAAATATGTGTGAAAAATTCATGTTTTCCAATATTTACAGAGATAAGACAGGTGTAAATATGTACATATACAAACAACACATGTTTCCTAATGCTGTTTACCAGTAGGTCTTGGGAACATGATATGTCTGTAGCAAATAGTGCAGGTCCACATCTTAGTTTTGGGATGCTACTACTCTTCAGTGAGAAGAGGCAGCGCTTTTTGAAGTAAATTATTCTGGCTCTAGAGGCAGGAAAATACAAGTCTGGAACAATGCAGTGCTTCAAGAAAGGTGAGGGCAGCTCTAAAAACCCCAGAAGCTGGCATTTGGGGTTCCCATTGTTTAAATAGGGATACAGGTGGACCCATTGCAACAATGAGATGTACAAGTCATTATGTTGAAAAACGAACTTTACAACTTTGGCCAGGAGGGGGGGAGAGGGAGGGGAAAGCGAGGGTGTGGGGAGAGATGGGAAGGGATGGGAAAACAAAGGAGGAGGCAACAATGCTTGATAAGAATACAATGGGATGTACAAGTCGTTATGTCGAAAACAAACTTTAAAACTTTGGTGTGTGGGGGGAGGGAGGGCAGCGGGGAGGATTGGGGGGGGGGCGGGGAGGAGGATGGGAAGTGATGGGAAGGGGAAACAAAGGAGGAGGCTACAATGCTTGATAAGAAATGTACTCATTCTCTTGCCCATGTAATTGTAACCCCTCTGTACAGTATTTTCAGAATAATAATAATAAAAATAACAGGTCTCTGATCCTCTGTTAGTTCCAAGTCACGTAAGTCAAAGGCAGACAAGGTGAGCTAGTTAGATGGAGAGAATATGAGAGAGACAACTAGATACAATGCTATAATTGGAATTGGATCCTTTTGTAACAAAGAGCATCACCAGAGTAACTGGTGAATCTTCACTGAGGTTTGAGACCAAGTCACATATCCCTGCCTTGCATTCTCCTTATTTTGATATTTGCAGCAGGGCCAAGTAGGCAACTTCCCTTGTTTGTAGAGCATAATGGGGCAATCCACCATCTCTTTCTTAAATAAAGAGCTCTTTGCAACTTCTGTGTTTCAAAAATTCTAAAAATATTTACTAAATCTAATAGCATAGCCAATGAGGGAAAAATACTTAAGAAAGCAAATACAAAATTCTTCAGATTCATTGTATTCATATACTACTTTGTTGCATGGCAACTCCTTTATACAACTGCATAAAAATATATAATAAAGTTAAAAAGTCAATAGCAAAATTCTCTTATTTAGAAGAGACTCTGAGAACTTAAGAAAAATTCAGTGCTTGTGGTGGACCACACAGAGCTTCCTGATCTGTCTTTGCCTCTCACAGGTTCTTTGATGGGAGACATGTAATATTATCTGTGAGCTCCATTGTGACTAGAAAGTGACATCCACCTGATCACTGGTTAGGAGAACGCACCTGTCCAAACCTGTCAGCCCAGTGACTCAGCCTGCTTTGATGGAATGGGAAAAAGTCTGAAGTGTAGCTGGATATGAATTGTAGCCCAACTACTAGTCTTCTCTTCTGTTTCAGTGAATGTAGGAAGTGAAAGGATCTGGAGAATGTGTGTTATTACAAAACAGATCTGTGCTTGAAAGGGATAGCAGTGGGTTCTATGAGAGGGATCTAATACAAGATAGCTTAGATTTGATGAGAGACTCAGAGTTCAGAGCATGGATGGCGACCAGCCTCCCACCACCTCTGCAACTTTGTCTTTCCTGGAGAAATCCTGTCTGAAATGGCTTTGGGAGGCAGTATTGTGTTACTGGGGAATGTGCTGGGAGTCAGAGAAGTAGTCTCAGCATCTGAAATGCACAACTAGCTCATGGGAACCCTATGATCAAGGGTAAAGAAACCTGGATGATGCTGTTTTGAAAATATCTCTTTGCTTAACTTAAAAACAAAACAGAGGGCTAGGAAGCTGGCTCAGTGGTAGAGTGCTTGCCTAGCATGCATGAGGCCCTGGGTTTGATTCCTCAGCACCACATAAGCAGAAAAAGCCAGAAGTGGCGCTGTGGCTCAAGTGGTAGAATGCTAGCCTTGAGCTGAAGAGCTGAGGGACAGCGCCCAGGCCCAGAGTTCAAGCCCCACGACCGACCAAAAAAACTCCAAAACAAAAAACAAAAAAACAAATAAGATGATGCTTTGTTACACTTTCTAGTATTTTCAGAGCAAGAGTGGCAAAAGGATGACACTTCTTTGGACAACTGCTCTAAGTTTTACTCTTGGAAAGGAGCTACTGAAGATGTCACTTGTCTTCCTAACCATTTGACCTCTCAGAAGGTGGAGAATCAGTGAGCAAAATGGCTGCTCTGGAGTAAACTCTCACCAGTGGAAAGGAATTGGTTGATAATATGCAAATGAATGATGAGACTCTCAGGAGAGATGTTCACATTATCTTGGTCTTTTCTTTAGACTCCCGAAGCTCTTTATTTATATCATACTTTTGTTCTCCTTTCAATCTTGTCACTATAGACAATAGACTCTCTTCACAATATTGTCCCTTGAGGACCGAGAACACATCATGTTATCATTGTGTTTTTGATGTCTGGTGTAGTAGCTTGTGAATGCAGAAAATTAAATGTGCAGAGAGGGGATATTAAGAGCATTGTGGCTTCCCTACTTGCAGGTTGAGCTGACAATATCCCTTATGTTTTTTTTTTGTAAATTATACAATGCTTTCATTGTAGAAAACTGAAAACTTCAGAAACTTATGATGCAATATGAACTTTCCCTAGTACTCTCAGTACAGCTCTGTATTCTGAAGTACTTTCTCATCATCTTTGATATATAAAATATTTCTTTATAATTAGGAACATACAGCATCTACGTAATGCTTTTCACCTTATATCCCGAGTCTCTTTCATGCTATCCAAGGTCTTCTTTTTAAAATTATGTCTGGAAGTTATGGAAGTGAAACATCTTCATTGGCTGTGAGTCCGCAGAATCTGGACCAACTGAGGAGTCAGAAAGAAACTCTTCTACTGACAATACAGGGATCGGCACAGTGGGGAGATAAGCGGAGACCCAGGCTATTCCTTCTGATCCAGGTGTTGTTTCCCAGTCATTGGTGGTATAGTCCGGAAGGTGAGCTGAGTGTGGAAGGTAGAGCCAGGTCTGAGGGGGGAGATGGAAAGCTCAGAGGGGATGCCTGAGGAGTCACCAATCTCTACAGTTTAAGAATGACTGATTCCAGTGGCTCAGGCCTGTAATCCTAGCTACTCAGGAGGCTGAGATCTTAGGATCAAAGTTCCAAGCCAGCTTAGGCAGGATAGATTAAAAAAAAAAATCTGTGAGCCTCTTATCTCCCATAACCACCAAGAAGCCAAAAGTAGAGCTCTGGCTTAAGTGGCAGAGCATCAGCCCTAGCAAAAAAATGTTAAGGGACAGTGTGTAGGCTCTGAGTTCATACATATACATATGTGTATGCATATATATGTATACACTCACAAACACACATATACAACCAACTGCTGGCTGCCCAGTTAGCAGAATCAAAAGTGGTAGGTGGGAACTACAATGATATAACTTTGGGTACATAGGCAGGTTTGAGAGCTGTTTAGAAGACAGACATTCTGTGTGGTATGGAGTGGCTGGCTTCAAGGACTTCAGGGGGAAAGAGGTAGCTGCAGTTTTGTTTATAAGCTTTTGTCTTGTGTGAGCAATGGAATGGTTTGGATACAATATTTGCCTCTGAGTCTCATACTGTAGAAAAATGAGTAATAGCTGTAGTTTGCATTTAATCCAAAGCCACCTGTTTTCAATTCTGAGCAGCTCAGGGAGACCTGCCAGTGCTTTCCTGTGCCCACCCACTGTGGTCTAGTAAGGCCTGTGGCTTCCTCTCTGGTCTGTTTCATTGAGTCTTAAAAGTCAGTTGAAGCCCCAACCCTGTTCATACAACTGTGGTCACTACAAGGGCATGTTTGTGTCAGCAACAGTGATGGCTTGTGCTTTTGCTTTCAGTGAACCCCAAATTTAAGATCTCTTCTATCACTGACAGTGTGTATGTATTCTGAGATTCTGAACACCTCCCAGCAGTGGGCATGCTTCTCCAGGTCCCAGGAGACCATTTCTTGGGCTTGGAAGGCTGAAGAATCCAATTCTCCCTCTAGTGGTCAGAGCTCGAAATATTACCATGCCCGGCAGAGACCCAGAGCAAATAGACATTCAGGAGCCATTTCACAGGACTGAAATTCCACATGACTACCAGTCTGTTCGCAGTCCTGGTCCAGGGTGCTTCTCTCTCACGAGCTCTTGAAAGAATGCCTGGTTTTTCTTAAATCTGAACTCTGGGTTCACCCTCCCCCACGTATGTTATTTCTTAGGCATTTTGCAGAGGAGTGTGTGTGTGTGTGTGTGTGTGTGTGTGTGTGTGTGTGTGTGTGTGTGTGTGTGTGTGTGTGTGTGTGTGACTTTTCTTTCCAATTTCAGCTACTCTGCTAGAATAAATCTATTATCAGCTAGGTCCTAGCATTTAACAAAATCCTACACAGGTATGCATGCATGCATGTGTGTATGCATCTTTCTCCTGTTTTTAATCGGCTTTTATGAAACTTAAGAGGCAGAATCCAAGGGTGACAATGGGATTGGTCCCCCAAAACCTCTTCTATCTTAACCAAGAGGGGTATTTCATACCAGGGAGCAACTATTACAGCGTTTTTCTTCCAAAACCCCATTTCTACCTCCCCACATCTCAGATCAAAAGGAAATCCTTATACGTGAGGAGCTGCAATCTTTTGCAGCAATAGGTACCTTATTGGCAAAGGTACCTCTTTGTGTAAGTCATCATCTCTCTGAACCATCACTACTCAGATTTGATCTTCCCTTCTACGTTAGTCAGAGTTGTTCTTAAGAATGTTCATTCAATTCACAAAGTGGATGGTCCTCTGCATCTGTGTGTGCCACAATGATGGATAGAAATCAGCCTCCAATAGAAAATATTTGGGGGAAAAATTACATCTGTGATGAACATGTAAAGATATTTTTTTCCTGTCATTTCCTAATACAGTAAGACAAGTAGTTGAGTGAATTTACATTGTATTAGGTGTTCTAATTTAGATGATTCAGAGTGTATGGGAAGAGATGGGTAGGGTGAATGCATTTTATGTAAGGCTGTAAACACCTGTGGATTTAGGCATCTCTGGTGAGTCTGAGACCACCCCCCCTGGAGATATAAAGGGACAAGTGTATAACCTAGCTAGATGGGTAGCCTGGGACTTGACAGTTGTTTTTTTTTTTTTTTTAATAACAAAACCTAAGATGCCCAGAAACCTAAACAGTGTTTTTATCCTGTCTTAGGTCATATGACAAAGCACTTCTGGGTACGCAAAATGGGACCATTAACTTGCCTTGTTTGTCTCAACCAGGCCATGCCTTGACACCTTTCCCTTTGCAACACGAGTCACCACAAGGGGAATCTACTTTATCTTCTCAAAGAGCCACCAGATACCAGGGCTTTCTTGTTTTTGTCAAGCGAAGTGCTCAAACTTACCTTACCTGATTCACAGATTACATGGTAGGCATACAGAAAGGACAGGTAATTTTTTTTCTACTCCTTTTATTACCCTGACAGAGTCCTTAGACAGCAAAAAATACTGTACAACTACATGAATACATTTCACTTTATGTAGGTGTCAAGTTCCCAGATTAGGTGCCTCCCATAAAGCGGAGGCAAGTTCTCACTCTACTATGAATGTTGCATGGAAGCCTGCTATTGGGAACAGCCAAATAAGGGCATTTATGAGGCTATGGTCATAATGGCATGAGCAAGATCATTCTGACATCATGCCCACATGCTTGCTTGCTTGCTTTTTATTCCATCCTCCTAAACAAAGGGTCAAAGGACAGCACTAAACAAAGGAGGAAGGTAATGGGTCTGATTGTTTGACCTTTAGGAATAGACCAGTGAGGCTGAGGATGTAGCTCAGTGGAAGAGTATTTATGTAGCATGGCAAGGTTCTATGTCCAGCACTGCCAACACCCAAAAATCAAAACCAATACCAGATCAAGAGTGGGCTTCATTTGGGCTGGACTTCTGCTGAGATGAGATGTATTGGGCTGATGGCTGATGTCTCTGGTCACTTTGTGGATTTAAATTATAGGCAAGAAGAGGAGTAGAAGGGGTTTTCTGATTAAAAAAATATATTTTTAGTCCAAATCGAGTATTACATACTTTTACCTATTCCAGTGTCCTATGTTGAACAGTGAGATCTGAAGTGAAATGAAATTCTGAGATACATTTAATCTACTTAAAAAATGGACAGGAAGAATAGTTTTAGATATTTTTTTATTCAAAGGTTCTCAAAAGAAATAAAACAGAAAAAGCTAACAATCTGATCAAATGTACAGTTCAAAAATGTCTTTTGGCGTTTAACAAGTCCTAGGAAAGAAAACTACAGAGTTATCTTGAACCGGACAAATAAGTTACCACCGGCAAGTTTGTGGCGCTAGTAAAACACAAATAAAAAATTAACTCTCTTGATCATATAGATATCTCTATGAAAATCTTTTTTTCAATCTGTACAAAAGGTCTTTCTTCATAAATTAATTTTTTTATAATTTAATGGCTGTCTACTATGTGATGTTTAACTGATTTTTTTCTTTTTTTTTTATGTACAGAGGTTTGTTTCCCAAATCTTACCCAGACGAGTATGGCACTTAGTTCAGACATTTCTAGCAGCAGATTTCCCCTCCCCTTCTAACTGAGCTATCCATTTTCTTTCTTAACTAATGCAAAAAAATATCAAGTAGTGAGAGACCCAGGTTCAGAAACATACTCAGTTCATGGAGGGTGCTGCGTACAGTCTGGACTTTCACAAAGCAGTAATATTTCAGGGAGCATAGAACCAATAATACCACAACTTAAAAAAAGGAAACAAAATAAAAAATAAAAAAAACCCAAAACACATTTCTCTTATGACTATTTAATTTTTTACTAGAATCTACACTTCTCGGAGCAGCAAGGACTTTTGAAACTATGAAATGTCACTGACATCGATAATCAAATACAAGCAATAAAATTTAAGAACTAAAAAATACTTGAAAGAAACAACTGCTTAGCCCTAGCTCCTGAGCTAGGAGGATTTGGTCTGTGGAAACAGGAAGGGCCAGCAACCTGTCCCAGCACAAAAGAAAACAGACTCTGAGGTAGATAACTGATCATACACAGCTGACCAGACAAGTACACAGTTTTGGAAGACAACTTAATTTATCATTGCTTTGAAAACATACGCAATTGCTTTAAGAAAAGAGCTTTAATAACAGTGAATCATCTCCTATGTACTAAAGTAGAAATAACTGTGTATTTATGAATCAGGAATTTCATAGTTTCAAAATTGGTTTTCTTTACACTTAAACACTTGTAGTGATGCAAAGTGTGGCACTGCTTGGGTCCAAATCTTCCTTCATGCTTTTTGTTGTTGTTGTTTGTCTGTGTGTGTCCATACATCAATTAAAACTATAAAACCTAAATGCAAAGGTACAAAAAAGGCACATCCTCCTAACCGCAAACTGGTCCGGCAAAAATAAAAGAGCACAGAAGATGTGATGCTGAGACAAGTTGGAGCTACTGGTTACTGGCTCTTCGGTCTTTGGTGAAGTTACCTTTAAAAGTGCCAAGTCGTTTTTTTTTTTTTTTTTTTTTTTTTTTACTTTTTCAAATTTACCTAATGAGAGAGAGAGAAAGAGAGAGAGAGAGAGAGCGAGAGAGAGAGAGAGAGAGCTAGTAGCCAATCATTTTGCTTCTATTCCTATCTCAGCATATGTTTGAAGAGAAATCCTTACTTTTAGCTTTTGCCATTTGATTGCAATAGCAACATTTTCTCGGTTTGCCAGGTTGCAGGCATAATCCTCACTCTAAAGCACTATCATCAGTATAAAGGAAGGACAAAACATGGGTGACTCCCCTCCCCCACCCCCCCACCCCCAGTCCCAACGCTACCTACACTAAATCTAGAACATCAAGTTAGTTTTTTTTTTCCTGAAAAAAAAAAAGGCAAAAAAGACTTTACATTGCATCATACAGCAGATATCCTAAATCAGTCAAACTAGCAGAGGAAACTTGGCATACAGCCTTACAAACAAGTTACCCTATTAAAATTTCCCCAGTCAGAAAACGTGTTTCACACAAAACATTTTTCCCTTCTTGCATTTCACTACCTTACACATTATGTGAAAAAAATCATTAAAAACACCTACTACATATTTAAAAAAAGCCAAAATTTCAGCAACTTTTATTGACTACCTTTTAAAAGCCCTATGCTGCTGTTTTACAAGGCATAATAGACCAGCTCATTTGGTCAAAGCATTCTACATCATTAGTTTGAACTAACTTTTTACTGAAACAGCTACAGCATCAAAAGAGTTAAGGCAAATTGGAATTCATAGAAAAGGATAAGACACTTCACACTACGTGGAAAGAAAAATGGGAAGCTAAGAAAAGACATGGACAGAAACATCGAGTGACAGGAACACTCGCCCAGCAAGCACAAACACATGGGTGAAGTCGGACGGTTAAAACTTTAGAAAGCCTGCTTCATACAGCTGAAAAAAAACACAAATTAAACACAAAATGAACAAAACTACAAAAATCCGGTCATGCACTTGGATAAGTCTTCATGGTCTTTGTGCATACCCAGAAAATTGAAGTTTTCTTTTTTTTTTTTTTCTCTCATTTTTTTCCTTTTTCTTTTCTTTTTTTTTTTCTTTTTTGTTTTTTCTTTTTTTTTTGCATCATAACATTTGATAAAAATCTTTTTGTTTTTTTGTTTTTTTTTTGTTTGTTTTTTACTAAAATAAACCTGTTCAGGGGAACAGCTACTAGATGAATTTAAGGGTTTTATGCACCTTATAGAACTTATAGCAAAAATAGTTTTAGTTGATTTCATTATAAATAACATTTTCAAGAACCTGTGCAAAACTGTCAATAATTTCCTAAAGCACAATTGATCAGAAAAATCCATGATTGTTCAGCCTTCACACCCTTCTTCATGTAAGAGCATCCTTCTGTACACCTGGAAAAGATGAAGAACAGATACTTTTGTAGACTGAGTATAACAGCAGATTTCCTTCTTGCTTTAAATAGACATGTGTTTGAGGAAGGCTCTATTCATCACTGGTTGTAGAGTAGGAGATGTACATCCTGAAACTGAAGTAGTATTTTTCTTTCTTTTTGCATTAGTAGGGTTTGAACGGAGGGCCCTGCACTTACTAGGCAGGCACTCCAAATGTGAGGCAAGCCCCCAGGCTTGAGGGGCAATTTCAATGCCTTGAGTTCTCTTTTCAAGTCTGGGACTCATACGAATGCTTTTCTTCAGTAAGAGGACCAGAGTCAGATTCATATGGCTCTCCAAACTGGCAGTACATGTGTTACCACCAAAGCAATCCAGAAGCCAGTCACACATAGTAGTTATTTTATAGCAATAACCATGGTAAAGCAAAAAGTTGGAAAATATGAGAGCCAAGAAACAGCTGGGAAGACAATCTTTTGTATTTAAGGATACTGACATTAAATCTAAACTCACAAATCAAGATCTAGCTAATCTTTTAAGACTGAGGTAACATGATATACTACATGTCCTTTAGTTGATAAGTATCTGAGCATACAATATAGGATACTTATGCAACTATATTTTTTTAATACCTGCTATCCCATGGTGATATAGATTTTATGTTTTGGGGGATAATAAATATATATTTTGCTTCAATAATACTCAATATTCATTATTTTTAGGCAGAATGGTAAATCTGCAACTTCACACAATCTGATTTTTTTTTAACACTTTAATAAGGCTCTTTTGCTTATAATTAAAGCAGGATGATCAAATCTGAGTCATTCTCTATATAATTCTCTATATAAATTTTTGAGGAAAACCCCAAAACAACAACAACAACAGAAAACATTAGACGTTGCTTGATGTTAGCCCCATGGTTATGGAGACCTTTCCCTCATACCTCACAGTTACTTATTAGGTTGAAAGGTATATGGAGAATGATCATTAGATGTCTCTACAGCCACCTGCTGTTGAGCACTTGCTTCCTACAATGAAACAGAATGGAAGAGACAGATTAGCAATGACAGCCAAACTCTGCTTCATAGACTGGATTGCATACCAGGGCATATACTTTAAACTCAAGCATATTAAGTGAGTTCCCTTATGTCATGTAGAGTTTTTTGGGTTTTTTTTTGATCATGGGGGCTGAACTCTGGGCCTGGACGCTGTTCCTGAGCTCTTCAGCTCAAGGCTAGCGCCCTACCACTTGAGCCACAGCGCCACTTCCAGATTTTTTTCTACTTATGTGGTGCTGAGGAATTGAACCCAGGGCCTCATGCATGCGAGGCAAGCACTCTACCACTGAGCCAACTTCTCAGCCCTCACATAAAGTTTTTAAGGCTTTTAATTAGCTGAAATATGGTAGACCCATGGGACCTCCCTCTTTGAAAGTTGACTTGTCTATTCTTATCCCCTGGGAACAGATGTGGTATGGTATGGAATCTAAGACATGGTACACATATACCTATATATGGTAGGGTCTAGAGTCGTATTTCATAATCAAACATATCAATAGTTCTATAGTGAAAGAGGAATATGTTGCCTTGCCAATGCAAGTTAGGCCTGGGTTTTGCCAAAGGCCAGGTTATTTTTTTTCCTGTTTCCTAAAGTGGTTACAAAGAGAATTCGCATTTTCATAAATTTTTGGAGAGTTTTGCAATTGCAGATAAGTCCTTGTGGGTTCTGGTAACTGTGGTTGTGTAACGTTGCACAATTAGAAGCAATAATAATAAGCCACATTTCTATGGTCCTTCCTGGAAATGGAACTTCTGGTATCTGCCTACTGGGTGAGATCAACTGGATTTCTGAATTTCCTTGGAATTTTAAGGGTGTTTTACAGAAAAAAAAATTTTTTTTCTGTCTAATCACAATTCAGATGATTGGATTTTCCTATACAGGTATCTTCCAAAATAAGAACTAAGCATGTTTAGCTATCCCAATAGCCTCTAGGAAACAGATGTGGTTTCTGTTATCCCTACTACATGACTGAAATATCAGCTTTTCTTATTAAGTATTTGAATTATGATTATTTTTGTTATTCTTATTAATACTAACATAATCTCCTTAGTACTGGGACTGCAAACTGCAGTTTTATCTTAATGTTCCTGTATCATTTTGGGGTAACAATAAAGAGGCTATGAGATATACTCAAGATTAGAAAACATTTGGAGAGTCTTAGGCATGCAATCTAGATAGTATACTCTCTATGAGGAGAATTCTATTTTGTAACTGAAAACACTTTCTAGGTGAATACTCCTGGTACAGGTAATTCTTCATGCATGTTTGACTGTTGATAGATTTTGCTTTGGGTTCTACTGAATTTACCCATTTCTTAAGCTAAGCACTGCCAGAATGGCCTTTGGATGCCAGTACCAACCTCGACAGGAACTGCCGTCGTCTGCATGTGTGTGTACTGTGGCAGGTAGGCTCCTTGCATGGCTGATGTCGCAGGCATGTACTGAAAAAAAGAAGGCGGTCAGGAGGGGCAGTGGTAAGCCACAAAAAATGCAGAGTACCTGGGGAATTTGAGAAGACACTCAAATGAGCTCTCCTTAGTTAGCATATACAAATGTGTCACATGGAAGGTGAAGTCCAAGTTTTCAGCTTTTCTAATTTATCAAAATAAAAATCCCATGTTCAGCCAAGCATCAGTGGCTTGTGTCTGTGTTCCTTGCTGCTCAGGAGGCTGAGATCTAAGGATTATGGTTCAAAAGCCACCAGGGCAGGAAAGTCTGGGAGTCTTTTATCTAAAAAACTAAAAAACAGGACGTAGAGCTGTGGCTCAAGTGGTAGAGCAGTCTTGAGCAGGGACAATGTCTAGGGATAGTACCCAGACCCTGAGTTCAAGCCCTATAACCAGCATGCACATGCATGTGTGTGTGTGTGTGTGTGTGTGTGTGTGTGTGTGTGTGTGTGTGCGCGCGTCCGTGTATGCATACGTGCGTGTACAAAAGCGTGCGTGTGCAGGCGTACACACACACACACACACACACACACACACACACACACACACACACACACACACACACACAGAATCCACAAGAAGGGAAGACTGTACTGTCCTTTGCTCTTTAAGGATACTGTGGACACAGGCTGAATCAAATGCCCATTGCTTATAACCTAAACTCTATCATCAGCCTCCAACCTGGAATCTGATCTAGTATCAGTTCAACCTACTACCCACCCAATCTCCTGGGTTCCAGTGAAATAATTCACCACCAGGGTAATGATTCAGTGCTTCCAAATTTGGCAAAAAGAATAGTGAAAAAAATATTTCCTGTCTTTTTCAGTACGAATCACCTTTATCTTTTACTTGCCGAGATGCAGGCTTTAGACACTGCTTATAAAATCTATATATGGGCATGTGTGGGTGCTACATTTTGGCAAAGGAGAGTTGACATTCAGCCGATGAATGAAAATGTCTGGCTATTTACTTTGTGGAAGGCAATGTGGGCAGGGAAGAGGGACCAGATACCATCTTTGTCATCCCTGAGTGCACGATTTGATAGAAAAGATTCAGGCAGTATTAATTGATGCTCCTCTGTCTGCACAGACACATGATATTAATTTGCCACCTACTGTTCCGGTGCTGCCTAGGGAAAGATGACTCATCTGCTGGGCCAGGGGGCTGATCATAGATGCCGGCTGTAGTGACATGGTATGCTCCATTGAGGGAGTTAACACAGCGCCCTAGAGAGGTGAGACAAGAACAAGTCAGACAAGCTGAAGGAGTTACCTTTTACAAGAGAAATCCCTTTGTTTGCTAAAGCACATGAAGCAAAGATAATTTCCCTTAAACTTGGAAGTGGTATCACAAACAATTTCCTAAAACCTTCCAGATGACTTTTCCTGAGGCTTCATAAGCATCTGAGGGGAAAAAGTGTGTTGTCACAAAGGCCACAAACATCCCTTAATTAAGCTAAGCTCCAGCAGGAGGAGCTGCAACAGGAAATCAGCTGGGACGTCTGTTGGCTGGCGAGAGCTACAATATGCCTTCCTAAAAAAAGACCAGGTTTTTTTTTTTCTTTTAAAAGAACTACAAAACAATATGACCAATATGGTGATTTGTTTAAAAAATATTCTACACAAGTCACTTGGTTCAAGGTGTAAGTTGTTAGAATCAAGAGTATATTCTTCACTTACTGTCTTTCTCAGAAGTTTATTATTGGTGTGCCCTTGGGAGAGAGGCCAGTTTGGGCAGGCTGAATAATTCTACCTTAGTTTCATGTTCTTTTTTAAAAAGTTTAAAAAATGTTGGTTATTAAAAATGTATTTAAGAATGAAGAGAAGAAGAGGGGGAAGAATGCAGTGAAGAATTCAATGTATATACTGCAAAATTCAAACATGTAAGGCAAGGGGTGGGTGTGTGTGGATGAGAATGTTGAAGGGGATGACACTGACCAAGATGCATTGTATTTATAGACTACTTTGTTAAATGACACCTCCTTTGTACAACTACTTAAAGATAATTAACAAAAAAAAACAAGAAAAAAGGAAAATAAACTGGGTGCCAGTGGCTCATGCCTGTAATCCTAGCTACTCAAGAGATCTGAACCAGTCCAGGTAGGAAAGTCTGTGAGCCTCTTATCTCCAATAAACCATCAGAAAAACTGGAAGTGGTGTTGTGGCTCAAGTGATAGACTTGAGCTGAAAAGCTCCAGAGTTCAAGCTCTACCATCAACAAAGAAAAAAAAAAAGTAAACTAGAGAGGAAAGGAATAAAAACTACAATCACCCATATTCCAGCCTGTAAATAGAACCAGTATGTATGAACAGCACTGGGTACTACCGCTGGAGTTATAGACTCTATGCACATAGCCAGCCTACAGTCAGAGAACATGAAGACATTTCATATTTGGGGATGTGACTTTAATTTAGTATTATATTTAAACATTAACTTATTGAAAGCTGTGCTATTACCAGTATTAGGTTGTGATACATTCATTGTATAAACCAAAATTCAGTCAATTGTGATTGTATCTTTGAGTTGTATAATTTTTCCTACAATGCTCAATAGGAAATGTACTCATTACCTTGCTCATGTAACTGTAACTCCTCTGTACAATGTTTTTACAATAAAAAATGTACCAAAAAATGTTCTATGGACTTGACCATTCCTCTTCACTTTTGCCATCGCCTGATTTCCAGAGAATGCAATGTTCTAACACTCCACAAATGGTACTACATGCTTGTTATCACTGTAGCTACTATAACCTTAAGTGTACTGTTATTTATCAAGAATTAGATATTCAACTGAGGGCAGAGATGGATGTGAACATACTTTATAATTGTGGCTTAAACCAACCAGTTTGAATCTGGATGGCAAAAGGCATTGGACTCTTGGATCAAAACTTTCTGCTAATATTCTTCATGACCTCTCAGACATGAAATGAAAATAACTGTCTTCTAAAAGTTGTCAAAAAGAAAGATACATTTCATTTTTATTGTATATCATAAAAAATAATAGAGTAACATAAAAATGACTCAGAAGCCCAGAATGTGGAGGAATTTCCTGATTCTGTTTTTCACATTCCCTCACACTATCTGTAGGATGGTAGTTTACTAAGACGAACCCAAATTAAAAATGTGTTGATTTCCAGTATTCCAAAATAGGGCAGCATCAAGTGGTCAGAGACAGAGATTGCTATGGTTATGTGTGGGCCAAATGACTCTTAGAAGAAAATTTGATCATATTATTTTGTTATGCATACATGTATGTGTAGATTTGTGGATATGTGTGCAAAAGTAGAGATACATGTACAAATGATCATATATGCATAAATTCATATGTCATCAGAGAAGTCTTGTGTTGCATGTTTTATTTGCTTAAGAGAAGTCATATGCTCAGAGCTTCTTATCTTTAGATTATTTCACACATACAGTTTTATATTGCTTAGTACCTACTTTAGGAGGAATATTTAAGTGAATTCCTGCCTTATATAAGGCCAAGAGTTCTTTTACTAAGTAATCCATCCATTTTTTTAATAAATATTGTGAACTGTCTTGCTAATCTTTTTGTTCTGGTTACTAGAAAACTTAGGCTGTGTCATGGCAAGTATGCAGATCACTGTGGACATTCTTAGCTTGGTTTGTGATCCTGTTCTCTTAGTTTCCAACTTTTAAACTCCTGCTTTAACTTAAAAAACTGGCTTTGAAAACACATTAAATAATAAGGTGAAGTAGGATTAATATTAGAAGAAGAGTACACTGCCTCAAATAGAATGTACTTTATTTTCAATATTTAAAGAAATATTTAAAAAAAGGAAGGGGTAACATTGATCGACAAGTCATGCATTCATTGCCTTACTCATGTAATTGTAACCCCTCTGTACAGCATCTTTACAATAAAATAAAATTAAAAAATTATTATCTTTAAGTAGTTGTACAAAGGGGTTTCAATTCAACTTATCAGTTTATGACTAATATGCATCTTGATCAATGTCACCCTTTCCATCCTCCTCTCTCATATCTTCCAAACCCACTCATCCCCTGTATTCACTCATCCTTCCCTTTACCATTCGTCTGCCCTTCCCCCCTTGGACATGTCCCTCATCCCACAACACATATTCTGGCTCTATACTATTCATTTTGTTGAACTGTAAGTTATTTCCCCTGTATACACCATACTTCAGTCAATTTGTGTTTATGCATATGTTCCTGTATACGTCTTCATATGTTTGAGATTTATCTCCCTGAGCATGACTTAATTCACGTAATAGTCCATTCATTTCCCTGCAAATGGCATATTATTCTTCCTGATGGATGAGTAAATTCTTATATGTATAGTATATACATTAAAGTATATTTTTAATATATATAGTTATATAACATGTAACAAAGTTCATGTTATATATATTATGAAATATTTATTTCATTTCTATATACTATATAAACTTTAATAGTGTGCTTTTATACAGTGTAAAATATATATTTCATTTATATAATATAAGGTCTTCCCCGGGCCATGCAGACCCTGTGCAGACACCTCCCTACCTCTTGGCTAAGTTTCTGCTGAGTATTTGTGATACCTAGATAACTGGCACACCTGGAAGCAGTCACCTCCCCTCCTGCTCACATCCTGGGCCTGCCCTAGTCATCCCTCCCATCTGAGTTGTCCCAGGCCCCAAGGTGGTATCTGGATCCAGTGTGGCCACACCTTTCGCCCACCTGGCCATACCTCTTCCCATCCCTTGCTTAAATAAGTCCTGGCCGAGGGGTGGGTCACCCTTTCGGCCATGCCTCTCCATCATGCATGGCAGGGGCAGCAGTTCAGTAAACAAACTTCTTTTCCTGCCTAAATACCACATGGTGTTCTCTTTATCGGCAACCCAATGAAACCTACCTTACATATAATATATAATGTATTTACTTATATATAATATGTATAGTATACAATATATATTTTATTTATGTAATACATTATTTATATATCACAGCTTATTGATACACTCATCCACTGTACGTCAACTGGGCTGTTTTATAACTTGGTTATTGTGAATAGTGAAGCGATAAACATGGGTATGCAAATGTCTTTGCTGTATCCTGATGTGGAATCTTTTGGATCATAGCCCAAGCGTGGTACCTCCAAAGTGCCTTCCATACTGGTTGCACTAGTTTATACTTTCACCAGCAATGTAATAGAGTTCATTTTTCCTACATCTCTGCCAGCATTTCTTGTTGGTATATTCTTGATAATGGCCATTTTTATGGAGTGTGATGAAATCTCAGTAAAAAAAAAGAATGAATTTTATGTCCTTAAGAGCAAATTTCAATTCAGGTTTAGTACAATTTTGTTTTAAGACAAAGGTGAGTGGAAGTTTGGCAATGAACCTATATATTTTCATACTCTATACTTAAACCTTCTCAAATTCTGCACCACCTCTGGCAGAGGGTTTTAACTCAGAAAGCATACATAGCTTAATGGCAGTACACAAAGCTGTTAAGATAAGAAACTTACAGGGTGCTGTAGGATATATGGTTGAGGTTGCATCCAAGAAGGACTTTGCACCTGGAAAAGGGAGGATTTTGAAAGAAACATTGATTCCCACTGTAATAATTATCTAGTTCTCTAGAAATCTTACTAATCGTGTTATATATCTACAGAAGGAAAATAAGGAAACAATACTATCAATGATTAAAAAGATTAAGACAGTTAGAATTCTTGGCAAACTGGTCACTCTGAATGGGATAGAATGATTATGTAGAACCAATTTCTATTTACCCTCTCAACAACTATTTACTGAGTATCAGACACCAAAGAGAAAAAGGTGAACTCAAGAAGGGCTCCCACCCTCAGGAAATTTGTTGTCTAAGCAAGGGAGAAAAAAATTTAAACAAATCAAATAATTAGTAGAAAATGTTACAATCAAGGTATGGACAGGTGCTTTATAAGGAAAACAGATGAATGAGGATTAGTTCCAGCAAATCTTATTAAAAACTAACCCTCGAAGTATGTAATCATTTAATAAAAATCAAGAAATACAGTATCTCTTTGATAAACAGGAAGTTAGGCTTTAGAAATCTTGTATGGAAGTCAATTTCTAGTTAGAAAAAAATAACCATCTGAAATTCAGATTTTGGAAATTAAACTTAGGTAACTAAATCTTGACATCTACAGTTAAAAGGGCATCCACATGGTTGACCCCTCAACTGAGAAGTAAGATGTGAGAGTCAGGCTAGGTGGCCGAAAACAAAAGCATGTTTAGTCTGCCACTCAAGATCACTTCAGTCCATGTTTTGATGCCCAGGGCTTTCCAGGACCTATGAAATTTGAAAACAAGTCTTGATTTCCAATTCTTAATAACCAAGCCCTCGTGTTGCCTATTCCCTAGTGTTAACTTCAGAGGTTCTATAAAGAGGATATGGGAAAGAATCATGGGGGAAGAATGCATTGTGATTTACCTTGATAGCAGAGCCCCGATACTTGTTTTCTCTGGTTTCCTTTGCCACCTAAGGCAGACCAAAGTTAAGTGCTTCTGCCTTGTTAACATTTCAGTTATCTGGACTGTAGCCTTTCCATTGGGGTATTGGTGGTTTCTTGCAGATGCCAATTTCTCCAATCCAACTGCATAAGTATATGGTGGTTTAGTGGAGAACGGCCCACCCCAACTTGAGTGAAGTGTCCTCACTGGGTAAAGCATGTGAGGTAAGCAGTTCCTTACTGATCCCAACTTAGTCCAGGTATTCCCCATTTTTTTATGCATCAGTGATCTTAATTGTTATTGCTTCTAGCACTATGAGATTAGGGAGCTATGACATCTAATCTAGTTTTCTTCTTTAAGCAGCAAATCAGTTGCTTATATTTTTATTTCTCAATGTTCCCTATTGACAACATCTATATTCTATTAACTCTCGACCTCTTTAAGGCCACAAATCTCTTTGAAAACCTGTTGAAAGAAATAGATTCCCCATCCCACCCCAAACAAGTTGCACATCCATTAACAACATATTGCAAACAAGAGGGATCATAGATTATTTAAAGCTCATCCATGACCCTACCTGTCCCTGAACATAGGGGTTTAAGAATCCATCTGAGAGGCCATGGCAGTGAGCATCAGGCAAATGGAATGAAATTCCACATGGATCTTAGAAAAATACAGGATGCCCAGGAGAGGAAATCAGACCTTTGAAATGATATATTGTTTCCAGTTAGCTATATCAAGTTGATTACCAACACTGGCCTTCTAAATTTTTATTCTATTAAATGATTCTGAAATGAACATTACTTTTATATTAAAAGGGAAAGAAAGTAGTAGAGATATAGTTTAATAGTGGAAATATCTATAGCAATGTACGTTGAAATTATATGCTATCTCGCATTTGCCTAAGAACAAGTTTAAACTTGCCCTTAATTTCAGAGATTTATAAATATCAAATATTTCTAAACTCAGATAATTAAAGATTATCTTTTAATAACAGACACAGGAATTGTTTTGGGGAAAATGCTCTACGGTAGATCTTAGTATTACAGAATCAAGGAAAAGATAGGAATCTGAAGTCTAAACAACCAAAGAAGCATTAACTAAATGATTATTATGCCCTAAGGATTGACGCGCCAGAATAAGCAATTCAGCTTAGAGAGAGTAAAGAAAAGAAAAGGAGTGACAATTCAGAAGAAGGATGAAAGAACCTAAAAGCTGAGAGATGCAGTGAATACTAATTGTAAATTTCAGTTTTAGTACATCTAATGGCTCTTTGTTATTCAAAGCTATTTATTTTCATATTTTTGTGACAGAAACCAGCTGATACTGGCTTAAGTTAACCATCCCATTATGGAAAAATATATAGTTAGTTAATGTATAATGACGATGACAATCATACTGAATGCTAATAACATCACTGAGTGCTAATGAGCTATGAGTGATATGTAGAACTTTACATATTCTCATTTAGTTGTTGTAACTCTCTTAAGTTTATGAGATAGCAACTATTACTATCCTCATTTTAAAGATGAGTAAACTGAGGCTTTGTTAGATAACATGGCTAGGAGATGATATTGTGGTGCTCTTACTCCAGAAATTAGGACTAGTATATCTAATTCAGTTGTTTTAAAAACAAGAATGCAAAAAAGTTTAGTCAACAGGGTCTCAACAGTCATCAGAAGAGACTTTTCCTCCCTCATGCTAGTGACTGTACTCTGTTATAACACTTTCCTGGAGGGAGATAGGGGCTCAGGCCTGGTTGAGGGACTCTGACACAGGAAGAAAATCATATAGGCCACTGTGTGCCTGGAGAAGAGGGGCCAGTCCTGCTCAATACTGCCCTAGTGTTGTGACACACGCTTAATAAGGTGCTTTGGTTCTCAGTTGGGAATTTATTTTAAGATAGAGACTCCTTAAGAAAACAACCAGAACAGGGGAGTTGTCTCTTTGTTGTTGGGGAGGAGTCCCTAATCTTAACTGTATCACTTAACTGTTACTTAGGAGAGACTTATGTGTATTGTCAGGTTTCTTGTTCTTGTATCAGTTCCTGCTGATGATCAGACAGAAGTTTGGGTCCACATCTATTTTGCATTTTGCCTAATGGCAATTCTCTTCAAGTCTGCATTTTGGGGACATATGGTATCCAAAAGCAGGGCTCAGGGTAGAGGAAGTGTGTGGGTTTATCTCAACTATTAAACTGCTATGCAAGGACTGACATGGAACAAACACTTAATCCCTGGCTTTGTAGTCTCCTATATGCAAAAGCAAATCATTCTGTCAAACAAAAAAGAAGCTTATTCTATACTGGGTATCCAGGCTGCATAAAATCTGACTTAAATTTCATCAGACACTGTTCAGAATTTTGAGACAAATCAAAACGCAGCAGAGATTCATGATGCACAAGTTGTTACACTGCTGACATATCCTAAAGGTACAAACCTGGTAGGCAGATACAGGAGATGCAATGTAGGGTGTAAGAGAAGTTTGAGTGATCATTCGGTTTGTAGCAATACTGTATGGTGAAGGATAAAATCTAGGACAAACACAAAAGCCTTTATTAAGTAATCCTAGAATGGAATAATTCATGAAAAAATGTCTGTTTTTTTCCACCTTCATTTTCCCTCAAGAAATTATGTATTTGTATAAATGACATACCCATTCTGTATAGCAGCTGTAGTTGGGTCATAAGTGAGTGTCATTCCAGCCTATAGGAAGGAAAAGGAAGTGTGAACATTCATTTGGAAAAGCATGATTCTAAAGTTCCATTTCTGACAGTCATTGCAGTCCAAGACAGTAATAATAGCATTTGATAAAACTGGGAGTTTCTGTTAGGCACATGTAATTGTAAATTCAGGAAAAGAATTAAGCCATAGACCTGTGCAGTCCCATATGGAAGCTATTAGACACACGGAGTTATTGAAAATTAAATAGAAAATCCAATCTCTAGTGAAGTAGCTAAATTTCAAGTTGTTGAATGGCCATATGTAGCTAGTGGTTATCAATGCATAGCACAAATTCTAGAACATTTTTATCAAGACATTCCCAGACCTGTATTTTTTTTTAAATATCAAAATTCATTGAAAACAAATATAGAGAAGTCAAGGCCCAATTTATGTGAGTGTGTGTGTGTGTGTGTGTGCACACGTGCATGCACATGCCATTCCTGAAGCTTGAACTCAGGGCCTGGGTGCTGTCCTTGAGTACTTTACCACTTGAGCCACAGATCTACTTCTGGTGTTTGGGTGGTTAATTGGAAGTAAGAGTCTTAAGGGCTTTCCTGTTAAGGCTGGCATCAAGCTGTGATCCTTAGGATCTCAGCTGCTAGGGTTACTGGTGTCCAGCAAGGCCTAGTCTTTTATTAAGAAATTGAAGGGTGGTTTTTTTTCCCCTCAAGAAACTATTCAAAAGAATAAGCTTAAAAAACTTTCAATTAAAAATATATTATTTTTACCATTATTTACTTTTCCCTTTATTTGTGTTAGTATTGAGGCTTGAATTCTAGGCTTCATTTCTCCTTTAGCTTTTCCCTCAATGCTGGCACTCTACCACTTGAACCACAATCACACCTCCACTTCAGCTTTTTGATTTTTAATTGAATCTAAGATTTTCACGGATTTTCCTGCCTAAGCTAGCTTTGAACTGTGACCCTCAGATCTCAGCTTCCTAAGCAGGATTACAGGTGTGTGCTGCCAGCATCTAGCTTAGACTGTATCTTGAATACTATAAATGTAAACTCACCTAAAAGAATACATCTAAACTGGGACAAAAAGAGAAAACTTCAAAACACTGTTGCATTTTTATAGCAATATAGAATCCTATTACTTATGTGTATCTATTGCTGGTAATCCAAGTTAGTTCCCACCATTGTCCCATCTGTCCAAATGGGAATCCTTTCTTAGCACCATATATATACATTGGGAAGAGTTTAAAACTGACATCATTAGAGTTATAATCTACCAGTGGAAGGTTTAATCCTGGCACCTATTTCTGAAATGTCATAGCCAAAGCAAATCACCTTTCGTGTAACTTTTCACTGTGTAACTTTTGTGTAATACTCACAGTTTCAAGAAAGGACTTACAAGTCTCACCTCTCCTTCTCTGTGCCATGGTCTTCCATTAGGGATGTATTTGTTTGGGTTCTGTCGCTTCTTCTGTCCTCCATCTGCAAACTTGCACAATAAAGGTTCTGTAGGAGCTGAGTAAACAGGAAAAATAAAACCCAAATTAGATATGTGTGCTGATGACAAAATGGAATGAAACATTGTGTGTGTGTGTGTGTGTGTGTGTGTGTGTGTGTGTGTGCAGGTGTGCCAATCCTGAGGCTTGAAGTCAAGGTCTTGGCATTGTCACTTAGCCTTTTTGCTCAAGGCTAGTGCTCTATCACTTGAGCAACAACTCTACTCCTGTCTTTTTGCTTGTTAATTTCAGATGAGATTCTTATAGATTTCTCTGACTTGGCTGGCTTGGACCAATGGTCTTGAAATCAATCTTATCTTCCTGAGTAGCTACGATTACAGGCATGAGCCACAGGGACTCAGTTGTACACTAGCATTTTAAGTTGGGGGAAAAAGACTGATTGTATATTTTTTCCATGAATATTTTTGGTGAGTGGCTAGTGATGGAATTTTAGTGGGCTCAGAATAAAAAATGTAAAAAGCACTAGAATGAACAAGAAGATTGCTTTGGTTTCTCAACAGAGGATGGTTCACCAATATTCAAGTCCCAGGATAGGTATATGTATGCATGTGTATGTGTGTGTGCGTGTGCAAGCGTGTGCACACAGACAGAGCTACTGTAGCTTCCCAGAGAGATCTCCGCTTCTCACAGTGAGTCTCAACCCCTTGTACTGGCTCATACCTTGTTTTTACTTAGAACATTTGTAGTATTTACTTGTGACTATGGCTACTGTCTGGTGTCTGGTCCTTCTCTACTTCATCATCGTGGAATCCCAGTGCCTAAAGAACTAGTGCTTTACAGGTGCCTTTTACATATTGATTGACGCAATGAATGAATAAAAATAGCTGTCATTTTTAAAATGTGAGGACACAGTAGTAAATAATAGCCATCATAAGGAAACTGAAAACACTTGCTCCCTGGTTTAAATTTTCCTGGGCTGTAAACCCTCTCACTTGGTGTTGCTTTACTATCGGTCCACTTCAATATGATCAAAAAAAAAAATCCAAGGAACAAGCCTGGCAAAAGATGCAGACTCTTTTTTACAATAAATATATATTTAAGAAAAGATGTAGACTCATTTAAAAGGTCTCTGCTCCTTAGGGTTAAGGTTAACTGGGCATCTGTAACTTTCTCTTTTCTTTGCTGTTCTATTATGGAAACAGCAGTGCATTTCTGGCATTTGTACATTTTCCTGTACGTTTCTAGCTAATGTAATAAAGGCACTCACACCTTACCTTCCTGTCTGGTTCCTACACTTGGTCTTTTGTCTACTGTAGAACTGTGATTACTGCTTTCAAGTTCGGTTTCAAAGTTAAATAACCATGAAGAGAAAAATATTACTTGTGGAAAATTTACTCCTTTCTCCTTTGCCTCTTATTATCCTAATTCATCTCTTATTTTATATCACTATTACCCACCCACTAATGACAGGGTAGAGCAATAGTGTCTCTTTACACTTCTCTGCCAACAAAACAAGACAAAACATAGAGCTGTAATTCTTCTCAGTGCAGATGAGCTGTTGGTTGGCACTGTCTTCTCTCCCTGGGGTGAGCCCTTCTCAAGGGATGGGTTGGCATAGGAATGGCAACTTCTGAATGGCACTTCTGAATGGGTACGCTATGGTTTGGATGTGGTTCATATGTTGGAAGCTTGGTCCATATTGAGAGGCATGACTCATAATGAATAAAGGTGGTTGACATGAGAGCCTGAATTCTTATAGAATGAGCCCAACCTCCACACTCCTCTCTGGTTTTGCCTTAAATGCCACCTGCTATGTGGTCCTCATCAGAACTAAGCCGATGCCAACACCCTATCCTTGAACCTCCAGAATTCTGAGACTAAATAATCTTTTCTGTATAAAACCATCAGGACAAGGCATTTTGTTATAGCAATAAAAACGGACGAATATATCAGATGTGAAGAAGAAAACAGGTGTCTGGTGAAAGTAGCAGTAAGCTATGGCCTCTGTTACTTACAAAGTATCTCATTATTTACCTTCTGATGCCAATCCATCACCTGGCTTTCCTGAAGAAGGAACTTTCATGTAAAATAAACTACATATGATCAAAGATGGCCTGAGGTCAAACCCTAGAATGAAACTAAACTATCTGTCCCTTCAAAAAACATGCTGACCAAGTATTTTCTATGTCCACCCACAATTGCAGAAGGTAAATAAGTAGGAGGAATAAAGAAATAAAGTTTTCCACTTGCTGATGGTCTTTTTTATTCCACAACTCGACCATTAATGTTCAGATGGAAGCTAGGACTGAGAATACACTATCCAAGAAGAACAGATAAAGAATAAATGCTTCTGAGAGTAAGATCTTATTACAGCTGGAATTCCATTAAGTAATTACCTTTTTTAGGAAGCAAAGAAAATTTTGCTTAAAACTCCAACAGTGGATATCCTCTAATCCCTAGGGTCAATAAGTATGCAAGACCTGTGGATGGCCAGGAAGGGAGGAGTACTGTGTGGGTGACATTGGGTTGGAAGATACCTTGCTGTGAAAGGACAAATCAAGAACTCAGAGGGAAAGGCAAGATCTCACTCTGTATAGATCTGGAAAGGTCCTTGTAATATTGAGTACTGCATTCTTCAGTGACATTTGAGCTACATAATCCCTTAAGTCATGAAAGCACATAAGCCCTGAGGAGCTAGCACTTTATGAGTCTTCAGTATAAGGAGACACTTCTGTCTAGAGGCTTTATGTAAACTACTTTTTACACTTAGCTCAGTGAGTGGTATCAACTATTTTTCTCCATTAATATAACTTTTTCCAGAGAAAGCAAGCAACCAAGTTGGATATATTCTGGAAGTTCACCTCAACTCCCTGGTATACAGATAAGCTCAATATTCACTGAAAGGCCCCGTATCCCTATCCAGAGATGATGTCTTCGCAATACATGGACCTTTATCTGGACTCTGTCTTGTTAAAGAAAAAGAAATCTCAGGTTGCAGCAAAGTCTGCTAAAATATATAGTGAGGTCTCGGTAAATATCAGGTGACTAAATGATGGTATGTTTGTAAATACATCATTTAAAACCAAGAAAATGGCATAGAATGTACTAGCATCGTTCAAAGTCAAATTGTATTTACTGCATTGTTTTATACTGCCATTAAGACAGTTTTCCTCTAAAAGCAAAAAAAAAAAAAAAAAAAGGTAAGCAGTTATAGTAGTGTGTGTACTGGCAGGTGTAATTTATCTTAGTCATACAATTTACTTACTTTAAAGAATTGTAAGCAGTAGGAATGTCATGTTGTTTATATAGCTCATAGCCCCTTGTTTCTGAGACTAGGAGTGCAAGCAAACAATTCTAACAGCTTCTTTCCTCTCTAATTTCCTTTTGGTTTTTCAGCGAAAGGTTTTGTTGATATATTCATAATGAAGGGTATATGAAAACCAGTTTTACCATGGTGGATAAATTACAATCTTTGCTTCAATGAGAAGAGTGTACCAATCTCACAAAAACCCACTCATTTATAGGGAAGAGAGAGTTTTCCTCTTGTACTGGTTTTAATCAGAATGCTACACAGAAGCAAAATATGGATGCAAGATCAGTTGGTGCTATTTACAATTGCTGCTTCCTTCATTTGGAGGGCATTACAAAATCCTACAGCAGTACATTATTAATGTTTTAATTATCATAAAATTGTCCATGTTTTCTAGGAATTTCAGAGAGCAAAAGGATATAATTTATTGGCCACTTGATTGAAACTTTATTATATCTTACTGTAACTTATTAAAACTTAACCTGATGCTGAATAAAGGTCAGATGATTTCAGTTAGATGTTTGGGGCAGAAAAACAAAAGTATGATTCATTCGTTTATTTTTGTGCCAATAGTGGAGCTTGAACTTACAGCCTCATACTCTCATCTGGCTTTTTTCACTCACAGTTAAGTACCCTGTGACTTGAGCCACATTTCCACTTTGGGCTTTTTGCTGGCTAACTGGAGATGACCCTAGGATTTTTCTGCCCAGTCTGGCTCTGAACCCTGATCCTCAGATCTAAGCCACTTGAATAGCTAGGATTATAGGCATGAGACATTGGCATTAAGCTAGCTCACTTATTTTTGAGTGTATGTACAAACTTGTTACAAAATGAGAGGTCCTCGTTTAATTTTCCTTTCCTGTGGCTTGTTTCAAACAAGGAGGTGGTGCATGGTTTGTTTTGGGAAGCCGGATACATGGATTCAAGGGTGAGGCTGGAGAGATAGTATGTGATCCTGGCTTGTTCTACCGTACAGACCTTCAGCTGACCTCCTTGATTGTGCTTTAGAAGCGAGATTCTAGGGTAGAAAAGGAAGTGTCAAATACTAGTACTATGGCTAAAAACAATAGCCATGTTTGGGTACATTAGCAAATTAGTATGTAATATTCTTCTTTTCTTCATTACCAACTCTGCAATTACTTCAGTTTTGCACAAAGGTCAAGAGTTCAGAGAAGTGATTTGCAATTTAAAATATATTCTTAGGCTAGAGTGATTAAAAAATTTACACAAACTACCCCAAATCAATTTTCCCCCCAAACCTATGGGGTGTTCTAGGCTAAAGGTCCTTAAATTAAAAGTAAGCCACAGACATTTTCTGAAATCTTTCAGCTCATATTCTTTTCTTCATCACCCAAATAGGAAGTTATTTTCTTCTTCATCTGAACTAATAGGCACAAACATTTCCCAAAGTCTGATACTGCAGTATTACTATGAGCATTTTATTTTCCTGAATTTTTGTTGTTGTTGTTGGTCATGGGTCTTGAACTCTGGGCCTGAGCACTGTCCCTGCGCTCTTCAGCTCAAGGCTAGCACTCTATCACTTGAACAAAAGTGCCACTTCTGGTTTTCTGGTGCTTAATTAATAAGAGTCTCATGGACATTCCTGCTTGGGCTGGCTTTGAACTGCGATCTTCAGATCTCAGCCTCCTGAGCAGTTAGGATTACAGGCATAAGCCACCAGCGCCTAGCTTCCTGAATATTTTTGATGCATGATTGGACAAATTGGTGGGTATAGAATCTGTGGTATGGGAAATCAACTGTGGTCATAGAGGTGCAAAAAAATTCTGCTTTTACCTAATAACAAGTCTTTAACATAAATATTAAGGAAGCACAAAAGCAAGGAAAACATTTGAAAAAGTCTTCAGGCCTTTAACCTAAAATTGTAGGTCTTCTTTGAACTTTGACTTTCTGTCTCCTGGCATGGGATCCTGCCCTAACAGCATCACTGTAAACAGAGTATAAATTGTGGGTGAGAGTCCGCTGGATATATACCTAATCTAATAAGTAGGAGGACACAGAAAGTACATGTACAACATGCTGAAGGCTTTGGATGCAGTCACCATACACAGTTCTATGGATCTCTGCCATGATGCAGATAAGCTTAGTGTGATTTGGCTATGAGGTCAGCACAACACAGAATTGCATAAGCACGGGAGTGGGGGATGTGGGGGGGGGGGGCGCAGGGGGAGATGGGAGGGCAGTGATGGTAAGAGGAAACAAAGGAGGAGGCAACAATGCTTGATAAGAAATGTATTCATTTCCTTGCTCATGTAATTGTAACCCCTCTGTACAGTATTTTCACAATAAAAAAACTTATTAAAAAATGAATTGCATAAGCACTCATACCCATGATCAGACACTACAAACCTCTTCATATTGAACCTCTCTGCCCTAATACATAAGGACTCGCTCAAACATCCAAGAACACTATGGAAAGGTCAAGCGATGGTTGGTCACATCGTCTCCTGCAGCACTGAACACACGGTTGACCTTGGTCATAAGGAGGTGGGGTGTTGATGGTGAACAGGATGACAGCTGTTCTCAGCTCCAGGAGAATTCTAACCATCATTCCACATGCATTATTCTTGCAGACACTGCATTGTCTTCCAGAAGGTACTGTTCCAGGAATAACTGTTTTAGACAAATCCTTAAATCATGATGACCACAGTGCTTCTGCCTGGCACATGTTTACTTCTATGGACATCGGTCCTATATCACTAGAACTTCCTGGGCTTGTTTCTAACATTCATTGTATAGAAAACCACTAACATACTACCTCCTCATAAGGACAAATATTAGGTCGCTTCTGAAAACCTCTGTGGAATTCACCAAGGTCTCATAAAGAAGCACTTTTTTTTTTTTAATACTGGTTAGGGACTTTCCAAAATCTGACTGGCTCTAAACCAGCCTACACTCAAAATCAAGATAAATCCAAACAAAGAAGAATCCTCTAGAATTGCTAGGGAAAAATGAGAGACTGGGCACAGAAAGTCAAAAGTTAACTGTCTATCCTTTTGCCAGCTAAGAAAATTATAAGCAATTTTTCCTTGCATAAATTATAATGTACCTTGAAAAGAAGCCTCTGCTATAAGATAAGGTCTCTTTAAAAATATTAACACTAGGGAAGTGGCACTTTGGCTCAAATGGTAGAGCACTGACCTTGAACACAAAGAGTCTCAAAGACAGTGCCCAGGCCTTGAGTTCAAGCCCCAGGACCTGCAAAAAAAACCTTAATAACAGATTAAAAAAGAAATATTGTGTGAGGGGGGAGTGTAGTCGTGGAGGTGGGAGGGCAGGGACGGTAGGGGAAAAACAAAGGAGTAGGGAACAATGCTTGATAAGAAATGTACTCACTACCTCCATGTAATTGTAACCCCTCTGTATGGTATTTTCACAATAAAAAACTTAAAAAAAAGGAATATTTTGTTTTAAAAAGAAAACAGCATTATAGAAAACAGACTGCACTAAACATTATAATGTAGTATCTAAAAAGCTATAAACATGCTAAGTATTATGCACCATGTCCCAGGTCAGAGTAGGGCATGGCTGGCACGGGGTATAGAAATGTGTGGGCAGGAGGAAGGATGATGTAGGAGAAATGCCTACTTACATACAAACTGTCCCCCCTTCCTCACAGGGAGATCTCCTAAGAGTGTCACCATTAAGATGAGTTTACTGGGGCTGAAAGGTGGATCAGTGGTAGAGTGCTTGCCTTGCATGCATGAGGCCCTGGGTTCAATTCCTCAGCACCACATAAGCAGAAAAAGCTGGAAGTGATGCTGTGGCTCAACTGCTAGCCTTGAGCTGAAGAGCTGAGGAACAGTGCCCAGGCCCAGAGTTCAGGCCCCACGACCGACAATGAAGGAACAGTGCCCAGGCCCAGAGTTCAGGCCCCACGACCAACAATGAGTTTACTGTTTAGTTTATTTTCGGAAAGAGCTTTTGGGGATTGTGTTTGCAGTAGGTTTTTTTCTTTTTTTTTAAATTTTAATTTTATTGGAAAGAGCATATTTTCGACTTGGTCAACAAGAGGAGCACTGACCATCAACTATACCAGCTAGTGAAAAGAAGACCCACAGATTCTCTCTGAGGATGCTGCACACACACCAGGATAAGAACTAGGATAGTACTCTAGTCTTGTTTTGTTTTGTTTTCTTCTTCTTCTGTGTTTGGCTCCAATGTCATAGGCAAACTGCCAACTGTGCAAGAATCCAAGTATGCTGACAGGAATCATCCTGGATAATTCTGCTTATGCTAGCTAAACAATGTGCATCATTAAATAAGCCATCTTCTGACTGTATTTATGAAATGTTATGTCTACCTAGCACTGAGCCTGTAGTATTCAAGTGCAGTTTACCCTTGTCTGACAATACTTTTGTCTTTCCTTGATTCTACTCAATAATCATATGTTCTCTGTGGAGAAGCTGAAGTTACAGAGCAACCATTCTGGTAATAAGACAGAGTAGTATTTAATAAAGTGCCTATATTCCAAGACAATTCTCCTAAGAGAAAGGAAGCAGGTCCATAGAAAGTAAAAATTATTTAAAACTTTCACTGCCATGACATGATCTTGTATTTAAAGAATCCCATAGAATCCACTCCCAAATTACTCAAGCTGATTCAAAACTTTGGCAAAGTAGCAGGTTATAAAATTAACCCCCAAAAGTCAACGGCCTTTCTGTATGCCAACAATGAGAAAAGTGTGGCTGAAATTAGGAAAGCAACTCCATTTGTAATAGCCCCACAAAAAATAAAATACCTAGGAATTAACTTAACCAAAGAAGTGAAGGACCTCTATGATGAAAATTTTAAAATCTTGAAAAAGGAAATCAACACAGAACTTAAAAAATGGCAAAACCTCCCATGCTCCTGGATTGGAAAGATTAACATCGTGAAAATGGCAATACTTCCCAAGGCTATCTACAAATTCAACGCAATACCTATCAAAATTCCACCCTCATTCTTCAAGGAAATAGAAGAGGCAATCCAAAAATTCATATGGAACAATAAAAGACCCCGAATAGCAAAAAAGCTCCTCAACGGAAAGAACACTGCTGGAGGAATATCAATACCAAATTTCAAACTCTACTATAAAGCCATAGTAATCAAAACAGCTTGGTATTGGCATAAGAACAGACCTCAGGACCAATGGAATAGAATTGAAAACCCAGAAATGGACCTACGGACCTATAGCCATCTAATCTTCGATAAGGGAGCTAAAACAATAGAATGGAAGAAAGACAGCCTCTTCAGTAAATGGTGCTGGCAAAATTGGTTAACTACATGTAGAAAACTAAAGCTAGATCCTTATATATCACCCTGCACCAGAATCAACTCCAAATGGATCAAAGACCTTGAACTCAAAGCAGACACTCTGAAAACATTACAGGATGGAATAGGAGAAACCCTAGGTCTCCTTGGCTCAGGCCGAAATTTTCTGAATAGAGACCCGGAAACACAACAAATCAAAGAAAGGTTGGACAAATGGGATTGCATAAAGTTGCAGAGTTTCTGCAGGGCAAATGACATAGCTAGCAAGATCAATAGAAAGCCCACGGATTGGGAGAAGATCTTTACTAGCCATACAACGGACAAGGGTCTCATATCTAAAATATACTTGGAACTCAAAAAATTAAACCCCCCAACAACAAATCCTCAAAGAAACAACTGCCCAATAAATAAGTGGGTGAAAGACTTAAAGAGAAACTTCTCTGAAGAAGAAAGAAGGATGGCCAATAGACACATGAAGAAATGTTCAACATCCCTAGCCATAAAAGAAATGCAAATCAAAACAACATTGAGATATCACCTCACTCCAGTTAGAACGGCAAAAATCAAGAACTCTAACAACAACAGATGCTGGAGGGGATGTGGACAGAAAGGAACCTTACTTCATTGTTGGTGGGAATGTAAACTTGTTCAACCACTTTGGAAAGCAGTATGGAGGTTCCTCAAAAGACTTCACATAGAACTCCCCTATGACCCAGCAATCCCACTTTTGGGCATTTACCCAAATGTTTACAAACAAGACCACACTAAAGCTACCAGCACAACCATGTTTATTGCAGTATTATTTACCATAGCTAAGATATGGAACCAACCCAGATGCCCCTCAGTAGATGAATGGATCAAGAAAATGTGGTATATATACACAATGGAATTCTATGCCTCCATCAGAAAGAATGACATTGCCCCATTTGTTAGGAAATGGAAAAACTTGGAAAAAATTATATTAAGTGAAGTAAGCCAGGCCCAAAGAAACATAGGTCCCATGGTTTCCCTTATTTGCAATATCTAGTATATGTCTGAGTCAAGCAGAAAAGGTCAGATAATGTGATGTTAGGAAAATGAACCCTTAGATATGTATTTTAATGTTTTTTTCTTTCATGCATGTGTTTCTAACGCACTTATAAGATTATCTCTTTGTTGTTTTGTATGTCCCTCCCCCACAGTATAACTCCTGCTTTCACTATATTTGATGTCAGTATAACTTGTGGAGGAGATGGGGAAAAAAACCAGTTGTTTAAGGATACAGGTGGACCTGTTGCAACAATAAGTACAAGTTGTCATGTCCAAAACGAGCTTTACAACGTTGGTGCGGGGGGGGGGGGGGGGGGGGGGGGGGGGAAGGAGAAGGATTGGGATGGGAGGGGAGAGGGGGGAGGCTGGAAGGGATGTGAAGGGTAAACAAAGGAGGAGGCTGCAATGCTTGGTAAGAAATGTATGCATTATCCTGCCCATGTAATTGTAACCCCTCTGTACAGTATGTTCACAAATAAAATTAAATTAAATTAAAATAAAAACTTTCACTGCCTCCTAATGAAATATAAATATATATATACACACATACATATATCCATAGTGTATACATATATATGTATATACACACCATGGATATATGTAATTATATATACACATATTGTGTATATATGTGGTGTGTGTATATATACACATATATATGTATATATGTGTATATATACACACACCATATATATATATACACATATATATGTGTATATATATACACACACCAGTATTAGGCATTGTCACTTAGCTTTTTTGCTTTACCACTGAGCCACAGCTCAAATTCTCACTTCTTGGTGGTTAATAGGAGATAAGAGTCATATGCATTTTTCTTTGCAGGCTGAGTTTGAATGGTGATCCTAAGATCTTGACCTCCTGTATAGCTAGGATTATAGGTGTGAGCCCCAAGCAGTGGCAAGAGAGCCATCTGTAAACCCTTTCCAAATTTAGCACTTCTACCTACCTGAGTTTTCTCTGCTTCCCCTGAGCTACTGTTTGCATACTCAGAACCCCTAACTTGTAGTCTTTTCCACTGGAATGAATCACGATCTACTTGAGACCTCTTTACTTCTTGCAAGAAGGAACTAAGAAGCAAGGAAAGTTCAAGTAGGAAAAGCATCCCGAACACATTTATTTTGATGTTGTATAACTCTGAGATAAGTTCTTCCACTTTCTCAAGTGTGGAGTGTCACAGGTTGGGGGAAGACAGTCTCCTTTGTTCTCTGGAGGACTTCATGGCCATGTCCACTGACTGTTTCCTCTCAAGTGGGTTTAGGCGATTGGTCACACCCATACAAGGGAAAAAACACAAAACAAACCTAAACCTTGATTTCCAAACCACATGTCAATAATTAGAAGCCTCTGCACCACTACAGCAAGAAGAAAATAGTTTCTTCTAAGTTGTGCCAAGTGACAAATGAGGCACATGAGACAAATGAGTTCTACCTATATTGTGAGCATCTCTGAAGGGGGACAATTTTGCTTTCAAGCCATTGCCTCTATGTTCAGAATGAGTGCTTGATTTATGCTATTTCTGAATGTTTAATGATCTTCCCTGGGTATTAGTCTTGGTTCCCAATTAAGTTGGAAGTTCTTCGTGGGCAGGAACTATTTTTTGGCTTGGGTGTTTCTTGTGTTATTAATTTTGTACTAGGCACAGGAAGTTTGTACATCACTGTGTACCCACAGAAGTTACAAAGTGGTTTCCAAGAGCGTTTTTCACATAGAGCTTGTTCCAATAATTATGGCTCTTTGAGGGGCCTCTTGCAGTAGCCTAAGTAAGTGAGGTCATACCACCCTTAGGCTGAGGATAAAGTATACAATTCAGGATTTGAAAGTGCATTGTTGGCATGAATGGTACCTTTCCCCAAAAGATGTATGTGTACGTATATACATATGTACATATATATACACACATATAAGTGCATATATATACATCTATGTTATATGCATATATACATGCATACATATGTGTATCTTTCCTTTCCATTCAAGTGTTAGTGATGGCAAAACAAAAGTAACCTATAGAACAAACAGGAAAACTCTATTACTAGGTGAGTTCTTCAGACAGTCTTATATTTTGTACGCTGAACTTGTGCCAGTAAGCAGTTCACCTTCAGATATAGCCACTGAAGCAGCATCTGTCAGGTTTAAGTGTTACAAGATCAAATGTAGCCTGTGGCACCGCAGACTTACAAATTAGTTCCTCTATGAAATGAAACTGGGTACAGAAAATTAAAGTGACTCCCTAATCGGCATCATCAGTCATCCAGTTAAAGATGGGACCTTGGAACCGCAGGAGGATAAATACTGAATACCAGTTACACATAGCCTTGTAGCAACTGCTCACTTCAGTGACTTCTGGCCGAAATTAATCTAACTTCAAAATACCTCAGTGCTTTCTGGCCGTGTCCTGTGTGACAAACTGAGATTCATGTTGTGCATGGCCTCTGTGCTCATCCAGAAGTAGGCTTGTTATGACCCAGCCTTTTATGTCAGTTAGGTTCAACCCACTGGGTCTATTTAGTTCAGTGTCACCTCTTTTGGCATTTAAAAGGTGATGAGGTTGCTGGATATACTTTGGGGAGAAAAGCTATAGTTGGTGGATGGAACAGAGGCTCTATTCTTGCTGTTCCGGGCTCTGTTGTCTGGTTCAGAAATATGCTCATGGCTTTGCTCCCTGAAGGGGTATTTGGGAGAAATCTTTCTGATGTGGCTCTCCTACTGGAGAGACTGGTAAACAGGTAGTCAGGATAGCACTGTTAAAGGCCCCTTTCTAGACCTCTGCCAACCTAGGATGGAACCCCAAGCTTACCCTGGGGCATATATCGGTAGAGGCAAGAAAGTGGGGCTGTTAACTGAGGAGCCTAAGCCTGATAACTGGCTGATATGGAAGATTGGGAAGCAGAGTCAAAGTATGTTAAGCTCATCTAAACAAAACAAGATGAAAATTATTAGGTAGAAACAATTCAAGAGAGTCAAAGTAGTTTCTTCTCTTTTTTTTCCTATGTTAATCTCAGTACCTTGCCTTCAAAGTAAGGTGAGGTAGTTTCTAAATTTTGAGACACTGCCTGCTGGCAGACGGTATGCTACAGGGGCTGGCTGCAAATCAAAGGTATTTCAATTTTCTCCCATATGCTAGATTGTAAGGAAGTCACACTGTCTCAGCATTATAATGTAGTTAGATTTATTCAAAACCCACAAATATTGGTTGTTACTGAGTATAGTTCAATCACTAGAGTAGGCAAGAACATAAGGAGAATAAGAAAACTTTCTGACTTCTTGGAGTTTGCACCTCAGCGGGGTGGATATGTGTAAACATGGTCAGGGGCGTGATATAGGTGGGCATCCTGGGGGGCTCCACCAGCAGACTGTAAGCCAGCTGGCTACAGACATGCAAGGAGAAGGCAGGCTGTGAGCTGAGTCTAGAAGTGAGAGGAGGAGAAAGCTAAGTTAAAGGGAACCCAGGGACCGGAGACACGGGAAACTTGTCTCTTGTGGAAACCACAAGAAAGAAGGCAAAGAGAACTGATGTAGTGTGGCTTGTTCAGTGGAGAGGCTGGCAGGGAATGGAGGCAGGCAGTGTGCAAAAGCTCCAGTCACCTTTGTCTTCAATGTCATTCTAGGACTCTTGGATCTTTTCTTCTGTGGGAAGAGATGATTTCTGGTAGTGAAGCCATACAGAGTACACAGTGCGTCTAAATCTGACTAGTCAAGAAACAATCTGAGGGGTAGAAGACTAGACAGGACAGGTATTGAGGAGACTGCTGTAATGGGCCAGGTGAGAGATAAGAGGTTAAATGAGGCAGTGATTGAGGAAGAAAATAGATGCTAGAAATAATCAGAAAGAAAAAGGGAAGGGCATGCATGATTTATTTATGTGACAGATGAACAGAGGAGGTCAGGGATGTTCAGAGCACAGCTTCTGGCTTGAATGCCATAGTTGATACTAGCTTTTTCTAAGAAAAGGAAAAAGACACAGGAGAAGATGGCTGTTAATAAGTCAAGACAAGGGCTGTAGCAGGTGCTTCCCCATAGCCCTCACAAAGTACAGAATTGTTCATTTTGATGTTTGACTCCAGAACTCAGAGCCACTGAGTTTGATTGGTTAAGCCACTCAACTGTTTTGTTATAGCTTCCCTAACACACAAAAACCAGAGGTCTACCAGAAGGAATTTCAATTACCTGCTAGGGGAAGATAGCACACTGGAGAGCTGAGGTATGATGGGCAGTGAGAAGTAAGGGCTACCCTTTAGAAGTGTTTACAGGAGAAGGAGCTAGAGAATAAGGAGAATAAGAATTTTCTGAGTGTGACCTTGGTATATGAAATGGTCCTGAGGTGTAGTGTTCTTGATTATGACAACATATGGTAACTAAAGAGGAGATGTAAATATGGCCAGGAGTCGGGTTCTCAGCCCTGCTGAGATGGAGAGATGCTTTACTCCTCAATGGATACGCCTAAATATGGCAAGTTTACTGAGGGTGGCAATGATGGGGTGGGTGAAAATCTGGCTGATACATCAAAAGAGTTTTGGGCTCTGTAATACTTTACAAGTAAGACAGCTCCTTACCACTGGGTCTGCTGAGTTGAATGCACATTTAGTGTCTGGAAAAGAGTGACTTTTAAGTTTTATTTGTACACACAAAGACATTTTAAAGAGTAATACCATTTTTTGTTTTTTTAATAGCCATCATGTGCAAAAATTATAGACACATCACAAAAAGACTACTAATAAAATTTTAGACAAACAACCTACCAGAAACTCCTGGTGGGGTCTTAATGAATTTTCCATTAAAATGACCAATAACAGCCTCACATTTTTCTGTTGATTCCATCCTATTTACATAAAACAACAAAACATTTAGAAGTATATAGAAGTCTTAAGTTTTCATTTTGCTCTGTACATGTGCATTTTTTTAGGTTTTCTGGACATGAGTTAAATTCAGCAAAAATATCAATCTGATAAAGAAAAGAAGAGTCATTCTTTTAGGAAACTGTTGATTTTATAATTCTACAATAAAATAAACTGATATGCAAGTATCTCATGAATCATGAATGAATTATATCCAGAATGTTTAATATTAATGTACCAAATGTATAATTTTGTTCTAATTATTGAAAACTGAAAATCAATACATAATAGCTTTCTTTGTCAGGGTATTGAGTTAAAACCAACACTTTAATAGACTAGTATATTTACTACTTGCTAAAATATTGGTCCTTTTAAAGGGGGTATTTCCTTCTATGAATTGATCTAAATGACAGTAAAACATTATGACAACAGCTCATGTTGATCAGAGTGTGCCTTAGTGTATTTCACATTTTAGAATTAGTGAAGTCAATTATGTACTAAGTCATCTTGACTTTAAGGAGTAATGAAAAACTAGGGATTAGAGGCTGGGAAGGTGGCTCAGTGGTAGAGCGCTTGCCTTGCAATGCATGAGGCCCTGGGTTCGATTCCTTAGGACCACATAAGCAAAAAAAAAAGCCGGAAGTGGCGCTGTGGTTCAAGTGGTAGAGCGCTAGTCTTGAGCTGAAGAGCTGAGGGACAGCGCCCAGGCCTAGAGTTCAGGCCCCACAACCGAACGCCCCCCCCCCCCCACAAAAAAATGAAAAACTAGGGATTAAATTCACAAGTTATTTTTATATCTAAGTTGGCTAACAATGTTTGAGAAACACTTGTGTGTGGGGGGAACTTAAATTACTTTGACTTATTTTTCCTTAGTGGAAGAAACATTGAGCAATCTTTTTCAAATGGGATACCTGAGAAGTTACTAATTTTAAAAATGCATAGAATTTAATAGGGTTCTGCCTTTGAATGCAGAGGTACGACAATTGATCTGCTCTCCAAACAGCACAACAGAGAGGATTTGATGATGCTGAGCCACCCAACGTCTCACCTGGATCTATTTATTTATTTATTTTGGAAACAGAGTCTTACTATGTATCATAGACTGGTCATAAACTTGTGATACTCCCATCTCTGCCTTCCAAATGCTAGGATTATAGGCATTCACCACTGTCTGACTTTATGTGATTCTTTTAAGCAATAAGAGCATACAGTGGCAATGCTGGACTTGGAAACCTGCAATTGAGAGAATTACAAAACTGTCTGGCCTACTAAAGCTATGGAATAAATAAATGCTAGAAGTAATAGCCCTTATTTCATGACTTGGAAGCTCGGAGACAATGGAGAAAATTTTTATTTTGCCTGCAAATTGTCTTGAATTTATAAAAATAACATGTAATAATAATGTTCTTTTGAGATTACAAGTCTGTGATAAGATGTAACTGTATTTGGTTTAAAGTGTTATTCCTTCAAATTTAAACTTAATAATTTGAAATGTCTAGATACTATTTGTAACTGCACATTATTAATAAATTCCTAAATGATTCATCCTATAAAATCAGATTTGAAATATACAGTTTATGTTGATAATTCTAACAAAATATTTGGCTTAATATCTTTACTCTAGAGACCAATTAACCACTACCCTCAAGTATCCTTTCTGGAGAAGATAAAAATTAAATGAAAGGAATAAATAGTCATATCTGGGAAATTATTTCTTCAGAAGAATCTGAAGAATTATAACATCTTAGTAGGTGTTACTGTGTTATATTAAAATGTTATACGTTGGTTAGGTCTCATATCCTTTTTAAAGTCTGAAGTATTCAGTATTAAGACCTAACTAAATCATATATTGACTATGGATCAAATGTCTATATAATTAGAGTTAACATCTTATCTATGATATTTAGGAGATGAATTGACTTGTTGTTGTTGTTGTTGTTGTGGGAGTTAACTCAGGGTCCTGGCACTCCCTGAGCTTTTTCCACTTAAGGCTAGCACTCTACCACTTTGAGCCACAGCGCCACTTCTGGTTCTGGTGGTTAATTCAAGAGAGGAATCTCATGGACTTTCCTGCCCATTGGCTTCCAACTGTGATCCTCAGATCTCAGCTTCCTGAGTAGCTAGGATTACAGATGTGAGCCACCAGCACCCAACAGAGTTGGCATTTTTGAGAAGTTAGAAACATCCCAATATAACTAATCAAAATACAGGGCACATGGTTTCTGAATTACTGCTTATGTGATCATTCCTTGCTATGGGCCACCAAAGGCAGGTTCAGAAATTACAATGAATGATCACAAGATTTTAGAAAATTTTTGTGTAATTTATTTAAGCTCATGATATAAGTGGTTCATTTTTCTCTCTTTTGTCACCTTTTATTTTCTAGGATAACTTAACAGAACTATTATTATTGATATAATATGGAAGGAGAGGGCAGTGTGCTTACCTGGCAAAGCCAACACCACGACTTGTGCCACTGGAGTCACGTAGTATCCTTGTAGAAATAACTTGTCCAAAAGGTTTGAGCATATTTTCAAGTTCTTGCTCATCCATGGACAGTGGCAAGTTGGAAATATACAGGTTGGTAGGATCTTGTTCCTGTTGCTAAAGCAGAACAGAGAACTGTTTATCAATTTCCAATAGAACATGAGATATTTATGTGAACATACCTACTTTTATTTAGCCACTTTTATTTAGACACTCTCTTTGCTCAAGTCTGATTCAAGTACTTCTCAGTGAGATTATAGACTGTCCAGAACACTCATGTCACCTTGGGTACTTGAAAATATCTAAAGTTTGGGCCATCTACACAGGTCAGGCATAGGTCCCAGAGCCCTTCTCAGCAGATGAGAAGGTGGCTCTGCTGGCAGGCTCTCCTGACTTGGAGATGATGTCCTCATGAAACCACAACTCTCAGCTGTTTGCAGTTTCTAAATATAACCAACCTCTCCTCCACTGCTATTTTTAGGAGTCCACTCTAGGCACACTATTGTACAAGAGGTTAAAACTGCTAATAATCCAATTTGGAGACACATGAAAAAGGGTTCTGACCAAGTTGTATGCAATCCAGTATGAGCTTTGTGAATTCACTTTAAGTACTACTTTTAAGTAGTGGTTATCAGTGGAAAAAAGAGAGCTTCTAATTCAACTCAGAGAAGAAAAGCAAAGCCACAGAAAGTGGCATAGTATGGGCAGAGCAAAATTTTAGAGTTTTAGGAAAGCTGAGGTCAAAAGTTGTCACTGCATTTGATTTTGGCACCCTGGGTATTATATACGTTTATCTGAATTAGGGAAGGGAAGGGGAACAACAAAATGGTGAGACAAAGGACAAAGGGCAAACCAATGCAACAGTGATACTCACAAGACAATGTATTGTTAACAAACTGAACAATTTGAAGGGGGGTCAGGGGGAGGGAAAGTAGGAGAAAAATGAAGGAGGGGTAACAAGTTTGACAAGAAATGTACTCACTACCTTACATATGTAACTATAACCCCTCTGTACATTACCTTGACAATAAAAATAAATTTAAAAAAAGTAGATGAAACAGGTAGGGTTCCTAAATCCTTGTTCCACCAATAGTAATATATGAGTCAGAGGCCCATAGAACTGAAATTACCTGGAAGCTTATTAGAGATACAGAATCCCAAGCCTTAGACCTACAGACTAATAAGCTGTATTTTAATATGCTCAAATGATTAGTAAGCATATGAAAGTTTGAGAGGCAATGCTCTTAGATCAAGAAAGCCTCTCCGACAGGAAGAATAGCTTCTGACCAAAGCAAAATTCACCCATGGAGCTGTGTGATTAGCACAGCCTTCATTGAAACATCAGCCTTTGATCTTATTAACCAACTGTATCCTTTTTTAAAACTTGTGCTGAGTATTGAACATTCTTGGCAAGCACTCTATCACTGAGCTATACCCCCAGCTCTCCAATTGTATCTTTACATATTGAAGCATCTGAAAGCTTTTGATTTTTCTTTAATAAGCACTATTAGTAAAATCCTTAATTGATGGTCGAGCCTTTGGCAATAAGAATGGCACACTCATTATGACTTACTAGATTTCCCAAATAATGGTCTTTTAAAAATATATGTGTTATATAAGTACTGTGTGCTAACTGATTGCTCCACCATTGTAACAATGAGATGTACAAGACACTATGTTGAAAATGAACTTCACAGCTTTGGGTCGGGAGAAGGGAGAGGGAGGAGTTGGGAAGGTAGGGGGGGAAGGGATGGTAGGGGAAAAACAGGAGGAGGTAACAATGCTCGATAGGAAATGTACTCATTACCTTACTCATGTAACTGTAACCCTTCTGTACAGTATTTTACAATAAAATATATAAAAATATATGTGAAGCATTATGCATGTCTGAATTTATATAAAGTCTTTCCAGTGTATCCTAGCATTCATTAAGCCTGAAATGAAATCTTGTACTTTTCTATAATCTTTAAGACTTAACACTGACTTTTTATCCTATACTTATCAGATTTAAAATAACAATCTGGGTGGTAGCTGTACAGAGCTTGCCTAACATGCTGGAAATCTTGGGTTCAATCTTCAGCATATGCATGTGTGTGCACATGCATGCACGTCTACACACACACACATACACACACACACACACACACACACACACACACACGACTCTGGTATTTGAGGAACAGCAAATGATTTGGAGTGGACAAGAATTAAAGTTATCAAATACTGGGAAGTATGAAAAAGTCCTGCTCTTACAGTTTCCTGGACACCGAGGAAGGCAGTGTGCAAACAGGTCAATCCCAAAGGTATAAAGTATCAGGGCCCAATCTGGGTGCCCCATATTCTACAGGGTAGGTCATGGGTGTAGCGGGGAGGACAGGTGGTCTAAGAAAATACTAAACATTTCCAAATGATCAAAAGTAAGCTGAACATTGACTCTCATCAGCCATACACAGGCAACTATCTGCTTTTAGCAAAAAATAGATGCTGACTACCTTATGCTGAGCAAAACTTTTTATTGTCAATTATACAAAGTATATCTTTTATACATGAAATTTGGGAAGTGATTTGTTTAATAGATGTAGTATACTAATACAGGCAGTATTTCACAGTACTGTCCAGGGGTATATTGAGGTGGATAGAAGGTGAAGTCTTTTCCCTTATTTTCGTTTCACATGCTTCCTCTAGCAGCTTCCTCTACATCATTACTACTCAGTTCCTTGATTAACCATCACTTGTGGGCCCTGACCTCCCAAGTCTCTGGTGCCCTTCAAGATTGTAAGATGTATTACTTACTACAGAAATCTGTCCTGCATGAGCTAACACAGTCTTTTCTCCCTGAGGGTGGTCATGCAGCTAAAGGGCACTTCCAGTGTCTCTTACATGTCCCTGATACCCACTACAAGTAGCTACGATGTAGCAGTTTATAGTTAGACAGGAGGGAGAAACATGTAATGAAGGCTAGAAGTATGCAAACTACAATGGGTAGAGAAGGGACAGATGGAGTACTCTCTTAGGGAAATGAGGATGCCTGATTTATAGGACGAGAGATTGAAGAACGAGCAAAAATCATGAGGCTGAGATGGACTATGAGCAGCTATGTAAGGAGGTTGGCTATACTTTCCAGTCATGGCTGCTTAGACTTTCCAAGATAAGGCATATTAAAACCAGGAAGGACCATACAACCAGAGGATGCTGTGGGTAAAGACCAAAGTAGCCTTGTCTGAGCTGCAAAATTTCCTTTCAATATTGTACTTCATTGAAAAAAACAAAAACAAAAGTCACTCAACTTCACAATCAACTCCTAGCACTTTGAGTTTGTTTCAATAAACATCTGTGACTGATACCATCAAGTAACCCTAATACTTCAGGAGGAAAAGGCAAGTTGGGCTTGAGAGAGGAACTGCAGTTGGAGAGCCATACCTTGAACAACAGAGGTCTGGAGGCCTAGAATCAGGCTTGATCTGGCCACTCTCCTCTCTTAGAAAAACTTTTCATGCCTTCTTAGTCAGATTCAGAATGATGATGGGAAGTTCCTAATTAAAGTGCACTAAAATACTCCACAGACAAAGATATGGCATAGAAATGGTCATATAAGGGATGTACATTAAAACATTATAGACTTTAAAAATTATACTATGAAGATCTCAATGACTAATATTCAAGAGCGCAAAAAGGGAATTTATTAGACATGTTAAGTGTTTTTAAAAGGGAGTTAACAATGTAGATGCTCAGTACTTTCTAAATCTGTGTTTCAGTAGATTAATATTAGAATATTAATAAAACTAGGGCATATCCTCCAAGTTATTGATTCAATTTGATAGTTTATCAGTGAAGAAAACATATTAAAACTGCTAAAAATGAGAATCTGGAAAAAAGGGTTCTCAACTCATTGTCTGATAATAATGAGAGGGAGTGGACTAAAGAAGCATAAATATTTCCTATGATTTTTTTCCTAGTGTCTGTTTTTCTATAGCAAAACCTTGTCAGGTTTTTCTTTCTTCTCAGTTGGTCAACCTGTCCTGTAAACATTAATCATGGTATTGTAGTAATTTTAAAGTTAAACCCAAAAGAAAGGAGGGTGGACAAAACCCAAGCATCAGCCACAAACTATCTAATCCCTAAAGTGACCAGTCTCTCTCATTACTAGTCATTCAGAGTGAATGGATCATATACTTGTAAGCCCTTGTAAGTCCTTGGTGGTGTTTTTGAATGAGGATAATTTAGTCTCTTTGCAATCAATGGGAAACCATAACTCTGTTTTATTATGTCTAAAAAATAAATTGCTCTGTCTGAAAAATGTTATTCTGTTGGTGACCATTATTGGTGGCCAATCAAAAGTGGAGCGATGGGCCTCTTTATATCCTTAGGCACAGAAAGGGTTCAAGGACCTCTCTAACAAGTGGAAAACTAGATCCCACATTGGCTATGAGAGGGATAAACGGCACTAATGTTCACTTGCATAGAAAAGCCGGGCTTGGAGGTCCCACATGGTGTAAAGCACTCAGTCATCATCTGAAAGAAATTAACAAAAACCTCCCTATGCGTGTGGAATGGTTCCTAAAATGCAAGAAAGAGACTTGGCAGGAAGAGCAGACATCTGTTTTCTCTTGTACTGAATAGGTCCAACGAGCAGATCACCGCTCATGGGCATGTGATTGTAAACTACTTGGAGTATGTGGACCTCTGGGTGGAGGCAGGGGGATTTCATTCCTGCTCACTTGACTGCTTATTTGTTGAGAAAAATGTGCAAGCTTCCCACCAGCCAAACAACACCCCAGGCTCTACTGACCCGGGGCAGAGGTTTAGAGAAGTTACTTTGTTAACAGATATCAACCATGTTACTTTGTGCATTACATCTTTTTATCTTGTTATCTGAGCTTCTTTTCCTTTCTCTTCATAGAATACATATCCTTTATTTGAAATATTCACACATGTGAAACATCTGCCAAGTTTAACATAAATAGGGTTTCCATAAGGTCCAGGGCCCTTTCTAGTTGGTAAGTTTCATCAGATTACATCAGAATTCTCCACATACGTAATTTCAAATCCTTCCTTCCTTCCTTCCTTCCTTCCTTCCTTCCTTCCTTCCTTCCTTCCTTCCTTCCTTCCTTCCTCCCTCCCTCCCCCCTCCTTTTTTCCCTCCCTCCCTCCCTCCCTCTCCCCTCCCTCCCTCCCTCCCTCCTTCCTTCCTTCCTTCCCTTCCTTCCTTCCTTCTCTTACTTCCTTCTTTTACCTCCCTCCCTTCCTCCCTCCCTTCCTTTCTTCCTCCCTCCCTTCCCCCCTCTCTCTCTTTCTTTCTTTCTCCCTTCCCTGCTTTCTTTTATTGTGCTGGTACTGGGCTTGAACTCAGGGCCTTGCATTCTTGCTTATAGCTTTTTCTCTCCAAGTTGGTACTCTATCACTAAAGCCATACTTCCAATTCAGGCTTTTTGCCAGTGAATTGGAGATAACTGTCTTGGAAGATTTTCTGCTGGACTAGCTTTGAATCTCCATGCTTAGATCTCAGCCTCCTGAGTAGATAGGATAATAAGAGTGAGTCTCTGAGCCTGGCTAAAATATCTCTTTCTTAATATCCCTTGTCTTATCAAGCTCATTTGTTTTCACTTAATTGATTGTTTTTATTATCAACAAAACAAATGATAAAATTCAAACGTGAATAACATATAAGCACTGGTCTCTCATGTTCTCCTTTCTGAACAGTTTCCAATCCAGTTTGGAATATTTCTGGAGTCATTTCTCAACTCAGGTAATCAGTGTCAAACAACATCACATTTCTACCTATCTTTAATTGAATACCTCTTAACTTGTTTGGATTATATAAGATCAAAACTTCAGGATGTGAGCTTTCAATATATTTTAAAATCCTGATTCATTCACTAGAAGAAAGTGGACAGCGATGTATCCCTTATTAAACTTAAACTTCCTTTAGAAATCCTTTCCCAAAAGATGAGTGCCAGGTGTTCCTTGGTCCAGTCAGCATAAGGAGGTTAACTCAAGTTCAGACACACAAAACCCAAGAAAAAAGAGATATGCTGGCATCTACAATGTATTTTGTAACTGGAAAGATGCAGTGAAAAAAGAAGTCATATCCAAGACATTCTGCATCCTATGCAGACTGGCACATGACCAACATTTCTGAACCTGGGTTACTGATCCTCCCCACAGATGCTGGAGGAAGGTTTCCCTTCTAGCCAATTTGCAGTAGAAAAGCCTACCCGATGAGGCCTTTGAACAGAGCTCATTATCAAGCCACGGGGAAGCTGGCATTCAAAGTGCACTGCTGATACGATATATAGTGCCAATCTATATCCAGTACTGTCCTAACTAAATGCTTTGAAAAGACATCTTAAAAATAGTGCATACTTAATATACTATGTTCCTTAATATGGCAGGCTTCAACAATGATATGAAGGGTTAACTGCTCATAGAACATTCTAGAAAAGACCTCTTCAGTTTTAAATCAATTTTAATAAAATAGGCCTCTTTCTGTTTCAGGAGAGTCCACAAAATAGTGGGTGATAAGTGCTCCCATATTCTAGAGGGAGAAACTATAGACAACTTCACCTTCTGTCTAGAAGAGACTTGGAAGAGCTAAGAGTGAGCAGTTAGGTGGTGAGACAGGCAGCCATGGCCTGACTCGCAGCATGGCTGCTCTTTTCCCTCACTACCAGTGAGGGAACAGGGCCCTCCACAGATTACTCAGGATGTTTGATCTGTATTGCACAGAGAGTGCTGGATAAAATGGATTAATGCCCAACTCAAAAGCAAGGAATGGAAAAAAGAAAGGCTAGTTAAAGGGGTGTACAAGTGTTGTTGGGAAATTAACTACTTTTCTTCCCTCCCTCCTTCCCTTTCTTTTTCTGCCAGTCCTGGGGCTTGAACTCAGGGCCTGGGCACTGTCTCTGACTTTTTTTTTTTTTTGCTCAAGGCTAGCACTCTACCACTTGAGCCACTTTTAGCCTTTTCTGTTTATGTGGTGCTGAGGAATTGAACCCAGGGCATTGTGCATGCTAGGCAAGCACTCTACTACTAAGCCACATTCCCATCCCAGGAAGTTAATAACTTCTCTGCTAATGAGTGTCAAAGGTAGATCAAAAGCAAGTTGGTTATTTCTATAATCCTTGGAATCTGTGATACAGGTGTTGAAGGCCACACAGGTAGAGCTGAGTCATTAAGAGTAAAGGGTATCAGCCCTTCACTCAGAAAGCTAAAGGGAAAGTATCAATTTGGGGGTGTGATATGGTTGGGTAGATAGGTCAGAAAAACAGAAAAATACCTGAAGCATTTCATAAGAGAAAGCATCAACATACTACCAGGCCAGAGAAATCAACACCAGATTATATCACTGACAGGTCAAAAACCCTTCCCATTCTTTATACCGCCAACCTTGAAGGGATTGCTGGCCACAGTTAGGGAGCTGATGGAAAAGTGGAGTGAAAAAAACACATGCTTTCGTGACAGAAAAGAGAGTCAACCTTGTTCCCAACCTACTCATACTACTCAGAGCAGATCTGACTTATGTATGGGAAGGGAAAACTTTACCACTTTTATCTGATTTTCCAAGATCTTGTCAAAAGGATCAGACAATTAAATTACAAGCCTCATACACAAACATCAATGATCTGTTCTTGAAAATAAAATGTTTAGCACGAAGATGTGAAGCACGTGTTAACCAAAATGTTAACATTAAAATATTTCCATATTATTTTAAATAAGAAAAAATTGTGATAATATATTATACATCAGTCACAACTTCAATTGATATTCTAAATTTATATCCCTACAATTTTCTAAAATATAACTAAATATAGCTTTGCGTGTGTACACAGAATTAGTGATTATGTTGGAATGGAAATCTTTTAAGCACTGCTTCCTGTAAATTGTGAACAAAGTTGTCAGGAGACAATTGCTATGAATACCCCTTCAGTGGACTCTGGGACAATTTTCAAAACCTGTACACATAATCCCAACATGCTCATACTGTGTTTGAACTGTAACTTGAGGCATTCATCATACAATGTCCTGTAAAAAATAGCATCATGACTGAAGTAGAATGATGTAAATAAGGACAAGAATGGCTGAAAATGTATTTAAAGATTATTATGTTTCATGGAGTCTAATCCGATGTGAAAAATCAAGAGGCATTCTACCCCCCCCCCCCCCCCAAATCAGCCAGAAAGATCTGTAATGAAAGAAACAAGTGAAGAGACTTCCTTAAGTGATGATTGGCTGGAGGGGTCATGGAATTGGTCCAAAATTTAATCTAAAGCAGCAGCTTCTTAACAGTGAGCTAGAATGGATGGAGTAGAGGACAGAGGTAACTCACTGATTACAAGGTGAGATTAAATATTTTTCAAATCACTATGCAGAACAAGTATCACATGTTCACAACAGACTGAAAACCTCATTGTTTTTCAATACCACGGGAAATTGCTCTATGTGATATACAGTGACCTGGAAAATCACAATGCTTACAATTTACAGACTGTGTTTAACGTCTACCCTAAAATTCAAGAATATGTAACAGCCAACTCAACATAAAGCTTTAAAAATACTATATGGCAAGGTTACTAAATGATCCTTTTTCTTAGCCCCTAACATCTTTGTCTGAATGGATTTCTTGTATTCAAAGCAAATCCTTATTCTGATTCCTGGGCATATGTTTTTTAGTAGCAGTTAGCACATCAGGTCTGAGCAGGTAGCTTATTTCTTAGGACTTAGCAGGTAACTTATCTCTTCATCAGAATCCTTTAGCTTCAATAAGCCTTCTTTCCCTATAGACTTGTGAACGCTGTCCAGGGAATGATCGTGTGCTACCATTTAGAAATAACAGAGATGTACTCGTTATCTTGCCCATGTAATTGTAACTCCTCTGTACGGTATTCTCACAGTAAAAAAAAATTAATAAAAGAAATAACAGAGAAATTACTTTCTTTTGTATTTCATGAAGCCAGATAATGCAAAATTGTTGCTCTTTTGAAAAGAATACTCAAAATATCAAATTGTTACATTTTAGGGCTGAAAATATTTCCCATAGCAATGGAAAAATGAAAGATGGGGACAATCTATATTGTTACATACATATCTCCTTAACTATACTGTAGTTATCAAATATCAGGAAATAACTGAAACTGAAATTTGGGTAACAAAGTCTTGAATAGAAATATCTATTCAGTCCTGTCACTCCTAGATGTGTTTGGTATATAAATGAATGTCTACAACAAAACGTAAAACCTTAAGAAGTGAGTAGTATTTTGAGGTTTATTTTCTTCTCTAGATCTCAGTTCTAAAACAGATCATGGTCATTTCAAAGTGGGTTGGAGCACAACTAAACCTAGACTAGCACTTTACATTCAGCATGGCCAACTTCACATGAACCTATGAGAGGCACCCTACCTTTCAAAAAAGGGATTGGCTATCTTCGCTGTTTCATTTTGAGGATTAACCAGATGTGAAAGGAAAAGTCAACTCTATTCAAAGTCTTTTTTTTTTTTTGGTTGGTCTTGGGTTTGAACTCTGGGCCTGGGAGTTGTACCTCAGCTCTTCAGCTCAAGGCTAGCACACTACCACTTGAGCTACAGTGCCACTTCCGGTTTTCTAGTGGTTTATTAGAGAGAAAAGTTTCAAGGATTTTCCTGCCCAGGCTGGCTTTGAATCGAGATCCTCAGATCTCGGCCTCCTGAGTAGCTAGGATTACAGGCATGAGCTATTTAAAGCCTTAAATTAAAATATCCTAGATTTTTAGACAAACACCTTGTAGGGAAATAATCATAAAACAAAAATTTTCAGGGACAACATCAGGCCTTTTAGTAACTAATATCCATGTATATGGTGCTAAAATACATCTCAAACATGGAACACATGATCCTCATCTACTTTTAACATTTTAAGCATATTCCTCAGCCACAGGAATGTTTCTCAACAATATTTCTCATCTAGAATATTAAAGGTTCACAAAAAAATCTTGAATAAAGTCCTTATAGAACTACTAAAAATATTTACATTCCATAAACAATGTGCTTTAAATGTCCAATTATTACATTGATATAATAACTTCTGTAGCTTGTTTCATTCAAGTAGTAATTTGTAGGAAGTCATGTATGTGTCAGCTACATACTCCATTATGACATTCTTTTGAAATGTGTTCAAAATGGATAAATTCCTTGATTTCAGCAAACAGTACAGACTTCAAAACACTTCTAAATTCTGGATTACCTGAAAAAAATCTGGTGATTTATTTATGGGTTCTATCATTTACTCTATATATTATATACTTTCAAATCCTCTACACATTAAAATGAGAGGAATAAATGTCTTTGTCACAACAGCTACTGAGGATATGCAGGCACAGGACAGGTGTGGTGAAGGGAGAAGGTAGGTGGTGATGGGAAGTGTAGCCGTGTCAGGCTTCAGGGGCTAAGTTCTCCACTTACCTTAGCCATCTGAGCTTGAACTCCACTGGCCTTCAGGGCAGACACAGCTTTCTGAGCTGCTGCAGGACTGTCGAAGTCAACAAAACCATAACCTGAAATGTGAAACAGACTTGGTTATTTTATGCAAGAGTAAGAGAGTTACTCTTCTCTTGTTTCTGAGGCATGCAGTATAAGTGGGCATGTGTTCCTAGAGCCACGGTGCAGTAGCTTCCTTGGTAGGTCTATTTATCCTGTGCGTTATCATGGACCAGACAAGACTCTCTACACAGTAGAGGGCTAGAAGGCTGGAGGGGAGAACTTTGTCCTAGTTTAGATGTATAGTTACAGAGAAACAAAGGACACCTGCAAATCAAGGTTTAAAAAAAAGTGGGGAAGAACTTCAGACAGAGAGTACCTTTTTAAGGTACTGAGGGTTTTTAATTACATTTTTATTATTTTCCAGTAGCTGTACATGGCAGTTTCTATTTCAACAAATCAATTTATGAATACAATACATCTTGATCAGTGTCATCTCTTTCATGATTTTCTCCTTTCCCTCCCAATCCAACATCGCCCTTCTATTTTCTTAATTTTGTAGGGTATGCAGTGAATATTATGATTATATTCTCCCCTCTTCATCTCATTGTCTAAGCCCCTCTGGTTGACACTCCCCCAACCTTACAAGTATTCATTTTGTTAGACCATGAGTTAGTTTTTCTAAGGAGTTATAGCATTTGACTCCTCCTGCACAAGTACCATATTTTGGTTAATACATTTGTGTACACTTGTATGTAGTCCTGTATTTGTTTACTTCTACAGCTAGGCTTCCACATATAAGAGAAAACATGTTTCTCTGGGCCTGACTTACTTTGCTTAACATAATGATGCAGCAAGAAGGATGGAATCATCCCACCAAGCTGAAACATGTCAGAAGCAAAATTGCGTTTACTGTATAGGCCAAGCCTTCTTAACATGAAAGTACAACCATCAGTACAAGCATATAAAATAATTACATTTTATACTTGATTAAAAGTACTCATTCATTAGATCCTTTCAAAATAAGGAATGAAATAAAAAGACCTCTGGATACCCCAAATAGTTGTTTCAGTAGTTCATGCCCTGAATTCTCAAAACAAAACACAACATGATGAAGCACATAGCTGCCTAAGAGGCTGTGGTTCAAAGCTTATTTACCATAGTTCCACAAACATTTTACTGAGCTGATCATCTGTTTTCCCAGGCCACAACAAATCAAAACAGGAAATTAGCGGGAAAAGGGTTGGGAAAGGGTTGGGAAAAGGGAAGGTAGAGCTGCCAAACACACACATGGATGACAACTCTCAGTGGAAACCAATAAGAAGGAACAGAAAAGCTGCTTCAGTGTGAGGCAGGCCTCACACAGAGTAAAGACAAATGGCCCCATGAATCTCAACAGATTATTACTGAGACAAAGTTAAATTTTATTTGATATACTGTTATAGGAACATGGGTCTCAGGCAAAATATCAAAGTTTTTCTTGGAACTCATTAAATTAATTTTTACTTATTATTATTTGGCAGTACTAGGTAGGGACTGAACTTAAGGTCTCATACTTGCTCAAGTATATTATCAGTTGAGTCTAGTCCTCTGTGTGTGTGTGTGTGTGTGTGTGTGTGTGTGTGTGTGTGCGTGCGTGCGTATGTGTGCGCGCACACATGTGCGCTTATGTATGTAAGAAGAAGGGAGGGAAGGGGGAGGGGAGGAAAAAAGGGGGGGGAGGATGGAGAGGGAGAGGGAGAGGGAGAGGGAGAGAGAGGGAAAGAGAGAGAGGAAAAGGGAGAGAGTGGTCCTGGGGCTTGAATTCAGTGCCTAGGAACTATCCTTCAGATTTTTTTTTGCCAAGGAAAATGCTCTACTACCATGGCTCTACTGTGGCTTTCTGGTGGTTAACTGGAGATCAGTCTCATGGATATTCCTAACTGAGCTGGCCTCCAATGGTGATCCTCAGGTCTCATCTTCCTGAGTAGCTAGGATTATCATAAGGGTGAGCCATCAGCACCCAGTTTTTCAGGGCAGTACTTTTGTTTTTTATTTTTTAGGAACTTTTAAGCATTAGGTATTTTAATAAAAAATTTAATGACAAACTGAGTAATAAATACACTCAATACATTGCCATGTCATAAGTACAAACACTTTTAGAATACTTAGGAGTTATCTCCCGGACACGGAGTTGATGTTGGTTTGCTTGCTTTAATTTTTTAATTGTTATTCTAAAGGTGATTACAGAGGGGTTACAGTTACATATGTCAGGTAGAGTACATTTCTTTTTGGACAACATCACCTCTTTCTTTACTCTCTCCCAGGTTTTCCCACCCATCCTCTACTCACGAGTTGAACAGTTCATTTTCAACATAGTGTCCAGTGAGCAACATTGTTGCATTTTTTCACCCTTTGTCCCTCCATTTCTGTACTTTCACTTTTAATTAGTTAAATTAATTAATTATAGTCTCACACTTTAGCCCTGTGATTATTCGCCAACTTCCATCTATCTAGCAGCTCAAATTACATTTGGCTTGGCTTGTTTTTGAGATAGAGTGTTCAACTGTGATCTTTCTGCCTCTAATTCCTGAGTAGCTGGGATTATAGGCATTTGTCATCATGCCCCAAAATTAATTTAAAATGAGCAAGTATATTTTGAGATTGTGTAGAAGAGGGCATAGCTATTGTTGATTTCCAGGTATTATGAAGGATTATTAATTTAGACAGCATTTTACTAATATTAAAAAGAAACAGACAGCCAAAGAGTGAAACAAAAAGTCTTAAATTCTGAAAGTCTGGTAGCGTTAGCATTAATAACAAAAATAATGCCTGGTTGCAAAGTAAGTCACAATGAAACAGAGTAGACTATTGATTACAAAAAAAATAGATGCTTTAAAGAGATGAATGTTAAAGCTGAAGCAAGAAGCAGTTTCTCTGTATTACTTGGAATTGGACTGAAATAGGCTTAATTTGATTTAGACAGTAGAGAAATAGCTAAGTTAGGGAGAAAGAGGAGAAGGCTGATCCAGGCCAAAGCTGAAGACACTACTCAACTATCAGGTCAGGAATTAAGTTAAATGTATTTGGAGTGTTATTTTAGAAATCTGTTTATGATAATTTACAATGCCGTGCGTGTGCAGGCACGTGTGTGCGCGTGCCTGTGTGCACGCACGTGCGTACACACACACACACACACACACACACACACACACACACACACACACACGTGCTCCATGTCCCATTCCTTCACTGTTATCCACAGTTTCAGCAGGTTGTATACAAACACCCAGCTACACTGAAACAATACAGCTTCTACTGATAAGACATGTAGCTTCCTCCCCCAATTTTGCTACTGCCAATAAAATGAACAGATCTCAGCTATGATGTAATTGTTCTTGAAGTTACAATCTTGTCACATAATACGAATGTTCTTTTTATCTATTTTCTTATTAAGAGATATAAGTAATTGTTGTATTTAGTTAATTGTTTACTTCCCTTTCTGATCTTTGTGGAATACTGCTATAACATTTTGTAATCATTTGTTGAAGATAAATACAACAGGTAAGCAAGCAACCTGGTGCTCTATTTTAAAGTAAGTATCAGATGGTATAAAATTTGAGTTATGCAGGGTCTAAGGATTAAGTACATAAATATGTAGAAAATTGTCTTTGAAGGTAGGGTTCATGAAATACCATAAAGATCCTCTCATCAAAGCTCTAGGAAGACTTCTCAGGACGTAGACTAAAAAGAGTTACACTAAACTTGCTCACTGAAATCCAAACTCTCTTTCCCCATAGTGTGATATCCATATCATGGGGATTGTTATTTTCTCTGTTTTTGCTTTGGTTTCCAGGAAATTACTCCTACGTACATTTTTCCTATTGGTCTGCTTTATCTTCACCTATTTTACTAATGTACAAGTATGTATGCTGTTTTATATGCTTACTATTGATGCTGAGTTTCACAATCACCCCTTTGTGAGGGTTTGGGGATTTTTTTGGTCCTGAACTAACACATACAAAATTACTGGTAAGCATTTAAATATGTTTCGTTGACATAACTCTCGAAAAAAATTGCATTTTAAGAAATAACTGGATTTTCAACAGCTAAGATACATGTTATTCAGACTTAAAAAGTTTCCTTTAATTTTATTCAAAATTGGTTCCAAGATACATTTTGTGACACAAAAGTCCTACCACTTTGTAAGATCTCTATTTTTCATGCATTTCATTCTTGACTAATTTCTAAGAGTTAAGTGTATAACAAAATTGCTAGAGAAGTACTTTTCATGTACTCTGTAATCTGTTCTATATTATTTAGCTATTCACTTATCAATCTGTCATCTTTCTATCTGTATCTATGTGCCTGTTTACCATGATAAGCAAGAGTAACACATTATCTAACTATACTGTGAGTCCAGTTGTTATTTTTCCTCATTGGTCTTAACATTGCTCCTCTCCCCAAAACACTTCCATTCTCGCTTCGAGATCTTTTCAACCCACTCTTGCTGACCCCTTTCCCTCCCCTCTAGATATCTGCTGACACTCACTGTCTGCAGGCGGTGAGATGCAGACAGCTCTGGAGGGTATTATCATTGGTCCACAACAAGGCAGTGTCCCCAAATCCCCAAGTGAAGGGAAGGTCCCTAAGATGCTTGAATTTCAATCAGTTCTGACTTACACCTAATTTTATTTAGAAGCTCCACAAATCTTTGAATACTTTCCAACATGATATGATATATGGTATGATATAACATGGGTTTAGCATCTTAATATTAGGCTTATCAGAAGTTTGTCTTTATCCATACCTGTATTTGGTCCTGACAAGCATACTGTGGGATTGGGATCTGAGAGAGCAGGCTGTACAATAGTGGTTTTTGGTGCAGGGTAAGGTAGAGAATTTCAACCAGGGAGACCTCTAGGGCCTTTCTTTCATTTAATACAGAAGCTCTGCTTTTTAGCATACTGAGCTGCTATGTAAGATTTCTTTTGTGACAGGGAAGAAAAAGAGCGAATGAATGGTAAGGCTAAAACCACTTATCAATTATGATTTCTCTCTTGGTTTGAAACTACCTTTTGAAATCAGCTTTCTGTTTTGTGCCTGCAAGAGTCCACTTTTCTTCATAAAACCAAAAGATTTTTTTATTTTCTATGTTGATGCTTTCCCAGATCATTTATGAATGCTAAATAAGACTAATCTTGGCAACTAAGTGTATGCATTTCCATCTACAATTTGACTCTCTTCTGGTTTAATTCATTTTAAATATTTATTGGGCAGCATTTTCCATAAAGCACACTCGATTCTCTGTCCCAAGGCAAAACTGCCTTAATGTGCCATGTTGATTAAACATGGGCTTAGATACTTTCCACAATAGCTCCTTTAAATCTAGGCACTTTGAAGAAGAGACAGAAATACAATGAACCACTTCAAGTCTAGATTAAAGGAAATGGCTGGCATACAAGGAGAGGCCCTACCATGGGGTTCATTTATGTTCCACTGCCCCATCCCTACTACTTGAAAAACTAGGGTCTAATTAACGAGGAGATTTGCCTTCTCTGCCTATTCCTGTCAACCTTACTTCAATTCATGGGGTCAGTAGTTAGATTCAAAGTCAGCTGACTCCATTCTTCCCTTTTCCTAGAAATCACATGCCTATTGTTAAGATGCTGGATCATTAAAAGTCACAACCACACAGCATCTGTGCGGCCTACTGTAGATGCCTCCTCTTGCAGTTCATGGAGCTGGATGAGCTCATCCTAATTACATGGAAAACTGAAGGTCAGTGCATCAAATTAATGCAGCAGCATATTTCAAAGGGGTGCATGACCTCTCCTCCCTGGTACAATTTGGTCAGTGAAAATGGGTCTCTCCTTCCCGCTGCCAATATTGTCAACAGGCATTCAGCAGAGAACAATTGGGAGTATTGAAACATGTAATTAAGTACTGCTTAAAACTACTCTATTCTAATTAATAGAGCCAATTTGCACAATATGTAATCTTTTCAGTTCTTTAGTACAGTCCAATGGTCTTCAGTAAGCAGCTCTAATCTCCTCAGGCTCAGGAAAGAAAAGCTATTTTCTAACTCTATCCCTTTTTAAAAGCAGGGGCTAAATGCCAGCTAGTATTTTCCATGTTAACTCTATTGGTGCCAAATCTGGAATTCTGGCAAACTGCTAGTTGCTGTTGGGTTTCCAGCCAAAACTCAAACCAGGGACAAAACAAACGTAAGCAATAAGCTAATATTGTGCAAGAAAGAAACTGGGTAACATAAGAGACTTGGTTTTTAATAAACTGGGGGTCATTTTGAAAGTTCATTCCATCATTTTACTAAGGCTATGGTTTAGGAAATAATCAGTCACAAAGAAACATACCTTTGCATTTGTTTGTTGTCTTATCCAAAATTGCCTTTGTGGAGACTATTTTGCCATATCTGAAAAAGCAAAAGAAGAAGAAGGTATAAGGAACTCTTATCAATGTCTAAGTCCAAAGAACATGCATATTTTTCAAACATCTGTGAGCTTTAAAGTACAAAGTGTTCTTTAGTAAGGGGTAGGCCATGGGAATTCTAAATTTCAAACTGCAAAAAGGGAATGGCCAGGCTTCTTCCTCTGAGTCTTTGGATTGTAGCTTGATGTTTGGCTTTGAAGAACAGGTAGTTACCTGACAGACTAGGGGAAAATAGGGAAGCAGTACTCTAAATTTTTTTTTCTTCTAATAACACTGTCTGTAGTCAAATACAAAGAGAAATACAAGGTGATAGAGCTATTAAAGTTCTCTGACCCACACAGTCTTTATGAAATGTAACAGTGGAAAAGCTGCCTGCATTATTCTATTTATTTTGGCTCTGCAGACAGAGCTGCCTGGCTACAGATCACAGAACATGAGGGTGTGCGTGTGTGTATGTTTAACAAATTTAATAGAAAAAAACAGGTCCCTGCTTTTTAAAGACTTTTATTTTTTGGTTGGTCCTGGGGCTTGAACTCAGGGCCTGGGGCCCATCCCTGATATATATTTTTTTTTTCAAGGCTAGTGCTCAACCACTTGAGCCACAGCTCCATTTCTGGCTTTTTGGTGGTTAATTTGAGATAAGAATCTCATGGACTTTCATGCTCTGGTTGGTTTCTAACCCTGATCTTCAGATCTCAGTTTTCTGAGAAGCTAGGATTACAGGCATGAGCCACCAGCACCTAGCTTAAACAAAAATATATATTTTTATACTTACTTGAACACCACTTCTAACTCACTGATAATAATCACAACATTATATTAAGGGGTGAGAATTATGCAAAAGAAATGAACAACTGAGACTATAAAACAATAACTGGGGTTAAAGACCAATTTGATGAAGGTGTGCTTGAATGCGTTCAGATATTTTTGGGGGGGTTCGGTCGTGGGGCCTGAACTCTGGGCCTGGGCGCTGTCCCTCCGGTCGTGGGGCCTGAACTCTGGGCCTGGGCGCTGTCCCTCAGCCCCTCAGCTCAAGGCTAGCGCTCTACCACTTGAACCACAGCACCACCTCCGGCTTTTTTTCTTTTTGCTTATGTGGTGCTAAGGAATCGAACCCAGGGCCTCATACATGCAAGGCAAGCGCTCTACCACTGAGCCACCTTCCCAGCCCCATGTGTTCAGATTTCTTAGTGTGTCACAGAAGTTGGGGAGATGGAAAAAGGCAGAATATTAAAATTTAGTTCATTGCTTCTAAAAATAAAGTCACAATGTAATTTAAATATACACCCTGAACCAATGCTCTCTTTTAGTGTAAACTTTGAAGAAAAGGACTGCCATTCATGTTTGTCTTTTTCAAATTGAGAAAAAAAAATTTAAACTTGTTTTAAAAATTAAAAAGTTTGGGAAATGCACACAACATTGTGAAGCTTAGGTTTCCTCACTTACATACAGTAACATTCCAAATTCTATTTTTCTACTAATTAACTTAAAAATTTCCCCATTTGCTGTTTTATACCCATCTTGTGATTGATTTGGGAGGACTGAAGGGAATCATATGGCTGGGGTAGCTCAGTGATAGAGCTATCACTGACATAAGCAAAGTCTTGGGTTCTATTCCTAGCTACCCCTGCTTTCTCCCACAACATACATAAAAGGATAGGGGCTGGTGGTTCATACCACCATCTAGGATTATAGAATTCTAGCTACTAGGGAGACTGAGATTGGAAAGACAGAAGTTTGAGGCCAGCCCAGGATACACACAACATCAACTTATAGCTGGGTTTGGTGCTGCACACCTGATACTCCAGCTACATGGGAGGCAGAGTAGGGGAGGATCATACTTCCAGGACAACCTGGTAGAAAAGTGCTGGTTGAGATTTTATTTCAGTAGAAAAAGCAAGACATGGTAGCAATACACCTGTCATCCAAGCTACAATAGGAAATGTAAAGGTGAATTTTTGTCCAAGTGTAATCCTAGGCACAAAGCAAGAGCCTATCTGGAAAATAACCACACACTGGGAAAAAAAGGCAGGAGGTTTGGCTAGCAGTAGTGTCTGCCAAGGCTCTGACTTCAAACCCCAATATTTCAAAAAGCATATGAACAAAACAGTATAACAACAAGAGTCTTGAAAGTTTTAGGAAATCTAAGTACCTGAGTAGCTTTCTAAACTACTATGACTATTGTAGACTTCTATTTTATGCATTGAAGCCAGATAAAATATATTTGGGAATAAACAAATGGCTTGAACTGCTTCATTCTTCTCTTTCACCTAATTTTCCCTCTTTCCAATCTGTGTAATCATGTAGTCAAATGAGGACTAACTAGGCATGAAAACAAAAACAATTCAAAGTTCACATGACTGTTACAGCTATCAGGAAAATGTTGCACAAACATCTTCAATTCTCTGTAGATATTCTGAGGATTTATAACAATGTTAGCACAGATCATTAAGCCTACAATTTGTTTTAAAAAATTATGATTTTTTCAAAAAAACAAGTGATTTAAAGTCTGCCTTTTAGCAAGCACTTATCTATATAGATTATATGCCCAGCACTACCAGTATTCCCTCATTTGCACAAGTCTCCAGTGAAAACATTGTTAGGTTGCATCCCTGATGTATACTTTTTTAAAAGTGGAGAAAAGTTGATACAAGTCCAGATTACAACAAGGGGACTGAGCATCATGAGACTGAGAGACTATGTCTGAAGACTCAGAAGACAAGACCTTTTGTCAACCATACAGAAAGCCATTTTTGTGAAGGTAAGAGTTTGCGCTTCCTCTTCTGGCATTGCAGTCAGCATTGAATGATGGGAAAGACATGGAGATGAGGGAGCAGGGAAAGGGACAAGGCTCTGGATAATCACACCCCTTCTCCTTATGGCTCTTTTTGATTTCTGCTTCAGATGATGACAGTCTTCCATTCCCATCTATGTCTCATGTTTCTTTCTTCCCCTCTGGGATTTAATATTTGATTATCAACCCTTCCTTTACTTAAGAGACTTCATGAATTTCCCTTGATGATGCCCATTTCTCCTTCTTGGCTTTTGAAATCCTATCAATTCGTTAGTGTTTGTCTTTATTTCTTTCTATTTAAACATATTAATATTACATTAAGATATGAAAAGTCCCACCTTTTTCCAAATCTCATTGTAACGAGCACGCCAAATATACTCCGCACCCCCTCTTCCCTGTATCTCTTTTCATTCACTAGTGCTGTCCCTCCTTTAGTCTTCTACCAAGCCAAGGACAGCAGCATTTCAGTCACTCCTGAGTCTTGTCAGTCAACAACTCTGCTGAGTTTTATCTGTGATATATTTCAAAAATTTGATCCTTCCTATACTGCCCAGACCTATGTAAAGTCATCTATGCAAAGTTCTCTCTGCATCTTGTCCTTCCAGGAGGAGCTGACTGTGGTATTAACCCCAAACACTACTTTAAATATGTATCTGCCCATTAATCCATTCAACCCATGCTCCATCCAGAGGACTCAAACATTATCTTTTCTGTGAAAACATCCCTAATTTCTACAACCATTTAGCTGGCTATTATATAAAAAGACAGAGAAGGGATTACATTTATTGAGTTCCTACTTACGTTCTTGGCACTGGGCCAATTACTCTGTATGCATGATGTCATTTACTTCATAGCCCTATGAAGTAAATGTTATTATCCCCCTACTTTGCAACTTTGCCTGGAATCCTAAAACTCAAAAAGTTAAGTGTCTTAAATTTTCACTGGTTTATCTATGAAATTATTTTACGAAGCAATGTTTTCTTTATATTTTCAGTGTAAGAAAGGAGAGAAACAGAATATATGAGTCTCCTCTATGGCATCGAAATAAGTTTTTCAAGCCCACATAATTCTTTTTTGCTTTAAACAAAAGAAACAAACATGTGGCTCATGATTGAAAGAGGGATAAGGAAAGAGATATTTCTGTAATGTATCAGTTTTACTTTCCATTGTGGTTTTCATTAAGATTTGTGAGTTAAAATTGAGGGACCACGATTTCCAATAAAGTTAGAAGATGGTTTTCATTCTGTCCATATGGTTACTCACTGCTGGCTCTGTGCAAACAAGTGGGTCAGGAGACCACTATCTAGAGTCACCTGAGGGGTCCTGAAGGGTTTCTTCTTGTAAAACACCTTCTCTTTGGAGTGGTTCACTTATTTGCAGCACTCACAGTCAAAACACTCCCATAGAAATACAGAGCCCTTCCTGGAATCTGTAATACTAAATCACACAGGCCCTGGTTAACTCATTAGGTGACTGTGGAATGGAACCCAGAACAAGAACAGGACACATAATGGGATACAAGAACATAATAGATGTGAAGCCTTACAAATGACAAATGACAAGGATGGGTTGAAATGAAGGCAAAAGTAAGAAAAAAAAAAACAAGTAACGAAAAAGGGCCAGGAAAGTCTAGACCATGGGCAGAGTTCTCTATCAGATGCAGTCTCCAGGAAGGGGACAAAGGAGCGGCAGGGCACAGAGGAGTCACAGACTCCCTCTGTTTGTTTATTTGTAGTAAGATTTAATCATGGGAGGGGTATTACTGATAATTAACATTTAGTCTATTTTCAAATTCCAGTGTCTACAAGATTCACAGGTATTTGGGTACAAAACTCCTAAAGCAACCAGATTTTCATTTCTTTCTCTTTCTATCTGCACCTTAATTTGTTAAAAAAACAAACAAACAAATATTAAAGCTACCAGCATGACTATGTTTACTGCAACATTATTTATCATATCTAAGATACGGAAACAACCCAGATGCCCCTCAGTAGATGAATGGATCAAGAAAATGTGGTATATATACACAATGGAATTTTATGCCTCCATCAGAAAGAATGACATTGCCCTGTTTGTTAGGAAATGGAAAGACTTGGAAAAAATTATATTAAGTGAAGTAAGCCAGGCCCAAAGAAACATAGGTTCCATGGTTTCCCTTATTTGTAATAACCAGTATATGTCTGAGACAAGCAGAAATGGTCAGATAAGCTGATGTTAAGTGAAATGAACCTCAAGTTAAGAACTCAAATGTTTTTTCTTTCTTGCTATTGTGTCTAACATATTTATAAGATATTTCTTTGTTTCTTTGTATGTTCCTCCCCCACAGTATAACCCCTGTTTTCACTGTATTTGATGTTGGTATAATTTGTGGAGGGGAAGGGAAAAAACCAATTGTTTAAATAGGGATGCAGGTGGACTCATTGCAACAATGAGATGTACAAAATGTTATGTGGAAAATGAACTTTACAACTTTGGTGGGGGGGCGGGGTTGGAGATGGGAAGGGATGGTAAGGGGAAACAATGGAGGAGACAACAATGCTTGATAAGAAATGTATTCATTACTTTGCTCATGTAATTGTAACCTCTCTGTACGGTATTTTCACAATTAAAAAAAGGAAAGAAAAGAAAAGAAACACAGAATACACTGGGACAAACAGGCTCCCTGACTGGGGCATTTCACACTCTAAGAACACCACGGAGGTACATCCGCACGAATGCAAGTCATAGAATTTTATGGAAATAAATGTCTATGAAGATTCTCTGGGTCTTTGGGTTTTATCTAGCTTCAAAGTAACAAGGCTCAGACCACAGCTCTGGATACCCAGATTATAATATTCTTTGCTAAGAGTGGATAATCCACTCCAGAGGAAGCTCTGGCAGTGAAAGGATAAAGAGTAATTAAGAGACTTGACTGCAGAATAATTAGAATTTCAAAGGGAGGGAGAAAATAATGAATAAAACCTCCCATTTAGCCCTGCTGGTCCAAGTGAACAAGGCTGATAAGCCCCATTGCTTAGAATCTACTACAACTCCCTTCGCATCAGTCACTTCTCTCCCATTTCCATTTATAACTTAGTCTTCTTTTATCTGCTATGATACAGAATCAGACCTTTCTAAATCAGTTTTCTCCTCTGCCCACACTATTTAGCCCCTCAAAATCTACCTTTCTTGTTAACTTGGTTTAATTATAAAAGTAATACATTAGTATAATTAGAAACCAGAAAAGTAGGTTGAAAAATTAAAAGTACCTGAAACTTGGACATGAATATTAGTGCACATCTTTGCAGATTCTCTAATGTGTTTTTACGTGTGTGTGTTTGTGTACACCTGTCTCCCTCTTCTACTGGAGAGCTTGCAGTTTCCCTAGGTACATCAACAGAGGCTTTGGAGACTGGAGTCCATGCCAACCATCGCCAACAGGTGGCGATAATGGTTGATAAGTTATCTTAACACTGGTCATTTCCACAGTAGATTTATTTTAGGTACCATTGCAGTGTTTGTGTTAGTTTTGGAATCTTTATGAACATTTTTTATTATTAAACTTGAAAAGGCAAAATAAACTGATTTTTTGGTGTGTGTAAATAAAAGATAGTTTTAAGTCTGAGAAAGGGTCAGATATTGCTTATGTATATAGGATGACGGCTTTATTATTTATTTATTGTAGCAGACGCTCTCCTGTAGAACAAAGAAGGAGCCTTTCATCCACCTATCATCCCATGAAAGATGTTAAGCCTGGCAAACGACAATAGTCAGGGATGGGTTGAAATAAAGGCAAAAGTACGAAAAAAGCCATCTGAAAGCTGATGACCTAGTGAGTTAATTCAAGGAAAGAATCTTATATTTTCTAGGTGATTTAGGTCAGTGCTTAGTTTTCACAACAACCAATTCTAAGCAGGTAGACTGGTATCCCCACTTTATGGATGTGAAACTTGGGAGTGGAACGAATCTACTTAAGGTTACAAAGCTAATAAGTAGCGAAGATGCAAGGCAGGAAGTTTGCTTTGGAGTTTAAAGGCCATGCATGTTGACAATGGCAGAAACTTTGGTCACCAACCACAGATTGTTCCATAGGTTCAAAGCAATTCCACTTCAACTCTGCACAGCTTCAAATGAGGAAAGGGCAGACTTGCCACTGTTAATGTGTGAGACACTGTTGCTGACATTCAGGAAGGAGTCACTTGGCTCCAGACTTTCTGAACAAATAACATCGGTTCACCTTGGGTTTAGATCCACGATATAAATAAGTTTCAATGAAGAGAGGTCACGCTTGGCCCTAAAGCTTCAAAGAATTAACTCACTGATGCAATGCATGTGGATGAATTTAAGGACTACAAGCCCAAACTTCTTATAGTTCAGAGTTGTTAGAGAAAAGGAAAATCTACGTATACACATATGTCTATACCCACACCCATAACCTCCCATGTATCCACAGAATGTATGGATGTTCTTTACTAGCTTGCTTTTTTATTTTTTCCTAATGGCCTCTCAGAAAAAGGGGATTTCCTAAAATTTGCTTTAGCTTTTCTAACAGAGATGTTATAGGGGAAGGAAAACAAAATATAAACAATGGCATCTATCTGTTTAGCTAATAGCAAAGTTGGTTGGGGAATTAAGCCTAAAGTAAAACGGAAGTAAGAGAAGTGTTTTATCCATATTACGCTGAATACTCCCTAATAGTGAAAATTGTTCATTTGGTAATGAATTTCACAGATTCCATTAGGCTTTACTTTTTTCACTTTGACAATTTTCATGGTATCTGTGAGACTTTTCCAAGACATAAAAATATTAAGGGTGTAAAAAGTTACTCCATTTTTAAAAATTTCTCTTTGTTTTGGCCCCTTCTGCTTGTGTTGTAAGTGCTTTTATACAGAGAACAGGAAACTGTATCTTATGTAGTTGGAGTTGAAGCCAGAGTTTCAAGTAGGAGAATGCTTGGCAAGAAAAGCTACTGCAGAGCTAAAGGTCAGAAAGAACTGAAAACCTGAAGGTGAATGGGTCACAGGAAAGATAAGTATCACAAGAAAGGAGAGTCCAAAATCAAGAAATCAACCCACTCATATTTATAGAATGACTTATAGTATGTCCTTCTCCAAACCAGCCTATGAAAAATGTATAAGGTAACACACTTGCTAGAGAATGGACAATCCTTTGGGGGATGTGAGGCATTTTTCATACTAAAAACCATCTTAGTGCTAAAATAAAAACATGAGAGCCTGTATAATGAATGCTCACCAAAGGAATAATAAGCATAGAAAAAAAATGTCATGTTAGACAAGAAAGACTTAGGGGAAAACAAATCCAGGTGGACAATGAAGGATATATGAGAGTCACAGAAACTAAGTCTGAAATGGTCCCAAGGTGGCCCTTTGGCTCCAGGAAAAGGAGAAAGGAAAAGAATGTGGCTGGAAATTTCATAACTGCAGAATGAAATGACACAAGCAAGATTTTAGTATGATTACTGAAAAAGCTTATGCCCCAAGATTAGCCAAGAGAGGTGTCACATATTATTTTTTAGCCTTTTTCTTCGTGTGCTGTAGCAATAACACTCATGGTTCAAGAAATTAAAATGAGGTGGGATGAGGAGAGCTGGGAAGGAGAATGAAAAAGCTCTAAAGGACAGGGGAGATTTAAGACAAAAAACATCTCCAAAGAAGCCTGAAATGCTCAATGCTATTTGCCATCTGAGCAAAAGAATCTATGGTACATGATATGAAGAGCTATGCCATCTTTGAATTCAGAGGTAGGGAGAGGAAAGCATCAAGCTCACTTCTCTGAACTTTCTGGACAGGGCAGGGATTTCTGTTTAGCTCCAGTGACCGACTCCGACCCTGAGGACTGGAGATGACTGAGTGCAAGTTTAGATCATCCGCCTGGGGTCTCGCATGGTCTCTTCTTTAGCTAGACTAGCTGCCTGATAGCAGGTGAGTTGATGGAGAATAAATCACAGCTTTAGAACAAGTAGTAGGTTTTGAGAGAAAATATATACATCTAAAAACCCAATTTTTCACAATATGAGTTTTAAGATAAACACTTCCTTTGAGTACAAATGAAATTGGCCATGTGTACCTAGATTGGGGACCAACAGACCTTGCACTGTTTTGAATCATACTCAATAAGTAGCCCAATTATCATTCCTGGTGAAAACAACATTGATTTAAAGAGCAGGCAAAGGTAACAATTGATGTTTTTTCTCCTCTACACAATTTAAAAGCTCATACTGAATGAACATTAGAACTCATTCAAAACAGCCAAGGTACAGCTGTTTCTGCCATACTCTAAAAAACATAGTCTCTCTTCTAAGTGAAAACAACACTATAAACCACTTCATTTATTAGATTATTACATTTTAGCATCTATTCTATGACATGCACTCAAGGTAAAGTAGCTTTACACTATTTATGTTTTTTTAAAGCACAAGAGGTCATTTATATTACTTACATTAATAATTTTTCAATACAAGTTATGGCACTGAAGCACTTAAGGGTATAGTCACAGCTAGACCAAAATTAGTGTTCCCAAGTATTAATAAGCTAGAGGAACATATTACATGCTGAAAATGAAAACTAGGATTTTGTAAGTAAAATGTATATTATCTATCATAAAAATGAACCCTTAAAAGTCTCCAAGACTGATTAATATCTGACACTTAATGCAAAGGCAAACTGATTATAGAAAGTGTTTTTTTAATTTGAGTTGATAACTTAGCAGTGATTGTTCTCTTTGTTTTCTTTCTTCACCAAAACCTGCATTGTATTTATTTTGTTCTGACAATCTAACCTTTGTATGTATATAAGTATGTGTGCATATATAGTATATATAATGTATTGATTTCCAGATCAGTCTACCCTTTTTTAATGTAGGAAGTCTCCCCTGTCCCCATGATGTTAGAAGGCCAGGTTGAGAAAAGACTTAACAAGGAAAATAATACCTATTTTACTCACTTCCCCTCTAAGAAATCTAGGGCTATGATATAACTGTGTCACATATATATGTGTACATACACACACCCACACATATATATATATATATATATATATGTATATACACATATACATGCATGTAGTACTTTATTCAGAAAGAAAATACAGCAGAGTTATCAAGTGCTATTATGTCATATGGCCACTTTTGTGGCAGGGATATATTTGCTGGTCTTCACAGTGATCAACGCATATCAGATATTCAGTAACTAAAAAGTGTTAGTCTTTTCCCCCTGCCCTTCAGGGACATCACTGAAAGCACTGACCTAGATAGAGTACCTGCTCACATTCAACAATGTGCTGCAAGCCATTGAGAGGAAGCATACCCTTGTTATTTTGCAGCACAGTTATTTATATATCATAAATGTTCAACATATGTTGGCTGAATGCATAAGATGCAAATAGGTAATGTATTGTTTCTCCCTTAAGATGTTTGGTGTAGGAAATTAAGGGACATTGGCCGTGGCAGGGAAAAGGGAAATATTCATTCTGCCTTGGAAAACGGACATGGCCTTGAATTTTATCCCAATTTAGTTTATAAAAACATTAGAGGGAAGTAAGATAATTTGGTAGTCAAGTGGAATTAAAAATAAGTAGCAAAAATAAATCTGTAAAAAGTTAGGGGCAAAATCCCAGATGACCATTTTTCAGGTATTTCTAAATTTGTTGCACTTTTAAAAATAAATCAAAACTGGAAATCATGCACTCGTGCACACACAAGCACAGCCAAAAACCCAACTTGGAGTCTGTAGAAACTAAATGCATTAAAACTCCAACACTGAATACTATACATGACTGCTTCATTCAAAACAAAAACAGCATGATAGAACATAAGAGTAAATATGATTTCTGAAACAAAACAGTTATCGGAAACTATTAAAATGGAGTTCAAAATTAGATAGAAGTTTCTCAACTCTGACATGAACTTCAAAGGTAGGAGTCAAATTGTACATTTCTTGAATTGAAAGCTAACCTTGGCTTTGATCCAACATACTACACCAGTGCATTGATTTCCAGAACAGTCTACCCCTTTTTAAAGTAGAAATCTCCCCTGCCCCCATGATGTTGGAAGTCCAGGTTGAGAAAAGATTAATAAGGAAAATAATACCTATTTTACTCACTTCACCTGTAAGAAATCTAGGGCTATAACTGTGTCACTAGTAAAGAACACATTTGGCCTACCTACAGAAACAAGAAAATGCTAGCCTAACCTGCTAGCAGTGGTCCCATCTTTAAATATATTTAACTCAAAGGTCACTTGTGACCAAAAACAGATCCCCATGAAGAAAAACAAATAAGGCTCCCATATTGATCCACTCCCAGCTTGTCCTATTATACTCAGATAAAGATGATCACTCATCCCAAAGATTTAATAATATAGATTGAAAACCTTAGGAACTTAAGGCTTAAAAAATTAAAAAAGAATTATCTTTATATGAAAGGATGTAATGAGAGACATGAACACTGAAAAATTATGTTAGGTGTCAACTGCACTCAGTTACTATGTCCCAAATGGAGAGGATTCAGCATAGCTTGAATACATACATACTCGCCTCACTCTCAGTATAGCTTGAATTCCCTAAGAATCCCAGAAGGCAATCAAATTGGACTTTGCAAGTGAGATGATTTGGCCAGAGATGGGGCTGCATTTCTGATGCATGTGACCCATCCAATAAGAATTTCCTAAGTCATAGCTGTTTTGAACAATCTTGTATAACAAGAGAAGTGCTAGAGGAGCAATAAGCCATTCAAGTTTTTTGAGAAAAAATATTTAAGATTTTAGAAAGTAAAGGCAGGTGATTTTAAGTAAAATTCTAGCATGGATTAGTAAACAGGAAGTTAGAGAGATTTATAAAAAGAATTCTTAAGAGCAAATCAAGGACCTTTTGAAACTTAGGTTCTATTAATGGGAGTAGTAAGGAAGACAGAGTTGCTTTGGAATATTGAATATTATTATTACTATTATTATTAATTTTAGTGGTACTGGAATTGGACTTGGGGCCGGGTGCTTACTAGGTTAGCATTCTGCCATTTAAGCTATACCGCTAGCCTGGCTTTTTGCTGGCTAATTGCAGTTCTGTCATAGAACTGCAATCCTCCAGATCTGTAAAAGGACTAGAGTATGTCATTAGCATCAAATTTATTTTATTTCAGCAAAATTTAGAAAATGAGCAGAAAATGAGCAGGAAATATGGGGAGAGGCTGAGAAGGCTGAGAGGCTTACTGGTAGAGTGCTTGCCTAGCATGCATGAAGCACTGGGTTTGATTCCTCACTACCATACAAACAGAATAGCTGGAAGCAGCTCTGTGGCTCAAGTGGTAGAGTACTAGCCTTGAGCAAAAGAAGCCCAGGGACAGTGCCCAGGCCCCGAGTTAAAGTCCCAGGACTAGCAAAAGAAAATAGGGAGAATTAAGTTTGATTGGATGTATGGGTAACTAGATGAACAAGTAGTGGGGCTCAGGAAGGTCAATGCACAGTGAACCTGGTGCAAAGCCTCTAGTGATATATGTACCAAAGAGCCCTGTTCTTAACTAGTACATGAGTGTGTAACTTGGAACTCAGTGTCTGGACACTGTCCCTGAGTTTTTTTTCCTCGTGGCTAGTGCTCTACCACTTGAACCCCAGCTCCAGTTTTGTCTTTATGGTGGTTAATTACAATTAAGAGTCTCCTGGATTTTCCTGCCTAGGCTGGCTTCGAACCTTGATTCTCAGATCTCAGCCTCCTGAGTACCTAGGATTACAGGTGTAAGCCTCTAGCAACCTGCTTGGCTAGCACTTTTGAAAAAACAATTTTGGCCTGGGAATGTGGCTTAGTCGTAGAGTGTTTGCCTAGCATGTATGAAGCCCTGGGTTCAATTCCTTAGTACCACATAAACAAAAAAGGCCAGAAGTGGTGCTGTGGCTCAAGTGGGAGTGCTATCCTTGAGCAAAAGCTCAGGGACAGTGCCCAGGCATTGAGTTGAAGCCGCAGGACTGGGGGGGTGGGGGTAATCATTTTCAACAATAACATACAGCAAACGATTGGTATTTATCAAGCATATGGATCTCAATGCTAAAAGGGATGGTGAATATAAGGTGTCAAATTAATAATTTGGAATTATTTTAACAATAGGACAAATATGTGGTCAATGCAAACACAATAATATTGAACACAGAAAAATAAACCTTACATAAATTGTAACGGGGAAAATCAATTGCACAAAATTTGGTTAAAAGCCTTAGCTTGTTCACATAGAAATATGTTTCTTTAAAATCAGGACAAGTTCAAATTCTCTGAATAACTGAACTCAGGCTTCACTAAGACAAATATATGACACCTAATGTAGGAATAAATGACACTCTTTTGGTCAATGTTTTCCAATGCTGCAGTTATGAGTTGAATTGTGTGTCTCTCAAAAGATATCATCCTAAGACTAAGGACCTCTGCACGTGATCTTATTTGGATAGATTGGAAGGTATCATCAAGTTATGATGAGGCCCTTTGGTTAAGCCCTCATTATGATTAGTGTTCTTTTGAGAGGGAAATCCAAGCACAGCGACGGGAGGGAGGCCATGGGATGATGGTGGCAGAAGGTGGAGGGATGCAGCTGCAAGCCAGAATACTAAGAATTACTGAAAAATCACACTCCTTTGCAGGGAAACCCCTAGATACCTTAAATGTGAGCTTCTAGCCTCCAGAATAGAAACATTTCTTGTCTTAAGCTACCCATGTGTGGCATTTTGGAAATTTAGGATTATTCAGCAAAACTTGGCTAACAGCACTCTCCAGCACCAGGCACCAAGCTTTTGCTGACCTTTCCTGGTTAAGCTCCATGCTACATCTATACTGTGCCTCACTGCAACTGGTCCACACTGCCTGTGGCACAATCCCGAGTGTGCTGCTGCAGTGTGCATGGCTGTCAACATCAGTAAGTGTGTGTGCCCTTGTACCTTTTGATTTCTCTCTGAATATTAGACCTTGATATGGTGCCTGGGAATAATAAACATCTGAAATTCAGAAGAAAAGACTGCAAGAGTAAATAAATGCCCACAACTTGATTTCATTGAGTACTTTTTGGACTGAGTGCACTTTCTCTAAATTTTCCTCTGACTTTGTCCTCTCGAGCTTTCAAAAGTGAGCACCATAAGCAAACATCTAGAAACCATATCCTAGAGGAAGGCACAACTGAAGGTCTGGCAGCTGCTGCTCAGGCGAGTGGCGGGAGGGGGGCGGGGCGAGCAGTTTCCTTAGTGGGGTACAGAGGTGGGATTTTTACTGCCAAAAGTTGTGGTGCAGAATGAGGTCAACTTCACGGCTCACAAAACAGGTCTAGAAGATAGGCACCCAGTAGATCAGTGGCAAGCAGGAAAAAAAATAAGTAAATTTGTAAAACAGAATGAAAAAATCACATTCTGCAATTATACATTCCTGAAATTTTGCTCTCATATTAAAATTGTCCTTTTCTTCATGAAAGATGGTGCTTGTTACAGTCTGTGTTCTTTTTGACAAAACAGAAATTCCACTCCACACTGGATCTCAAATGCTAATTATTTTTGTTTAGCTTGTCAGTCCTTAAAATTCAAAAATCTGGCTAAGTCCTAAAATATAGCAGGTTGGTAAGCAGGGGTTTGGAATCTGTGCTTCAAGAAATAGACTACATGAGATAAAGGTCAACAAGATTAAGAATTATAATACAGAATCACTGATCAGAAGACTCATGGGCAAAATATGTTAAATGTGGTCATTTAAACATTTATTTTCAAATTACCATTTCAGACAAAGCCAGCTAAATAATATACTGTAAAGTGACATCGTGGCAAAGAAACTGTAAGAAAAAAAGAGGGATAAGGCTTTTGATGCTTTTTCCAGGATTCAGCTGCAGAGGGTGTGCTAGCAGTAATGGCTTCCGCCCAGTACTTCCTGCCACCATCCTGCTGAAGCAGCAGAACACAGCCTCGGCTCTTCCACTTCCTGCTTCCTTTGCTGCTTTGATCAGCACTGGCTTGACCTTGCATGTTTAAAAAAAAAAAATCAGGGTAAAGTGAGTCTTGAACATGAGAGGCCAGCTTTTATAGACCATTTGAAAGGTTCCTTATACCCTGAAAGGAGTGACCTTCAAAAAGGAACTGAAATCCACTAGTAATATTAGGATCTTAAAGGCATGGCCTCAAAGAATGAAGCTAGGGAGCTTCATTATATACACAGTTGTATGTGTTCATATACACATATATATACACACATAGTTCTTTGCAAGTAAGTATAAAGTGCTCTTTCCTTTAAAGAGTAAGAGACTAAGGTACCACCATCTCCAGTGATAAAGTGGGATTGGATCTATGACAACCTTGCTAAGTCAATCACCTAGTTAAGTCTATCAGCCAGACTGGGTGATGATCTGGCCAGGGGAAAGGGAACAGATAGGTTTCTTTTAAGTTGACTTTGGCATATGACATGAGTATATCTCCTCTTTTTTTTTGGAGGAGGATGGTTGTGGGCTTTAACTCAGGGCCTGGGAACTGTTTCTGAGCCTCTTTGTGCTTTCTACCACTTGAGCCACAGCGCCACTTCCAGCTTTTGAGTGGTTAATAGAAGTTAAGAGTCTCACGACTCTCTCTCTCCTTCCTTCCTTCCTTTCCTTCTTCCCTAAATAAATAAATTTTATTGTCAAGGTGATGTACAGAGGGGTTACAGTTATGTAAGTAGGGTAGTAATTACATTTCTTGTTTAACTTGCTACCCCTTTCCTCATTTTTCTCCCTCTTTCCCTCCTCCCCATCCCCCACCCAAGTTGTACAGATCATTTCCAACATGTTGCCTTGTGAGTACTGCTGTTGTATAGGTTCCCGCTTTGTCCTTTGTCTCACCATTTTGTTGTTCCCCTTCCCTTCCCTAGTTCAGATATCTCACGGACTTTTCTGGCCCTGCCTGGCTTTAAACGGCAATCCTCAGATCTCAGCCTCTTGAGTAGCTAGAATTACAGGTGTGAGTCACAGGTGCCTGGCTGACTTCTTTTTTAAGATTGCATTTTCCTTTGAAGCTCAGGCTAGCCTTAAACCTGCCATCATTGTGCTTCAGCTTCCTAGGCACTGAAATCACAGGTGTGCACCATCATGCCTGGCTCTTGTTTGCATTCTGTATATTGTTTATATTGCAATCCCACTATCACAATTCATTCTCTTGTAAGGCACACAGCACCTTCTTTAGAATACAGGTAAAATAAAAGACACAGTCCTAAACAAAATCAAGTTTCACTACTTAAGTGTTCAGAGATCAGCTTCCCAAAATGTCTGTTTTCTTGAACCTGGTTAAGGCCCATCAGACGAGCCTGGAACCTTCCACAGGGTAGTGCCTGTTCCAAACCATGTCCAGAGGAAGGTGATAATTGCCGCCTTAACACTCAGGCCTACATTGGGCTTTCTAATTGCTCCAAGCCCTGCATGTTTCCTCTTACAAACACCTTGATTCAGAAACACAGCAGAAGATGATCTTAATCTGTAGTTCATTTCTTAGATCTGACCCTTAAACCTTTACAGAGGCAACAACACAGGACCAAAGGGTGTGGGTGTAGACAGAAACAAGCACCTTGAGCTTCATTAAATGAAAAATCAAGTTTCCTTCTAATGGCTGGCATAAAACACAAGAGATATTCAATCACAGAGGGATCAAGGACAAGTTGTGATGGGAATTCAGGAGATGATAACAAAGCACTCTTTCTAACACCAACAAACACATTAGAGAGATGAAGTCACCCTTCTCTTCAGCTTGAACCTGCATAGCAAATCTTAAAGAAAAGAGACATAAAATGAATTCATTTGGAAGCCACAAATCTGAGTGGTAGAACACCTATCCTTGTAGCATATATACTAAGATGCTCACACATCTCTGTTCCAAGAATGATTATTTTGAGAACTCAGTTCTATAAATACATTCATTCTTTTCAATGAGGAAGTCCTTCTTCATTACTATTTAGAGAGTATTCATCCACAATACCAGAGATTTCCATTTCTCTGATATGATATTCTTTAAGAGATTTTCAGAAAATAGGATCTTAGGTCCTCCACAAAATATTTTTGAGTAAACAAATAAGCTGATGAATGAAGTTTTTTTGTATCTCTAGTTTGTAATGACTATGGGAGCAGAAAGGGTAAGAATCAGGGAGAAGCTATGACACATACTTGACTTCTTTGATAAACTTAAAGGCACTGTCACATTTGATGCTTTATAAAGGTGTCTGTGTGTACTTTGTCCAAGCCACGGCAGCTAGCAAAGGAAGTACAATTTGTCATGTTCTAGACAGGAAGCAAAGTCAAGGCCAAGAGGGAAAGCACATCTTTCCACTGCACTGCTAACAGAAAAGAAGCCAGAAAATAAGCTAGGTTATCTGTTCTTAGGTAGATTCTAAGAACAAAAAAGGAGCCTGAGTCAGGTTCCTCTTGGAGCACTCATTCCCATGACAATTAGGAAATTATTAGTTAATAGGGAAAAGAAATCATGTGTATGCATGTGTGTGTGTGTGTGCGTGTGTATGTGTATGTGTGGGTGTTTGTACATGTGTGTGTTGGTACATGTGTGTGTTGGTACTGTAGCTTGAACCCAGGGCCTCTTCTCAGCTTTTCTTGCTCATATTTGGTTCTTTACCTCTTGAGCCATGCTTCTCACCTGGCTTTTTGCTGGCTATTTGGAGATGGAGTCTGATTTTTCTGCCTGTGCTGGCATTGAGCCATAATCCAAATCTTAGTCTTCTAAGTAGCTTGCTGATGCCTGGCTAGAAGAGAACATTACTAGAGAATCAAGATGGGAACCTTGACATGAAGAATGGAATGGCAGCATTGGAAGTTACACACCATGATCCTCTTGTTCAGGGAGATGGTACTAACTGGTTTGTTTCAAGCTCCATATCAAACCGTTTACTCACATATTTAAATCACAAGTTTTAGGTTTATACTAATACAAGAAAACCTTGAAATGATTTGAGGGAAGAAACAATCCCTTCCAATAATACTTGAGTTAAATACTTAAAGCCTTATATATATGTAAGATCTGTCCTGAAATAAAAGAAATATTTATTCCAGAAAAAAGATGTTAAAAGTCCTCAGCTCATTGCATAACAATGTAAATAATGAGGATTAAAAGCTGTCTCAACCAACCCTGCAGGAGAGAGAAAGAGAAAGACATATTTAGAATCTAAAGGGTGCAAGTTCTACAAATAAGTGCAGCAAAGAAAAAGAAATGATTCCTGGAGGAATGGTTTGTGATTGAACAATCTATCAACAGAGAAAAGGGAGAGAGAAAATGCATAAAGCATCATTTTTTTAAAGAAAACAAAAACAAAAAACTGTATTGTTAAATGTACTATATTACTGTACTATCAAACACAATTTGTATTACCACCAACTCTACTCAGAATACAGAGCTTGCAGAAGGGAAAAAAGCGATCATGTCTGGGAGTATCCAATTCATCAGTTGGTCAAGCAACTTCTCTCTTATTATTACCGCCATACAACAAACTCAGACATGACAATTACAGGATAGCCACATCCTAGAGAACTGTTCAAACGCTTGTATGTGAGAAATGCTAATGTGCTGCCGGCAAATGCAATGATCAATATCTTGGCATAAACCCCGTCCTCTCTCCTGCTAAATAAAAAGGAGGAAGCTAAAATATGTTTAGAGATTTTTTTTCACTTGTTCTCAAGTTCAGAAAACACTGAACAGATTTTTGTAAACTCTTGGTTAATTGGACTTGCAATCCTGATGTAATTCTATCCCTGTAGCCATGCCAATTAAAAACTTCCCAGTTGAGAAGGATTCTTTCCCCCAGGATCTTCGTTATGTACTTCTAAAACTACAGGTGATGTTAACTTCATTTCTAGGGCGCATCTACGGATTACTTCTCACAAGATTCACCCTGATAGGTATTCTTGTGATCTTTATGGTTGATAAAGAGGACCAGGCATTCATGAGAAAATGTAATAATGTAATTTGGAATGGTCACTGGTCTCTTTCTGAACAGACTGCAAGTTAACATGAACTTTTACCCAAGGTGGGTTAGAATAAGAGCCATAAGCTGTCATTCATTAGTCTTTCCTATTATACTTCGCCCATGTCATGTTGATTTCCCTTTTAAAACAGACAACACACTATTGATACTACCAGATTTTTTTTTTTTTTTACAAACAGATTTTTAAGAAAAGACTCAGGTTGGAGGAACAAACCTTGTCAAAATAGACATACGTCTCTGGTAAGTGTAAATGGGTCACAACCTGTGAGAAATTTGGCAATTGCTAGCAAAAAGCTTTGAATTATTTTCCTAAGAAAATTGTAAACTATGTGCACAAAGGCTTTGCTATGAGAATTATTGAGAAAAGTTTAAACAACCTGAAAACCAACTAAACTAAAGATGGCTGGGGAATGGGGAAAAATGCAGCTAATAAAGAGTCCACGTCTTTGTTTCTATGGGAAGACAACCCAGACCTCCAAGGGGGAGGGGAGAACAAGCTACAGTATCTTATGAGATACAGCTCTTCTGCTCTCCTGAAAAGCCAGATCAGTGCTGTCCAACAGAAATAGAATGCAAACCACAAATTCAACCCGCATATGTAATTTAAAATTTTCTAGTTGCCACATTTAAAAATAAAAAGAAACAGATGAAATTAATTTCAATAATATTTTCTTTAACCCAGTATGTCCAAAATATTATCATTTCAACATGTGAGGAATATAAACTATCAATGAGTGGTTTAACATTTTCCTACCAAGCACTTGAAATGTGGTGTGTATTTCCCACACCAGCACATCTCTATTTGGACCAGACATATTTCAAGCCCTTGCTGGCCATGTGCAGCTCCTGGCATCTACATGCAGTATGTCTTGTTACCTCTTTCACAGTTTAATAGTTTCCTTCCCATAGAAAATATCAGGTTGGCCCCATTTCAATCGTTGTGAGAGTAGTCACTGACTACTACTTGAGATTGTTTATGGTAGATGCTTTCAAGTGGGCATAGATTAGGGCAATATGCTAACTTTTGCACTTCTAGGGTTACTTTTTTAAAAAACATTGGTCAAAGGGAGATAGGGCTAAGAAAGTCTATATAGCAAGATCTACTTGTAAAGTCCCAGTAGCATTTCCTTTTCCTTTTAATTTACTTGCTACAATTCTGTGGCTAATCTCCCAGTGCAAATGAAGCCTGGCATGGCAGAATACATGATTAATTCTACCTTTGTCATTCCTAACTCTTGAGGCTAGGAATGAGGAGTGTCACATAAACTCTGAGTAGCATGAATTGCATATATGACTTGAGATCCTATGTCAGAAGGGTGTAATTTTATTTGCTCAGCCTCATTTTAGGAAAAGCAAAAACTAAATCAAACAAAAACACAGGGGTACCCACCTAACTTTGCTCACTATCTAAAATAAGGAACTGGGTAAATGTAAAGGTCATTAATCTTATATAGCTAACATCTCTATTTGTTTCAGATTTCACATTGTAACAGAGTACTAACACAGGGCATGAGAAAAGCAAGCAGGGCAGATGAGCACTTAAGGCAGCTTTCTGGTAAATTAGGAAAAGGGATCCTATAAGGAAATGACAACTTCTCCATAAAGGGTTCAGTAGAGTGAAAGAAAGATTTCAGCTTCCCTCAGTGTCTGGGCAGGCACTGGTGTGCAGGTACCACTGTCTCAAATCATACACTGGGTCCTGGGAACAAGATGCCAGCTGACCCCACAGCAGGTGAGAAGCTCTGGAGACAGCAGTGAGCTTGATAAGCAGACACAAGTTCCTTTCAGATAAGGCACTTTAGAACCAAGAATGTCCTTCCTAATGTGACAAAATTGTGACAGGCTTCCTAATGGAAAGGTGAGGCCGACAATAAGGAACAACGAATGGATACTTCTAAAGTAAAACTGTATAGATGTAAGTTGGAAATTAAAACTTCAAAACTTCAGGCAGTTCTAAATATATAAATAAAAGTCAAATTTCATAAAATTATTTTCCATACATCTTTATAATGAAATGGTCTACCTAATAAGATATAGCTAGGAAAGTTGGAGCCTGTAGATCAAAACCTTTTCATTCTCTATTTACCATAGTGAATACAACAGAATATAGAATAGAATACCATGTTTGATATTAAAAGGTATAGTCCATCCTATTGTCCATCTAGACAGGGTCTACATTAAAATGAATAGTAATTGTAAGCCAAACTCATTTTTCCAACCAAATCTGATATTTCCTGTGTATTGGGAAAGCAGCCATCATATCCTGCTGACTGTCTATCATCTGTCCATCTGTTTGTTTGTTCATCCATCCATCCAACTACTCACCCACCTACCTGCTGTTTTTCTCTCAAACATATTTTAATCTTAGATTTTAATCACAGATAAGAACTATATCAATACATGTATATCTCCTCTGTGCTATCACAATGCCTTTCATACAATTGGTACTTACTAATGATTGGCTTTTAGCATAACAAATTAAACTTTAAGAAGGCAGACAAGTGGTCACAGGCAGAGATGACGGGAGTGCTGAAGAGCTGGACACATTCTCCTGGTCAGAAGGGGGCAAGTGAGGGAGGCAGTCTTGCTCCCATGCTGTGTATGCTAGGCGCTGTCCAGGAGCTGTCCACCAATGATCTCACTCCAACCTCAGAGCAGGCATTAGAGTCCCCACTTTCACCAATGCAGAACACCATGCCAGAAAACAAAAGCAACAAGCCCAGGGTCCTCCAACTATGACAAAGCAGCCAGGATCTGACTGGGTTCTTTCTGTCCCTACGTCATATGGTGAGAAATAGCCAGACACCAGCTGTACAGACTCTGGAGGAAAATTATATTGCATTTGGTCCAATTAGATGGTCACATTTCCCTTTTTTCCTTTAACTGTCATAATTTTGTTTTTTCCATCGAAAGTAGTTTATTTTCAATATAGGTAACAGTACAATGACAACATGAATCCTAATGATTACCAAACTATTTTTAATAATAGTCTGTATAAAATGTTTTCCAGAAGTCAGGCTATCCTTTCCTCCAGCACACCCCATCCACTGCCACTTAAAGGTATGTAGCCATTCAAAACTACCAAAGGATGCATTAGAGGTATATTTATATGTGGGGGAGGAGAAAGAGAGAGAGAGAGAGAGAGAGAGAGAGAGTATAAGCACACTAGTAATATATAAAACCTGAATTTAGGAAGATTCCATTCACGTAAAAAAAACCCACTATATTCCTATCTCCCTCCTCACTCTGTATTATCCACAATAATATGTGTGTGGATTCTGCATTAGTCAATGAATATTTAAAAAATAATTCAATAAAAACAAAACAAAGGATGTATTCTAGGAAAACAAATACTTGAGCTCTTACCCTCTGAAGCTTATGTTAACTATAATGTGCTTAGTATTTTTTCTTGTGTTTCTGGCATAGTTAGAAACAACCAAATCAAAGCTATGTGGATACTTTAAAATCAGCTGTGGTGATGAAAAGTTATGTAAATTAATTTTTGCCATACTGTCAGGATCTGAAACACAATGACATATGTATTACTCACTGTAGAATATCTCTTTTAAAAAAGCCCTTGGTGAAGGGTCCACATCTACATAATAATTACATGTATATATGGACATATATACTTTACCCTAAAGTATATTGACATATACTTTACCCTACTGGTGTGGGAGAGATACAGTTAAAAGAAAGATAAACACACGTGTGTGTGTGTGTGTGTGTGTGTGTGTGTGTGTGTGTGTGTGTGTGTGTGTGTGTGTGTAGTTAAAGTTAGGCTAGTTTTATTTGTTTTTTTTTCTTATTGCAAGGAAATACACTTAGAAATCTTTTTTTTCATTCTTGTATTTGTGATATCTGAACCACTGTCGGCACTTACCCTACTTACCATATCTCACTGCTAAGTGACCACATCACTTGCCTGAGAAGTCCCTAAAGTTTCGTAACAATGTGTCCTGTCCTGAAGTCTTTAGTGAGTTAGTTTATGTTGACGAAATACACTCATTTTAAGTATCCATTATAAACTGAGAGGAATCCATAAGCGGTAGGATTACTTTGATTTTTAGTTTGTTCCATGTATTTTCCCAGTTTTTCATGGGTATATGTTGTTTTTCAAAGAAAATGGTAAAAAGTGACATTTCCTTTGTTATAATTTATTGATGAATCAACACATCTAAAAATATACTGATCAAAATACTTTAAAAAAACCCAGCCAGATGAGTCATTATAAAACATGTCTGATCTGTTTAATCTCACTGACAACTTTTTAAAAGGGACATTACTAAGGTCATGTCTTTATAATGGATGTGTGACTCTAACACACCCGAAGGAAGAATTTCTCCAAGCATACTACATGGAGGTCTTATGCTTGCTGTTGGTGTTCTAAGGCATAGTCTAGTAGCAGCAAAACCTAGTGGCTGATGTCAGGGTACACAGGGGAAAAGCAAAGAAGGAAAGAGCCCTCTCAGGAATGAAAAATCATAGAAGGCATCAGCAGCAACCCCACAGGAAGAAACAGAGATAAGTACAACTTTTGAACATTGGCAAATTATAATTACTATCCAGAAACAAAGCAAAATAAACAAAATTTTCCTCTAGGAATGGTGGCTCACACCTGTAATGCCAGTTATTTGGGAGGCAAAGATTGGGAGCATGGAGGCCAGCCCTAGCAAAAAGTTAGTGAGTCCCTCATCTCAACGAATAAGCTGGGTGTGATGGTGTATGTTTGTCATCCCAGCATAAGTAAGAGGATTGTGGTATGAGTCTACCCCAGTCAAAAATTTGAGACACTATATGAAAAGGTAAAAAGAGCCAATGATAAAAGGGATGAGGGTGAGGTTCAGGGGCCAGGGCACCTGTCTAGTAAGCACGAAGCCCCGTGTCCACCAGAACCCCAGTACCACCAAAGAAAGAGGTGAAACTTTCAATTCAACCTTTCAGAAAGCTAGAATGCTCACGGGTATCCTAATAAATACTTAGAAAAAAATGAAAGAGTTTGGTATTGTAAAAAAAGCATGTAGGTCTAGCGAACGATCAGACATTTAAGCAGACGTCAGTACTCAGTTACTACAGGGGTAATCTTATTCCCATGATTAACTGCTGTTCAGCCTGCCCCCACTTCAGCTACCACCCTCCCCTTTTATGAAACATTCCATTTTGTTTCATATTACAAAAAAGGGAAGTTAAATCTTTTCTTGGAGATTTTAAAAATATTTGTATGAGCCAGGCATGTGCTACACACCTGCACTCCCTGCTGAGTCAGTAGAATTGTGAGTTCAGGGCCAGTCTGGATGACACAGTGAGACTCTTGTTTCAACAACAAGGGTGTGTGCATGACTGTGTATGTACAAATGTATATATGTGTATATCTATGCATATAAGTATATGTGTGTATATATATATGTATATGAGCAGAGCAGTGGATAACATTTTTCTATCAAAATTAGGATAATGATAAGTATAGAAATTCTTGATCTTTTTTCATTTAATAATATAGTGAGAATTTATCATGCCATTAAATATTCTTCAAAAATCTACAATAGCTACAATGTATGTTACTGGGCACTGTAAGTTCATAAATGTTTATTTATAAATATTTTGGTTTGTTTCTGGCTTGTAGTCTCGCTGACAGTGCTAGGATATACACTCTTTATCTGGGGTCTCCAGCCTTTTGGTGTCTCTACTCTGCCCAGAGCCCAGCAGCTGGGGAAAGAAAAGTTCAGGCCTGGAGACTTTCATTCTGACTCTACAGCTGTTTCCTGCCACCCACTACAGGTACAAAAAGCCTCCTTCCTGACACCCCCAAAGGCCAAGGCAGGGAGAATGAAGAGCCAAGAGGAAAGCAGAGCTGAGCAGACAAACCATGAATCTCGTTTTACTGCCACAAGAAAACAACTTATGTTTAAGGACACTGTCCTTGTTGTAGAGACTTCATGAAACTGTCCTGAGGAGGAGACAGGGAAATTGAACTGTGCCACTGTCTGCTTTCAATCCAGCCAGCAAGATACACTTATATGTCCATGCAATTTATTTCATCTTTCAATTTCCCTTCCATTTCAAATGAAATCTCACAACAAATATGTACGCAGATAAAGCAATATAAGCAAGATCTAAGGTTAGACTTTTGCCTCCAATCTAGATATGCTTTAAACATTTATAACTGTAGTAAAATACTTTAAAGTATCTTACCAATAATACTGAAGAAAAAAAGAACTCAATAAGAAACTACCCCCAAAGAAAAGTCCCACAAACCTGGTGAACTGTTTGTTTTACCCAGCAAGGTTATATAATTAAGTCTCATTTCACAATCTTCAAAGTTTTACCTTAAAAACCAGATAAAACTGCCTGTGAAAATCACATGATAGTAAGCTGTTTTCATGGGGCTGGTTAAGATATCTCCCATTCTCAGTTGCAGTTGTATTAATATCATTTACAGAAATATATCTTATGTCTGACTAATTCTCCTCAAAAGAAAAACAATCCACTACTATTAATGCTTGGTACAGTTAGTATCATGACATTTATGGAGCAAAAACCATCTTCTGAGGTGAGTGGGGTGAGAGGCTCCTAAATAAGTTTTAAACACCTAAGTCATCCACACAGCTATCACTAGTATCTGTTGCAGTATCTGCACATGCAAAACATACAGTGTAAAATAAGAAAACCTGACAAAAAGAATATTTTAAGACATTATATTCATTCAGTTATCTGTTCTAGCCATTTTACTGATTAACTATTTGATAAAGGTTCAAAAGGTCAAGTCTAGTGTCCAGTATGATAGATCATGCCTGAAATCCCAGCTACTCTGGAGGAAGAGATGAGGAGGATAATATGAGCCAGGTGTGGTAGTGTGTATCTGTAATCTCAGCTATGAGGTATGGAGGATCCTGGTCTGAGCTTGAGTGGTAGAGCAAGCCTAAGTCCTGGGGTTCAAACAGTTGAGTCTTTCCTTAGTGTTATTAAATCAGCATTCCAGCAGAGATATGAGACATTCTCACAATGTCTACAGACCCATTAGCACTCACTTCATTCGCTCTTGTGAAAGTCCTTAAAAGGCCTATGCCAAGTTAGTACTTCTGAAAGAAAACTCAATCCCCCTTAGAAGAAAAATAAAATAAAATATTTGTATTATGATCACCTTGCTTCATAAAACTTCAAGTGATGTTTTTAAAAAAAGGACAAAAATACCCCTACAAAAACCTCCTAAGAATGGAAAAAGAGACTGAAGCAGCCAGCATGTGATATGTGAACTCCATGCAAATGTAAGGATGCCCCAACTGTGAGCCTAGGCAAGATTGTCAGAAAATATCACAGGGACAGGCGTCTGCCCATGGGGTACACAGTTCACATACCCCACTCAGCCAGTCAGCTTACTTCAGAGGCTCCTGCACAGCTGTGTTTACCATCACCCATTTGCCATGGTTCTGCCTAAGTGCCTGTCAGTGGATGGATGGATAAAGAAAGTGTGGAATAGAAAGACAATGGACTTTGAGCCATTAAGAAGAAGGATGCTACTTGAGATCATCATGCTAAGTGACATAAGCCAGTCCCACGAAGACTAGTGTCACATGTGTTCCTTCATTTGAGGAAAACAGGTACGGGCAAAACAAAAACAAAAACAGAAACCAAGACATGAAGGACAAGGAAGTGGGGCATCTACAGGTGAGAAAATAGAAAAAAAAAATGGAGGGGTGAATATGATCCAAGAACATTGTATACATCTACAGAATTGATCCAATGAACCCCCTTACCATTACAACTAATATACACTAAGAAAAATGTTTACTTCAATCAAATTATACCCAAGGAAGGGCAAATCAGAGTTCTCATAGGGTTAAGAATTCCCTTCTCCCCAAATATGATTTCTAACAAGTTTACTAAAAGTCATCTCAGTTGGGGCATTACCTGTTCCTTCAAAAATGGCCAAGCTGCCTTTCAGAATTTCCCCTTGAATATCCTGAATTAAAAGGGCAAGCTGGTTCCTGCAAATACTGCACCTTATCCTGTTATCTTACTGTGGCTAAATTACAGCATGGTACTGTCACAGCTTTGCATAAGGATATGGGGCGTTCAGGGGCCTCCAGTTTTGCTTCTAAGCCTATCAGATTGCTGGTTCTAATTAAAGGCTGTGCTACTGGCTACTGCACAGTTATTAATGGGCATTATTGCCATGATAGGAAGTTCTGACCTCAGCTTGGAGTCACCTGAAGTAAAATTTAATTATCAGCCAGGGAGAATGGGAGTGGGGACGGCTTGAAATGGCTTCTTGTGTGGCGTCTGTGATTGTAAAACACTCTTTTACAATATCTGCGTGGCCATTAGAGGAATATTACAACAGACCCTTTCTACAACTGAAAAATAACTCATCCAGAAAGTCAGCTCACAAGGTATCTTTTCATGTGTTATTAATTCAGCAAATTATATAGTGTATTTTTCAAAGTTCAAGAACACGGCCTATAAGAAATGGAACTTACTGACTGAAATTATGCTGACATTTAAAACTATTGTAGGACCTGTCAATAGATGCTTTAAAATGGCACATTTATTATGCTACATTCTTATACCAAATCTCATTGACTAACTTACAATAAAATGGCAGTGGTAACAGTGTTCAGTGCTGAGTATCCATGAACTTGGTGGCCCATGTGGCAGCTAGGGTATGCAAAGCAGCTAACTGCAAGCCTGGCATCTTAATATTTGATCTCTATGTTAATAAAATGGCGACTTAGTCTCTGGCAAACTTGAATCAAGGCTGTACAGTAATTTCAATACAACCCGTTTCAGCCTATTGTGAAACCCATAATGGAAAATGTAACCATTTGTAGATGATACAGGTTCTGAAGACCATAGACGGGAACCATAGCTCAGAAAAGCTGCTACTCTAGACATTTCCACAGAGAAATTATCTACAGAGAGCAGCTGGAAATATGGGAAGAGAGGGAAGCAAGAGTTATCAGCACTTAGTGGCAGAAAGACTTTAATACACAAGGCCAGCCTGGTAGTGTCTCTAGACCAGGATGAGTTCTTCCAGGGGGAACTGAAACCATCCACTCATGAGAAAGTTAGGAGAGCAGAGGGTAAGGGTGAGAAATGCTTATTTCATTTAATGTCACCATTTTAATGATGAACAAACTGAACCTGAAATACTTGGTGCTTATCTTGCAAATGTTTGTTAGTAACTGTTAGGTTCAATACGTGGAATCAGGTCTGCTTATCTTTGTCTTCTGCTTGTTCTTAGAGAAGACAGATAATTTATATCCTTAAAAACTCTATGAAAAAATTTAGAGACATCTCCATCCCCTTCCTCCTATCCTTCCAACCCCTACCCCGGGTCAGAATAGGGATGACAACCAGTTTACCAATGTTTTTTATTGATTATTAATTACTTTGATTTTCACCTGGAGGAAGGCAGGGGATAATAACCTTCCTTACTTATCAAACTTAAATATCAGACTTAAACTTTAAGAAGGTTGAATATCTGAGGAAGTGGAAATACAAGGACCACAATCCAAGGCCAAGGAGGGTAAAAGTTAGTGGTAGTCTATTTTAAAAACATACTAGAGCCAGGTCCAGATGGCTTATGCCTGTAATCCTAACTACTGCTCAGGAGGTTGAGATCTGAGGATTGCTGTTCAAAGCCAGCCTGGGCAGTAAAGTCTGTAAGACTCTTATCCTCCAATTAACTACCAAAAAGCCAGAGGTGGATCTGTGGCTCAAGAAGTAGAGTGCCAGCCTTGAGCAAATAAGTGAAGGAACAGCTCCCAGGCCCCTAAATTCAACCCTCACTACCAACACCAATAATAACAAAAACAAAAAGAAACCAACACTAGGTATAGTGGCCAGTAGCTTCCAGTTACTGGGGAGGTAAGAGTGGAAAGATCATAATTGGAGGCCAGCTTGGATAAAGTTAGGAGACACTATTGAAAAACAAAATAAAAGCAAAAACTCTGGGATCTTGACTCAAGTGGTAGAGTGCTTGCCTAGCAAGTAGGAGGCCATGTGTCAATCTCCAGTACTACTATAAATAAATGTAAATAAATCATAAAAAAGTTTTTATGTCAAAAGTGATAACACATAGTGTTAAGTACGTGAGATGGTTCAAAGCCCACTTTTACTGAATTACTTGATAAGCAAAAATCTCCAAATATTGGAAGCCTTTCCCAGTATACAGTGAATCCTATGTCTACTTTTATTCAAAAAGCAAAGCAAAACAAACAAAAGTAAACTGAATTAGAGCCTCAGTTCTTGCACTTCTTTGGTCTGGTTCTTTATAATTTTTTCTGCAAATACAAGTCACCATAGAACACACTTTTGAACATGGACATGCCAGTCCAGACATGATGCTAACAACACTTAACTCCTCACATAACTAATACCTGGAGAGCAGCCATCAATAGGCTCTTTGGGGCTAAATGCAAGCCTGAGCCCTTGATCATAAGCAGCATAGTGGTAAAAAGGACATTGTCAGGACTAGAAAACTTCCTCACTGGAGGTCAACAAGTATAAGAATACATAACAGACCTTGAATACAATGGATGAAACTAACTGGATGGTTTATATACTAATTTACATTCAGGTAATGTGCAATTCTGATATATATATATATACATATATATATATAAAATATATATGCTGAACTTTAAAACCATGTAAAAACATTTTTGAATTGCCCAATTCAGAAATGGAACACAACAGTACACCAAAATAAGCCCATACCTGGCTCCTGTGTTCAGGCAGTGCTTATGCTTTACAAGGTTCTTTTTACATTCAGTATCTTAACTTAAACTTCATGATGGGGAAGGGGGCTAAAATAAAAAAGTTACAAATGAAGTACTATCCATTGCAGGGAGAGGAGCAGGGAAAGCATTTCTAAGCTTTGGCCATTTGAGAACAGAATGATGCCTGCATTTTCATTCTCTCTAATTGTATTACTTTAACAACTTTTCCTGATTGTTATCCAATTAAAGAATCGATCTAGTACACTTGAAATATAGAAAGGAAAGCAGTATATAAGTCTATCCTAAAGCAATGCTGGGTCCTTCAAATAAAACAAAACAACAATAACAACAAAAATACAAGGCACGCATTTGACAGCTGAAATATTCTCTGCAAGATATTTCAAATGGGGTCCCATATAGCTTTTTTTAAAATCAGAGGTAAAAAATGATTTCTAGCTGATGTTTACCTTTCCGTACTTAAAAAAGTAACAATGACATTCATCCAGCTATGAAGTCAAACATTTAAACTTGTATATATGCATGAATATATGATATATACATTATATACTGGTATATGTACATGCAAATATATCTATATATGTGTATGTGTGTGTGTTTGTATACATGGCTGTCCTGTACTGTTCTAGAAAAGGACCAAGGGACAGCTTGTAAACAGATACATCCTAGAAGGCATAATAAAGGCAAAAAGGAAAAGCATGCCATTATGCATGACATAATAGCAAAAATGAAGCAGGAACAAAATGGCTTTGATAGAGGTCGACTGTTTCAAGTGCTGACTTCTTACTGGCAGTTTTCTGAAGAGCTTGTCTAATGACTATCAACTAGCCCTGATAGAATATACCAAATGACCTGCAGATGAAGTGCTGGATTGACAAGAAATCTATTTCAAACAACTCTTCAGCACAAGCATAGTTCAATGATAATTGGTCCTAACAATGACTCTGATATACAAGTTTTAAGTGTGATCTGAATCATAGTAAGTATATTGATGCTTTGAAAACTGACAATCATATAAGATATAAGGTAAAATTCTATAAGCAGAAAATTGAATAAATTAGCATGATCTAGTTCTTGATTATATGGGAAGATAAGCCCAGTTAGTGATTGCTAAGATTTGTTTGCTTGCTTATTTATTTATTCATTTACTTATTTATTTTGTGCCTATTGGGGCTTAAACTCTGGGTCTGGGCCCTATCCCTGAGCTTTTATGCTTAAGGCTAGCATTCTACTACTTGAGCCACAGCTACACTTCCAGTTTTGTGTGGTTAATTGGAGAAAAGTTTCCCAGAGACTTTCTTGCCTGGGCTGGCTTCAAATTGCAATCCTTAGATCTCAGCTTCTTAAGCAGCTAGGACTACAGGCGTGAACCACCAGTGGCTGACCACTGGGATTTACTAATGTGTCATGAAGTGATAGTTAATATATTTTTTTAAAAAAACCTAGCTGGGTGCTAGTGCTTCACACCTGTAATCCTAGCTACTCAGGAGGCTGAGATCTAAGGATTGCAGTTCAGCCTGAGGCTTTTATCTCCAATAAACTACTCCAAAAAAGCAGGAAGTGGCTCTGTGGCTCAAGTGGTAGAACACTAGGCTTAGCACAGAGAGTTTCATCAGGGACATCAGGCTGGCCCTGAGTTCAAGCCCCAGGACCACGAAACAAAGCAAACCAAAATCTAGGAAACCATCGGTTTCTAAGTTCTTAGACACAGAGTAACCCTTCATTTCTCCTTTCTTGGATCATGGAGCAAAAATGAATTTGCTAGAAGTTTCGAGTAGCCTTCTTTCAAATTTCAACCAACTCTGAAGAGTGACTGGTGGTAGCATTGTGTAGGGCAGGGTTCTGAGGCCCAGCCAGGCCCAACAGGAAAGAGTGTTGTCATCTATTTATTAGCAATCCTGCTGGGGAAGAGGAAATGAGGTGGTACATGGTCACTTGTTTATTTGGCCTCAATTTGCTGATGTAACCAATGAAGAGTAGATGGCTTAAAGCAGCTGGTTAGTTATTTACCATATTTCAATATTGCCTAATTACAAAGATTACCTGATGTTACAGAAATATACACAATATGGAGACAATAAATAGATGTGAAAAACAAGATGAGAAAAGAATATGAATCATGGGAAAGGGTAAAATTCATCTTTGTGGCAAATTCTAGAGACTTTATTTTCACCATCATCTGTCCCAGTCCTGAGTAATCCATATGAGACACAGAGAGACAGAGACAAGGGCACAGAGAACAGAGACAGAACAGAGAGATGTACGCACATCCATGCTAGGAAAGATGTTGACTATTAATGTAAGGATGATTCTGTAATTCTGGATTTGGGCTCATACCCCAGCATTCCTTTGTGCCAAAGTGGTATTTTATTTATTCAAAAATATTTGCTGATATTTATTTATAAAATGTAAGCAAAAATCACTAAATGGCACCCTAGGCTAGAGGATGGTAGTCTGACAATTGGATACTACTGAGAAAGGAGAATTGAGATTCAGAAAATCAAGCTCAAGTGGAGACAGATTTCAGGGTGACAAAAGTGGGCTTGCTGAGAAGGGGACTGGAACCACATCTTGGAAGACATGAAAGATGCAGTCAGGAACGAGGCAGGTAGAGAGTAAAACCTAATCCAAGATTTGAAAGGCCGAAGCAGTCCTGGTGAAATCACCAGGACTCCATCAGACCACTGTGAAGTAGTTGGGAGACAATGGAAGAGTAAGTTCAGAACAATTATGAGAGAGGCGTTGATCTGCTGAGGCTTGTGGCCTTCGTTAAGACTTGGAGAAATCTTAATGAGCAAAGAAGTAAAGAGGGCGAGTGGCCAGTTATACCAGGACTCCTAAGTGTGCTTATATTTGGAAGCAGAAATGGACTGACCATACATTTTGTGCAGATGGGGGCACAGACTTGAGGCACACGTGCAGAGATGTTTATCATGGTGGCTCATGTTGGTCCATAACATGAAAACACCTGGTCAGAATGGTACATAACCTGCAACTGTGACTGTGGAAACAGTAGCAAGTGCTGCTGGGAAGTTTCAGAAGTCATAGCAGTTCCAGTGAGAATGAAGGTCTACTAATTTGCTGTAGTTAGAGATCATTAAGGATGTATCATCTCAGTTTTTTATTTCAATGTGATATTTAAAATGTGCCCTCTGCCCAGTGAGACCTATGGAGAAAACCTGGGTGCTAGTGTTTCACACCTGTAATCCTAGCTACTCAGGAGGCTGAGATCTAAGGATCGCAGTTCAGCCTGAGGCTTTTATCTCCAATAAACTACTCCAAAAAAGCAGGAAGTGGCTCTGTGGCTCAAGTGGTAGAACGCTAACCTTAGCACAGAGAGGTTCATCAGGGATGAACCTAAGTATCCTAAGTCAGGAAATGATAAAAAATCTATGTAGAATGGGGTACAAGTGAACCCAAACAGAAGTAAACCAATTCTGAGGTCTCAGTGTATACATCATCATTCTATACAGGCCAGTATAGGATGCTTTTGTTACAACAGACATTCAAACAGAGCGACAAGCTGAGGAGAGGAAGAGAGGACCGTTACTAACTCTGCAGGATGAACCACTTCCAGGGAAGAATGCTTCTTCAAGGTCAAATCTGGGAATTTATCAAAGGCTGCATATTCAATAAAGAAAGCAGAAGCATTGTCCTTGTGGGCAGCTTATAAGCTAGAGCTATAAATTCCAAACTGTCATGTTTAAAAGGAACCCAAACAGGTGAAAAAAACGTTTTCAGCTAAAACAAAGATACTACTTAGTTGCTAAGCATTTTGTCACTTTGGCAATTGAATGCCAAAGTGAGTTCCAAGTGAGAATGGATATAACAAAACTCCTTTTACTAAAGCTAAAAGCTATTGCAAATCATATTTTTTGAGTATTTGCTGATTTTTTGTTTTTGTTTTTTATTTATTTTTTTACTGTAAAGATACTATACAGAGGGGTTACAGTAACAAGAGTAAGGTAATGAGTACATTTCCTATCGAGCATTGTTACCTCCTCCTTTGTTTTTCCCCTACCATCCCTTTCCTCCCTACCTCCCTAACTCCTCCCTCCCCGCTCCCAAAGTTATAAAGTGTGTCTTTCAACAGTGTCTTGTATGTCTCAGTGTTACAATGGTCAGCCTGTATCCTTGTTTCAGCATTTTGTTATTTCCCTTCCCCTCCTCAAATTAGAAAAATGTATATACAAGATGCAGGGTACCGTAATTAAATACAGTGACAACAGGGGTTATACATGGGGGAAGAACATACAAAAGAAGCAAAAAAAGCACATAGTACATTAAAAACAACAGTGACAAAGAAAAAACCTCTTGTGTCCCTATCTTGGGGTTCATTTTGCTTAGCATCATCATATATGGTCATATGTACACATAGAGCTCCCAGCAATCCCACTTTTGGGCATTTACCCAAACGATCCCAAACAAGGCTATACTAAAGCTACCAGCACAACTATGTTTATTACAGCAGTATTCACCATAGTTAAGACATGGAACCAGTTCAGATGCCCCTCAGTAGATGAATGGATCAAGAAAATATCATATATATTTGCTGACTTTAATGTTTATTGACAATCCAGGGAACTGTGTATATCCGCTTCTTTCTTTGGAGGGCTATGAAGAAAAGGGAACAGATTTTCCTTTCCAGTGGAAATGCCATTAGATATCTGAAGTATCAGTGTTCCCAGGGAGCCACTTTGATAAGAATAATGATTGCTGTAAAGCTGACAAAAGATGACAATCAGGCAACATTCCTTCTATTGCGATTTTAAGAGGGCAGTCAAACAGCATGAGAAATATTTATCTATACCACTTCTCAGAAGTTTGAGGCTGCTGGCAATTGGAGTCCAAGGTGAAGGGAAAGTAAAGCAAGGAGTAGCATTATTTTGCAGATATGTAAGCCCAAATGCGATCTGCAGGACTGTGGACACAGGATGCATTGATGACTAAGAATGTCTTAGTATTCAAAGTAAGAAGGAAATATTACAAAATTGAATGTTTCTTAGAATAAAACCCTGTCCAAGGCAAGTTCTGTTTTCTCAGCTCTAAGGCTGGAAGACATTTCCTCTAGGGGTCTTAAAATGGCCACACCCTGTGTCATGGCCTGGTCAAATGGTCACAAAGTTCTGGGTATACCAGGGCAGATAATCACAGGATCTCTGCCCATGCACACAGCTCTCTGATGTCACTGTTGTACCCATGGGCATAATCCACTCTCTAGAACCATGCTTATAAAATTATACCCTGAGAAGGTACTTTAGGGATTCCATCCATTTTTCCACTTAAATTTTACCTCTTAGTCTTGAAATATAAAAACAGATAACAAGTAGGAAATGTAGATAAATAGAACATACACGAAACTTCAGCACACTGAAAGCCATGTCTGTATTACAGACTGCAATACAGACTGTCATGTCTGTATTACAGGTTGCTTCACGTGCAGATATTGGACAAACACCTTTCTTGCCATCTCCTTGCACACTTTTGGGCTTCTTATAAATGAGTCAATGACTACATAAGTTCTAACTCCAGGTTAGAATTCAAGATTCAAGTCTTTGCATGCCTACTTGTATAAAATTGTATGACCTACATACACATCACACTGAAACAAATACCAGATCAGAAGCAGGTACAACTGGTTGGCACAAACCCTCCCAACATCTAAGAGCCAGTTGTATAGTACCAAACTGCCTACAAGACTGAGTCATGATAAAGTAACATCACTGGCTGGTACTGATTCTAAGTTTTAAGTGCTCTTGGCTTGACTTTTATATCTACTGAGACAGGCTCTTAATAGATAAAATAGCTGTATTATTAAAAAGTCAATGTCAAAACCAAAATTTCTGGTACTTACCCAGCTTCTAGATCAGATTATTTCAAGATTATATAAGACAAATGAGCTAGTAATAACTGTCACATTTACAACCGCATATATATATATATATATATACATGTGTATATGTATATATACATATGTATATGTATATACATATATATGTATATGTATATATATATATATATATGAATCTTCCAAAGGCCATATAACCAAAGTGAATTAGAAATGTATTAGTTATGTCACATTATATAAGTTACTGTTACTGTGAAGCTAAAGACACCAAGGGTCATAATTTCATTCTTCTGAGTTTAGCAAAACTGGTGCCCTGATCATTTTTATAAATGTTCTTAATTTGTACTCTTTCAGAAGTCCTACTTTTAAACATCTGTATATGTAGTTCTGCTTAAAACTTTATTTGGTAAGAAGGCTTTTTGAATTATGAACTGGGGTAGTTTTGTTACAAGTCTAAGTGTAAGCATACTCATCCCATAAACACCTGGAGACTGGGAAATGCCTGTCACCTTTAGCACTGAGAAGCCTCATCTATTGTGATAATCCAGTGCAATCTAAAACAACACCAAGACTGTGTAATTCAAACATCTTCCTTTTCATTGGGCAACCCAACAAAGCTGGGATGCTCTTCAGTGAGCAAAGAAACGCCAAAGAGTTTACTCAGTTCCTCATAAATCTGAATTCTTTAAATCTCCAGCTTTTGATAAGGGCTGAACAATGGAGAGAATAAAGTTAGGTTCTTTGGTAGAAAGTGAAAGTGTAGATATTTCATACTCACGATCAGGGGCAGAGCTAAGGACAGAGTTCACATTTACTTATGCATGGAAAGTAAAGAGGTAAATCAAAGTAGGTAGGAGTTCCAGGAGGTAGAGAATCTATCCCCAGGCCTGCCACTTCTTAATCTTGTAACTCCAGGATGGTTCATTTAAAACCCCCATGAGCCTCAGCTCTTTCAATTATAACATGAGGCTCTTACTGGGATTGAACATTACAATGTCCTAGAAAGCTTTTAGACAGATAGAGAAGCAGGCAGATACCAGTAAAATGAATACATGTCAGAAAATACTCAGAGCTCCTTACATGAACTCATGTGGCATGGGCACTACTATTCATCCACTTTTACAGGTAAGGAGAAGAAACCAGAGCACACACAAGTTCAATAATTTGTTCAAGAAAGTGGTAGAGGGCTGGGAAGGTGGCTCAGTGGTAGAGCGCTTGCCTTGCATGCCTGAGGCCCTGGGTTCGATTCCTCAGCACCACACAAACAGAAAAAAAAGCCGGAAGTGGCACTGTGGCTCAAGTGGTAGAGCGCTAGCCTTGAGCTGAAGCGCTGAAGGTGTTCAGGCCCATGCCTGGACCCTCCCCACCCACCCCACCCCCCAAAAAAAGAAAGTGGTAGAACCAAGTGGCAAGCTCTGTCTAGCTTGTGGCTCCTTAGTACAACTGCGTGTTACACTGCGTCTCTCCATGTATCCTTCTGGGCATTCTGACTCAGAATCTCTGAAGGGGACTGGAATGCAGTCTCATCATTCTCATGAGCACTTTCTGTCAGCAGCTACTTGACTAGAGGAGATCTGAAGCTCCTTACTTCAGATTGGAGATGGAAAAGTTAAATACAAGTTTTAATTCAATAAATGTTCAAATTCTTTTGACTCAAAACACTAAGCCAAAAGTAGTAAGTATGGCTTTTTAACTAATTGCATGGTAGTAAACTTAGATAATGATTAAAGAAGAGTAGAGAGAAAAAAACCTAACAAACAAAATGGAGTCCTCTCTTAGTAATCAGTGAGGCACTGGCTCGAGAACTCTTCCTCAGATTCCCAAATCTTCAGGTGCTCAAGTCCCTTATAAACAATAAGAGAGTATTTCAATAGAACCTTTGCTTGTCCTGTTGCATATTTTAAATTATGCAGCTTTCTGCTGCATAACTTACATGAAGAAAAACAATTCTCAGCAATCCAGTCTGGTGACATTCCAGAAAATGTCCACATCACTCTGAAGGGACAAACAGTTGTCAAGAAGGGCCCTAGAAGAATTCTCCCAAGGGACTTCAATCCCGTAAATGTAGAATTCTGTCCCCCTGGGATAAAAAGAGGTGGCTCCATGTGGATAAGAGATGGGAAAATAGACAGGAACTGGTTACATTCAGTACTACCTGTACTCATGGACTGAACACAATCAAGGGTTCTATTACACATTATAAGATGGCATGTGTGTGTGTGTGTGTGTGTGTGTGTGTGTCTGTTTGTCTGTCTGTATACATACTTCCCTATTACCATTATCATTCAGGAGAAAAGTCTCTTGTTGAAATTCAAAACTTCTTGAGTGATAAAAACATCAGCAAGTTCAAATGAGGATAAGAGCTGCTTGTTCAGAAAACTGAGTTAAGCCTTGAAGGAAATGCTATTGAGTTTGTTTTCAAATTCAGTTGCTTTGATTCAGCAAGCCACAGTAGGTAACAACAAGACTATTAGAAAATATGAGGAGAGTATCTATGGTTTTGCAAAAGGAACAGTACAGCAGACTCATGAACAAGTTCTAAGTTACCCAGCTACAGAAATAAGATCCAAGATTATAAAAACAACTTGTGATTTAAAAAAAGGGAGGGAATAAAAGACTCATCCATTTTGGAAAAAGTAATAAATTGTTGCTGGATGACTTATAGTACCACATAAACACTATGTGAATAGCTGCTATACTGTGCTGATAACAGTGACAAGAAAAGTGTACATGTTCAGCACACATCCAATCTTCTTCAACTATTTTTTCATGCAATTTGTTGAGTTCATGGACATAGAACCTACAGATGTGAAGGATGTCAGTATTTATTATTCAGTGAGATATACACAATCACTTAGAAAAAGTATTGGGGCAAAAGCTCCAATTGGTAACAGTTTCTTAAGTTAAGGCCTCAGTCTGGATATGAAGATAAAACATTTTGGAAAATCCCCTAGGGAAAAAACTGTGCTCCTGTCCAAATGAGTCCATATGGGACTACTTTGTTCCTAGAACTATAAACAGCAGCTTCTTTGGTTCATCTTTAAAGAACAGTCCTTTTATTATAAGAAAGTATTCATTGTACATGAAAATGTTGATATTTTTCTTAAGTTGGGCTAGACACTGGTGGCTCATGTCTGTAATCCTACCTACTCAGGAGGCTGCAATCTGAGGATCAAGGTTTAAAGTCAACCTTTGAAGCAAAGTCCATGAGACTCTTATCTCCAGTTAACTACCCAAAAGCCAGAAGTGGAGCTATGGCTCAAGTGTTAGATCATTGTCTTGAGCAAAAAAAGCTCATGGAAAACAGTTAGGCTCTGAGTTCAAGCCCAACAGCTGGCAACAACAACAAAAAATGTTAATCTCCCATACAGGAATACATGACATGTAATGAGAGGGAGAAAGACTAGAGCATAAGAAGAAAATAAGACAAGGGCAATTTAGACACATATATGCCTAGTGGCCAGGTCAGTGATGGCAGAAAGAGTTGGGAGGGGAGTGAGTCTATATTGCTGTCAGAGCCATGAGCACAGCCAAGACTATATATGCTATGAGTACTTCCTCACTAATTCTGGATACCCCATTTATGGAAACTCATCTTCCTCTACTCCCACTCACTCCACGACTCTCAGAAAAACCTCTTTTCTCAAAAGTTGCCAGTCCAAAGCCACATGACCCTAGTCAACAAAATTGCAAAGTATTTTGTTAATAAAAAACTTTTCAAAGGGGTAACAAGTTAGACAAGAAATGTAATCAGGGCTGGGAAGGTGGCTCAGTGGTAGAGCGCTTGCTTTGCATGCTCGAGGCCCTGGGTTCGATTCCTCAGCACCACATAAGCAAAAAGAAAAAAGCTGGAAGTGACGCTGTGGCTCAAGTGGTAGTGCGCTAGCCTTGAGCTGAAGAGCTGAGGGACAGCGCCCAGGCCCAGAGTTCAGGCCCCACAACTGGACCCAAAAAAAAAAAAGAAATGTAATCACTACCTTACTTATATAACTGTAACTGCTCTGTATATCAACTTGACAATACAATTTAAAAAAAATTCAAAACTGTTTAGCCCCTAATAGTATAATTTTTTTAAAGTATTGGAAAATATTCAGATCTTATTACTGATGATCACAAAGCTTATTTCAACTGAAAGTGGGTAACACCTTGTAAACAGTCATCAAATGATAAATGAATAGGTCACCTATTCCAGTCAACAAATGCAATGGTAAATTACTAGTCTATCGAGGCTAGCACTGGAGCTTTATCAGTCTGGAACTGATGCTTTACCACTTTCTATTTAATAGTCACACCAGAAGTACACAAACTCATAAAATAAACAGGTATTCAACTTGAAAAGATTCCCCTGAAAATGGGTGAGAACTGCAAGGCAAAAAAATAAAAATAAGCTCTTCTTCATTCCCATATAAGTACTCATAATACCAAATTCCCAGTTTCATAGAATTAAGTCTTATATCTTTAAATCATCTTCTTCCTCAGACCTGCCCTCTATTCCATATTACATCAAGGGAACTCTGGGACAGCCTGCATCATCTACCTTCTCTGTGAAGCACTAGATTCCTCTGATGTTAAAGACCTACTGTCATATGGCCTCAACAAACAACAGAGAAGACACCTAAGTTAGCCTTGTCTTCAGTCCTAAGCCTGGGCTACCCACCCATCTGCAAGACTCATTCCAATTCCAAACTTTTCCTGATGCCTCTCCCAGCACATGAAATCACTTCTTAATCTTCAGAGCACCATCTATCTCTCATATTCTGCTCTTCTTACGTGAAGTTTGTTTTCTATACAAGACAAAAACTCTGGAAGGCAAGACAATGTACCATACTTAGTTTAATGTCTTCCAAAAACCACTGGCTTGGTACTTCATAAATACTGATTAAATCAGAAGAAATAAGAATCAACACTTATTTTTACTCAAGATGACTTGGTCAGTTTTACTCAGATGGAAGAACGTTCATTTATAGGAAAACTGTAATACCCCTATATTTTCTGTTATTTTCTTAAGCAGTTAGGATTTGTCAGACAATGATCCGTAAAAGAACATTTCTTTTTATCTAGGCACACTCTCAGGCACCAAGCACATGACAAATGGCATGCTTTTCTCTTTGTTGTATAATGTCTGAGCAATGCACATTAGCCAACCATGAGGTGTGTTTTTAGTAACCAACTATGTATGCTAAAAGGATGACTTTATTAGATATCAAGAAAGATGGGGTACTTCATACTACTTTTCAGAGTGGTTGAACAAGTTCACATTCCCATCAACAGTGTAATAGAGTTCCCTTTTGGCCACCTCCCTACCACCATTTGTTATTGTTAGTTTTCTTGATAATGGCCATTCTAACCGAGGTAGAAGCTCAATGTTGTTTTGATTCGCATTTTCTTTTATGAGCAGAGATGTTCTAGATTTCTTCATATGTCTATTGGCCATTCTTTTTTTCCTTCTTCTGAGAAGTCTCTTATCTTTAAGTCTTTAGCCCATTTATTATGTTGTTGAGTTTCTGAGGGTTTATTTTGGGGGGACTTAATTTTTTGACCTCTAAGTATATTTTAGATATGAGGCAAAGTTAGTAAAGATTTTCTCCCATTTTGTGGTCTTTCTATTTATCTTGCTAGCTATATCCTTTGCCATGCATTTATCCAGTTCTGGATCTTTATTTAGGAAGTTTCTCCCTGTGCCTAGAAAGCCTAGGGTTTCCCTTACCCATTCCTGTAATGTTTTCACAGTATCTGGCCTTCCTGAAAATACTAAAGCTTCCCTAACACCCAGTAATCCCATTCCTGGGCATTTATCCAATGGACTACAAACCAGGCCACATGAAAGCAACCAGCACAACCATGTTCATTGCAGCACTGTTTACCATAGCCAAGATACGGAATCAACCTACATGTCTGTCCCTCAGTGGATGAATGGATCAAGAAAATGTGGCATATATACACAATGGAATTCTACTCATCCATCAGAAAGAATGATGTGTCATTCATAAAGAAATGGAGGAAGTGGCGCTGTAGGTCAAGCGGTAGAGCGCTCGCCTTGAGCTGAAGAGCTGAGGGACAGCGCCCAGGCCCAGAGTTCAAGCCCCACGACCAACAACAACAAAAAAAAAATGGAAAGACTTGGAAAAAATTATATTAAATGAAGTAAGGCAGAGACAAAGAAACACAGGTTTCCTGCATATTTTCCCTCATTTGTGGTAACTAGAATGTACCTATAAATCTACAAGTAAACACAATGAATGATATATATACACACACACATACACATACACACACACATATATACATACACACTGGGACATGATAAATTATAAAAGACTGTAGACATTTGCTTAGGCCAAAGAAGGATATGCATAGGAGTGGTTGACAAAAGCTCAATAACTATGCGCAACATTTGATCATATAAAATAATATTCAATGAAATGAACTCCAAGAAAAAAAACAAGAGACACTTTTCTAAGTTGCCACTGTTGCTGTTTTTGTTTTCTTTACCTTTTGTTTTCTTTGTATTTGGGAGGGTAAGGGTAGGCACAGAAAAGGTGGAACAAAGGTACTTGTGGTACTTACTGGACACTCTGTGGAAAATGAACTGTATGTCTTATAGGTGGAGATGGAAGGGAAAAATCGGGAGAGAGAGCGAGACAGAAGGGGAGACAGTTCAAAAGTATTGTACTCACTACTCATTACCTGATTCATGTAACTGTAACCCCTCTGAACATCAACTCTAAAATAACAATTAAACATAAATTATGAAGTAATTAATAAAAAAGAAAGATTGGTTCCTCTTATATCTTAACCCCTTGGAACTTCTGTTTCTATTGGTTGGTTTTTCTATCATGGCAGAATATCTGGGGGTTGGGGGAAAATGAATCTTCTAAGCTTTTGGCAAATGGAAGACTATTGGCACTGGCAAGGAGAACGATCACAAAATAGCATTAAAGTACATTTAGGAGGCAGAAAACACAGTGGTTCTCAGTATGGGCTCTGGAGTCAGACTGTCTGAGCTCAAGTTCTGGCTCTACCATTATCAGCCAAATTATCCTGAGTAATAACAAAAAGAAGTCTCCCTCAATTGCATCCTTCTGATGGAGGTTGCCAGTGGGGGTAATAATATTATGGGGGTAATAATAGTATTTTCTAAGGATTGAAAAATAAAAGCATTAACATACCAATACAAGGAATTTTTAACATATCATGTTAAAAGTTTTACTTTTGACAGACACATAAAAATCAAACCTATTTACCAAGTAGAATGTAATGTTTCAATACATATGTGCGCTAAATAATGATAAAATCAAGGCAATTAGCAAGACCAACACCTTAAAATGGCATTGTGGTGAGACAGCCAACATGTGTACTTGAGAATATACATTTTGAAATTTACAATATTGTTAACTGCAGCCATCTTTCTGTGCACTAAAAAGATTTTAGAGACTTTTACTCCTATGACACGACCTTTGCCTTCATCTATGGTTAAATTCCACCAAGGTGCTACAGAAATCTATAGTTCATATGAAGGAAGAAGGAAGGAACATATAATAAGTATCATTTGCACTCACAGAAAAGGAAAGTATGATATAAAGAAAAACTGAGCAATGATGATCATCATTTTCAGTGCTGGCTTTCCAATTAAATTTTGCTAAATTTACTATTAAAATTAGCAAGCAGCATCCTGTGCAGAATTTGTACATTACAGGAGAGAATGGCTCTTTAGAATGCCTAGAGGTGATAAAAACAAAGACTCCTAAAGAAAAAAGGTTAACTAGCAACGAATTAGGTTGGCTAACCATCTAAATATCCATGTTACCAATGGATTTTTCACTAAAGGTAAATTAAGAAAATAAGCACAACAGATTTTCTGCCAGAAATATTAAGTACATGCATTATAGTAGGTACTTAGCAGTGATTGTAGGTACTTAGCAGTGATTGTATTTGAAGTTTAAGTTATTCAAGACACTAAAAGTCTCTGACCTACCATCATTTTTAATTTTGCTACAGCACACACTTGAATTGTGGGCACTCTGTAGAATCAAGCAAGCCATATGGCCAGTGAAGAAGCATAGCCTATCCCCCAAAGTCCAGATTCTCTCAGGTTATGCTTGAGTTTGCACAAGGTAGCTCTCTGGGATCCCTTCCTTCCTTTTGTTCTGCTTTTTTCTTTCCTTTTTCTTTTTTTCTTTTTTTTTGGATTACCTCTACCTAAGAAACAAAGGGTAGTTCTAAAGACAAACCTAAAAAAAAAAAAAAGAGTGGATAGAGACCTAACTGAGAGGGTTCTCTATTGAAAAGCTGGTATTTATTTCATGGAGATTATTTTTAATGCCACAATTATGTTTGCACAAGTCTGTGATCTTCAAAAGTCTTTAGGTTATACTTTGCTGTGTCAAAGTACTATACATGAAGTACTTCCTGCAGTCCTGGATTTCTGCAATTTCTGACTGAGAATCTAAGCATGGCTAACCCAAGAGATAAATGAGAAAAGGGTCAGAGAACACACTACTGCTCCTCAGTCCTCAACTTTGCTTTGATATCTGCTTTTTAGCAGGAAAAATCATAAAGATTATGTATGTTTCCCAGTGCTAAATGTTCTTTAAACTCTTCAATAACATAGAATCTTACTGGATACTGTCTAGGAGGAAAGAGTTAAATCATAATCAGTAACTATTTTGACTTAATACAGATTGGATGAGACAAAGTCTGAAAGCTCCCTATCTTTGATCATACTTTTTCAGCCAAATGCTTAAACTCTTTGGTCCAAACCCTCACTGTGTAATTTATTACATGTCATTCTGTTATGCTAGCACCATGTATTAGAAACTACTGCTATTACTATTTAATGTGTAAAGAATCTTCTAGATCAATAAAGAAGGATTCTTGAGAGGCTAAAGAATATTTCTAATAAAAAGAACTGTGTTTTTGTTTACTACTTCACGTTTCCCTATCTAGTTTTCAGTAGGCATGTAAAATATAATTTTTAAAACTCTAAACTCAAGTGACTACAATGTTGTCCTTTGTTTCTGTTTATGCCAACTATAAAGCAGTGACTACAGCAATAGTGTGATTATTCTGGAAGAAAAGGGATGACCGTTTAATTCCAGAGTAGAGAGAAAACAGCAGAGAGACTGTTTAAGACATCTTGGAGACATAAACAGAGATACCCAGAAAAAGAAGACAACTATTTTAAGTTGTCCATTTTCCTATTAGTTGCACTAGTTAACACAACTGGAACAACCTAGAGTGTTCTTTTAAAATCAGTGCTAGAAGTAGAGCTGTGGCTCAAGTGGTAAGAGTACTAGCCTTGAGCAAAAAAGCTCGCAGACAGTGCCACAGTTCTGCATTCAAGCCCCAGGACCAACACACACACACACACACACACACACACACACACACACACACACACACACACACACACACACACACACACACACACACACACACACACACACACACACACACACCACATGCTACTCTAAAATCACTGCAGACAAATAGAAGAGCATTCGGCTCACTGGGATGTGTTTATGGATACCATGAGCAAAGCACTACTACATCTAGGAAACACAGGGATAGAGAGCGCTGGAGTTAGGGCCCAAGAGAAAGGTTTCAGAGTTAGTACCATTCCTGCTAATTCAGTGCAAATTTTCTCTTTATTCAGAGTTAAATTCTGGCTCAAAACTTAATGATACCATATCTGAGACATGGCCATTAAGTTTGGATCTCTAGTCCATTTCATTCACAGTCCTGGATCAAGTCTTCTCCTCCAGCACCTGAGAGTCTTCTCCTCCAGGCCAAACTCCTACTTTGCTCAGAACTACTGTCCAGGCTAAAGCATTCTCTGTAACTAAAAAATCGACTCCAACCTTTCAAGATTCTCAATCATGATGTTAATGACATGCCCTGGCCTACATATCCTGACTTCCCTTGACATCTACATTTTATCCTCTGGTCACCAGAAGCCCTGGCTAACAGTTGCTGGATACTAGCTGCGACCAAGAAGCTCTCTTTGTGCCTTAATGCCTTTTTCTTTTCATTCTTTTCTGTGCATTTTTAAACATCTAAGCATTCTCACACCTCTGAGACTCTTCTCCATGCTTGGAAATACCAGTAGTTATCTTTGTGAAATTGTATTTGTCCTTTAAGGTCAGTATGTCACCTCCCAGAATGCTACTCCAGTCCCCTCACATCAAGGTTAACACAGCTTTCCTCTGCCCTCTCACGAAACATCACAGATAAAAACATTATTTTATTCTGTCTTGAACTTGGCGGTTGTTTCTACCTCTTGTTGACCTGTCTTTCTGTTCTGCTTCACATTTTCAGATCTGTGTTACATTGAAAAGAACAAGGAATACCTGCAACAAAAGGGTAGGAAATTAAAAATGTATTGGATATTATAACCATTGAAATTGGTTGTATTTCAAAGATATTTCCTTTTGATTAGTAACAGGCTATCATATTGAAAGTTAGATTTAGTTTCACATTTATATGAAAATCATATGTTTCACTGTACCTTGAAACAAATTAGAAATCACTTGAATAAAAGGAAGGAAACTAATTGACTGAGAATTAGCTTAGAAATGAGAGTACTATCCAAAGTGGCTGAGGTAGAAACACTTCCTTTTATTTTAATGACCACAAAGTGTTCTTCCTTTAGAATGGGTTTGGATCTTCTCATAAGAGTTCAATGCTGCCTCAATCTTTTTCTTTTCTTGGCCAGTACCAGAGCTTGGACTCAAGGCCTGGACACTGTCCCATAGCTTTATCATTCAAAGCTGGCACTCTGCCACTTGAGGCATGGCTCCATTTCCAGGTTTTTGATGGTTAAGTAGAGATAGGAGTGTCATGGAGTTTTCTCCCTGGCCTAGCTTCAAACTGCAGTCCTCAGATCTCAGATGCCTGAGTAGTGAAGATTACATGTATTGAGTCAGGAGCACTCAGCACTGTAGTAATTAATCTGTAGGCTACCCAGTTTCTGCCAGCAGAGACTCTCATACTTTGACTACTAAGAAAACCAGGAAGAGCTATGAACCAAATCTTGCACACAAATTCTGCTTTTTTTATTATCAGAAAAAATAGATACACTGGAGGATTCTTCTAAGTCTAGTGATTCCTACCCAAAAGAATGAATGTGTTATGTGAGGCTGCTCCAAACCAACCCTGAAGAGAGAAGCAGCTACAGTTATGTTATGCAAACTATTTCCGGGGCTTTCCCTGCTTTCAAAATGAGAGACTGGTGGGGATTTTTCTCCTTAGCTTCAAACATAAAATTAAATACAACATAAGTATATCCGAGTAGCTAAGACTTTTAGATGCAGGTATAACTGAGTTCTAGGAAATGAAAGAACAGTATCCTATAGGTAAACATCTCTAATAAAAAAAAATCCAAAATGCAAAACCTTCACACACTGACATGACTCCATAAGTAGAAAGTCTCACATCTAACTGAATGTGATGGGTTCAAGTCAGAACCCAGGTACATTAAGAACAACTGTGCTATGATCATGAAGTGTACATAAACCACAATGGATTTTGTGTATAAACATGGATGGTATCCCTAAGATATCTCATTATACAAAAGAATTTCAAAATATGAAGTCTGAAATACTTCTGGTCCAAAGCATATCCAACTTGAATAGGATTTAATGCTGATCATAACCTTTTGAGAAAAGCATTATTAGACCCATTTCATAGGCTATGGGTTGAAAAATCAAGGACTTGCCAAGCACAGGGGCAAGGTAATATTGGGATTTCAAAAACCAGAAACTCTGATTCTGCGAATTTTATAAGCTAGAAGAGAAGTCTGTGAAGATGATATGCTGTTTGCATTCTATAGTGTCACAGACCTGCTCCTATGCAAAATAATAGACACTTGGGAGAGAGAAAAGTATGGAAATAAAGTGCACATCACGAGGTAGTCAGATATACTCAATAGGCAAGAACATAAGGAGCAGATGTATTAGTGTGACCTAAACATTCAGGAAACAGGGAGAATGTGGCTTTGGCCTTATGGAATCAAAGAAGAGAAATGAGGTGCCTGAGGTAAGGTGAGTGACCACCAGAGCAAATTGTTCTTTTCTGTCACATCATAGGGAGCAAGGAAAGAAGCACCCAATGCTTCTAGCAATGAGAAGGAAGAATGAAGAAGACATGGTGACTAAGGCAGAATGGCATGTGGTCAATGACTACTTCAAACTGCAGTGAGTGGAGTAAATCTGAAAAAGTGAGTCGAGAGGAAGGAGACCATGTTGAATTGGGGGCCAAAATATTTAAGTGAAAAATGTATAGAACATTGGAAGGAGTAGAGAATCCTGTAACTAGTGGAGAGAATAGAGATTACAAAGAGTTGAGGATGAAAGGCCGACAGGGAAACAAGCTAGAGGAAATGATGGCTCTCTATGACCTTGGTACAGCTTTGAGAACCTGAAAACAAAAGGACAAAAAACAAAACAAAACAAAAACACACCAAAAAACACCAAAAGCCATGAAAGCCCTTAACTCATCTGTCTAGAAGTTCAACTAAGAAGTCTATATGACAAAAAACAACAGAGTATATGTTTAGCTTGATTTCAGGAAAGGGAAACGTAAGAATATCTGAAGATCAAGGTGTAGCAGATTATTCCTTGTTGTTACCCAGACCAGTCCATCCCCTAAGCATGCTGGGACTCTGCTCTAATATACTGTAATTTTAGAGTGGAGGACTTGTTCTAATATACTCTATTAGAGTAGTAGAGTGTGAAATGAGGAACAAGGTTGCGATGGCCTGGGAGAGTCACGAGAGCACCAGATTTCCCATGCACATTTCACAATTTAAAAGTTAACTGGAGCTTGTTGGCTCATTTTGTGAAATGCTCCCCCCTTCAAAAAAAAAAGGATCTATTTTCAATACGCATGATCTTTGCACCATCACTGTGACCATAAGTGCTGCTTATGGCCAGTCTTCTCAGGATGTTAAACTGGTTGCTAAGATCTCTACTAGGTGCCTTTCCTCTTAAGCATGGTGGTCACAACTTTCAGTATTATGAATCAAAGTTTTGAGGCTGATATTTTTTTTACTCTATGACCACATCTGGCTTTTCACCAACATTTCTTCTTACATTCTAACATCTTTATGCTCTACTCCAAATATAATGTTTTAAATAAAGAAATATGCATACATATCCACATGCATACCCACATATGTAGACATATGGTATATACATACATTTATGTCTGTAAATGTATATAAATACATACATACACAGATACATTATATATGTTTGATACATACTCACACACACATATAGGTATATACTGCTTTTCTCTCCACTTTTTAAAGTCTTCAGGCTATATATGCCTTTAAACTCAATGCGCTGTTTGTGTGGAACTGGGCTGCTATTAAAAAACACTTTGAGTGTCTTTTTCCATCTCTTTTAGATAACCCTCAGAAAGAGCTCATTTCTTTCAATTCTTGCTTCCTCTCCCAACTCAGCTTCATCAGGCAACTTGTAATTAAATTTTCAGTTTTAAAATATTTTTCTCCTTTTTATAGGTATGGATTTACACCTAGCTTTTCTGAGAAGTTACAGATATTTATTTTTCTAAAATCTCTCATTATATCCACTGGGTTGTTTGCTCTAGGATGAGTCACTTTCCCATAAGCTTCTTGTCACTTCTATGTCACTTCCATGTCAGACTGGTTATTCTTCATTGGAAACAATTAAATGTTGACATGAATGCATTTTTTTGCTTTCTCTATATTTTAAGACATGAAATTGTCAGCAAGTCAAATGTGGAATTTATTAGATTTTCTGTGCTAAGTGGAATGAAGCTTCCAGTTGATTTTGAGATAACATCCCCAATTATTGTTACGTCTTGCCTTGTAAGATATCCATCAAGAAAATTATCAGCAGAGTTTAATATTGAGCCTGGATTTTGCAAGAACCTCTTTGTGCAAATGACAGAAGAAAAGTGGTGATGGCAAATGCTTATTTCTGCTACTGGCAATGCAAGGAGAGTAATCGCTACCCATGTTAAAAAATCATACCTATCAGAGAGACAAACAACGACAAAGGAATAAATATTCTAGGGAAAAAAAATGTTCTTCTACTATGTTTGGCATATGTTTTGACTTATCACCAGAATCACTGGCTCAATTTTTCAAATACATATTTACTAGACATGAATATTATTCTATTACTCTATTATTTTATGCTTTCTTTACTGTTTCCTTGATATCAGCACTCCATAATCAAGGAACAATCTGACTTTTGGAATCATCCTCTCCCTTTCTACACATACTTTGACAATTTGAGAGTTAGCTTCTTACTTTTGTTCTCTACAAAGCTGTATTTTTAGGTTCTTAGACTTCATGGCGCTACATCTACCTGTAATTATGCTGCAAAAGCATAAGATGATACTGATGAAAGGCCAGCAGCAGACAAGACAGAAAAAGGCCTATCTGTGGTCTTGAACAGCAGCAACTGGGCAGGCACACCTGGCAGGGTTCCTGCTGCGTCTGGCCAGACAGGACAAACCCTAAAAGCTAGGCTTGCTTTCAAAGCAGACCCCAGTACAGAGCATTTCACATTTGTAGAAGCCAAGGACAGAAGTCAAGTTCAAGAGGACTGGTAAAAAAGGGAGCCACTGGAAGGCAAAAGAAAAGGTCTTGAGGCTGGGAAGGTGGCTCAGTGGTAGAGCGCTTGCCTTGCATGCCTGAGGCTCTGGGTTGGATTCCTCAGCACCACATAAACAAAAAGAAAAAAGCTGGAAGTGGTGCTGTGCCTCAAGTGGTAGAGCGCTAGCCTTGAGCTGAAGAGCTGAGGGACAGCGGCCAGGCCCAGAGTTCAGGCCCCACGACCAGACCCCCCCCCAAAAAAAAGAAAGGGTCTGACTATGATGGCCTTTTCAAAGCTCTCCAGATCCTAAAGACCACCACCTATGGCCCAACCTTTCCTCTCTCAAAATAAAATAAAGCAAAACCACCACTACCTCATATGGAAGGCCAGATGTTGCTTTTAGTCTCAGTTTGGAAATACTGCCCTTGTCAATTTTAAATAGTTTTCCCCTTACCAAAAGAATAAGTAATGGATTTGGACTTAATCTAGCACAAGAGAAATGAGACTCTACAAATAAGATGTTTTGACAGGCTTCAGGGAATGAGAAATATTCTCTAGTAGAATAGAAGTCTTGTACCATTATGCAAAATTTCCTTTAGTAAAGGACCATTACTGTCTTAGGATAAATAAAAAGTGCTGTTAAGTCAGACCCAAAGAAACATAGGTTTCATGGTTTCTCTCATTTGTAGTAATTAGAATGTGCATATAAATCTACAAGTAGAAACAATGATGGTAAAAGACAAAAAAAAAATAGACTTGGACATGAGAAACTTAAAAAGGACTCTAAATATTCACACAGTGAGACCAAAGGAGGATATTCTTAGGGTGGGATCACAAAGGCTCAAGAGTTATGTGAATATGATTATATAAAACGATATTTATCAAAATGAACTCCAAGAAATGAAGTGAGGTTTTTGTTAGTTTACTTCCCCCCACCCTTTGTTGCTGTTTTTGATTTTTGTACCTTTTGTCTTATATGTAAGTTTATCTGTTTTGGGAAGAGTAAGAAGGAATACTGGTACAGTGTGACAAAGGGTGAACTAATGCAGCAGGGATACTCACTAAGCACTATGTTGAAAATGAACTATACAACTTAGGGGGAAAGGGTTGGTAAGGAAAAAACTGGGAGAAAATGAAGGGAGAGGTGACACTGTTCAAAAAGAAATATACTCATTACCTGACTTATTTAACTGTAATCCCTCTGCACATCACCTTTACAATAATTAATTAATTAAAAATTATTTTATCTGTGCAGGTGTTTATTGCTCAATGTGATTCAATGCATGTTTAGTCTTTCGGCAATGATCTTTGTACTCTACAGTGCTTCTGACTTCTTCTTGTAAATTAGTGCTTTCTTACTTAGCCAGTTAATGTAATTGCAGCAAAGTAGCACATTTATATTCTATTCATCAACAACATTAGCATATAATGCAAATTTACTTTGAAGCTTTATGCACATGCATACTTTTCTTCATAAGATGCAGAAAGTAGAAGTGGGTTCTTACTTCCACAGAGATAAGAGTGAATACCCAGACAACAAAACTGCAGTTGCTCATGATGATGGACTAATACTCTCCTAGCAGGATTTAAAATCATTGCCTACACTGGAGGTGGAAAAATGCAGTCATAATATTCAATGTATATATTTTGGAAAATAGGCCATTTGAAGGGGTAGGGAGAATTGGGGGACGACATTGATCAAGATGCATTGTGCCTCTGTACAACTACTTAAGGATAATAAAAAAAAAGTTAATAAAAATGAGATTACACTATTTAACTGCCTGTCAGTCCAACAATGACAGCTCAAGTTTTCACTCACAGAATTTACTAACCCTCCAGAGGGGTGTCTTATCAAAGATGAACACTCTTAAAAAAAGGATCTAGCCATAAAATGGTGGAAAGTTGTATTTTTCATTTGCTCATCAGATCAAATTCTATTGAGGAAATGTTCCAATTGTTCTTGTTTTATAGGCATTCAGCTGATATTAATGCTAAGTGTCCCGCCACTTAAAACTTAGAACTTATCTTATAGTTTCCTAAGAAACAGTTGATGTCATTGACAATAGGACCAAGGAAATGCTTTGCAGCTACAGCCAACAAGAACATTTGTACTTACGGCTGGCAGAGCTTCACCAGGTCCTGGTCAGTGGTGTTGGGGGGCAGGCCTCTGATGTACAGGTTGGTTTTGCTTAGTTGATCCCATCCTGAATTGCTACTGCTGCTACTGTTGTTATTACTGCTGGTGGTGCTGGGACTGGGAGGGGCCATGGGGTGCGCTGGGACCAGAGACTGCTGTCGGGCAAAGACCAGGAGTGTTAGAATGCTAGAGGTAAGGGATCAAACACTACTCACAGGCTGTAATGACCTCTAAATTAAGACAGGTTACCACGGTTTAAATACAGATTATACTAAACAACTTTGATGTATAAATATTAATTTACACCTTTAAAAATGTATTCATTCTATTACGAAAAATATCTCCTTCAATATGAAGCAGTAGGGTTTTAGTCAGTAACAAATTCTCTATGTGCATGTTAAATGCGGCTAAATTTATGTAAAATCAATTTATTCACACATTTTAAGGAACACATCTTCTGAGACACAAAATTAACTTGCACAGAGCCACATGAGAACATCATCTTAATATACAGTAATTTAAAAATCACTACACTTCTGAGAGGGTTTTCAAATTCTGAAGAACATTTGATTGAGAACTACTGATCATTTTATTAAGAGGATTCTTAAAAGATAAAAAGACAAGAAAAAAGAAAAGATTTCTCTCTAAGTGCAAGAAAGTTAAGAGTGTAATCCTCAACTCAGGAAGACTTTATATAGAAGGGGAGCACATGGCTTCACTGAGGGTCTGGTTGACAGCCACAAGCCTGCTGCTGTCTTCTGTCTGGCTAACCCTATGAAATTTAACCCCTGTGAGAATGGTCCTGTGGCAGCCACCCTAACTCCTGTAATATATGCAATCAAGGGGTCTGTGGCTTATAGTCAGCAGCCAGTTAGGAACAATGTCTGAAACTGTACCCACACCAGTGGGTGACCCTATGTCACACATGTGACTTTTGAGGAAGCTAAGTGGCTCAGGTTGGGACAGGAATGTTCAACCCAAAGCATTTTCACAGCAAATGCTCAGCAGGATAGGAATGGCATCTCCCATCTTTCTAAGTAAAAAAAAAAAAATACTAAACCAACAGTATCACTTACATTAATAATCACCTAACATACTTTAAATCTCATAGCTTGGCTTCTGCTATCACAGCTAAGAAAATTAGGCATGTGGAGGAAAAGTTAAATTACATAATGAAAAGTTTGACAAGCTGACTATTTGCAATAAAAACACACCCTTATTTACTTCACCATGAATTTAGGTGTCCACTATAGGCTCCTGGTACTGCATCGCTGTCCTGGTCATTGCAATCCCACAGTATGTCATTCACAGAAGTAGCTATTTTTCTTTTTTTTTTTTTTTATTGTGAAAATACTGTACAGAGGGGTTACAATTACACGGGCAGGATAATGAGTACATTTCTTATCAAGCATTGTAGCCTCCTCCTTTGTTTCCCCTTCCCATCCCTTCCCACCCTCCCCCCGCCCCTCAATCCTCCTAGCCCCCCCTCCCCCGCACCAAAGTTGTAAAGTTCGTTTTTGACATAACAACTTGTACATCTCATTGTTGCAATGGGTCCACCTGTATCCCTATTTAAACGATTTGTTTTTCCCCTTCCCCTCCACAAATATACCGACATCAAATACAGTGAAAGCAGGGGTTATACTGTGGGGGAGGGACATACAAAGCAACAAAGAAATAATCTTATAAATGTGTTAGAAACAATCACATGAAAGAAAAAGAAAAAAAAAACATTTGAATACATATCTTAGGGTTCATTTCCATAACATCACCTTATCTGACCTTTTCTGCTTGACTCAGACATACACTAGATATTGCAAGTAAGGGAAACCATGGGGCCTATGTTTCTTTGGGCCTGGCTTACTTCACTTAACATAATTTTTTCCAAGGCTTTCCATTTCCTAACAAATGGGGCAATGCCATTCTTTCTGATGGAGGCATAGAATTCCATTGTGTATATATACCACATTTTCTTGATCTATTCATCTACTGAGGGGCATCTGGGTTGGTTCCATATCTTAGCTATAGTAAATAATGCTGCAATAAACATAGTCATGCTAGTAACGTTAGTGTGGTCTTGTTTGTAAACATTTGGGTAAATGCCCAAAAGTGGGACTGCTGGGTCATAGGGGAGCTCTATGTGGAGTCTTTTGAGGAACCTCCATACTGCTTTCCAAAGTGGTTGAACAAGTTTACACTCACACTCCCACCAACAATGCAGTAAGGTTCCCTTCTGTCCACATTCCTGCCAGCATCTGTTGTTATTAGAGTTCTTGATTTTAGCCATTCTAACTGGAGTGAGGTGGTATCTCAATGTTGTTTTGATTTGCATTTCTTTCATGGCTAGGGAGGTTGAGCATTTCTTCATGTGTTTATTGGCCATCCTTCTTTCCTCTTCAGAGAAGTTTCTCTTTAAGTCTTTTGCCCACATATTTAGTGGGCAGTTGTTTCTTTGAAGATTTGTTGTTGGGGGATTTAATTTTTTGAGTTCAAGGTATGTTTTAGATATGAGACCCTTGTCTGTTGTATGACTAGTGAAGATCTTCTCCCAATCCATGGGCTTTCTATTGATCTTGGTAGCTATGTCCTTTGCCATGCAGAAGCTCTGCAATTTCATGCAATCCCATTTGTCCAACCTTTCTTTGATTTGCTGTGTTTCTGGGTCTTTATTAAGAAAATTTTGGCCTGCGCCAAGGAGACCTAGGGTTTCTCCTATTCCATCCTGTAATGTTTTCAGAGTGTCTGCTTTGACTTGGAGGTCTTTGATCCATTTGGAGTTGATTCTGGTGCAGGGTGATAGATAAGGATCTAGCTTTAGTTTTCTACAAGTAATTAACCAATTTTGCCGGCACCATTTACTGAAGAGGCTGTCTTCCATTCTATTTTTTTTAGCTCCCTTATCAAAGATTAGATGGCTATAGGTCTGTAGGTTCATTTCTGGGTTTTCAATTCTATTCCACTGGTCCTGAGGTCTGTTCATGTGCCAGTACCAAGCTGTTTTGATTACTATGCTTTATAGAGGAGTTTGAAATTTGGTATTGATATTCCTCCAGCAGTGTTCTTTCTGTTAAGGATCGTTTTTGCTATTTGGGGTCTTTTATGGTTCCATATGAATTTTTGGATTGCCTCTTCTATTTCCTTGAAGAATGAAGTTGGAATTTTGATAGGTATCGCATTGAATTTGTAGATAGCCTTGGGAAGTATTGCCATTTTCTCGATGTTGATCTTTCCAATCCAGGAGCATGGGAGTTTTTTCCACTTTCTAAATTCTGTTTTGATTTCCTTTTTCAAGTTTTTAAAGTTTTCATCATAGAGTCCTTCACTTCTTTGGTTAAGTTAATTCCTAGGTATTTTATTTTTTGTGGGGCTATTACGAATGGAGTTGCTTTCCTAATTTCAGCCACACTTTTCTCATTGTTGGCATACAGAAAAGCCATTGATTTTTGAGGGTTAATTTTATACCCTGCTAGAAGTAGCTATTTTTCTATTCTTACATGTTCTGGATTCTTCCTCCTACTGCCTAGGGTCCTTGATAAGATATTTTCAAGGCTCAAACACTCTCTTAAGAGATTTTCATTTAGAAGGACAGCAGCAATAAGGGTTAACAAATAGTTGGTATGAAAATGTTCTTAAAAAGCTGAACTTGGGGGCTGGGAAGGTGGCTCAGTGGTAGAGTGCTTGCCTTGCATGCATGAGGCCCTGGATTTGATTCCTCAGCACCACATAAGCAGAAAAAGCCAGAAGTGGTGCTGTGGTTCCAGTGGTAGAGCGCTAGCCTTGAGCCGAAGAGCTGAGGGACAGACAGCGCCCAGGCCCAGAGTTCAGGCACCAAGATGGAACAGAAAAAAAACAAAAAGCTGAACTTGAACCAGAAACATCAGTAGTGCTTAAACCAAAGGACAGAACTGCTGCACCAGTGATCACATGTAACCAATCTGTGAGATCTGTGCCTGTAGTGAGCAGGAATAGGCCCTGTTCCTTGCTCTGGCCAGCAATGCCATACAAGGTCTGTATTCCTCCTTTGAAGTCACTCCATCTTTGCCTGCATTTGCACAATCCTGTCATCCTTCTCATACTGGTTAGAACTGCGGTTCCAGGATGTGGCTCACACTGACCTCATTGGCTGAAGCCTTTGACTGACACAGAATAGCTCTAGGTAGAATTACATAAAGCTGTCTTGTCTCTTAAACTTTTTTTAAAATTAGTGTCGAAGACACTAATGCACACTGATATTAATAGTAAGGCCCAGGATGTTGGGTACAACTGCTGGAGGTTGAGTCTGTCTGCAGGAATAAAGGGCTGGGGACCTGCACACCTCAGTGGTAGAATACTTGCCCAGCATTCTTGAGTCTTAGATTCTAGGACAAAAAATGATATTTGATACCAGGACAAAACTTAGAGAAACTGAAAAGCCCTACGGATCACACATGTCTCTCCTCCTACTATTCTGTTGGATTATGTCAACACAAAAAGCAAATGTACCATCAGATATTCCAAAGATTGCATCCTCAACCTGTATCTGCTCTAATCTCTCCTTTGTCTACGGTAGAAAAGGGAGTGTACTTGCAAGATTAAAGGAAATGTTTGGGGTATGATTTATTTCCAGATCATTTGGACATGAAAACAGTAGGTTTTTATTTATGTATTTATTTTTGACAGGAGAACTAGACCCATAATTTATATCTCCGAATTCATACAGTTGATTTAATATATGTCTGACAAGCATCTATATTTATTACAGTAATACTTTCGCACTGTGCAAAGCAGATGAGGAGCCTGTACCTCCTTGGTTCCCACTGGTCTGTTATCTTCCAGTATTCTGAAGAGAGGAAGAAGGGGCTCCTTAAGAAAATTAAAATGAAAATTTTATTCAAGTATTTGCTGTTTTTCAGACCTGGCTGAAGACAGACAGAGAAAGATGCCTGGAATAAAACTGAGGTATACTTAGTTGTCCTTTTTTTTTTTCTGGGGCAGAAAAATTTTTTTTTGTTGGTCATGGGGCCTGAACTCTGGGCTGGGGCGCTGTCCCTCAGCTCTTCAGCTCAAGGCGAGTGCTCTACCACTTGAGCCACAGCACCACTTCCAGTTTTCTAGTAGTTTATTGGAGATAAGAGTCTCATGGACTTTCCCGCCTGGGCTGGCGGGAAACCTCGATCCTCAGATCTCAGCCTCCTGAGTACCTAGGATTACAGGCGTGAGCCACCAGCGTACGGCTTGGGGGAGAAAATTTTAAATCAAAGATTAACTTTCTAGAACTCAATCTAAAAACATAAACTCTGACAAGGGCTATACATATGTTTAAAGAAGAAAACTCAAACCCAATAAAATGTTTACTCCTAAATATTCAGATCGGGTTGATTATAGTTGGAATGGTATTAGTAACAATAGTATAAATAGCTGCCTGTTTACTGCTCTGAGTGCTTTATATGCACTGCCTTACATAAATCAAAACAAAATAAGTTATATCACTGTCCTCCCATTAATAGATTAAAGAATGGAGTCTCAAGACACATTAATGTGTTAAGGTCATATACTAGTTGGAGGAAGGGCTGGAATTTGAATCCAGTTCTGCCAGATATCAAAGCCAGAGCCTTCTTACGCTATTCTAAATGGCACTCCAAACCACCTTCCTTCCATACTGAAAATGTCCTGTTCCCCTTCCTTCCTCTTCTCTGCTCATCCTTATCTCAACCTAATTACCAAACTCAAGCTTTTCTGAAATGTAACTTAATACCATTGGCAGCTATGCTAAGAACATAAAAGGTGCCTCTGAGTTCATTTAATGAGCACACGGTTGGTGAGTGCCTTAAAAGGAAAAAAAGGTTAGCTTTAAGAAGCATTGGTTTAGAAATTCTACCTTATAAATCTTTCTACTAAAGAACAAATTCTGAGAGCTTGGGGAAATAGTGCAGTGGTAAAGCTTAGCAGGTGTGAAACTTGGAGTGCAATCCTCTCAATTACATGCACAAAAGGTAAGAAGACAAAACTAAAAGAACAAACTTGGGCAGCCCCTCTGCAAAAAGCATGGAGGTCCCTCAAAAACTTGAACATAGAATCAGTGGTAGATGTCTCCCATCCCAGGCTTTCAAAGTCAGTCTATGCTACATAGTAAGACTCAGTACCAAAACAAACAAAAATCAGATAATACAGAGCTATCATATGATCCAACAATCCCACTCTTAGGAATTTATTTCCAAGGGAAATAAAATCAGTCTGTCCAAAAGACATCTGTACCCCTTTGTCTATTGCAACACTATTCACACTGGCAAAGACATGGAAACAGCCTAAGTGTCCATCAACTGATGGATGAACGAGGAAACTGTGGTACACATACACAGTGGAATATTGTTCAGAAACAAAGAAGAATGAAACCCTGCATTTGTGACAGCATTGGGGCAATGGATGGAACCTAAAGTCATTATGAAAGTGACATAATCCAGGCACAGAAGAACCAATACCTCCCACTCAGGATTCCACTCATGTGGAATCTGAAAAGGCTGATCTCATAGAAGTTAAGACCAGAACAGTGGTCCACAGAGACTGGGGATAGTTGTGGAAATGGAGAGATGGGGAAAGATTAATCAAAGTGAGGCAAGAGTCAGAGGTCCTGGTGTGCAATGCCACCTGAAGTGATACAATTCAAATGATAGTGAAGCGTTGTACATTTCGAAATCCTAGAAAATTTTGAAAGTTTTCAACATAAACAAATAATAAATGTCTGAGGAGACACTTCAACATTGCACAACACAAACATATACCAAAACATCATGTTACTCTATTAATATGTCTAACTTTTATGTGTAACTTTTATTTAGTAGGGTTTGGCACATGCCAGCTCTCAGGAGGCAGGAACAGGAGGATCATAACTTGGAGGCCAGCCTGGTTTGATTTCAAGGGCAACTTGAACTAGAGAGTCAAACTATCTTGAAAAACAAGGAATGGAGGGGGGAGCCCAGTGATAGGATACTTGTCTAGTTTGCATGGAGCTCTGAGTTCAATCCCCAGCACTGCAAATAAGCAAGTATAAATTAGATAAAAATAAGTAAGAAGTCAATGCAGGATTTTAAAAAATGAATATTCTGTCCATTTTATAAATTACAGCATACTCTTTGACCATCAGAGTTTGCAAACTCTGACGTCTTTATCTTCAGCTTGAGAACTTGTTCAACTTAAAGCAATTACACTGTGCAGTGTGAGCCAGAACAGCATGAATGGTAGACTGAAAAAAAGGAAAGAAACTTACAAAGAAATGTTTTTCACCAAACCCTGTTTTCATCACTGGCTGTCCTTTTATATTTTGGCTCTCAAAATTCCTAGCTTGCCATAAAGTTTAAAAAGACCCCTATAGGTAAAGCTTACAGCTAGTTTAACTACATGCAGCCTAATTAGGGAACCCAGTGGTAATGACCACAGTCCATGCCCATTCATCCTCCAAAGTGCCCAATATATCCCAGCCTTTCACTGGATTATGTCAGGTAAAAAGGCCAAGGGAACTAAGTTAATTCAATTCCATAACATTTATCTAGGCTTAGTTTGCATGCCCAAAATGCTACAAAACAAAGTCAGTGGGAAATAAATAGGGACAGTATTAGCAGAATCCTTGCCCTGTAAGTGGTATGAAGCCAGCAGCAGAGTGCTCATTAGCCCCTGGGAGGACTTCCTGTTTGAGCAGTCCTCAAGGAGGACTCCTGTGTCTGCAGCAGTAAGGGAGAAAGTACTTCCTGTGTGCACAACACTGGAGAAGCACTTCCTGTGTAGGCAGACAGTACTCATGTCTCCATCCTGCCAGAAAGGTCTAGTAGGACTCCTACGATAAAAAACATCACTGACAACAGGCACCTAGGATAACTACTCCATAGTGCAAGTCTATTTCCTTCTCTAGCATATTATCCCTCTCCCCCCATCATCACACTATGTCTTCTATACCTTCTATATCTTACAGAAGGAGTAAAATGAACCATATGTGACTTAGGATATATGAGTCACCATATACAGAGTTACAGAATTTTACTCATCAAAGACTTTATTCATCAAAATTAAAGACATGTCATTTTAGATTCCACTCTGGTTTCCTTCCTACAACTAATAAGTCAAATAACAGTTCTCAGATCAATCTTATAGCCAAAGCCATCCTCCTCTCCCTACCTCCTCACTTTGCAACTTCCCTAAGAATTTTTGTTTTAATGGAAAGAAACTTAGGATCTGCCTTTTAATTTCCCTCAAGTCATTTTTAAGACTATCATCCTTAAAGTTATAATCCCCACCCCAATTAAATAATGTTATAATTCTGACATCTCAATTATACTTCATACACAGACACACAGACACACAGACACACACACACACACACACACACACACACACACACACACACACACAGAACTCTTCAAATAGCAGAGAAGTTGAACAATGCACTATTTTCTTTATCCAGAAGCAAAATAATTGCTATAGTTGCTTCTGAGAGAAAAGTTATGACACATTATCAATTTCATTGAGGAATAGCATAATAGCAAGTCTATCATGAACTAACTGCTACCCTAAAGACACTGCATTCAACACTAATTTCCATTCAGTGGACCACCTTTCAAAATGCACAAGATATTTAACAATTTAAAAGAACCATTCAAACAGAAGTTGGTGTGACACTGAAAAAAAATCCACTTTCAATCTCATTAGGAGGCTGGGAATGGTGCTGGGAAAGAGAAATACTAGTAATGAAACTGGAAAAACAAATCTGAGAAGTAGATAATGAACTGACAAGAGCTGAGAGTCTGTCCAGGTGGTAGGTGCTCTTCCTGGGAGAACAGGACAGCAATGTCTGTGACAAGGATTAAAAAGCAAGACACAGTTTCAAGAAAAGAATACCTCTTTTCATACTGCTGAAGAGGTGAGGAAAATCTGAATCCCATTTGTTACAGCTGTAGTATAGCATAAAATCATATAGCTAATTAGTTATTGGTTCTCATACCTTCACTGACCCTTGCTTGGGAATAAACTTTTCAGGTTGTCAAGATTATGAAATGAAGCACCAGATTACTAATGGATTTAAGCTTGTCAAAAGAGAGAAATCCATGTTATATTAGCTATTCAACTACAGTTGAAAAATAAAAAATCTTTGTTAGCTTCACAAGTAATTCTCCATGATACCTATCAAAGATTGCAGCAGATAAAACTATAACCATTATATAAAAATTTCTTCACTTATATTTATGGATAGATATCATTTTCTTAGATTTCAGATCAAAGAAATTAACCTGAGACTCACATTACTGGCAACAACATGACTAATAGAATAAATACATGGAGACCATGTTGAAGATGTGCAAGTAACTTAAAGGGAAATTGTCCTTCGGGATTAAAAGAGCGTGTTGAAACTTTTGGGGATATAGGTAGTAGGTATAAAAGGGTGGAAAGAAGAAAGGGTAAGGGAATTTTGACAATCAGTGGTAGAAAATATACAATAAATACACTATGTGGTTTCGAAGGTCAAATTTTCCTTCCAGATCTGACCACATAACTAGATTTTTTTACCATTCAGTTTTCAAGAGCAATCCTGTGCTCAGGTGAGTAGCCCAATTGTTCTGTTTCTCCAATGGTTCTTCCAGGAACCCCAGAGACTTTCCAAGTTGCCCACTGTGAACTCCAGGCCAGAAAACACAGCAGGGCTCTTGTGCTATCTGTTTCTCTAGTTTTTGTAACAGTGTTGGTGAGGAAGATCAGAGGTATCATTGGAGAGGTGTGTGGCGTAAAAGAATTAAGGACCAACATGAAGAGACCAAACAGAAGACATTACCAGAAAACAGAAGAGATAACAAAGGAAGTGAGAGTGTTAAGGCAATGGTTTCAGAAGTTCCTTGTCAGGGAACAAACTCATTAGAAAGTAAAAGCTTTTAGCCTTAGATACTCTCAACTGAATCACAGGTAACAGGGTAGAATGGTATGGCTAAAAACTCTAAGAGTTCAGGTTGAAGAAAGGATGGCAGAGCAAGTGTGCAATGCTGAGAACTCTGAAAGGTAGAAAGAACTACCCAAGATAAAGACTAGAAGGATCAATATGCACAAGTTCGGTGAAATGCCTGACCTGTTTGGTTTAGAGGAAACTCCTGACAATTTAATGTTTGACTGAGAATACTAGAAAGACAGGAGGAAGAACCTAGAAAACTAGGTAGAAATAGACAGGATACCACAGGTCACTCCAAAGTCCCAGGAAAAGAAAAAGAATTTGAAGGCAATATTGAAGAGGATGGCTTGTGGAAAACCCAAAACTATGAAGATCTTTCCATTCAACTCAACTCTCATGGTAGGGGCGGGGACGGTGGTAAGGGGAGGTGGTGAGGGTGGGGGGGGGCGGTCGGTGGTAAGGGGAGGTGGTGAGGGGGGGGAGGGGAGAGATGGGAAGGGATGGGAAGGGGAAACAAAGGAGGAGGCAACAATGCTTGATAGGAAATGTACTCATTACCTTGCTCATGTAATTGTAAACCCTCTGTATGATATTTTCACAATAAAAAATTTTTTTAAGAAAAAAGAAAAACTGCTAGATAGAAAAATAACTTTGCAAATCCAAATCCAAGTTCTACCTTGACTAGAAACAGAAATGAAAGCCATCCTTGACAGTTGAGTTGTTTCAGTGGAAAATGACTGTGTCAGGATGATTCCTTAGCTACCTTCTAATGCTACAATGCTAAAGCTGGAGAATGCCTCTTTGATGGTTCCAGGTAAGGCACATCAAGACAGAGCCAAGGAGGTGACATAGTAGTCCAACTTGTCTGGAGACAGCCAGGGAAATGGAGCAAAAGAGCAGAGCAGCAGGCCCCAGAGAGCTGCCCTCCTCCAGCACTGCACTGCATTGCCTTTCAGTGACCCTCAGACCAACCCTGAGTATCTACTGGGTCACATATGATCGTAGGAAATATTCCAAATACACCAGCTAGACTAAAATCACAGATAAACCTAAAGGAATACATTTAAAACAATAAGGCCATTTTCAGAACACTGGAAACTGGAGGGTCCTCCAGATAAAAAAGAGCATTACTACTATAATCACCTGATGAATTTAACTCTACTACGAGATTGTGTTAAGTTAGCAGCCTGGCACATTGATGTCTGCACAGGTAATCAGCCTAAAAAGTCTCACTTTGCATTCTGGTCACTCTCTTTTACATCAAGGATTAGGTCATAACTCTAAAACCACCTCAGAAGAAAACTCAAAACAGTAAGCAAATTCCATTCCAAACAACCAGCTATTAGACCATGGTAAACAAAATTCTGCCCAACTTCAGATGTAAAATTGATGCTTCCCTCAAATGCTGAAGGAAGGTGTACAATGCAATCCCGTCCTTTTGAGCCCCACAAGAGGAATTTCTAGGTCCACAGAAAACCTGGTGAAGGTGATCTGAGCAAATTCTTCGTTCCCTTTTTGACTTCAAGTAAACTGAAGGAAGACAATTTACGAGGGAAGTGAAACACTGCTTCCACTCTAACAGTTCTGAACATCTCTGCAATGTTCTGCAGTTCCCTCCTCCCTCACAGAGAGAAGACTCTAGAGCCGACAACTTCCTTCCAGCTGTTAGCTGGAGTAGGATCTCTAGCACAATTTGTGCCTTCACTTAGTCTTGTAAGTAAAGAAGTATTGCTGAGATTGCAAAGTTCTCTGGGTGGAAATTAGCCATTCTGAAATACACTTTCTCCACACTAAATGTATTGGGAAGTATTGCAAAGTGATTAACTAAACATTAAGTTAAAAATTATGAGTAAGCTACCAAAAAGAAAGAAAAAAGAAAAAAACCACCTCATTCAAGTCATTTGCTTATTTTAAATGCAGAGGGACATGAAAGCAAGTTTGCAGTGTTGTGAGTTTTATAAATCAGCCCTAGAAAAACATGAGTTATTGTCTGTACTTCACAAATAAGTACTACTACTGAAATAGTAGTATTATCACACAAAAAAAGGACTCACAACTGAAACCTCATTTGGCAATGTTGTGATTTTTATGCATCCAAACATTCATAACATCAGCAGGCATATTTTTTTGTTTAGTTAACACAGCTCCAGAATTAATGCTAAGTTTTGTGTGGGTGGTGCTGGGGACTGAAGTTGGGGCCTCATATATGCTAGACAAGAACCCTACTGTTGAGCCAATTCCCTCACCCTTGTTTTCTTTGTGACAAGGTCAACTATGCAACCCAGGCAGACCTCAAACTCATGATCCTACTACTTTAGCCTCCAGGAGTCGTGTGGTTACAGGTACACCATCACACCTGGCTAATGCTGATGGTTGTTACTTTTGCATGGTAGAGTCTAGCACCTTATGTTTGATACAGCATTGATAATTACAGAATGGAAGTGATGCTTGCATAGAATGACTTTTATTGTGCAGTAGCATGTGTACTTCTAAAAGCACACATCTGTGATTTACAGAAAAGGGAAGAGGTGAGTTTCTATTGACTAAAAAGAAGTTTTTGTCTAAGATCCATCTTAGAAACTGACTTCTTGGCTTGAGCTCTCCACAGCACATTCACACAAGCACAGACTGATAACTGAAGCAAAAGTTTGATGAAATGGCATTTTCTTTGTAATATACATTGTTAGATGTGTGTGTTTTTTAAAGAAATGCTGGCAGTGACATAGGAAACTAGTGCAAGAACACCTTTGACTTCCCCAATGCAGCCACCTGCAGTGAAATTCTAGCAGGTGGGAAATTCACTGGCCTACTGTGAATTCTGCACTGTGAAAAATGTGGAATCTGACTGGGCCGTCTGGGGTAGGATATTTACAAGCCTTACTACTACACAAAATACTCAAGGTGTGAGATGGGTTCCAGAAGACCCTTCCAACTTTACAAAGGAATCTGTTCCACTGATTTCCAGCCCAGGATTTACCTAGAATAACAAGGTGCCAGAGAGAGGATGAACATCAGAGATGACAAAATTCAGGAAATTGTCACTGGAAGAATAAGATAACCTTTTATTCCCCCAGGGACTTGTGTCTCGCACTTGCTAGGCAGGTCTTCTACCACTTGATCCATGTCCTTAACCCTTTAATTCTTTATGGATAGGGTCTAGATTTTTACCCTGAGCCACCTTCAGGCCATGAGCCTCCTAGAATAGCTAGGATTACAGGCAGGAAGCACTATGCTTTAGTTTACTTGATTGACCTAGGGGTCTCATGGATATTTTGCCCAGATTGATCTCAAACCATAATCCTCCCCAATGGCACCTCCTGAATAACTGGGATTATAGGCATGTACCACCATGCTTGACCCAATAGTTTCATTTTCATGAAAGGGAGTTTGACTTTAAAAATGATGAGAAACACTGACTGAATCCAACTTTCCTTTTTAGGCTCTCCAAGGCCAGAAGATTCAAACAACACATCCAAGGGCACATAGTAAATTAGGAACAGAGTTAGATTTCCATTCACACCACTACTGTCAAAGAACACCAGTGCTTGATTACTTTAAGAATGATTGTATAGGCTTCAAATTGTTTAGAAATGAGCAGAACTGATCTACCAGTCTTATTAAGATATCATAAGCGGGCTGTGAAGGTGGTTCAGTGGTAGAGCATTTGTCTTGCATGCATGAGGCCCTGGGTTCTATTCCTCAGCACCACATAAACAAAAAAGAAAAAAGCCAGAAGTGGCGCTGTGGCTCAAGTGGTAGAGTGCTAGCCTTGAGCTGAAGAGCTGAGGGACAGCGCCCAAGCCCAGAGTTCAGGCCCCACGACCGGACGCCCACCCCCCCAAAAAAAGATATCATAAGAAAAGTACATTTTTCATGTTTGTTTGTATACATTGTATTTATTATAATGCTGCCAGATAACTTAGGCTGGATGTCCATGTCTGTCCTGACATCCAATTCTTGCTTTAAAAAAGGAAATTGATAACACTGAATTATTATTCAAAATGCTTACAACCTGCCCACAAATACCATTCACTACTATTTTGCACGTATCTGTAGTAAAATTGGGAACTAGCACCTAAGATCATCCTCATTTGTACCTGCTTAAAGGAAAATACAAAACTCAAGCAGGATAACTGTGGGACTTGGATGGCTTTCAGTCAGAAGAGTACATACAGAGTCAACTGACACTTCAATGGGAGTCAATTACAAACCAATTGCCACCCTCTTATCGCCCTGTCACAAATATATATACTTAGAAAAGTGACTTCATCTTGTTTCCTGAAAAATGAAATGGAGATGTTTTTAAGATTTCCTTTTGTGCAGTAGACCATTTGTTTTTCTCCTACAGTATCACAAATGCATATGCTCAAAGTAGCTCTTTAAGACAAACTGGTTTTCCTTCCAAAGTCTTAAACTCAATTAGGAGCCCTGTGCCCAGCAGCCCACCGGCATGGGTGAATTTCTCTGACTCCTGACTATGCATTTTTTGTATCTTCACAGGGACACACTGTCTTACACATCACTCTCTACTTAATGACTCTGCATATTTGGGTAGAGTATCTATCACTAATGATGCTGAGATGTTCATTCCTCTCTCCCGGAGTCAGCCCATGCATGGTTGCCTGATCACTGTTGTCATGATTCTATCTAGCTACCCTGAAACATGTGGGCACCGTGGAAATGAAGCAAGTCAGATTCTGGCAGGGCTCTCTCCTCCTTTCCCCTCTTCTGAGGCAGAGAGACAGAAGTAGACTTTTCTCAGAAGCAGAATATGGGAGAAAGTTTCAGCATTTACATAATCCAGATGCAATTTTCTTCTTTTAGTTTCCAAATTATTGCACAACGCTGTTCAGAGTGGGAGTTTATGAACTGTTCCGTAAGATACAGCTCTTCCTGAACACCTTTTTCTTCTCTGCTGCTCCAGTTACTCATAAAGTACCAGTTTACCTTCTTTAGCAAAATGAACCAAAGGTGCACCTAACTGGACCCTGGCAACGTCCAATGACTCCTTTTCAAAGGAGCATCACAAATGGGAAGCTCTGGCTCTCCAGAGAGAAGATGTAAGACCTCCATGTGTGGTATGTTTGAGGGTTGATTGTGAGGATCAGAGGGTCTCATGGTGCTTGTCCCAAATGTGGATCTCCATCTTTTCTTTTTGCAATATTTAGTTTCATTCTATTACCTTTAACCTTGACTGCACATAATGACTACTGATATCCCAGATTAAACTAAAGTATTAGCAATGAATACCAAAATAGGTTTCTTAAATCTCTATCTTTCCAAGTACACAAACAAGATAAGAGCTCATCCCTCCTCACCCACTACAAAGATGCACTTGGGAAGAAGGAAATTGGACCTGGGGACTCTACATTCAGTGGCCAGTGAAAGGCATCAGTTCCCTCTGCTGCATCCATATCCATTCCAAAGCAGCTCGTAAGTATTGAAGAACAGGAAATGGAAAGCCAGGCCAGAGTCCCAGGACTGCTGAAGCAGAGAAGACTGACCAGTACAAGGGAGGTATGACTTGTAGCCATATTAAACTCATAGGTGAAACAATAGAAATTTAGGCCATCGACATAATACAGTCACTTTTTTCCAAAAGGAAAAAGGGCAGCAAGGTATCTAAGAGTTCTTAAATCTCTGTATCTTCATAAAGACACTTTCACAGATACATTCAAATCTCTGGATAGTGTGCTCATATTTTTTGCTAAAGTCTTGACACAGCATTCTCAGTCCAGTTTAAACAAATTAGAACATGGAGTAAAATGTATGAAGAATGATAGATCCAGGTAGCTGGGCACTGGTGGCTCACACTTGTAATCCTAACTATTCAGGAGGCTGAGATCTGATGATCAGAGTTCAAAGCCAGCTTGGGCAGGAAAGTCTGTGAGACTCTTATCTCCAATTAATACCAAAAAATCCAGAAGAAGCACGGTGGCTCACAGTAGTAGTGTGCTAGCCTTGAGCAAAAGCACTCAGGGATGGTGTCCAGGCCCTGAATTCAAGCCCATGAGCAAAAAAAAAAAATAGAACCAGGCAATAACTATTAATAGTGTAGAAGACACTTATGAAACACAGATCAGCTTCCTTTTGTACACTGTAGTCAGAGAGACAGGAAAAACCCACCCATTGCTCATGGCAGAGGATACCATAGGCCTATGGCTCTTCTCCACAGCCCAGGACTAGCCCCAGTTATATAGAAGTTGTTCAGATTAAACATAGTAAACAAAGACAACACACAAATCTAAATGGCAGCTTAATGCCATAGGGATATATATTTGAAAAGTAACAAGTTATGAAGATCAGAGCCAGATATGTCCATCAGCTCTTGATGGGCTGGTTATCTCAGTCTGATCCATCTAGAAACACATTAGAAGCTCTACTCCACCTCCAGTCTCTCTTATAGAAATCTCTACTCTTACCTGGAACCAATTAGCTGATATACAAATTCTGTCTGGCAGTGATCAAAAAAAAGAAAAAAAGAAAAAAAAAACACAAAAAACAAAAACAAAACAGATGAAATCCCAGCAATTTTTCCCTTTCTAGGTGGGCAGATTCAGCGATCTATTCACCCATTTGAGTTGGGTCTATAGCATTTTTTCCTCTTATCTTTAAAAAAATAGCAAAATAAGCAAAACCCAGAAGGGAAAATATTTTAAAGGATTATCATCTGTGGAAAACATTTTCTTCATAGAGAATGTTATATTCATAGTGGTAACTGCTAATGTGACTGAGCACTTTCTATTTATCTATTTCCTCAGCAGCATTTACTACTTATATACAAAGGAGGCTTTGTACACCTTCTTTCATTTAGTCACAATAAGATAGGTATGTTTATCATGGTTTTACAGATAAGGAAAAGGAGAGGCTAATAGATTTCCCCAAGGTCACAGACAAAGTGGCAGTCTGGTTGTAAAATAAGGTCAGCCTGCCAACGCTTGCAGGAACTCCGTGAAAAAGAAGTGGCACTAAGCGAAGGGCATGCCATTTACTTTCACTGTTTGGGGGCCTTACTTGATAAGCACATGCACCAATTAAGGCTTTTATAGAAATAACAAAACCATGCCTTTGTTATGAACAGTGTTAACTCTGACATGATTATTAAAACCCTTCCAATAAAACATAACCAAAAGGTTGGCTCAAGAAATGGTTTGCAAAACAGTAAAGCTGAAAGCCAGGTCCTTCCATCTTCCAATACTGACAGTGCAATGCTGCATGGATAAAGAAATACTGCTTTTCGTTAAATCCTCTCAATGTATTACTAAAGCTTAACACTACTTAATGTAGTCTTGCTACAATGGCATGAAAGAATCCTGCACACATGTGTGTGCAGGTACACATGTGCGCAGGCGTGTGCACACTCTCTCTCACACTCTCACTCTCTCAAACACACACATACTATCCTGTAAGTCCTTGCAAAACAAGGGATCATACCTGACCTGTTCATTGCATCCTAGAACTCAGAGTTTGGACCAAGGGCAAAAGTGTCTAGTGAAAACACAGGGCAGAAGCTAGGTGCCAGTGGCTCATGCCTATGATCCTAGCTGCTCAAGAGGCTGGAGCTGAGACTGGGACCCTACAGTTCAAAAAGCCAGCTGGGGCAGGAAAGTCTGTAAGATAGTTACCTCAATTAACTAGCAAAGAGCCAGAAATGGAACTGTGGCTCAAGCAGGAGAGCACCAGCCTTGAGCAAAAATGCTAAGGGACAGTGCCTAGGCCCTGAATTTAAGCTCCAATACCAACACCAAAAACAAAAACAAACAAACAAGAAAAAAAAACAAACAAGAAAAAAATCCATGGACTGGACTGGCATACAGCAGAGTGTGCTAAACAGCTCTAAGGAACAAGGAGACAGGAGGTGAGCAATGGACAGCAAGGGTAAGATGGTGGTAGAGGAGTGTAGATAAATTGCAAAGGAGTTAGCACCTAGGAAAAGCATAGTCTTTAACTGAAACAGGAAATTTAGTATATTTCCACTGGAAATTTAGTATATTTCCTCTCCATATTAAAGCATCTCTGAACAATCTCCATCTCCATTATAGATGAATTTTGAAAACTGCTAGCTGAAAACTTCAAAACATCAAGAACACTAAAATTATGATTGAGAGTATTATAATTCAGGGGGGGGAAAGAGTCCTAATACTCCTAATCTTATTGCTTTTGGATGGATACTTGATTTTTCAAAACAGAGGAAGTAGAATTACCACACTCTTTGGAGATGACCTGGGTCACTATGGGATTCTTCTGCCTTTGGAAACGGCCACATCTTGTCAGGCAGTTGTTCTTCATTCTTGCCAGGGATTGCTTCATTAGACTTCCAACTGGAAAAATGACACCTTTACCCCAATCCTCCCCCCGCCCCCCCAATCCTTTCAATTGATTTTTTAACCTCAGAGAAGTTTAAGTCTGTGGGCTGCTTTTTATTTTATTTTATTTTTTAATAGGACTAACTTGTAAGTGGAGTCATTCAAGGAGCTTGATAAAATTCTTTGGGTAAATCTAAATATCTCTAAACCCCTCCAGAACGGTTTTTAAAAAGTTACAAGTGGTCCCTGAAATTCATCACTTCTCTTTAAAATGTGAAGTAAATAAGCACAGCTATCCCAATACAAATCAATAGGATTACTTTGCCAGGAAAACACACAGTATACACTCATTAAGCTAAACAAAATGAACTATAAATGGACAGAAAGGGGGAAAAGGCTGTATTTGTTTCCTTTGTTTGCTGTAACAAATGACCACAAACAGGGTAGCTTAAAACAACAGAAATATATTCTCTCACAGCTCAGGAAGCTAAATCAAGGTGCTGGCAGATCAATAATCCCTCTGAGAGCTCCAGTGGAAAATCTTTCTATGCCTCTTCTAGGAAATGGTGCCTGCTGCTGCTCGGTCCTTGAAAAATAATTCTGACCTCTGCCTTCTATCTTCACATGACCTTCTCTTTCATACTTCCTTTTCTTGTTTTCCTTTCTTTCTTCCTCCCAGTATCAGAGTTTGAGCTCAGGGCCCAGTACTATCACTTATAGCTTACTTGCTTGGTGAGGAATCTACACTTAGGCCAAATTTGCAGCCAGACTTTTCGTTAACTGGAAATGAAGGCTCCCAGCCTTTTTTGCTGGAGCGGTCTTTGAACTCTGTTCCTCTGGATCTTAGCATACTGAGTAGCTAGATTGTAAACTTAGGCCACACCACTCCCTAACTCATGCCCTCTTTTTACCAAAACAACAGTAATTAGGTTTAGAGCCCAATGTAAATCCAGTTTGATTTCACCTTAACATTCTTGATGATAGCTATAATGTCCCTATTTCCACATAAAGTCAAATTCTGAGGTGAACAGTACTCAACCAATTAAAGTGGCTTTCTCCAATTGTCTATTTTGACCCTTTTAGCTGACTCCCCCTTTAACTACTAGCTGTTCAATCAGAGGTTATACATAAGAATTATTTTTTTCCTTTTTTTAATTTTTATTTTTTATTGTGAAAATACTGTACAGAGGGGTTACAATTACATGGGCAAGATAATGAGTACATTTCTTATCAAGCATTGTAGCCTCCTCCTTTGTTTCTCCTTCCCATTCCATCCTCTCCCTAACCCCCCTACTAAAGCCCTCCTCCCCGCCCCCCCACCAAAGTTGTAAAGTTCGTTTTGGACATAACGACTTGTACGTCTCATTGTTGCAATGGGTCCACCTGTATGTCTAGTTAAACGATTTGAATTATTTTTGTGTAAGAATCCACTAAGCCAAAGAAGGATATTCTTAGGAGAGGACAGCACAAAGGGGCAATGACTATTTTCAAAATGAACTCCAGGAAATGGAAACAAAGGTTTTCTTCTTTGTTGCTGCTTTTTTGTTTAGGGTTTTTTTTTGCGGGGGGGTCTTATTTAGTCATGTATCTGTCTTTTGGAGGGATAAGGTGAACAAATGCAGCAGTAATATTCTCAGATGTAATGTTGAAAATGAATTATACAACTTGTGGGTGGGAATATGATGAAAATACTAGGAAAGAGCGAAGGAAGGGGTGACATTGTCCAAAAAGAAATGTATTCTTTACCTGACTTATATACCATAACATCTCTCTATATCATCTTCATAATAGTAATTTTAAAAATTAAAAAAGAATCCACTTGGGCTGGGAATGTGGCTTAGTGGTAGAGTGCATGCATGAAGTCCTGGGTTTGATTCCTCAGTACCACATACACAGAAAAGAGAAGAAGTTTTACTGTGTGGCTCAAGTGGTAGAGTGTTAGCCTTGAGCAAAAGAAACCAAGCCCTGAGTTCAAGCCCCAGGACTGGCAAAAATAAAAAAATCCACTAAGTCATAAGTAATCCATTAACCATATTTAGTTTAGTAACAAAAAATGTACAGATCATATTATTCAGTCCCTTATCCAAGTACAAATTTTTTCTATGAGTAAAATTTGCTTATATTTACCCAACAGCATCACTGGAAAATAGAAGATGCTCCAGTTTACTTCTGATCTATCTGAATCCTATAACATAGCAAAAGCTTAGCTCTTCTTCTTCCCTCCTCCTCCTTGTTTTTCATCATCATCCAAATTTTAGACCCTGAATGAGAACTGTAATTCCCCAATGACATGCTTCTAAACTTCAAAACAAATAACAATAATCAAATGCCTTCTTTGGCTTGAATGATTCTTTTTCTGTAATGAGGTTTGAACTCAGCCTCCATGCTGATAGTATGAGAGGCAAATGCTACAGTGCTATAGGTTGAGAAGGATCTCTGGTGTGTGCTGCCCTAAGTCTAGATCCTCCCAGTCTCAGCCTTCTAGGTAGCTAGGATTATAGCATGAGCCACTAGTGAGGTCCTGGCAGGATTGAATGGCTTTTAAGATAGCAGTAGAGGATAAATTAGGCCTGAAAGAATGGATTCTGAAATCAACCCCAAGTTCAGATGCCACCATGGCCACTCACTCACTCTCTGTTTGACCTTGGGCTACCTATTTAACACCTCCCAGTGTCACCTCTTCATGTGTAAGGGCATGCTACCTATTCTATTCTTGCTAAGAGAGTTGATGTAGAGACTATACAACAACTGCAGACCTCTCAGGAAGTTGCCAAGCTTGTCAAAAGAGCTCAGTGTGCGAAATGTACACTGGAGTCCACCTTTCCCAACGTCTTACAGAATGTGGTACCCAAGAGCCCAGCAGCATCTCAAACTGACTTGTACAGAAAGCAGTTTCTCAACCCCTCCTCCCATTTTGGAGCCCTTTCCATGAACACATAGAAGAAAATAATGGAGAAAATTAAGAGAGAAAAGAAAAGGGGCCCTATAGGTTAAATAAATTTAAGATTATATTAAAGTCAGGTAAAGCTAGGGTGGGGATGGTAAAGTAATTCATCAGGAAAGGCAGGAAGGGCTTAAACCTGTCAAAATGGCCCTAGTTCTTGTACTTTTTAAAATTGGGTTTGTTTTGCCATCTGTAGTTCTAAATACATATATTTTGATGTTAAAGCCCCTCTCTGAAACTCCCACATACCTAGAATATGGCTGCTGTCACCAGCAAAGTAAAGATGCGTACCTAGAAGGGATTCAGCCATATAGTAAGTACCTTCAGAGCTATTCCGGAGCACAGAACATGAAGAGAGTGCAAAACAGGCCACCAATCTACAACTTTCACTGTGATTATAAGCAAGAAAGATATTCTTCCTCTAACTAATAGAAAGTATGACAAATCTTTGCTCACAAGGGACTCATAACTTAAGCTGGCACTATCAATTCTAAAAGTCTATTAAAATGAATACACATAGGAAAAGGAAATGCTGAACTGCATTAAAAACATATGTAAGGGGCTGGGAAAGTGGCTCAGTGGTAGAGTGCTTGCCTGCATGCATGAGGCCCTAGGTTTGAGTCCTTAGCACCACATAAGCAGAAAAAGCCAGAAGTGGTGCTATGGCTCAAGTAGTAGAGCACTACACTAGCCTTGAGCTGAAGAGCTAAGGGACAATGCCCAGGCCCAGAGTTCAGGCCCCATGACCTGAAGAGCTGAGGGACAATGCCCAGGCCCAGAGTTCAGGCCCCATTACCCACCCCCCCCCACCCCCCCCCCCCCCCCACACACACACTTAAAGTTCTGGGAGCAGGGTTCAAGAGGTAGAGTGTCTACCTAGCAAGTTGCAAAGCCTTGAGTTCAAACCTCAATACCACCACAAATAAATAAATACATACATAATTGAATGCACACAGTAATAAAGAGGGTAAATAGAATCTTTGTACATTATCTGTATGTACAGAGATAATGTAATGAAACTTCTCACTTTGTACAATTAGTATAAACTAATAAAATTAATCGGAAAGCAGACCCCTAGTTTTCTGAGCTAATTAAAGGGATCGAATCACTATTTTCTCAAATTGTCAAATATGATGTTTCTCTGAGGGAAAAAAAAATAAGCATGACTTCAAAAACCTCAAGTTAGAGAAAAAATTTTGAACAAGAGCTTTTCTTCACAGTCATATGACTCCATTTGTGTATTATTCTAGCTATGTTAATGTAGGGAACACTAAACAGCCAATTCAATATGTTGGTTAATACTCATTGATGGTCAAACCAATTGTTACTGATTAAATGTGTTCACTTAGATTCATCTGTGGAAATTCCAACAGAATATTAGGCAGTGGGACTTTTAGGAGGTGATTTGGTCATGAAGTTGGAACGCTTAGGTACAGGATTAGTACCATTAGACATTGGCCCTCCCTACTCTCTGGAGCTCTATCTGTCCATTATGTGATGATTCTGCAGTTGACAGTCTGCAAACTCAAAAGACAGAATTCAACAACATCTACTCACAGACATCTAGTGCCCAGAACAGCAGAGACATAAATTCTTGAAGCCATTTATTACGTTATATTAAATTTCCCTCCATTTTTTTTAACAAAATGCAAGATTTTATGATTGTTTATTCCTATTCAACTCCTTTCTGTTTACTTGGGCTCATCTTTTGGCATGCTAGTATTCTTCTGAAACCTAATGACTATTCTGTGTAAATCCTTATTCCTTCTCCTAATGACTATTCTGTGTAAATCCTTATTCCTTCTCCTAGCTAGGTGTCATCTAGGAACTGACAAGCATATTTCATACATGGTGGACAAGTTGATGTTTTCAATGGATTTGATCGCCAGATTTTCACTGTTTATCCGATCTTAAGACCGTGATTGTCCTGGCTCTTCTCCCTACTAGCTATCCAACAGACCTTTGTGATATGTGGTTGCCTGCAGAGGAGTTAAAAATTCAAAATACTGTTATTAGCTGTAGTAAATGGAGCTGGAGTGGCTGTGATAATGGAGAAAGGCCTGAGGTGACTGAGATTACATTATAACAAGGATTCTTTTTATCTTAATGCTTTAAAAAAAGTCTATCCCTTAGGATGGATAAATAAGAACTGGGTAAAATCTCCACATTTTAGGAGAGCTTTTAATCACTAATTTTTTTTTTCTAGAATGAGCAGGAACTAATTTTCCTGGCAAGTCCGGTGGATGGAGGATGAGCATGTGGAGGCAGGGGCCGGAATTGCACGCCAAGGTCAGATTCCTATGTTGGCTGTGTGGGGGCTCTTTGCAACAGCATGAGCTCTGAAACCTCTCTTGTTTTGGCTATTGGTGGCCATCTTGTCTGTTCTATATGTACAGCAGAGAGGCTAAGAAAAGGGACCAATGAGAGAAGGCAAATGGCAACTCACTACCATTAATCACTGTATTTGGGCTCTACATATTGAGAAATCTCTCCTCCTTGCCCTCTCTTTTCTATAAAACACATAGAAACTCTTACTCTGCAACACATGCATGTATACCAAAAACTTACTAAAAAAAATTATGGGGCAAATGTCTGACATGAAAAAAAGGAAAAAAGGAGAAAGAAGGGGAGGAAAGGAGAGGGGAAGGCAGGGAGGGAGGAAAAGGGAAGGGAAGCAGGTAGGAGAACAGAAGGAAAAAGCTGGCCACAGCACAGACTAAACCCTTGAGACTTTCCAGCAGAAACTTAGAACTGCTTGAATGCATCAGTCCAGCTACACCAGGACTCTGGCCAACCATGGTTCCAAGAAATGTGTGCTGTTAACTTTTCTGACATCAGCTTTAAGAGAAGTATTCCAGTTTTTCTTTGGATCCACTTTTGACTCAATTATTCATGAAGCTGTCATTGTCTATTGGGCACACACTTATATTTCCTCCCCATATCACTGATGAATTTTCAAGATTACTCAGTCCATTTTTTGACACTGAAACAATGTAGAACCATCCCTCGGGGGTATTTCACCTCAGATTTCTGAGCTTCTAAAGACCTTCAAGTATTCCCATGATGTAGCAGGACCCAGTAATTTTCATTTTTATGAGACCCTCAAGAGATTCTGATGCAGATAGCCCTGGCCCTGAGATCACACTTCAGGAAACAGCAACATAGAACCAAGAGAGCCTGTCACTGACATCCAGGAAAGCCCCTTATCTCTTCTACTAGAAAGGGCTTTCCACTGTTTCTAGAGTGGATCTGAGTCTTCCTCGGACACACTGGTTCTGTGTTTGATACTCAAGCAAAGCAACCACCACCTTGTCCCTCCCTCCCTTGCACATAGTCTTGTCTTCACCCAGCCAGATGACACGACTCCTTCTTCACCGCCTTCAGGAAAAGATGTCTCTAGCTTGGAAAACCACATGCTCTCTGGCCGCACCCTCCAGACCCTCTTTTGCACCAGCTGATCCAAGCAGTTTCTCCTTTCCTGATCTGTCACTTTGAGCCAAACATCCCTCCAATGTCAGAGGCCTGACAGCTCCCCATTAGTTGACATGTAGAGAGTTCAATGTCCAACTCTAGGTTAACAACTCAGCTTAGCTACACTGGGTAAAAACAAATAGAACCCCACTGGGAGTCTTCCCCTGGGAGAGGCCTTTCTTAGCACCCTCCTGCATAGCTCAAAGATATTTTTGTTTCTACTCTGAGCCAACTGCAAATATACTCATTTCCCAAATTATCTCAATGTGACTGTCTGTGGCCACAAATTTCAGAAAGTGGCCACTTGGGAAAACCCAATGACCTCATTTTGGGCAGAAGGTGTGGAGCACCTTGAAGTGAACTCCATGACACTTGGCTATGCCAGTGTCTGAAATACTTGCTAGAATAAGGACCAAAAAGCTTGTCTATGCCTCATGCCAGGCACTGGATATGCTTTGGTACAGTTCCATCTGAGCAAATCCAGGTTTTAAATATACTAAGGAACAGAATTTTGAAAGAAGTTTCAAAAACAGCAAAAAGTATGCCCTCCACCCAAATAAGAATAAAATAAGCAAACAGTATGCTATAGAGAAGTAGAGACTGCCATACTCAAAGATATTCAGCAATCTAGTTGGTAAGGAGAGACACTCAACCAAAAGGTAAAAGAACTCTGAGTAGTTAAGCAAACAATTACATATAAGGAAGAATCCATTTGTAAAGAGAAATGACTAATTAAGCTATTTTTTAAAAAAATAAATTCCCCCTGAGGCATGTTCTTCATATTCTCCAAAAAATAAAAGATGAAAAAAAAAGATTATTTTAGAGGGTTGAGAATAACAAAAGTGAGATATCCTTAATGGAACATAGGTACATCTTGTGATTCTTGCATCAGACTCAGGAATTTAACTCAACTACAATTTTCAACACAGCCTTCACAATAAACTTACAAGTGGGAAGAATCTCCTTGTAAAGAACAGCTTTAGGTAAGCTATTTTAGGTATAACTACAGGTACTCACTTCATCCCTACTGAGCTCAACTGATTCCTCACAGGTGCTAGCAATACAAAGGGTATGACTGCTTTCCAGTGCAGCCTTACCACCCTCACATACCAAAATAAGAAAATCAGAATTCCACTTTTCCACAAGTATAAGGACTAAAAAAAAGAGAGTCTACAAAGATCATCTTCCTCGGAAAAGTTCAGCTTGCATGTCAACTTGAAGACAAAGGAGCCATGATCGTGAAAGTGGGAAGATAAGAATTCTGTGGCCACTGGTGATGACAAAGGGTTGGAGATGAATGGAGAATCAGGGAATGAATATTTGGCTAGCATGGTAGGTATGGAGCAAAGACAGAGCAGGACAATTTGGAGGTCCGTGAAGGCTGACTGTAAGTGGAACCATTTACATGTTTAAACTACTTCTGTAAAGACATGTCTTCTATTCTTCAAGTTAAAAACAAATACCTTACATATTATGTACAACAGGGCTACCTGTTAAATACCTTTTTTTAAATAGAAGCTAATGTGACCACAATTATGTCTTAAGTATTGTGGTTTTATTTCAGGCCTATCAAGATGCTTGGCTGATGAGTTTTGCCTTATACTAGTGAGATCTGGTACCTGGTCGTTGTGAATTGAATTGTGTCCCCTCAAAAAGACAAAGGCAACGGTGTTTTGTAATCCCTGAGTCATGGTATCTACCTCCTAAGTGCTGGAATTATAGTCATGCTCTATCACACCCATGTATATATGTATACACTACTTTTCTTTAGACAGGACAACTAAGAACCTAATATAGAACAAAAAAAAAGAAAAAGAAAAGAAAAGAAATATTCCAAGTGAATGAATGATTAGTGTCTGAAATATACCAAAGATTAGGAAGAGTACTGAAGTGGCCATTCACATTTTTTCAAGAACACACAACACAGTATATGTTTCATATGGGCTTTCAGTATAGGAGGGTCGTAAAGTCTTAAATGTGTTCTCTTCTACACAGGAACTTACACCTAGAAACCACAGAGTAAACTCTGCATGTTGTAATAAGTCATGCAGGAAAGGGCTAAAATTATGCAAATTTGTCTGCCCACAACCAATTACATGAAAGAGAGAAAGGCAAGTTAGAGGGCAAGAGTATTCATTAATAACTGGAATGTGTGGATTTTCCAGATCACTGGCATTTTAAACTAGATTGATTTCTCATGTCATAGTTATTTTGACTTGGTTCATGCTTAAAGAAGCAATAAAATAGGTGGGGAAATTGATCTTAAGACAGGAGGAATTAATAGCAAAAAAGAATTAAAAGCTGACTGATACTAGTGTTTCATCTGAAGATAACCCCAATATACCTTCCCCCAAGGCCTCTCAGCACCCATGGAAACAATTCTGAAGCCCCATTAATGATTGGATTTTTGTTTTGTTTTGTTTTGTTTTTGTTGTGGTCAGTCTTGGGTTTGAACTCTGGTCCTGGGTACTGTCTCTCAGCTCTTCAGTTCAAGCCACTTCTGGTTTTCTGATGGTTAATTGGAGATAATAGTCTTAAAGACTTTCCTGCCCAGGATGGCTTTGAACCTCAATCCTCAGATCTCAGCCTCCTGAGTAGCTAGGATTACAGGTATGAGCCACTGGTGCCCAGCTTAATCATTGCTTTAAAAGCTGAGTTCATTAGAATAGCATTGGTGTAGGGATGTGGCACATTTGGAAAGGCAAAGATGTTGAAGACAGGAGAGCATGTGAGTGCTGAGTCAGAAGAACTGCACAAATCCCTGGATGTCTTCTGGGTAAATTAAAGATGCCAGTCCAGATCATCACTACCCGTACCAACTCTAGATGTGAAAGGTTCCTTTAAGTATGTGCTTTCCCAGATGGTTCCAAGAACATACATAATAATATTTTAGGGCAAAGGGGTTCCATGATTACATCATTCTAGGAAAACAATAAAATAAAAGTTGGGTAAACACCTTTTGCTGTGGCCTTCAATATCATTAGTCCTCTAAGCACTATTATATAGTATGTGATGTTCCCCAAGTTGCTTTGTAACTGGGTATTTTAATTCCTGGAACATTTTCAATATTCAATAGAACCAAAATTGAGTTCTATTGTTTAAGCAAACAAAATTTGGGGAAAAAAGAGCTTTAAATAGAAAAATTTCATCAATTTAAAATTAGATGTCAAAAGCAGAAAAATATTCACCTACCACTTTAGTACATCCATTTCAGAAACCTTCAACACCTCTATTCTTCATACATCACAGAGCTTGTAATCTTACATTCACTCATCTAACCCTTAAGTTGGGAAGTCATATAAGAATCATTTATATTTTTCCAGTGAAAACTGAGGGGATTTTTTTATATCCTTCTAATCCCACAGTATAGTCTATTAATGAATAGAAAGATGACTATATTCTTCAACAATTAAAGCTGCCATATCAACAATAATTAAAGTTCCATGCCTCTCTTTTGAGAGTGAAGAGACATCTTAAGGAAGGAGGGAAAAAGCTAAAGAAATGCCAGGTAGTGTGTCAAGTTCTGTTGCATTTATAACTTCAACTAATCACTCAATAACATTAAACCACTATTATCTTTAGATTTGCCACTAAGAGCATTAAGACTTAGAAAGCCTAAGAAATGTGCTCAGAGGCATAAAATTATTGTTCCAAGAGTATAGTCAGTGGTTCCATGATGAAATGAACTTAAGAAAACAATGAAATACACTGAAGTAACTTAGGATATTTTGGTATTTTTATACTTTAATGGCTTGTAGTTTAGATTTTAAACAACAACAGATTTCAGTTTGTGATCTCTTTGAAATACGATTTGATTTATACAAATATTACAATAGTAATAGGAAAGCATAACTGATATAAGAGCTTTATCATAATAATGATAACCACCTATGTCCACAGGCATTATGAAATGTATATAACTTTAGATGTGATTTATCTCATCTTATAGAGATGGGAATTTCTGTTTTTTTTTTTTTTCAATAGCACTAGGGACTAGAAGGTCAAGGATATTAGAATCTACCTTTAAGATTCTAAACCTGACTTGACAATGACTACTACTACTACCACCTTCTTTCTTCCTTATCCTTCTTCTTTTTCTCTCTCTCCCAGGGTCTTTTGTATCTTATAAGAATCTCCATGCTCATCTTTATTCTGAAAATACTTCATCTCTCTTTGGTTTCTCAGCCTTTATAACAGTGACATCAGTGTATGCCATCCTCACCTTACCCATGTCAAACTCCATATAAATCCAGTACCCAGATCCCCTATCACCACCCCACTTTATTGCTGAATAAAGAATACCTTGTTAGCTCAGACTTCTGAGCCCTCACTACAGCTCAGTCATCTTTTTACTCATCTCCACTGAATGGTCATAACTTCCTAAGAACAGCTATTGAAAACCTTGTCACACTCCTTAAGCAGGAATATTATATTTATCCTCCCTCCTTTCCTCTTCCCTAACCTATTACCTGAAATGTAACCTCTTAAAGAACCAGTCAGCTTCCTAATCCTCCTAGCTTACTGGAGCACAGCCTCTCTCTTTCAGGTCTCATGGAGAGGAAAAGCTTAGAAGAGATTCCTTTCCTGTAGGACTTACCCTGCCTCAGTCTTGAGAAGAAATCATACTTCCACTTATCCTGTTGTTGTTGTTGTTTTCCTAGTCCTTATAACCACAGTCAGCTGCTACAACAGTCTTGTCTCTGATCTGTGACCCTCTAATTGGGAGGGACTCTCTTTTCTTTGGGCCTGGACTTTCCACAAGACATACACCCTCTTCACCCTTTAAACCCTGTGGAATGTGCTTCCTCTCCCCCCCTCCTTCCTGCCCCCAGCACTCACATAAGACTCCATTGAAGCTTCTGTTTCAAGAGCTCACAAAGACCTCCGAAAAGATATTTCCAACTGCCTTTCACTGGGCCTTTGTCTTCCTTGACCTCTGGGCAGCATTTAACAGAGATGAACACCTCTTCTTGAAAGGACTCTGCTATGGCTTCCCTGACCCTCTGGACTCTCCCAGAGTTCTGTCATTCTGTTCCTTACTTTGCCAAAGACTCATTCTCCTCCTTCCCAGTACAGAACCTGCTCTGTCCTACCTCTTTTCTTGATACCTCCTTCTGGAAAATGATTCTTTATTCCCAATGCTTCTTTCTCTAGGCTCCAACTCTGTATTTCTAACTATCTGCTAAAAATTTCCACCTGGAATGGTATTATAAAGAAACCACACTTGTATGATTTATATGGTTAAGTTACAATGGCCAGCCAAAGCCATCACCTTTCCTCAGAAACTATTCTATTGTGGTAGAATGATTCCTCTAAGCTCTTCACCCCACCTGTGCATTGGCCACATTCCTATTGAGTCGGGAGAGGTTTTATCTAAGCAGTGAGCTTGTTATTTTACGGGTGTTAGAAATGACTATATGATTACAGATGGGGTCTATTACCGGTAAAGAGATATGCCACATGTGTTCCACTCTAAACAATGTCAAAATCCAGGGCCAACAAAAAAATCCCTTGTGCTCATGAGTCAGCCTCTATGTTTACTTCAAGACAACCCAAGGAAGCAGTAAGGAAATGCTTACAGCTCATCTGTGAGCTCCAAGGAGCATTCTTACTGGAAATATGACTGATCTTCAGGCTGAACTATATATATATATATATATATATATATATATATATATATATATATATATATATAGAGAGAGAGAGAGAGAGAGAGAGAGAGAGAGAGAGAGAGAGTCAGTCATGGGGCTTGAACTCTGGGCCTGGGTGCTGTCCCTGAGCTCTTCAGCTCAAGGCCAGCACTCTACCACTGGAAGTGCCACTTCCAGTTTTCTGGTAGTTAACTGGAGATAAGAGTCTCAGGGACTTTCCTGCCTGGGCTGGCTTCAAACTTCAATCCTCAGATCTCAGCCTCGTGAGGGTAGCCAGGATTACAGGCATGAGCCAACCAGCCCCTGGCTGGACAATTCTTTCTTAGAACCAACCAACCTGAACTCAGCTGGGCACTTTGAATTCCTGATGTGTGGACACAGAATACCAGAAGAATTTGACAACCTCACCTATTTTTTACATCTAAAAATGTAGAATATCTACTAACAGAAAGGCTGGTTCTTTTCAACACTGAGCTCAGAGCAACAAGGTTACAGTAACTTTTCATTTTCCCAATCATTTAAGACTAGAAACCTATGACTTTCTTTCCTCAACATACTTCTCTCCACCAATCAGTATGTCACGAGCCAAATTCTGTCTGTTCTACTTAACGTATTCACACTGCTACTCATCCAATTCACATCTTTATTCCAGCTGTGAGAGTATCTCCTCAATTCATACTCTTCATGGTCCAGTTTAGCAAACTTGATCTTGGCACCACTACAATTCAAGCTCCACTCTGGATTCAGCTGCCTTGACTTTCTCACTACCCCCTAATAGAGCTCATCTTCTTTCATCTTCAACCCTGGGCTACAATGTTCTTTCCACTTGAAATGTCATCTTCCATGATCAACCAGCACCCCGTCTCCTCATCCTCCAGCCCTCTGCCACAGCAGTCACAAAACTTTTTGCAAGACAGATACATTTGACATGCTCATAAAAGCTCTGAACTTCTACCTAGGAGATACTGGATGTGTGTAACACTTGACACTTAATTTACAGGCTTTTGTGTACCTATGCTTGATTGCCCCTCCCATCTACAATGTTACTGCCTTCTTTTGGTTCCTCACAGATTTAAAACTGTTACCCACTGCTTTCTGTCTGACTTCTCGTCTGGATATCATTTTTCTTCTTAAGGATTCATGGCTGTTTCAAAACCACCTGTGCCACATACTTAATGACTATTAAACACAATGTTTCCCAGTTTCAGTTAAACAAAATAACCAATCTAGTCTCTTGTAATTGGTCTGATAGGTTTGACCAGTGAATGGAGGATACAAAGTTGAAACAAAGTATTTTCTAGAATATTTCAATAGGTTATAGTTGGCTTGATCACCTTCCCAAAAGGTGACTTATACACTGCTGCCCAAAGGAGAGGCAAAAAGCAGGCAATGCTAAATGATGGGACTAATATGAAGAGTGAAGAGACGGGGGGTGGGGGGGGGTGGGAAGGAATAAACAAAAACCAGGATAAAGAATGCAAGTTAATGCAAAAACAATGAGGCTACATATTTGTCTCGACCTAGACAGCAACAAAACAATCTGACAAGCATAGATTGTTGCTGCATTAACTAATAATGGAAGAACTTAACAAGGTAACACTGGATCCTCTCTCCCTTCACCTCATTTCTCCATCCTCTGCTCAGCTCTCTCCTCTTCCTTTGGTCCTAAAACCTGTCAGCCTCTGCAATGGACACCTAAATCCCCAGGTACCCCTAATGCTCCTTCTCCCCAGTTGTGCACTAACAATTGTTAATTCCCTGGGTCCTGTACTTCTCACAGAAATTCTCATGGTTCCACTATACATTAAAGATTGTCTCTAAGAAAGAAACCACACCTCTTGCTGCACAACTCTTTCCAAAGGCTAAAAGCTAAGTAAGTTTGAAATGAATATCATTGTGAGTAGTCAAAATTAAACATACTCAAAGGATTCTGACATAAGTCTTGGTTTGTCACATTAAATACAGAACTCTCTGTGTGTGTGTGTGTGTGTGTGTGTGTGTGTGTGTGTGTGTGTGTGTGTGTGTAGTGTATGTAGTGTGTGTGTGTGTGAACTACAGATTTAAATATGGTTGGAAGCCAAATGAAAATAGGAGACTGTGATAACCTCTCAATATTTAGGATATTTATAAAACCTATTCTTCTGAAAAGTAACCTAAGGTATGAAATTATCTCTATCTATCTATCTATCTATCTATCTATCTATCTATCTATCTATCTATCTATCTATCTATCTATCTATCTATCTATCTATCTCTGCCTTTCCCCTATTCTAACTGATCTAGATACATCAGTGCCTTAAAAACATTTTTTAAGAGTTCAGAGGTCCTTTTAGCCTACATATAAAAATAAAAAACACTTGTTAAATATAAAGATTATCTAGCATAAATAAGTAATTTCTAAAAGGGTAACATAGGAGTTAGCTGTTGACAATACCTAAAAAGAAAAACCATACCTCTAAAATCAAGTATTAGAAAAAAGTAGTGTCTTCATGCCTTTTTCTTTATCTTGTTCATTTTTGTTTGTTTGGTTTCACTTTGTTGCCCAGGATGGCTTTAAGTGATCTGGGACCTTCATCTCCCTGGTGGCTGAGATTACAAGTATGCTGTATTGCACCCGCTAAATGCTGCATTTTGAGATTTTTTTCAACATATAAGAATTCTTTGGGGGCTGGAAAGGTAGCTCAGTTGTAGAGTGCTTGTCTTGCATGCAGGAGGCCCTGGGTTCAATTCCTCAGCACCACATAAGCAGAAAAAGCCAGAAATGGTGCTGTAGCTCAAGTGGTGAGTGCTAGCCTTGAGCTGAAGAGCTGAGGGACAGTGCCCAGGCCCAGAGTTCAGGCCCCACAACCAACAAAAAAAAAAAAAAGAATTCTTTGGTGTTTCACCAAAATTCTAAGACACTAGCAGTAAGTACATTTTCTACATTTTTTTCTTTTTCTTGATTACCAAGAAATAACTATATGCCTAAGAGGGACTAGAAGGTTAAAATAAAATGAAAATATATATATATATCAAGAAACTAGTCACTCATGGCTCTACAACAGATGAAACTTGTTAATGTTATAGTCTATATCTTTTCATTGTTGTTGGTTTTTAAGCTCTTTGAGATAAGGTTCTCTCTACATAGCTCAGGCTGGTCTGGAAGTTGCAATCTTCTTGCCTCTTCATTTCCTGAGTGTAGGGATTACAAGTGTACCTGGGCACCCAACCTGGTTCTTTTTAAAGTTGTACTCTTGAGACTCTTGTTTGAACATCTAACAAATATAAAAATCTTCCCCTGAATTGTTTTGAATTTTCCTATGTTCTAATGAATAAAGTCAGTATGATTTCCACTTATTAAGGCAGTATCTTATAACACAAAGTTCTTTTGTTACTATTTTTAATAGTGTTAAATAGCCACAGTGTTAGTGACTCAGTAATGTATTCTGAAATACTGTCTCTCTGTTTTATTGTTTTACTTTCTCCAAAATGGAGTAAAATTTTTTTTTAAAAACCCTCTCTCCCTTTTCCATATATGTCCATTCTATTTTACAATTTAGCTTTTTAAATGTCTAGAATTTAAGCATAGTATTCTGTACAAACCCAAGTTTAAAAACAAATACACACCAAACACCTACAGGAGTCCAAAGACAAATATATATATATATATTTTTTTTTTCTGAGTAATGCAAAGATGACATCCTTGAAACTCAAATATATAAGACAAAGGAAGGAATTCAGGAAATAACCACAAATGTACTAATTAAAAATTATATCAAGCAAATATAAAAAGTAGTGGCTTTCCTAGCTAAGGAGGCCAATGCTCTTTTGTCCTTCCACATTCACATCTTTACGTGAAGTAAAAGACCAAAGGGATTTCCTTTTCCTATGAAAAAGGTAAACTGCAAAAGAGCATAACCCACAAGCAACTGTTACAAAGTAAGGAGATCACTTTTCCATTTCTTTTTTTAAAATGTAGCTGAGGAAATTCACTTTCTACCTCCTAGTCCTTATCTCTTTCTGAGGCTACCCAACTTCTAAACATAATCCCTTCTTAGAGGCTGCAAACACAAACACACAAACAGGGCCCATTCCTAAGAGACTGACAAGGTCTCCCAGAACTACACAGTGTCCCCTAGGACCACCTGCTGTTGCTTGCTTTGTGGGGATGTTAATAATAATAATACCTCAGAAGGATTAGCAACACCTACCCTAGGAAGTGTGTACAATTGTCTTTACTTAGTAGAAACTAAGCATGCCAATGGTTGGGCCAGGATGGAAGCTGAGATCTCTCAATTGAGGTGAATATAGGAGGATGCCTAGATCAAATGGCTTAGAAAGTCACCTGTAATCTGAATATGCTCAAGACCTTCAGGAATGAACGCAGAGACAAACATTTAAAGAGAAAAAGTAGAAATATTGCATGATTTATTATCATGGAATTTTTTTTAATAACTTGTTATAAAAAGTGATTTAGATTCCCCAAGAAAAGGTTATTAGACTTAATAAACAAAAAATACCCAGCTTGGCAACATAGTTGGGGTGCTTACAGAAAAAACAATCCTTGTTTATCTGAAATTTGTATTTCACTCAGCATCCAGTATGTTATCTCACAACCTTAGAGTTAAGGCTTTTATGGAATAAACAACACCACCAAAATAAAACAAAACTACTAATAAATTACAGAGCTACAATCTAGGTCACCCTGTGTACCACATGTCTTCTGGAGGCCAAGTGGAAGGGCTGCAAAGCTTCCTCCCTGACTTCTGTCTCTTCTTCCTAGTGGCAGACCCAGTGCTTGAGCCCAGATTACCAACTGGGCTGTTTAATTTCTAAGCCTTTCTTTCACTACTTTATATGGCTATTGTGAGAACTAAAATATACCTGAGGCTAGAAGGATACATCATATATGTGTTTATTGGCAGACTACTTCAGAACCAGATTCTTGGAAATTTGGAAGAACTTAAGACTGTCCCTTACCATCAAGAAAAGGCTAAAAAAAACCAACCCAAAACTATTCTCAGTATACAAAGATCTCTTGACAGTTGTCTCTAAAAGGAAGGAAACAAACACACAATCTAGGAATGTGTTTGAAACCCTAAGTGAACTATGGGAAACGTAGTGAGATGCCAAAGGGTGTGCCTAGCAGGAAAAGCATGAAGTCATGGATGAGGAATTCTACGCTTTTCAAAAGCCTATGGATGGGCATCTAAAACCCAGTCCATTTAAAGCATAATCTAAAAGAGGGGACAAGATCTTATACATTTACTAATTTAGTTTTCTGCTGTCTCTTTCCCCCCCAACCACCAATGTCTGTGCCTAAATATGTTTACCTTTGTGTAAAAACTAACAAATTGGGATTGGCTCATAGTGTTCATTTAAATAAGTTTTCCATGCACTTTAATCTTTAAACTTTAACAAAACTCAATCTATGGAACACAAATTTCTGTGAACAAAAACTGCTTGAAGAAGATTAATCAACAGCTTTGTATGTCATCTTCCAAACAAGGCCAAACACTGAATCACTGCTGAATTCCTCACGTGCAGCTACACCCAGTTAATCTTCAAGAAAGCAGCAAACTATGTAAATCTCCTTAAATTGAGGAGATAAGTACTTGACTCATCACAAGTTAGCAACATTTACAAGTACAACTATTAGAGGATGGACCGTCTGTAGGTAAAAATACATCCACATTGGGAAATCCTAACATATACTTTCCTATCTCCAAAGCAATCTACTAGGACAACATACTACTTGCCAAAAGGCTCTATTACATGCCAGAGTTTGCAAATAAATAAATAAATAAGTAAAATCAAACTATATGCCATCACCAAGTAAACTGTTTCAATAAAGTAGTTCCAAAGTAGAAGAAACTTAAAAAATTTAAGAAACATCCATAACAATGGAAACAGCCATTTTTAATATTCAAATGCTTTCAAACATGAAGCATTTCCTTTTCTTTCAAGACACAATAAAGTATTTTTACCATTACAAAAGTTTTCATTTTGATTTGGTGGATTCTGTTTTCATATAATCAGACAGATCTGCTTAACATATAGTACAGTCAACAGTGACAAGATGTACATATTTATTCACTGAGATTTGAACCAATAAACTTTGTCTACATACTAGTTGGTTATCACTCCACTCCAAAGTATATTCTTTCACCAAGGCTGAGCAGGTGTGTGTCTAATGTGCTCACAGGCTTGTGATGCAGGAAAATCCTGTTTATCCCAGATGACTCTGGAGATTGGTGCTCCCAGATACCCTGGCTATACCACGTGGGACAGATCTGAGCACCACCCACTGCTGCTATGACTGATACTGGCTGACTCCTATGTATATAAAACATTAAAAGGTTTAAAAATTGTATCATCATACACTAAAGCATGATTTCTGACAATTACCCTGCTTTCAATCACCACAAATTCACAATCTAGAGTTTCCATTTACACACACAGACACAGACACAGACACAGACAGACAGACAGACAGACAGACACACACACACACACACACACACACACACACACACACACACACACACAGAGTGGTACGAATCCTTAACCTGGACATCTGAGACTAAAGACTAAACTGTGATAAGCCTTGATACAGAGAAGCTGTGTGCTTGCTACGATACACATGGAAGCAGACAGCTGGAGTGTGATGGTTCTAAAGGCCTGATGACCATGGAGGTTCAGACCCTGGCTTTGCACTGTCAGTAGCCCAGACTCTGCACTAGTCATTTAATTCACGTCCCAGTGTTCACTGTAAAATGGAACACCAATGGTACCTGCCTATGGAATTGCTGTCACCATGATAAAATCAGGCATCCACAGAAAGCATTTAGTATAGCAGGGGGCCAGGCCATCGTGCCCTCCTTGATTGTTACTGCTACTTTTATACTCATAGAATGAGTAAATCTCACCCATCAGGCCTTTTGCAAAGGTGATTTTTTTTTCAAAGTATTCCTTATTCAGATTTTTCCTCATGCAAATTATCTGAAATCAGCTGAGATTTTTCATTTCTAGACTAAAACCAAACTGCATTATGGACCTAAATCTGGTCAATTCTCTCATCAAAATGAACAAAGTAGTATGAACTGAAAGGTACAAGCTTAACATCACAAAAAAGGCATTAATTAGACTTCCCGGATAGGCTAAGGCAGAATGAGATCACAAAGTCACTCCTGGTAACCAGGTCCTTGGGCTGGAAGTGTGCTTTTCCAGTGAATGACTAAGTACGAACAAAAGAAACCTTTGACTCAAATACCACTGGTACCCGGGGTCTTGTGTCTGTATAATGCCTACACATTCATTTCTTTCTTTGCCTATAGAAAAAAGAAAGTCTGTTTGTTTTTCTGATTCAGTCAGCCCTTTTAGTCTTTGAATCTAAGGAGAGCCCAGTGAAAAGAGAGCATCTTATCAGCGTGCTCCAGCCAGCAGGCTGTCCCCCCTCCACACACAAAACCTCCAGCCCTTCACAGCAAAATGCTTCGCCCTGAGAGCCTTTTCCCATTTCAGGGTGTGCTTTCAGTGTTAACACCCCGCTGAGTTCTGACAACAAATAAATGAATACACAAGGCCCTAACATAATTAGCCATCTTTTCAGGTAGAGAGAGGTGGGTGGGGGCTGAGAAGCTGGGAGAATACTTTTTGTAAATTGACTTCTCTCAGGAAGTTGATGTGGCCACCCCCCCCCCCACTTTACTTTACAAAATGCCCTGTGAAGTGAGTTTAGAGATGCCTGATTGGGGAAGCCAGACAATCTGAGCGTTCAAGTCAGCCAAGTAAGATTTTATTATTTAAGTAAAATAAAAGACTTCTTAACCCAAGGAAAAGTTCCACATACTTCAACATGGAGGTCAGACAAACCAGGGTGTGTTTCCTATCTTTTTAAGGAAAAGTTAACATGTAAAAGAATCAAGAGTATTAATCAGAGAGCAGGACTTTTTCACCCTGCTAAAATACCTGCAGCTCTACTAATACTAAGACATTTTTTAAGAGACTTTGAGAAAAAGAGTCAATATCTTCAATCATCTGTGGGCGTCTTATAAGAAAGCCACCAGGTATCCCTGTCATGGGGTCACGACAGTAAGAAGAGCCGCGATCCGCACAGAAGGGTACAGTTCGCTGGTATCATTATTGGGATAATAACTTAATTGATTTGTCTCAGTGGCTAAGGATGTAGACAAGAGATTCATTATGGAGGAAAAACATCTGCAATCCTGTTTTTGTTTTCTCAACAAGCATTTTGCCACTGACCTCTAAATCAGGTTAACCTTTTCTCAACAGACCTGCACATTTTTTACATATTTTAAAGCTAGGTTTTGTTGTTGCTATTGCCGAAAAGGGTACCCACGGTGGGATAGAGTCTCACAACATGGCTTCAGTAACCTTCTTCTAAAAACAAAGACCAAAAAAAAAAAAAAAAAAAAAGCCAGGCCACAACTAAACCTCCCACCCAGCTCCACTCCTTTTCCCGGCAGGGAATTCTCATTTAAACACTTCAGTGCCTTTCGGAGTTCAATCTGTTGTTTTTTTTTTTTTTTTTAATGTATGAATTGGTATTAAAATAAGAAAAAGGCGTGTGTATGACTCAGGCTTACCCCAGGATCTCTGCAACTAGGATGTCACAGGATTTCCCTGTGCTTGAAAACTGAAAACCTTGAGAAAGTGACAGAAGTTCCTGTTTCTCTCTCTCTTCCTCTCTCTCTCTCTCTCTCTCTCTCTCTCTCTCTCTCTCTCTCTCTAGACGGGGGCGCGCGCGAACACACCACACACACCACACACACCACACACACACACACACACACACACACTCTCGTCTTCCGGGTTTCCTCCGATTCGGACAGGTTCTTTGAGGTTCCAAGTTGAAGCTTGCACCCCTCGCACGACTTATTCGGGTAACTCCTCTATACACAAAGGTTTCAAGGAAAACCCCAAACTTGTTGCAGGGCCGGGCTAAGCCCCCAGCCCGCCGCGCCCCTGCCCTGGCCACCTCTCCGCGCCTCTCCCTGCCCCAGTCCCTTTTTCCCCTCCGTCCCAACCAGCCCGGGCTGGCGGAGCGGGATCAGGGCATCTCCCCGGTGAAGGTCCCCGTCCCCGTCCCCGCGGGCCGCCTCCCTCGGAAACAAGGTCACCGCCCCGCCCGGTGCCCGCGCGGGGAGCGGAGCCCGCCGCTCGCCGCCGCCCTTTGTAGCGCGGGGCCGACCGGCCTCGGCGCGGCATCCCCGCCGCCGCCTCACCTGCTTGCGGTAGGGCGTCCTGCAGTTGCCGCTGGCCCCGGGGGCGCCGCTGCTGCTGGGGAAGATCATCGCGGCGGGCGCGGGCGGCGGGAGACGAGCGGCGGGCGCGGGCGCGGGCGAGGGCGCGGGAGGGGGCCGGCCGGGCCCGGGGCCGCTCCGGGAACTCCCTCTCGCCGCGCGGCGGCGGCCGGCGGGGGCTGCAGCTCCGAGGCTGACTTTCTCCGTCCTCGATCTCCGCGGTCGCCCTAAAAGTGCAACGCGGCGGCGCCGGCGGCGGGCGACACTCGAGCAGCTCCGGGGGCCGCCGCCCTACGTGCCATGGACTGGAGTTCGCGCGCGGAGCTGGCGGCGCCGCCGACTCTCCCGGCGGCAGCGGAGGAGCAACGCCGCCGCGTCCCCACCTACCACGGCCTCAACCACCGCCCCGAGAGGAGAGCGCGCCGGCCGGGGGCGGGGAAGCCGCCGCGCACCGCCTCGCGCCGCGCCCAGGCCCACCCGCGCCTCCCCGCCCGCCCGCTGGGCGCGGCGCCCGCCGCCTCGCCAGCCCGCAGGCCCCCCGCTCTCCCCGCCGGCCTCGGGTCCCGGAGAGCCGCCGGCGCCCCTGCTCGGGTGCAATGGTTGGGTCTGGCTCCCCGCGTGCCGCACATTCCTTGGAGTGGCCCACCCTCTCCTCTGGGTCGCCCGGACAGGCTCCCCTGCCCGCAGTAGCTTTGCACCCCACTCCGAAGCCCCTTTTAAGAACATCGCGGCAGGAATCACCCAGGCTTTTAGGGAGCAAGCAAACTGGTCACCAGGGTTTGGGGTGTTTTTTTTTGTTTTTTTTTTTTAACCTCTTTTCTCTGATCTTCTATCCTGTCCCCCTCCCAGGAAAACGTGCAGAATTACTTCCAAGAGCAAGTTTGCCTGCTATCACTCCACTGCCAATCTTCCTTATCTCTCCCCCCACCCCCCTTCACAAGCTCAATTCTGGCAGAGTAAGCAGATCTCCACTCCCCCGCCCCTCACCCAAATACACTGAGGAAAGTTTTCTATCTCCTTCCCGTGCGAGATGACAAGCCTGCCTTCAAGAGGACAGTGTCAAAAGGGACATGGAATATACGTAAGGCCATCAGTTGGTAAGTCTTCGCTCCTTCCTGAAAGTGAGAATATGTAATCCTTCCCCACGTTAATTATTAGATGCAGATGAGGCAAGGAGAGGGACAAAGGGAAGAGGTAATTTCCTTTGTTTCCTGAAGTGTTCTGAGGTGGCTTCTGTGGCCATCACCTTCCCCTGGATGTTTCAAGCGGGAACTTGTGTCTTGCCTTGTGGAAGGCCTCTACAGCAGCTGATCTGGAGGAGGAGCCGCCATCTCTGGAGAGGTCACTGGGACGGGCCATCCCATGGCCAGTATTAGAGCGAATTAACCCCACAGCAAATATTACAGAGCTCTGTTTTTTGCCTTCTGGACACTAACCTTTCTGGAAAGGTCCATCTGCTATGATAATGGAAAATCCTAACTTGTCTGAGAAATGAAAGAGATTCAATTTCTGGCTGTCACAAGGAAAACAGGGTCTTCTATGGACATCACATGCAGTAAAAAACAAAACTATCCATCCTGGTGGTCTGGTCTGTGACTCCATGTGTTACTTGCGTATTTCTCAACGTTCCCAACTTTCTTACAGCAAGAAGTGACAGGAATTAGCAAGTCTCACCTATTAAAACCGCTAAGTACAAAATACACATATGTCTAGCAAAGGAACATAATATGAGCACAGTCATACACAAAGCACCACCAGCAAGTAAGAACTTGCTAGATAAAATTCACAGTAAAATCTGTCCCTTAAAGAGATAAACCCAGAGTGCAACTAGTCTTCAGGTGCAAGCTAGTACCTACGCCAGGGCTGTTTCCTGCTACTGCAGCACTCGCAATCGTTTGGGTTGTTTGCTCGCCATCTCCTCTCACCAGGGCCCTTTTTACAGTTATCAAGATCAGGTAGACAATGGAAGTCTTTTGTTAGAAATGTTCACATTAAAGGTGACTTTTCCTGATGCTCGAGACCTCTATAGTTCAGACCAGTGTCCATGGAAACAGTCCCTACAACCTCAGTCATCATGATGGGTCTCTAAGAAGCCACATTCTGGACCACAGAACAGCAGGGATCCTCCTTTTCTTTTTTTCCATGATAACTTGATGTTATGCCATTCTTAAAGGCTAATATTTGGCCAGATAGCTTGTAATATCCTTAAGGATATAGCTAATTGTTAGGTGTTGCTAAAGGTAAACTAGAATATGAAAATAGTTCTAATTACTAAGAATACTAAAAGGACTACATATTTATGACTAAAAAGGATATCTAAAAACTAGCAAGATGTATACTGTATAATACAGAATAGCATTAAAAAAGACTTGAAACATGTATTAAAGCTGGGCAACGGTGGCTCATGTTTGTAATCTTTACTCAGGAAGCTGAGATCTGAGGATGGCAGTTCGAAGCCAGCACAAGCAAGAAAGTCCATGAGAACTTATCTCCAGTTAATCACAGAAAAAGCCAGAAGTGGCACCGTGACTCAAGTGTGGTACTGTGGCTCAAGTGGTAGAGTACAAGCACTAAGCCAGAGGTGCTCAGGCACAGCTCCCAGGCTTAGTTTAAGTTCCAGGACCAAAAAAACTAAAGCAAAAACAAAAAAGTATGATAAAAAAAAGTCCATCAGTTCAAAAGTTCCAAACTTCAGCAGGTCTGCTAGTCCTCAAGCTCTCACTTGGCCTTTTCATTCAAGGCTGGTGCTCAATTGTTTGAGCTCCACCTCCACTTCCAGCTTTTTGCTGGTTAATTGGTGAATCACAACCCTCAGTTCAGCCACCTACTAGCAAGAATTGCAGGCCTGAGCCTTGCAGGTCCATACTCAATAAAATAAAGCATTTCTACAAAGTAAAACAAGACTGATTATTCACACTCCAAAAGTATAAGATGAAATGTAGTCATTCAAACCCATAGATTCCAATAAAGAAATCTAATACAAACATGAAAGCATGTGTTTAACACATATCATCATTTAGACATATTCACAAGTGCTTAGTTGCAAGAGCAATTAGAGGGAAGACTCTAATGAGGTTTATTTAGAAAAGTTTACTGACCATTAAATCAACTACGTTTTAACATAGAGAAGATAAAACAGTGCAGAGAAACTGCACGGACATCATCTTAAAAAGCATTTTGGAGTCTGTATTGGAGATGTACATCCTGTTTGAAGGGAAACTGAGACTGCTGCCCTGGCTGTCATACAACACCCTCTCGCAGACACTTAGCCTGAAGGTAAAGCTGTGAGAATTTGACCCACAGGCAGCCATCACAGACTGCACAGTGACCTATGACCTGGCCAGGACAAAAAAAAAAAAAGAACATGAGCAAGGCCAATCTGATTCTCATCCTCGGGAATCTGATTCAGAAAATTCTAAGAGCTGAACCAGCTAGTAAAGAGGCAGAAATTGCAAGAGTGCCAGGGGGTAGAGTAGAGGCCACAATAAGCCAAAACTATCAGCAAGCCAAGGTTAGGAGGAAGCAGAAACTATGAGTAAACAGGAAGCTGACGGGCAGCCAGCAGAGGAGTAGAGCCCACGCCAGGAGCTGGTGAGCTCTTGGCCATGGCATGACTGAGGGAGCTGCGGTCCCCAGAGCTGCTTTGGCTCTGCAGACTTGCAACCACCCTTACACAACCTTGTATATACCTAAACCACATCCCTGTTCCCACAGCTTAAATGAATCTCAACTCTGATCCAAGGAACAAAACTGAGGCAGAGCTGAACAAATCTGGCTTACACACTTCAGCCTTCCATGAACTAGCTACATGGTTTGGAGTAAATTAGTTGATCTCTCTGGCTCCTAGACTGTCTTCATCAGATTGTCTTTCAGTAAAATACACCCCCTTCCCCCCCAAAAAGTGCAAACTCAATAAATGGCAATGGTATTATTGTTTTTTTCAGGGTTTCCAGTAGTGGTTTGTAGATGTGAGTATTTGGTGTTTAGTAAGTCAAAGAACAGGAGCAAGGGTATGGTGGGAATGGATGAAGAACAAAAAGATCAGATTTAGGTAATTGGGGTTCCCTTCAATAACTGCTTGTTGAGGGGCTGGGAAGGTGGCTCAGTGGTAGAGCACTTGCCTTGCATGCCTGAGGCCATGGGTTCGATTCCTCAGCACCACATAAGCAAAAAGAGAAATGCCGGAAGTGGCGCTGTGGCTCAAGTGGTAGAACGCTAGCCTTGAGCTGATGAGCTGAGGGACAGCGCCCAGGCCCAGAGTTCAGGCCCCACGACCAGACCCAAGAAAAAAACAACCCCAAAACAAAACAAAAACTGCTTGTTGAATGACTGAATGAGTATGCCTTTGAGGGCTGTGTATCCTTACAACAGGTGAAACTTTAAAAGGTGGAGAAAATGTCTAGCCAAAGATCTTCCTCAAGAAACTAGAGGCACTGGACGTCTTCCTTCATTTATTATTGTACAGATTCTTTGAAGTGTCTATGTACCAAAGCAATATGTGTGAGCAGTATCAGAGATCATTCTGTAGGCAGGCACATGCAATCAAGGACTATCAGGCTAGAACAACCAGTCCATGCAGAAGCCTGGGAGATGATGCCTCCTATCACTTTAAAAGAGTTTGTACAACTGGAATCTGAGAGTCTGAAATGAGAAGACATTGGTCCCATAGAAACAATTCTAAAATGAAACTTGGGATTTTTCAAGCTTTCACATCTCATTTCACTTTCACAACAGCTCCATGAAATAGAAGGGTTATCAGGTTCAATGTGCAGATCAAAGGGAGAAAGTTAAGCAAGACAGACTAAGCTACCTATACAGCAATACTAGGGTTAAAATTCAGACCTTGCTGGGGTTCAAAGAGTTAGTCCTGCACTCCCTAGAGTTTTCCAACACTGTATCTAAGAGAGCCTTATATATAATGCTTCCATTCCTTATGAGCACTTGTAATCCATAGAGTTCCCAAGCTTCTGTGCACCAACAAGGCATGGTTTTATGTGGTAAGTGCCAGGCCAGTGGTCTAGATGATATTGTGCTCTAGGAGTTTGACACGAGAGAGAGATCAATAAGGATATAACATGGGTATAGTATGCTCAGCTGTATAAATGTTTTGAGAGTCACTCAGAAAGAAGCACTGTACAGATAACCAGAAGGAAAAAAACAACAACCACAAAACCAGAAATACACATAGAAGGCTAGCATGAGAAAGTGAGGATTTGGGGTCATCAAAGCTAAAATCATTGCTATTTGTCAAAAAGGAGCAGCTAAGGAACAGTGAAAAGCCCAGGAGATTGCCACTCTAAAACACCCTAATGCACATATTACTGAATACACCTTATAAGAAAAGAGTGATTAGGTGAAAATACTTAAATAAATAAAGTATGGTGGCTAAGCTAACTTTTGAAAAACATGACCAATGTCATAAGAATGGAATGTCTCTATCAATGGAATGTCTCTATCTCTATAGCAATATCCAGTTGCCATCACTGCTAAATCATTTCCAAATCAGTTTATGTGGGTCAAAAGGAAAAAATCACTCAGTGTGGCAAATTGCAATATTTAATGCATAAGATACAGCCACACAACAATGGTTAGTGTAAGTAATCAACACACACACACACACACAAATTCACAACTGAGAGCCTCTGGATCCCAGAAAAACCTTTTGATACTAGCAAAACATAAGAAGAAAAAAGATACAGGGTCAGCAAATACTTTAAATTTCCTTTCTTTCCTTGTACAAAATAGAGTTGATAAAGTACTCTTTCTAAAGTAACAACAATATTTTTTGTTATTTACTATTTTGCTTTTTAAAAAAATCTACAATTCTTATTCCAGACATAAAGGCTCCCCAGACACATACACAATCACATACATATATATAAACAAAACCACTATAATAAAATGAAACTATAGCCATAAATTGTGAATGTATATAGAACAATACAAACATAGGCAATTCTCATGAGTCTTGCCAGAAGCCACATTCTGATGGTTCCTAAATCTACCCTAGTGAGCAAAACAGGAGAAATGAGTTTATCCCTACTACTACTTTTCTGCATGGACTATTAAATAATACTGGCTGGTTGTCATTTACTTAATAAATGCTATACTCTAGACATATTCCAAACAGCTCTCTCTCTCTCTCTCTCTCTCTCTCTCTCACACACACACACACACACACACACACACATACACACATGAGAAGAATGCCTATTCCTTTCTCTGGGACTCAGAGATTTAATGCAATCTAATAGTGTCAGGGTTTGCACTTAGATCCCCTGTGTCCAATAACAGTAACGATAGTTCTTATGACTATTAGCCATGGGTGAGGTCCACACTCCCTGTCAGTATGCTATAGTCTGGGCACTCACAGTGAGCTGAAATGAAATTCACAGTTAGCCACAAAGTCACAAGTTTACAAGTTCCAAATTTACAGTCACTGTGTAGCTGAGCTGTGATATTCAATAAGTTAAATATATTTATATTATTTTCTTTTTTAATAAGTTTTGTACAGAGGAGTTACAATTACATGAGCAAGATAATGAGTACATTTCTTATCAAGCATTGTTGCCTCCTCCTTTGTCGTCCTCTCCCCCCCCTCTCCCCCCCCCCCCCCCGCCAAGGTTGTAAAGTTCGTTTTTCGACATAGCATATTGTACATGTCATTGTTGCAAGAGGTCCACCTATATCCCTATTTAAACAATTTGTTTTTTTTCCCTTCCCCTCCCAAATTATACCAACATCAAATACTATGAAAACAGGAGTTATACCGTGGGGGAGGGACATACAAAGCAACAAAAACATCATATATATAAATATGTTAGAAACAATCGCAAGAAAGAAAAAACCATATACTGGGTTTACTGAATGTAACCATTTCTTAAGTCAAGGAGCATCTGTACATTAAATGTCTGTTCAGTTGAGTAAGAAGACATACCTTCACTGTTAGGTAAATGCCGATATATATTCTGCTCCAATCTAGTACCTAGATCTCACTTAACTGTGGTGTAACTGTTCTCTTTTATTCAATTTTGGAGGATTATTGGAAGAATAGAGTTGGAAGAGAAGCAGGGGATGGTATTTAGAAGCCAGAATGGAATTCAGGTGAAAGGTATTTCTAGGATCCTGAACTGGAGCTGACAACCTACTTTCCCTTAAAAAAATAATGGGAGACCATATTTGAAATTAATTTCATTATGGAATTCACAGACGTTTATAGGCCAACTAAAACCCTAATCTCTATTTAGGGCATTTCTCTCTAAAGGAACCATTCTTGAAATTCAAAACAAGTTACACAAAACATCTTTGAATCTAATTAATTATTGTAGCATTCTTTCAGAATAGTTAATAAAAATTGAAAGCTTACTCAAATTTTTGGCATAAAAATTTTCTGAAAGCTTTCCCTTGGTTTGTTAAATAAAAATAAGCGTATGACTTCTTATTCTTTTCAAGATAAAAAAAATCATTTGTTTTTGTTTAGTTTATAGAACAATAAATTCATACCTGTAGATCAAATTCTACAGAGCAGTTAAGTCAAACTGTTTAGGAAATCAGAACACAAAGAAGCTCATTTTTCATACGTTATGAGCTAGTTTTGCTGAAAGGCCTTTCTCATTGTGGAAAGACCATACAGGAGACATCATTCTTGTGTCTGTAGGCAGGCCCTTAATATCATAGGGGCTATTGTCATACTATTTCAAGATAAGTTAAGGAAGTTTCCATGATTGTAGTAAACCTCTTAAATTGTGAGAGGACGCTTATGAATAAAACTTTGAAAACAGTTTACCCAGAGAGCTGGAATCATACATAAGGAGTAAGAGTTGAGGTATGCTGGGAAAATTACTAATGATATTCATCTCTTGCAGAAAGCACTTTAGAAATCAACAGAATTTGTGAAAAAATGAGTGCCGAACTTTAAATTATGGATAAGAAAGTTAAACTGAATCTAAAATGACCATCTCATTTCCATGAGTAAAAACTACCTGCACAAAAAACAACTTTGATAGTACACAGTAAACAGTGTGTGGAACAAACAAAACCATCACATGAGTGAAGAATGGTGAAAGGCTATTATCAGACATTGCTAAATGTGGAGAGATGAGGGAAGGGGAGTATCTATTGCACAAGTTCAGATTTAAAGCACTTCAGACACAGAAGAAAACAAAATCCCTAAAATTTCTTTAGTGTTTGGTTGTTAATTGTCCATTTCATCTGGAGTAGGATGCTAGAATAATAACATCCTTTTCTGTAAATAAGAATGCTGAAACACTTTTTGCATTGTTACGATCAAACAAGCACATAAACAATTACAAAAATAGGTTTCTATTCAGTGGAGTATGTATGAGAGCAACCTTTCCAACATATGGATGAAATAGGATGTCTGGGGGCTTATGAAAATTCCTCACCCTCTGCATTTTAAGAATGAAGAGCTCTGGGTAATCTTACACACTGAATACATGGGGTGAACTGACGACAGACCTGTGGCAAACTAATACTCCCCAAAGGAAGAGAAGGCAAATGAGGAAATTCTGGTGTTGTCATGACAATATGACTGATCATGACGTCAGTAGCCTGAATGCCAAATTGTAAGGAAGGCTTCCAGAACGCTGACACCACACTAAACAGATTCTCCCAGGCCCACCCTCCCTGCCTTCCCCTCCCAATCTGTTTGATCTAATAGCAACTGCAATCATGTTTTGACCACAGGATTATTGTAGAAAGTCTCTTTGATTCTTCTAAGGTAGAAGAAGTAGAGGAAGAAGTAACTTCTGAACATATTTAGTTTTCAGACCAGTGTGTGTGTCTCTGTGTGTGTGTGTGTGTGTGTGTGTGTGTGTATTCACTACAGACATAAAATATGCCTAGCATGTGTCTATTTAAAGAATGCATTATTAAGGAAGAAGGGCAGGTCTTTCCTAGCCCTACTTTTTTATGAACAGGTAGATTGTTGCATCAGTTACATTAGGCAACTTGCCACAGGTCATGAAGCCCAGAAACAGAATTTCAAGGCTAAGAAAGAATTACTACAAACTAATCCCTGTGCTTGAGTAGTAATTGAGTAAATATGACTGTCTCTCATTGGGCATCCTGACCAATAATAAAATCATCCTATCTATTCATATTAGCCATACCTGTAAAAAAAAAGTTCTTGTTAATCAGCTTTGAAGCTATGAAAGTTATGTCCTGGGACTAGAATTCCTGTCTGCTGTCGGTTGTAAATTACTGTTTTTCTGTCTTCTACACTGCCATAGAAAGTGAGGGATCAACCATCTACTTTTGGAATATTGACAGTGTTGTAAGTTTACTCAATGGATTGTGAATGTCTAATCATTTACTTAACATCCACTCTGTGTATAGTACATTTTGTTGGGTGTGTGAATAGTAGAAAACTAGCTAGATTTCTTACATGCATAAATAGCAAATAATGAATTCAAAATCCTGAATGCCTGGGTTAGAAATGTTAAAATGTATTGATTATATCTTAAAGAGTATGTTTTATATATCTATTAAATGTAAACTTTCATTCCAATCTGTCAGTTGCTTAGGGTTATAAAGGAGATTATAATAAATGCTATGCTTTGAACTTGTATGTGGCTTTTTAAGGAAATGACATTGCAGGTCACTTGACCTCTTCTTGCTGTATTTTTGGGATACAAGAGATGTGTTTATTCATCTCTCTGCATCAGAGGCTTACAAATATTTTCATATTAATTGTATTGGTTACCATCAGCTTGGATATTAATTGTATGGCATGCAACTAGGATGACACAGATTATAAACTGCCTAAAGTTATGGTAACTTTGAAAAAGGCAGACCACAATAATTTTAAGACACTGTAAATTCTGAGATGCATCTCAGTTTCAAAGACATTGAAATGGGAACTTGGTGAGTCTTGTCCTAATCTCTAAAGTATGGCATATGGGTGTGTCCACACACCTCATCTTGTGCAAATGTACACACATCCTTTTCATTGCTAACTTAGTCTCTGGAAATACATTTTGTCAAACAGTCATTTAGCACCATCCTAAGAAAAGTGGTAATCAGTAGATGGCTGCCACATTCAGCTTTTCCAGGAAACTCTGACGGTAGTGAGCACGTTCTCTAAGAGTCAGAATGAGAACTTGCCCCTCAGCAGACAGGGGCATCTGCCCCAAAATGCAAGCTGGGCTGTTTGTTTCTCTTCTCAGCCATCTTCCCATCCACCCTCAAGTCAGACTGGTGCCAAGAGTTTCACTGGCATGTTTATAAAAAGAAAGCTGAATGGGAGTTGATCCCAGGTTGGTATATATTTATCTGACCATTCCACTCCACATTTCTTGCTACTGGTGCTTTTGAACTTATCACTTGCAAAAGTAACCTGAGTTAGTCAGTCTGTCAAATCAGTCATCAGTACCATTCTGGCTATAACGTCAATTCTGACAAGTCTTACAGCATCCCACCTTGACTATCAGTTCTCACCTAGAGTATCAGCCTCAGTCTTCCTTGGGCTCCAGACTGGAAAACCAATTTTTGCATAGATCACCTGAGTCAGATATAAAGACTTATATCTGAAATGCTTATCATAGCCCTTAAAATTAATAGGAAATTGCAAAGTGAACAAAAGCAATTACTTCACAGGTGCAATGACCTAGTTATAAGCAAAGATGTGACTGATTCACACACAGAACAACAACTATTAGTATCTGATCATTCAAGTCTGTTCAGGCATGACATATCTCTTGCAGCTCCTCCTCTTCCTCATGCATTATGCAGAGCTCCTTGTCATTTCACTGATGTGATAATGAAAATGACATGAAAATGAAACAAATTGGTCAATTCTCCAACTGCAGGTTGATTAAACTGAAGCTAATGAATTACCTCTGAATTTCATTTGTCTGTAAATGTTTTTCTTGTTATAAAAGTAAATTATCATTCATCTTACCTTCAAAATCACTTAATAGAATTATTAACATACCAAACCAATGATATATCCCAATTCTCTAACTCAGGGTTAGGTACACATTAGGTATGCAAATATGAGTTCATAAATACATGAATAAACATTTTCAAAATGTATGCAAGTTCAGGCTGGGGATACAGTAGAGTGCTTACATATTATGTGCAAGGTTCTGGGTTTCAATCTCCAATACTATAAAAACAAAACAGAAAATATGCAAGTACTATTCAAATATATGCTATTATTCAATGTAAGCTTACAATTTATGAGATACTCATTAATTCAATATGTTTAAATTTTTAATTAGCTAAACTTTCTCGGTATGAAGCAATGCCATTTCAGTTTCTATAATTTGTAACGCTTTGAGTTGTTTGAAAATACATTCTATTTTATATTGCAAAGCTTGCAAAGTATTTAAAGAAAATTAGAATTCACACACAAATTATTTATTATAATCATTAAAAGTGTTAGGCTACAAAATATAAACTACTGTTTTCCCTGTTTGTCTATGTCCCTATTTAATTTTTTAAAAAAACACCAAAACCAAAAATTAAAACAAAACCAAGAACTCTTCATTTATGACTGTGGAATTAAAGATTTTTTTAGAGTTCAAACTCTGATAATTGAAAAATATATTTTGTTTTGCTTTATCAGATAGCATTCAAAAATTCTATTAATAGCTGGGTTGGTGGCTTACACCTATAATGTTAGTTTACATGGAAGGTGGAGATTAGAAGGACTGCAATTCAAGGCCAAACCATGCAAAATGTTCTTAACTAACACAAGTGGCAGTACATACCTTTGAATCCCAGCTGTGTAGGAAATATGAATAGGGGGATTAAGATTGAGGTTAGCTCAGGCATAAATGAAAGACCTTCTTTGAAAAAAATAAACTAAAAGGGCTTGGGGGTATGGCTTAAGTGGAACAGTATGTCTAGCATGCTAGCTCTGAGTTCAAACACCAGTATGGAAGAAAAATCTATTAAGAATGGGATAGTGTTGATCGCTACTGAAAGTATCTTTCTACTCTAGTGTATGCTGGGAAACTCTCACAAATTAAAGTATCTTTACTTAATGTCCACCTTGTGAGGTTGACTCTCAGGAAATTCTGGACAAAGGAGGTAAATTGATTCTACGACACCTTGTGACCATTGAGCTAGTTAGGAGTATTCTTTTAAATAACTACTTCATTTGCTCATTTAACACTTTTCTTACATGAATTTCTCCTAAGAAATAAATAAAAGAGAAACAAACAAGCCATTTAAAAAGTGGAGCTATACATTACTATCCACCAGAGCACAAAGCTGGCAGCAAATCCATCAAGAAAGGTTACAAATCGAAATCATCAAACACAGGAGTCAGCTAATCTCTACACTTGAGAATGAAATAAGAAATGCCATTTCCAAATTAGTGCATCTCATGGTTCTTAACCTCTATCCTTCTCCCATCTCTTTTTATCCACCAGATTCCTCAAGGTAAAACTGCTAGACTCTCTCTGTTTTTCCTTCTGACTAGTCCTTATTTATCCAAATGTTGCCTATATTGCTTCCAAAATAACTCTTTAGGTCCTTTTTGACCATACCATTCACCTTCCCCAAACCCACAGGTCAAATATACATGTCTGACACTTGCAAAACATTGGGCTTTCCATCTCCTTCTCCCCTTTACCACCATTCCAGCTACTATTTGTGTTTTGGCTGCTTTGAACTTACTCTTTTCTGGCTCTTTGAAACAGATCTTTGCCAGGAAACAGAATGCTTTTCCATCAGCCAAACCACATTCATCCCTCCGTCTGTTTACTCTGTTGAAATCACAGCTCATGGTTGGCCCCCTCTGTGTTTTTCCTGCTCTCATCTATTTTTCAAGACCTCTTGCTATATTTTCTAAGGACAATCTTAATGCCGAAACTAGGCCAACTTACTGTACAACTTACTACGTCCTAGCAATTCCTCTACTGAGGAAACTAGGGCAAGATCTAGCAGGCACCCTGCACTATATGCTCTGTACAGAGGCATCTGGAGAGCAAAGCATGTGCTCACTCACCTGACGGTGACATAAACTGGTAGTTCTTAGCTTCCTTTCCAACCCAGCATTCCTGAGGTCTCCATGCATTCCCATCAGTTTCAGTAGCTTACCTTGACATGACTCAGAATCAGGAGTGATAAGGGTACATGTTCCCTCCTCACCTGAGAGTCATTGTTGCAAAGAATGAACCATAAAGTGTTTACAGGAACCCAGAAGAGCATTTAATCTCAGTGTTCTGTCTGGGCTGTCTGTCTGTCTGTATCTTGCTTGTTTCCTTGCTTGCTTGCTTTGGAATTTTTTTAAGTGCTTTGTTCTAAGGTACATGAAAATTATCCCCTTTTGACTAAAGAGGATTTGGAAATGACTACATGTTTTCTTGGGTAAGCATTTACTTAATAAACCCAAGATGGTATCAAAATGCATTTTAGAGTAACTGAATCAACAAGATTTTCTTTCCCCTGATGACCCAACTTCCCTTGAAATTCCAGTGATTCTTTCTTTGTCTCCTCCACACCAAGAGGCACCTACTTTTTCCTTTTCAATGCAAGACCAGAACGGTTCTTTCCATGTTCTCCACTCCATTGTAGCACTTGGACTGCCACCACCATTTGTCCTGGGGAGTACTTGGCAAAGTACAGACCTACAAAGAACTACTGTGTTCAAAAGACAACTGTACAACCTTCATCAAAATCTATAACAAATCTATAAATCTATAAAACTCTAACAAAGAAGAAGAAAATGTTTCTTTAACAGTCTTTATAAGAAGCATAACAATTATGAAAAAAACCTTACTTTTGTTCAATCATGAGTACTTTTTATTAGCATCATTTGTCAGAGCAAATGCTATTGTTCACCTTGTTAGGTGTACTTAGCCCACAGCCAGGATTTTCTCTGATGAGATCACTTCATCTAAAAGCCCAGTCTTGCATCTACCACATTCCTTCAGGGACTTGTATTGTTATATGTGGTCAAATCCCGATTTCTCATTTTTCCATCTGTTCTACATTCAAAATGACAGCATTCCAGAGGGTTTTGACTACTTAGTATATACTGGACATTGTTACAAGTATTCTACAGGTATAGGCTCATTAGTTCTCACCCCTACTGTGATTCTCCCCATACTGATTTCCTCTTTCAGATGGAGAAACAGACTTCCAGTCTCTTTATTCCCCCATGCTCCTGGTCTAGAGGGTCACCACATCACATCTGCAGCACCAACCTGCTACCCCTTCTCCATCACACTTCTAGCTAACCTAAGTGCTAGGGTCAACTTGACTTTGTTGCTCTAGTTATCAGTTCTTGTGCCCCTTTTGTCTGTCCTTCAAAGAGCATTTCTAGTTAGCGTTTTCTACTCATCTTCTTGCCTTTCTGACAAATTCCCATGCAAATCATAATGACACACTGGCTTTGCTAAGCCTGCACTTAATTTTAGTTATACCTTCAGTGCTGTACAAACACTCATTTTTCACATTTCCAAGTGGCTTCCACCCCCACTGCAACTCTGAATGAATTCCAAGCATCTTATTTTTTTCCCTCAAACTCTGAAATCCCACCTTCACTGCCAAATAACAAGGAGTTATCATCTGACACTATTTACATGAAATTCCTTCAGCTTTTTTTCTCAGTTATATCTTCTATTTTTACATATCTTCTTGGCATTCCTCTCTGTTCCACTAGTAGAGATGTTTCTAAATCTTTTCAAGATGTACGTTTCTACTTGTATCCTTGATTCTAAATGAATTTCCCTATATAATCCTCCCTTGCCCCAACTCTTACCCAACTCTTTTCAACTCAACTTCTGCACCATTTTGCTCACTTGTTTTCAGTTTTTCTTGGCTACTTAATTTTTTTTTTTTTACTAAAAAAGCATGGCTACAGTAATATATCTTCCTTTCAGAAATAAGACCAGCAGGTGCAATGGCTTTCTTCCAATAAACTTTTCTCTATCCTAAAAGTGGGGGAGAAATTATATTCTTGCATCTTAAGTCATTTTTTTTCCTTCTCCCCTTCACTGCCAAAGTTCTTGGAAGATGCTCAGCAGGGTAAAGGTGCACATCTGCATCTCCCATTCTACATACCTGACCCCTCCATTCAATAGCACTTCTTAGTTCCAGATCCGCATCTGCCACCACTGTCATGGGCTTCCCAACTGTCTTCTCATTGAGTTACCTCCATTCTCTCCTGTCCTCTGTTCCAGATCTTTTCCATAGCTGTTCACCCATGAGTAGCATGTCAGTGATCATCACTGAACAAAAGAATTCTACATCTAGAGCTCCAAGCATGGTTCTTCTTTTGGGATTCAGAATTATAGTGGCTCATGGTTCATTCACATTTATTTGTGCTTCTGTGTCCCCTTGGTCAGAATTTACTTCTTAATTCTCTCTCTCTCTCTCTCTCTCTCTCTCTCTCTCTCTCTCTCTCTCTCTCTCTCTCTCTTTCTCCCTCTCTCTCTCTCTCCCTCTCTCTTCTTTTCCCTCTATTGATCACTTATACTTTTCTGCCCATCTCCAAGTGACTGCATTCCACCTCAATGCCTTATAAATGGTTGAAACTCTGGAAACAAGTTATTTTAAATGTACTGTCTTATCCATCAATTCATAAAACTAAGAATTTTCCTTACATCCATTGGCCCACCTACTGTCTGTTATGTTTTATTTCTACACAGAAAGCCTTTGGAGTCTCTGAGAAACACTTGTTCTACAAGAAAATCTCCTTGATGCATTTGGGAATGCTGATTGCTTCCAAAGTACAGGGGGAACGAAAGCCCATTGACTAGCAACTTTGGGATTTTCATGCTCAAAGATGCGAAGCTGAATAGCTGAGTTTTAAACTGGATTTCAGCCTCTTGTTCAACTCAACTGTTAGTTGGAAACTTTAAATAAAAAGAAAAATTACACAGTGGGTCTAACTAAGAAAGATTTTACACAATGAACTTGCGAACTTCTATTGCATGTTAGACCACTAAAAGAAGGTAAAAGAACAAAAGATTGAGAACCTTTAGACTACAAGACAAATGAAAGGTAAAAGATGAGAAGCAATAAGCCCAGGGAGGGGAGATAAAACACAAACAGAAAGAGGATATTTACCTTCTGGTATTGGGAGTTTATCATTTTCACATCTAAAATCCAAACTACACACAAAAGTACCCTTCAGGTCTTATTTAAAACCCTGATTTTTCCTCTGAGTAGAATATGGTATTAAAAAACAAAACAATGACTGCCTCACTTCCTGGCATTTTAATGTTAAATCTCCATTTGTGACAGTGAAGCTCTCTACCTAAAAGGAACTGCATGAGGAGGACTGAAAAGCAATCCCATTGCTTAGTGGGCTAGCCTGGATTCCCAAGTCTAAATGTGTACACTCCTTCAATGCCTCTGTACACAAATACTTTTATTTTTCACAACTATTACAATGAATTCTCTTTTAACTGCAAGAGATGATTAAGCCTCTTAAAATTTTCAAATAGCTTTTTGCTGTCAACTACGATTCAGCAAATTTACCTCTTACTTTTTGCTTTTAAAGACTAAATAAAAGAGAATGTAAAGTTCTTACTCTCAATTTCATTCCCTGACAATGTTCTTTCCCTATTCATTCAACCAAGGTTGACAGGAAGTCTACTAGTTGGGTACTGAGCAGGGAGAGAGAGGGAGGCCCTGTGATGGAAGCCCTGGAAGTGGAAGGGTCAGGAGTACACTTTGGGAGGAGTTATTGCTTATAATGTGACTCACAGGATTTGTAACAGCACTGAGACTCAAGAGAGAATGAGAAACCACTAGATACTGAGCAGCAAAAAGCTAGGCTCTGTCTGAAATGGATTAAACAAAGAGCAGGTGATTGATAGCAATGGTAGATATTCAAGAGGAAAATTTCACTCTTACTCATAAAATTTACCTTGGACTGAGAAAAATCACCCAGTTGTTGTCCACAGGGTCTGTGCCCAGTAGAGTTTCTTGTCAATCCTGAGACATAAGAAAGCAGCCTTCCCTGGTGGCTCTACTGAGATCTGATTTCATAACTGAGAGTTCTAGTCCCTTATATATTCTTAGAGCAAACCCACTTTACACAAACATCAGTGGGTCTTTATTTTTTGCAATCAAAAGTGTCTTGCTAAACAAATACTAGTGAAGTTGGGTAAGAAACTGCCTTCAGTGAATTAGTATTTAGCAATAGCAAGTCACTTTAAGAAGGAAATAATTACATGTAGGTAATACTACCTCCTTTATTTCAGGTTAATTATTTCCATTTCTCACTAAATATGTATTATGAAGAAAATGCTAGCTTTTTCACATGATAAGCAGGGACCACTTTTATTGTATTATCTTGATTAGGGTATAGTGAAAAATTTTAAAAGGTTTCCATATACAATGTAAGGTGTTCTTAAAAATAACACTATGCCTCAAATTCTTGAAAAGAAATGAAAAGATAAATGATCTCCGTCCCCACACCCCCTAAAAAATACTATCCTTAATCAACTTTAAAATATGCCTTTTATGTTTAGATATTTCAGTGTCTCCAGAATAAATTATTGCTTTATAAACCCAAGGTAATGTAAATTGTAGCAAGTTCTTACAAGAATTGTACAAATGATGTGTTGCATAAGTGTCAGGGATTCTGGTTTGGTTTGAAATACACATATTTTAAGTCAAAGGTGGTACTGTTTATGCTATCAGAAGCCAGCAGATTTTTGATAAAACAGTTTTAAAGACTGTTATATTTTAGGAGTGAGCACTTCCTGTTCAGATTTGTGCCGCCACCCCATTCCTGGTGACTTCTAAACAACGTAGGGTCACAGTGGCCTCTCTTTAATTAGTATCTCACTGCTGGAGGGAGGAGAGCATGTCAAGAGGAATGTAAAAAGAAATTATAAACAAAGGTCTTCAAGGCAACTCAGTGGTTTGGTCAAGCAATGAAAAAAATCTAGTTTCATCTTTCTTACCAAAGCAAAAGCCGGAAATGGTTCTGATTCCTGCAAAATGAGAAGGCTTGGATTTTTACTTAGGTTTGTTAATTCTGGCTTAATGCTTTAGTCTTTATTTCAATCTAATAACCTATGACCAAGAAGTATGCGTTCATTGTTTAGATGACAAAAAGATGACCCATAAAAAAAAAGCCAGATGACTCAGACTAAATGCATCCATTTATGGTTTGATCCCATGGAGATTTAACAATATTCACATTACACTAATGCAATATTCGCCTTCTTTAAAATGAAGAAGTATGGTATTTAGGCGAGTAGAAGTCAGTAATAACTCTCTAGAAGATATTTTGAAAGCCTGCATGAATAGTATAATGTATAATATATATACACAATATATACACACATACACATATATATTCAACTAATCTTATGAACTAATCTATTAAAATTGGGCTCACAAGTACAATAAATTAATGAATGTATAAAACTAAATGAAATCCAGAATGGCATAATAAAAAATTTAATGCTAAATATGTAAATACAAATCCTTTATGTACATAATTTTGTGTAGAGATACAAATTCCATCTTATATGTAGATTGGAATTATATGTATTCCACAAAAATGCATTTTAAAAGTAATCAAAAGCTCTTTAAAATTTAATCTAAATCTCTTTAAAAAATAAGATAATTATTTGTATGAATAAGCAATCTTTTAGAAGAACAAATCTTGGGTTAAAAGCAGGCACCAGCTAATGGTTCCTATTGGGTCCTGTTTACAAAAAGTGGCTTCAGCATGGTGCTGTGTCCAGTTTCATAATCACATAGTACAGTCGCCTACAAGCTTACGTTCCAAGCAAGTTCTGATTTAGTTGAATTTCTTTCTCCTCAGGAAGTAACTTTTACTCAAGATTGAATGCAGCTGTTAGCACAGACCACTGTTCCAAAAACATTTCTATGAGAACTGGAAGATAGCACTTTAAGGAATGCAAATTCACTTTCATTATTTCAAATCTGTGAGACTAAAGAGGGAAGGGAATCTCTGGTCTCTTTTAGCTAAATTAGATTTGATAAATATTCAAGAGAGAACATGTAGGGTGCTTATAAGATGACTCTAAGTCTTTCTGTGTGCATTTGTGAGCTCCAGATTTAATAACCACAACTTTGTTGATAACCAATAAAGTGCCTCATTTTTGCCTCAAGAATCAAAGTTATACTTACAGTCAAGTTTTTCTGAAACTTCACTCATTAATACAACTTGTTCTTTCTGTCTCTCTGTCTCTCTATCTCTGTCTCTCTCTGTCTCTGGCTCTCTGTCTCCCTGTCTCTCTCTGTCTGTTGCTGTCTGTCTGTCTGTCTGTCTCTCCGTCTCTGTCTCTGTCTCTCTGTCTCTGTCTCTCTGTCTCTGTCTCTGTCTCTGTCTCTATCTCTGTCTCTCTCTCTCTCCATTCACCAAAATGAGAAATGTAGGCTGGCCCATAACACAAGCATTCTCAACAGAGGAAATGCTGCCAGCTAAAAACACCGGATGCAATCGAGACCACAAGAGACATCTCTCAGTCATAACTGTTGAGCTAAAGAGGTAGTGGAAATAAACATCTAACTTTTGATTGGATGGAGTAATTATTTCAGTGAAATTTTACAACTTCATCACTTACTCTCAAACAAAACAAAATCTCTGGTAATTACTCTGATAATCCTGGTTCTTCCTGGAGATAAGACAAGAACAACTATAGATTCTTCCCAGCTCTGGCCAGTATGTGAGCAGATGGATACAGCATCAACCTGCCAAATGATACAAGGTAAGTTGGCTCTGTTTGCCCACCTAGGTGGGAAGATAAGACTTTGTGAGAAGGTCTTTTCTAATAGCATTACCCCCCCCCCCTAAAAAAAGTCTTAAAAAAGATGAGAATAAATCTGTCTATAACTGGACAGGTACCAGAGTAACTAAATAAATATTATTAAATCTTCAGCAATGAGGTAGGGATAGGAAAAGTGGACTTTTGTCTGCGAGTTGTTTTCCTATTTCCTTCCTTTCCTATCCTCTTTGGTGCTGTGCTTGCTTTTGTGTGGAATGATGGTAATAGTTAGGGTGACTATTGTTTTTGGATTGGCCAGGAACATCCTCATTTGAATTTTTTTAAAGAAAGCTTAAAAGCTTCAATGCCTTTATTTTTTGTCAAGTTTGGCTATTGGTGCTTTCATGTTTTATATTTCAATTCTACACAATGATCTCTATGTAAAGCTTTTTGCAATTAAATAATACATCTATTCAAAAATAATTCTGCAGATAAAAACTTAAAATTCAATTTAGTTTTTAATCAAGAATTGGAATAATTTAATTTTGAAAATATTTTTAACATAACTGAGAGCAGCCAGCAATCTTTATACTTTTAAAAGTTAATAAGAAGTCTTTCATTTCTTTAATATACTATGATTCATGTATCTTAGAAAGCTAAACATTTCTTATAAGAGATGGAAGTAGCTTCCATAACACACAGGAGCAGGTGTACATTGTGGTAAGAAACTGGTCATTTTTGAAACCAGGCTCTATTATAGTCGTATTATATGGAAGTCAGCCATTTTATTAACTCAAGCAATTTCTTTGTTAGAATATAAGGAAACCACTAGGGGGAGTTCAAAATTCCCTTTGTATCCATACACAGGTAAACTGAAGTTAACTTCTGCGAAAACAAAGTATCATTGAGGTATGCTTTCTTTCTATAATCAGTAAAGCGAAACCAAAAAAAAAAAAAAAGCTTTTTAGGGGAAAATGTAGAATAACTCCTTCATCTAGAGTAAAAACCATGAATATATGTGTGTGTGTGTGTGTGTGTGTGTGTGTGTGTGTGTGTGTGTGTGTGTGTGTGTTATTAAGTGTAGCACATTTATATTAAAAAGGTATTGGACATTTTAAATCTTTGGAAGCTGTATAGGTTGAGTCTGGTTTGAACTGCTTATCCTTTGGAAATTAATTGTTCTAGTCTTCTAAGCTTTAATAATTTTGGTAGAATGTTCCTCAGAGATCTATCATAATTCCTCCCCTTCTATGTACACTTTCCAGTATGACTCACCCTCCTAAATCAAGGGTGGGACTGATTTTACTTGCTCTTGAATAAAAGATGACACCACAACTAGACTAGAGGAATACAAACAAATCATGGAGTTACTTTCAGATCTAACACTGAATAGTCTTTCAGCTAACTGCCCTATAAAAAGCCCAGGTTTTTCTGCTATTTTGTAAGGATTCCCATGCAAAGAAAAAAAAAAATCTTGTAAAATTAAGAAACCATGTAGAGAATAGAGGTACTTTAGCCCACAGCCAGACAGCTATGAAGTATGTGAGGTCATTCCAGACATTCTATCCCCAGCTGAGGTCCCAACTGCGTGCAACTACACATATGACTAAGTCAGAGCCACATGAGCAGATGAACCAACCAACTGGTCCCAGCCAACTAGGGAATTGTGCAAAGTAAGACAGTATTGTTTTAAGTTTGAGGTAATCTGCTACTCAGTAATGGTAACTGAAACACTAACACCATTAAGTATGTTTGTTCCATAAGGTTAAAAACCTTTTATATCCACTGTCACCTATGGTCATGCCATGCAATGGAACACAAGATCAAACTTAAATACCCTATGCAAAATCTCAGGGCACTTAAACAAACACAAGTTCCATTTTTAAAGGATGCTTTTCTATTTTATATCTAGTATGGTAGTGTTAAGTGAAAAATGTTCTCTTTAGTCTTCCTTATGGTTAGACCATGGTAATCTAAACAATTATATTCACTTCTACAAGTTCTATAGATTAAAAAAATAAAAAATAACCTTACTGAACTTGTGTCTTTCAATTTATGCACACTGATACTGTCATCTTGATATTTAAGAATGTTAGTCTAAAAGCATTAGCAATTTCAAGCAATATTATAAACTGGATTTTTGAACTTGAAAGAACCCTTAAAATTCTCCCATTGCCTCTTAGTTCCAGCACAACAACATGGAAGAGTAGCATATAGCACAGGGCCTTTGCCTTCTAGCTTCCGTCCCTGGAGGGAAGGATCACCTGGAGATTGTGTGTGACTGTCACGGACACACAGCTCCAGCAAGAAAAAGGCACGAGGTTTTCCAATTGCTTGCTAAGTATTCTTAGGGAAAAACTTGTATGTTTTGGTACTGTAGTGTCACAACTCAAGAATGGTCTTGTTCACCCAGGCAGAACTCTAAGAATGAACTTGAAAAAGATGAGTAACTACTATGGGGAAGTGCTCTGATACAATTAATAGACACACATATACAAGAAATTCATGCGTGTGTGTACATACAAAAGAATTACAGGAAGTGAAACAGGCTGTGTTATGGAGGGAAGGGTTTTCAGCTGGATCATTATCTAAGGGAGAAGATGAATGAGCATAAACAGGGCACAAGTAGTTGATTGCGTATATGAAAAGAGACCAATGGGAGCTTGGGGGATAAGGGAGAGAATTGAGCAGGTAAGTCTGGTCTGGATACATTGTGTGTGTGTGTGTGTGTGTGTGTGTGTGTGTGTGTGTGTGTGTGTGTGTGTGTGTGTGTGTGTGTGTGTGTGTGGAAACATCACAATGAAACCTTCCTTGTAACTAATGCATGTAATTTTCTTTTTCTTTTTCTTTTTTTGTGGGTCTGGTCGTGGGGCCTGAACTCTGGGCCTGGGCGCTGTCCCTCAGCTCTTCAGCTCAAGGCTAGCACTATACCATTTGAGCCACAGCGCCACTTCCGGTTTTTTTTTTCTTTTTGCTTATGTGTGCTGAGGAATCGAACCCAGGGCCTCAGGCATGCAAGGCAAGCGCTCTACCACTGAGCCACCTTCCCAGCCCTTAATGCATGTAATTTTCTAAAGAAAGAACTCAAGTTTGCAAAATAGATTGAATGGTCTACCTCCAAGTCAGAACAAATAGAAATTTTGAAATCCTTGGATCCAGACTGATAATTTTCCTCCTGCTAATGAGGTTCTTTTCTAAGGAGGCAACTCCCCATTCTCTGGGGTGAACTCTAAGGATGTGCTGCCTCCACCATAGTCATGCATGTAAGTGGCACATGCTGCAAGCCAGTAAGCCACATCAAGGGCTCTGTGGATAAATGTAGATTAAGCACTTTCTACTTCATACTTCCCAGAAACTATTTCTTGATCTTAGGTAAAGAACAAAATCCCTTAGGCTGGGTGCTGGTGGCTCACAATTGTAATTGTATCTACTCAGGAATTGGAGATCTGAAGATCCTGGTTCAAACCCAGCCTGGGCAGGAAAGTCCTTGAGACTCTTATCTCTAATTAACCACACACACACACACACACACACACACACAAATCCAGAAATAGAGGTGTGTCTCACGTAGTAGAGTGCTAGTCTATTGGGTCAGGGCCCAGACCCCAAGTTCAAGTTCCAGTACTAGGGCACACACACACACACACACACACACACACACACACCACCACCACCACCACCACCACCACCAACAACAACAACAACCAACCCTTTTTCATGGTCCAAAGATCTTCTGCAAGAGTTGCCTCCTACCTACTTCTCTCTCACCATCTTGAGCCATTCTCCTCTTGGCTGATTGAGATGCAGATATGATCTTATAGCAAGGCAACTGATCCAGCCACCTGATTCTCACATGCTTTGTCTTCTGCTTTTCCCTCTGCCTCTTCACCTGGTTAACTCCCCTCTTCCAATCCTGTCGTTTGCCAGCAAAATCTTCCCTCAAGCCGCCAAGAATAAGATAGGACTTCCAGTTTCTCAGAGTATGGATAACATATGGTTTATTTCTTTTTCATCTTTACAATTGAAATTGTTATTTATTAAACATCTCCTTTACTTTGTTAGGAAAGCCCCTTGAGAGAAAGATTGTATCTTGTCTTGTTCTTATTTGTATTACAATACAGGTTCTGTAGATAGTGGTATTCCAGGTGATTTTTTTGAGTATGAATCCAATTTTAGTTTAAGAACTCAAACTGCATATCACTATGCAATTTTATATATTATAGGTACTCTCAGAGATACAAAGAAGTATCTGACTACCTCAGTAACAGATATAAGCACAAATGCAGACTGATTGGTGTGTGATGTGATAGAGACCTAAGAAGATAAAGATCTGTACTGGACTTAAGAGAGAAACTGACTGCAAGAAGAGACCATAAGCCATAGTTCTGTAAGGAAAATCCAAAAGTACTTGTAATGATGGACAAGACTTACACATATGGTTCACAAGTGTCATGACACCAATAATTTCCTGTTGTTCTCTCTCTTTCACACACACACACACACACACACACACACACACACACACACACACAGAGTCTCTCTTTTGACCCTTACCTGCTGTCCTAAATGCCCTCTAGGTGCCAGGAAATAAAGGAGTAGTAGTGTAATAGCATTGGCAATACTTTATTCAGACAAGTGGCACTTAATGATGAACTGATAGGCCTGTTGTGGAAGGCCCCATTAACCCCTGCAGCAATAACTGCGTGGCATATATGTGGGGGAACTCACATTAGGAGCTTGAAGCCAACCTTGCCCAAGCCAAGTCCTTGGCTAAGTCTACATATAAGGAATGTCAAGTACCTGGGAACAGAAAGCGTACAGGCTGTCAGGTAGCCTGGTGGCACTATATCAGGAGCCGGAGCTTTGGGGAAAAGCTGGGCTTGCTCCAACATGAAGAAATCTTGGTCTCCATCAGTGGGTTATGATGTGGTGATTAGGAGAAGCTGGTCACAGGCATTCCACTTCACAGTTTGGAATTCTGTACTGACACATGAATCTACCTGCCCAGTTACCCAAACCAAACAGAAGAGCACCTGGGAAAACACTCCAGTTGCCCAATCCCCAACCAATTCTCCTTTTGCAGGATCCTAGGAGATGAACTAGGACAGTTGTCTTCTGTGCTCACTGGCAAAATCTCCTAGCTGAATGGCTCCTCTCACTGGTTGTGATAAGGTAGGAAAATATGCTTCGAACAAGTCTGCTCATGGAAGTTACATTTTCAGCCACAAGACTTCACTTTTAATTTCACAACTAAATAACTGCAATTGGGTGGGTCCAAGTAACAAAACATTAAGTGACATAAAGATACACTTTGATTTCAAGGCTTGGAAACAGACTTCCATTGCAGAAGACACATCCAGTAAACCACACTACTTGCCAGGCGCTGGTGGCTCATGCCTGTAATCCTAGCTACTCAGGAGGCTGAGATCTGAGGATCATGGTTCAAAGGTAGCCTGGGCAGGAAAGTCCATGAGACTCTTATCTCCAATAAGCCACTCAGAAAACTGGCCCTGTGGCTCAAGTGGTAGAGCACTAGCCTTGAGCTGAAGAACTGAAGGACAGCACCCAAACCCAGAGTTCAAGCCCCATGACCGATCCCTCCCCCTCCCCCAAAAAGCAAAATCCACACTACTTAACACAGAACTTTCTGATCAGAAGAAACGTGGATTGGCTTCAGAGATTTTTGTTGGTTTGTTTGTTTTTAAATGTCAAATCTGCACAGCTGTACCTTAAAGCTTTTCAGCAACTAGCTAGACATCCTAACGTGAATTTCATTCCCATGCCTCATTTAGTATCATTCTCTCATCATGAGCACCATCATTTGAAAGCAGTGCGAAGTATCTAGGAACATGTCTGTGCAATGAAACTGAGCTCCTTAATCCCAGCATTGCGCAATCCAAGTTTACTTTGGGTTGGGTGATAAGGACTCAGCTCCTAGTTGTTTTAATCTTACATTTTTATGACCTCTTTATTTAATGTCAATATTTTAATTGGCACATATCAAGATCTGAACCAATCTTGGATAGAAATATTGTTTAAACTGAGCAAAGGACACATATTACTTCCTTCCCATAGTTGCCTAATTTTTGCTGCTGTGAAGGGAGGGTCTTTTTTGTTGTCGCTGTTACTGTGAAGGTGATATATGGAGGTGTTACAGTTATATGTCAGGCAAAAAGTACATTTCTCTCCCTTTCTTTTTCTTTTTTGTACATTGTGGGGCTTGGACTTAGGGTGCCTGTCCTTGAGCTTTTGCTCAAGACCAGTACTCTACTACTTTGAACCAAGCAAGCTCCACTTCTGGTTTTTGAGTAATTAATCAGACATAAGAGTCTCAAGGAGACTTTTCTGCCTGGGCTTGCTTCAAACTGTGATCCTCAGATCTCAGCCTCCTGAGTAGCTAGGATTACAGGCGTGAGCCACCAGCACCTAGCACAGATGGAGCACATTTCATTTTGAACAGTGTCACCTCACCTCTTCCCTTGTTTTCGCCCAGTTTTCCCCACTGAACCCCCAAGTATTTTCAGCATAGTGTCTAGTGAGTATCATTGCTGCATTTGTTCACCCTTGGTCCCTTTGGCTCAAGTGACAGAGCACCAATTTTGAACAAAAAAAGCCAAAGCCAAGTGAGATAGCAACAACCCCAATTCAAGCTCCAATACTGATACACACGTATCAGTATAAACAAACAATTTTACTCTAGTGAATGGATTCAGTACATTTAATCACCAGCTATTTCATCAACAGGATTGAGTTTGATTCCCAATTTCCTGATGCTCTACCCAAACAGTGCAGAATTAAAGAAAGTCTTTGAGAAAGAGAACAGGACCTAATACCAGCAACATATGGGTTATAATTGTGTTATCCATGTGAATTTCCTATGATGCTGGCAACATTTTACATCTGGACTACAAATACGCTAAACCCATGCAACTCATCAGCACTTGCTATCAGGTTAACATGGCTACACAACTGAACTTTTAATTTTAATTAGTTCAAACTTGAGGTAGTCTCAACTACCTCAGAGCTACTGTATTAGGTGGCACAGATGCATCATTAAAAGAATCCTGAAAGATGAAGAGGCAAGCTACTATATGCAATGAGTTAAATATTTAAATATGGCAATTATTTTATGTCCAGCAGGAATCTCAATCTTTTTGTTGATGGGACTAGAATTTGCACCCAGGGATTTCTATTTGCTAGGCAGGTACTTTTCTACTTGATCTAAACCTTTAACACATTTTGCTTTGGGGTTATTTTTGAGATAGGGTCTCATTTTTCAGCCTTGGACTACAATCCTTCTATATAACTAGTGCTACAAATGGATACTACCACATCTGGCTTATGTGTTAAAGTGGGGAGATTCTGACTAACATTTTGCCCAGGCTGGCCTTGAATTGTGATACTCCTATCTGTACCTTTGGAGTAGCTGGACTTATAGGTATAATCCACCATTTCTGGCCTCAGCTTATTTTCTTCTGATGCTTATGTAATGATCTTTAAAAATCATTATTAAATTAGTCACCACAAAAAGAGCTTTAAAGTTGGCACCAGTGGCTCACATCTATAATGCTACCTACCTCAGAGGCTGAGATGTAAGGATCACAGTTCAAAGCCAGCTTGGGCAGGAAAGCCTGTGAGACTACCTAAAGGCTGGAAGTAAACTATGTAGCTCAAGTGTCCAAGTGCTAGTCATAAGAAAAAAAGCTCAGGGATATCATCCAGGCCCTGAGTTCAAGCCTCATGCCAAAGGCACCAAAAGGAAAGAAAAGAAAAGAAATGAAATGAATGAGATTTGAAGCCTAGCTCTAGTGGCTCATGCTTACATCCCAGTTACTCAGGAAGCCGAGATCTGAGGCTCATGGTTTGAAGGTAGCTCAGGGAGACCAACTCTATGAGACTGTTATCTCCAATTAACAACACAAAGTCAGAACTTGAGGTGAAACTCCTCAGGAGGAGAGCACCAGCTGCGAGCCAAACAGCTGAGAGAACTTGAAGCCCTAAGTTCAACATTGGGCCTTACGTTCCAAACAAATCAAACTAACCAACAATAACAAAAAATGGGAGCTTTGACTACAAATAGTAAAGTTCTGTCAAGGAAGGTAAGAAATGGTAAGATTACCATAGCAAAAGATGAGCCCTGTCCTGAGTCCTGGCTTACTATCCTGCCATGTACCAGCTTTGCCCAGAGGTAGACATTTAAAACAGGTTGGTACTTTGGCTAAAGTAATTCAATTTAACTCGGCTTTCCATAGAATCAACAGAACCACGAAGAATTGAAAAGATGGTTAGGTCTTTATTTTAAGCTATCATTATATTTTAAATAAATACCCTGTTAGAAAGGTCCTACGAGGCTTCATCTATTTCTATCTAAATAATTGGCCTCTTTGGTATTCATTCTAATACTTCTTGTACCTAACATATGTGTGGTCCTAAAGACTTTATTTAAACTTCACCAACACTGTCTGCGGTAGGCAGACAGAAGGAGTTATTCTATTTTTTGTACTTTTGTATTGTAAAAATCCTGTACAGAGGGGTTACGGTTACATGAGCAAGGTAATGAGTACATTTCCTATTGAGCAGTGTTGTCTCCTCCTTTGTTTTCACCCTACCAACCCTTTCCTCCCACCTCCACAACTATCCCCCACCCCCAAGCTGTAAAAATTGTTTTCAACATAGTGTTTTGTACATCTCATTGTTACAATGGGCTGTATTCTTATTTAAGCATTTTGTTTTTTCCCTTCCCCTCCCTGAATTAGAGAAGTGTAAATACAAGTTGCAGGGCACCAACATCAAATACAGTGAAAATGGGTTATACCATGGGGGAGGAACATACAAAGAAGTAAAAAAAAAAAAAAAATCACATGGAACATTACAAATTTGTTAGCAACAATAGCAAGCAAGAAAAAAAAAATATTTGTGTCCCTATCTTGGGGTTCATTTCACTTAACATTATTTTATTTGGTCATATGTACATAACTTTTGGCCTATTCTGCTCATCCTACACACGTACTAGTTATTGCAAATAAGGGAAAACATGGGAACTATGTTTCCTTGGGCCTGGCTTACTTCACTTAATATATTTTTTTCCAAGTCTTTCCATTTCCTAACAAATGGGGCAATGTCATTCTTTCTAATGGAGGCATAGAATTCCACTCTGTGTGTGTGTGTGTGTGTGTGTGTGTGTACACACACACACATATATACATATATATATTTATATACATGTATGTATATATATGAAACACATTTTCTTGATCCACTCATCTACTGAGGGGTATCTGGGTTGGTTCCATATCTTAGCTATGGTAAATAATGCTGTAATAAACCTAGTTGTGCTGGTAGCCTTAGTATGGCCTTATTTGGGATCGTTTGGGTAAATGCCCAAAAGTGGGATTGCTGGGTCATAAGGGAGCTCTATGTAGTCTTCTGAGGAACCTCCGTACTACTTTCCAAAGAGGTTGAACAAGTTTACACTCCCACCAACAATGAAGTAAGGTTCCCTTCTGTCCACATCTCCTCTGGCATCTGTTGTTATTGGGGTTCTTGATTATAGCCATTCTAACTGGGGTGAGGTGGAATCTCAATGTTTTTTGATTTGCATTTCTTTTAAGGCTAGAGAGGTTGAGCATTTCTTCATGTGTCTATTGGCCATTCTTATTTCCTCTTCAGAGAAGTTTCTCTTTAAGTCTTTAGCCCACTTATTTATCGGGAAGTTGTTTGAGGATTTGTTGTTGGGGGATTTAATTTTTTGAGCTCCAGGTAATTTTAGATATGAGAACCTTGTCTGTTGTATGGCTAGTGAAGATCTTCTCCCAATCTGTAGGCTTTCTATTGATTTTGCTAGCTATATCCTTTGCCATGCAGAAGCTCTGCAGCTTCTTGCAATCCTATTTGTCCAACCTTTCTTTGATTTGTTGTATTTCTGTGTCTCTATTAAGAAAATTTCAGCCTGTATCAAGGAGACCTAGGGTTCCTCATATTCCTTCCTGTAATGTTTTCAGAGTGTCTGCTTTGACTCCGAGGTCTTTGATCCATTTGGAGTTGATTTTGGTGCAGGGTAATATATAAGGATCTAGCTTTAGTTTTCTACAGATGATTAACCAATTTTGCCAGCACCATTTACTGAAGAGGCTGTCTTTCTTCCATTGTAATTTTTTAGCTCCTTTATCGAAGATTAGGTGGCTATAGGTCTTTGGGTTCATTTCTGGGTCTTCATTTCTATTCCCTTGGTTCTCAGATCTGGTCTTGTGCCAGTACTAAGATGTTTTGATTACTATGTCTTTGTAGTATAGTTTGAAATTTGGTATTGATATTCCTCCAGCAGTGTTCTTTCTGTTAAGGATCACTTTTGCTATTCGGGGTCTTTCATTGTTCCATATGAATTTTTGGATTGCTTCTATTTTATTTAAGAATGAGGAAGGAATATTGATAGGTATTGCATTGAATTTGTAGATAGCCTTTGCAAGTATTACCTTTGGATTGCTTCTATTTCATTGAAGACTGAGGCTGGAGTATTGATAGGTATTGCATTGAATTTGTAGATAGCCTTTGGAAGTATTACCATTTTCATGATGTTGATCCTTCCAATCCAGGAAGAAGGAATTATTCTTGTCACTTCACAAATTACAAAAAGGTTTCAAGGCTGGGAAGGTGGCTCAGTGGTAGAGCTCTTGCCTTGCATCCATGAGGCCCTGGGTTTGATTCCTCAGCACCACATAAGCAAAAAGAAAAAGCCGGAAGTGGCGCTGTGGCTCATGTGGTAGAGCGCTAGCCTTGAACTGAAGAGCTGAGGGACAGCGTGCAGGCCCAGAGTTCAAGCCCCACGACTGAACCCCCCCCCCAAAAAAAAGACTTCAAACTAAGTGACTTGACAAAAATGAACCAGAGCATCAATCCTAATTCTTACTTCATGTCTATCACTTCAGAGTGCTGAATATAACACTCCGATGCAATAGAACTTACTGCCTAACAATTACAATGCAATCTAAACAGATTTTCATTTTCACCAAGCCTTAAAGTAGTGTTTGTATTTTTCACCTTGGAATTCCAGACTTTTATTTTCCTGCCCCCCAAAAAAGGGCACCTATTTTTTTAAGATCATCTCTGGATGTGAAAAAAATGAACCTATACTACTTTCCCTGTAATAGGAAGAAGAATTACATAGAAAGCTGAAATAGCATAATGCAAAGGATAGAATTATTTTCAGGTCTGGATTAAATTTATTTTCCTTATCCAAACTGGGATCCATGAAGAATACATTCGTTAGAGTATTCCAAAGATCTAGTTATAATGCATCAGTCAGTGCTCCATCAGATAGATAAGTTATTACTTAATAAGCACGGAAAATTTTTGACTATGTTGTTTTGATCATCATCAATGGATTTACGAAGTCTTATCTATTGTCCAATCTACCAAGAAACATTCCAAAATTTTTACAATAGCAAATCATCTGATTGTCACAAGTTAAATTTGGTAGAATTTGAAGGGTGATGGAATCAAGTAAAAGCACATTTTTCTAAAAATGATCCCAACCCATCCTAGGAACCCTGGTAAGTAACTGAGATAGGAAATCTGCAAGTAGCCATCATTTTCAACACTCTCTTGCTATTGTACTCATGCTGGAATCTTCCTCATCCCAGCTTGAATTTGGGTTGGCATGGTGACTTGCTTTGTGCAATAATTGCAGAGTAGGTGATGTATGCTGGCAGCTTTCACATGTTCTCTTGGAAGCTGGCCACCAGGTAAGAAGTCAAACCATCTTGAAACCATTATCTTATCCTGTAAGAGAGGCCCAACACCCAGAGGGAGTGAGAAAGGTTAATAGCACAGCAGGATGGACCAGCTATTAAAAGTGAGGCCTGTATAATCTTCTAGCCTACTTAAGCTTCCAGTTGTTTGTCTTAGTTCGTTTGCTTGGTTTTGAGAGGAGGGCTCACCTCAGGCTGGCTGTGAATTTCTAAACTCAAGTAATCCTCCTCACCAAGCAGCTGGGACATACTGAAATGTGCCACAATGCTCAACTTTAAGCTGCTGAGTGAATGCACATGAGTGAGCCAAATATCACATGGAATCACCAAACTGTCTCAATTCCTAAGCTACAGAATCATGAAACATATGATTATTGTTTTGTCACCATGTTTTGACTCAATTTAACTATGTCTATATTCACTGACTGCCTAACTTACTATTTCTACCTTTTATTCTGAATAAAAGATAATTTATGCTTTTCAGTCATCCATTTTCACTCAAGTTCCAGTATAGCTGATGGCAGATATTTCTGAGTATGCTGTTGATACACCTACACAGAAAGCTCATCCCCAATCTTCCTCACTTCTTTCATTTCATCTTATTGCCACAATTAACTAAAAATAAAATATGAGCTAAGAGAATAGTGGGGTCCTGGAACATAGCTTATATTTGTTATACACTTTAGAAGGAATGTGTTTAGCAAAAGAGTCCCCAAGTCTTTATACTGGAATCTGAAGAATGATGGGAAAAAATCATGAGATAAACCCATAGCATTGAAGTCAAGCAGTTAGGCAGTCCATCTCTGGAGTAAGCTACATCCTAGAAGCTCACCTCGACCCCGGTCTATGAGTTGCTTTTAAAAAATAAATATTAATTCAATTATGGGATCAGAACTTTAAGATACTATATACAACCTTTAAAATATTATACAACATTAATCTTGTTGACCGCTGAGATTATGCTGGCACACTTACCTATTTATGGCATTTTTAGAGGGAGGAGGAAAAGCCTAAACTTATCGAAGGGGTTGCACGAAGGTAAAAGTTTCTTGAAATTCCCTGTCTATTTCGATGGAACTAGAAAAGAGTGATGATGCTGAGACCAAAAACAGAAACAAAACAATACAAAAACCCATATAAATGGGATAGCAAATTAGCATCCTAAAACCCACCATCCCAGAACTTCATGGTTGACCCCAGTGGCATTTACCTGCTCCATCATTATTTTTATTCTTGTCTGTGGTCCCCACTGGAGCTACTAACACTGGAGAGAGAAGAAAGAGCTCAAAGCATTAGTCTCATTTCTCTTGCAGTCTTTCCTAGTTTAGCACAATTAGCAAGAATGGTAGCTAATCCATAAGAAAGTGATACATAATCCATAAAGAAAAGCCAACCTAACCCCTCACTCAAATTGAGAAATTGCCAGTTCTGTCAGAAATACCAACACTGCAGTCACATATTCTCTATACAGAACCTTCTTTCTGTCAGTAAGTGCAGAAGTAATGGGTGTTGACCAATGCTTATTTGTAGCTGATGAATGAATCTTGAAATGTCTATTCAAATATGAATACAAAGAATACAAAGCTCCCTTCTCCACCAACTTTCAAAGTATCTGATGGGAATTGCCTCTTAACATTGTTGCATCCTTAGGATATATAACCCCATGTGTGTTCACATGGTTGAGATGTTCAGGAAGAACTCATGGTCTGCACCAAGTGCAACACAAACTATGATCATCCAAAGAAAAACCTGCAGACTTTGATTATCAAAGGACCCAGTGATGCATAACAGTTCTCCTAAAACAAGTACCAATTACAGCCTTGTTAGGTACTTCTCCACTTAAGAAAAATGTCTCTGAAACAAGCTCCAAGAGTTTAACTTTAAAAGTATAAGAGAATCACCCCATTCATACTATTTTTACTTCTGTGATCAGGAACATTTAGCTGAGATTTTTGGCAGAACTTAGCCAGAAATAAGCAATGCCTTAGGGTCTTGCTGTTCTTTCCATCGCTGAAAGGAAGTCACTTTCATATTAACACCATCTCTGACTGCTTATCAAGTCCTTTTTTGCTCTTTCAGCAGCACTGAAAGCATTTGGAAGTCAAGAATACTCTTTGAGCTCATTCTAAGAGACTCTATCGAGAAATTAAGCTATTTAAAGTCCATAGTTTATGTTGATGAAAGGCAGTATTTGGAGGATCAATGTGTTCCGGTAACTGTGGATGTGCTCCTGTAACCATGAAGGTGGAGGCATCCTCCTCCTCTGACAAAAGGCATGGTTGTGTGGGCTCCATCTCCTGACGAAGGTAGGACCCAACATCTCCAGCCTCAAGAAAGAGGATCCTCTTGAACCAATGCAACAGTGATATACACACAAGACAAAAAAAAAGAAAGAAAGAAAAAGAAAAGAAAGAGGATCCTCACTTTCACTTATAAACTCATAAGTAAATAGGTTGTGTCGTATGCAAATGTATACAAATGTATTAACTGAAATATGGTAGATCCAAGGGGGAACTCAAATAGCGTAAGTTCAGACAAATGGGCTGAATTCAAAGTTCAATGAAGCAGGTAACTTGAAAGTGTGAGGTGGGATCAAGAAGAAAGGGATAGATGAGTGAAGAAGAGAAGAGAGGGAGAATGCAGTTAACACTTCAATGTATATTCTACAAAATTAAGAAGAATGATGGAAAAGGTGGGTAGAGGAGGGATCTACTTAAAGATAATCTTTAAAAGGAAAAGAAGAGGATATGAAAAAAAGAGGATCACTAAAAATGAAGCCAGGTCCCTGAATGTGGGCTGCTTCAACGTTAGCCCCACCTTCAATGTGCAAGCACTAAGTGATCTTTCAGTGAGTCTACTAGCAAGCAGAGGAACATCTGAAACAGCCCCAGAGCAGATCTCCACGCACTACCTTTAAGGGATGGAAGAGAGAGGCCATCTTTATTGCTGGCATCTCCTGCCCCATCCCTCTCCCTCTCCCCAAAATCTTTTGACATTGGTGATCTTTAGTAGTGTGCTTCATGTACTGATGCTGAAGCTGCATTTTCCATTTAATGGTCATTTCATGGTGGATTTATAGAAATTCATTTGTATCCTGGACTCTTGTCTTTCTCAGATGTATGAGATGTATGTGCTGCAGTTCTCCCTCCGTAAGACTCTTTTATTTTTTTATTTTTATTTTTTTTTGGTCAGTCATGGGGCCTGAACTCTGGGCCTGGGCGCTGTCCCTCAGCTCTTCTGCTCAAGACTTAGTGCTCTACCACTTGAGCCACAGCACCACTTCTGGCTTTTTCTGCTTATGTGGTGCTGAGGAATCAAACCCAGGGCCTCATGCATGCAAGGTAAACACTCTACCACTGAGCCACCTTCCCAGCTCCTGTAAGACTCTTTTGAGCATGTCTCATAATACATACATATTGGTACAAATTATAGGCAACATCTCCTCCTTATTCCATGAAATCTCACAAATTATACCTCCTGTTCTCTATATTCCTTTCTTTTATGGGCTGGTCTCCATTTTTTTAACTGAGGAAGGATAAATTTTCTTTCATTTAAGACTGAAATATAGATAACATAGACTAAAGTACAGATCCTAAGTGTTCAGCTCCAGTTTTGACAGTTGTATAACCACCACTCACAGCACCATACAGGCCATTTGCCCCCCATCAAGCTTCTTTCCTTCTACTACCAATGTCTAGCACCAGACATGAGATTTTTGCCTATATTGGATTTCACATACATAAAATTATAGAGTAGGGATTTTTGGCTAACTATTTAGCATGTTTTTTTAAGTTTCATCACTGTTGTTGCTTGAATCAATAGTTTATTCTTTTTTTAATTGCTTGAGCAGTATTCTACTGTGAGAGGAATTCTTTATCCCTTCTCCTGTTAATAGACATTTAGATTAATTCCACATTTTGGCTTTATGAATGAGTCTGCATGACATAAACATTTTTATCTATCCAAAGCCTGCTTTCTGTATGTATCTTTTTGTTTATTACTGGTAAATATCCAAGAGTGGAACTTCTAGGCACACAAGGTATGTAAGATTAACTTTATTAAAGCTGTTAACAGTTTTCCAATGGGATTAGGCAATTGATACTCCCACAGTGACTGAGAATTCTAGGTGTCCCATGTCCTTCCAAACACTCAGTGTTAACAATCTTTCATTATTGTTGTTATTATCATTATTACTATCATTTTATTGTTATTGTTATCATCATCATCATCATCATCATCATCATCATCATTTGGTCAGTCATGAGATTAAACTCAGCGCTTGGACACTGTCCCTGAGACTTTTTGCTCAAGGCTAGCATTCTACCACTTCAAGCTACTGTTCTACTTCCAGTTTTCAGGATATTAATTGGAGAAAAGAGTCTCATGCCTTTCCTGCCTGGGCTAGCTTTGAACCTTGATCCTCAGATCTCAGCCTCATGAGTGGCTAGGATTAGAGGTATGAGCTACCAGCACCTGACCTGTTGACAGTCTTTTTACCTAGTGAATATGAAATAACATCTCATTGTAGTTATAATTTTTATTTCCCTAATGTCTATTAATAAAATTGAGAACTTTTTAGGTCACTGGCCTAAATTTGTGTAATGTTGATTCAAATGTTTAACTGGGCTTCGTTTTTCTTTTTTCTTTCTTTCTTCTTTGACAGACCAGATAGCCTAGGCCAGACTGAAACTCTAGAACCTCCTGCTTCAGATTCTGACTACTAGAATTATAGGCAGTCTCACTACAAAGAGTAGGTTGTCATTTTATAGTAGGTTTATACAAATTTATTAATATATTCTGGACCCATGCCTTTGTCAGAAATATGTTATGAGTATTTGCTTAGCTGTTAATAATATGTTCATTTTCTCAAACAGTATATCTTGGTAAATAGAAATATTTAATTTTGGTAGTGCCTAATTGGTAAATTGGTAATTGGTAACTGTTTAACTTCTGATGTAAGTGTTTTGTATCATGTGTAAAAAACCTTTGCCTGCTCCAAGGTCACAAAGCTATCACACTCTACCTTCCACAGGATTTTTTTCCCCCATTCCTGGGGCTTGAACTCAGTCTTGCACTGTCCCTGAGCCTCTTTGTGCTCAAGGCTAGTGCTCTACCAATTGAGCCACAGTGCCCCTTCCAGCTTTTTCTGAGTAGTTTATTGGAGATAAGAGTTTCATAGTTTTCTGCCCAGGCTGTCTTTGAACTGTGATCCTCAGATCTCACTCTGTCTCTCTTGAGTAGTTATTAGGCTTAAAGGTTTGAGCCACTGGTATCCAGCTAGGATTTTTAGGTCTATGTGTATGTTAAATTTATGATACAAATCAAATTACCTTTTGGATATGGAGATAGGTAAATGGTTCATTTCCCTGACCTCCCACCCCAGAAGGTTGGTTTCTAAATACTGTGTTTATCCATGGTTCGGGAACTGGTGGTATGACAGCCTTTGTTAGCACCATAGCTGACATGTCACTTGTACATATCCACAACATTTCCTAGTGCATTCAGCATTCGGGTAGCATTGGCCATCCTGATGCTGAGAGGTTATTATAAGGAGAAGTCATTTTAACTGCACATACTGCATCGGCTAGAGACTTAGCTGTGCATAAATATTTCACTTTCATTTTCTTTTAAAGCAGGAACTCGGATAAAAAAAGACTCTTAGGTTTCTAATTTTAGTGAAAGTTTTCTAATTTGACTCAGAAGTGCAACTATTTAGAATGAAATGTTTCTAAGTGTAAAATATCCATGACAGAGAGAGAGAGAGGCACAGGCAAAGCCATCTCAGCAGCAGGGACTTAGAAGGCAGAAAGGCCAGCTACCTGCTAGAGAGGGCACTAAAAAATAAAACTTTGTCGAAGCCAGGCCAGTGATGGCTACTCAGGAAGCTGAGATATGAGGAATATAGCTTGGAGCTAGCCTAGGGAGACAAGTCTTCAAGACTCTAACCTCTAAATAACAAGCAAAAAGCCAGGAATGAAGACGTGGCACAATTGACAGAACATCATCTGTGAGCAGAAAAACATGAACAAGAAGTCTTGAGTTCAAGCCCCAGTAACAGCACACTCATATTCTCTCTCTTTCTCTCTCTCTCTCTCTCTCTCTCTTTCTCTCTCTCTGTAAACCTAAACCCTACCTACAAATTTGACCTTAATTTATGCATGAAAAAAGACATAACTATTTTTCTAGACTCAGAAGGGGGCCAAAGTGAAAGAAGAGTGGTTCACAATGTATAGTGCAAATCATAAAAAAAATATTATTTCAGTATCAGTTAAGTGTGCTTTCTCCACCCTTTGTATCCAATTTCAACACAGGAAGTGTAATATAGGCCAATGAATTAGGCCACCATCCCTTACCTGTGGAGCATCTGATAAGCTATCGAGTATTTCCTCTTTAGCTTTTCAAGATACTAAATGTGAGCTCTGGTTTCAAACTTGCTATTGCAGGAACCCAAAGATTTCAAAATTTCTTACTGTAAACAACAATCTTTGATTTCCACAGTAATCAAGTGTATTCTGTATGTCCTATGTTTGATTGTACAAAGTATGAAAACTGTGTGTGTGTGTGTGTGTGTGTGTGTGTGTGTGTTTAAGATATAGAGAATTTCCACTTTTACCACTTGGGAAGTTACTGTGTCCTTACTATTTGTGTAGAATGCACACAGGTCATCTCAAAATCCTTAGGTGATGGGTAGCTAAAGATGAACACTGATAGAACAACACTGATAGAAACAAATTTTAAGACTTTTAGATAATAAAATATAATCTCTTATTCCATCATATTTTCAAAGCATAATGTGAATCCCAATGCCAATAATTATTTAATATATAAATATAAAAAAGTTGGAGATCACACATATAAAATCATGTAAGTCTCTGCTATTTAATAATAATAATAATAAACTTTCACTGAGCACTTAATATTTACCATATATTGTCTGAATACTTCACATATCTTAACTCTTTTATCCAAGATGAAAAAGCTATGAAATAACTCCTATCTTTATTCTCAGGTTACAGAAAACTGAGAAAGAGAGAATGTAAGTAACTTGCTTTGACTTACATTTGAACCCAGGGAGGCAGATTCCAAAACCAATGGCTTTCAAACTATGGTCTCCCCAAAATAATTTCTGTTTTGAGGCTCTCACTTCTAGTGAATTTAGAGATAGGATCCATAAAAAGGTAGTTAATCTCAAATAAGGTTCTAATCTTGTGGAATTGATGGGCATTCAAGGGTAGGAAAAACAAAGCTCAGTGTGTGTGTGTGTGTGTGTGTGTGTGTGTGTGTGTGTGTGTGTGCATGTGTGTGTGTGTGTGTGCATGTGTGTGTGTGCATGTGTGTACACGTGCATGCATTCGCATATGTACATGCAGGCAACTGAACTGGGGCTTAACTCAAGGCCTGGCACTTGGGCTTCACTTTCTCATTCAAAGCTTGAGTCACACTTCCACTTCCATCAGGAGAAAGCAGAGATGAAATAGCTCCTTCTGTCTACCATGGACAGACAGAGAGGAAAGGCCAGGTCAGCACACAGAGAGAAAGCCTGGTCTAGACGCCATAAAGAGAGGCCTCACTAGACCAAACTACCACCACTACCTTGAACTTTCAGCCTCCAGACCTGTGAGAAAATAAATTTCTCTTCTTTTAGCCTGGCGTGGCATTTTGTTAGAGTAGACTAACCAGACGAAGGCATCAGAGCAAACCTAAGATCAAATTTTTGCTTCACCTATAAGTTCTTCTCATACTAGCAAACTTGGACCTTTTTACCCTTTCATGAGACACTAAAAGCACATGAAAAACTGAAATCCTATTGGATTTTGTCATAAATATTCATAGATATTTTTATATATACACAGTACATGTAGGTTAGGACATGTTTACTGCATTGATCTTTGCAAAAGAAGCATAAAAGCTTCTGATCAATATAAATGCAAGAGTTTCTGGTCAGATTTTTAGCATAACTAGATTTTCAGGCAATGACTCTGGAACTAAAATGGAATAAGAATGAAGACCTTAAATGGTGGCTGTTAGACTGTCCCCATTTATTAAAAATAATCACAAATCACACTACTCCTGCCAAATCCCCAGCATCCTGATCCTGTGAAATGAATTATCAGTGTCTAAAAGGTCTTTGTCAACGCTAACATCTATAAACATTTAAGTGGTATTGAGCAGATTCCATAATCTGATCTGCTTTTAACTGTGGAAATCAATGCAGTTATTAAGAAGCTATTTGAATAATTCATGTTGTAAGAGGAGACCTTCAGAGGAGCCATAATGTGTTTGTATCTTAATGGTATTTTAAATAAAGTTGTATCTTGCTATACTGCACATTTACTAAACAAGACCAATCCCCATCCATCAGTTCAGAGTCAGCGATGAGGGAAATTCTGACAGTGTCTGAATAGCTGAGCTATCTGGCTTTGATAAATACAGGAGTTAAAGGAAAGTTTCTTCACCCAGTATCTGGAGTATTTTAGAGGCAGATAGTACCTGCCTTCCCATTTACCCACTGCCTTGTTGGGTTTGACATTTTCTTGGAGATACACTTCCATGATATCATTGCAAGGTCATTCAGCCATGTTAACCAGACTAAATTCATATTCATCAGACCCAATTAAGATGTATGGGTTAAGTACCAAATGTTTAACTCTGGGTAAAGATAGACATTTGGGTCAGGCATATTTCCCTGATATTGACATCAGAAGTATCCTCACCCTTCAAAATGTTGTATGTTTCCAGTACTAAAGAATAGGAGGTGGTCCTGCTTTGTCCAATACTTGAGGCACCACAGTGACAATTCCCCCAAGTCGTGAAGCAGTTTATACCACCTCAGACCAAGTGCCTTCAGGCGATTTCCACAAAGTTCTGTTTTATGCAAAGCCCAACCTAACTTGTCTTATATCACTTTTTGGAGTTACTCAGTCAAGCAGAACCCTATTCTACCTGCTGTCTCTTCTGATACTTGGAAGCAAGTATCAGAGCTTCCTCTTCCAGCTAAGCAATCCCAGAGCCTTTACTTCTCCCATGCTCCATCCATGCCCCTGTCCACACAAATACCAATGAAAGGATCTCCAGCTGTGTACTCTTGGAAACTTCATATGTGATGAATCCTAATGGGCATGTCCAATATTAAGACTGATTTCATAATAAATTGTTTCTGTTATGAAATCAATTACAAGAGGACGGAGGCTAGAACCTTTTTACTATTGCTTAGACACCACTATTATACTCTCTCTGATCCCCAGGTCTATCTGCTTCCATCATACAACTTTCTATGTTCTCATCTTGACCATTCTCTCCAGTCCTATCACAGTTGCTGCCCTCTCCTCCTAACTGCAGCCAGGCTACACCCAGCTATTATGGTTGTAGGAAAGGTCCAAGCTTTCTCATTTCCCTAAGACCCTCTCCATATGGGTCACCCTGGCTCCTCTTCTTGAGACAACAAATGCTTCCTTGGGGCAGTCAGCCCTAGCGTACACAGGTCATCTTCTCATGGTAGACTAAGTGCTGTGAAATAATCTTCAGGCCATAGGGACACCATGAGAGTATACTTCTTATCAGACTACGGTTCAGTATGGTTGGGGTAATGTGTTCTACAGCATCCCTGAAGGACTAGGCTGCTGTCTTCTACATCTGACTCCAAGGTCACACCAGAAAAAAACAAAGAAAGATTATGAACAATAGGATGAAGGATTTCATATCTAGGCCAAAACATGGTATGAGTCACTTCTTCCCACAACCCAGTAACAGGGTTCCAAACTTACAGCAAGTGAAGCCAGGTGGTAGGGGCATTGGAGTGGCCACCCCAGTAGGGGTTTTGTTCTACAAGAAAGCTTGTGTGTACTGATCTCCATAGGACTATATTCTAAAGCAGAATATAAACACTGCCTGTACTATGACAGAATAATTTCAGGATAAAAGCACGTGCTATACAGGCTAGTAAAATTTCTTATTTATATTCCTTGTTGGAGGATAGTCATGTGACATTTTTTTTGAGACAGAGTTTCATTAGTTCTGTAGCTCACACTGGCCTCAAATTGAGTAGTTTTTGTCTTCAGCCTCCTTAGTACTGGGATTACAGCTATGTGCCACTATGCCCATCTCAGCAATGTAACTTTCATTTTACATTGATAGTAGGTATCACAAGATTCTTCTGCTTTAAGGTGTCCATAAATGGATTAATGAATGAGTTCCTTCTGTTATTTTACTATGCTTAACTAGACAGCTAAAACATTACTTGAAGATCCAAAGATCAAGATGTACAAGAGCCTGGCTCCTCTGAGTACTACAGTTCAAGAGATGCTACAACGTCTCTTAGAGTGGACTGGATGATGCCTTTGACAAGCACAGCAAAGCTGAAACCACCTCCTTTTTGAATGGGTTTGATTTATCATGGAATACTTAGCACTCACATGCTTAGAAAGTGTGAGTGAGTGAATGCAAAACACTTGAAAGTATCTTCATAAAGAGATTAATCAAACTACAGTCTATTAAGTTTAATTTCATGCCCCAAAGTAACAAAATTTAATAGGCTAAACCATACAAGCCATGTAATACCAACAGAGAGACACTCTGACTTAGAGCTTACGACTATTATATTTATGACATTTTCTTTTGTTTTTGTTTTACAATATTCCTTGGACTTACACACTATTCTTTCCATAGTCTGTGTTCTAATAAATCTTTAGGCTGAGTGTACAGAGAGTTGAATTAGGTTTTAAATAAAGTGAAATCACGTAACTGCTTGGATTTGACAACTACTAACCCAGTTTTAGCAGTGGTCATTTCTTTGAAGACACAGAAAGAAAGCCTATTCCTTTGGATCAACTGAGATGTCATAAGGAAACTGAAGAGTCAGGAAAGGCTGTCTTCCTTTTCCAGTCTATAAATAAACAGGAAGGCAAAGATAAAGACCAATGTTGTTCCCAAGCGTGTTTTGAAACAGTGTGTTGACCTGACTTAAATATCTTATTTAATGCTGCGACTATTTTTTGTTACAAAAACAAAACTCTAATGTCTAAAACTAGAGAGAGAAAAAAATCAAAACATGCCTTTTTCCTGACATTTTGTATTGACTAGTTGAAAAAAAAAGTCTTAGGATTCTTCAAATTGATTTGCTTATATCAAGCCAATTTCAAAGTTTGCTCTGTGGATGTTAGTGTACTTTCATTTTCAATGAACTGGGTAAAAGGAGAGAGTTCATCTTCCAGTGCCTTCATGTTTTCATCTCCCTGGATAAATAGAAAAGAAACAAGTCCAAAAAATAATCCAGAATAGCATCCTTTGGATGTACAGGTGTAACTTACATTGGAATTGAAATATCAATAATGTTTCATTTGGTAGTAAAGTATTTTTTATCAACCATATTCAAATGTCTTATAAATCTAGTGTTGAGACCCCAAATAAAAATAAAAGTTAAAATGAATCAAAGTCTTACAGTTTTCTTTGTATGATTTTCATCTAAGATATTTTCAAATTATATAACTTTAGTGCAAACCAGGTGGGTCAAACCTGAACAAAAGCATACCCGAACCCCCTAAAACAGATTGCTCAGAGAATCTGAATGTCAGTGATGGATGGCCCCGGAGTCCATGTCATGTGTATTGTTGTAGGAATGAGACTTAGTGCAAGACCCAGAAAATCTGGTAAGATAATGAGAAGGTTTTGTGGGATTATGGAAACTAGATGAGATGGGAATGAAAGAGAAGGATTTTTATCTAGAGGTCTCTGTACCCCAGGGAACCCTAATGTTCTTATCTCAACGTAGCCCTATTAAGGTTAGACAAGTATTTCCTTTAGGTGGATGCTTTTGCCAAGACAGTGTGTGACAAGCTTAGACTGACTGTAGTATAGAAGTGTGATCGTGTCAAGCAGCTGATGAAGAACCCCATTACATTCCAAATAATCACAAAGTAAAGCATCAGAGAGTATTGCAGGGAAAATAATGACACAGAACCCATCCTCACTTGGCTTACAGTTTAGCAGGGAAGATGTGCGTTCAGAAACAAACACTAATAAGATAAAGTCTCCCACAGAAAATGAGATCACCCTATAGAGGTTCCTAACTTTGATGGTAGGGTTGGGGGGGGGGTAGACAACAATTCCTGGGGAAGCGGTATTTTTTATATTTATTCAGTCACTGTAGTATTAACTTCATGTGCACAATGGGGTGACTATGGGTCCTACCATAGAGGACTCTTGTAGGGATTTGATAAGAAATGAAAATATTAAACACAGTGACAAGCTTTGGATACTGTACTAATAGATATTTCTGTAATTATTCATGTAATATAAATTTTTCGACCACTATTTTATTGTCTGGAAGAGAAGAATAGAAGCTAACAAGGAGGAGGCAGAGAGACAGCAGGAGGACCTGCTCTAGACAGAGGAAAAGACATATGCCAAGAGTCTTGAAACAGAAGTTTGTGGGATGTCTGGATGGAAAGAATTGGGGCTGGCAAAAATGAAATAAAATAAAGGGAGTTCTCCAGAAGAGAAAATCTTTCTAGATTCTTTCCAGAATTTCCTCCTCTTACACTAATCATCCCAGAAACATTTTTCTTTGACTGTTTTTCCTTCTTTAAACTATATTGTGGTCTTTATTTTCCTTATTAAATTTTCCGCGTTTTCCAAAGCTTCTCTTCTAATCACGTGGTAATTCCATAATTTAAAATATATATATTTAAAAAATAGAAATCCCTTCATTATTGCCCACCCTTCCTTTGTGCAAGGCATGGCTTTTATTCAAGGCCTGCATATCACTTCCTGCTCATATAAGGACTCATTGCAAACACTTCATTAAAGAGCTGCCTGAGAAATGTCTTCAAGTGGAACACCAACACAATATTTCCATCACACAGGTCTGCTCAGCCACAAGCTGAAATGTTTTATAGATTCCTCTTCCTTACAAATCACAGCCAAGCTCCTGGGTAAAACTGCCCATATGGTCTAGGACCAAAGCCTGGGCATAACTCCAGTGTCACTTCCGGCCACTCCTCTCTCTACAAACCCCCTCCAAGTCACACAGAACTTCTTTTGATATCTCCACATGGCAGATATTCTGATGCCCCTTTACTTTAGTTCATTTTAATTTTCATGCCAAGAACTGCCTTCCAATGTCATACAACCAGCAAATTCCAACTCTTCCTTCCGAACCTGATAAGCTTTAAGGTCCTTTCTTCAGTGAAAGTTGTCCCTATTGTATCCAGCAAGGCCACAAATTGATCCCCTGCCCCTGGGAGCCATTTCCTATGTAAGACTCTTTGTATCATGCTCCAGAGAGTTACAGAAATTCTTATCCCTGCTTATATTATGGATTTTATCACAGCAGAGCTGTATCAACTCAACCTTTGTTTGTTGCTGTGGTCTGGCTCCTAACTCATAAATGTCTTCATTTTGCTATTCATATGAAGAAAAAACTAGAATGGTTTGTTTGGGGAAAAATCTCATGGGATATACACTGTTTAAGATAGACATTGAAAAGACAGAAAGTTGACACACAGTTCCAATTATTTCCTCTTTTCCTGCAATATATATTAGTGTTGACCTATTCAGCACTTGGTTTTCAATTTCTGTTTTCCAGGTACTGAGTGAGGCACTCAGTCTACAACTATAAGTCAGAAACATACAAATAGATGTGTATTTATAATCTGTAATAAATGTCATGCAGAAAAGGAACTGAAGACCAGGTAAGGAGGACAAAGTTTGAGGAAAAACTTTGGCAATAAGAAGTGACAAGTGAGGAAGAATTAACCATTGTGGGAGAGGGGGAGGAGACAGAGGAGACACATTCACAGAGAAGGAAAATATTCTTGAAGGTCCTGAGGCAGGAGGGAGATTGGCACACCTGGGAAAGTATGGACATTCCTATCAGCTTGCAACCTGGAGGGGAGGGGCGCTATGCCAGCTAGAGCACTTTCTTTGGAGGGCATGTATAAGTCACTAGAGCTGGGGTGTGGTAAAGTGATAGGACTTATTGATCCTTTTTTGAGCATGAGGAATGAAAAATATTCATAGGTAAAATTACTAATGAGATGGAAAAGTTCTGTATTTGATTATTCTTTTTTTCTTTTTCTTTTCCTTTTCCTTTTTTTTTTTTTTTTTTGTTGGTCATAGGGCTTGAACTCTGGGCCTGGGTGCTGTCCCTCAGCTCTTCAGTTCAAGGCCAGTGCTCTACTTAAGCCACAGTGCCACTTCTGGTTTTCTGGTGGTTTATTGGAGAAAAATGTCTCATGGATTTTCCTGCCCTGGCTGGCTTTGAACCATGATCCTCAGAACTCAGCCTCCTGAGTAGCTAGGATTACAGGCGTGAGCGACTGGCACCAGCTATATTTGATTTTTCTAAATGTTTAGAATACTAGGTAGTTGAACATCCATCAATCAAATATTATATTCATTAGCTTCTGATAATTTTTAAAAGTTCAATACAAACTAGCTCTCTGCTCTTGTTTCCTTGAATAACGTACTTGAAGCACATAAAGTTACAATGCTGATCATGGTTCTTGTGAAACCACTATACACAAAGTTTGTTTTTTTTTAAATTTTATTTTAAATTTTATTTTTTTTGTGAACGTACTGTACAGAGGGGTTACAATTACATGGGTAGGATAATGCGTACATTTCTTATCAAGCATTGCAGCCTCCTCCTTTGTTTACCCTTCACATCCCTTTATACACAAAGTTTTAATCTGAGCTCTCATTCCAAAGAGTTTATAATCTTCTTGTCAAGATAAAGCCAGTATCTGATGCTGATTGAAATCCAAAGTTTTCATACATACATACATACATATATATAATACATATATATGTATATATTATTGTAAAGCTACTGTATGGAGGGGTTACAGTTACATAAGTAAGGTAATGAGTACATTTCTTATCAATCATTATTACTCCCTCCTTTGTTCTTCCCCTACCATCCCTTCCCTCCCTACCTCCCCAACTCTTCCCTCCTCCCCCCAAGTTGTAAAGTTTGTTTTCAACATAATGTCTTGAACATCTCATGTTACAATGGGTCAACCTGTATCCTTGTTAGACATTTTGTGATTTCCTTTTCCCTCCCCAAAGTAGAAAAATGTATGTACAAGATACAGGGCACTGTAATCAAACATAATGACAACAGAGGTTATACCATGGGGGAAGAACATACAAAAGAAACAAAAAACATCACATAGTACATTAAAAACAACAGTGACTAAGATAAAAACCTCTTGTGTCTCTATCTTGGGTTCTTTTCGTTTAGTATCATCTTATGTGGTCATATGTCAATAAAGCTGGGGTTTTTTTGGTTGTGGGGGAGGCAATCCTAGGGCTTGAACTCAGGGCCTGGGCACTGTCCCTGAGCTTCTTTTTGCTCAAGGCTAACATTCTACCACTTGAGCCACAGTGCCACTTCTGGCTTTTTCTATTTATGTGGTACTGAGGAATCAAACCCAGGGCTTCATGCATGGAAGGCAAGCATGCTAACACTAAGCCACATTCCCAGCCCTTATATGTTCATATGTACGTATCTTTTGACCTTTTCTACTTGCTTGGTAAAATTATCCTAGACATATACTAGTTATTGCAAATAAGGGAAACCATGGGACCTATGTTTCTTTGGGTCTGGCTTACTTCACTTAATGTAATTTTTTCCAAATCTTTCTATTTCCTAACAAATGGGGCAGTGTCATTCTTTCTGATGGAGGCATAGAATTCCACTGTGTGTGTGTGTGTGTGTGTGTGTGTGTGTGTGTGTACACAGTGGAATCAAATATATATATATTTTTTCTTGATCCATATTTTCTTGATCCATTCATCTACTAAGGGGCATCTATCTGGGTTGGTTCCATATCTTAGCTATGGTGAACAATGCTCTGTTGAACATACTTGTGCTGGTTTTAACTGTAGTTGAGAGGCCTTTCCCACCTGAGCTGAGGCTTTATCAATGATATAAAGAAACAGTTAAGACAGCTCTTGTTTGTTTGTTTAGAAATGTCATAATCTTTCTCTGTTGGGAATGAATTCACTCAAGTTACCATTACAACACAAAGGAGATAGAAAGTAGTATTATTTTTAGAATGCTCTTGTGATGTTTTCATAAGCCAGAAGACATGTCCCAACCAGAAAAGGGAAAAAGGAAAAAGTGGGAAACATAGTTGGAAATCTCACAGAGTTTTAAAGAGCACATAGCTAGCTGTCCACTGCAGGGCCTGGCTCTGTTGTATGATCCTATTCACCACGGGGGATAGGAAAGTTGTGAGTCTGCTTGGAGATAACACCAAAGACAAGCCCAACAACCAGCTAAAATCCGGAGAAATTTTTTATCCACCACAAACCTTTCCTAAGCTTTTATATGGCCAGTGATTTATCTATAATAAAGAGAATGATGGATGTCATTAGCAAACAAGACCAAATAAGTGCAAGGGAACCAGTGCAAAAGGAGTAGACTCTATTGGTTTCATAAAGAAAAACTACAAAAAGGGAAAGATGGTAGTAAGTTATAACACTGAGAATAACAAGAGAAAAAACAAAAGCTAATGTACTTAGCCCAACGTACATATTAGAACTGTACATAATGCTTTCCATGGCTTATTTGACTTAAACTTTTTACCAACTCTACAGTAAGAAATATTTGTATTCCTTTAAGAGGAGGAAACAGCAGTCAGATGCAGGATAGGGAAGCTAGAAGTGAAGGTAAGGTTAGCTTTGTTTAACTGGAACTTGTGCAAATGAATTTTACGTAAGTTTTTCTTGTAGTTTTTTTAAATATTATAACTGAGATATTAAATAAAATATAACATGATCTGTTATATTAATCCTTTTAGTAAAACGTTTCCTAAGTCATATTTTAGATTTCCCCTCTTTCTTGAACACAGTAACCAGCATTCTAAGCATCCATAAAGTTCTCTTAATCATTCACAATAGACTATGCATAACTTTAAAACATTTATTGTCAAGTTCTGTTATAAAATGGCTTAAGAGCTACCGAGATCCATAGGACTGCTATGTCTACACCACGTGGAAGAGGAATGCTCTCAGACTTGCTCCTGGTTTTTAATTTTGACTGTCTGTGCCCTTACTGCTAGACTCCCATCTCTCACTGTCAGGATACTCAGTTCCACAACAATCAGCTTCCCCTTCCTCCAATTTGGCTGTGTCACCAACTCTTCTGGCAGTATCCTCTGCTGATGAAGTTCCAATCTGATCAGTTCAGCTCATTTTGATAAGTTCTATTTTCACCTCTACTCATTCTCTGTGGGCAAGTTCATCAATAATAGAGCCATACTGCCAAATCAAAAACACACGTACTTCATCTGGTCAGATCTGAGGTCTCTGTACAGAGATTGAGAAGACTGTAGTCATGTGCATCAGTGGCAGTATCATCTTTCCTGGGAGTGCATGTCAGTGGTGGAGTGTGTGCCGAGTGAACATGCATGAGGCCATGGGTTCAAGCCCCAGGACCAAAGGAAATGGTGGAGAGGAGGCCTCTCAGATTTTCACAGCTAGCAAGTAGCCAGCTGGGATTTGAACTGGTCTATCCTCCACCACAGAAGGATAGACGCAAACTAATCATTTGGCATAATAATAATGGCTGTGAGAAACAGTCTGGACTTTTTCTAAGTAGACAACATACAATATGTGATCAGCTGAATGGCAGTGCCCATGCATTAACAGACACCACCCTGAGGTTACACTTCCCTTTTCTGGGGAAGCTTCTCAGGGATTTCCTGGCATTCTTCCTGGCACTCTTGAGGCAGATTATTACACACAAATTTAAAAAAATGCCAAGAAACAAAGGGTTCTATAACATACGTTAAATACCTTTTCAAATTAAAATAGTTCTAGCATCGATTTTTATTTATCATTGCACAAAAACCTTGAGTGATCGTCTTATCCAAAAATTCTGTTATCTCTCTCATTTAAACCTGATTCTATTTCAGCCTGGTTGTCCAAAGTCATTTATTTGTTTAACCAGTATATGTTTAACTAAGTATTTGTTTTAGTAAGTAGATACTTTGTGCTATGGAGACTCTAGGTATTATGCAAGATGGCAGAGAAAGTGGTAACAAATCTTAGATATTTACTTATATATTCAGTGATCGTAACTGTATTGACATGACCTGTATTTACTCACTGTGACTGGAGCATTAATGGTGGTAACTCTAAGCTGAACTGTTGTTAATGTTAATGTATGACAAAAAAGGCAATTAGGCCATCTGAAAATATTAGGTCTCATCTCCAAAGCTGTATCTTACCTGAACAACAGGGCTGTTTAGATGATGGAGATGAAATGATCCATATGTTTAAAAAAGTAGATTCAAAGCTGTGCTGGTGGCTCACACCTATAATCCTAGCTACTCAAAATGCTGAGATCTGAGGATCATGTTCAAATCCAGATCAGAAAGGAAAGTCTGTGAGACTCTTATCTCCAATTAAATTTTTTTTTGAGTCGGTCATGGGGCTTGAACTCTGGGCCTGGGCGCTGTCCCTGTGCTCTTCAGCTCAAGGCGAGCACTCTATCACTTGAACCACAGCGCCACTTCCTCTTATCTCCAATTAAACACGCAAAAGCCAGAAGTAGAGCTGTGGGCTGTGGCTCAAGTGGTAGAGCACTAGCCAGAACACAGAAGATCAGAGACAGGGCTAAGGCCCCAGGACTGGAACACACACACACACACACACACACACACACACACACACACACACACACACACACACACACACACAAATGTAGATTCAGAAATTTGACGTAAAAGTTATTATAGAGGACAAACTCTATCAAAGACTATTTTATTCTCAATGTACTTATATTTAAAGTTACTTAGATCACTACATAAATGAGAGAAATCATCACATGACAAAATCCAATTGGAAACTTCCTGTGACCTATAGTAAGAGATGTCGGTGACCTCTCTGGCTTCTGGATCTCAGAACACACACTGCCTGAAAGACATCTTCAGAGAAACTTAAATACAAAGTACAGGAATGGATATTATGTGCACAGCATGGTGGAGAAGTGGCTTACTGGAAGGATCAGGCTTTCATGCTGCTTTCCCTTTGGGATCATGATCTTTATGTGCTGCTTTGATCTCTTCTAAACCACCATGCAGAAATGTCCAAGCAAAACAAAACAAAACAAAAAACAAATACTAAAACCATCTCCATCTAGAGAGTTAATTGAATTTTTGGATAAGATGATCACCCAAGTTTTTTGTGTAATGATAAATAAAAATTGATGCTAGAACTATTTTAATTTGAAAAGGTGTTTAACATATGTTATAGAACCTTTTGATTCTTGGCATGTTCTTTTACTTGTGTGTAATAATCTGCATCAAGACAGCTCTGTTGTTCAAGTAACATACAGATTTGGAGATGAGATCTATTACTTTCAGATGGCCTAATTTCTTTTTGTAATACAATCATGTTAAAGACTGTTGAGCTCAGAGTTGCCACCACTAATGTTCCAAATACTACAGTTAACAGAGTATCAAACCACGTGACATGGTTTCCGTTCATATAGACTGAAGCTTACCTAACACTGGCATATTTATTCCCATTTCCCACATGTACCTACTATTTCTCAGCTGTTAAATTGTTTTCTCCCTTGAAAAAGAAAAAAAAAGAAGAGTCTGGTTGGCTCCCCAAGCACATAACATTTAATTCCATCTTAGAAAAATCAACAGGATAGCACACAAAGCTCTGCTATTCTTTGGAATCCCAAGATTTACATGTAAATATTTCTCCTTGATCCTTAGTGATCTTTTTAATAGCTAAAATGCTTAAAAGATTAAATATATTTCAAGGAAAATTTTAAACCCTTATTTCTTAATGGCAGAGTCCAAAATACTGAAAATGATACCCACGCTAATAATTGTGGCAATTTCAAACAGAAGTCTGAATCAACATAAGCATTACATTTCTGACATATTTCTAAAAGAAATAAAAAGGATTTTTTCTTCTCCTTGTTTGCCATTTTTCACTGTGAACCCAAATCATATATTATTTCACATATCATACAGTTAATCGCATTGCCTCCAGTAACCAGTGAGTATTTATGACCAAAGTTCTTAATAAATAATTTAGCTCACTTTTCCATTACTTGGAAAGCCATGTTTCAGAATGGTGTCTGACACTAATACTCCCCGCATCACTACATTACTAAATAGATGAACTGAGGCCTAATGCACATATCTTCTTCCTAACAGATTGGCTCATCGATTGAACCCAATGTGCACAAAAGTATGTTTTAGGAGAGATGAACTTCCCCTACACAGCACTTTCCTGCATGCCTAAGCTTGCTGAGCCATGGGAGGATTTATGGCTTTCTCTACCCCAGCAACATTCATTGGGAAGAATTTCTAATTCTCCTCTAACACACAATTAAATCCATTAACCTTGTAGATAAGTTAAAACACACCTTTGGGAACACAGATAGTAGATACTTCCTAAAGCAGAGGAATGACTTCACTCCTCCCCCAGCTGGCCCTCCCTTACCTAAACCAAGGCAGTCAAGGTCAATGCCCTGCTTCTGGTCATCAATTTGGGAAGGCATCTGCTTTTCTGTGGGGAATACAAAATTGAAGTCACTTAATAACTCTGAAACTTACCAAGTCAAAGAAGCAGGAGGAGCCAGAGTTGGTGGACAAATCTATGAGTCTTCTACACTTAGCATGTCAATAGGTGGTAAGGAAATCTATGCTGGCCTCTCTCTCTCTCTCTCTCTCTCTCTCTCTCTCTCTCTCTCTCTCTCTCTCTCTCTCTCACACACACACACACACACACACACACACACACACACACACACACAAACTTCCAACAGAACTTTGCACATTATACTCTATTCAATACTGACACCAGCTCTGGCACTCGGTTCAGAAGTCTCTCCTTAGATCAGAATAGGGACAGCTGGCTACCAGCCAGTGATGTATAGCCAAAGGTTATCTGCTGGCCAGTTACAAGGGAGAGAAAATTCTGGAGCTGCTACTGCATAACACTGTCCATCCTCTTTTCTGTCAGAGGACACCATACAACCCACTGTGCTTTTATCTTTCCTCTTTGGTGGATTTGCTCCCTTTTAATGCTGCACTCACCTTACTCTGGTACCTCTATTACAGCAATAGCATTGAGTGGCTCTGAGGTGGGAGGAAGGAAGTGCATTTCTCTCTAGTCATGGGATCCTTGAGCAATGCCCTTTCCATGACCTTGTCAGACCTTCCTGAAGATATACAGCATCCTCTTGTCTTCCTAGTTCTTCAAGCAGTCTACTATAGTACAAGTTAAGTGAGCAATAAAGCTTAACATTAGCTGCCTTAGAAAACATGCTTTTTTTTATTTTTAAACCAGTAATAATGCTTTGATGAGAAGAAGAATAAAGTCCAAATAGTGGCATTGTAACCTTCAGAGTGAGGCAGAGTAGATGTATCCTTATTGGATGTTCTAGAAGCTACCTTACCCCAACACAAGGTAAGTGGAAGAACCAGGTCTCTCTCCTTTTACTTTTGCAAAGTCCGCACATTTTTTCACCTAGGGGTCAAAGCCTATGCCCCCATCAGCTCTAGCAAGGAAATAGTGGAAGCCAGTCCTGCCTCTGGAGCATGTTATGGCCATGGCATATGCTCAGGGCTATAAAGATAGTGGAAGACGCCCTGCCTGGGTCATCCATCACTGCTACTCAAGCCCTTCCTGCATGAGTTATAACCTCCTTTTTGTACTGCTCTCTACTCCATTAGGCTCATGCCAGTATTCACCAACAGCAAACCCCTCAGAAATGCTTCACAAATACAAATGTCTGTTAAAAAATAGCAAGAGGGAATTTAATTTCTCTTGAAGCTGCTAGTTATTTTCTTTAAGGCATTCACCATGTTACCATTTGCTTAGCTGTAAGAACAATCCCTTGAAAGACTTGGAAAAAATTATATTAAGTGAAGTAAGCCAGGCCCAAAGAAACATAGGTCCCATGATTTCCTTTGTTTGCAATAACTAGTACATGTGTAGGACAAGCAGAAAAGGTCAAAAGCTATGTATATAAGACCATATAAGATGATGTTAAGCGAAATGAACCCCAAGATAGGGACACAAATATCTTTTTTTCTTGCTATTGTTTCTAATGTATTTATAATGTATAATATCATATTTGTTTCTTTGTATGTTCCTCCCCCACGGTATAACCCCTGTTTTCACTATATTTGATGTCAGTACCCTGCATCTTATATATACACTTCTCTAATTCGGGGAGGGGAAGGGAAAAAAACAAAATGCTTAAATAGGGATACAGGTTGACCCACTGTAACAATGAGATGTACAAAACACTATGTTGAAATGAACTTTACAACTTAGGTGGGGTGGGTAGTTGTGGAGGTGGGAAGGAAGGGATGGTAGGGGGAAAACAAAGGAGGAGGCAACAATGCTCAATAGGAAATGTACTCATTACCTTGCTCATGTAACTGTAACCCCTCTGTACAGTATTTTTCCAATAAAAATGTATTTTTTAAAAAAAGAACAATCCCTTGGTCTGGTAGGCAGCTGGATGGAATCATTACTGCTATCTTCTTTAACAATTTCAGTCAATATTCAGTTTTCTGATGATGAAAGGCAAGTGGTAGAGCAGATGAACCTACAGCAAAGGTGTGCATGAAGGTTCATAGTACTGCTATTACCTAGAAGATGTTTTGCATTCTCTTCACCCATCAAGTTGTTGTCCAAGCTCTCTTCTGCCTAACCCAGTGGGCTCTAAACTCGAATGTGCATCACACTCCTGAGGGGATAAGATGGAGGATTGAGGGCAAAGTCTGCAAGTGGTCAGACAGCACGCAGTGAGATGAAGGAAACAGTTTGGTTTCTGCCAGTAATCACAGGTAACTGACAGGTAGACACTCAAGAGTTTGTCTGTATTTTATGCATCCTGATTTCACACATTTAGTAAGTATTACAATGAACTGACACAGACAGGATTCTGGCCCTCTGCCCTGACATACTATGTCTGTCCAGAATTTTGTATAGCATCCCAGGAAGATCTTGTCTTGGTTTATCATTTAACATAATGTATTGCATAGCACTGGTCGGGTAGGAAATGAAGGGGCTAAAGAAAGAAAATAGGTGGCTATTGCAATGCTAGGTCAGTGAGGTTACCCTAAAACTAGTTAGTTTTATGGGGGAGGTCCTGGGGTGTAGCTCTGTGGTAAAACATGCCTAGCATGTGTGAAGACTTGCCCAAGTTCCATCTCTAGCACCACAAAACAACAGCAAAAGCTATGTGGATTTTGAGACTCTACTACTGGGTACATAGAAAACATCATCTATCTTAACAATAACAGTATTATGACACAAGATAAGGAACATCATATTAGCCACATTCACTTGTAGATTTAGAAGGACATCTCAGCTGAAAAATAAACCCTCAATGAATGGAAATGATGTAAGTTTATAAGGCAGAGCCTCATTCTCCTTCTCCCTCTCCCTCTCCCTCCCTTCCTCTTCCCCCTCCCCCCCACCTCTGTAACACATGACAAGATAGACTTTTCCTGAGGAGTGAAGAAGAAAACCAAATTCATTGTTAGGAGGAGAACAGAAAAAAAGCCCAATGTGGTCCATAAAATTACAAAATTAATCCAAAAGGTTGTTCAGAATAATCCGCAAGAGTTAAATCTAATAACCACAGAAGCTGGTTCTCACTTAATACAGAACCTCTAATGCATACTTACCCAAAAATCAGTTTGGCCAGTTCAAGGCTAACTATTTAGTGGTGAAAAATGATTGTTGTGTGGTCCTTTCAACAGGCTGTTACTGGGAGATTTAGCCCCACCTCCTTTACAACCAAATGGGCCCTCCATGGGTTCCATAGCAACCTCAAAAGCAAACCATTTTTTTAAACTTAGTGTCTCCTATTTCATTCCATGCTGTTCCCTTCCATGTTACCCACAAGTGTTGTTTTTTTTTTTTTTTTTTGTATTATGCTGTCTGCCTTTCTCTAAGGTTATGAAAAGAAATTTTAATTGTGAGAATTTAAATAGTACTTAAACTACCTACTATGGTCTTATATAAAAAGTCCCAGATTTTACTAACTAAATATTGCATCCTCTTTGACAATATGCGAAGTTCAAGTGCTTTCATGCTTGCCAGTGGGAGGATAACTCAAGACAGCAAGTTCAGAAGTAACATCCACTCCACTCCACTCACCTGTTGACATGTCTCAGAGAAGATCCTGAACATGTGCAGAGACCACACATGCCAGTCACTGAAATATACCTGTCATTATGTAACACAAAAAACCAGTAACAGCCCATGTATGCATCAAAAAGTCAACAGGTAAATAATGCAAGAGTTTTTTTAACTATGTTTTTGCAGCATTATTTAGCATAGCTAAGATATGGAACCAACCCAGATGCCCCTCAGTAGATGAATGGATCAAGAAAATGTGGTATATATACACAATGGAATTCTATGCCTCCATCAGAAAGAATGACATTGCCCCATTTGTTAGGAAATGGAAAGACTTGGAAAAAATTATATTAAGTGAAGTAAGCCAGGCCCAAAGAAACATAGGTCCCATGCTTTCCCTTATTTGCAATAACTAGGATATGTCTGAGACAAGCAGAAATGTTCAGATAAGTTGATGTTGGGTGAAATGAACCCCAAGTTAAGAACTCAAATGTTTTTTTCTTTCTTGCTATTGTGTCTAACATATTTATAAGATATTTCTTTGTTGCTTTGTATGTCCCTCCCCCATGGTATAACCCCTGTTTTCACTGTATTTGATGTTGGTATAATTTGTGGAGGGGAAGGGAAAAAACAAATTGTTTAAATGGGGATACAGGTGGACCCATTGCACTAATGAGATGTACAAGATGTTAAGTCGAAAATGAACTTTACAGCTTTGGAGTGGGGAGGGAGGAAGGAAAAGGGAGAGATGGGAAGGGATAAGAAGGGAAACAAAAGGGGAGCCAACAATGCTTGATAAGAAACGTACTCATTACCTTGTTCATGTAATTGTAACCCCTCTGTAGGTATTTTCACAATAAAAAAATGCAAGAGTTTTTAAACAATGACTCAGCAGTAAAATGAATATACATATGTAATAGCACAGACATTTCTTAGAAACAATGTTAAATGAGCAAATTTGAAAGACATCGAGTACAAAATCACTGGAAATTAAAAATGCAGCGGGGAGCTGGACAAGGTGGTTCATTCCTGTACTCGTAGCTACTGGGAGGAGGAGAACTGGAGGTGGAGATTGGATACCTCCTGGAGGCTGGCCCAGGCAAAAACTCAACCAATAAAAAGCTGGGCATGATAGTGTGTACCTGTCATCCCAGCTACATGGGAAGGGTAAATAGGAAAATCTCAATCCAGGCATAAATAAGAGACCCTATTTGGAAAATGAAGAAAATAAAAAAGCCTGGGGAGTATGGCTCATGTGGTACAGAAACACCCTAACAAATACAGGGGGAGGAGGGGCTGAGTTCAAATCACACACACACACACACACACACACACACACACACACACACACACACACACACACACACACCAAACGTGGCTTGATGTGGTGGCTCACACCTATGAACCTCATACTACTTGTGAAGTAGAGATCACAAGAATTGTGATCAACCCCAGGAAAAACATATTGCCATCTCAATCAATAGCTGCAGTTGGTGCCAGGCATCTATTGTCTGGGCTTTTCAAGAAGTATAAATAGGACGATTGCTGTTCAAGTTACCACCTGAGCAGAAATGGAACACTATTAAGCAAAAAGGATTAGAGTTACAGCTTAATTTATAAAATGCTTGCCTAGAACACAGAAGAGCCTGAGTTAAAATCCCAGTACCACTGAGGAGGAAGAGGAGGAAGAGAAAGGAAGAGGAGAAAAGGGAGGAAGAGGAGAAAAGGGAGGAAGAGGAGGAGGGGGAATGGAGAAGAAGAAGAAAAAAGGAAGTGGCTAAGAAGAAGCTAAGAAGAAGACAAAAAGACAAGAAGAAATACAAAATGTGATGCTATATATTTTTAAAACTCTATATGAAAACATAGGAAAGTAGAAATATGTTGGTTATACTGAAAACATCTGATGACAAGTCTGTGTGGAAGAAACAAAAACAATATTTGGTTTATTTTATTTTATTTTATTTTTTGGGTCCGGTCGTGGGGCCTGAACTCTGGGCCTGGGCGCTGCCCCTCAGCTCTTCAGCTCAAGGCTAGCACTCTACCATTTGAGCCACAGCGCCACTTCCGGCTTTTTTCTTTTTGCTTATGTGGTGCTGAGGAAGCGAACTCAGGGCCTCATGCATGCAAGGCAAGCACTGTACCCACTGAGCCAGTTAAAAAGCAAAATATAAAACCTGTAAGGCCAGTGCATTCAGCTGTTATTACTTTAGGGTGGATACATAGGTATTTCATCATTATCTGCAGGCATTTTTTAATAGTGCAGCACTGAAAACTGCATAAACTCAGTAAAAAACTCACATTTTCTTAAATTAATTAAATTGCCCATCTACTCATTCATTCAGTAAGTATTTGTGGAACATATCCTAAGCAATCCTGAGCAATGAAAAGTTTGAAAATACTTATTCCCTTGCAAGGTTTATGCAAAATGGACCCATTCCTATTTTGGAATCTTGTCATATTCGATAGCATAGGTTTATAAATACAGTAAAAAAAAGATTTCTACTAAATGTGAAGTTGTACAAAAGTAGCTGTGTGTTGCTTCTTTATAGAATAGCATGATATTACAGTTCAAAAAATTATTAATATGTATCTTTATCTTCTTGCCATGAGTTTTTAAATGGCATTTAAGTAAATGACTTTTGAAGATATTCCAAAATGAAATATTATCAAATAGATAGTTATAACAACTAAACGTCAAATATGCTGATCACTCTTTGAAGGTTTTCCAAGGAGACAAATTAATTGGCCTGCCTAAAAACGATATGTGATATAGTGAAACTTGAATAATTTGCTCTACAACACTGCTTCAACATGTTATGATTCAATTCCCCAGAAATTCAAAACTAAAAATCTTGTCTTGTTTCTGCTAAGATAGTATTGTAGTCTTTCCACAACAAGTATATATCACCAACAATACCGAAAAATTCAGGTCCCAATAATGCACATATGATTGCTTTTGGCCAACTCAGTCTTACACTCTTCACTCAACTTTTTCATTTAAATAAATGATTAAAATTATTGTTTGGTCATCATCATTCCAAGGATAAGAATCAATTCACAACTGATAGCAGGAGTAAGGAATTCCAGTTATGGAATCAGTAAACCAGATTTGGCTCAAGAACTAAGACTGGTGGTTTGGGAAAAGGAAGGTGTATTCCTGCCATTCTCAGTACCTTCTGTTGAAGATATGATAATTAAGATCACAATAGGAACTTTAGGAAGAAGAAACAAAAGGCCAACTAAAGAAATTAGAAGTCAGATGTGATGTCATATGATTATAATCCCAGAAAGGGATATGCTTGTAAGGCCGAAGCAGGAATATTATGAGTTGTAGGTCAGCCTGAGCTAAATGGAATTGTGAAAAATAAGAAGGAAGGGGAAGACAGTGGAGTAGAGGAGCAAGTATACCCTAGGAGGGTATTACATCATAAGCACAATATACACCACACACTTATACTTCTAGAATTCCCAGCTTTATCTACTTATTATATTATCTAGCTTAATGAGCTTCCTGTCGTGGTCTAAGACATATCAGAAAAGTTATTAGCCTAAAATGTATTTAGTTATTACTATCATGGTATATTTGTGTTCAGAGTGTTGTTATATTTTTACTGCAACTTATTGCCATCCAAAATGACTTATATTATATCTGTCAATCACACCTATAAAAATGAAAACTTCTAACATCATTTTATGACATTATATTCAATAAGCTATATTATAATGACATCCTAAAGATTCTCAGAATATAACAAAATGTAAATATAAAATATTGGTTATTTCAACTGATGTCTTGCTTAAAAAGGAAAAATTCCTCTAGATTAGATATCCATGAGAAAATGAGAGGACAAAGAACCTATCAGGCTAATTTTTGGAATTTTTAAATTTGAGAATTGAACAGCAGGAAGCTCAGCTCTTGTATTTGTCTGAAACATTCATTTTTCAAATGTAACACACAAATACACACACACACACACACACACACACACACACACTCATACACAAAACCACCATAACACAACAGAATGAAATGCACATTTGAAGCTCCAGAGTCTTCACTCACAATGTGTCTCTGCAAGAAAAACTGCATGCAAATTAACTCATTATAGAAAAACACTCTCAAATTCCACCGGGGCCAGTTCACGTTGACACATCGCATCATTCTCTCATGGCATTTGCAGTCTCTTTTCCACATTCACCCTCTTTTACAAGCCTCTTTTCCATCTGCCAAAGAAGCTGGATCCAGCGCTTCTCGTCTGGGCTTTTCTCGTCTCCCGGGCTCTTTCTATCACCACAGTCCCGACTCCAGGCTTTGGTGAACTCTGCCCACAGTATGTATGTTTGGACACCAAGCCTCTGATAGATCTCAGGTCCCTGGTTACAGTTGTTGCACGATGGACAAGACCTCATAAGAATCGCAATTTATTAGAACACTATCTAGTTTCTCATTCTGGTACCACCTCCCCAGAGACCCTTTCTCTTTAGTGTATCAATAACTTCAGCCTTTATTATCTGAACCTCGCTTCTCTCTCAGAACTTCTTTGATCAACTATTGCACAAGTATGCCAATACAGAAATGATTCTGAGGAAGTACCAGAGAATTTCTAGAAGATAACATACATAATAGTAGGGGATGCGTGCACATGGGCACGCGCGCACACACACACACACACACACACACACACACACACACACTATGGAATGTAATTCTGCAAATGATCAACAGATTGCAAATTTAAAATAGAGGAGATACAAAAGTTGACTTACCATTGAATAGCCAAATCAATGAATATTGGAACTAGGAGAAATGGTATACATTCCTGCAAGGAGCTATGCTAAAGGAGATTCCTAGTAAAATATGCTTGGGCTGCATCAGTGGCACCCAAAGCCAAATGCTTATAGCTACAATTTTTATCAACTCCAGTTCTCTAGAACCAAGGTAGGAAAGCTACACAGCCACTTTTTATCCCTGGTCCTGGGGCTTTGAACTCTGGGCTTGGGCTCCATTCCTGAGCTCCTTTTGCTCAAGGCAAGTGCTCTGCCACTTGAGACACAGCACCATTTCTGGATTTTTTTTTCCTATGATTAACCAGAGATAAGAGTCTTATGAACTTTCCTGCACCAGCTGGCTTCAAACCAAGATCCTCAGATGTCAGCCTCCTGAATAGCTAGGATTACAGGGGTGAGCCACCAGTGCTTGGCTTCACAGTCACATTTTGAAAACCAGAACCAAGACAGGAAAATTACACAGACATATTTTTAATCTATCAGGCTGTTGTGAGGGTGTAGAAATACAGCAAAAGAAGGAAAAAAAACATCCAAGCTGCTGCTCTGCTTGGAATAGCTCCACATCACACTCCCCAAATATTATTGCATAAACTTAATTTATTTTTACTTTCTAGCATATGTTAATTAACAAGTTTTCAATTGTCAGTGTAAAACAGTAACATTTCCCACAGTGTATAGTACATATGTATTTTCCTGGTTATATGAAAATAAACAATATTTATAGATTAAATTTATTCAATTTATAAAAAGAACAATATTTATAGATTAAATTTATTCAATTTATCAACCCATCAATTTGTTGTGTTCTTTCCCTTTTCCCATTATTTATTCTAACAGGAAATACATTCATATTTAGCTATATAATTTAGTAACAGTGATTTGCACATATATAAATTCCTTGAAACAGTGCTTGTCACATGTAAATAATTAATATATGTTAGCTATAATCATTATCACTAGTGTCATTGTCAATTTTTTTGAATAGCAATGTCTCTGTTACAACAAATTCTAATTATAACACAGTCTATAACTGCCAAGAAATTCCTACAACTGTACCATATGGATTGACACAGTGCTCAGTCATATAGAGTAAGATATAGCCACTTTGGCTTATATGCCTTTTATAGGCATCTGCGTTGTTTGAATATAGTTTGTCCCCACCAACACTCATGACGAAGTTTGGTTCCCAATGTGGCAGAATGGGGAGGCAGCCTGGTGGGAGGTGTTCAGGTCACAGGCCAGAGCCCTCAGCAACAAACTAATGTTTATCTTGTGAAAACAGGTTGGCATGGTGCGAGTTTGACTACTTTCCTCTCTTCCAGTTGTATCCACTTTCCTTTTACTTTCTGTCATGAGTTGAAGGAGCACCAGGTACTCACCTGACTCCCTATCACAAGAAGAGACCATCTTCTTAGACTTCCTACCCTCTAATGCCACAAACCATAACAAAACACTCATCTTTTTAAGCTGAGAAGGGGTAGGTACTAGGTTTGAACTCAGAGCCTTCTTGAGCCCCATCCCCGTCCTGAATCTATTTTTTAATGCTTCAGGGAGTTTCATATGTTCCATTACAGAAACAGAATATAAACTAAGACACAGCCACATTTTATTTTGTACTTCAAGATTTTGTGTCTTCTGTAGTAAAAAAAAAAGTTAGTATTAGTTTTAAGTGAATGAATATATAACAGCTTTCAAAAAATCTTTGACAAGGTACCCAAAGAAATCATTTAAAACACATACAAATAAGACCTATACTTAGGTCTTTCCCTTCCCATCCAACTCATTTTCCATGCATCTGTAGGTTGTTCTTCCTAAAATGTTGTCATTCCTCAGATTAAAACTCATAATTACCCAAAGGACATAATAGGAACTTTCCATTTGCCTGATATCCATACATACTTGCAGATTAGATCCATATTGCTCCTTTCAACCATCCCAAATATACTGTTAGAGACTGAATAATGTTTCTCCAAATGTACATGTTGAAGTCCTAACCTCCAATGTATTTGGAGACAGACCTTTAAGGTTGAATGAGGTTACACGGATGGGCTCTAATCCAATACGCTCAGAGTCCTGTTAAACAGAGAAAGCAGTAGAAAGAGGAAGAAACAGCAGGAGCATGTGGCTGTTCAGAGGACAAAGTGAAAGGCTGACCATCTGCAAGGCAAGGAGCAAGGCTTCATTAGAAACTAACCCTACCAACACCACATGTGATCTTGGACTTCTAGCCTCTAGAACAGTGAAAAAAATTATGTTATTTAAGTCACTGTGTGGTATTTTCCTATGGTATCCTGAGCAGACAAAAACACATACCATCACTACTCTCCTGTCCCAACTCTGAACTAATACCACTGACCACATCACAAATGATGCTTCATCCACAGAACCTTTTCATTTTCTCTGGAACAGAAGTGAATGATGTTATCCACCTCCCTCCAAAAAGCATCCTTGACTCCCACCTCATGTGTTAAGGCCTGCTAACAACAGCCTGATTCTATCAGGTGACACCATAGACTCTCTCAGAGTAAGCACGTCTCTCAGCCTTTAAATACTCCATATACCTAAATATGATTACCTGCGCAATAAGCCTTATAATATATGCAGAGAAAGTTAATTGCAGACCAACTAAAGAGTCATGACATAATTCTTGGCTTCAGTTTCTGAGAATGACAGACCCACACCTACTTATCATTTGCCCAGTACAACACCAGGAAGATGCAATCTACACCAAAATCTCCACATCTGCACAGAATACTGAACAAGCAATTACACTGATATCAGTGAGAACATTTTGATGAGCAGCAGGAAAGTGCATGCAAAAAGTGACAGCTATCTTAAATAGCTTACGGGAGTAAGAGTAGCAAGCCAGGAAACCATCCCTTCAACTGGCACCCTGGTTTGGCGCCATTGTGAGAGGCAGTGGTCAGAAATGAACCATGACTCAATATATCAACAAACACTGACTACGGAGAGAAATTTTACATATTGGATATAAATGGAAAATATAATGTTACCATGTAGAAAATTCAACCATATCTCAGCTATCATTCTCAGTTACCCTTAGAAAACAAAATGGAGAATAGCTTAAAGTGACTCATAGGACAGAGAGATTTCTGTGAAAATGTAAATTTTAAAATTAGAATTATTCTGTATAGAAAAAATATTATCTTGAGGCCGGGAAGGTGGCTTAGTGGTAGAGTGCTTGCCTTGCATGCATGAGGCCCTGGGTTCGATTCCTCAACACCACATAAGCAGAAAAAGCCGGAAGTGGTCCTGTGGCTCAAGTGGTAGAGTGCTAGCCTTGAGCTGAAGAGCTGAGGGACAGCACCCAGGCCCAGAGTTCAAGCCCCACTGCTGCCACCTCCTCCAGCCACGGTGGTGCTGCCTGTGTGCTCCTTCGGGACCGGAGACCTCTTTTGTGAAGTGGCATCTGAGGAGACTCCGGTGGTCACGATGGCCAACGAAAAGCCCAAGGAAGGAATCAAGACCGTGAACAAGGATCATATTAATTTGAAGGTTGCAGGACAGGATGGTCCTGTGGTGCAATTTAAGATTAAGAAGCACACACCACTTAGTAAACCAATGAAAGTCTATTGTGAACGACAGGATTTGTCAATGAGGCAGATTAGATTCCGATTTGATAGGCAGCCAATCAATGAAGCAGACACACCTGCACAGTTGGAAATGGAGGATGGAGATACAATTGACGTGTTCCAGCAGCAGACAGGAGGTGTCTACTAAAAAAGAGAACCTGCTACTTTGCTCCAGAACTTTGTTCTTATAGACCAAGAATACATTCTTAATTAGAAAACTGCAATTTGGTTCCACCACATCCTGATTACTACAGTATAGTTTTCTCTATTCTTTAATTTTCCCTTCCCTATTTCTTTATTGTACGTAAAGTAACTGATGTATGTGCACAAGCATATTGCTTGTCTTTTTTTTCTTTTAAACTAAATGGCCCATGGTATATCAAATGGAGATGGGAGGGGGAAAAATACTGGTTCTGTGAAGATATTCCCCTTCTCCATTCGTGGCATGCTCATTCAGCTTTTATCTTTATATTTCAGTAAGTTATTTTGCTCTCACTGTTTTAACAAAAAGAAAAAGAAAAAAACAACAAAATTCCTTGCATACCTTGTTTGATTGGAGAATTTTAATGTTTTCATTTATCAAGGACATAAAACCAAGGAAAATTTTATAACTTTTTTGTTGTACATAGCTGTTAATGTAGAGCAATCTGTCTTTAAGTAGGGGTAAATTACTCTAAAAAAAAGAATCCTAGATAGTTTTCCCCTCAAGTCAAGCGTCTTGTTGTTTAAATAAACTTCTTATTTAAAAAGAAAGAAAAATATTATCTTACGTAGGATAATTGTTAAAGTTCACAAAATAATTGGTCATTTATACCTCAAATCTTGAGCCATTAAAAAGTAAGAAAAAGTTTATAGTAGTTTTTTTTCTTCTAGAAAAGAAGAAGTCGAGTTTACATATATACCTGGAAATGGCTATGTTCTTAACACATAAGTATGTCTAAGAATGGTCAAATCATATTCGTGTACTTAAGAGATTTCAAGCACTAGTTAATCTCTTGCAATTGACAATAAAGTATCCAAAAAAGTAGAGGTAAAAACTGTGCAGAGAAAATCTTTTTGTCTAAGTCAATATTAATCTTTCCAATGAGATGTACAAAACACTATGTTGAAAAGGAACTTTACAACTTTGGTGAGGAGGTGGGAGGGAAGGGATGGTAGGGGGAAAACAAAGGAGAAGCAACAATGCTTAATAGGAAATGTACTCATTATTAAGCTTATGTAACGGAAACCCCTCTGTACAGCATTTTTACAATTAAAAATGTACAAAAACATTAATCTTTCATATATTCTGATGATGTTTTGAGAAATGGAGATTTATATTGTAAAAGAAACTAAAGAACAAAAGTTGTCTGTATTTGCAGGCTATAAACTACCAAATTTCAGGCTATGTTAGGAGGTAAATATTTCTCTGTTTTGTGAAGTTACAGTTCTAGTAACTTCTTTTTCCTAGAAACTGTTTAATTTCTATTACTAATTTGATTTTTTAAAATGTTATTGTGAATGTGATGTACAAAGGGGCTACATTGTGTATGTCAGTTAACTAGTGTATTTCCTTTTGAACACTCTCACCTACTTGCATGTTCTCTCCCAGTTTGTCCCCTCCTGACATCCCTCCCCTCAAAGTTGTATAGTTCATTTACAATATAGTGTCTAGTGGGTTTCACTGCTGATTAGTTCACCCTTTGTCCCACCATTTCTGTGCTTCCCTCTCCTCTCCCCAAATCAGATAAACTTATATACAAGACAAAGGGTACAGAAATTAAAAAAAAAAAAAAACAGAAGGGAATAAACCAAAGAATAAAGGAAAGAAGCGGGGGAAGGAACTACAAACAGTTTAATAAAAAAAAACCCTCTTACTTGTTGGAGTTCATTTTGATAAACATCATTTTATATGATATTGTGCACATAGCTATTGAGCCCTTAAATCCTCTCCTAAGAATATCCTCCTTTGTTCTCACCATGTGTAGATTGCTGTTTAATTAATCATGTCCAGATGTAATTATTTCAACTTTTTAACAGTAGACTCTCTGTCACTCAAGTATGTAAATATGTTGCCAATCTTCTATTTCGGGTTGACAGATATTTTTTTCTTCTACATAATAGGTAAATGTTGTGCCTAGCAGCTCAAATCTCTATTAGCATGCTATGTAAATTCCCTAATTTCAGAAAGGAAGCAGAGCAGCTGGAATAGCTGGATCCAGAGACCTAAATGAGCTCAAATCTTCCTCCCTGCATTAAATCATACCTTTGCCTTTTTATGTCAGGCCACTTAGCTGTAGTTAATTTTGTTGTCTATACAAACTATTTTTTAAAGCAATATAAAGCCAAACATCCCTGAGAAACTGATAGGAAAAAAAAATACTGTAGGGAAAACCCATCATGTGTATTTAAAATATGTATTTCTATTTCGTGGTGACAGAACTATAAAACAATCTTTTATATTCTTCCATTTCCCTTTTAAAAAATCACTTCAGTTATATATTGTTCCCTCTTCTTATTGCCATCATTACTGAAAAATCAGCCTTACTTTTGAGCTGAGTTAGATCTACTATGTAAACACAAGGTGTACTTAAAATGTTGCCTGTGTTTTGGCTCATTTTAATCTGTAATATTTTGTTGTCTCTTAGCACTTGCTAGTTTTAGGGGGGAAGGTCTGAAGGAAGTTGGGAAGTGCATTTTGTATTAATTTTAGTGTTATTTCTAAAGAAATAAAATTCATTTTGTGGTTAATTTAAATACAATCTCCCTTATTTATAGAAGCTTAAATGAAAGTCCAGACAGCAGAATAATTTCTGAGGCTTAGTTGCAAAGAAAACAAAAGTCAAAGAAATTTTTTTCTTCCATAGTCAAAGAAGCCATTCTCATGCAGGGACTCTTTCATTACTGCTATCTTTTAGTTTCTAAGAGGGTTTCTGTGAATAAAAGAAAATAAAAATCCCCCATGCACTTAGACAGAATTACAAATTAATGTTCTCTATTCCTGTTTATGTTAAGAGTTCCAAGAATGACTAGCATGTGAGTGTAATGATGGTCTTTTGGCAGTACCAACATAAAAGGCTACTCAAATATGTTGTTTAATTGTATATTTTCCAGTGCTAGGCAACTCTCCAGACCTTATCGTAAACACTGTATGAGGTCTGTAAGTTCAGTAAATAATGGAGTTTACCCTTTATATAGTTAACTCCAAGCGTCAGTTGACTTCTCTTTAAGGTATTTTCTATTTGTTTGCTATGGTTAACACAGATTGCTTTGTTACATAAAACAAGTTGGCATTTGGAAACTCAGCCCAATGTTATGTTCTAAGGGTGTTGTGTGTTTCCCCGCAGTATACAACAATCTGTTTCAGGGCCAGAGAAAAAGGTAACCCACTAAACATTCTTGTGTTAAGGTTAAAAAGAGAAATAGAATCAAATAGAAATATATAATTAATAGTTGTATTGAACAGGTATTCAGTACACTGGCTATTGTATTGTAGCAATAGATCTTGTTAATTTGATGTGATTTATTATTATTTTAGGCCAAAAGTCATGTTTCTGTACACTCTGGAAGTAGATGCTAATTTGTCAGCTTTTGTTGAAGAAGGAAGGGAAGGCAGAAAACCATAGCATAAGAGGTCGTACATTCCTACCCTTGAGTTTTTAGAAGAATGAGGCTCATTTACTGTTCAAAGGACGTTGTTTATACATTCCAGACTTCCATCTTATAATTGCTCCAGGATTTGTAAAAAGGAAATCTCAGCAGGGCGGCAAAATTATTCAAAGCAATAGCTGCACATAATTGGTATAAAATACCAGAACAGGCTGCTCTGAAAACTCTTTTGCTCAGCAACACACATTTCCACCCCCTCAACTCCTTCTGTAGTCAAGTAAAGTTTGACTGCTTCTCTTCCAGTGCTTGAACCTTTTCTTCCTTTACTGAGGTAACAAAAATTTTAAAGATCTTATGAAGAATTAGTAATACAATTTATGTGGATAAAAAATAGAGGTCCACTGGGGTGTATTACTATTTACCTGGCTTCCATGGCAATAAGTAAACCAAATTCATGTTGTAAAGAAAGGTAGTTTTAGCTTTTATATTTTTATAAAACACTGAAAGTTAATCATACATTTTAACACACAGGAAAGTGAATTAAAATTTTTCATTGTTGTCTTAGGATCAAACGAATGAAAGAAAGCTCAAGTCTAAGTATTATTAAACAAACTTGAAAAATAAATTAAAGAAAGGTAAGTGATATCATCCTATACATTACAAGCACGGTCTTTCTTCTTTCCCGCTTATCATTAGACTTCAGTATTACCTGAGCTTCTGACATCATTCTTTCAGAAGAGAATCAAGAAGCAAAAGGATAGCATCTTTTTATTTTAAGTGGCTGATATTTTCATTTTAAAAGTTATTTTCAGTATGTTTTGTGTAAGTTGATGAACAATAGCTTCACTAATTCAATTCTACTTTAAAATACTGATAAAAAGAAAAACTCAGGAAATTTTGTGGCAGTTCTCTTGGAAAGAGGAAAACAAAACAAAAATCTCCAGGAAACCAGAAACTTCACCTTATAATACTTAGGATGTGATGGCTGCACAAGGAGAATAGGGTTAATGACACTGGACTGTTATATAGATGGGTACATCAAAAGCCATGGTTACTACTATTGCTGATATTGTTGTTGCTGTTGTTACTAAATCTAGAACCCAATCCTTTCAAAAAGCAAGATCTCAGATGCAATTCTTAAGTCCCATGAAGGCAGATCTAATGAAGCCTGAAGAAAATCATCAGGAACAAATATCCATAAGCTTACTGGTGCTGCAGGTATTGTCATACTTATGACATGATAATGTTTCTTCTACAGTAAATATGAGCTTCAAGGGACTGTTTCCCCAGATTCTTGACTTAGGATAAAGCAGGCTTCTGAAGACAAGGGAAAAGTAAGACAAAATATCATCCAAAGGGGAAATGTAATACGGCTTCTATAACATATAAATCAAAGAAAACAGATGACAAAAGAAGTCTCAAATGTGACAATCTTGACGAAATGGTAATATATATTTAATATGTAATCAGTTATAGTTCCTGTGGATGGGTAGGTCAAAAAGTACTTATGATTTTTTTTTTTTTTTCAGTCATGGGGCTTGAACTCTGGGCTTGGGCGCTATCCCTGCGCTCTTCAACTCAATGTGAGCACTCTACCGCTTGAGCCACAGTGCCACTTCCTCTTTTCTAGTGGTTAATTGGAGATAAGAGTCTCACGGACTTTCCTGCCCAGGCTGGCTTTGAACCATGATCCTCAGATCTCAGCCTCCTCAGTAGCTAGGATTACAGGTGTGAGCTACCAGCGCCTGGCTTTATGATTATTTTTTACACCCATGACTTATACTTGGGGGCAGCTATTTTAGTAGGAATAAAATATTCAGAAAAATTATAATAGAAATGCATATCCATTAAATAAAAATTCAATAACTTTAAATATGAATTTTAATCTATTTCATTAACGAGACTCTGGAAAACCTGTTATCACTTGGTGTGAGCAACATTGTTGCAGTTTGAATCTTTAAGAAACTTTTTCTTTTTAGTAGGTACTTGCTCATAACTCCTTCTCATAACTCCACAACTGAGCACCAGTCTGTTATCCAGCTCCAAAAGTCTTCGAAGTGATAAGCCATCTATTTTTCACTATGACTTAATCTAAATAAATATAATAATCTTTGAGAGGTATACACTATATAACAAACAAGGGGCTTTGCATTTTTTTTGTATAGGCTTTAATTCATCACCTTGGTTGCTTTGGATTTCTTTTCCCTTTCCATGCTAGTCACCAGCATTGGCAGGGTTCTTATGCACAGAGTTGAGCAATCTGAAAATCAGAAACTACAATATTCAACTTCATATTTCAAAATGGAATAATGAAAATTAAAAGCAGAGTGTGTATTTGCATTTTTTATATTAGCTATGTTTGCTAATGTAAGAGTCACAAGTGACACGTGTCTGAAAATGGAAAATCCAGTTCTTCTTTAAGTGCCTAACTGCCCCACAGGGGCAGTGGCTAATATAGCTGATGGTACAATCTAGAACATTTCCATCATCAGAGAACATTCTGCTGGACAGAGGTGCACTATGAGAGTGCTTTAGATAGAAAGTTCCCCAGATCTACCTGAAATGAAGTGCTTTGGGTTTTATAGTGCTACCTTAAAGTTCAGAATAGCAACACTTACTTGGTTGTTTTAGGTATTTATTACTGAAATCATACTACCATTCTACCAACAGCTAATTTTTTCAGAAAGGTATAAAAAATAAAAAAATAAAAGAAAGGCATTCATTATCAACATCAACAGGCCTGTCCAATCTTTTTGGTGCATCTGTTTATCCTATTTATCTGAGTAATAATAGATTTTAAGTCAATAAAGTGAATAGTTCACTGCTAAATGAAAGACATAAAATTCCCACTAAGAAAAGAAGCAATCAGACATTCATTTATTTAACACAATTTACTGATGCCCCAGCCTCTCTTTGGGACTGTCTATCTGGTGCCCTAGGAGATGGAACACATGTCTGCATCCTTAGGACCTCTCCTTCTAGGATCCTATTGGTTCTAGTTGCAGGCACCAAATAGTATGAAGGCAGATATGTGAGTTCCTGTGATTTCTACCAGAATCACAGGCCCAAGGAGATGGCAGCTAATGCTAAGAAATGCAGACTTTTAAAATTCAGTCTTTTACATTTTATTTTTAAAATGCAATTTCTTTTCAATAACCATGCCCTATACATATGTTGTTTGAAATTTTATACTAATGGAGTAATAATTTTCATTTTAATGTCCCCCATTTCTACATGCTATATTAGCTATGTAATTACCCTTTGTAGCTCACGGTTCTGCATGCTCAGACCCAACCAACCATGGAGTGAAAATAGTTTTTGAGAAAAAAAAGGCAGGATAGAATATAACAATAAAAGTTAAAACAATTAAACTACAGTAACATTACTCACTTGTCATTTATGTTACAATAGAATTAAAAGTTATCAGATGATTCAATGTATAGGGGAGGATATACGTAGGTTATATTCAAATTCCACACCGCTTATATAAATCACCTGGGCCACTATAGGTTTTGGTAGTTACTAGAGTGGGGTAGGGGGATATGACATAGGACATACAGAGCTACAGAATAATGCTACTCATTACATATTACTTTCTCTTCAAGATTTTGACATTTAAATGTTTCTCTCCCTCTTGCTCTCTCTCTCTCTCTCTCTCTCTCTCTCTCTGTCTTTTTTTGTGCTGGTCTTGGTGCTTGAATGCACTATCTCTGAGTCTGTGTGATCAAGGCTAGCAGTCTATCACTTGAACCACAGTTCCACTTCTGGCTTTTTGGTGGTTAACTGGAGATAAGAGTCTCACAGACTTTCCCGCCTTTCCAATTACAATCCTCAGATCTCAGTCTCCTGAAAAGTAGATAGAATTACAGGTGTGAGCTAGCAGTACTCTGCTTGTTTTCTCTAAATATATATATATATATATATATATATATATATATAGTGTATATATATCATATATATATATATAGTGTATATATATCATATACATATATATAACATCAGCTTTATAATAACATATTTAAAGTCTGACCTGAGTTGTTTTTTACTCTTTCAATGACCTTTTGTCTTTTTTAAAATTTGTCTTGAGAAGTCTGCTTTATCACAAGTCTAGAATCTGACAAAATAGTCATCTGAAACTCATCATTACTGAAGAAGAAACATCTCATGTCATAAATATGACATTAATACGTACAGCACCACTGAAAGTATCTTGTGGGTCACAAAGCTCATGGATATTTGTTTCCTGATTATTTCTATCCTATTCATGACTACTTCTTCTTTCTTAATATTTTCCAACTTTGTCTTTTTCCCTAATATTAAATATAAATTCATTAACAGTATACTCTAAATGAAATGCTACTTAGCAAAAGTTAAAACATAATAAGAAAAAGAATAGCCAAAGTATTAAACTCAAATGCCTCTATTTTTTAATTTCCTAACAATGAGCTTTTACAGTGTGCTTAATAATATTAACACCAAATGGGATACAGTCTCTTTGATCTGCTTGTATATTCTTAAAACCATGAGTACACTAGTCTTCACAATATGTTGAGAAATTTAGATGCATGTTATTAGCAGAAACTTTTAGATTCAGAAGCAAACTTGAATTGGAACCCAAAAAACCCTAGATTTCTGACATAATTCTCCATCTTTTTGAGCCTTTACTTTCTTGTTAGACTTTTAAAATTTCCAATGAATATGTATATTTGTAACTTAAACAAATAATGTCTGACTTCTAAGGTGTCAAGTGTGCCCATATTTTATTGGTGAAGATTAAAGAAGTAAGGAAAACTCACATAGAAGGCTACTACTGTGTTTTGCAAGAGATTTTGAGCCATTTTTTACATATGAATATTATTAACAACAAACTGTTTGGGCTCAACATGTTGCTAAGATTTCTTCTATCACTGCCCAAAGGATCATCTAGTCCAAACAGCCATTCACTCTGTAAAACTGATACCCAATGTCTTCTACCAGGGTATGCCTCTCCCCAGCCTTTCAAACATCCAACCTTGCTACTAAGCTCCCTGACTACACTTGTCAAGTAATAATGGTTCACACACTTGATCTCATTACAGATAACTCAATTTTAACTTGCCTAGAAGTCCTTTTTTCTCAGTTCCTTCTGTGTATTGTTCAACTTTGGGAGGGCACGCACGTGCATGCGTGTACACACACACACCTATACACACACACACACACACACACACACACACACACACACACACACATACACAATCCTAGGATGGCAAAAAGGATTTAACCAAGGGAAAAGATCCTTAAAGCCATGAGAAATAAACAAAAAACAAACAAACAAAGCTAGTTTCAGTTGCATCTTGTTCTTGCTCAATTATGCAATCCAAGAATTTGGATAGAAATTACAAAACTAAACTCATCCTTTCCAATGGGCTTAAGAAATTGTTTCAGAAAGTCACTTTTCTTAATATCTAATCAACCTTTAATAAGCCATGGTTCCTGATGGCTTAACATAAATTATAAATTCTGTCAAAGAGTTAGTGACCTGTAATAGTCTTTGAAACATGCAAATGAACAAGAAGGCATTTTTACTGGTGAATCTTTCTGCAAATTGTAGGAAAATCATAATGTCTTATCTACTTTCTATATCTTCAGTCCTTCTTAATTTGGTTTCCCAAATGGGTGGCACACAACAAGTCATGACTTTTGCAGGGGCTCTGCTCAGTAAATATATGACCCAAATAGAAGGAAAGTAAAGCTAGGCCCAAATGGCACAAGGGAACTGTTGATGCTTCCCACTGTGTACTTTGTCTTTCCAATGTTATTCACATAATTGATTAAAACAGCCTCTAAAGCCTAATTGTAGGATGAGGATAGCAGGCCACCAACCTTCAAACCAGTTCATAAATCTCAGGGGAAAACCAGGACACTGTGTAATGGTTGGCATGGGAATAAGGTGGTTCCCATCAGGATGGTGAACAAGAGCATTATTTTTAACAAGTAGAGGAGGTGTTTACACAAGGCCTTGTTGGGACAGGAATAAGCCAGAAGCCATGGGGTTATGATCACGGCCAGTTAGTGACTGTCTAGCTGAAGTAGGTTAGAAACATTGTGGGCAAAGCAGAACCTGGAACCTGAAAACCAGAACCTGGTTCTAGTGAAGCAGGAGATCTAGCCAGGCTGGTGGAGGGAAATACAGAAGTCTGGCTAGTCCACACTTCAGGGTAACCTGTAATGCTGTGACCAGTCTTAACTTCTGTTGACAATCGCTGGGCATGGCTGGCCTCTTTCACACCATCCTCAACCGGTGATCAGTTTCCTGGCTTGACTGCATGTGGTCTCTCTTTCTACTTCCTCCATAAGCCATGGCATTTACCAGTCATGTGAGTTGGGGCCCAGCCTCCCAACTCCTGACTCCCTACCCCTTTCTCTCTCTCCCTGCCTCTCTAGAGTTAGTCTGTGTCTCTAAGTGCTAGGACCAGACGATCCCAGAGATTGTTCCAATTCTACATTCTATGATTCTTGGATGTTGTAAGTCCAGAATCATAAAATTTAGAGTTGAAAGAAACATCAGAAGTCATCTATTCAACCACCCACTCAACCTACGTTAACCTGGCCAGAACTAATAAGCTTTGAAAGTTCTACGAAGTTGTTTTTGGCTGGCTAAATATGTCAATAATCAAAGCTTAAAACCTTAAATACTAAGCAAGAAAAATATGTATTTTTCAAAAATTTAAGGAAAGTTTTTTTTTTTTTTTGAAGCCTAGATAGCAGCATGTTCTGTTGCTCTGGAGGTAGTATCTAGCCAGGCACTGGTGTCCCATGTGTAATCATGGATACAAAGGAGGCTGAGATCTGAGACTGCAATTTGAAGCCAGCATGGGCAGAAAAATCCATGAGACTCTTATCTCCAATAAACTACTCAGAGAAGGCCAAAAGTGACACTGTGGCTCAAGTTGTAGAGTGCTAAGCTTGAGCCAAAGACTCTCCGGACAGTGCCCAGGACCTAAGTCTAAAGCTGAAGATGGGAGGAGGAAGAGGAGGAGGCCGAGGAGAAGAGGATGGGGATGGAGGAGAGGGGAGGAGGACAAGGGGGGGAGGAGGAGAGGGAGGAAGAGGAGGGGGAACAGGAAGGGGAGGAGGAGGGGGAGAAGGAGGGGGAGGACGAGGGGAGAAGGAAGAGGAAGTTAGTATCTAACTAGAAATTCCCAATCTTTGCTTTCACAACATCAAAAACATATTAAAAACATGTAACTCAAAGGGTTGGAAATGAGCTTTACAACTTTGGAAGGGGGAACATGGGGGGGAGGAATAGTGGGAGAAAAATGAAGGAGTGGGTAACGATGTTAAACAAGAAATGTACTCATTACCTTACTTATGTAACTGTAACCCTTCTGTACAGCACCTTTACAACAACAACAGCAACAAACTTATAATAGGTGATCGGGGAGGGTAAAGGAGGACACAGAAATGGAAGGACAAAGGATGAACAAATGCAGCAGGAGTAATCACTAGATACTATGTCGAAAATAAGCTATACAACTTGTGAGTGGGGATGGAGGTTTCGAAAACCTATGAGACAGCAACGGAAGGGGCAAAATTGTCCAAAAAGATATGTACTCATTACCTGAATAATGTAACTGTAACTGCTTTGTATATCGCCTGTATAGTAACAATACAGAATAAATTTTTTAAACGTATAGAAAAGGCATAGTAGTGCATACCTATAAACTCAGCACTCAGGCAACTGAGGCACGAAGATAATAACTTGTGGCCAGCCTAGACTACATAATTAGTTCCTATCTTAAGTCCATCCCCACCCCAAACCTTAAAGGATGTCATAAAATTCTCAAAACAAAATTAACTTATTACTGTAGTAAAGTTTCACAACAATATGAAATAAAGCTTCAAAAAAAAAAGAATAAAAAGAATGTAAGGGAAAAATGGCTATAATTTGAGATGCATTCAAGAAATTAAAAAATTGTTTCATCTTGTATAAAAGTATATTTCAATACAAGCTATTTTTTCCAAAATTAATTTTGATATCTGATTATCCTTCCTTCAAAAGAATTATTTTCTTCATAGAAGATTTTGAAGAAGTCATTGAGTGTATTCATTTGTATTTTATCTTTAGTTATTTATTTTTGTTGGTTGTGGGGCTTGAACTCTGGGCCTGGGCGCTGTCCCTCAGCTCTTCAGCTCAAGGCGAGCGCTCTACCACTTGACCCACAATGCCACTTCCAGTTTTTCTCATGGACTTTCGTTCCCACGCTGGGCTTTGAACTGTTATCCTCAGATCTCAATCCCCTGAGTAGCTAGAATTACAGGCATAAGCCACCAGCGCCTGGCTACTTTACTATTTTAAAGAAGAGTAATTTTTCATTGTGTTAATTTTAGTTAGTTAAGAGTGGTAATTATAAAACACAAATAAATATGAGATTTTATGACAATTATAGCTGGGGAGAGTCATCAGTGCTAAGACACTAAGTTTTTCCTATGGATTTAATGCCATCCTAATAAAAACTCTAGCAGATTTCATTTTTTTATGAAAGTTGACAAGCTGATACTACATTTTATAAGTAAATGCAAAATACCTAGTATAGTGGAGACCATTAAAAAAGGATACTTCGTTGTACTGCTACAGTGAAGGATTGACAGCAGGCTGTATAGGGAACAAAACACGAACCCAGACAGGGTGGCTAACTGCTTCACAACAAAGGGAACACTGAAATCCAAAAAGGGAAAATGTCTTTTTCATAAAGGAAAAAAAAGTCTTGACTGTAGGAATGCAGAAATGAACTACAGACCAAAATGTGAGGAGGGAAAATCACTGCTTCTAGCTGGAAATATAGGGAACTTCCTGAATTTAAGTAAAGATTTCCTTAATGACACTGAAGGCAACAGTCATAAAATTCTGACAAACTAAACCTCTCATTAAAATGAGAAACCCCTAGCCAGGTGCAGTAGTTTATGCCTATAATCCTAGCTACTTGAGAGGCTGAGAGCAGAAGGATTGAGGACTGAGGTCAATCTGGGCAGAAAACTTCTCAAGACTCTGTCTGTATGGCTCAAGTGTTAGAGCACCAGCTAACAAGAGTGAGGTCCTTAGTTCAAATTCTAGTAATTCATTCCCTCCAAACAAAAGATGAAGATGAAGACAAAAAAGAAGAGAAAAAGAATAACTGTTTATCAAAAGCAAGCAGACAATAAAGAGAAAAACTGAAAATTTGGAGAAAGTTGCATATGTGTACATAATAAAAGAACAGCATCCAGAATATATTTTAAACCTCACAAACGACAAGCCAATTTATAAAGTCAGCAGTTTACTTCTACAGTATGTGCATTATACCTCAATAAAATCATTATTTTAAATAAGCAAAAAAAAAAATAGGTTTTACACAAGAGGACACCAGTTGACATACATATATATGAAAAGGAGTAAACTAGGTATGGTGTCACACATATGTAGTCCTATTTACTTAACAGGCTTGAGACTAGGAGTCCAAGGCTTTACTGTAGGCCCCAAACCAAAATCCATACAGTGTTGAACATAAACGGGTTGCAGTGTCATGCACCTGTCACCCCAGCCATGGCAAGGAGCATAAATAGGAGGATCCTGGTCTAGGCCAGCCCAGGCAAAAAAAAAGGGAGAACCTGCCGGGTGCTGCTGGCTCATGCCTATAATCCTAGTTACTCAGGAAGCTGTGGCAGCAAAGTCTATGAGACTCTTATATCCAATTAATCACCAGAAAACTGGAAGTGGAGCTGTGGCTCAAGTGGTAGGTGACTAGCCTTGAGCCAAAGAGCTCAGGGGTAGCTCTTAGGCCCTAATTTCAAGCCTCATGACCAACAAAAAGAAAGAAGAAAAAGAAAAGAAAAGTGAGAGCCTATTTAAAAATAATGAAAGCAAAAATGCCTGGGGCATGACTCAAAAGTGGTAGACCTGCATAGTGAGCACAAGGCCCTTAATTCAAACTTCAGTTAAAAACAAAACAAAACAGTATTCGGCATCACCAATTAGAAAAATGCAAATTAAATCCATGAGATAAGACCAAGTGGAAGGGCTAAAACTAACAATGCCAAGCATTATTAGAGACATAGGAAAATTCCACTTCTCATGAGTTGTTGGTTAGATTAGAAAAGTGGTAATGTCTACCACAGCTGAACATGCACATACCCTATGATCTACAGTCACTTCATAAGAGGACATTCATATGGTAAACACATGACATGAACAAGAATAAGTATAGCAATTTTATTCATAGTAACCCTAAACTGTAATAATCCAAATGCATATTAATAAAAAGATTAAATTATGGTATATTCTGTGATTAAACACTAAACAATATTTAAAAAGAGAAGCATCAACTACACATATAACATCAGTGAATCAAACCAAAATAATGATGAGCTTTAGAGGAAAGGTATGATCTGATTTTATTTCATAAAGGGTAAGAACAGGGAAAAGCAATCTACAAAGAAAAGTCAGGTGACTCATTACAGTTAATAAAAATGATACTTTCTGGGTGCTTTTGCAAATGTTATATTGTCACCTGAGTGTGTGACATGAGTATATTAATCATATATTTAAAATTTGTGTAGTATACTGTGTGAGTATTTTACCTTAATCCAAATTTTAAACAAACAAAAAAGTAACATCCCACTGTGCTTCCTGAGAGTACAAACAATGTCTTAATTATATATTTGTGCCTTCCAGGGCCTAATACAATGCCTGTTCTGGTGGATGATTATCAAACTTAATTAAATTCACTAGATAGTTCCATCTATAAGATCACAACTAGATGTCTTTTTGTATAAGAGCGGAACTGTAGCTGGGTTTCCTTCAGTCTTCTTTTCAATTCCCAGAGCAGTCATTCATTTTTAAAATATGCTGTTTTCCAAAAAGGGAGATAAGAGCATTTGCATACTGAAAACAAACAAAACCCACCCCAATTTTAGAGTTAAACAAGATTTAAATCAAAGAAGCAAAAGAAGAGGAAACAAAGAAAGGTGCTGTAGTGATTTCCTACAAGCCAGATGCCCCATCAGTATCACACTGTACGGATCTAACAGCCAATCCTCAGACTCACAGTCAAATCAAATTGCTCAAGCTCAGAGGATGCACAGAAGAACATCCCGTGCTGCTGAGACATGAATTTGAATTCGGTGAGACAGAGTGGTTGGCATAGTGCACTAGATGTCACCCACTGTCATTATAAACCCCTTTTGTATAAGGGAGTCAGCATAAAAAAGGCAAAAAATTTCATATTTAAGAATTCTGTTAACAAAATTTAACCTGAGAAAATATTACCAAGGAAGAAACATACTATTTTAGTCTTTTTCAAATAATCCCTCCTCACACACAATTCTTTTATGATTATGTTTTAACTAAATAGATTAGTGAATATTCAAGATATAGAAAATGGTTATATATGACTTCAAATTCTAATATGAATAAAGAAAAAAATGTGAGGAGCCATCCATTGGACCAGATCATATTTAAACTCCAATCTCATTAGAAATGCACATTTGTCATCTAAATACTTTCTATTATGTGGATTACATATTCTGATTTGAAGTATTACATCATGTCTGTCTTCTATAACACACTTATACATTACTAAATAAAATTTTATTAAAATTTCCATACAAAATTGGATAAGGAATCAGACAAGAAAATCTGATTCAAAAGGACAATTGTAGTAGCCAATTCTTTATCATAATCAGAAGTTTTAAGAGTTAGCAAAGATTATTTTAGGCCAAGTAAAGCGGACAAACTTGGTCCCTATTTGGGCAGATCAAGTGAGAACAGATTCTCTGTGATGGTCACTGTGGTGGATCTACCATTAGCACACACACCTGTTATGGGAAGAATTCAATTCACAGTGGCTCCAATCTTAAACGAATACAGGAGGAAAAGTTGGGGCAGGAAGGAGGAAGCTGGCAAGAAGGGGCACTGTCCAAACGCTTGTTAGATAGAGCTATGAAATTTACTACACACCACAGGACCTTGTCAACCAGAACCAGATGAGCCACAGTCCACAGACAAAATACCAATGGATCTTCCAATGTATAGATGGGTTCAGTCTTCACTCTCCTTTCAGGCTGGGTTTTTTAATCTGTGTTCCATGGAAAGACACTAGGTTAAAAAGCAGAGGCAAATAGGAATATGTACCATCCCCTGATTCTCAGGTAGGTCTCAGCTTACCCAGAAGTGATGAATCCTCAGGTAGAAAAAAGAGAACTGATGGAACAAGCCAGTTTGGACTTTGTGTTTTCATTCACTTCTCATTACTAGACAGGAGCCATAGTTGCTTGAATCAGGGATGCGGAAGGGAAGGAAGAGGGGTGAAGCTGAAGTAACACAGCCAGTGAGCTAAGGATGAGCACTGTTATCTAGTGTCACTGCCATTGGGTTGCTTTAAAAAATGGCAGAGAAACAGTTATAGGACATGAAATTCTATCTGAGTCTATCTTGAGGAAGGAAAACCAGATTGGGAAGGTATTTTAGGAGTGAGGGCTCCCAGGGTCTGACCCCTGCTGGAGGTCCCAGCACCAGCAGCTGGTTTTGCAAATTCCTGATCCATCCCTGGTCACAAGCCTTATCTCCCATCTTCCTGAAACGCCTTCCCTAGTCCTAAAAGCTCAAAGCACTATTTTAGGACTAGATGGCAATTCTGTGTTCCTATTCCCTTAATGAAGGCAAAGATGGATTCCTGGAATTTCAACTCTGAGTACTCACTCTTCTCTCCAAGAAACACACCCTGGTTAGGTGATGTGGTTCTGTGGTGTACTGCTATAGAAGTATGTACGAATTATAAGGCGAGTAACTTTTACAGGCTCTTAGGGATTGGCTTATCATGACGTACATGAAAGGAATTGCAAGTTTTCAAAACCACTTGACAAGTGAACCATGTAGAATAAGACCTACTGGAAACATATCCAATCCAACAAGTCACATTGAGAACAAGAAAAATGTCAGCTGGTAGCTAATCCTGTCTGTGTTAATTACTTTTTTCAAATAAAGTGATCGTGTGGAATAAAATAACAACAACAACAGCAACAACAAAAGAATATTTGGAAATTCACTTTTTTTGGTGTTCTTTTTTTAACTTCTATTTCAAAAACAATGAAATGGGCCAGGCATGGTGGTGCATGCTTGTAATCCCAGCACTTGGGAGGTTGAGACTGGAGAATTGAGAGGCCCAGGTTAGCCTGAGCTATATTTCAAGACCCTATCTCAAAAACAAAACAAGAACAGTAAGAAAATAAAAGTAATCAATGCTGGGCTGTATAAAAAGCAGAGTACTTTGGGGATATATTTCAGCTAATGACTTAAAGGTACCGTTTTCAGGCAAATACTTCATAATTGCTGCATTTGAAAAAATCCTATTCCATGAAAAACCCAAGCTGCTATTGAGAAGAAAAAAATATAACTGATGGTCTTGCAAATTTCTAATGAAATTTAGACCAAATATTCTACCTGAGACTTTATTAGATAAACTATGAAAATATTTCCCCAAGATTTCAGAGGAAAACAAGGGCTCAGATCTCCAGTATGAAATATTCTCCCAACCACAGCTGAAAAATCATGATTTAAAAATATCTAACAAGGAAGAGTAGAGAGTTACTTGAGAATAATATAGATGTAAGCTTGTAATATAAAGTTCATTTTGCCAACTTTTATTTTTCCCCTAAGAAACACAAGTTAAGAACAAAATGTTTTATGGCAGTATCCATTCAATTTTGCTATTCTAAGTATTCAATTGTGCAACTCATAGAAAAATACAACCAGTATTTGTGAAATGGGCTCATACTTGCAGAACTGGGAAGATGATCCATTTTTCCTTCAAGACTAGTGAATGTTATTTATAACCTCTATGCAATGATCTCATTTTGTTGCACAAAACCTTTCCCTGAAATTATTATTTGTCTGGGACCCAGGAGCCCAAATGCACAGCACATGTTCAGAAGCCAGCCAGAGAGACAGATTCTGGGTCCCACACTGAGGCCAAGAAGTGGGCAGATTGACTCCTAAAGCATGAGATCTCATTTGCAGAGGCAAAGAAAAGCTTATTTTAGAAGAATTCATGTTAGATAAAGAGATGTCTACAAAAGATCAGAAATAATTTTTAAAATCTATTTTCAGAAAAAAAACCCCACAGGCTCCCATTAGACGGCATCAATGTGTAGATTGCAGGCAATGACCTAATTAGAAGCCTTTAAAACTCAAAACTTATTTTCTCTCCATTGCCATAAGCAAAGCTAATGAGTTAGGAGAAAGAAACATCATTTTAGATAGTTTAAAACAGTAAAAGTATTTCTGTACACCATTATGTCACCACTTAAAGATACATTACCACCCTGTTATAACACTAAATAGGTTGGCTTAACAGCACATTTGTAATCATAAACTGGAAATAATGTAAAATAAAATAATTGAACTTGAGATTTCAGGAAGAAAGACTTACAGTACCAAAAAAATGTAATTAAAAAAATTCTAAATGATCTCAAGACAATTACAAAGTGAAAAAAAGGGGAAAATCTGGTTATCAATTAGAGACTGTTTTATGCATTTATTTACATAAAGCCCAGTTTCTTTTTAAAATTCTCAGATTTGTTGTAACAGATAAGTCTCAGATCTCAGCTACTGAGTTAGTTAGGATTACAAGGATAAAACATCTGCATTGTGCATAATAGTTTTAATTCCCACACAAATCCCAGTGCCTTCACTATCAGCAGAATGTTGGCTGGTATATTGCCACCTGTGTAGACTATTTAGACAATATTTTTCACTTATTTGTTCTATTGTGTTTATTCTATCTTCCCTGGTGGTTGGGGAGTTGCTAGAAAGCAGGGGTCAGATATTCTACCCCGTAACTTCTCCCAGTGTTAAGTACAAGGAGTAGGGCATTAACTTTCTCAGTTAGTACAATCCACCGGCAAGTGTTTTACCCTTTCCGGAGTCCCATGAGTTTCCAACAAGCTACCACCTTAAAACATAATCTAATTTCAGAATGTAGATATTACAACTAATATAAGAAACCATCCACCAAGTGATGACTATGCATGCTTACAATACTTATGGGCAAGTGAAGTACGTCTAGTAGCACAGGATGTGATCTCTCTCTTTTTAGGCTTTCATATTCACCATCCAGAATACTGCATTTATTCTTCATCTTCTAAAATAAGAGATGCGTTCATTTAAGAACTGGCTAGAAGATAATGTTGAGGTCATGGCCACGCTAGTATTAAGTCTCTGCTCCGTGACGAGCTCTCAGTGTTTGTTTTTGCTCTCTCCTCTATTTCTCTTATCATTTTGACACGTGTTTTCCAGTGCTTGTTTGAAAAATTAAAATGTTCATATAATTATGTTAAGAAGACTAGATACATTAGGCACAAACAAAGAATCAGATTATGGGAGATATGTGTTCAGTTTATTGTTGGCTTAGCTATAATATTCCCCTTACACTTTTCTTTTTCCCTCACATCAATTAGATTAAGAAATCTTTAGTTTCTATTATCAAATTTGTGTGTGGGCTTAAGTTTGTATGTGTGTCTAACAAGACAAGCCATTTTCTCTGTATCACCTGACCAAATAAATTCTCAGTGGTAAGGAATTACTAATGGCTGTTCCTCCCAAGGCAAAGCTGTGTTCCATCTGGTTTTACTCTTTATTTGGTAAAACTACATAACAGAAAAACCCAGAATATTTATGAGTCCCATATTAACATCCCCAAACCCAGTGTGCAATTTTTGAATGTTTAATTTGATCATATACTATGGTGCTGTATTTAAATACATTATATATCACAACTATGTTTTCTTTAAAAAACATTATTTTACACTGAATACAAATCTTCTCCTTAACAGCAACATGTTATATCCCTGCTTTTTCCTACAATATCCTAATGAGATAGATGTAAGCTGGCATCTTCCAATTTAAAATATAGATAGCCAAATGCCATGTTAATATTGTTGCTATAGTTAGTAATGAACAGGTAATGAGAATCAATTCTCAACTTACCAACCCTAGTTTATTATATGTTCGCTATTGCCCATTAAATGAGTAAGTGTTTTCACTATATCTGAAATACACTAGAAAGAAGGAACTTCCTGGAAATTTAAGCATGAAAAGTTCCCATCAATGTTGGCCTGAGTGATAGGGTGCCTAGACAGGCCTAAGCTGCCAGTTCAATCTGTGTGCTGTTTTCCTCCTCAGTGTATGGCAGCGATATTTTCCCTAGTGCCCTCTTATATTCTTTAATAAAGATTGCACAAAAAGACACCTTTTACTCTATAAGTTAAGAATTTGGAAGTCAACATGTGATTTGTCTTAGAGATCTTAATTAAAAAAACATTTGACAGTTTTCCTTATAGGAACACAAAATCAAAACAAATCAGGTGAGGGCTGGGAAGGTGGCTCAGTGGCAGAGCGCTTGCCTTGCATGCCTGAGGCCCTGGGTTCGATTCCTCAGGACCACATAAGCAAAAAGAAAAAAGCCAGAGTGTGCTGTGGCTCAAGTGGTAGAGCACTAGCTTTGGGCTGAAGAGCTGAGGGACAGCACCCAGGCCGAGTTCAGGCCCCATAACTGGACCCCCCCCCTCAAAAAAAAAAAAAACAAATCAGGTTTTATTATGTGATCTTTATTGGTTTAAAAGAAAAGAAAAATGTGGGTTTCTTTCCAAGCAAAAATCTCTTTCGTAAAAAGAAAAGAAAAAAAATCCTTTTGTCTTTAGCTAAAAGATCTATAACTTAAAATTTCAGCACCTATTAAGTAAGCTAGTATTATTTTAATAAAACATCAAGCAAATAGAAAGTTGGAGAGATGTATCTAAAACACTTTATTCTTGAAAACATATTATATGGAAAGTGTCCACATTTAAGTTTAAATTCAGTCTGTATGTCCCCCAAACGGGGTGTATCTAGTTATACCCATACTAAATAGCTTATTTTCTATTTTAGTTTTTTTTCACTTCTAGTAGTTTGAAGTTTTACATACAAAATACAATATAGAAATAGTAACATGGTGATGAATTCAAAGCCATTAGAAAGGACGTTACAATGTTGCACTAGCTTACAACATTTTTAACATTCACGTAACCATTCACGTGACCTTGAATCTCCCAATACTTCTTGGAGACATTCACAACATCACACTACACAAATGCAGTTGATTTATCAGTGTAACACACAAGGTTACTAAATTAAAACATTTAAGCAATCCACAAAGCACTCTATCTCTTGTGCCTTTGTACTTCCTATGCACTTTCTCAGCTCATGTATCAAATCATGACTCTTAATTCCTAGGGAATTTCCAAAGGACCAGATCGTTTGATACAATCCATTTAGTCACAGCTAAGAATTAAGGATTTCAACAAAATGGTAACTGAACATGTGTTTCGCTAAAAAAAATTTTTTTTCCTAGTAGGCTTTTTTATTAATGAAATTCCACATTATACACCATTTTTGAGATTTTGAAGCTAAGTTCAGTTACTTTTTTAAATGTACATTTACACAAAATAACAAGAACAAATTACAATGTTTTAAAAGCAAACATTTCCTTAGAATAAAATATATCCTTAATATACAATATAGTATTATATAAGGAAAGTAAAGCAAATATTTATATATTATAACTATGTAGTGAAAATCTGTATATTGTAACTGTAAATAAAGATGATAAAAGTTTCAAAATGATTTAGCTGGTACAAAATACGTATCAAGTCATAAAGAAAATTGTGTACTTGCTTTTCATCAGTAGAGTGTTTTAATTCCCATGAATATCTGCATGTATACATTGACTATAATGTATACTTATCTTTCAAATAAGCAAATCCTGATTCCAGGATGGCCTTCACAAGTTAGGTTTCTATAGCCACTGGCTGAAAATTGTTCAAATATAAGTCTTCAAGTTAAAACATGAATCACCACTTCTTTTTTGAGTAGGTGAAAAGCAGAAACTTGGTTTCTGTATATAAATGTATACTACATTTATAATGTAGTATAAATTGCTTTAAATTCACAAAATCCTTTAGACCAATATGTGCTCATGTTTACAAAGCTACATCAAGCTATTCAGTTCACAGTAACTGTGCCAGGTGATAAACAGGAATGCTGTGATAAGATTATCTTTGGAGGAGGGGAATAAAAAAAAATCCCCAACAGCATGTAAAATCGGGTTACTTGAAATCTCTTGCTACTCTACAATCATGTATTGTAAAAAATTTCATGATCTCCTTCATTTTCATCCATCCTGGTCTATGTTACTTAATGCTTAATACAGATATATTATTTTGCTGGTGATTTCTTTTTCCTAGCAAGGACCAAAGCATACCAATATGGTCATCTGCACTAGTAGGGCCCATAAATGTTATTTTTAAAAAATATCAGTACAGCTAATATTTTATAGGAAAATACAGAATAAATTTGTCAAAACAGATGATGATTAGATTAAGGCAAAAAACACAGTTTGGCATCTTCAACTTTTAAAAGTATGGTAACAATATTCATCTTTTTTTACTTTTTATTATAAAGGCAATGTGCAGAGGGGTTACAATTACATAAGTCAGGTAAGGAGTGCAATTCTTTTTGAATACTGTCGCCTTTCCCTCATTTAACAGTATTTATAAGTGCCATATTAATTGGTATCATTATTATTCTGATGGGGGAACAACACAAAAAGCACATCTGTCTATTCCTCCTGGATTCAAGAAAATCCTCTGTACCTCTTGATCACAAATGAAAGCCACTTTGAGAGATATTCCTTATTTTTTAATATACATGTCAAACAGAAGTTTAAAACAACTAGGACTAGTGAACACATTGCTGTACTTTAAACAAAATGATGCTTTCTACCTCTTGCTTCAAGAAAAAATACAGGCAAGTATCATCCCTGTAGACAACAGATGCTAAGTCAGTTTCTTAACTCTTTATTACACTTAACTTATTACACTACAAATCAAATGTCTCTATTATTTCAAAATGACTCACACAACTACTACATTAGGTAAGGGAAAGGGGAAAAAAAGAGTTGTGTGTTTCAAACTCTGCTTTTCTAAAATTTGCATGTGATCACTTCTCATTTGTCAGAGATGCAAACACTTTTTTTTTTTTACCATAGGGAATTTAGATTTAATTACTAAGTTTTAATATCACATTATATAGGTCAAATGAGGATGTGTACCTTTCTCCTCAAACAAAGGGATTCAGAGTAATAGGAGTTCGGGTTTCATAGGAGAAACAGCAAAATATCTTTTGAGAATGTCATTTACCGTAACACAAATCAATATTAACTGCTTTATTCAGGAAGCACGCTTTCAGAAAATGGGCCCTAAAGCTTTCTGGGATCCGACCCTAATTACTCGAGCAGGCTCTTGCCAGTTTGTCTCTCTTCAATTATTTACAGGGAGGGGGGGAACCAAATGGCATTGCATTAGCTATATTAAACATTATGTATTTGGTTTGTAACTTACTAATGGTACATAAAAATTACCAAGGTGAATGTGCTTGTAGAAACATAGCTTTGTCTTCTTCTTCACCTGAGTGTGCATATTTATTATTCAGTTAAGTGTTGAATAGGCTGGCCTTTAGGCACCCAATACTGCATAATTTAAACAAGTGCATTAAATATATAACACATCTAAAAGGCAGTGCATTGATTACGCTACAAAATTTCTTGGAACAGCACACACACACACACACACACACACACACACACACACAGCATTTCCTTCAAGTTCGGTAGGTATTCTTGAGGCTACTGCTACTCTGTTCTCTGATGTATGGGAGATAAAATGGGAACTGGGATGGCATTAAAAAAAAAAAAAGACCCCAAATGCTAAGTAAAAAAATTCTGGCCTAGATGCTGACAAGTGTCCTTTTTTCTGTGGACAAATGTAGGACTATGTTGTATGTACATGACAACAAGGACCACACACGGTGCAGTGAAGAAAAGCTTATCAAGATTGAATCAAAGATTCTTTTGGTACCAGACCAGAAATGACCATTCACCAGTAGGATCACCTCCTAGGATCTACTGAAGAAAGTTCAGCCGCTGGCTCCATCCATACCTGACTCCTTTGTGATCTAGAAAGGCACTGGAGTTGTGCTACATGTTAACGTCTGATGGCAGCCTGTGCATCCACCTTTTGCCTTCCCCTCTAGTGTCAGAAGCTTACAAATCAGTGAAATCTCCAATCTTCAAGGGCCCAAGTAATTTTTAAAATTGGTCCGAGAGGCATCAAATGGTCATTAAAATAGAATAAACCCGTTAACAAGGCAGCTATAGTCCCTAGAAATGCAGGCAGAATGTGTATGGCTGGCTGCTTGTCATTAGCTAAGTGTGGCTGCCAGGCCACTTTTGAAAAGGCACCACCATCGATCTGTGGTGAACCTATGATGTAGTTTGTTGTTGCTGTTGTTTAAAGGAAGAACAAAAAAAAAAAAACAAACAACTAAACACAAAGTCACTTCTTTCTCTGCACTAATTTTTCTCCATTGTCCCCCTTTGGGGGAAAACAAAAACAAAAACTACAGAGTACATGAAAAGGGACGTCTATGAATGCTGAGTGAACTTTGGCCACTTTTCTACCCAAAACACCGGCGTAAAAGTAGAAATGAGTAACCAGGTGAAGTGCCACACCGCAAAGAGATCAGAGGCGGTGAGGGTCGGACGCGCAGGGCCGGAGGCGGGGAGGGAAGCGTCCAGCCCACCCCCCTCGAGCCCGGAGCCCGGGGCGCGCGGGAGGCAGAGGGGCTTGGGCGGGGGGATGGGGATGGGGGGGGGTGATCAGGTTCCCCAGTCGTTGGGAGGGAAGCGAAGAGTTACTGATCTTAGGGCAAGGCCCTGGACTAGGCAGAGGTCGTCAAGCCATGCCACCGGCGGGTGCGGCTGCGGGCCCCTGGGTCCCGCCGTCCGCCAGCCTGCGCTTGGCAGGGGGGAACGCCACTCAGCCCCGCGACCCCCTCCCCGCCTTCCAGGCCAGGGAGGGGCTGGCGGCTCTTTCCTGTCTAGTCTCTGCCCCCGCTGCTTTCTGTAACCTGATCCCCGCAATCCGCTCCCCGGGAAGCCACCGCCCCGCGCGCAGCCCGCCCGGTTACGCCAGGGCCAGGGCTATAGTTAGCAACCTTCCATCAAGTCCACCCGCGGGCGGGGGGCTGGCCGCGCGCCCCTCCCCAGGCCCGACTGGACGCGCGCCTCCGCCGCCCCCCTCCTTGAGCGACCCTGCCCCCTCCCACCTCCTCCCCCACACCGCACCCCACCTTTACCTTCGCCTGCAGATACTGGGGGTAGTAGTAGGCGGCGTACTGAGGGTACATCTGCTGTTTCCACACTTTGCCCATGAAGCTGGAAGGGAGCCTGCCGTGCAGGGTCGCGGGCACTTTGGGGTTTCCAAGTCTCGGTCTCTCCTGCCTCTCCCTTTCCGGAGGCGGCGGCGGCGGCGGCTTCAGCGGCTGCTCCACCTCCCAACCGGGACCAGACGTCCCCCTCCTCCTCCTCCACTTCGTCCTCCTCCTGCTGCTCCTCTTCCTCCTCCTCCTCTTTTCCCTCCTCTTCTTTCCCCTCTTCTTCCTCCTCCTCCTCCTCCTCCTCCTCCTCCTCCTTCTCTTCTTCTCTCCCCCCCACCCCCCGCTCCTCCTCCTCCTCTTCCTCCTCCCTAGCAGAGAAAGACACTGCAGAGCGCAGAGGACACCCGGGACAGGGCGCTCCCAAGGAGTTTCCTCCGGAGCCCGACTGCACCGGGGCTGCCCAGGGCTGCGCGCTGGCGGCACTGGGCTCGGGCGGGCGAGCAGGCGGAGCGGAGCCGGGAGGTGATCAATACAAGTGGAAAGTGCAGCGGCGGCGGCGGAGGCGCGCAGTGCCAGCCGGCATCTGGGGTGGGTGCACCCGGCGGGGAGAGGGGAGAGGGGAGAGGGGCCGGCGTGCGAGGCCGCAGGGGGGGAAGGGCGGGCGGAGGCGGGGCCTGGACGCCGCGGAGCTCTGGACCCGCTGGAGGTGAGGGCTGAGTTTTCCCCACTCCTCACCTCCCAGGCTCCTCGGAAGGTCGGCTTGCAGGCCCCCGGGAACCAAGATCGCTTTGTGTCGCGGGTGGGGTGGTTGGAGTTGTGGTGTATGTGGGATACCCGATTTAAGTTTTTATCATCCGAAGGAGAAAGGGAGGTAAGGTAAAGAGGAAATCTGATTAAACTCACACTCTGTCCCCCCCCCCCCCCCGCCATCCCTTGCTCAAGGATTCCCTCTCCTTCCTTGCTGTCTCTCCCTGTCTCTGTCTCCCTCCTTCTCCTTCTCCCTCTGCCCCCCTTTCTCTTCCTCCCCCCACCCCACTAAGGAAGGGAAATTATTTAGTGCTGGAGTAGAAATACCTGGGTTCTGTTCCACCCCTACATTAGGCTAAGATACAAATTTTCTAGGTGACCTTGGGAGGTTGCTGTTCTTTGACTGGGGTGTCCTAGATGTAAGAGAAGAAAGGAGAAATCATGCCCTTCCTTATAAGGGGTTAGTCAAAGCTCACTGTCTGTCTGTCTGTCTTTCTCTCTCTCTGTCTCTCTCTCTGTCTCTCTCTCTGTCTCTCTCTCTGTCTCTCTCTCTCTCTCTCTCTCTCTCTCTCTCACACACACACACACACACACACACCAAATTGAAGGATCCTGCTGCTGCAAAAAGGCAGAATGCTATCAGAGGACACAATATAGACATCAGCTTTTCGCTGCCTCTTTCTAATGCTGCCAGACAGTCTGTCAACTCCCACTCATGAGCAAGGAAACTCCCTTAGTTTGGAATATTTTAAGGCCATTTTGAAAGTCACACCGGCATATTGTTGCAGTGTGCTTCAGTGACACATAAAATCAATCTCTCTCCTCTCTCTGTTGCTCTCCAGCTCCTAATTGTTTCAGCTCTAGACAGCCCCACATGAACACTGGTTTAGTTCACTATGTAACTGGTTATAATTTAATGGAGTTAATTGGTCCCTGAAGTTGCCTGCAGAAGACTTTTATATTCTAGCTCAAAAGGAGAGATCATATGAAGTGGTACAATAAGAAAAAAAAAGCCCCAACTTGCTGTCCTTGCACAACTAATAAAAAAAAAAGTGCAAAATGTACTTATTAAAGAAACCTTGATTACTGTATTTTGTCATTTTCATTTTCTGGTAGTCACTTCTTAATAGCACATGGTAAATAATAAAAAGTGCAACACCAGAATTTGTTAAATTGTTATCTTTATATGATTTGCATTTTTAAATCGGTTTGATAAGAGACTTTCACACATGATGAAACATGATGAAACCCTTATCTTTATATGATTTAGGCACATTTCTAAGTCATATGTGTTTAACAAAAATAAAGCCAATGTAACTCTTGTGAGAACATTTGGTGATGACACGAGGCAAATCATGACCCCCCCCCATTACCCTTATGATATCCTAGAAAGAAACTAGAATGCACGGAATTTTTCCTATATAACAGGTACTGCCAGCCAGCTTTAAAAGTTTCTTAGATTGTTTCACTATGAGGTCATTTAGTGTTTTTCAGCAGAGAACTAGCATGAACCAAAGAACACTAGGAGTGATAATTTGGAAGATGAATAAAGAAATGAGAAATAAGTTGTGTGATTTGAAGGGAGATGGGAAATTGCCAAATGGTTCTACTTACTGTGGGTTTTTTTTTTACCCTTGATGAAAAAAAAATTAGCCTGATTTAGAGAGACTAAATGCAGACTTAGCATAGAAAGAGAGGAGGGAGGGAGTGGGAGAGAGATGCTTGAGTTAGATAGAGATGACCATTGCAAAGCAGTAGAGTAGGAATGAACTCTGCCACAAATATTCTAGGTTAAGTGGCTAGCCATATGAAAGAGAGGAAATCCAAGCCCTACTTCACCAATGCCAATGTTGAGGGGGGGGTCCAGATGAATTCAAGACTTCGATAGGAAAAACAGAATTATGAAGCTGTTAGAAGAGAATAGAGGGGAAAGCTTGTTGACCTTGATGTAGGGATGTATCTTTAATATGATAAGCATGAAAGCAAGATGGTTAAATTTGACTTTATTAAAATCAAGAAGCTTGGTTTATAGAATGATTATATAAGAAGAGTAAAAAATAATTTTTAAAAGCCACAAAATAAGTATTGTGCAAAAATCACAATAGAGCTTATTTAAAAATGACTTGGGACCCAAAAAAAGAGAAAAGTCTTGATTATAAATAATGAGTGCATACTTACTAAGGAGGATAAATGATGTTGATGCACATTAGCATGTAAAAGAGCAATTTCAAAATAAAATAAAAATAAGACACCATTCTACATTTACCACTAGACTGGCAAAAATTAAGAATTTTGAAGATAAAAAAGCAGGTGAAGAAGAGAGAAGTAATGTTATTAAAAACACTGCTTCCTTGATGCCATGTTTTACCCATCACTTAGGAATAAAGCACGGCCCATTTTTTATTTGTATAAACCTTGCCATGCAGTTACAGGTGTGTACCTTGAAGAAATTCTTCCATATGTGCATCAGATGAAATACACTAGAATAGTCATAAGACACTGAAGAGAACTCAAAAGGAGAATTGGTGAAAGGGTTTTAGTTGGCAAACATAGAAAACTACAGCAGTACCATCACAACAATCTAGACCATTTCAAAATTTATACTGAAAAATGAAACAAGTCCACAGACGGCAATATGCATAGGCATGATTCCATTTGTGTTAACTTCACAAACAAAAACAAACAATATGTGTAAGAATAAGCATATAAATAAATTTTAAAACAAAGAATACCAAAAGGATTATAACAAAAGATTTAGAATAATGATTCTCCCTGAGGGAGAGAAAGAGTTAAGGGCTTAGGGAAGAACCAAAAGAGATATAGAAATGTTAAAGTTCTATGTTTTGCTCTGGGTTGGAGATTATATAGGAATATGCTTCAATATTTTTAAGTATTTCATAGCCTTTTTGTGTTTCTGCTGTGTTTCAAGAAAACTGATATATCTAAAACAAAAAATAAACTTAACATTAAACATGTTTTCAAAGAAATACAAAAGCAGAGCGAAAAAGATGATGACCCTTCCATGACTATCATTCAGCTCTGTATTGCCATTTTTCTGTCTCTCTCTGTCTTTCTGTCTGTCTATGCGCACACACACACACACACACACACACACACACACACATTTTCCTTAAATGACAACCATGGTCATTTTTGTCTTAATATCATCCATTCACACATTAAAAACTTTCAACATAGTGCTATTATCACATCTAATAACTTTAATATTTTGTTAGCAGCAGTTAATATATGGTGATCATTCCTTTTCTCCAATTATCAAAAATAACTTTTTGAGGTTAGTTTATTTCAATCAGGATAAAACAAAGTATATAATAAATTGCGTTTATATGTCTTGGAAGCCTCTTTTAACATATGAAAGTTCACTTCCATTCATATCTAAAATGAATGTTTATTTGTTGAAGGATTAGAGACATTTGTGTCTTTGAATTTCCAGCATGACTGCAACTTCATAGTACACACTAAATTATGTGATAGTTACTACTCAGGGTTTGATTAGGTGCAAATTTATATTTCAGAAAAGATTGCTTCCTCGATGCCATTGAATAAAATAGAGGCTGTGATGTGGATGACATCAGGACATGGAATGTCAGATTGTCTCACTTTTAATGATGCTACTAAGACCAGACAGAAGTTCAGGTGTTATCAGTGTTATTTGTTCATTATAAATTTCCCCATCAACTCACAGGTCAGTTGTAATGTTCAGAGGTGTTGTCTATATCATCAAGAGTTGCAGAATTATGGTTTTCTCTCCTTTATGTTTTATTAGTAGCTTATAGAAGTTATACAGAGGAGGATTTCATTATTATATTTCCACACATGTTTACAATAAGTTCCAATCAATCCAATTTTATTATTCCTTTTGAATTTATTGGATGGAACTTTCCATCTCCCACTTTCTGGTCAACTTGAACTACATCTAGTACAGGACACACAGACTAATTTTCCTTTATTTGCCAATTTTCAGAATAATAACTTGCTTCCATAGCAAAGTAAATTTTCCAAATTTAACATGTTCTAATTGCTTCATCCTTCTCTTTTAATACCCAAATTGTCCTATCATTGGTTGACTTGGAACTCTTTTAGATTGTCTCCTGATTCTTTTTACAAGATCCCAATAGACTTTGATAGATTTTGTTTGTTTTTTTTTAGAATTTTAAAATTGTCCCAGGTCCTGACCTGTGTCAGACATTGCTCTACAAAACTAGATCAAATCTTTTCTTTTCTTTTCTCATCTTTTTTCCTTTCTTCTTTTTCTTTTTTAACGAAATAAGTAAAATAATAACAACAAATTTAAACATGTTCTATTTACTTACTACATTTGGAGAAAATCACACCTAGGACATTTTAAATGAAAATTTGTGCCACAATGTTTCCTAGGGAAAAAAAAAAAAGAGTCACGGGGTGATTTTCCCCTTAAAAGAATTTAAGTTCTCCTAATACCTTCATCAACACTGAAGCAGCATTTTCTAGGAGTAGGACATTGAGTTTATAGAATACTTAGTACTTGGTTTCACCAGGTTTAGGATTGAATTAGGATGAGAGAGATGAGACAATGATAAATCAAGATAAAATCTAGGAAGAAAGCAACAGGTTTTGGGGAGGAGACTGGCTGTGGGAGTTGGATTGGGAGTTTTAAGTAGAGCAGTCAGGGAGAAGTTCTTCAGGCAACATAATAAACGAGCAGATCAGCCAAAAGGACCCTACATGGGATGAAAAGTGAAGGATTGTCCTCCCGCAGACTTCAAGGCGTGGACTGTTCTATCGAAGGTCTTCAATTGGGTTTCTCTCATAGCCAAAGCTAGACACTTTTATTGCAATTAATCAGAAGCTGGCCAAGCAAATTAGTTTTGATTAATGCCTTTGCTCTAATGTCACATGCCTGAGTATTAAAATAATTGAAAGATAAAAGTAGCCATTCTTCCTACAAAAAGCCCCTGTACTAAAATATCAAATTGTTGATGGGATTTAAGCTCATAAAAAAGACTTCAAGACTACTTATTGATAAGTAGTTGCTTTCATATTGCCTTACTAGATTTTTATAATGCATTTACTGAACACTAAACAAACAGGCAACACAATTTTTGCAAGATGAAAATGTGAATGGCACACATGTCAAAGTTCTTAGAGTTAAACAAGCAGGGATAAAGGGAAGCAATGTCTGTCTTGCATAAGGACTTGTTTACAGTTTAAGAAAAGTAATGTATAAATCTTCTAGTCTTGTGACGTCTAGTCTTATGAAACTGTAAATTAAGAAATTAAGAAATATTTTTAGGGGTGGTAGAGCACATCTGTAATTCCAGCAATCAGGAAGTTCAAGAAGGACCAAGGGTTCAAGGCTAACCTGGCTATCTAGTAACAATAACAACAAATCTTATATGTCATCTCTAGAAAAAGTATGTTCTTTTTAAATAGTAATATTTTTCTTAAAAGATCACTGAAATTAAAGACAAAATTCACTAGTTTTCATTGTTCATTATGTCCGGCAGAATTTGAAAAGCTAGGTTTAAGGTAACTTGAAGAGATAGGTGGAGAATGGACAGATGAGGAAGAATGACGGAAGAGATTATTTTGCTAGATTGATCAAGATACATTGTACTCATGAAACAGTATTAATTGAAACATTTCTGTATAACACTAAATGATAATAAGTAAATAAATCATTAACAAAAGAAAATCCAGGTTTAATTCTCACTTTTGAACATAACTCACCTCTTCACTACACTCATGCTAGATTTATGTTCATTCCTTTCCACTGTATTATAGCTTGGTTTATAGTTTTCTTTTCTTCATTCATATCTGCTCTTTCCAACTTCCTTCATATTATTGTACAACCGCAATCATCTCTGGCCTTGTTCATATCATCTGCCTAGAGCACCTTTCACTTTTTTCATCTAGGTCATTCTTTTTTTTTTTTTTCTTCGTTTTTTCAGACTTCTTTTAACCATCAGGTTGGATGGAAAGGGCCTCCTGTGGCACTTAGTCCAAATTTCTCTCTGAATAGCCAATGAATTTACTTAATTAATAAGGGTAGAATTGGAAGAGAGTAGAAGTAAAGGAGAACTAAAGAGCTCAGGTAAAAAGATTAGTATGTGCAAAAGTGTCTGTGCTTTATAACAGGATGTTAGGAGACCTACAGATAACTCATTATGACTCAATCTAAATACATGCTGGAGTGGTCTGAATGTCTTTCAAAATGCATGTTTTGAAACCTAATCCCATTTATTGTGGATAAAGAGTTTGTATCTTTGGGGATATGATTAAGTCAGGAAGGCGTTATTGAAATTTTATTATCTATTTCTGTTTAACAATTGCTCCCAAAATTTAGCAGCTTAAACAACAAATATTCATTATCTCACATGGTTTCTGAGAACCAGGAATTTGGGGTGGCTTAGTTGGATGTTTGTTGCTCCTGAAATTAAACTGTCAACTAGAGCAAGTCACCTAAAAAGTTAGCCTGTGGCTGAGTGATGCACTTCCAGACTCGTGTAAGTGGATCTTGACTGAGGTGCTCATCTGTTCCGTGTTCTCTGGTGAGCCATTCTGTAGGGCTGCTCATTTATGATGGGGCAATTAGCGAGCTCTAAAGTAAGAATGAGAGAGAGAGAGAGAGAAAGAGAGAGAGAGAGAGAGCAGACAGAAGACAGGCAGGCAGGCAGACAGTCAGAGAGCATGTGGACAATAAAAGGGGAAGCTACAGTGTGTTTTGTAACTTAATTTTAGAATTGATATGCCATCTATTCTGTCCTGTTATCCTAGCCATAATGTGCAGGAAACTGACAACACAAGATGGTGGGTATCAAGAGATAGAGGCTTTCAGAGGTTATCTTGAATTTCACAATCATGTATATAGAAATATGACATGCATATATTTTTATTCTTTGACACATTCTAGTTACCTGCACAATAAACATTATGTGCAACATGGAAGTTAGTTCAGGAAATTGCCTGTTAACCAATTACTTCCCGTTCCCACCTGTCCTAGGCCTTTGTAGCCAACCATCTGCTGCATCTTTCTAAATGCTTTGTGTAAATAAAACCATAAAACTTATGGCAATTTTACCTGGCTTATTTCTCTTACCATAAAGTTTCTTGAGGTTCATCTACAATGGAGTAATATTTTTTTTAATCTTGAATACTGTGCGCGCGCGCGTGTGTGTGCGTGCATGCGTGCGTGCGTGCATGCACGCGCCACTATTTGTTTATCCAACTCATCTGCTGATGGATATTTCTAACACGGGCTGTTTTTGAATGTTGCTGTTAAGAATATTTGTTCAAGGCTTTCTGTGTGAGACGTGGAGCCGAGCGACCGAGGCCCAGAGCGAGATGCTGGTGGCCGTGGGTTCCTATGGGCAGTCACAGCCCAGCTGCTTCCACAGCGTGAAGATGGGCTTTGTTATGGGCTGCGCCGTGGGCATGGCGGCCGGAGCCCTCTTTGGCACCTTTTCCTGTCTCAGGATTGGAATGCGGGGCCGGGAGCTGATGGGCGGCATTGGGAAAACCATGATGCAGAGTGGCGGCCCCTTTGGCACATTCATGGCTATCGGAATGGGCATACGATGCTAACCAGGGCAGTAGTTGCCTGCTACATCTACACCTTCCCATCGGTCACAGCCCTTGTACTATAATAAAAAGAAGTTTTTGCTTCTCAAAAGAAAAAAGAATATTTGTTCAAAAGTATGCAGTTAATTCTAACTGGAGTGAGGTAGAATCTCAATGTTGTTTTGATTTTCATTTATTTTATTGCCAGAGAAGCATTTCTTCATGTGTCTATTGGCCATTCTTATGTCCTCTTCAGAGAAGTATCTCTTTAAGTCTTTAGCCCACTTACTTACTGGACAGTTGTTTCTTTGAGGATTTGTTGTTGGGGGATTTAATTTTTTTTAGTTCTAACTATCTTTTAGATACGAGGCCCTTGTCTGTTGTGTGGCTAGTAAAGATCTTCTCCCAATTTTCTCCCAATCTGTGGGCTTTCTATTGATCTTGCTAGCTATATCCTTTGTCATGCAGAAGCTTGAAGTTTCATGCAATCCCATGTGTCCAACCTTTCTTTGATTTGTTGTGTTTCTAGATCTTTATTCAGAAAATTTCTACCTGTGCCTATGAGCCCTCGAGTTTCTTCTATTCCTTCTTGTAATGTTTTCAGGGTGTCTGCTTTTACTTCAAGGTCTTTGATTCATTTGGAGTTGATTCTGGTGCAGGGTGATATATAAGGATCTGACTTTAGTTTTCTACAGGTGTTTAACCAATTCTGCCAGCACCATTTGCTGAAAAGGTTGTCTTTCTTCCATTCTATTTTTTTGGCTCCCTTATCAAAGATTAGGTGGCTATAGGTCTATGGGTTCATTTCTGGGTCTTCAGTTCTATTCCATTGGTCCTCAGCTCTGTTCTTGTGCCAGTACCAAGCTGTTTTGATTACTATGGCTTTATTGTAGAGTTTGAAATTTGGAATTGATATTTCTCCAGCGCTGTTCTTTCTGCTAAGAAAATGTGGTATATACACAATGGAATTCTATGCTTCCATCAGAAAGAATGACACCACCCTATTTGTTAGGAAATAAAAAGTCTTGGAAAAAATCATATTAAGTGAACTTAGCCAAACCCAAAGAAATATAGGTTCCATGGTTTCCCTTATTTGCAACAATTAGTATACATCTAGAATAATCTTCTCAGATGAGCAGAAAAGCTCAAAAGTTGTGTATGTATGACCATTTAAGATGATGCTAAGCGAAATGAACCCCAAGATATGGACACAAGAGGTTTTTCTTTGTCATTGTTGTTTTTAATGTCCTATGTGACTTTTTTGTTTCTTTTGTATGTTCTTCTCCCTATGGTATATTCCCTGTTGTCACCTTATTTAATTTTGGTACCCTTCATCTTGTATGTACATTTATCTAATTTGGGAAGGGAAAAGGAGATAACAAAATGCTGAAACAAGTATACAGGATGACCCATTGCAACAATGATTCTCACAAGACACTATATTAGAAATGAACTTTATAATTCAAGGTGGGGGAGAGGAGTAGGGGTAATGGGGGAGGAACGGGATAGTAGGAGAAAAAAGGAAGGGGTAACAATGTTCAGCAAGAATTGTATCCATTACCTTACTCCTGTAACTGTAACCCTCTGTATATCATCTTTACAATAAAATAAAAAAAATTAAAAGTATGCAGTTTGGTTGGTGCCAGTGTCTCACCCCTATTTAATCCTAATTACCCAGGAGTCTGAGATCTGTAAAATAATGGTTCAAATCCAATTTGGGCAAACAAACAAACAAGAAACCTCTGGTCAACTTTATCTTCAAAACAACCAGTAAAAAGCCATGGTCAGTGTGGCACAAGAGCGCCAATAGTGAGCAAGCCAAGAAAACACCTGGAGAATTCAAACCCTGGTATTAACCAAAAAAGCATTCATTTGAGATAGTAGTCATGACATATTTGTTATTTTATATTAGATATTAGTGATTTTGAGATATTAGCTCAAGAACAGTTGCAAGAAGGCATCATTTCAAAAGGTTACCAACATGAAAGTGCTAGGACCAAAGGAAGAAGTTAAACCAAAAATGTTTACAATGTATAAGACTTGACTAACACCTTTATGTATTCTCTGGGCTAACACTCTGGGTCTTTTAAGCATCAGACTCCCACACATAAAGCAGAAGCCCATGTGCTTTCCTTTAATATCTTAGTCAAGTTAGTTGTTTTTGTTTTCAAGAAATCCCTCGTTTCTAGGTACTCAAGATGCAATAAATCACACTTTACCCTATGGAAGATGGAAAATGTTCAGGTAGTCTTCTCTAATATAAATAAGGTTCCCTCTCTGGTATTTTTTATTGACTAAATAACCCCAAGGACTTTCATCTTTCTGGTAAGTATGTTCTTGTATTTAGATGCATTTTCTAGGTCTCCTATAATTTACTACTTGGTGATTTAATAGAATAGTGTGGTAAGCTGCTGTCTCATACTCAATAAACTACCTTCTCTATGCAGCTTTTATAACTTGTCCTTTTCAGATACTATGATGTTCTATTGTTACTTAAAAATTAAAAATAAAAACAGAGCAAGTCTGGGCACCAGTGGCTCACTCCTGTAATCCCAGCTACTCAGGAGGCTGAGAACTGAGGATTGTGGTTTGAAGTCAGACATGAGACTCTTATCTCCACCAAAACTACCAAATAACATGGAAGTGGAGCTGTGGCTCCATTGTTAGAGCACTAGCCTTGAGCACAAAAGCTCAGGGACCGTTCCCAGCCTGAGAGTTCAAGCCTCAGCACAGGTAAAAAAAATTAAATTAAAATAACAAATCCCTTATTGATTTATCAGTAGCGTTAACTGGGGTTCCATTTTTCACTTCACGCCTTTTTATTCACAGCTATATCTAGATCAACGTTTATCTCTTATCAGTAGAGACTAATTTCAAAGCACATAATTATGTTGCTCGCATGTTTTCTGTTAAAATTCTTTCTTTTCCACATATCTCTAGGAGCACCTTTAAATTTTCTTTCTGTATTTCTTAAGTACTGATAATCTTGCAATATTTGCTCTCATACCAAAATTGAGAATTTCCTTAATTTAATTTTATCATTGATAGGGAATGGTGAACAATATTGAGGCCCTAAAATTCACTCTCATATGGTAGCTTTCAATTAGATTGACACTAAGATGTTTACCTGCACTTTGGGGGATATTATTCTCCATCAAATTATGCTCCTAGGATTGCATGAGCCTTTTTATGTTTGCAGCCTTCTCACTCTAATGGATATTGGAGCATAAGCAAGACTGTAAATCTGTCTAGCGGACTAAATTCCATCTCATATGAACTTCAATTGTTTCCATTTCCTGTACGCACAATGCAGAATGCAGTGATTGTAAACCATCCAATCTTTGTCAGGACTTTTCGTGCTTGGTATATATTGTGATCGACACAGCAACGATAATGAAATGCAAGTAATTCTGTGCTGTCAAGATGCTTTCGATGGAATTTTTCATGGATGGAGATGTTTAGCCTGTAGGAGCGGGGGAGGAAATCTAATCTAGCATTCAGAAGAACAGTACTAGCATCCTGATGTTTTAAAAGGAAGGAAGTTAGATGCCAGGGTAATGTGATTATAGGTTGGTAGTATTAGCTACTGTGCAGTCATTAGAATATGCCAACTCTCTGAAAGATTGGTGTTTTATGCACTCGAAGGGAGAAGCTAATGCCAGAACATTGGGACTAGATTACCCAGTTAGTACCTGGATTACTTACTTACCTGCTTAGTTACCTACTATTATGATGGGTAATTGGTCCTGGCAGAGAATGGGCGAAGTGTGCCTCAACCAGAACCTAGTCCCCAAATAGCCATTTTCCAGTTGGCACAGGGGTAATTTCCATAACTGTCTTACACTTGATATCTCTTACACAATGTCAACCACTAACTACATGTTCCCACTCAGTCCTCACATTACTCCCTGTCTGCAAGAATGCAGAGACAGAACTGTATACAGTTGTATCAGAATTGAGTAGATTGCACATTATTCCTCATTATTTCACTTTAAGAATCAGTGGAAGAGATTACTGTTCAGTTTAGTTTTATAATTAATTTTAGTAAGCATACTCACTGTCACATTGTATCTAATCTCTCCTAGTCTGTCTTTTAGTAGGGTATGAACTCAAGGCCCTTGAGATTGCTAGGCAACTTGAGCCACATCCCTAGCTCTTTTTGCTTCAGTTAATTTTTAAATTATGGTCTTGATTTTTTTCAGGTTGGCCTGGATTGTGACCCTCCCCCATCACAGGCATACTCTATCACAGCCATCTATTAGCTGAGTTTTGCTAACTTTTTGTTCAAGCTACCTTTAAACCATAATCATTCCAATCTTTACCCCCCAAGCAGCTAGGATTATAGCATGAGCTAGCTACAGATATTAACTCATGTATTATGATTCCTGTATAGCTTCAATACAGGAAACTCACAGTTCCAGATTTTATCTTTGACATAGTTCCTTCCTGCCCACCCCATTGTGATCTGTGTGTGTTTGTGTGTGTGTGTGTGTGTGTGTGTATGTGTGTGTGTATGTGTATGTGTGTGTGTGTAACTGAACCTGGGACCAAATGCATGCTACAAATGCTCTACCTCTGAGCCATATCATAGCCCATTCTTATGTTTTGTTTTTGTGCTGGTCCTGGGGCTTGAACTCAGGGCCTGGCTTGGTCTCTTAGTTTTGCTGTTCATGGCTAGTGCCCTATCACTTGAGCCACAGTTCGATTTCAGGCTTTTATTTGGTGGTTAATTGGTGATGAGAATCACACAGACTTTTCTTCCTGGGCTGGCTTCAGACCACGATCCTCAGATCTCAGCCTCCTGAGTAGCTAGAATTATAGGCACCAGAACCAGCCAGCCCATTCATATATAAAATTTTGTTGTCCATGTTGTATAGGTTTTATGGTTATAGTAGCTACACAATCATCAATACTGTTAACATTCAATCATTTTAAGAAAATTCTTAAATGTGACAGGATTGAACAATACACATATACCTTACTTTAGGAGAACTAAATAGAATGTTTATTAACAATTGGACTCAACATAACTTTCCTTTAAATGTAACACTCTTTTGAATCCTTGGGATATTGTTTCTCAAAAGCAACCATTACTTCCACATAGCTGTGAAGGCCTGCCTGAGGTTTCATCGTTTCCGAGATCCTTTCTGTTGCATAAACAGAGGCTACTCATATATTCTAGATGTTGTTCAACTGTGGAGACCCACATGGATGAAGAATGTACTGGCTGTTCAGATAAAACTCAGAGGTTTTTTTTCTTCTCGTTCACTTTCATGATGCCTAAATCAAAGCATTTCTATAGTGTTGGCATGCTCAGGAAATCAGGGACAGCATGCTGTAATCTATTCTAGTCCATTTTCTTAATTTGAGTGGAGACCACACCCAAACTAGCCCAGACAGATGAGAGGCTACCTATTTTTAACAAGATCACAGGACTGGGAATGATCTTTATTTTCTCATTTCAAAACATGTCTATATTTTTAGTTTAATTTTTTGTTATTAACAGAATCTGAGAACTTCTGTACATTTCTCAAAATTGTATCTCATAAAGGAGAGATTTTTCATGAATTTAAAATTAAAGAGATAAGCAGACATTAAGTAGAAAATAAAATATACTTCAGACTGTCTCTGACTTTTGATCACTAACATAATGTCATGTTGTAGCATATATATTACATATATTTAAATATGTTATATATATATGTATATGTCTTTCTGGACACCTTTTACTGAGAATATGTGATTATGTTTAAGAGAGAAGATAATATACCATCACTCATTCCTCCAAAGTGATTTCATTCTTTATAGTGGATTAGATTCTATTGAACGCAAAGATAACAACAACCACTCTCCCCATTTATACAAATAAATATTTTATTTTTGTTCAGTGATGTCAGTTTGTTTGGGGGGGAAGCCTACTATTTCTATTTAGGTAATGTTCTTCGAACACCTGTCATAAGATTTTTATCTTATTTCTTGTAAATATCTGAGAAATTGAAGAATTGAAAGGATAAAAATTAGTTGAGGATAGATCTGGCTACTTTATTCATCCATGAAAAACCTCCCTCTGTAATGTTTTCCATACAGTCCCCACCAAATCAAATGTTTCTTGGACACTGTGTGGAAATTTTTCTTAACAGGTGAGACATCATTTCTAAAGCATCAGGCATTAATCATTTTCATTTGTTGTTTACTTTATAAAGCTATCCTACCTTGTGGAGGTGGGAGGGAAGGGATGGTAGGGGAAAAACAAAGGAGTAGGCAGCAATGCTTGATAAGAAATGTGCTCATTACCTTGCCCATGTAACTGTGACCCCTCTGTACAGTATTTTCACAATAAAAAACATTTAAAAAATAAAGCTATCCTACCAAAAAAGATACAAACAAAAAAGTGATTATTTTTCTCTGCTATCAACATTCTGCTAGGGCTAGTTTTCTTCTTTCCTTTTTCTTTTTTTAATGTTTTTTTATTGTGAAAATACTGTACAGAGGGGTTACAGTTACATAAGCAAGGTAATGAGTACATTTCTTATCAAGCATTGTTGCCTCCTCCTTTGTTTTTCCCCTACCGTCCTTTCCCTCCCACCTCCACATCTACCCTCCCCCCTCCTTTCCTTAAAAAATGTCTGTCATAAAGAGTATATACAAGAATATAAATACTCCTTTGTTCTGGTCTTTTCTTGCCTGATTTTTTTAGGCTCTGAGAGTGATATGCCACTAAAAGTGCTAGATAAGAAATGTCTATCAGATTTAACTGTTTTGCTCATGATTCATTTTGTTTGGAGCAAAGCAGACTGTGTTTTCTAGGTTTCTCTGGCAGTCAATGTATGAAGCTATTACAGCCTTTAAATCATCTTAGTTTATAGGTAGCTAAGGATGTCTTGGTTAAAACAATTGCTTTCTCCATTCCTGCCTTGCTACCTTCTTAATGTTCTAGGATCATAATCTTATTCTATTGAAAATAGTTAACATTCTATTGCCTTGCTGTCTGGACCTATTTCCATGAGTTATGAAATTCCTTTAACAAAGATACTTTGGTTTTGCATATAATAAAGATTTTTGAAGGAAATAAGAATAAAGGAAAAGAAGAAAGAAGATAATCTAAAGCAAATAACAAAACAAAAGCAAAGATAAAATGAAATAAGGAATCTTTACCATCAGACTCTGGCAAAAGTCTGCAAACTCCTCAAGTACAACAGAATTTTATATTCTACCAGTGTTCAGTAGGTATGTAGATCAACAAATATTACTGAATAAAAAATAAGTCTACAGATTCAGAAAGCTTAGCCAAGGACAAAATTGCTGATCATATATGCCATTATAATATGGTATATAAAGATATACCACACAGGAGTGTATGGCATATGGACTATAATATATACATATATGCATGTATCTTTCAAGTCCATCGCCTTAACCACTCGGCCACGACTACAAACTATGCATGTATCTTTTACAGTATTACATAAACAGAGAAAATTTGATGGATAAAAGTCTGGAGTCAGGCTTAGGTTTAAGATCTCTGTTTTTCCCCTTCTACTTTTTATTAGCATAGATTAGTCATTTGTGTCATTTTGACACATTCATATATGCATATAGCATACCTGGATCAGATTCATCATCACCACTGCTCTCCTTCCTCTCTCTCTTCCCATTCTGAACCAACCTCCAGGTTTCATTGCTTCATTTTCAAATATGTACATAAAAGTATTTTTACCATATTTTCCCTTCATGATCCTCTTTGTTTGCCCTTCCCCTCCCATTAATCTAGTTTTATTTACTTACTTATTTAATTTTTTCCAGCTTTACTGAGGTATAATGGAGAAAAATTAAAATACTTATTTAATGTATGCGGTATGATTTGTTATGTATATGTTGAAAAAATGATTGTCATGTCATGGTAAGAAGCACATTCATCACCTCCCACAGTTTGCTTTTTTTTTTTTTTTCTGTGTGGGTTCTGGGGCTTGATCTCGGGGTTTGGGTGCTATCCCTGAGTTTTTTTGCTCAAGGCTAGTGTTCTACCACTAAGCCACAGTGCCACTGCTTAGAGCAGTGAAAAATTTAGGTGCCCTGATACTCATTTCTAGTTAAAGTCAAGGAACTGTTCTGCCTTCTTATTTCAATTCTGCTTCTTGAACACTTTCTTTCTTGCAATTTATTGCCTTTGTTTTCCATTTTTATGCTTTTTGTTAATGACTTTACTAACAAAATGTCCCTAACTGTAGTGATAAAATGTTGTCTATAGTTCCTAAATACAAGAAGACTGTGTTGTGTGTGTATTAGATATACTTCATTCAAGCGTGAATTATAGAGCTATTGAAGGTGAGCTCAATGTTGACGGATCAATGGTATTATACATCTAGAAAAAGGGAGAGGACATTTACCAACCTGTGCATGAGACTGCATTGGAAAGAGCTCAAGTAACATCCCTACTGCATGATGAAGCTATGGAAAATTGGCTGAATTTGTGGATTCATGAGATGTTGAGTTGTGAAGCTAATAACAAAAGTAATTTACAGTCAAGTAACGCAGGGCCAGGAAAATGTTAAATCCCTCTAGGCTAATATCTTCTTATAAAGAAATATTACACATAATTATTTCTTTTCCTCCTTTTTTCTTTTTGTTTCTTTTCTCTTCTTTCTTTTCTTTTCCCCTCTTTCTTCTTCCTCTGTTTGCAGTCCTGGGGATTGAACTCAGTCAAGACAAAAATACTTGCTAGGCAAGGGTATTATTATTTGAGCTCTGCTTCCTAGTAAAATAGTTTGTTTAAACTAAAACAAGGTTATGAGTTATCAGTTAGCACAATGTGACAAAAGAATCTAATTCTGCATTGGAATAATGGCAGTACTCATTAATTCACTGGTCAGGGTAACTTTATAGAACATACTTACCATGAGTAGATATGAGTAATAAAAAGTTACCAGGAGTAATGAGAATCCATTGTACCTATATTCTTTAATATTGTATAGTGTGTTTCCCAATTCGAGTGATTTTTGTACCCCATGGAACATTTGACACTTTTGATTGTCATGGCTGGGTGTATGGAGAGCGTGCTACTGACATCTAGTCAGTAAAAGCTAAGGATGCTGTTAAACTCTCTGTGACATAGAGGATAACTATCAACTTCAAAGACTTGCTTTGCATGAAGGGTTTGCAAACTGTTTTTAGTAAACAGAAGAAGAGTTACCATTTCCACCTTTGAGGGCCACATGGCTCCATTACAGATACTTGACCATGCCATTGTATTATAAAGTGGCCACTGACAATACTCTGGATGATGACTCAGTCTAGCTATTTTCTAATAATTTTTTTGGCTTAGATAGCAGGAATTTATTTTGTCAAAATTCTGGAGGCTAATAGTCTAAAATCAATAGGAGAATTGATTTAATTTTCTGAGAACTCTCTCCTTAACTTATCACTGTATCCTCTTTTGGTCTTGCACAACCTAATTTCTTTCTAGGTCCTCTCCTAGTGAGAAAATCATTGAGATTCCAATACTGGAATTCATATTTTTTTGTTTGTAAAAATAGCATGTTAGTTTAGATCTGAGTTGTTGGTTTGTGAACTCCTCTGATCATTAATGTTCACCAGAAGACCTGGATTCTCTTCCTCCAATTTATGATTTGATTATTTTGGGATGGACCTCCAACACTAATGTTATTTCAAAGCTCTCAGAGATATACTGAACATTCAACACTGAGAGTCATTGCTTTGAAGGATTTGCTGCTCATGTATTTGGAAGTTAACTCAGCACTGTGGAGCCTGATCAGTACTCAACAGACCCTTTCTCTTGTAATCTGAATTTTGTCTCAGCCAGTCTGTTACCAAATTAATAACCTTTGATTAGCTCATCGCTCTGAATTTCTGAGCTTGGAATCGATTAGAAATCTGCTGCCTTTTCAAGTACCTTGGAACTGCTCATTTACTGGGTTCCCCTATGCTGCTATTTTGTACTTCCTCCCTGACCTTCAACACCTTACAATCCTGCAGAGTTGTTCTAAGCTCTTCCCTAATTTATAAACTGTCATGTCTCTCACTCTGATAAAAAAAAATGTTCTTGCTACTGTTGATTGACTTCTTCAACAGAGATTGCTTTAATAGAATAGTGGGTGACTCCATTCTTGGTTTGGTGATTGTTGTGAAATAGACATGGAATTATTATTCATGAAACTAACCAAAAGGCTCTTTTCTCAGATGTCAGCTCCCACTGCCCAAGGACCAATTAAAAACAATAATACTCACTGTGGAAATCTAACAGGAGAAACCACCTCACAAGAAGGTCATTCTGGGACTTCGTAGCTTACTGTATTCTTTTAGGCCTACTTCACACCAAATAGGTAATTGGTAGCATACACAGATTATAGGGATATTTAATAAGATTATGACTGAAATTTTGCAGTTCATGTTACTAGAACACTTCCAGGAATTTAGAATTATAATGATGAGATCCTCACTCATTGCCAGATACATTTGGTAGATCTTGGCAGATAGATGGAGATAGATGGTACCTACAAATCAGATGTGTGGCAAGAGTTTAAAGAACATCTGTTAATAAAGGTATGGGCAGGTATACTTGTTTCTCAGATCTAGTGTAACAACTCAGAACTTGATGGTATAAAACAAGAGAACTGTATTTCTCCTTGCTCTTGAGGCCAGAAGTTAAAAGTGAAAGTACTAGCAGAGTTGCATTTCCTCTGGAAGTTGGGTAGCTTCTGGAAGCTGCCTTGGCTCCCTTTGTTGCCTCCTCCCCCGCTCTGCCTTCTCTTTCATCATTTTCACCTTTCTCTTGTAAGGACACTGTTTGATTTGGGGTCTACCCAGACAGTCAAAAATTAGCTCCTCATTTGCAAAGACCAGTTTTCCAAATAAGGTTATATTCATAGATTGTAGGTGTGAGAATGTGGCCATATTTACTGCAGTAGGATTAAGGGAAACCAACAAGAAATGGTGAGACTCTTATGGGGATTGTCTTTACCATTTTCACACCTGCATCAGGACTAAGAACTCCATGGAAGCTAGGGTCAATCACTGTGCGGAAGAATGGAGAGGAAGATGTCACAACACAGAATGGCCTGTGAAAGAGAAATTCAGTTAACATGCACATTGACATAAAGAGAGCCAGGGGAATCAGCAGAGAACTCCCCTATCTTCCCACCCTCCTATGGGACCTTCCATAGGCCAAATAAAAATGAATGCTAGAGGAAATGACCTCATTGATGCAGTCCAAAGACAGAGAATAGTAGAGTGGAGCTGGATGGAAAACCAGAAAACATCCTGTCTGTTAAGACATCATCACTCCTGAGGAGGTCCCCAGAAGTCCTCATGCTAGAGGTTCAAATGAGGCTGCCTTCACAAGTGCAGCAGTACGTGTAGCCTTCTTCCATATGTAAAAAAATGAGAACATCTTCCTTTTTTTTCTGTAATGTCAGACTATTACACACCGGCATGGGGAAATACTAATTACCTCTGTGGTTTGGGGAAAGAGCTATAAGTAGAGTACCAACCACCGCAGCCCTATCCATATATAGGAATAACTCCATTCTCGTAAGCATCATCATTGTCATAATCTTGCTTCTCTTACTGATATTCTTTCTCCTTTCCCTAAAGGAATTTAGGTTGTTAGCAAAGAAGAGATGGAGTATAAAGACAATGACAGGAAAATAGAAAGTGATGACTATGGAAAGGATGAGAAAGCAATTATGCCAACCTCAAGAGTGACTATGGTTGAACTTCAGGTTTGGTTCTGCCTTCCTGGCAGCCATCACAAGGGCATTATCATGGCCACAGCTCACTGCAGCAGAGCTATGCCTGTCAAATCACTGTAAGCCTTAAGATACGCAATTCCACAAAGCTGTTTCTCCACCATTAATTTAACAGTCTGTTCCTATATATACATACTATAATACAAATAGAAAGGCTGAAGGAAGGACTGTAGAGGAATTGGGAGGGACTATAAGGAGGAAAAAGTGTGTGTGTGTGTGTGTGTGTGTGTGTGTGTGTGTAGAGAAAACACAGTGAAGGTTAATGTAGCTCCAACTGAAAATTATTTTTGGATGCATTTGTCTCTCTTTTTCTAGTTCTTATTTCTTTCATGGAAGACTATACGCAACACAAGCTACCATTTTCAGCTGAATTGCTACTCATGTTCTACAGATTTTGACAGATGTGAAATCCTACCACTATCTTGGCATAAAACATTATCATCACTGCCCCAGCCTGGATCCCTACCTTCCAGCATTAGCTCTACACAGAGCTGATCAGTTCCTAATCAATACCTTCTTAGTGATAGTTTCTTTGTAGAGGTTTTGACATGTGTATGAATATGTGTAGGCATATGGTGCCTGGCTCAGCATAGTGTATTTGAAATTCATGCATGTTATATAATTTGAGATTCATGCATGTTATATAAGTGTCAGGTTCATGCTCTTTTTCTTTTTTACAGTTAAATATGTATCCAATTTTTGGGGATGCATCACTCTTTATCTATTCACCATTTAGTGGACATTTGAGCTTTTTGTAACTTATTCACAATTAGAAATAAAATGAGTACAGACATTTGGACTTAACTCTGACTGTGAGGATACATCTCCATTTCCCCTGGGGAAACACACCTAGTGGTGAGATTAGAGGGCTATATGGCAATGTGTATTTATCTTGGTAAGAAACTACAAACTGTCTTAAAAATTACTTGTACAATTTTATCTTCCCACCAGCAGCATACTTTACTGTTTCACTTGTTTATCAATACTGAGTATTGTCAGAATTCCTTTGATAGCCATTCAATTGTGTGTGTAGGTAGTGTTTGTGCAATTTTTCTGATAATTAATCACGTTAAATATATTTTGATTATTTGCTTACTATTTTTTACTGAAGTATCTGTTCCAATCTTTTGCTTATTAAAATTATGTTTAATTAATCATGTGCAAGAGGAATTATTTGTATTTTACTATTCATTGGGTTTACTTGTAGATTATAGGCAGATTATAGTTATTACAAGTGATGGAAAACCTGCAGCCTATGTTTCTTTGGGTCTGGCTTACTTCACTTTGTATAATGTTTTCCAAGTCTTTTCATTTCCTTATATATGGAGCAATGTCATTCTTTCTGATGGAATTATAGAATTCCATTGTGTATACATACCACATTTTCTTGATCCATTCATCCATTGAGAGGCATCTAGGTTCGTTCCATATCTTAGCTATGGCATAATGCTGGAATGAACATAGTTGTGTTGGTAGCTTTAATGTGGCCTTCTTTGGCCTTTTGTGTGAATTTCCAAGAGTGGGATTGCTGGGTCATAGGAAAGCTTTATGTTTAGACTTTTGAGGAACCTCCATATTGCTTTCCAGAGTGGTTGAATAAGTTTACATTCCCACCAACTGTGTAGTATGTTCCTTTTGGCTACATCCCCACCAGCATCAGTTATTGTTAGTTTTCTTGATAAAGGCCGTTGTAACTGGGGTGAGGTAGAATCTCAATATTGTCTTGATTTGCATTTCTTTTATGTTGAACATCTCTTCATGTGTCTATTGGCCATTCATATTTCTTCTTTGGAGAAGTCTTTCTTTAAATCTTTAGCATAGTTATTGATGGGATTGTTGTTACTTTGAGGTTCTGTTTTTGGGATACTTATTGAAATGAACCCCAAGAAATGGAACAAAGTGATTTTTATTGCATTATTTATGTTTCTTTTTTTCCTTTGATTCATTCTCTTTTGTCACTGTATTTGATTTCTGTACCCTTTGTCTTGTAGATGAGGCTATCTGATTTGGGGAGGGGAAGAGGAAGCACAGAAATGGTGGGACAAAGTGTGAACTAATTCAGCAGCGATACTCACTAGACATTTTGTTGGAAATGAGTTATACAACTTGGAGGAGAGGGGAGACAGGAGGGCAAAAACTGGGAGAGAATGAGGGAGTGGGTGACAATGTTTAAAAAGAAACATACTCATTAGTTGTCTTATGTAACTGTAACCCCTCCATACATTACCTTTATAATAAAATTTTAAAAATATGTTTTGTGTTTTTTATGGAGTACTGAGGTTCCTTTTGTCATTAAATAAAGTCTAGCTTGAATAAATCTACAGAAAACCTCTTTTGCAAATATTTTTTCTCAGCTATGATAAAGAAATAATATTACTTGTAGAATGAAATCAGATTTTTAATATATAGAGGTTCTGAGACCTAACAACCAGGTAGTAAATATTAATTCTCTTTCAATATCTGTTCCTTTTACCAGTTAATTCAAATTCTCTAGAAAACTTGAAGATGGTACAAGTAGGAGAGACTTTGGAAGGAGGCATCATGGAGACCATAATTTCAAGACATTAGTGATATTATAACAATATCATAGTTGTGTAATAATAGTATGCCCATAAAATTAAAGAGTGATTAGTAGGGACTTAGTTAAGAGGTTAAAATTGTCCTTTCAGAAAATTGGGAGATGAAAGAAGTGAGAACAGTAGCATAAAGAAAACATATGCATGATGGGTATACATAGGACTTTATGGCAGTGATGCTGTCTTTGAAATCTCTTACAAACTACTGAATTTGGGGAAGCCTCCAAACTTCCCTGTGGCATAGCTGGGCAGAGAGTAGGATAAGGACCCAAGGGAAGTAATAAGACTTGAAGCTGGAGCAAAAACAAGTTCAGATTTGCGAAGACTGAAGAATAAGAGGAGCAAAACCCACTAGAATTCTGCTGGATTTGTCAACTCAGATGAAGCTTATCATTTAGTGAAGGATGATCTCAGAGTATCTGTCCAGAAAGAGAAACATCAAGGACAAAGTTCAGCATTGTGTTAGACTTTGCATCACTGTGGCCAAATGCCTGACACAAACAACTGAAGGGAAGGAGGATCTATTTGGCTCAGGCTTTCAGAGGTTTTAGTCCATGGGTGACTGGAAGCAATGCAATAGGCTGAAGGTGAGGCAAGGCATCATGGCTGTGGGAATGGATGGCAGAGGCTGCTCACATGATGGTAACCAAGAAAGAGATAGAAAAATAGAGACAGAGACAGAGAAAAAGAGAGGAGAGAGAGAAAAAGAAGAGAGAGAGAGGAGAGAGAGACAGAAGAGAGGGAGACAGAGAGAGGAGAGGGAGGAGAAAGAGAGAGAGGAGAGAGACAGGGAAGGGAGGGAGACAGAGAGACATGCCACAGAAGAGGTTTCTTTAAAGATACAGCCCCAGTTCCTACTTCCACCAACTCGACTTCACCTTCCTCAGTTCCACCAGTTCTAAATAGTATATTCAAATTTTGAATCTATCAATGAATTAAATTTATTATTGATAAAGGCAAAGCCCTTATGATATTAGTCACTTCCTAAAAGCATATGAACTGGCAACCAAAGCTCCAAAAACAGAATCTGTGGGACGCCTTTTTTTTTAAAGCCATAACTAGAGGTAAGGAAAATGAAGAACAGTTATGGCTGAGACTCAAGGACTGACTTGGTAAGAAAAGCATTGAAACATCACCAACAGCCTGGCTTGGTATGGGGGTGCATGTCTGAAATTCTAGCTCAGCTGGAAACCATAGTTAGCAGGATCACAGTCTGAGGCCAGCCCTAACAAAATGATAAGACCTTCCCTGAAAAAAAAGTAAAGTAAAAGTGGTAGAGTGCTAGCCTTGAGCTGAAGAGCTGAGGGACAGCACCCAGGCCCAAAGTTCAGGCCCCACGACCGGACCCCCCCCCCAAAAAAAACAAAAGTAAAGTAAGAAAGGACTGAGAGTCTAGCTATCATCTAGCTAGCCCCCACTTCAGACCCCAGTACCACCAAATGTAAAAAAATAAAAACCAATCACCAAGAAACAAGAGGATCAAAGAGATCCAGGAGGACATGTATTAGAAGTAGCTCCCATCAGTAGGTTTTTGGCTATCATGACATTTTCCAGCCTGGAAACAGGAAACAGGAAAGGGTGGAAACAGAAGACACCCTACTGAGCAAAGATAGTGTTTGGCAAAAATAGCAAATAGGATTTTAGATTATATTGATGAAATGGCCAATCACTAAATATCTCCATACTGTGGCTACTGAGAATGAAGTGCTTATGAATAAAAAAGTCTTAAATCCCTATACATAGTATATAAAAAAGAATTTTTAAATTATAAATTTTAAGTGACTGTCAAGGTGAATTTTACAGATAAACAGAAATGTTAAAAATAAGGTGTCTCAGATATTGAAGTTTGTTGACCATTAAGTGCGAATGGAGTTGGATGGATGGGTGGGGTAAGGCCAAACGGAAAGTTTTCTAATCACAGAGAGAATTAGAGTTAAGATTTTTAAAATGGAGACATTGGAGGTTAAGATAAATGAGTTCATGAGAATTCAGGCCTGACAGGGATAACTATTCAAACGGTAAGTCTGGTGATAGAATATAGAGATGGGCTAAAGATGCTCGTATGTACTAAGGAAGACTGAAGTTCCAAGAAACACAGAAGCACATTTCAGAAATTTCTCATCTACATTATTTTTGCCAACCAATATTGAAAACAAATTGATATTTCTGTGTACTGAATATTTTCTTGATCTTGTCCTTTACTAAATGCTTTACTTAATGTCCTTTACTTAATGTGGGATTTTTTTTCAGTATTAATCTTTTCTACTTGATGTCATCCCAGGATTTATGGCACACCTATACTTTGCTTCAAAAAACATCAAACTAACAAAGTCCAGTGCTCAATATCTTCCTCCTTAATCTCAGACTTTAACAGGCTTGTTGGGACAACTCCAATGAGTTGCTTCTGCTCTAGGACAGAACTGCATCACTAGAGTGAGGAGAAAACAAAATATTCTCCCCTTCTGCTTCCTTGTTTTAAGGTAGTAGAGGTGGGTACAGGAAAGCTTATGCATAATTCTAGGCTGGTTTAAAAGCGTACCTTGACTTTTGATCCTAAATACTGATTTATGCATTTTACTTATTTCATTCTGTTTCCCAATGTTTTGGAGTTTTTCTTTTTTAACAAGGATACAACTGGTAAAGGACTCCTTAAGTGGAGTCCCTGAAGTCTCTAAGAGTATTTGTCCATCCTGCTCTTCCACATCTAATGTTTTAGATGAAGTTCTATTTGGAAAACAGCCACAGGAAGAGCTAAGCACCTGTCTTCACAATTCAGCTAAAGCTTATGGCACATCACTTACCACCTTGAAAAACATTAAAGTTGACAATGTCCATCTTGAAAGGGTTTCCACATTTATTTAGACAAGGTTTCTTTTATTTAAATGTTTTTTTTCTTTTTCTATGAAAATAGAATATTACCATTTAATACCATCATTGCAAGTAATTTGCAACACATACATAAATAACTGAGAACTTGAGGTGCCTGTATTGATAACTTGAGTTTCACAAAAGACTCTGAGAAAATGTTTTACCACTTATGTGGTCCAGACTGGCTGTCTCCATTAAATACATTTATTGGATCATAGCTTAACTTTCCATTTTCCCTTTCTGGTGAAATCACATATCATATGTCCAAAATGGCTAAGAGGAATCATGGGATTTAGGCATAGAAATACAAGACTGCTTTTCAAAAGGATAGGACATGTTCAAGAATTACTTATATTCTGTCCAAGCTTTAAATCTGTATATATTACATACATAGAAAATAATCTATTATGAGCATATCTCATAATATGTGCCAAACAAACTGAGCTTTTGATACTGATGTCATGCGTATTCATATTACTAGAAGTTAAAGACACTAAGAGGACCAAACACCAATGCCAAGAATGCATGGAATGGTTTCCACAGAGCACAATGGCACAATTGTCTCATAGAACAAAATTGAAAAGAACTAGAGAATGGGAAAAGGGTGTGGTGTCTGTAAAAATTAAAAAAAAAAACCTGTATGCATTCAAATGTATGCTTAAAATGGATTGGATGCAATATATATATGTATATATTTTGGATCCGGTCATGGGGCCCGAACTCTGGGCCTGGGCGCTGTCCCTCAGCTCTTCAGCTTAAGGCTAGTGTTCTGCCAATTGAGCCACAGCGCCACTTCCGGCTTTTTTCTTTTTGCTTATGTGGTGCTGAGGAATCGAACCCAGGGCCTCATGCATGTAAGGCAAGCGTTCTACCACTGAGCCACCTTCCCAGCCCCTGGATGCAATATTTCATGTTCAGTTTTCAGACAAAAGTTGAAAATTAGTCAAATAAAGATGAAACTTTCAGAGTAATCTGGTGAATTTTTTGACAATTTTTTTTCCTCCACTGCAAATATTCTTATCACTAGTTCTTTCTTCTTTTTTAAGCCAATGCTTTTTTGAAAGTTTCCTTCCAATCTCTGTTTTAGACTCCATGTCACATTGTAAACCTGCCATTCCTCACCACAGATTGAGGATCTTATTGGTAGAGTCCATTACCATGAAGAACCTACTGACTAAAAGACAGTTGGAAGAAATTCTCATTCAAATTATAGCTCAAATCATGCGATTCACCTTCCCATTAGATCGGTTACATTTTCATTCTATTCTGTAACTATAATCATTCCTCCCATCGATTTACCTATAGTTTTGCAGACACTGAAACCAAGACATTACTAAGGGCATGCAAAAACTGGTATGTAAACTATTGCAAACCCTCAGTGTCATCTCATAGACTGTGTGTGCTATTAGTTTCAAATGAAGGTGCTTTGGGATGCTACAAGTCTCTTAAAATCACTCCACAGTTTAGTTCAGTTCATTATTTCTACCTCAGACTGTTATGATTCCTTCCCAGTACATGTGTAAGTAGTTTTTGTCTCACTCATTACTTGGACATACTTTTGCATTCCCTAGGCTCTGACCTCTTGTAAATATTTGAGTTATTTTTCATTTGTGGAACAATATTTTCATACTTGTTCCCCTTCAACCTTTACCAACATCTCCTTTTGGAATGATCTTCTCTTGGATCTATTTTTTTGGGGGACTTTTGTCATCTTTCCTTTGATTGCTTTACTTCTTGTTTTGCTATGATACATTTTAAGGCAGCTACCTCTAAAAAGATGTATGGAATAAAAGGTTCTGAGACCTTCTAAGTTTTAATATAACTTTTATTCTTCTCTCACTACTGATTTAGATTTTGAGTGTGGAATTCTAGGTTGATAATTTTTTCTTGTAGAACATCCTAAAATTGTAAAATGTGAGATGATATATGCATCTATATTTCTTTCTATCATCTATCAATCTTCATCATTATCATCATCAGCATCAGTATAATTATCATCTAGCTTCAGTGTTCAAAGACTGAAAACTTTCTAAGAACAAGAATAAAACATGATTGCTTGTGTCAGCTGTGGAGAGCTGCGGGAGCCGACCAAAGATGGCGCGGCCGCATGGCACGGCCAAGCCAAAGATGGCGCTGGCTTCCGCCTTCCGCCTTCCCGATGGCGAGTGCTCTCTGTGAAAAACAACTCCTTATATGGCTATGACTTGGCTCCTAGTTTGCTTCCGTGTTTGCGACCCTATTGGTATATGCCACGTGGCACCTCGGGATTGGCCATCCAGGAGGCTTATAACCGGAGTGCGGGTGTGGGGCGAGGAAGAAGCTAATAATCAAGGTTCCTGAATAAACTGCTTTGAGAAGAATCCCGGGTCGTGTCTTCCTTGCTGGTCGAGGTGGATGCGACAGTCAGCCATTTACATTCACTAGAATTTTTAGCTAAAACAAGTAGACAAGAAGATGAAATCAAAAGATACCAAGAATAAAAACAAATGGGTAAAACTATCTTCCACAGGAAACATGATAATATACCGAAGAAATCCTAAATGTTAATGTGTTATTATAGTTAAAAAGTGAATTCAATGAAGTTTGAAAATATAAGCTCAACACACAAATTTCAGTTGTATTTCTATACAATAACACTTAACAATACTAAAACAATAAAAGGAACATAGTTCTATTTACAATAACATCCAAAAGAATAAAATAAGAATAAATTTAACTACAGAAGGTAAAGAACTTCTTCACTAAAAAGGTATGAATCACTGCAGAAATTAAAGAATACCTAAATAACTAGAAACATACAGTGAATCCATAGGTTAGAAGACTTATTATTGTTCAGATGGCAATAATATTCAAAGTAATTTAAATATCAACTAAATGCTTTTAAAAATTCTTTTTTAAATAAGTTTTTTTTATTGTGAAAATACCGTACAGAGGGGTTACAATTACATGAGCAACGAAATGAGTACATTTCTTATCAAGCATTGTTGCCTGCTCCTTTGTTTCCCCTTACCATCCCTGCCCTCCCATCTCTCTCCCCCTACCCCCCTCACCCGCACCCCCACCAAAGTTGTAAAGTTCGTTTTTTGACATAACAAGTTGTATATCTCATTGTAGCAATGGGTCCACATGTATCCCTTTTTAAACAATTTGTTTTTTCCCTTCCCTTCCACAAATTATAGTAGTATCAAATACAGTAAAAACAAGGGTTCAACTGTGGGGGAGAGATATAAAAATTCTTATAGTCCTTTTCATTTTTCAGAAATGGAAAAACTTTGTCCTCAAATTTGTATGGAATTGCAAGGTCCCCTAAGTAACCAAAGCACTATTGAAGGATAACAGTTATAGGATACATACTTCTTAAAAACTTTCTACACATTTTGAGTAATCAAAATAGTATAATAAGGCTGAACATGAAGATAAATAGGATACAATTATGTGTCTAGAAATAAACCCATATAGCTAAGGTCAGTTAATTTCAATAAAACCAAGTCCATTCAATGATAAATAGTCTCTTCAGCAAATGGTTCTGGGACAATGAGATAGCCTAGCACAAGAAAAAACCTTTACTCTCACTTTAATTTATGTACAAACATTAACTCAAAATGTATCAAAGATTTAAATAGAAGTTAAAAGTATAAAACTTGTAGATGAAAATATATGGCCAAATATTGATACTTTACATTTGACAATGTTTTTTTAACATAAGACACCAAAAGAACAAGTAACAAAAATTGAATCTTATCAAAGATGAAAATGTTAATGCATCAAAGGAGTCTATTAAAAGTGAACAAACAGCTCATGGAATATGAAATTATTTTTAAAGAAAGATTACTCTCAATAATCTGGTGGGCCTCATAAAATCAGTTGAAAATACTTAATAACAAAAAAATTGTACTTCAGTATTACAGCACGTCAACTTTGTAGTGACTTTTCAAGCTGCTGTCCTTCTTTACAAATTTTAGACTTACCATATGTGTGCCTGTCTGTCTGTCTATCTGTCTGTCTGTCTGTCTGTCTGTCTGTCTGTCTGCCTATCATCCTATCTCCTGGGGATGCCATTTTGTATAGAGAACCTTGATTAATATAATACTCTAAAATGTTTCTCTTCAAATACTGAGTTTTCCGTACTCTTTAGCTGCTGCTGATAATTTTGATGGCAGTCAATATACATATTTTGGAGATAATTTGTTTTTCTTTAGAGGTCTTTGAAATCTTCCTGTCTTTGGTTCTTAAGTTAGACAACAGGAGGCTGAGCTTTGGTCCTTGTTTACTCATTGTTAGAATAGGGTTTTACCTCATATGAATATGTACTTTTTCACTTCAGTTCTGGAAAGCACTTACAAAATTCATTTACCTATGTTTCCCTTACTATATTCTTTATTCTTCATAACTATTTGATAATTGTTCAACTTTCTGATGATTTTCTTTGTTCATTTACTCTGTTCTTTTATAGCATTACTTAAAAAAAGAAGTTCCATGGTTTAGCATTTTCCCCTGGTTTGGGTTTTTGTTTAAATTTTAAAAAGTCCTTATTTATTCAGTAAGTATTCTCCTCCCTCCCTCCCTCCCTCCTTCCCTCCTTCCCTCCTTCCTTCCTTCCTTCTTTCCTTCCTTCCTTCCTTCCTTCTTTCCTTCCTCTTGTTCTGCAGTTTGAACTCCAGGCCTTCCTGATTCCTCGGCAGGCATTGGACCTCCGACATCTTTTTTTTTTTTTTTTAATTGTGAAAATACCATACAGAGGGGTTACAATTACATGGGCAAGGTAATGAGTACATTTCTTATCAAGCATTGTTTCCCCTTCCTATCACTTCTCATCTCCCTCCCTCCCTCCTTCTCCACCCCCCCTTTATGTCGAAAAACAAACCTCTGACATCTTGAACTATGTCACCAGCCCTTTCTTGCATTTTTTAGATAGGGTCTCTCTTTATTCCTTGTTTGACCTGTGATCCTCATTTTAGTACTGCCCTTTGTCAATGGGATGAATGCACAAATCACTGCTCCCAGTCAGTGAGCAGTGTTAAGATGGAGTCTATGAAGGTTTATGCTAAGGCTGGCCTAGAAGGGAGATCCCCTGATTTTTATCTCACAGATAGTTAAGATTATAGGTTTGAACCTCTAAGGGTCTTTTTAAAAAAATACAGTATCTGGGTTTGACTTTAGGGCCTCACCCTTGCTAGATACTATACTACTTAAGCCATTAAGACACCTCCATCCCTTTTCTTATTATCATATAAATATATTGTTTTCTGAAATTTCTGAGTATTATTTGTCTGTTCAAGTTGTACCTGTCTTCTGGAGTCAGTTTTCTGTAGCAAAAGAGGTAATATGAAACAGTTTGTCAGTACAGGTTGTCAAGAGATCAAACCTTAACTTAAATCCTGGTCAACTATGTCAACCTGAGCTAGTTATTTAAGTGATTTTGTCTCATTTTCTGGAGATAAAGTCCTACTAAGCTTATATAACTGAAGTAAAGTTTAGAGTTGTTTATGAGCATATTTAAATGTCTCTCACACATAGTAAATATAAATATAAACTATAACTTTTCTTTTGCATTTATTGGTGTAACAAACATTTGCTGTGTATCACATTTTAAAAATCAGACAGTACAAAGTTGATTATGAGCTCTGTTTTTTAAGGTAAGATCTGCTAAGCAGAAAGTTTAGCTTTAGAGAGTAAGAAATAGACACTGAATTAAACCAAAAGAAGAGAACTTCATTATGGAAGACCAACTCCTGTATTATAGTTCAACCCAGAAAATTGGTGCAATTTCAGTTTAAAGAACTCTCAAATCATTTTGCTTTACAGTTAGCACTACTATCTTTGTATCCAATTCTGTGAATATTCTTCATCAATTTCTCTATAGAAAAATTTCCAGAAATGGAGAAAAAAAGATAAGAACACATAAAAAATGCTTTCCAATAAGTCAGTTGCCAGTATATCCTGCCTATAATCCTACTACTAGGGTAATTACTCAGGAGGTTGAGTTATTGAAGCCAACTCAGCAGGCAAATCTGCAAGACTCTTTAATTAACCAGCACAAAGCTGGAAATGGAGGTATGATTCAAGTGGTTCAGCATTAACCATGGTAGAAAAAGCTGAACAGGAATGCAAGGCCAAGTGCTAGCACCAGTACTGGTATGTGTGTGTATACGCACCTCCCCCGCCATATACACACATGCAATGTTTGTGCAGTTTCCATAGATACTACAAACCAGTTTCTGGGCTATTTTTATCAATAAGCTTTGGTTTCATTTTTCAACATTTGCAGTTATTATCACATTTGTCATCCCAGCCACTCAGGAGGCTGAGATCTGAAGACCATGTGGTTCAAAGCCAGCCATGGCAGGAAAGTCGGTGAGTCTCTAATTATCAGCAAAAGGCTGGAACTGGAGGCAAGGTTCAAGTACTAGCGTGCCAGCATTGAGTTTAAGCCCTTGGACTTCACCCCCACAAAACTGTTTTGCAGTTTATAGATAAGTCATTTCACTGTTTAAATTTGTACTATTTCAATTAGTGAAGTTAATTTTTCAATAAATATAAAGTTGTCATTTTGTAGAAAGTGGTTTTTTGTTTCTTAACCTTTTCACTAATTTTATGGAGAATCTAGTATGTATTAGGTAGGTACTATTACATGTTCTGGGGATTACAGTACGTAAAACATAATTCCTGTCCTTGAGTAGCTTCTACTTTACTTGAGGGTGAAGAAGGAACTGATAGGTAATGAATCAAAAGAGCTATATCTTAGGTTAGATGGTGATAAACATTATGGAGAAAAATTGGGTGGGCAAGCATAAGTATAAGAAAGTTTTCAATGAGAGTCTTCTGAGAGCCTGGTTTGAAGGCAGCACCTTAGCAGACCCTTGAAGGAGGTAAAGGAGTAAGCCCCACCCTTATCTGTGGTAGGAACTTCCAGGCAGAGGGATCAGCAAATGCTTTACTTGGAGGTGAAAAGGAGAGTATTAGCAGGAGTGGCCTGGGAGGCAGAAGGTGTGGGTGTGTGTTTTGGGGGAGGATGGTGCAGATCTAGTTAGTACTTAGAGATACATTATTGGAAGGACTTTGGCTGTTACTGAGTAAACAGTAAGTTATTGGAAGGATGTAAAGAAACTGATCTTCTAAAAAGATCTCTCTGGTGGCCTTATAAATAATGTCATAGGGGGCTAGGACAGATATGGGAAAAATTAGGCAGGAGATTATTCAGTAACTGAAGAGACAGGTAATGGCAGTCAAGACCAGGATGGTCTCAATGTGGTAAGGAGTGGCCAGGTGGTGTGTGAATACATTGCAACTATATCTAGGAGCAAGAGGTACCCATCTATCTACCCACCCACCTGCTCATCTTCCCACTAGCTCATCGTTTTGGTGATATCCATTCATCAGTTAAAATTGTTTCATCTTACATTTCAGAATTTGGGTTTGGGAAAAAGGTCCATATTCTTTGTGTTCCATGTGATAGTGAACAGAAATCGTATGTTTCTTTAGATTTATGAAGCCTTGCTCTCGTGAGCCTCTGGAGCTTATTTGTTCTTATAGAAAAGGCTCTTTCTGAGTCAATATTGATCATTTACATTTTCCCAGAAAGTAATCCAGTTCATTGAGATTTAACAAATGTAAGGCAGGTATTGGTGTCTCACATCTGTAACATAGCTACTTTGGTAGTTGAACGTGTTGGAATCAAGGGTCCAGGTAAGCCTGAGCCATTCTCAGTAAGGAGACATGGTGGCAGTATCTGTCATTCTAACTACTGGGAAGCCTAACAAAGGGCCAGAAACAAGACCCTATCTCAAAAATAAACAGCAGCTGACCATAATCCTAATTACTCAGGAGGAGGAGACTTAGAAGAAATGGTTCAAAGCCAGCCTGGGCAGAAAAGTCTGTGAGATACTACTTCTAAAATAACCAGCAAAATGCATCATTGAAGGAATGGCTAAGGTGATACAACACTAATTTTGAGGAAACAAACCAGGGGACAGCATCAGGTCCTAAATTCAAGTCCGACTAATATGATAAGGTGAAACAAACAACAACAACAACAAAACAACAAAAATCTAGGCTGGTAATAACCCATGCTTATGTGAGTTCATACTCTAGTATTAACACCAAACAAACAAAACAAAGCAAAAACCCATACTGGATTATATGTAGTATAATTTTTAGTATCTCTTAGAATATTTGTGACTATATCTTCGTCATTATAATTATTTTTACTTATTTGAGTTTTGTCTCTTATTACATAACTACTAGAATACTTACTTGATTATATCTTTTATCTCAATTAAATTTAATTAAATCTCTTACATTTCTTTGACAACCTGTTTTTTTCTGTTCTTCAATGATCTTTCTGTCTTTCTTTCTTTCTTTCTTTCTTTCTTTCTTTCTTTCTTTCTTTCTTTCTTTCTTTCTTTCTTTCTTTCTTTCTTTCTTTCTTTCTTTCTTTCTTTCTTTCTTTCTGTCTTTCTTTCTTTCTTCTTTTTGTCTGTCATGGGGCTTGAACTCTGCACCTGGGCACTGTGCTTGAACTCTTCAGCTCAAGACCAGAACTCTACCAGTAGAGCCACCGCGACACTTCTGGTTTTCTGGTAGTTTATTGGAGATAAATCTCACAGACTTTCCTGCCTGGGCTGGCTTTGAACTACGGATCCTCAGATCACAGCCTCCTGGGTAGCTAGGATTATAGATATGAGCCACTGGCACCCGGCTTATTTTTTTTAATTATTTCAAAGTAACTGCTTCCCTAGCATTCACTTGTTGCTCACTCTTGATTTAGTGAAATACATAGTCATTTTAATTGCTTGTATTCTTTTTTTTGAAGTCAGGTCCCTGAACTTAGCACCTGGGTGTTCTTCCTGAGCTTTTGTTTTGTTTTGTTTTTCTCAAGGTTACCATTGAGCCACAACTCCATTTCCAGCTTTTTGGTGAACTGGAGATAAGAGTGTCAAATAAGACTTTCCTGCTCAGGCTGGCTTAATCTCAGCCTCCCGAGTAGCTAGGATTCTAGGTATGAGCCAGTGGTACCCAGGTGTCTGCTTGATTTATTAATTTGCCTCTGTATTTGTATTTAAGCCATGTTCTCATGATTGTTCTTTGACTACTATTCATAATTTCAGATTTTTCCCAACAGCTATTTATTTATGATTTCTCTTTATTCCAAAATGTATTCTGGTTTATATTATTTACATTTTTTTAAGATTTGTGTTTACTGATGAAGTCTAATTTCCAGTTTTAGGAATTTATAAAGGTTTTCTTTGTAGCTTAATGCATAATCACAAATCTTTAAAATAGAAAGTGTACTTTGTTGACAACCAAGTTCCATTTGTAGTTACAAGTCATCCTTATTAAGTATGTCTAAGAAAAAAATTGATCTAGAAGCACAAAAACTCTTAATTGCCAAGACAATACTAAGCAAAAGGAGCAAGCTGTAGGTTTCAAAATATCTGACTTCAAATTATTCTACAGAGTCTTAATAACAAACTAGCATGGTATTAGTACATAAAACAGACACATAGCCCAATGGAATAGAACAGGGGATCAAGAAGAAAGCACACATTATAACTATTTGGTCCTTGACAAAAGTTGTAAAAACATATATTGAACAAAAGACAGTCTCTAACAAATGATGCTGGGAAAAGTGGATAAAAAAATACCATGTATAAGTATGTAAAAGAGTGTAATTAGGTCCCTATCTCTCACCCTGCAAACAAATCTAGTTCAAAATGAATCAAAGACATAAATATCCTGCCTTAAAATTTGAAATCAATACAGGAAAACATAGATAAACCCTTGAAAGTATACACATTGTCAATGACTGTGAATAGAAATCCAATATCCCAAGAAATAAGAACGAGCAAGAGTTGGCAAATGGGATTGCAACAAACTGAAAAGCTTCTTCACAGCAAGGGACCAACTATCAAAGTGCAGAGATGGTATATAGAATGGGAGAAAAATGTTCGGCAGTTTTCCATCTGATAGAGGAGTAGCAATCAATCTGTAAAGACCTAAAAAGGCAAACATCAAAAGATCAAATAATCTAATCAGTGAATGGGAAAATGAACTGAAGAAACACTTCCTAAAAGAACTAAAACGACCAAGAATACATAAGCAACTTTAACCACTAATGGGATGAAAATTAAAACTGTATCTAGATACTATCTTAGTCAGAATGGATATTAGCAAGAAAACAAACAAGCAATGTGGGTGAGTATTCCCATTGTTAGTGGGAATGTAAATTAGTGCATCAATATGGAAACCAGTATGGAAAATTTTCCAGTATGGAAAATGAAAAATAGAACTACATACAATCCATCTGCCCATCTCTGCGTATGCCTGAGGGATCAAAGTCAGAATATAATAAAGGTACCTGCATATCCATGTTTATTGTGGCATTTTCCACAATACTAAAGTTATGGAATTAGCATAGGTGTGCATCAGTGAATGAATAAAAATGACATATATACACAATAAAGTATTGTTTAGTCATACAAAGTATAAAGTATTATCACTTGCAGGAAAATCATGTTGAATATGATAATCCATACTAAGAAAAACAAATAACAGTACTAAGCTGTTTTGATTACTATGGCTTTGTAGTAGAGTTTGAAATTTGGTATTGATATGCTATTGTTTCTAACATATTTATAAGATATTTCTTTGTTGCTTTGTAGGTCTCTCCTCCACGGTATAACTCCTGTTTTCACTGTATTTGATGTTGGTATAATTTGTGGAGGGGAAGGTGGACCCATTGCAACAATGAGATGTACAAGACGTTATGTCGAAAAATGAACTTTACAACTTTGGCGCAGGAAGGGGGAGGAGGGGGTGGGGAGGTGGGGGTGGGAAGGATGGGAAGGGGAAACAAAGGAGGAAGCAACAATGCTTGATAAGAAATGTACTCATTACCTTGCCCATGTAATTGTAACCCCTCTGTATGGTATTTTCAAAATAAAAAAGAAAGAAAAACAAATAACAGGTTTTCTCTCATATGCAGAACCTAGATCTTGTTCTTAAGTATGAAACCAGAGAAGGAATACTTGAGAACAGAAAAGGATCAGAAGAGGTCTCCCTCTTTGAGAAGTGGATGAAAGGGTAATGGGGGGAGAGTGTTAATGTAATTAAAGTATGCTATATATATATATATATATATATATGTATATATATATATATCTAAAAATCTAACAATGAAGTTATTATTTTGTACAATTAATATGCTAACAAAAACACCATAAAACATATATTTCTGATTCCAATTTCCATTTTATTGTGTTATTATTTATCTTTTCTACTTTATATATTTACTTGAAGCATAGTACTATGATTATTAATGTATTTGTTGATTCTATACTTCATTAATATAAAATGTTCTATTATTTAATGGCCTTGAATTCTATTTTGACTGATACTAGTATTACAAAGATTACATTTTTCTTTACTGCTCTTTCTTTCCTTCCTTCCTTCCTTCCTTCTTTTCTTTCTTTCCCTCTCTCCCTTCCTCCCTCCTTTCCTTCCTTCTTTCCTTCCTTCCTTCCTTCCTTCCTTTCTTTCTTTCTTTCTTTCTTTCTTTCTTTCTTTCTTTCTTTCTTTCTTTCTTTCTTTCTTTCTTTCTTTCTTTCTTTCTTCTTTCTTTCTTTCTTTCTCTTTCTCTCTCTCTTTGTCTCTTTCTCTCTCTTTCTTTCTTTCTCTTTCTCTCTCTCTTTGTCTCTTTCTCTCTCTCTTTCTTTCTTTCTTTCTTTCTTTCCTTCTTTCCTTCTTTCTCTCTTTCTCTCTCTCTTTTTCTCTTTCTCTCTGCAGTCTTGGGGCTTGAATTCAAGGCCTGAACATTGTCCCTGAGCTTTTTGCTCATGACTGGCACTCTATCACAGTTCCATGTATGGCTTTTTTTTTTTGGTAGTTTATTGGAGGTAAGAGTATCACGGACTTTCCTGCCCTGGCTGGCCTCAAATCAAGATCCTCAGATCTCAATCTCCTGAGTTGCTAAGACTTCAAGAATGAGTCATCAGCACCTGGCTACTACTTTCTTTTATGAAAACATGTCCTGACACAGTTTTACCTGTGTATAGCTTTATCTCTTATCTGTATCATTACATTTTAGCCAAACTACATATCAATAGAAAAAGGTAATACTGATTTGACTTTTTGCTCAAAAGTCATGTTACATTACATTACCTTTTCAGAGTGATTATGAAAGTTATATTAGCATTATAATATAAATTTCCATAAATGCATATATAATGTCAAATATATGTTTTAAATGGAAAAAATATAAAAAGTCAAGATTCTTTTTAAGAATTTGGTGCTGTAAAATAAAATCTTAATAACAAAGATTTATAAATGTTGCCTTTAAATTATTTTTGTTGGAGTTTCACAAGAACATTCCATCTGAACAACTCTTGGTAAATAAAGTGTAAGTCAATAGCAATATAATAAGAACTTTGGCTGACAATGTGCTCATAGTTAATTATTAGGGGATGTAAAACCTTTTAAAGGTCCCAGTCTACTTGGGATTACTGTGCTGGTGTTTCTTCATCTGTCTCCTGGCACCCCTCCCTCAAATTCTTCTGCCAGCTGTGACCTGCCCTCTGCATGAGTGGTGGCAGTGTGAACTGCTTCATCCACTTTACTTTGTGGGCAGGCTTCTCATACTAGCCAGAGTTCTCTGGGGGAACAAAGCCAATAACATGTATATATAATTATAAAGGAAGATTTATTAGATTTGTTTGCATGATCAAAGGCTGAATCATCCACAATAGCTGTTTGCAAGAAGAGAGCCTGATAAATAAGCAGCTCCTCAGCCCAAGAAGCCTCAGAATAAGGGGACTAATGATACACCCTGAGTCTGAGACTGAGGAAGCTCTTTGAAGAGTCACTGGTGTGTATTCACATTGAGAGGCAGAAGAAGCTGGAGTCTGATGTCCATGGGTTATAGCACCAACAAGAGAGGCAACCAGCTCCCAGTGGACAGAGCTCTCATGCACTGGTAGTATTTCTTCCCTCTGGGCCACAAGCCTGTTTGGCCTGGCTGCCCATATTCAGGGTAAGCCTTTTAGCCTTATTTTGTACACTCACAGACACAAGCAAGGTGGTGCTTTACTAATTTTCTAGGCATCTTTCAATCCACTGAAGTGTAGCTGTCCCTTCTTGTCTTCCCTTTCCTCCATCATATTTTTGTCTTCTTTTGCTGCTGGCTAGAAGGTTTGAACTCAGAGCCTCATCTTCACTTAACTTTTATGCTCACAGCTGATTCTCTACCACTTAAGCCATGTCTTCAGTACAACATTTTCCTAGTTAATTGGAAATTCACAGACCTTTCTGCTTGTCTGGCTTTGAACTCTGGTCCTCAAGGTCTCAGCCCTCTGAATAGCTAGGCTTACAGATTTGAGTAGCTAGGAATACAGGTACAGCTCCACCATACTTCTGATCAAGTTCAACTCATGGGACACACAGACAAAGATTGAACAGAACAATGTCCAAGTGTTCCTTTCCTCCACCAGTAGCCCTTTCCTGCTTAGCTTCAGCTCTCTTGAGATCCAGAAACATCACTTCCTGTTTGTTTACATCAGGCCTAGAGATGTTAGTGGTGTTAATATGGAGACCCTCCACACCTACGTTGGTCCTGTTAGCTCAACTTTGTTCACACCTCTAAATTGTTTCTTCACCAACATCACTTCAGGGGAATTATCAACATAGAATTCTGTCAGCTTCTGGGATCCTGACTGACTTAGTGTTATAATATCTAGGTTATTTTGCATAAGAAACAGAAAATGGCTAAGTCTTTCTTTAAAAGAGGGTGAATATTAGAAAGATATCAGGGTACAGAGAATTAGTGAGAAGCTTAAAGATAAGGCTTATGATTGTGCAGGTGCCAAAGCAGGGTACAAGAGTTTGGCCACAGAAGCCATGATGAAAGTGAAGGTGTAAGGATGATCCAGCACCCTTGCTCTGCTTCTGACATAGCACCTTGAACCTTCTCCAGATAATTTTATTCTTGACTCAATATCCAAAGTGCAGGTTGGCCAGTCAGTGGAAGGCAGAAGGGATCTGGATCAATGACTTCTGAAATAAGATAATAGCTTTCCTTCCTATTATTTCATATTTTCTATGGAAAAATATGACAAATAGGAAGGAAATAGAGACTGAACAGACAGAAATGACTAGTGCCCACTATCGATATTATGTATATCAGCATGTTATTGTATTAATGCTTGTTATAATACATTATAGACTTAAAAGTCAGTAGAATTAAATGACCTCTTAAGTATGTGATTATTTGCTCATTCATCTATTGATCTTACCTTTTCCATGTCTGCTTATTGAATATGAATCACTGGTTAAGTTACTCTGGGCATGTTCTTTAGATTTCAATTCTGTCAACCCAGTATTTTCTGTTCAAGTAAAGCAAATATACACACGGCAAGTAGTTCAGAATTTCATGAATTGGATTCACATATAAATATGCTATCCTCAACCTTTTCCCAGAAAAGGTTGTCAGAGGTTGCAGATAACCTCACAAAATGAATTTGTTCTTGGTTATCAGGATACTAAGCCTGTACTGAAAATCAATGTTAATTCAGGAGTGCTCAGCGTAAAATGCACTGTGTTCTGAGCTTTAGGAATTGTGCAGGAGAGGGAGAAAGAAATGATTTGTGAACCGGAGAATATACTTTGACAGCCCAAACCCAAAACACATTCAAAAATTTCCACAGGGGCTTTCAAGGTGACCTTAATGAGGGAGGGAAAGCAATCTTTACCTTGTGAAGATGTCACAAAACTGCCTGGAAAGACATACCAATGAAACTAGGGGGAAAAGAAGTTTGGTCCTTACCAAGGTGAGTACTTTAGGATTTTGGAATGCAGCTTAAAGGCTGGCATCTTGGTATACACAATGGACACTTCAGACTGGAGACTTCAGAGGGTCATACCTGCCCATGAAACTCTATAAGGACCACAAAGAAGATTCTGTGAGTGTCAAAGGGTTGACTGGTGTTAGCTGCCCTGGAGCTAGGGTAATCATTGAAGTGCTTCTCCAACGGCTTCCTGGGAAGCTGGGCTGGAGTCGTCCACAGGGTATAATTATGGGATTCCTGAGCTCCCGTTCCACTGTTAGCTAGAAACAAAGGTCATGGGATCGTGCAGCCAGAAACTTCTGTCCAGAGTTAAGTAGGAAAAGCTAAGAGTAGAGAAGCCTTGCGCTTCTTTAGATTTCATGTCTGTCAACCCAGCGTAGTCTGCTCAAGTAAAGCAAATATACATATGAACTTTCTCCTTGAAAGGAAGCTCGTATAGTACTCACTGGTTTTCTCTGTGGCTTAATGAATATAACAAAAAATACAGATATTTGAAAGAAGTCAAGCAAAATCTCAAAGTTTATGTTCAAAACAGAACACAAACTCTAAGTGAAAAATTCATAATTAATTGGGATACAAATTTCTTTCCTTCCTAATTTTCTTTCTTTCTTTCTTTTCTTTCTTTCTTCTTTCCTTCTTTCCTTCCTTTCTTTCTTTCTATCTTCCTTCCTTCCTTTCTTTCTTTCTTTCTTTCTTTTTCTTTCTTTCTTTCTTTCTTTCTCTCTTTCTCTCTTTCTCTCTTTCTCTCTTTCTTTCTTTCTTTTGGGTTTTTGTTGGTCGTGGGGCTTGAACTCTGGGCATGGGCACTGTCCCTCAGCTCTTCAGCTCAAGACTAGCACTCCGCCACTTGAGCCACATGCCACTTCTGGTTTTCTGGTGGTTTTTATTGGAGATAATAGTCTCATGGACTTTCCTACCTGGGTTGGCTTTGAAACAAGATCTTCAGATCTCAGCCTTGTGAATAGCTGGGCTTACAGGCCTGAGCTACCAGCCCCCAGCATGGGATGCTTATTTCTTTAGTGTAACTTTAAAAAGAATACTTGCTAACTATTAGGCTTATCATTACATAAACAATCCTAGAGGACAAAATGACACTCAAAGTTGTTGGGAATTAGACATGGATATACATTTGCACAATTTTGTTTCATTTCCAAAAGGAAAGATTATATGGATTCTTATTTTCCTAGTGTTTTAAAGGGAAGTAGTTGATGAAATACATGAAGAGAAAGACTGATTTGGGGAGTTTCTTTTCTAGTTTTCAAAAACAAAATTCATCCTCTGTCAAACTTGATTTGAAATTCAGAGATTATTTCTTCTTCGGTAACCCTTGACATCTTCTGGGCCAATTAGAAACACCTTAAGTGCTGGCAGATGAATGTCTATATTGTGCATCAGTGTCCTCAGCCATTATGGTGGAGACTCAGTGTTGAAATCACAGATAGCAGAAAACTCAGCCTAGAAGTTGTGAAGGACACAGACTCCCAGGCCAAGAAGCAGGGGTCCTGCTGTTCCCAATAGCTCATGAGACCTTGTTGAAGCTAACTAAAAACCTCTAAATCTCTCTTTTTACTTCTTCCAGGAATGAGATATCTGCCCACTTGCTGCCTGAGTTACTGAGTAGGTGCAGAAGAAGAAAATGGCTACACGCATTCCTAGTGATTCTCACATTGTTGTTATCTGTATTAGGCTCAAAAAGTTTGCAAAAGAGATGTGCATTTCCCTTTAAATAGTGTCATAATAGTCATTGTCTATTTTATAAAATTAGGAAAATTGAGGAGATGGCTGGGGTAGGGAGAGAGGAGGGAAAATAAGAGTGGTAATATTGATCACAAATGCATTGTACTCATAAACTGACATGTTAATTTGTAACTCCTTTGTACAACGACTTAGCTAATAAAAATCTAATTAAAAATAAAAAAGTCAGATAAGTAAACAAAGCTCCTTACATCTCTTTTCAGCCCCAAGTTTTAGATGTGTTTCTTCTAGCTAGGATTATGACTTAAAATAAGATGATCATCATGCTTCCTCTTTCAAGAAGCTAAATTTTCTTTCTTTGTGTTAGCTTTTGCTCAAGGCTAGGATTCCACCCACTCAAGCCACATCTCTACTTCTAGTTCTTTGTTTTTATTTTCAAGGTGATGAACAGAGGGGTTACAGTTACATAAGTAAGTTAATGAGTACATTTCTTGTCAACTGTATTACCCCTTCCCTCAATTTTCTCCTACTCTCCCTCCACCAAGTTGTACAGACTGTTTCTCACATACTGTCTTGTGTATATCACTGTTGCATTGGTGCCTGCCTTGTCTTTGTCTCACCATTCTATTGTTCCCCTTCCCTTCCCTAATTCAAATAATCGTATATACAATACAAGGATAGTTCTTTTCGTCATTAATTGAAGATATGAGTCTCATGAACTTTCCTGCCTGAGCTGGCTTTGAACCTCAATCTTCAGATCTCAGTCTCCTGAGTAGCTAGGATTATAGGTGTGAGCCACTGACATTCCACTAATAGGCTGATACTTTGAAGGACAACATTTTTCTTTTCTTTTTGTTTTTCTTTTCTTTTCTTTTTGTTGGTCATGGGGCCTGAACTCTGGGCCTGGGCACTGTCCATCAGTTCTTCAGTTCAAGGCTAGCGCTCTACCACTACCACAAAACCACTTCTGACTTTTTACTGCTTATGTGGTGCTGAGGAATCAAACCCAGGGCCTCATGCATGCAAGGCAAGCACTCTACCACTGAGCCACCTTCCCAGCCCAGAAGGACAACATTTTTCTACTGACAGTCACAGATGTGTACAAAGAAGCAAAATGCAAAGGGAAGGGGAAAGCTACAATTTTAAAGTTTTGAGAGATAGTAGAATTTTGGAGTATTTGGCAAAGGATCTTTTGGAGTAATTGACCAAGTTCCATAATCAATGTAGTTTATTAAATCTTTAGGATGTCAGATATAGAAAAAAAACAGACACACAGTGATACTTCCATATTTGAAATATTTGAGATTGTTGTCTTACGAAAGCAAACATGTAGGCTGTTGAGTAATGAGATTAAGGCAGAAGGTGTTGTTTTAAAGTATAGATTAATTTATTATAACATGAACCCCTGGCCCATGTTAAAATGAAACTTGATTTGTACAACTGTGGAAAAGGAGCTTTTTTGGGCCACCTCTTCTTCCTGCTACCTAGTCCTTACTAGTGACTCTGAAACTGCTGCCATGATTTCAGTATTCCACAGTGAGCTTCCCAGGGAGGATTTCTTGAGGTCCTCAGTCTGTTCATCATTTAATGTCCTTATAGGCCTCAGGATAGGTCACTTCAGAGGTTACTGATGGCCATTCCAATTAGTGTGACTGCATTGATTGGTTGGGTAAAATGGTATGAAGTATCCCAGAGAGAGGATTTCAATGCACACAGTTTATGTAAAAAGTGGAGGCATGGATGGGGGAATGAAGAGACAGACAGGAAAAGAAGGGCAGCCTGAGCAGAGTATATTATCAAGTGTTCGGTGGCACATGCTGTGGGCAGCTGCAGTGTAATCCCACAGAAAAGGGCTCACGGAAAATGGCATAAAAACATCTTCTAGTGTTATTCCAAGGAAGCTGGAATATTTATGCTCCAACTCCCCTTCATAATTTTGAGGAGCTGCCAGAAGTAGGATTGAAGAGGGGTAGTCATTACCTCATTACTTCAGTCCCTTAAGCAAAGTGATGCAACTGAACTGGTAGTAGAATGTGTTGGAAGTCATAGAAATTCTTACTAAGTGATTGGGCATGAGAGATCCGGATTGGGTGTGCCAGCATTTACAACACATGGTACCCACATGTAAGAAATTAGTCATAGCCACAGTGTTAGTCACTTCCCATTACTTGAGAAGATCATCATGTAAGGAGGAAAGATTTATTTAGGCCAATGTTTTTTTTTTCAGTATATGATCTGTTGGCTCCTTTGTTTTGGGGCCTGTGCAGGGAGGAGCATTGTGGCAGCAGTGTAGGTTGTAGGAGGCCTGCTGATCTAATGGCAACCAGAAAGAAAAGAGAGGGAAAGGAGCCAGGGTCCTAACATTTCTTCAAGACACTCCCCTAATAGCCTGACTTTCCTTCTACCTGACCCAGCTTCCTAAAGACTGTAACACCTCCCAGGTCGGCAACCAACCTAACATATAGGCCTCTGTAGGACACTTACCCAAACCATAGCAACCACTTCCCACTAGAATGGCTTTCAGGTAGGCTTCATAGCTGATCAAATATCATTTTTATTAGAGCTGTAATTCAATTTAAAACCTTAAATTAAATTTAATGCAGGCAGTATTAGATCTTTGTGTTTGACTTTTATACAACCTTTTACATGCCTAAAACCCATTCTAGACAACTGAATTTAGATGTTTGAACATTAGCTGAAAAATAAATGTGAAGCTTTTCTGTAATAATCTTAGAAACTAGTCAAGAATTCAGTGATGCAAGTATTGATATCTTTGTCAATTAGTTGAATGGATTAGTAATAGATTGACTATTCATTTTGATTTTTTGCCCTTGTTTTAATGAAACATAAAACTGCTAATATTAATCTTAAGATTTTTAATGCACTAGATAAAAGAAAGGTACACACCATTAAGCATATCAACCCCCCTGAAATCTTCAGCCTTTGTGTGTATGTGAGGGTTGGGGGGGGGGGGGTGGAATCCATACCAGGGCTTGAACATAGGGACTTGACCTCAGAGCCTGGCTCTCTCATTAGCTTTCTTGCTCATGTCTAGCACACTACTACTTGAGCTATAACTCTGGTCCAGTAGTTTGCTAGTTAATTGGAGGTGGAGTCTTTTCTTTCAGGCTGGCTTTGAGCCACAATCCTCCAGGTCTCAGCCTTCTCAGTAGGATTATAGGCATAATCCATGGGTGTTTGACAAGTCTTGAGCCATCTTTAAACTTAAGTTTTGTTTTCAATGTTAAAAAGAAAATTAATAAAAATCATAAGTTTATAGTTCACATATGAAGATGATTATCTTTATATTTTCTGAGTTCTGAAAACTAGTACCATTTAAACACATGAGCCCACATTTTTAACCATATGTAACTTGCACATTTTCTTTTCTTTTCTTTCTTTTTTTTTATTGTGAAAATACCGTATAGAGGAGTTACAATTACATGGGCAAGATAATGAGTGCATTTCTTATCAAGCATTGTTGCCTCCTCCTTTGTTTCCCCTTCCCATCCCTTCCCATCTCCCTGTCCCCCCCTGCCCCCTCCAAAGTTGTAAAGTTCGTTTTTCAACATAACTACTTGTACATCTCATTGTTGCCATGGGGCCACCTGTATCTCTATTTAAATGATTGGTTTTTTTCCCTTCCCCTCCACAAATTATACCAACAGCAAATACAGTGAAAGCAGGAGTTACATTGTGGGGGAGGGACATACAAAGCAACAAAGAAATCATCTTATAAATATCTTAGAAACAATAGCAAGAAAGAAAAACCATTTGAATCCTTATCTTGGGGTTCATTTCACCTAACATCAACATATCTGACCTTTTCTGCTTGTCTCAGTCATATACTAGTTATTGCAAATAAGGGAAACCATCGGACCTATATTTCTTTGGGCCTGGCTTAGTTCACTTAATATATTTCTTTCCTTTTCTTTCTTTCTTTCTTTCTTTCTTTCTTTCTTTCTTTCTTTCTTTCTTTCTTTCTTTCTTTCTTTCTTTCTTTCTTTCTTTCTTTCTTTTTCTTTCTTTCTTTTCTTTCTTTCTTTTTGTTATGGGGCTTGAAATCTGGGCTTGGGTGCTATCCCTGATCTCTTCAGCTCAAGGTGAGTGCTCTACCACTTGAGCCACAGCAACACTTTCGGTTTTCTGATTGTTAATTGGAGAACAGAATCTCATGGACTTTCTTGCCCACGCTGGCTTTGAACTGTGATCTTCGGATCTCAACCTCCTGAGCAGCTAGTATTATAGGCATAAGCCACCAGTGCCTGGCAACTTTAAAAAATAAATACGTTCTTTATTGTAAAAATACTGTACAGAGGGGTTACAGTTACATGAGCAAGGTAATGAGTACATTTCCCAATAAGCATTGTTATCTCCTCCTTTGTTTTTCCCCTACCCTCCCTTCCCACCCGCCTCCACTACACTCCCCCTGCCCCCCAGCCTAAATTGTAAAGTTTGTTTTTCAACATAGTGTCTTGTACCTCTCATTGTTACAATGGGTCAACGTGTATCTCTATTTAAGCATTTTGTTTTGTCCCTTTCCCTCCCCAAGCTAGAGAGTGTATATACAAGATGCAGGGCACTGACATCAAATACAGTGAAAACAGGGGTTATACCGTTGGGGAGGAACATACAAAAAACAAAAAATATCACATGGTACATTATAAATACGTTAGAAACAATAGCAAGAAAAAAACCACTTGTATCCCTATCTTGGGGCTCATTTCGCTTAACATCATCTTATCTGGCCATATGTACATAACTTTTGACCTTTTCTGCTTGTCCCAGACATATACTAGTTATTGCAAATAAGGCAAACCATAGGACCTATGTTTCTTTGGGCCTGGCTTACTTCACTTAATATAATTTTTTCCAAATCTTTCCATTTCCTAACAAATGGAGCGATCTCATTCTTTCTGTTGGAGGCATAGAATTCCATTATACATATCACATTTTCTTGATCCATTCATCTACTGAGGGGCATCTGGGTTGGTTCCATATCTTAGCCATGGTAAATAATGCTGCAAGAAACATAGTTGTGCTGGTAGTTTTAGTATGGACAGACCCTTAGCAAATCTTATCAGAAAAAGAATAGAACACACCCAAATAGACAATCTCAGAGATGAGAATGGAAACATCACCACAGAAACAATCAAGATTCAGAACATTATAAGGGAATACTTCTCAAACCTTTATGCTAATAAGTTTGAGAATCTGGAAGAAATGGATGATTTCTTAGCAAATATTGACATGCTGAAACTAAACTATGATGAATTAAACCAACTTAACAGACCCATATCAAACATCAAAATAGAAACAGCAACAAGAGACCTCCCATCTAGGAAAAGCCCAGGACCAGATGGATTTACAGCTGAATTCTACAAGGCCTTCAAAGCAGAACTCACATCAATACTCCTCCAACTCTTCAATGAAATGAAAGAGAAAGTTTACTACCAAACCCTTTCTTTGAAGCCATCATAACCCTAATCCCCAAACCAGGCAGGTACTCATCAAAGAAAGACAACTATAGGCCCATTTCTTTGATGAACATCGATGCAAAACTTCTCAACAAAATTTTGTCCAATCGACTTCAACAACTCATCAAAAAATCATACACTATGATCAAACAGGATTCATTTCAGGGATGCAAAATTGGTTCAATATACACAAATCAATTAATATAATTCATCACATCAACAAGAGTAAGGATAAGAACCACATGTTTATCTCAATAGATGCCTGGCAACTTTGACATTTTCAACTTTTGTGAATAGTGTTCTAGGAATTCTTTAAGTACAGAAATTGGATATTGCATAGCAAAACCAAAACTGCTTTATGAGAAATGAGAGGTAAGTTAACATGTCATCTTTCTCCAGGTGCAATGGATCCCTGGAGATGTAGGTTCTAGCAGTATTAGCAAATCATAAGGTCATGCTAGCCAGTAGCCATCTAATAAGAAGTGGCAATGATGCACTGGAGTTGAACATGAGCAGGATTAGAAAGCATAGCCAAAAAGGTAAGCAGAAATCTCAGAACACCATGGAGAAACATGCTAGCTGCTGATGAGCATACATTACAACCAGTTAATAGAAAAAGAAATAACCCAAATTAGGGCTGGGAAGGTGGCTCAGTGGTAGAGCGCTTGCCTTGCATGCCTGAGGCCCTGGGTTCGATTCCTCAGCACCACAAAGAAAAAAGCCGGAAAAAAGAAATAACCCAAATTTAATTTATGGGAAGATTTGTCCAGTTAGTGGATACAATCTAAGAACTAGTGTCCTTGGTAGTGTTGTAGTAGCAAATCCTCCAGTAAGCCTGATGTTCATGGGTATGCATTGTGTAATGTGAGGCTCCCATAGTGTAAACAGAGGCTCCCATAGCCCTAAAAGATGCAGGGCCCCAAGTGTGTATGAGTGTGGTGAGCAGGGAGGGGTTATGCTGGGGGGCCAAAGACTCAGATCCTGGGACTTTCTAATGTCCTACAAGTAATAGAAACAAGCTAACATTTGGCAAATGTGTCTATATTGAGAAAACAGACTGCTGGTCCTTTCAGGATGGAAAATGTACATGTAGTTAGTAGGTGAGCTTGCTCATGTTAGCTGCCCAAGTCAGTTTGTCTTCTTGGTTTGTTAGTGTCTTCTCTATGATGGATAGCCTCTAGTGGGAGCTGCTAAGTGATATGCAGAGCTTCACACTTTATGCCTACTCTCATATGTCTGCCCACATGCCTCTATCTTAGACCTCGATCCACATAATCTTCCAATTTTTCTTTTTACTCAGCCCTTGACTGTTTGACTATTGTTTGGCCTCTGGCCAGAAAAACTAGGTTATTTGCTGCTGCTTCTGGATCATATATTTTCTAACCTCAGGACAACCTCTTTCTACTTATAGTAGATGTAGCCAGATGCTACAAGCATTTATGCATATTAGTATTCCAATATTTTCATTCCTCTTGACCAAATATTTAGAAATGGAATTTCTGGGCTTTATAGCAGCATATCCTTAAGTCTGTAACAAAGTGTTAAAGTGCCTGCAATGTGGCTATCACCTTTTGCAGGCTTCGCAGAAAAGTGTGAGAACTGTATGTCCCTGCTTGTTCTTTTCAGCCTTTCATTTTTTAAAACTTTTCTGTCTTTTAAGTTTTAGACATTTTGATTTGGGTGTGTTGTGCTATTTCACGGTGGTTCTAACTTTCAACATTGGGAACTAGTAATGTGGACTTCTATTCCTGAGCTTAGTGGCCATTTATATATCTGCTTTTGTAACACAACTATTCAAACCTGGTCTTTTTTTTTTTTTAAATTAGATTCCTTTTCACAAAAATCATTGAGCTGTACAATTTCTTTATATGGTTTTACATACAAGATACAGACCTTTGCCAAATAAATGTTTTTCAAATATCTTCTTCCAGTATCTGACTTATCTTATCATTTCACCATGACATCTTGTGAAGAACAAATGTTAATTTTGATGAATTAATATGTATCAAACTTTCCTTCTATATTTTGTGACTTTTTTCCTCCAAGGTTGTAAAACTTTTCTCTTGTGGGTGTAGACCTAGTTTTCTGTATGTATTTTCTGCCATACACACATACATGTAAACATCATATATCTATAAATAGAATATGTGTACATAGTATATTCAGTACAAATATATGTGTACATATATATGAATAGTGTATGTATCTTGGTATAAGCATCAAGATTGAATTTTCTTTATCTGAACATCCAGTTCATCTAACAATGCTAGATGAAAAGATTCTCGTGTCACAATAAGTTTCCTTGGCACCATCTTAAAAATCAGTTTAGAATGTATGTGTGGGTCTATTTCTGCAATCTCTATTCTATCTCACTTATTTCTGCTGCTTCTTATACCAATACCACATTGTCCTGATTACAGGTATTACAATAATCCTTTAAAAATTTAGCGTTATAATGTCTTGAAGTTAGATATACAATAAGCAATTCTTCTCTTTCGAAATTACTTTGTATATTTGTACTCTTGGCAATTTCTACACAAGAAACCTTTGAGTTTTGATTGGAATGACATTGCATCTATAGGTCAATTTGAGTGAAGAGACATCCTAACCATACTGAGTATGGTAAATTTCCCCATTTATTTAGATACTCTTATTTTTACATATTGAGGAAATAGCTTTTGTTTTTTGTTTTTGTTTTCTTTTTTGTGGTTGGTCGTGGGGATTGAACTCTGGGTTTGGGAGCTGTCGCTGCACTCTTCAGCTCAAGGTGAGCACTCTACCGCTTGAGCCACAGCACCACTTCCGGCTTTCTATTGGTTGTTATTGGAGATAAGAGTCTCACGGACTTTCCTGCCTGGGCTGGCTTTGAACCATGATCCTCAGATCTCAGCCTCCTGAGTAGCTAGGATTACAGGCGTGAGCCACTGGTGCCAGGCTGGAAATAGTTTTTAAAGTGTTTTCATTAATGTATCTCTAGATGCCTCATGATTTTGGACTTGGTTGTAGATGGAATTGTTATTTTAATTTAATTTTCTGGTTGTCTTTTGGCTATATATAGAAATACATGAGAGTTTTTCTATACTAGCTCATATTCAGCAAGTACCTAAATTTACCACATGGTTTATCCGTTCCTTTGTATGTCTTCAGGGTCATATTGTTTTATTTCATCTATTTTAAACTGAAACTCATTTGTTTGCTGATTTACTTTATGACACTGAGTAGAGCCACTAATATGATGTTGAAAACATAAGTGGTTTGCAAAACATAAATGGTTTATTATTTATTTATTTTTCTTCAAATCGTTGTACAAAAGAGTTGCCATTTAATAAAGCAGTTTATGAGTACAATATATCTCAAGCAGTGTGACCCCTTCTTCTCAACTCATCCCTTCCAGTCACTTTTTTTTTTAATTTTGTAGGATACACATTAAATTATTGACTGCATTCTCATCGCTCGTCTCTTCATTCTTCTACCCCCTCACCCCTTGACCCCACCCCACCCCTTGCAAGTACCTATTTTCTGGTGCTTATTTTGTTGAGCTTCTACTTGGCCTTTCGAAGGAATTACAATATTTTATTTCTCTATTGCATCTACCCTATTCTAGTTAATACATTTATTAACACTTGCATACTTATCTACTTATAAGTTTAAAAGCTAATTCTAGCTTCCATATACATAAAGTTAAACCCTCAAAGAACCAAAAACCCAATTAATAAATGGGCTAATGACTTATAGAGAGACTTTTCAGAAGGAGTAAAAATGGCTAATAGACACATTAAGACATGCTCAACATCTCTGGCTACATAGGAAATGTAAATCAAAACAACATTGAGATTCAATCTCACCCCAGTTAGAACGGCCCATATATATATATATATATATATATACACACACACATACATACATATTCAACCAACAATAAAGGAACTCAATTTCACTGTTGGTGGGAACATAAGCTTGTTGAATCACTCTGAAAAGAAGTACAGAGATTCCTCAAAAGACTAAATATAGATCTACTCTATGACCAGCAATTCTACTTCTGAGCATTTAGTCAAAAGATTATAAATCAGGATATGATAAAGCTACCAGCACAACCATGTACACTGCAACACTAGTCACCATAGCCAAGGTATAAAATCATCCCAGATGTCCCTCAATAGGCAAATGATGGATCAAAAAAAATGTGGACTTTTACTTATCCATTAAAACAATGATAGTGAACCATTTGTAAAGAAATAGAAACAACTGGAAAAACATATGTTAAGTGAAATAAGTTAGGCCCACACATTCTTTTTTTATGTTTCCTGATCCTAGGAACAAAAACAACCATTTCAAACCAATAAATATTACTTTATTAAAGGTTCTTATAGATATTCTTTCTTGGGTTGAAGAAGTTCTCTTTTCTTTTTAAAAGCATCTATTGAGTTTTAGTTGGCATGACATAAAATTTGAAGTATACAATTCAGTGGTTATTATGCTTGAAGAGTTGTGCAATTATCATAACAATCAAAATAAAAAATATTTCTATCACCCCAAAAGGAAATCCTGTACCTATTAGCAGTCCCTGTACTTTCTGCTATGACCCTCCACCCATGACAATCATTAATCTACTTTCTTTATAAATGTGCTATGCTGGGAAGTTTATATAATTGAAAGCATACACTATGTGTGGCCTTTTCTGATGGTTTTTGTCACTATCAGGTTTTCAAGGTTTATCCAAGTTGTAGTTCTTCATTTATATTGCTAAGTAATAATAACAATAATATTATATAATGATATATTTTATTTAATCCAGTAGATTGTTTTCTGTTTGGGTTTATTATTACACTAGTGCTCTAAATAAGTTTCTATGTGAACATCTGAATTGCTTTTTCTTCAGTATTCCTTTTTCTTCAGTACACACACACACACACACACACACACACACACACACACACACACACACACACACACGAGTGGGATTGTTATATCCCATGGTAAAAGTACATTTAACATTTAAATCTACTTTTAACATTTAACAATGTACAGCATTCCAGTTTCTCCATCTCTTAGTCATTACTTGTTATTCTCTTCATTTTCAATTATAGCCATCATAGTAAGTATGAAATGGTCTCTAACTGTGATTTTTATTTGCATTTGCTGATGGGATTCTTACCTAGTGTGCATTCAGTTTTGCAAAAAGTCTTGTCCACCACTTCTTGAAATGATTAAGAGATTTTTTTCCTTTGGCCTATTAATGTGATATTTATAGATTAACAGATATTCTAATTTTGAACTATTCTTGTAGCTCAAGAATAAACCCTACCTGACCACTGTATATTAACTTATTAACTTGCTTCTGCCTTATGGCATTTCTGGACTATTTATAAATCACACACTGGCCTGTAGCTTCTCTTTCTGCACTTTATTTGTCAGACTCCAAGTCAGTACAGTTCTTTCTCCCTATCATCATGTTTATGGGTGACTTACAATTGGAATAATGTGCTCTGATTCCTAGATGTTTTCAGAGAAATCATTACTGAGACTGATGGAGCCTGGTGTTTTGGTTGAGGGGTTAATTTTTGATAACCTCTTCAATTTCTTTACTGGTAATTGGCCTCTCTGCTTTGAGAAGTCTTTTCTATGGCCATATTTCCCCTGGAACTAATTTGTTTTTATCTAGATTTTAAATCATATTTGTAGAATTGTGGCACAGTATTTTTCTGCAATTACTTATGATGCTTCTTAGCTGATTTGGCATGTTTTTGCTTTCCTTTCACTTCCTTTAAAAAATAAATAAACTATTCCATTAACCATTGCATTGATACTTTTTAAATGACCAGTTCTTATGTTTATTCAGCCTATATTTCCCTTTCAGAAGTATTAGCATCTGAATTTTCCTTTAGTTCCTTTCTTCTGCCTTCCTAGATTTACTTTTATTGTTTTCATTCACTCTTACTTTGCATATTCTTTCTTCCTATTTAATAATTTGGTGAAGGCTTTGAATGTTTTTTTAAAATATTTTTCAGAAGAACAAATAGGCTCTCAGATGTAGTGTTTTCATTCTTGTTATTTTCTAAAAATTTTCAAATTCAGTTTCTACTGCCTTTAAATCATTTTTTTTTGTTATTCTTCATTTTAGGTAGCTGGGAATTTATTTTCTATTTTTAGGAAATATGCTGGATGACAAGGGCTCATGCTTATAATCCCTACACAAGAGGCTGAAATCTGAAGACAGAGGTTCAAAGCCAGGCCAGGTAGGAAAGGTTGTCTAGTACCAACCTTGAATAAAAATTCTCAGGAACAGCAGCCAGGACCTCAGTTCAATCACCAATACAGGAATACTCATACACACACACATGCAAAAAATCAGTTCAATTATCTTTTCATTTGAGAATGTGTTCTGCACTATTTCAACTTGAAATGTTCAGAATGTTTTTATAGTCCAATCTGTACTGCATTTTTGAGAGTATGCTTTGAGTACTTGAAGATGAAATAGTCTTTGTTTTCATGAAAGGTGTAAGACATAGCTGTTAGACTTTTTCCTGCTCACTGGATCTGTTAGGATGAAGAAAGTAAGTGAATGCTTGCTGTTACTCTAGTCTGCCTGTTTCTCATTCTATTTTTTGACTGGTCTCACACACTGCTGGTAGGTATATAAATGAAAGCAAGTACTACTGTATGATCCAGGACTCCTCTAGGAACATGAGGCACATACCCAAAGGAGAAGAAATGAACATGTCAATGATGCAGCTGCACTTCCATGTTTATTGTACAACTGTTTGCAATAGTCAAGATATGATATGGAAACAATTCAAGTGTTCATTAACTGATGAAACTGTGGTACATATACACAAGGGAATATGATCTAAAAATACAGGAATAATTTTTGTTCATTTTCATCAATGTTGATTAACTAGAGTAAATCAGGCACAATAAGGCAAACACCACTTATTCTCACCTATGTGTGGGAGCTAAAATGTTAATCACAAAGAAATAGAGAATACAATAAGGGTTACTATAGCCTGGTAAGGGTGTCAGGGAGGGAGGGATTGCAAGAGCATAGTTAATGCACACAAGGTAGAAATAGATAGGAGGATTAACTTCTAATGTTCTCTAGTGTAGCAGAGAAACGATGGTTGACAACAATCACATGGATATTCCAAAATATCTAGCAGAGAAGATTTTGTATGTGTTTGTTTTGTCTTTTGTGACATTGTACTGTGAACCTAGTCTGGTCTTCAAATTGGCAACTCCCTACCTCAGTCTCCCAGTACTGGGATTACAATTGTGCACAAACATACTTATCAATAAAGGACTCTGCATGTCACCTAAAGAAATGGTAATGTATCTGAGGTGACAGATACCTTCATCAAAGCACATTGTGTGTATGTACTGAAATGTCACACTGTATTCTACAAATGTTTTTCAATGATTATATAATTACTATATATCAATTTAAAATTAAGCTATAGTAAGAAAAATTTTTCATAGTAAGGTCTTTGATATCAATATGCGGAAGATATTCATTGTGGATTGAATCTTATTATAATAAAGTGAATTTCTTTCTCTTAATATTTTTCTGTGAATTCAATTTAACATTAATCTGATCGCTATGTTAGTATATATGCCCAATCCTATTTCTTATTCATAACAAGTAAGTTAAGTTTGGTTTTCTACATCTTTCTGAGAATTTTTCTTTTAACATGAAGCTTTATTTCATTTACACAGATTGATATGCAGATATGTTTGGTCTATTTAATTCTTAATTTTTAATTTGATAAATAGTCTATATGTCAAAATCTAGATGTGTATGTATGTGAATTTTTCTCCTTAAAGCTTAGAGATTTTTAATGTGCCTTTAGACTCTTTAGCGGTTACTTTGAACAAATACTTAAATAGATATGTTTTTAATTTGTTAATTGATGAGGGGATTTATTGACTAGTATGATTTAAATAATATAGTTCTAGTTCCACATACCTCTCATTCAACTTTTAATCTTTAAAAATTATTGTAGGTCTATAATAATTATACAAAGGGGCTTCAATGTGATATTTCCATGCATGTATATAATGTACTTTATCAAATTCTTCTTCCATTATTCTTTTTGTAATTTCCTTTCTTTTTAAAATCTAGTTTTAGTATGCACTTTGTGTGTGTGTGTGTGTGTGTGAGTATGCATGTGCGCGCATGCACGTGCACACACACATTCCTCTGCTGGTACTGGGGTTGGAACTCAGGACCTGAGCACTGTCCCATCGCTTTTTTTGTTCAAAGTTGGTACTCTTATTACTTGAGCCACAGCTTCATTTCTGCTCAGCCATGTGTTTGACTACTTCTCTGTTATTGATTTCTAGTTTTATTCCATTATGGTCTGATTAGATATAGGAAGCTATCTTACTTTTTCTATGTTTTACAAGATTTGCTTTATGTCCTAAAGCATGATCTATTTTGGAGAAAGTTCCATGGGCCTCTGAGGAGAAAGTGTGTCTAAGACTGTAAATTGGAATATTTTGTGGATGTTCGCTAAGTCAGTTTGATCAACAATATATTTAATTCTGAAAGTCTTTGTTGAATTCTTGTCTGCATGCCTTATTTGTTGGTGGGAGTGTGGCATTAAATTCACATGTTGTGGTCTTTCTGTACATTAATGTCTAGTAGTGTTTACTCTGTAAAATTCAATGTGCCAACATTCAGCCTGTATGTTTATAATGGTTTTGAAAGATTGTTACTTTTATTGATAGGAGGTGATTTCTTTCTATCTTTTGACTAATTTTGGTTTGGAGTTTGCTTTGTTAGATATAAGTATAGTAACTGATGCTGTTTCGGTGCTCCATTTTTCTTTTTAAAATGTTTTTATTATAAAGATACTGTACAGAGGGGTTACAATTACATGAGCAAAGTAATGAGTCCATTTCCTATGGAGGGTTGTTACCCCCTTCTTTGTTTTCCTTCTACCATCCCTTTCCTCCCCAGCTCCCAAACTCCTCCCTCCCCCCAAGTTGCAAAGTACATTTTCAACATAGTGTCTTGTGCATCTTTTTTTTTTAATTTAATTTAATTTTTTTGGTGAACATACTGTACAGAGGGGTTACAATTACATAGGCAGGATAATGCGTACATTTCTTATCAAGCATTGCAGCCTCCTCCTTTGTTTACCCTTCACATCCCTTCCCAGCCTCCCCTCCCTGTCCCCCCCCCACCGTACCAACGTTGTAAAGCTCATTTTCGACATGACAACTTGTACTTCTCATTGTTGCAACACCAGCACAACTATGTTTATTGCAGCATTATTTACCATAGCTAAGATATGGAACCAACCCAGATGCCCCTCAGTAGATGAATGGATCAAGAATATGTGGTATATATACACAATGGAATTCTATGCTTCCATCAGAAAGAATAACATTGCCCCATTTGTTAGGAAATGGAAAAACTTGGAAAAAATTATATTAAGTGAAGTAAGCCAGGCCCAAAGAAACATAGGTCCCATGTATTGTACATCTTGTTGTTACAATGGGTCATCCTGTATCCTTGTTTCAGCATTTGTTATTTCCCTTCCTCAAATTAGAAGAATGTATATACAAGATGAAGGACACTGGAATCAACAATGACAAACAGGGGTTATACCATGGGGGAAGAACATACAAAGAAACAAAAAAAATCACATAGTACATTATAAGTACATTAAAAAGAACAGCAAGAAAGATAAAATCTCTTGTGTCTCTATCTTGGGGTTCATTTCATTTAGCATCAGCTTATGTGGTCATATGTACATATCTTTTGACCTTTTTTGTTTGTTCTAGACATATACTAATTATTGCAGATAAGGGAAACCATGGGACCTAAGTTTCTTTGGGTCTGGCTTACTTCACTTAATCTTTCTACTTTAAGGCAGTGTTTGTCTTTGCCAGTGAGATATGCCTCCAATAGGCAACAAGTGGTTGGGTTTTGTTTTCTAATCAAACCTGCAATCTGTACCATTCATTGGGAGATTGAGACCATTAACATTCAGAGTTATTATTAAAAAGTATGTGGCACTTGCTACCATCTTTTTTGTAATGTTCCATTCTTCCTTAATTTTCATTTACTTATCTACTCTAGTGAAATTATTTTTTCCAATATTTTTATGACCTGTTTATCTTTCTCTACTGCATATAGGATTCCTTTAAGTACCTTCTGCAGAACTGACTTAGTGGTCATGAATCCTTACAGTGTTTACTTATTATGAGAGGTTATAGTTTTCATTTCAATTATGAAAGATAGCTTTGCTGAGTAAAGTAATCTGGTTGGTACTTGTTTTATTTTAGGACTTGAAACACCATGCCATCCTTGGTGTGGAATGATGTATTTCTGTTGAGAAATCTAGTGTTATTTGGATGGGTTTGCATTTACAAGTGACTGGAGACTTCTCTCTTGCAGTTTTCATTATTGTTTCCTTATTCTTATTCCTTATTTCCTTATGCTTACAGTTTTAACCATAATTTGTCTTGGAGAAGTTTTCTACTCTTGTCTGTTTAAAATCCTAAAAAGGACATATGCTTGGAATATCATGTCTTTCTCACTTTGGGAAGTTTACTATTAAAATATTTTTATTATCTTTAAGTAGTTGTACATAGGAGTTTCCATACTATGAAGCAGTTTATGAATAGAGCGCATCTTGATCAGTGTCACCCCTTGCAACATTCTTACTCATTCCTTCCAATCCATATCTTCCCTCGCTTTTCTTAATTTTGTAGGATGTACACTGAAATTCTATATCCCCTTCTTTAGTTGTTTACCTCCTCTCCTTGATACATCCCTCCCCCTCCATCCTTTTCAAATACCTGTTCCCTGGTGTTTATTTTATTGAACTTTGCCTTTGCCTAAGGGATTACAGTGTTTTAGTTTGCTTTACTGAATATACTTCCTACGCTTTAAATTGTACCAATTCTTCTTCTTCTATGCTCATGATTTGTAGTCTCCATCTCTTAATGGTGTCCAATTGTTCTTGCATAGTTTATTTATACTGCTTTAGCTTTTCCTTTATATTCATCTTCATGTTCTAAAATGCCAACCTTGTCTTAAAATCTTGATATCTGTCTTCTATTGTTCCAATCTACTATAGAGGTTTTCACATGAATTTTTGGTTTTGGATTATTGAACTTAATATTTCTAGAATTTCAATTCAATTTTGTTTGTAATTTGTATATTTTTATTGAATTTTTTATGTATGTGTTGTCTTCCTTATTTTATCCATCTCTTTTTTTTTAATTTAATTTTATTTTATTTGTGAACATACTGTACAGAGGGGTTACAATTACAATTACAATTACAATTCACATCCCTTCCCAGCCTCCCCCCTCCCCCCCAATCCCAATCCTTCTCCTGCCCCCTCCTCCCCCCTTCCCCCCCCCCGCCCCCCCCCCCCCCCCCCCGCACCGACGTTGTAAAGCTCGTTTTGGACATGACAACTTGTACTTCTCATTGTTGCAACAGGTCCACCTGTATCCTTAAACAACTGGTTTTTCCCCATCTCCTCCACAAGTTATACTGACATCAAATATAGTGAAAGCAGGGGTTATACTGTGGGGGAGGGACATACAAAGCAACAAAGAGATAATCTTATAAATGCATTAGAAACACATGCATGAAAGAAAAAAACATTAAAATACATATTTAAGGGTTCATTTTCCTTTATCCGTCTCTTTTGAGTTTTGTTGGAATTCAACAGACATTTGTTCATACCATCTTTACTTGCTTTGGACATTCTAGTATCCTTTTAAAAATTTATTTGTCGAATATTTAACCTCTTCACTATCATTGGTGTTTCTTTCTGTGGAGCTGGTTAGATTTGGAGGAGTCTTTGTGCCTTGTTTTTTCATATTTCTTGTGTATCCTTTTGGGTCCTTGCATATCTGAGGCCATTTATTAGCTGGATGTTTTAGTCACTTGCATATATTCAGCTGAAACATTCTTAACGTCCAGGCAGAACAGTGTATAATAGGGTTGCTAGGGTACTTCTTACCACTGGACTGGGGGCATGGCTCAGTAGCTATTCATTTGTTCACATGCTAAGGTAACCAGTCTTGCTTCCCAACACTGCTATGATTGAAGTAAACTAGCTAGAGTCTATTGAAGAAGAATAGGCTGTCCACTCTGCTGCTTTCCCTATAGTGGCTTCCCAGCCACAGTTGGCTGGGAAGGTACCCATTTGTTCTATGAGCCCTCCACAAATCTGTGGATGACCTCTGAAGTATTGAAGAGTGGGAGGGAATGAGAGTTCTTTCAGGGGACAATTCAAAGATCTGGGCACTCTGCTTGCGTGCTTGTCTATGTGCTTGTCTACAAGTCTCTGCCCAATAGTTGACCTCCATTTGAGTGTGGAGGTTGTGGAAGTCACATGATTCTGAGGATCTGCTCTTGGGGCCCTCAGTCTTACTTGGTGGCAAATCCACAGGGGTGCAGTTCTTGGAGGCAGATCCCGGTGCTTGCAGATTCTCTCCAGCACCAACTTCTGATCTTAATTATATTATTTTCTTGAGTTAGTCTTTCTAGCTATAATTTACATAATTATATAATTGGGCTTCTTTTTTCAGAATATTTCTTCCTCATGTTTCAGTATTGTCTGTATGGCTACTGGATAAATAAGTTTAGCTTTTGTTTTAATAAAAATGGTTTTGTGTGTAATATTCCCTTCCTTTGTTCTTTATTTTTCTCATTCATCATATTTCTCTTCAACGAGGCACTCCAACTTTGTAAACTTTCAAGGTATCTGTATAAGATTGAAATTGGTCACATTGTGTCTGCGACTCTGGTCAAGCTAGTTAACATCTAATTTTCTCAGTTTCCTCACTTGTAGTATAGAGATGATTGTAATAATGATGACTATAATGAAGATTTTAGGATTAAATGAGTTAAGGTTTATAAGGAGGGCTGGGAAGGTGGCTCAGTGGTAGAGTGCTTGCCTTGCATGCCTGAGGCCCTGAGTTCGATTCCTCAGTACAACATAAGCAAAAAGAAAAAAGCCGGAAGTGTCTCTGTGGCTTAAGTGGTAGAGCACTAGCCTTGAGCTAAAGAGCTGAGGGACAGCACTCAAGCCCAGAGTTCAGGCCCCACAACCAGACCCCCCCCCAAAAAAAAGATTTATAAGGAAACTTGAATAGTGCTGATCAAGAATAAACAGTGTTTATACAGATACAAAACCTGTGAGTGATAGCCTGCTACATAATCAGATTGCTTCTTATTGCTTCTTATTGTTCTACCCACTGGCAACTCTCCTGTAAAAATGCCATGTCTCAATGTGTCTTTTCAGTACCACAGCTCCTGCTTCTAGTAGATGAAAACAGGCTACAGGCCACTCCAAAGAATTTACTGTTCCAACTGACGGGTTGCTGATTGAACCCTTCAGGGCTACAAGCTGCTTTTGGGCAACTAGGTCTATTGTATACTCTGTCATTTGGTATTCTGTGTTTTGTTTTGTTTTCTTTCCCCAGCATCTTCCAAGTTGGGTCAGTTCCTCTGTCTTTGGCATTGTTTTCATAGTTGTCTGGGGTTGTTATAATTTTCCAGCTTCATTGAAGTTTTTGAACATTAACAAACATTTAAATCATCTTCTGACTGTGTAGGTTGTTTTTTCAGGGCAGAAGAATGGAAATGTTTTGCTGGTCACCTAGAGCTAGCAGTTGAGTAAGCTTGACATAAATCGATTTTATTAAGTCCAATTTGCTATACAAAAAATATTAAACTGAGCATTTGCTTTCTATAAATTAAGCTCTTGTTTTTCACAAGTCAGAGACAAGTTCCCAGTTTACATACTTAGAATGGCAAGCATCTTTTCTTGAACTAACAGATTTACCTAGTTACACATTGAATTATACAGAAGAGCTGAGGCAGAGTGCTCTGTTTCTTCCTTCATTTTCTATTTCCCCAGATCTACATCCCCCCAAAATATAAGTTTTACCTCTCTCTTTTTGGATGTTAACTTTATATATTTAAACCAGTCATGTTAGGACAAGCTTCATGTGGCACGGTCAATTCCTCTGGCAGAGGTATATCATCTGAATTTTGTATGCAATGTCATACCCCAGCCTTGTAGTTTGCTTTCGCCGTGGATGTCAGCATAGAACTATTCGTCTATCTGAATCTCAGGCAAATTAGAGCATTTTTTTGGAATGCTGCCAGAGATGTTTGCAAGAACTCTGTTTTTGCTGTCTCCTGTGCGTAAGCTAGCACGTGCCTCCCCTCTCAAATTTACTCAGTTTTCTTATGAACAAATAAATTTAGTCTTAGATTATTGTTAAGTGGCCTTTTCATTAGTATTTGTAAGCGTTTACTAAAATAGGTTCAAAGTTTCTTTCTACAATTCTAAAATTTAAAAATACTGAAAAATACATTTTATTTCTCTTTGTTTAGTGGAAACCTACCCTAAGCCAATTTTTTTAAGTCGGTCATGGGGCCTGAACTCTGGGCCTGGGTGCTGTCCTCAGCTCTTCAGCTCAAGGCTAGTGCTCTACCATTTGAGTTACAGCACCACTTCCAGTTTTTTTCTGCTTATGTGGTGCTGAGGAATCAAACCCAGGGCCTCATGCATGCAAAGCAAGCACTCTACCACTGAGCCACCTTCCCAGTCCCCCAAACTGATTTTTTAAAATATTTATCACCTCAAGTATTTAATTAGGAGATACATTATGTGTTCCTATTAGAATTCTTACATAGTTTAGTATATATGAATTACTGCCTTTCTAAAATTAAAAAAAATTCAGAAACATTTCTGGCTCTGAAAACTAAGTACAGGATTGTTGACTGGTAATTAAAGAGTAGAATGTTATTAGCACTGGAATTCTCTGATTAAATTAGTGAACCCTGTTGGATAACTGCCATCTTTAGCAAATGGCATTGTTTGTATTTTGCTCATTAGTGTCCAATCAGGAAAAATAAATAATACTAATTATTTTAGCAGAGAGAAGTTAATCTAAGACCTTGGTTAAATGGAGAGTCAAAAAAGAAGAAAAGGGACACTGTGTTTATACAGAGGCAGTAACAGCAGGAAAAGCCACAGCTCTATGACTGAAAGAACAAAGGAAAGAATTTGAGATTTTTTAGTGAACAAACTGGAGATCCAGAGGTACTGGAATCAAGTTTTAAGGAGGTAACATGCTATATAGGTGTGGTATGTCAAAGGTGGCAATATGTCCTTGGTTTTGAGAATGCCAGAAAATAGTAATGTGCTTGGAAGGACAAGAAAGCGATAATTGGGGCCACCCAGACAGAAGGAAGAAGTCCTTTTTTTCTTTTCTAGCCTGCCAGCCTGTCTCCTCTAGTATACTCTACTACCACAGCCTATTAAATAGGCAGATGACTCAGGAGGAATGAACTTTGCATATTTTTAGTGCCAGGATTCCAGAGCAGAGTGGATTGGAGCTGAGAAAGACAGGTTTGGGGCTGAAAAGAAAAACTTAAAAATGGGCACAGTCCAAATTTTAGGCTATTCAGCATTTTTCCTTTACAAAAATACTTGCATCTCCTTACTTCAGCAATAACCAATATATGCTGCAAACCTGCTCACAAAAAATTGTTTTACTCTCTCCCACAAACACAAGAAATAAGGGAACCATAGTAAAATAAATCTTATCCTAACATGTTTAATATCATGGTGCTTAGTAATCACTACCAATATTTTTTTTCAAAACTATCAGGAAAAAAAGAAGGAAAAAGCCAATCAATTTATATATAAATATATTATTTTCACTTATTCTATTTTTATATATGCTTGTATATATATGTAAATTTATATTTATATGCAGTATTAATCTATTACATATATTTATTATTTGTATATAAATACGCATATCTGTAACATATATACCTATATGTTACCTATATTCATATAAATAAAAAAGTTTCTTAGGCTCAATCACTCCATTCCATAGAGTGACCTTTTCTTTTACTGCTGATTTGTTGGCACAAGGAGCTCAAAATGTCTAGGTTGTAGTGTCAATTTTCCATCGAGTAAAATTATTGTGGATCAATTCCTCTAAGCACTCCAGATCTGCAGAATTTGAAATTGAGAGACCAGGAATCAAATAATCTCTGGAAAGAAACCACTCCCACTTTTCTCCTTTGATGATTCCTTGACCTCTTTGTTCTGGCTGTGCAAAACACAATTAGGCATATTAGTTACTGAATCAAAGCTTACATGGTAGCCTGTGAGGGAGAAAGGAAACGTTTTTCCTCTATCACCTCACCATAGTTGTCATGACTGAATTTTCAGTAGGTCATTATTGTACTCTATATACTACTCATTTCTGGAGAATGTGGTATTTGGTTAGGTTTATTAACTAGTTTCAGCAAAGGAAAATACACATGTTGAGGAAAATAGCTATCTCACATGGGCAAATCAGCAAAGAGTGTTGCGATTAGAGTTCAAGTTAGTCACAGGATAGCCTTGTCAGGGATTTGTGGGAATGTTCAAACCAGTTGAATTGCTAGTGTAGTCATTGGTTTGTGAGTTCATGCTGAGCTACATTGGCTCAATTTGTCAGTGTCTTATCTTGGAACAGATGAGTCTAAATGAGTAGTGTTGAAGGAGTGTGTATTTACATTGCTTTGTATATCACCGCTTAGTAAAGTTTATGTTTGTATCTATCACTGAGCACAGACTGCTTGAACCCTCAGATGCTCCTTCACAACTAACAGCAGAGTAGCATTTTGTTGTTACTGGTTTCCTTCATCAGACTTCCTTTCTGAAAGACAGATTATTGTTATCTCTGGGAGGTATGACTGATCCAGAGCTGTACTACTTTTTGAGAGGCTGTAACTGGGGATTGCATTTTCAATGCTGGTTGCTTTTATCACCTGTCCTTGTTCTCAGTCCTGGAGTATGTGGCATGATACAATGTGTGGAAACATTGAAGGCTCTGGAGGATGTTCTACATTTAGCTTCTATAAGCCTGGAAAATACAAAGGCTAAGATTATTCAGAAAGTTTATAAGGTACTTCAAAACTCTGTTCTAAACTTTCATCTGGGCTATGAAGACATGTTACATAATTTACTTGGATGTCCCTTAGTCGACTACTTTCTCCCTTAATGTAGATACCAATGACTCTCTTTTACCAATGTCTGACCGATCTATCCCATATCTTATGACTGTCACAATTATGGATCTTAGGAATTAAAGGCTGGGAGTGCTGTGAACCTTTTAGAACCTTAAACCAACTGAAAGGATAGAAAATAGACAAAATGTAAAGCCCCAAAATATAGTGAGAGACAATCAGAGACTTGGGGCATCAGAACTTTTAATCCTGACAGTATTGGCTGAGATCAAGGTACCTCAAGCACCATTGCCTCTATGAGGCATGAAGCTGAAGAGGCAGAACAGCTTGCACTGCAAAACAGACTTACTGTAGGGCTCCTCCTCTGAGCCCACTTGAAATGTACAGCCTTACAAGTCCCATGGTACATGTGCAGAGAAACACATTCAAATAGGCAGCATATTTCCTCCCAACTCCAGAAAGGACCAGAAGTTTGGCAGTAAAAACCTAAATACCAGCACAGTGGTTAATCTTCTTGATCTTAAAATTTTTAGCGAGAGAAGAGATAGACTCTACAGAAATACACCAGAGTATATCAGTCTGTTGTCTTTTAGCTCTATTTTTATAAGTATGTTACAAAAAAATTGCTCCTAGCACGTGCTGACTGTACACTGTCCTGTTTGTACATTCTGATCATCTTAGAAAGAAAAACATTAGGGAGAATTTTCTGATTTATCATTAAGAATCCTTGACTGCCTTTGAAGATACAGACTCACAATGTAGAAATTCAAACTATTATCTTTGCTGGTGTTCAATGAGATCAAGACTTCCTCAAAGCTGGTATGACATTTTCTCATTGAAATCATCTCAAGACTTTAGTGCAAATAGACTTCTGGGTTTTGTGTCCAAACTTCCAAATTGGTATTTCTAGAGTTTAGATCCAGGAATCTTTAAGTCTAAGCCTTCCAGGTGATTTTTGTGCACATTAATATTAGAGGTCCACTGTTCTACCTACATTCAATAATTTCAGATTTCTAGTGGTAAATTACATTTTTAAAAAGAAATTTCCTAACTAATGTAATACTTTGCCTAAGGAACAATATTAAGTTCTTAACAAAGTCTTTGATTTGTTCTACTTATTAGCAGTATCTTAATAAAACTGCTGGATGAGTAAATATCTAATATGCTGTATGGTAGTCCTTTTGATACATGAGAATTAGGCTTCCAAAAACACAAGGGACATAGAACTCACAGATTTTAAAGAAATCTGTTGGTTGGTGTATTGAAGTTTGACATGAAGCTATTCTCCTATACATTTCTTTGTATGAGCATGAAATAAAAATAGTAAAGCTTTGTGACTAAATGAAGAGACTGTCATTGGATATTTTCTATGACATATTAATATATTAGTATGGATTCTGTTGTAAGTGGCAGAAAGCCAAATCAAATAAACAGAAAAACATTTTTTCTTGGCCTACATAATTAAAAAGTTGAAAGGCTCAGCAGGATCCAGGTGTACACATGGAACTCTCAGGAATCTGTGCACTTCCACCTAATGTTCCCTACCTACCTATGTTCCCAGTGGTGTGTTCACTTGACATACATTAACGAAATCGTACATAAAGGTGGCCAATACCAATTCCAGACCCAGAGCCCACCAGGTTGTCAGTCCCTAGGAAGAATATATCTCTTTTCTAATAATGCCCTTAGAAATCTCATGGTTGATTATCAGACTTCCTTGATCAGAAGGAAGTAGAACTTCCTCAGGCCTGGAATGAGAAAGTCACAGGATTTGCCCTGGGTGAGAGAGAGGATGATGGAAAACTAGGAAGCCCTTTTCAGAAGAGAAATATAGATCACAGCCAGGTGAACACCATAGCCAATGTGCCACTGGCTTCCATTTATCATCCTTGAAATCTTAAGGAAAATTTATGAATTTTCTTTATAGCATTTCAGTTAGAATTTATTTTTTAAAGTTTGTTATATTTTCTGTGGTTTATGCTCATATTGAGTCTTCTACCCCTTTTACTCTTTCCTAGTAATTATCTTTCTAATCTTCTATTTTTTTTTTATTTCTTTTTTGTTAGTTGTGGGGCTTGAACTCAGAGCCTGGGTGCTATTCCTGAACATTTTTTTCAAGGCTAGTGATCTACCACTTAGCTCAGCTCCGTGTCTGGCTTTTTGGTGATCAATTGAAGATGAGTCTCATGGACCTTCCAAGCTGGCTTTGAACTGCAATTTTCAGATCTGAGCCTCCTAAGTAGCTAAGATTACAGGCAAGAGCTCCCAGCACCTGGCTCTTCTATTGTTTTCATTTTCTCCTAATTTTTGGTCCAGGGATGAAAAATAGTAGAAGTTTTAGGATGTAAAACCTTTGCAAAACTTTCATTTAATGTTTTTGGTATGTCTATCTACCCATATCTCATACCCTACCACAGTAGAGAGGATTGTATAAATTTAGTCATAAACACTTACCCTGTAAGGTTGAAGCAGAGTTTCTGTGCTCTCTGCCTGGGATCAAAGTCGGCTCTGGTCATTTGTTAGCTGTGCTCTGGAAACATTTTAAAACTTTCTTACAGTTCAATGTCCATGTACAATGGAGTTAATAGTGCCTCTCCAATTGAGTTGCTGTGAGTATAATGTGAGTGATCTCATCTGTATGGGGCATAGGAACTGTTCAATGAGCATTGGCAAGAGATACTATTTACATGAAGCCTGCAGGTAACCTTTTATCAGTTCTGTGTCTCTTTCCTGCCTCCCTTACAGATGTGCATGTGCAGCCTCACACCCAGGGTCTAATTTCTCTTGCATTGCTTTCTTTAAAAAAAAAAAGTCTTCATTGTAAAACTCTTCACTCTGTGTTAGAAATTTTGGGGAAAAAAACCAGCCTGATCAAATTTCAAGATTACAAAATCCCCACTTCCCAAGAAACCATTTAGAATATTTATTTGGCTACCCCATGGTTAAACCAGCAATCAAAAATCTTAATTTGTAGTAGTGGTGATAATTTCTACTGCTTCCATCTTCGTCTTTGGTCATCAGTGATTCTGAACATACTCTGACTACTTAATATGACTTGCAAACCTAGCTGCAGATGGATGGCACCAACTTAAAAACCTGTTTGGTCAAACTATTCAACTATGCATTGAGAGCTGTAAAATGGTTCTCTTTGCCAAATAGCAGAGCCAGTCATTGAGAAGGAAATGAGGCGCTGCTCCATAGAATGTGGGAGTGAAGCTTCTGAAGCTTAGAAGGGATGCTTACCAATTGAAAACGAAGGCCATATGGGATATGAACAATCAGCTTGTTCACATTAAGGTGCCAGAACTGGTAGCATTTTTCTATTTCTTTTCCCCTCAGCACATATTCATAGAGGCACATGTGGTCAGTAATTTGGGCATCTACAAAATTCAAACTTCTGAATTTCCACAGAGGACCCAGTTGAGAAAACAGGTTCTTTATCCAGGTGCCATTGGCTCTTGGCCCAGTGTATTAATGCCTTAAATGAGCAGCACATTTAGAAAGATTTCTTCAAGGTTTTCAGGACAGGAAAGACAGAGTGCCTTTTAGCATTAAAAGATAGCTTTAAGTTTCTCATTTCCTGTCTCTGGTGCATTCACCTTCAATATTTCTTTCCTATCAACACATTTCTAAACAGCTCTCCAATAGCATTCCATTTGAAATGAAATTGATTTTGTCTTGAGGTCGCTAACATTAGGAGCTAAGTGCACATTTCCTGTTTAATCATTTCAACTTCATTTCCTAAAAAATGAACACACTGAGTATTTAACCTATTCGGTAGTGGAGAGAGAGGGAGGAAAAAGTAGAGTCTTTTTGGCTCAGTGCCTGAAAAAACCCAACATGAGCTTAAGAGGTGGAGTTTGGGAAGCAGTTAAGGATGTAATTAGAAACAAATCTAGAATTCTCGGAATTTCATTGAATAAAATCTGAAGACAGCTGAGGGTGGAGTATTAAAAAGCATCAAATCTAATCAGACATCTGAAGATCACATTCCATCACTCCCTTTCCATATGGTCACCCCAATGTACATTACCTTATAGTTACAGGGATTGGGAGCTTAGGACACTCCAAAACATCTCAACCTAACTTTTTACAAGGAAGGTTGTCCTTTGAAAGCAGACTTTGTCCTGGTTTTGATTTTTTTCATGGGTTCTGGAGATATTTATAAATGAGGGTATCACACAAAACAATTTCAAAATTCTGTTTCACAGCTCATTATGTTTGTGAACAACCAAATATTTTAAATTCTGTCAATAGTTCCTGTCTATCTACTCTGTGAAGACTAATTTGTTTATGATAGCTTGAGATCTCAACCACTTGCTCCACGTACAGCTTCATTCCAAGTACTGGTGTTATATCAAATACAGCATGAGCAACAACAACCAACACCTAACAGCTCAATTTGGAAATGGGCCAAGGCCTTGACATTCAGTTCTCTGAAGATGTACAAATAGCCACCATGCAACAAGTCAGAATTTTCCAAATTAGTAGTCATTAGGGAACTATAACTTAAACCTAAAGTGAGATCCCATTTCACATCTTCACATCTATCAGGATGGCTATATCTATATGTCTGTATCTAGGTATTTCTATCTTATCTAGCTATCATCTATCATCTATCTGTATTAATCAAAGAGTAAGAAATGTTTAAGAGAATGTGGAGTAATGAGAACACATATAGTCTCTGTATGAAAGGAATTTTTCCTCAAAAATAGACTTGTATATGATCTCGCCAATTCCATGCTAGCTATATATGCAAAATCATTAGAAACAAGATTTTAAGGAGCTATTTGTGTACCCATATTCATAGCAGAGTTATTTGCAATAGCTTAAACATGGAAGCAACCAGTGTCTATCAATGAAGAAATAAATGCAGTATAGTCATATAATAGAATGACATTCAGTGTTAAAAAGAAAAGTATTTCCTGACTCAGCTGGCATTAAGGTATTAAAGTAGTTTGAATCATAGAGACATAAATGACAATGGTGGTTGTTAGGACAGGCAGGAAGGAGAATGAGCACTATGCAATGGATATAGAGTTGCTAAGATGGAAAGAGTTCTAGAGATGCAGGGTGAGAGCATAACACAACAATACAAATGTGCTTAATGCTACTCACGAGTTCACTTAAAAGTATTTATGGTGATAAATTGTATGTTCTGTGTATTTTATAATAGAAACTGCAGGCCAAGAAGTCTTAGATTTCATAGACTCCTTTGGTAAATCCTTCCCACAACTGAAATCTATTGAATGTAGTATCAATTACTTTGTATGTTCTACGTTCCATTAGATGATAATGATCAGCACTTCTATGCATTGCATGTGGCAGGTAACATTTTTTTCTCTTCCTCTGTGACAAGGTTCATTCACATACTTTACATGGGTTGACTTACTCTAAGGATTATTATTCCTGCTTACCAATGAACCAGAAACTGAGGCACATAAAGAGAGATAAAGTAATTCACTGAAGTGAGTTATGGAGTGTTTCAGAGCACAAGCTTATATATGACATCTGATACTTACCGTTTTCTTCTGGTCCCAAGTGAAAGCTGGTCACATATTTATATGAGATATGAAATTGTCCTAGATCCCCACTGTGATTCACTTAAATCAGTATGGATCCTGAACTGGCATTCATTCTCACCTTAAATTACATGCCATCGGCAGTTATAATCAGCTTGTTTTCTAAACCTCACCCAAGCTGTTGACAAAAAATGTAAAACTAGAAAATGCCAAATCAAAGCAGAACTGTCTCATATATCACAAGGAGCTGCCCTCCAAGTTACAGCCATGAATTAATCAACAACACTGAATAGGAGTGCTTGAACATGTGTGTGACTTTATAATTATAAAACTATTTTTTAGTTCAAAGTTTCTCAACTCTAATGTCACAACACATTGTATGTTGCAAACGACAGATGTTTCATAATAAATTGGTTTCTCTAAAAGAAATAGAGCAGATTAAAAATTACTGCCAGGTGCCAGCGGCTCACATCTGTATACCTAGCTACTCAAGAGACAGAGATATAAGGATTGTGGCTTTAAGCCATCCCAGGCAGAAAAGTCTGGAAACTCTTATCTCCAATTAACCAAGAAAAAGCTGAAAGTGGAGTTGTGGCTCAAGTGGTAGAGGCCCAGAAAAAGCTAAAGGACAGCACTCAGGCCCAGAGTTTAAGCCTCAGTACCAGCACACACACACACACACACACACACACACACGCACACACACACACACACACACACAATGATTACCACCAAATTAACATGACTCTTACTCATTTCATTTTTCTTGAGAGTGGTAAGAACCTAGCTGTCCAGGGAGTAATAAAAGTTATATCCTATAGATGGTGTCAAGTAAAAAAATGATCAGTGCTGGCTTGGTTCACATTTTTACCATCTGGTTATAAGGATTTAATGAGAAATTTTTAAAAATTCAATTTGAATATTTCCTCTTACCATTTTCATGGCCATGTTTTTTAAATATTGGTTTCCTATAATCTTTTTCATAGAGTTCTAGAATGGATTTTCACAGGCTTACTGTGAAAAGTTTCAAGTATATAGAAAAGTTGACTGGATATTATAATGAACACACATACACCACCAAGATCCAAAATTTCACTTAATTTGCTTTATCTGCATGTCCATACGTCCATTTTCTAGTCTGAGTCATTTGGAAACGTGGCAATCATCATGACAGTTTCCCCAGGGCCAGCCCTTTTCCTGTTTGGTTATTCCCGGCTCTTCCTCAGCCATACTCTTATAACTCGGGGTACCTGAAACCTGTATTTCCCAGACACCCTTGCTCATAGGTCTGTTTCATTTTCTTTTTAAATAAAATATATTTCTGAAACAAGATATTTCTTTTTTTTAATAATTTTTATTATGATTAAGTGATTACATAAATTTCACAGTATTGGGAGATATGATAGTTAAAGTCACAAATGCATTCTAACTTTGATGAGACAAATTGTCATTATTGTGGCCTATAAAGTTTGTGAATTCTATGAGCTTTGACAATACAGCTATTTCTTCCACATCAAGTGATATGTACATTGCTTTCCTTTTGCTTAGTGTAAACTGTTCCCTCTTTCCCTTTCCTTCCCTCCCTCCCTCCCATCACTGCCCTTGAGTTACTTAGTTCATTTTCATCAATGTCCAGTGCAGCTGATGGGCCTCTCTGTTGTATGTTTTCCCCTGAAACAGGGTATTTATATCTAGGCTAGGCTGGCTTTGGACATGTAATTCTACTACCTCAGTCTTCTGAGTACTGTGATGATAACATGTGTCACAAAGTCCAATCTGTTTAGGGTTTGATCAATGGGAATAATTGGCAGAAGTTTAAATGACAAGAGAAGAGAAGACCAAATATTTCTGCAGGCTCTTTGTGTTATGGAAGTGCCTTTTCTTACTTCTGTTAGTCCCTTGCTCCCCAGCCAACTCCTACTGGACAGCTCCAGCTCCTGGACGCGGTAGCACCAACTTTTCTCATCCCCATCACAAAGAGTGGTAGTGGTTCTCCATTTCTGCTAATTTCTGGGATGTCATTTTCCCCCTTTTCAACTCTTCTAGAACTCTTTAGTCATCTGTATTAAACCCCCTCTTCTCAATAATTGTATGTATAAGTGTGTGTGTGTGTGTGTGTGTGAGAGACAGAGAGAGAGAGAGAGAGAGAGAGAGAGAGACAAAAAGAGTGCTCCATTTCTTTGCCTCTGAATAGCACAGCCTTTAAATTTTTGGAATACTTTTCTTAAAAATATAAGGACAGGAAGTGGCGCTGTAGCTCAAGTGGTAGAGCACTCGCCTTGAGCTGAAGAGCTGAGGGACAGTGTCCAGGCCCAGAGTTCAAGTCCCATGACAGATCAAAAAAAAAAAAAATATATATATATATGGACACTCTTCTATAAATGTTAATGCCATTCTCATTTAAGAAAACTAACAAACCTCATTAATGTCTTCTAACAGTCCAATTCATTGTGCCATTTCCTGGCTCATTCCCCAAAATGTGTTTATTAGTGAGGTCTTAAAATGATTCATCACCATATTTGATTATTTATTCTCATCAGTCTCTCTTACTCTAGAAAAGTTCCATTATTCTTCCTCCTATAACACTGGCCTTTTGGGAAGATTGGAACCAGGTTTATTCTAGAATGTCCCTAGATTTTTTTTATGTTTTCCTCTTGATGCTTGTTGTTGGACTTCTTTCTAAACTTTCTATTAAAAGATAATAATCTAGAAGTTAGGTATAAAGTCCTAGTTACATTCAAGTTAAACATTTTTGGAAGAATACCTAATGGATATTGCTGAAATTTATTTCATAGTACATGACACCAGGAAATACATCAGCCTGTCCCACTTACTCTGATAGTATTTAATCATTTAGATAAGGTTATAACTCATAGAGCTTCTCTATTATATGGGTATTTTTTTACTGTTACATTTTATTTTGGGCATTCTTGTAGCCCCATGGAAGTGGATTATTAACTGAACACTAGATTTCAGTTACATTTCAAGCACATAATATATATATGTATGTATGTATGTATGAATGAATATGTATGTATGTATATGTGTAGGTGTGTAGGTGTATATATGCAGAAAGAGAGACAGAGAAGGATACAGAGAGCTTAGTGGTCTTTATAACTTATATAGAATGCTACTAAAGAGATGAGGTCTGTTCTGTGAAGTGAATGGCCTGCCATAAATGTTATATCATTTACTGTAGCTACTTCTTCATATATCCTAGTTGCTCTTATTCTTCTCTCTCTCTTTCTCTCTCTCTCAATCTCCTTTGTGATTAGCTTTTATGTCCAGTAAGCAAAGAACAAAATAGAAATTTATTGGAATTAAAGTGAGTTTGCTTTCCCATTCAAATCAGCTGACTCCACATGTCTGAAGGTGAACTTACCATGTTTCCTACGAGAGTTGCTCTTCTCTCAGTATTGCCTAACTCAAAGTTTTGTGTCATTCAGTAAAGTCACCTGGAGACTCATCTTTGATCCCTGATTGTCAATCATGCCCGCAGGTTGTATCCAATTTACCTCATTGACTGGACTTTGCTCAAGAACTCAAGTCTGATGGCCTTTTCTCAAGGACATCCTCTGCCCCCGCCCCCATTTCAGATATACACGGCTTCAATAATTTGCTTATCTTTTTCTAGGCTTGCTACCTCAAATAAGTCTGTAGGTCTTGTCTACTTTTAAGAAGTTTGTTCTGATATGCAGATATGCAGATTTCTTCATCGAATTTTTTTTTTTCCGGTTGTGGGGCCTGAACTCTGGGCCTAGGCACTGTCCCTAAGCTCTTCAGCTCAAGGTGAGCACTCCACCACTTGAGCCACAGCACCACTTCCAGCTTTTTCTGCTTATGTGGTGCTGAGGAATTGAACCCAAGGCATCATGCATGCGAGGAAAGCACTCTACCACTGAGCCACCTTCCCAGCCCCTCATCGAAATTTTCTATGTGAACTCTTTCAATGGCTTCCCTTTGTCTGGAGGACACAGCTTCCTTCCACCCGTCTCAAGGTGCTTCTGGTCTCTTAAGTCTCACATCCCCATGCTCTGAGGCCTCTTGTGCCAGATCCCCCATCACAGTTCCATGGCAGGCACAGTGCCGACATAGTGGGTAGTCAGTACATGTCTTGCTAGCTCACTGAAAAATGTTCCCAGGCCACATTCTCTTTGACCTTTTGACCCTTGACCATCTAAACTTTCCTCCCATCCTCATTAATCTCTTCCTAGCAAAATTTTTCTTTATTTCCTAAACTTGTCATAGTAATATCTTTATAAGCATAAAGATACAAGATACCAATGTAATAATAATAACAATAATAATAATGACTCAAATCTTGAAACAGAGGTCTCATCCTCAGATTAGCACTGGGTCACTGGGTCAGTCTATAGAAAAAGCTTGGCAATCAGTAGCCTATTAAAATCACAGCTTGGGTATGTCATTGCAGGAGTAAAGGACTAATCTCCAAACTCACAATATGGGAACTTCAGCAAAGCTAAAGACACAAAAACCCCACAATGCCTTTTCCATCCAGCTCATCTGAGAAGCCATGCAGTCCAGTGATGAACCCAGAAGTTTACAATTATGTGAAATCATGAACCAGGGCTGATAATGGCTGCCTCAGAAGGCTGACTGGGGATCAATCCTAAATTACAGGATATTAAAGAACCATTCCTTTTTGTTGAATAAATCATCTTATGTTTCTGCCTCTTGTAGAGAATAGGCAGATGATAAACAGGGAATAAAGAAGGCATAAAAATAAACCTATAATGAGATTTAATAAGGCCATTTCAGAAGAATGCAAATACTACTGTGTGAATCTGAATAGAAGGAAACATGTTCAAAGAACAACCATTGTATAAAGAATGGTTAAAATAGCAAGAAAATGTATGGGAAAATGTGAGATATAAAATGAGAATCCACTATAGCCAAGTGTCCTTATTTTTATAGGATCTGGAAGTCTTCTTCCTAAAATCCTCCATTTTTTCTTAATATATTTGCAATAAAATCACTAGTCTTTATCATGACCAGCAAACTTGGGGGGGTCTGGCTTTTGCTCACATTTCTAGTTGTGTTACACACACTTCTCTATCACTAGATGCCAATCCTTCTTGTTTTCAAATATACCAGGTTCTCTTGTCGTGGCCTCTGAATGTATTTTCCTGTCTTCTTAGAATGGACAAAGTGCATAGTGAACTGATCCTTGTGCCAGCACGTTCTCCCTCAGGTACACTTCTTACAGCCTTCTGTTTGAACTAGTTTCCAGCCCCATCAGTCTATCTTTTAGCAAAAGCTTTCTTTATTGCACTAATCAGAATTTGCAGTCTTATATTCCTCTGGGTGGTTATTTCATGTTTGCAAGCTTTATACAGGCAAGAAGCATGCCTGTCATTTGTTGTTAGTCAGTGGGAACTCAATAGGGACATTTTGTTGAATAAAGTCTGAAAAGGAGGATAAAACAATGGAAGGATGTGCTCATCTTTTCAGTACAGCTGCCATTTCTACCTCAACTTCTCTCCATATCTAGCTTTCTCATGAGTAATTGAGCCTTGAATTAGAGCAGAGTTCAATGCTACCCAGAAAAAGGCCTCATTTCCCAGCCTTCCTTTCAGCATGGTCAGCTATGTGACCAAGCTCTGGTTAATTGGATGTTAGCTGAAGTATCTTTTGACTAATGAGAAAGGTCTTTAAGGAGAGGCAATTGGGTGCCAGTTTTTGACCTTTTATCTTTTATGGATGTGAAGGCACAGTGGTTAGAACTTAAGTAGCCAAATTAGACGTGAGGTGGCTACAATAAGAGTCAGGGTAAAAAGCAGAAAGACCTAGGGTCTTTATAATTTTGTGGAGCAGAACTGCTCTACTAAGTAGAGACTGTAGCATGGCTACCTACAGTGGTACTGAATACTTAAGGGTAAACGTAGATGAGCTGCAGTGTAACCTGCACAAGGCAGGGCTTTAAAAGTGTCTAAGCAAAGACTTAAGAACATTGGTGATAAATGGGGAAGGTTATTCCAGGGAAAACAAGCCCTATGAGCAAATGGACAAAATGATGAGCTACAGAATGTATTTAGATAATGACCATTAAAATCCTAAGACCATCAGAACAAAAACAAGTCACAAACAACATGTAGAATCTTCCGAGAGTAGCATACTGCATCCCATATATCCACTTATCCTTCACTTCCTAAGTCTCATAACTGTATTTACTACACAAGTCTATGTCTCACCTTTGGGTAAATGGTAGAATTACATTAACTGAACTCTGGTGGTTAGATGTGGTCATGTGACTTATTTGGGCCAATAAGACGTAAATGTTAAGAAAGCAAGATTTACTAACTCCCCACACCACAATGACTGACAAGTAGTTGTCAGGTGTTCTTCTTTCAGAGTAAAAGACATCATCACTGAGCACAAAGTCCGAATGGAGGAACCCCGGTCGGGGAAGGCAGCTTGAGAAAGGAGGATGGGAGGATTGGAATGGCTGCCTTTATCCTGGGTTCCAGGGAATATTACATGAGAGTTGTTAGGCTGAAGTCTAACAAGCTATTGCTTCATCAAGAGAGGGGGTTCTTCTGCCAGGAGGAGAGATGAAAGGCTAGTGTTGAGAGCTGAAGAGGATCTGCCATGGAGGGTCTGTGCAGAAGGCCCATGGAGAAGCCTTCTTGAGGTGCACAAGGCATGTATGGGAAGCAGAGGATTTTGAAGTTAGGTTAACAAGAAGCAGAAGAGGAGTGAAAGCCAGCAGAGTAGAACAGAGGGAGGCTCTGAGCATTCTCTTAATGACCCCATCCTCCCACCTCTCACAACAGAACAGCTTCTGGGCCATTCTCAGTCCTGTATGCCTGCCAGCATCACCTGGAAGCTAGAGGGAAGAAATCATCTGCTCAGACTTCACCTCCAGATGTGAACTTCACTGATGAATTTCACCAGTGAATTGTGAAGTTCACAACTTCACCAGTATGCCAAATCTCATTCATGCTCCTGCTTCAACGGCTGTCAGAGATCAAGACCAAAACACCAAACATCCTTCCCAACATGGCCATCCTAGACTCCATAGGCTAGGAACTTCCATCTTAAACTTCCCCCTCCCCCCCCAAGTTCCCTCTAGCTAACTGGGTAAACTTATGCCTGTAAGTCCAGCCTTCTCCATTCTGTATTGGCTCTAGATTTCATCTATTTTCTGCCATCAATCCACCAGGTTGGGGGATGTACCATCTTATCCCTTGTCTGCCCAAGCGCAGTAGCCTGCTAGTTGGTCTCCAATGTTCATTTACTCTTTTCCTGCTCATTTTTCACTTTCTCTTGGAAAGACTATCTTTTGAAATGCAAATTGCATTTGCATTTTCCAGGATACTTAGGACCTAGAGCCAAATCACACATGGATTGCCTGGCTTGGAAGCTGCTCATCTCTTACATCTCAACCAATCCACTCAGGACCAGCAACACTGATCTTACTTCAAGTATTCTTTAATGGATCAAGCTCTCTCTTACCAAAACAGGGCTTTTGCATATACTGTTGTCTTCGAGTGGACATATGTTCTTACTGGGTCTGTCTCCTCTACCCTTACTTTTGACTTTCCTGCTGGGGTTCTTTACTAACATCCTCAACTAAGATCAGCTTATACATAGTCATGGTCTTAATTTTACCTTATTAACATGTATGGATGACTACATACATCATCATATTTAATCCACTCAATAAATTCAATGATGCTAACATGGTTCTTATCAGATTTTTGCAAACAAGGAAATGGAAGCAAAGAATGGTAAAGCAACTTGCCTTTGGTCACAGAACTGGTATATGCCTCTTAGGCCTGCTCAGTCTAAAGTCCATGGGACTGCACAGCACTGTGCCACCTCCCAAAGACACATGCAGAGCATCTCTCTGTCACCTATCCAAAGTACAGCAGAAGCCAAGGTCTGCTTCTATATCACCATCCACCAACTCCAACAGATTCTCTGTGCCAAGTGCTGACATACAACAGGCAGGACACACTGTAAAGATGACGAGGTAAATTCAAGACAACATAAGGGAACCAGGGCAATGAAAGACATGAGGGGCAGGGGTCCAGATCACTTGGAGGTGTATGGGGCTATTTTGCATGTGCTTGAAGAAAGAAATAGTAGGTGCTCAAAGGGCTTATACAGGAATGGAAGATGCTTTTGAATTAAAGGAGAAAGCAAACATTACTTAGGACAAATCTCATATCAGACTTTCCTGTTTACAAAAGAGGCAGAGGGAGAGTCCAGGAGAGAAGAGATTTCCCAGAGGAGGAAACTGTAATGAGAACAAATAATCTGGATCAAGCCAGAGCCTGTTTGAACAAAATGACTACCTGAGACAGAGGAAGCTCTCAGGATATGATAGGATTTTCTACAACAGGTAAAATTTTAACATGGTGTCTATAGTCAAATGCCAGGACAAGAAACACGAAGAATGAATAACATTTTCTACATGTGATGCTTGAAGGTTTCCCCAAATTTGGAAAGTATGTTTTTAAAATAGAGGATAGCTTCACAATTGGAGAATAGTTAAGTAAAACACAAAACACATACCATAAAATGGAATAGAGGGTAGCTTTCAAAAATGATGCAAATGGCAAGATGCATGACTGGTTAGGTTAGTATATTTTTATTTTATTTTGGGGCTTCAACTCAGGGCCTTGATGCTGTTCCTGAGCCTTTTCTTAAACTGAAGGCTAACACTCTATCATTTGAGCCTCAGCTCTCCTTTTAGCTTTTGGGTGGTTAATTGGAAACAAGACTCTCATGCCCAAACAAGACTTTCTTGCCCAGTTTGGCTTTGAATCGAAATCATATCTAAGCCTCCTGAGTAGCTAAGATTATAAACATGAGCCACCAGTGCCCAACTGGATCAGTATTAAGGAAAAAAAAAAGAGCAAGAGAACCAGTATGGTGGCTCACACCTGTAATTCCAGTACTTGAGAGGTATAGGAAGAAAGATCAAGAGCTTTATGCCAGTGTAGAGTTAATAAATTCAAGGCTAGCCTGGGTCACATGGTGAGACTCTGCCTCAAAACACTAAGCAGAAGAGAAAGAGTCAAAGAATAGATGTCCAAAACCATGGCAAACTATGTGCCTTCTTTTTATACTTTCTTTCGCTGTTCTTCAGTTAGTATGTATGCTAACACTTGAAATCAAGCACTAAAATATTATTTGTGCTGCCGTAGCTCTTTTGTGTCCTCTCCCTGTGCCTTTCGCAGTTTTGTGCCTCTCCAAGGCTGCTAGCCACTGGTGTCTCCCCTGGGATATAAACCTTGTAGTTACCTCCTAGACATCCTTCTCCGAGAGCTGATTTTTATCAGCTCTTTGATGACTTCGCTTCTCTGGACAGCATTTCTTTTCTGATCATGACCCAGTGGGGGTTATCCAGGATTCCCTGATTGCCTGCTAGGCAGCCCCCACTGTATACCCAGTCTATCCTGTCATGTCTCCATTGCTGAATAGATTACTACAAAATCAGATGGCTTACAACGCACCCATGCATTATCTATCCATTCTGTGGACCAGAGGCCTAGGTACGCATTAACTAGGTTGTTGAAGGCTAAAACCAGGGGACCCCAGGCATGGGCTAACTGGTTTCTCCACTTAGGATCCCTTGGAAGTTGAAACTGGAGTTTGGTCTGGGACTGTGAGCTCATGTGAGATGCAGGGTTCTCTTCCACGCTTCATGGCTTTTTGCCACAATTTAGTGCTTGAAGCTGTAGGACTGAAGGTCCTTTTCCTGCTGGCTTTTGGCTAGAGGTGCTCCTGTCTTCTGGAGATTGTCTTCTAGACTCCAGCCATGTGGCCCACATACATCTTGGTGGTTTGCTTCTTAGAGGCTACATGGGGCAGCATCTGGAGCTACTCTGTGTCCCTTTTGGAGGCTCACCTGATGAGGTCAGACCCACCCAAGGTAACTTCTTTTCAATGAACTGAATGTCAACTGAACAGGACCATGATTTGCATTTGTAAAAATCCCTTCATCTTTTGCCACATAACTTAACATGATTAGAAGAATTTCATCCTGTTCCAAGTTCCTGCCCACATTTAACAGGAGGAGAGAAGAGAATATGTAGCCAGGTAGTGTCAGGCTTGGGGCGGGGATTGGGGGGGGGGTCACCTGAGAATTTTTCCTACCATGAGGTTAAGGAAATCATTTAAGGGCACTGCCAGTATTAGATTCACATTTATTTAAAATATATTTTAACTAGGTTGATATTCACAAAATATTCTCATGTATACTTTATGCCAATTTCATTGGAAATCTGCACAAAAGGCTTAGCAGCTATTTCTGTTTATTTGATGAAAAGAATGCAAGGTAAGCTATTTTTAATAATACTTATTACAATAGTTATATCTGGGAATCTAGGAATCTCTCTCTGCTTCTTGCTTTCTTCTCCCCCTTCTTCCTTCTTTCCCCACCTCCTTTTCCACTTCTCATCTTCTTTGTCTTTGTCTTCTTCTTCTTCGTCTTTGTCGTCTTCTTCGTCTTTGTCTTCTTCTTCGTCTTTGTCTTCTTCTTCTTCCTCTTCCTCTTCCTCTTCTTCCTCTTCCTCTTCTTCTTCCTCTTCCTCTTCTTCTTCCTCTTCCTCTTCTTCTTCTTCCTCTTCTTCTTCCTCCTCCTCCTCCTCCTCCTCCTCCTCCTCCTCCTCCTCCTCCTCTTCTCCTCCTCCTCCTCCTCCTCCTCCTCCTCCTCCTCCTCCTCCTCCTCCTCCTCCTCCTCCTCCTCCTCTTCCTCCTCCTCCTCCTCCTCCTCCTTGAATATAACTTGGAAATAGATTGAGTGTTGAGGTGAATCATACTCATTTTTAAAAATTTGGTGAGGAATTCCATTGCAGATTCCCTTTGTACCATAAGTCCCCTGTCTTCGGTACTGTTGAAAGGTCTTTCTGCACAGAAAATTAAAGTCATCTTCCGCTCACTCTGAGACAGGCATATCACCCTCTCCCCATTTCACAGGTGAGAGCATAGAGCTACAGAGAGGCTTCATAGTAGCTCAACATGCAGGAGATAGTATAAGAAAGAGCAGGGTTTGAATTTGGGCAGCCTGCACTCAGAAGACTGGTGTCCCTCCACTGGACAGCACCATCTGCACCTTCTCATGGAGAGGGGGGTGGCTCACATAGAGCTATGGCCATGGGAAGTGCCAGATGCCACTTGATTCAAAGACTAAAAGGGTCACAGCATGTTAACAAGGTACTTTTTACCCTGCTCAGCAACCAACAAAAAGAGCCAGTAAATTCTGTGTGCCAGTACTGAGACTTGCTACAATTAACAACCAAGAATCTGGAGCTAATTTATTCAGGGAAGCGGGGTGAGGATAGGAAGGGAGAGAATGCATTTATGAAGCACTTTAATAATCTGAATTTGTGGTGAGAGTTCTGGGATTTTTCCTTATAGGACCACACCTCAAACACTTCCATCTGGGTAAAATCAAGATAAAATGTTTGCTGACTGCTTATACCCTAAGGGTGGGATGCTCTTCCTGAGAGCTTCTAAAAGCCTTCCAAGACAGCTCTGGTCCAGAAAGAGACAATAGGATGTTTATAATTTCTCTCTCTCTTTCTCTCTCTTTCTTTCTTTCTTCCCTCCCTTTCTTCCTTCCTTTCTTCCTTCTTTCCTTCCTTCTTTCCTTCCTTCTTTCCTTCCTTCCTTCCTTTTTTCCTTCTTTCCTTCCCTCCTTCCTTCTTTCCTTTTTTCCTTCCTGCCTTCCTCCTTTCCTCCTTCTCCCATATAATTCATAACCATGCTTCATGCTTTCTCTCTCTCTCTCTCTCTCTCCTTTCAACACAGAAAATGTAGTATTCTGACATGTCATGAATCTGGCAAAGAAAAAGAATATATCTCTAAAAAATTTAGTGCTAAAAAATTTGGGACCCAGAAAATTAGAATCTGTGATGAATGTACACCTAAATCTTTTAACATGGAGCCCATGGGAAGTGGGATAATGGGAGGAGGATGGAATTTAAATATCAGCCTGGAGGAATCATTTCCATTACCATGCAAGAAGTTATTGTAATGAGGTCAGTTCTGGTCCTTATGCTATTAGCCGACCAGTGAGGACATAGACAAGGTAGAACAGAAATTAATTAGTAGTATGGGGGCTTTACAATCTGAGGTATTCAGAAACTTAGCAAAACTAGGTCTGTGTTCTTAAAAAAAAAAGATTATAGAGAGACCTTATTAAGGCACGGAAGGCTCAGCTATTTAAGATGGTGACATACATAGAGGCAGGAATGTGCAGAGAGAAGCTGAAAGGCAGCCAGGCCCTGAAGGAATTTCAGTGGAATTTCTTCACCAGAGGAGTAGTTAATAAATAGAGCAGATTTCTAAGGGCAGAAACTAGAGCAGCTATTACAAATAGGTCCCCTTACCACTGTTCTTTTTCTTTAAAGAAAAGAACGACAGGAAGTTGGAGAGGAGAATGTTGAAACAAAGAAAAACAAGCTTAGCTAGCTCTTGGGGTACCTCCCATGTAAAAATGTCAGTTCTCAGACTTTCAGAACATTGTATTATTTATTAATTATAAAACATTCTGTAGAGTTAGCTTTGGGGTTATAGATGAATACTAGCTACGATTAAGAGCTGTGTGAATATAAGACTACTAATGTCTGAGATTCTATTCTTTTTTGTCTTGTTGCCAATATTTCCATTGCACAGGAGAACTGGAAACCCCTTTGATGCTATGCAGCTGTCCCCTCCTATTCTCTTAGAAGTGGGCTCCCCTTATTCTCTGAGGCCCAAAGCCTTCTGGGATAGTTTTGTTTGTTTATTTATTTATTTAGTTATTATTTACTTATTTTGGACACAGGCTCTCATTTTATAGCCCAAGTTGACATCAAATATGACCTCCTCCTGCTTCAGTGCTAAGATGACAGGCATAAAGTACCATTCCCAGCTCTGTGGGATAATTTTAATCTAGCAACTGTTTATGACTCTGAAGATTTCAATTTATTTCTGTTTCCCTTGATGAAATAGGTTATTTGGAATGGTTGTGGCTCATAATGTATGTTTGTGGCCTTATTATTTATTTATTTGCAATACTGAGGCTTAAACAGAGAGCTTGGGATGGTGGATGCTTTGCCTTTTGTGCTATGCCACAGCCATCTTGCATTTGATTGTTTTTCAGATAGAATCTTGTGCTTTGGCCTTTTGAATTCAGATGACATTTTTCTTACCTTTGCCTTTCATCTAGCTGGGATTACATGTGTTACCCAGGCTTGGCCTTACACATGTGTTTTTATTTTTCAGATTATCGTGACAAGAAGGGATCGTGTCTGTTCAGATTTTTTGATGGAGATATCTCTAGTTTTATGTGTATTTCCTTTTATTTCATCAAAGAAAATTTTACCAAGGTTTGGCTTAGCAAAAGTCGTTAACCTTCAAATTTGCCACTTGAGTCATGAGGATAAGACAGTTTACCTGTTATTGTTACCAGTTCGCCTGAGTCTCTCTCATTGTCCATTAGATCATGAAAGAATATTTACTCTAAGCATTGAGGTGGAAGACAGAAGGTTTCTGGCAGGGCAGCCTTTGGGCAAACTGCTTCAACCTTGGGCAAGGTGAAGTTGACATCTGTGGGAATTGCCATAGCTGTATTTCCCAGGCCATTAGCCCCACAATCACATGGAGCTTTGTAGAGATGCAGAATCCAGAGCTAAATCAGGCAGACAGCATACTGATACTCTGCGTATTAGAGATGACTGGTTGTAAACTTTGTGGTCTCAAGAACAAAGCAATACTCTGCAAGTCTAGGGAGATGCCTGCAGATTGAAAAAAGGCTCAAGAATGATCTAGAGGAAAGAGACAGTAGATCCTTTGGTTAAGGCAGGGCATAACATGTGGATCCCAGAGTCTGTATTCAGTGGGAGACAAGAGATTTGCCTCAGTGAGCTCATGGTGTGCTTATTCCAAGTAAGGACTTGAGCCAGCCACAAATCACATTGGAGACAGAGATTAGAAAAGAGGGCTGTTTTTGGTCAGCCTGGTCAAAAAATTGGTCCTGTGTCATTTCAAAAATTAAGCTGGGCATAATTGTGTGTGCCTCTGATCCCCGCTAGTCAGGAGACATAGGTAGGAGGCTTGATCTAGGACAATATTTGACAAGATATGTATTCCCTACCTTATGTATGTAACTGTAACCCCTCTGTACATCACCTTGACAATAAAGTTAAATTAAAAAAGAAAACAAAAACAAACAAAAAACCCAGGAGATTTTCAAGGCAAAATAACTAAATTGAGAAAGGCCTTAAGGCATGGTTCAAGTGGTAAAATACCTGCCTAACAAGGCCCAAAGCTTACACCCCAGTACTACCACAAAAAGAAAACAGAGTGAAATAGAGGATGTGGTATAGTCAAAATAAAAGCTAATGACCCCCTCAGTCCACAAAGCACACCAGCCAAAAAACCCAAACCACACACACAAACAACAACCCCTAAACAACAACAGTAACAACGAACTGGCCAATCTTAATCTGCAAATAAGCAATTAATAATATGATATAGTGGTTGAAGGTCCTGAGAAGAATCACGAACTTCACAATCACGTTAGCTGAAACCAGAGGTAATGTCATTGTATCTGAGGGGATCTGAGGGCTCTACTTCCTTGCCTCTGGACTCTTCCCAGTGCGTGGCAGTCCCTCCTCTGGCCCCTCTCTGGACTGGAATGCTCAGCTATCATCTTGAGCTCCCCTCCCCCACCTCTGCTCCGGTGACCTCTGGCAGGGATACTGCTCAGCCTCTTCCCGGCCTCCTTGGCCACTGGAATTTCCCCTTCCAGGTTTCCATGGGAACTGTGGAACTGCTAGGGGCCTCTAGCCTTCCCTCTCTCCTCTTTTTCCCTCCAGGCCAAACTTCACTAGGTTTAGGCGACATGGTGGCTTCTGACAGCTATGCCAGACCATGGTGGGCTAAATAGGCCTTTGTAGATTGGCCTGGGAACCATACCACTCTTTAGAATGATTTTTTCCCCCTGAAGGGGAAATTCTTTGAGTTCCAAACTCCCCATTGACTGGTGACCTTTTGGAACACAACTGTCACATCTAAGCAGACCAGTGGGGTGAGATCACTAGCAGTTGTCAGAGCCAAGCTGGGAACAGCAAATCAGGGCTAGGGCATGCTGAGGTCAGAAGCCAAGAGAAACGAGGCACTGGCAAGCAGAGAGCTGCCAGACAGGACAGGTGGGGCTTAGGGATCTCAGAACAGGGAGATATAGAGCAGATTGGGATGTCCATAGTTCCAACTTGCTGGGATAATGATGGAGGGCCAGTGAGTGAAATGTGATCATCTGTTGGAGGCTGGAACATAGAATGGAAATGTTTTTAGTGTCACAGCTACCCACCTTCTTGAGCCTCAGTGCCTAGAGCTGAGGAACACATGGCTGCCTTGTGCACACATTGCCTAGGTTCTGGTTCCATGGTCCACTACATGGACTCCTGTTGTGGCTGCTCTGACTCCATTCCCATTCATTTCCTCTCTTACTGTTTTTCTCTGCAAGCTCTAAGGAATGAGGTCTGGGTGGGGTTTTCATTCCCAACCCTGTGTGCTCCTGTGCCTGAAAAAAAATGAAGCTAAGGAGAAGGAAGTTAGAACAGGAGGAGGGATAATGCAAATGGTAATTTTGGAAAGGTATTGTCCAAGATTGGAATTCTCAAATATTCCAGGACTTCAGCAGTTTCTGGTTTGACAGATTGGCCTTCGTCAGCAATATTTACAATACTGAGGAGGAAAAAATCCAAGTGCCCATCAACTGTTGAATATATAAATGCGAAACAAAATATGTTATAGTCAGGTGATGGAATACAATTCAGCTATAAACAGGAAGTACTGAAACATTCTATATATTATATTAAAAAAACAGGCACAGAAGTTCTCATTGTCTATCGCTTCACTTACATGAAATACTGAGTGGGCAACTTCAGCGAGTCAGAAATTAGGTTAGCTGTTGTCAGGGGCTGGGAAAAGTGGGGAATGGGGAAGGGCTCTTAATAGGGACAGAGTTTCTGTCTGGAGTAATGAAAACATACTGGAACAACACAGGATTGTGTACTTGAAAATGGTGAATTTGTGAATTGTGAAATCTATCTCATTTTCTAAGGAGAAAGAGAATGTAAGAAGTCAGAAGTCTAGATTTGTGTTTGCTGTTTGACAAGCTAGCATTTGGAGGGGAGAGAAGGAAAGCTTGGGTTACAACTCAGAGCTCCTTTTTCTTTTCATTCTAGTTGACAGCTCTCTAGATGACGAGTTTTTTTAAAATTTAATTTTATTGTAAAGATGCTGTACAGAGGATTACATTTACATGAGTAAGGTACGTTTCTCGTTGAGCATTGTTACCCATTTCATTGTTGTTCTCCCACTATCCCTTCCCTCCCCCCACTCCTCCCCACCACGAAGTTGTGAAGTTCATTTCCTACATAGTGTCCTATGAGTATCATTGTTGCAACGGGCCATCTTTTGTAGTTCTTTCAGCATTTTGCTATTTCCATCCCTTCTCCCAATCAGATAAATGCATATACAAGATGGAGTTTTGACCAAGAAAATAGAAGAAGAAATGCAGAAGAGGACAGAATGGACAGTAGCAGGAGGGAGATGAGGTGCAGGAGAGAGAGAGAGATGAAGTACATGAGAGAGTGAAGTGAGGTCAGGAGCTTGACCTTGAACACTGAATCAGATGGACATTTGTTTTCTATTTGAGATGTCCTAGAAAGTGTTTGACTGTGGCACAAACTAAAATATATTTCATGTCACAGCCAGGATCCATATACTTATAGGTATGAAAAGGTCTTTGCTGTGTTCTGGTTTTATCTTTTGGATAAATGCCCACAGGTGCTATCATTGGATCATGGGATGTTCTGGTTAGATTCTGAGGAATCTCCAAACTGCCTTCCATAGTGGTTGCCCTACTCTGCATCCTGCCCAACAGCCTGAGTCCTTCCCCTTCACTATGTGTGATCCATCCCATTTCATCCCATCCTATTCCATTCTGCTTTGTTTAAAAATGCTGGTTGAGTTCTACCAAGTGGATTGTACAAAACACTCATAGTTCAAGACCTAGCAATTAACGTTCACTTAAAAACTCTAATATTAAATTGATTTCTAATTGTGCCAGGTGGGTTCCTGACGAGCTTCAACTACCTGAGCTTTGGCTACAAAGGCAACTGATTTCTAAAATGTGGTCTGGAGAGAACTGCCATGTGAGATGTTTCCAGCCCCTCTGACCAGGAAGCACTGGGAGCTCCAGTGCTGTGTCTGCGGCTACCAGAGGCCTCCCTTTGTGGCTGTCCTTTCCATGCCTTTGTGGATTGAGTCTGAAATGTCCCTTTCTTTCTTCTTTCTCATCACTATGTGATAACAACACTTTTTCTACTTGTGTGTTTTTCCTTTCAGATGAAGTTATCTACTGTTTCACAGGAAATGAACAGACATATTGACAGTAGTTGGTTCACACAGTCCAGGTGTGCTGGAAGTCTGTATGCTGTAAGTTTTCTCAGGTTAATAGTAGGATGTGGGTAAGTCATTTTGGTTAAGGCATAGAACAGTCTCCCACATGTTTTCTGAATATAGGTTGGTATTAAATATCTCGTGGCTTATGAACAAAAACATTTCACGGCTATCCAACATTTATTTACCTAGGATACGAAAGTCTGGAGATGTACCATCTTTTGGGTCTCTAGAACCCTTCAAGCCTCCAGATGCTGGGTATAATTGGAGATTTAGGATGATTTAATTATCCTATCTTCTCTCTGCCTCTATCCCTGTCTCTTCACATAGGTAAGAAATTACTTGTTTCTTAGGGACCGGGTAATTCCATAGCTTGGCCTTTGTGAACAGTGCTGTGATAAACATGAATGCTTTATATCTTTTGTATATTAATTTATACCTCTTTTAATATATGCTGAAGAATATATACAAGGGACATAAGGTGGGTCTAGTTTTTGTTGTTATAAATCTTAACATTGTTTTAATCTCTCTTTTTATTGTATTTATACCTCTGGTATGACTCACTTTGGTTTTCCTGATGGCTGAAGATGTTGAGCATCTTTTCCTGTACTAGTAATTGGTCCTTCCTGTGTATTTTTTTAAGGAAATGTCTTTTTATACTTTTTTGCCCAGTTTTGAATTGGGTCACTGGTTTATGGAGTATAAGGATCTTTATATATTCTTGATCAAGTCCCTTAGCAAATATATAACTTGCAATTATTTGCTTTCATAACTTGGGTTGTACTTTTATTTTCATAATATGTTCTTTTATAATATGTACTTTTCTAAAATAATTTTTATTGAAATTAAGTGATTACATAAATTTCACAAATTTCACAATATTGTGAGATAATGATACTTAGTTAAAGTCACAAACACATTTTAACCTTCACAAGCAAATTGTCATTATCATGGTCTATAATGTTTGTGAATTCTATGAGCTTTGACAATACAACTCTTTCTTCCACATCAGGGGATATGTACATTTCTTTCCTTTTGCTTAGAGTAAGCTGTTCCCTCTTTCCCTTTTCCTCCCTCCCTCCCTCCCATCGCTGTCCCTGAGTTGCTTAGTTCATTTTTATCAATGTCCAGTGCAGCTGATGGGCCCCTCTGTTGTATATTTTCCCATTTCTCTCTGATTCTGTGCCCTCCTCCTAGCTTCCCTCAGATGTGCACATATATATATACGTGTATCTATACATATACATATACATATACATATACATATATACACATCATATATGTGGACAAGAATATGGAGTCATTTAGAAATGATACAACAAATTGAGTGGAGGTCCTTTGTTTCTTGATTCCTGTTTGCTTTGTCCATCTTCTTGCATTTTGGATTTAACATCCATATATCAGGGACACCATGTGATGTTTGTCGCTCTGCTTTTGGCTCAATTTGTCTTTCTCCAAAATAATTTTGATGAAGTACAGTTTCATTTGTTTTTTCTTTTGTTGCTTGTGCTCTTAGTGTCATATCAAAGAAACTGCTCTTTTCCAGTCCAATATATCATTGTGTTTTCTTTTTAGACTTTTATTGTCTTTGACACATTTTTAGTTGTTTTTTTTTTTATGGGGATAATGACCCAACTTCATTTTCTTTTGTGGTTTGGGGTTTGAACTCAGACATTCATGTTTTTCAAGGAGATGCTTTACCACTGGGACATACTTTAACCCTATCTTTCACTGTTCATTCATAATTGTTTCTATGGAATTTTTGGAGAAAAACTCTGTAGGGTTTATAGTAATATTCTTTTGTTTATTTTTTGTGCAGTGATACTGGGGTTCAAACTTAGAGCTGAGCTTGGAAGGCAGGTATTTTATAACTTGATCTGTGTTCCTGGCTTATTCTTTTTGCTTTTAGTCATTTTTAAGGTAGGATCTTGTGTTTTTGCCCAGCCTCATGTGTAGCTGGCATGACAGATGAATGTTATTGTGTGCAGCTTCCTGGCTGAAATGAGTGTCTGACTAACTTTTTATTAGGGCTGCCCTCATACTGCAATCTTCCAAGCAGCTGGGATTACAGTTGTGAGCCATTGTGCCAGCCCTTGTCCCTGATTTTAATAGTAGATAAAGATCTACCAATTGTGTCCATTTTGTCCAACAACTAATGTTTGATTTTACTTATTTATGTTGTTTTTTAGTTTTTATTTCACTAGTGTCCACTGTGGTGGTTACTAGTTCATTCTATTTCTGTGTGTCTTGAGTTTAGTTTGCTTCACCACTTTCCAGGGTCATAAGGTAGGCAGTTAAATTATTGATGAAAATTTCCTTTTATAAAATAATGAGTACAAGCTTCCTTCTCCGACTGCCTTATTTGTATTGCATACATTTTGATGTGTAACATCCTTATTTTCATTAATCTTAAAGTATTTTGTATATGACTTTCTACCAAATTTCCCTTTTGATTCCTTCTTCGATCTAATTATTATTTAAGTCTATGTTTAATTTATACACATTTGTTATTGCTTTTACTTCATAGTTTTAGGGTAGATTTTTACATGATTTTAGTTATCTTAAGTATGTTGGTATTTGTCTTATAATTTAATATATGGACTATCTTGGAGTAGGGTCAATCATAATCTTATTTTGGCATATTAAATGCATTAATATGAAATATTCCTAAAACAAAAGTCACAGTCACAAAGATTAAAATTCTGAACATTGAAATCTTGAAAACTGAAGTCCTGAATTCCCACTGGGAGTGAAAGAAAGCAAAATTCCAGGGAAGGGGTGAGAATATTTTAGGTAAAATGAATATGTAGAAACCATGCAAAATATTATTTTAGGTGTACCTGTGAAGGTGTTTCCAGAAGAGATTATTATGGAAGTCTAAATAGTCTAGGTGAGACAATATTGCCATACAGAAAAATGAATGTGAATGTGATTTTCTAAAAGAAAAAAGTAGCCATCTATCATGACACAGGAATTGCAGTACAGGTGATTACGATGGAAAGTGGTTAGCTTTTATGGACTTCCTCTTATTCAGTGGCCCATAATCTGTCTCTGAACATGATTTTTCATAAGTCCAAATCATGTTAGATATTTTCTTTTAGTCATCCTATTGCTTTATAGTGTCAATATTATATTTGTAATATATGCAATATATGCCATATCTATTACAATTTGCTATGCACTTTTTCCTTCTTAGCATTTTCAGTTCTAAAAGTATAAATGTATGTACTTTTAGAGACATCTAACTCACTTTTTTTTTTCAAATTTGGCTCAACAAAAATGCCACAGTGCTGACTTCGTTATGTCAGTACTGAAAGTTCCATCATAAATGAAGACGTGTTCCATTTTTACCTCTGCATTCCTGAAAGATAAAGGATCTTCAGCTCTTGATTTTTTGTGCTGGTGAGCCATGTGTTTTTTGATTGATCTCATCAACTGTCTGTCATGATATTTCAGATGACTGCAGATATAAAGCTGTGTGTGTGTGTGTGTGTGTGTGTGTGTGTGTGTGTGTGTGTGTGTGATCACCAACCACAGTGGTACACATTTATATATTTTGCTTTTTATTTCTTTATGAATAAATTTGTTTGCACATAACTGTTACCCATATTGGACTGTCACTGGTATACCTGAGTGCCTGTGCTTCTAAAAACTATATATTATTATTGCCTATTTTATTGTGGAAAGTGGACTATGAAGTACTCTGTCGTGTTTTTACATATTTCCCAAATAAAATACCTTTAAAAATGTAATTTAATGCCTTTCAGAGAATTATTTTCTGCAACTATATTTTTGAGACTGTTGGCCGTGCAGACGTTTTAGAATTTAGAGGAATTTTAGCAATCTTGGAATTTGTTTTTAGCAAATGTAATTGTTTAAGATTTCAACATTTGTAATTAAAGTATTTGGGATTGTGACTTTGAGGATTATGGCCCAAACCCACCTTGGAGCGTACATTTGAGAAGATTGTCTATTCTTCTCTTGTTGAATCTACTGTTTTATAGTATCTATTAGGTAAAGTTGCTCAGATCATTTATGTTAAATCTTCTCCTTGATTGTTCTATCCATTACTGAAAATAGTCTCAGCTGATTATTGTTGACTTGTCTATTTTTTCTCTTGACTCAATTCTTAATGCATATTTTTTGGGGGGCTATATTTGGTGCATATATGCTCATAGTTGTTTTATATTTTAATCATTGAACTTGAGTTCATTACACTTTTTCACTTACATCTAGTGCTCTACCACTTGAGCCACATATCCAGTTCCAGCTTTTTACTGGTTAATTGGAGATATGAATCATCTGGATTTTTTTGCCTGAGCTGGCTTTGAATGTCAATCCTTGAATTTCAGTTAGAGGATTATAGGAATTTTCTAAATTCCTCTTTAATATTCTGCAACATTTTTGGTTTAGTGTGTTTGTCTGATGTTAGCGTCACTCCAGATTTCTCATGGTTACTGTTTGTATTATTATATCTTACCATCTTCATACCTTGAACATATTCTATATTTGTGAAGCTGGCAGCATGCATAGATCTTTTTTATCCTCACTCACCATTTCTGCCTCTGGATTGGACTGTCAGATCCATGCATGTGTAATGTTATTATTGGATTTACATTTGATATACTATGTTTTATATGTGTTTCATATATTCTTTTGTCTTCTATATCTTCTTTACTATTTTTTTGCATTAAGAAATATTTTCTAAGGTAGTATTTAATTCCTTTAGTGATTTTTTTTCTGATATTTTTGAGTTACTCTCTTGGCGGGTAACCTAGTGCTTGCTATGTACCTCTTAGCATGCTCTGAATATTTACCTCACTGATGAAAATGCTCATCAAAGAAGTAGAGTTTAAGAATAATCTATTTTTCAGCCTTCATTTTAATTAGCTATCATTTGATCCCATTAATTGCTCCTCCAATTTTCAATCTCGCTTTATGTTTTCTGGGATCATCCTTTCCTCTTAGATAACTAGTTCCTCTTAGAGTTACTTCTTATTTTCCAGATATCAAACCATGCAATGACTGGTTCTCGCTTTTTTTCTGTTTATTCATTAATTATTTCACTTCACTAGGACTTATGTCTTTCTGTATGCTGAAGACTTCTAAATCAACACTTAAAACCAACTTCTCAAGCTGGGTGCAGTGCCTGACTCCTGTAATCCTAACTACTTGGAAAGTAAAGATTGGGAGGATTATGATTCAAGGCCCAGAGTTCTGGCATACAAAAAAGAGCCCAGGAGAATCATGTATACACACACACACACACACACACACACACACACACACACAAATACACATACCATATATATCTGTGTATCTGCATATATATGTATGTGTATGCCTGTATGTATATGCATATATATATCTATCTATATATATATATCTATATATATATCTATATATAGATATATATATAGTGTAATTGTGGGACTGTTTAAAGGTACTAGGTGGTGGAGAGGACATGACAACATTAGAGGGTAAATGATATTGAAATACATTGCATCCATACATGAAGATAGCAAAATGAAGCTCACTGAAGATGCTGAATAATAGAGGATAAGAGGTATGGTGAAAATGAGAGTAAGTAAGGGGGTCAACTTGATTAAAGTAAAGTACTGTACGGGCATGTGTGAAATACTACAGTGAAGCCCTTTTAAGTAATTAACATACACTTAAAAATGAATGATAAGACCATAAAACAAGTTTTGTGGGGGCAAGAGGAATTGTGGTTTTCCGACAAAGCATCTGTTACATAAGCCTTAGACCCTTCATGCCTGAAAACTTCCTCTTTCCTGAAGCTCTCTGTACCAAATACTGTACTATGGAAAATGTCTCAATAGATTAGGGCAAGTGAATTAGCTCCTCAAGTTTTGAAAACCTGTAGGAACATAATCATACTAAGAACCTTCAATCTGACAACTTTATGGTATTTTGTCTTTCCATTTATCTCATATAGTTAATAAGAAATATGAATTTGATGTTCTTGATACTTTTCTTCCTTGAGGAATTACCATTCTGCTTCTTTGAGAAACATTCAGCTTTATGGTTGGCCTCGGTGGTTGTTCATTGCACACTAATATGCTGAAACCATCATTAAGTCTTTTTAGGAGGCACTGCTCTAACTTACTAAGCACTGGCAATTTTATGTTCCTTAATTCTTGAGATATCTTATATCTCTGAACATCTTTCTCATTCTTGATTCTTTTTTTATGTAACATAAAGTTATCTTTCTGTGCAAATTTGTGTTAAGTTAAATGCTTTTGAAATTATTAGTCTCTATCATCTTCATTATCTGACAGTTAAGCTGAAAATGTGATAATATTTTAGTAAGGTTGTAAAGAACATTATAATATTAACCATATATTATCAACTTAGAGACTGAAATGCATGTATGTAGTTCCATCACTCTCAATGTCTTACATTGTTGTATTTAATTACAACTAATAGAAACATAAATCAAAAAGGTTACATTATTATAAGGATTTGAGGGCTTCTCATAAACTGTAAGGGCAGGAAGGGACTAGAAGCAAAATATGGAAATAAATTGAAAGTAAGAAAGGCTTCATTTCTAATCTTTGTATCTTTCTGGAGGTTTGTCTTCCTTTTTATTCCTACAGAATAATTGTAGTTGTTGCTGTAAATACATAGCAGAAGTGACTAGCCTTAGAACTCTTAAAATATAACATCTCCTCCACTCATCTGACCATCCAACTCCAGGCTAAAGTATGGCTTTAAGTCATCTTAAGGAATTCTGTATGATATCTATGAATGGGATTCTTTTGATTCTTAAGCTAAAGGTTGTGGCTAAGATGCAAAGCAAACAAGGGATCAGAACCAAAACACTCTGTTCTTGATTTTCTGTGGGATTTAGACACATGAAATGCATGTAAGATATCCATTGAATTTGGCATGTTAGCCTTTCCATATTTCTCTTCAGAACCTTATTAAATCAATTAAGGTTTCAATTGCACAAAAGGAGTTTAAAAAGCAATGGCCCTACTACATACTAGTTGCATTAAAAAGCTGCCCCATCTATCTTAAACATTTCAATTTTGCAAATTGTTTTTGATAACCTATGGCAGAATTTCCATGGCTATTAGAGTTCATGATGAAATACTCCAGTGAGGTTTATTTGGTCGAATTGAATCAAACATGTTAATGGCTAAAACAAACTACTACAACAATAAAGCTAACATCTATTTTCTGCTGAAGAATCAATTATACAGGTGCAAGAGGAAGGCTTGTTTGCATCAGACGGGTATCTAGAAACTGTTAGTATTCCAGATCACCTTGCCTTAGGTCATCTTAATTATCCAGAGATCATCTACAGCCCCCTGAACTTGAATCTAGAAGAATCATTGACTGGACAACTTCCCCTGGCAAACATCAAGAAAATTTAATTTAAAAATATGCAGAAGAAAGAGTCCAATAAAGGCTTTACAATAATGATAAAAATCTTGTCAATCAATCGATGGATACCATAGAGAGAACAAAAGGTTAGAGGAAATTAAATAGGTTTCTAATGTGCATTTTATTTGTTTAATTCATCAGTAGCTGTATCAGATAAACTCTAAATTCCCAGTAGTTTAATTCAATTAAAATTTCCTTCTCATCATTTTGTCTCAATCCACAGAAAGATTTCCTGGGCATCAGCCTTTCCTGGATTTGTTGGTTCACTTTCTATTACTATAATGAATACCTGAGACTATCAGTTTCTAAAGAGAAACTTATTTGGTTCACAGCTTCAGAGATTTTAGTTTAGGACTGATTAGCCTCATTGCATTGGTCTGCAGTGAGGCAGTACATCATTATGGAAGCATGTGGAAGAACAAACCACTCATTATCACATTGCCAAGAACTAAAAGAAAAGAAAGGTTCCACAATTCCCCCTTCAAGAGACACTCTCAATGACCTAAAGACCTCTCATTAGACTCCACTTTCTGAAGGCTCTACTAGCTCTCAGAAGTGTCATGTTAGGAACTAAGCCTTTGCCCCATGGAACTTTAAGGAGACACAATATCAACTGTACCATTGAGATTTGGCAGTGACTCGGTCTCCTTTCATTTAAATAGTCCTTGCAACTACTTATTAACTGAATTGGGTTGGAAGAGGGCGCCATCACAGGTTCATAGTCTATGAGGAAGAACTACCCAATAAATCTAGATATAAAGGGGGCTGGGGATCATAGTCCCTTGGTAGAAGCCACCAAATAGCAATAGTACTACTCTAGAAAGAGAGCACAATGTGAGGGTCTGGCTAAGCATTATTGTTTTCCCTCTCTTTCTTTTTCTTTATCTCTTTCTCTTTATCTTTTAGAGCAGACACTCAAGAGTAGGGGAGGTAGTGATGGTAAAGCCTTTTATTGCATGTCATTAATATACTTCCACAAGACCCATTTAATCGTGTAGTTATTGACATCACAAAGCATGCCCAATTCAATCAGCCTGTGTTAGTAGTGTGCGACAGATTCTACAAGGTGCTAAGGGAGAGAAAGATGAACAGACTTAGTTGAAGGAAAAGCGGGAGACAGATATATGCATAATTAACATTAATTGAAGGTGAGATAAAATGCCAAAACTGAAGCAGACATAAAAAGGGTTGGTGGAATGTCAAGCAGGAAGACATTAAATCTTGCCCAGTTAGCAGAAAAACCTCATCTCTAGGCTGAGCTCTATATTTTAGAAAAGGCCTACTCAAGCTAACTCAGATAAAAGGAGAAATTATTTTAAAAAATATGATTACATGAAATGAAGACATACCCTTGGAATTAGGCAGAATGAGGCTGGTGGGAGAGGCAGTCTGTCTGCTCCCTCTTGGTCTCTGATTGTATCTCTATCCCCCCACCTCCTACACCCACCCTTGGAAACTGAAGTATTGTCAACCATTTGATGGACAGGTTTGCCTTTAGTCCACCATTGTGGAGAAACATGGATGTAGAGAAAGGTGGGGTCACATGACCTAGAAAGCTGTCCCTTGCAAGATCTTGATAGAATCTCTGCTTTACAAGTGGGTAAAGCAAGTTACAAATAAAAGGAAGACTTATGGGTTTGGGTTTTTTTCAAAAAGAAGGAGGGAAGGAAGGAAGGAAGGAAGCAAGGAAGGAAGGAAGGAAGGAAGGAAGGAAGGAAGGAAAGGAAAGGAAAGGAAAGAGGGAAGGAAGGAAGGAAGTAAAGAAGGAAAGAAAGGAAGGAAGGAAGGAAGGAAGGAAGGAAGGAAGGAAGGAAGGAAGGAAGGAAGGAAGGAAGGAAGAAAGGGAGGGAGGGAGGGAGTGAGGGAGGGAGGGAGGGGAAAGAGAGAGAAACAAAGCCAGCCATCCAGACAGACAGTCAGACAGACAGACAGACAGACAATCAGTCAGACAAACAGACAGACAGCAGGCAGGCAGACAGAGAGATAGAGAGAGAGACTGTAATCAGCTTTCACTTTGTTTCACTATGGAAGTGAAATAAACTCTCACTGTCCTCTGGACTTTTTCTGGGCTTCATCCCACATGTCCTCATATGGGCTGGGGCCATCTAGACAGGTGGTGAGACTACAAAATAATGCTGCAACTCTGTTAGCCTGAGAGCTCCTTGCAGGATAGGAACATGAGAAGGATTTTTTTTATTGAAACAGATTCATAAAAAATACAAAAACACAAAAACAGGGAGAAAGAAACTGTGTCTCAATGGAACGCCAAGGAGACTCCAGGTCATCTCACTGACCTTGAACTTGGCAAGACGTGACAAGCTGATGAATTTGAAGGGTATATGTCAACATGAATGTATGGAAAGTATATTGGGAAGAATAAACCCCACTCTTACTTGTTTCTACCTAGTCATCTCAGTGTTGGGGGTTGGGCATACACAAATGAATGAAAGTAATTGAGGTACTAATTGCCTCATACTCAAAAACAGTGTATACACAGAATATAAATTGATCACAAAGCCACCAGTAACACCTCAAAATCGTGTGTTTGATTGTAAATCTCTTTCAGCTTTTCTTCTAGAAAGAAATTATACTCTTTAGCTATTCTTTGAAATTTTGAATCTTTTTATTCAATGCCCATTGTTGCAATCCCGTCTGCAAGTCTGGACTATCTCCTCGAATATCTTAGTGCTTGCAAGAATTATTTGTAAAGAGACTAAATCTTTAGCCCTTGACAATTAGTTTTGATTTTTATAACATGGCTAAGGAGAATATATGTGACACAACCTAAAGTGGTTATAAAAGTAGACCAAAATCTCTGTTGTTGTTTTTTCCATTTTAACAAAAGTAAGCACAAGATTGTGATTTTTAGTAGACTATTGATTATTTCAGAATTTTTCCAAAAGCAGAATTTGTTAATTGTGGTATCTTGTGTTTGGAGGCAAGTAGTATTTTGAATTATATAGACCTACACAGATAGTTGTTATCATTATCTACAACACAAATGATAAGGTTTATAATGTTTAATAAAGGCTCTATAGCTACCTCAGAGCTTCTAGGAGGACTACTATTAAATTCCCACTAGGGTTCCATAGTGATTCAGGCCACTGCTGGGAAAGGACACTTGTGTCCTTTTAGGACCAGCATTGTCTAACAGAGTGAAAAAGAAGGGCCTATAACAACACCGAGTAGTAGGAGGAGCAGGGGCCATGGAATGACTATGGAGTTTAGAGACAGGCCCTTGCCCATTCTGGCTACAGAAGCTCTCGATATTCAATGTCTAAAGAGAAGCTCCACAAACATAATGCTCCATCCTCAACCAGCCTCATGATGGCAACTTGGTGCCAACTTACTTTACTTTGGAAGTCAAGAATTTATTGGGATATACTTAATTTCTACTTATTATTGATTAAATTCATACTTCCTATGTAAATTAGGCTTTCCTTCCTTCCTTCCTCCTCCTCCTCCTCTTCTTCCTTCCTTCCTTCCTTCCTTTCTTTCTTTCTTTCTTCTTTCTTTCTTTCTTTCTCTCTTTCTTTCTTTCTTTCTTTCTTTCTTTCTTTCTTTCTTTCTTTCTTTCTTTCTTTCTTTCTTTCTTTCTTTCTTTCTTTCTTTCTTTCTTTCTTTTCTCCCTTCCTTCCTTTCTTTCTCCCTTCCTTCCTTTCTTTCTCCCTTCCTTCCTTCCTTTCTTCTTTTTTGGAGAAGTTATATTGTCTTTTGGTTGGGATCAATACCAACAGGCATTTTCATTCTTTTCTTTTCAGTTGTAAAATTTGTGCTGATGACTCCTTTATAAAAGATTCATAATTTCATTTTGTTTTTATAATTCATAAATACACTTCCATTAATTCTTACTATAACTTTCCAAGTTTGTTAGAGCTCTCTTTAGGCTTACTCTCTTAAAGTTGGCTTTAACGGCCCAAATTTTTGTGTTAATCTTTGCTTATTGTTCAGCAACTGGGTTCATTAATCCACTAATAGCATTGGAGAGGTGCTAAAGTTTTTCAAAACTACAGATTGACCTAATTAATGTCTTTTCTGAATTGTGCTAATTCCCCCATTAACCACTCTGGGGCCTCTTAAAGCTCCCCAGTCTCTGTGGACGTCTACCCAGAAGTGTTGTATGCTTAGAGCAGGTGTGATTGCCTTGATTATTTGTAAAGTAGCAGTGTTTTTTAAATGTTTGCAGAAGTATTTTCCTTGTTGCCCTTTATTTTTTGTATTAATTACATATCACTCTTATTTAGTACTTTGCCAGCTCTTGCTGGTCCTCTACCCTGATTTTCTAAACTCACCGAAGTCTTCTCTCCATACATACCACCCCTGTCCAACAGCTTCCACTTCTTCATGATTAACAGCAGAAGAGAATTAATCATAGGCTTACCAGAACTATTCTCTTCACCACACTGACTAAAGATAATCTTTTAGAGTGGAGGAAAATAAAAGATTTAGAGTGGCCTTTATTGTTCATTATTTTAGATTGAACTACTAATAGTAAATTACATGTAATGATAAATTATTCTATATTCATAATGGTATAGTTACATGTGATTCTTGAGCTGGGGGTGCTGACCTAAACGTGAAATTATTGACCTCACAAAGTGTAAGTATCAGACAAATAAGCTTATTTCTGGCTGAATTGCTTCCATGCTATTCAAATTCAGTATTTTCCCTTTATGTAGGGGAGATCTGGTCCAAGACTTCCTAAAAACCACAAAGCAATGTACAGTATCAAATCGTATAAATACTATTCATTTTCAACCATACATGTGTACCTATTATAAAGTTTAATTACAAATGAGCCCCGTTTAACAATATTGAATAATAAAATAGAACGATTACATTGTAATAAGATTATGTGAATATTCATGGTGTCTCACTCTACCTCTCAAAACATTCTGTTGAGCTGTACCAGACTTCTTGTAGTTAATGCAATGAATATGTGATGAGGTAAGTAACATATGCATGGTGATAAAGTATTTGCGGTGGGAGCTACTTGAACACAAGCATCATGATACTCTATTGTTGTTCTAGTAGCCTGGATGGTTACTAATGAACATGTAATATATACAGCATGGATGTGCTGTACAAAGGGATGATTTATGACTCACATGGAATGGAGTGGGAATGGCATAAGATTTCATCACACTGTTCAGCACACTGTACAATTAAAACCTGGGCTTATTGTATATCTTGAATTTTCCTTTTAATATTTTTCAGATCATAGTTGAACATGGATAACTGAAATCACAGAACACAAAGGCTGTAGATACACAGACACAAAAACTATTGTACAGAGAGACAAACACAATCAAACAATTCTTATTTTTAAATGTTTTTCTTATTCATAAATGTGATTTCCTCTTCCCATGTAAGATTTCTCCTGTATGGGAGAATCAATCAATCCTGCACTAATGAGATGGATTAAAATTAACAAAGTAACAAATGTACAATCCAAGTCTAACAAAAATTCAGATGTCATTTGATGATTTATTGGACAAATCTAAATTTCATGATGGCCATGATCTCCTAATTTTCTGTGGCTTGTCCCCCTTTTTTTGTCAGAGCTCTCTATGAACCATGTGTTTCTGATGCTTTGACATCTGGGACCTGGCAGAATCCTCAGAAACTGCCCATTTTAGGGCTTCAATTCCTAGAGATAGAAAATGACAGCCCTGTGAGTATACCCTTTGAAATTCATATAAATGGATTCTCACAGTTACAGTCTTTGTGTCAAAAGAGTGTTTGTGAAATTACTAGTTCTGTTGCATGTAAGTGTAGTTTGTCATTTTGTTTGCCATTGTGTGAATGTACTACAGTACGTTTATCCATTCCAATACTGATAAGCATTGACTTCTAGATTGAGACTATCATGACTAATGCCACTAGAAACATTCTTTATACATAGTTTTTTTGTCTTCCATTTGGGTATATACCTCCAAGTGAAATTGTTGGGTCCAAGGGTGTCTTTAGCTTTGGTATTACCATCATCAGTGTACAAAAATCCTGGTTCTTTCATATCTTGGATATGTTTCTTCCTGCCAGCCCTCTTCCTTTTATGACTTCTAGTGGATAGTAGTATATATAGTAAGATGGGAATGTGTTTTCCTGATGACTAATGAAATTGAGGACTTTTTCTTATACTTTTTTTGCCCTTGGATTATCTTCTTTCTTCAAGTATATTTTTGAGTCTCTTTCTTATTTTTCTATTGCATTGGTTTTGGTAAAGACTGGACAAATTTTGTTATGTGAACTATCACATCTTTTCCATTACAGTATTGTTATTCTAACATTTGGCTGATGACATGAATTCTAGAACTAACTTCAGCTTGGCAATGTTAGGTAGACACAAGTTGACTTAGTATTTGCTATTTTATTTGCTAGATTATTGTCAGACATATTAAATTTTCTGGAGTAATTCTGGGTTAATTTCAAGTTATTCTTGGGAGGGAGACTAAAGGTATCTTTACATATTTACGGGCTTTACAGAGCCTAAAGACACTCCTTGGGATTTAAATTTGGTAAGATTTGTAAAGGGAAGCATGTGGATTCAGAAACATTGGAATAGAAAATCCTTAGGTATGAATATCAAGCCCCAGGACCTAGAACAAAGGCATATTGTCAAATGTTTTGTTTTTGTGTTTCAAAAATGTAGTAGTAGTAGTAAGTCAAAAGTAGTAAGTAGAAACAACTCTAATGCAGTACTGTAACTGTTGGCAAGTGATGTCACACTGAAACAGTACAATATAGATTATCAGAGACACTCTGGAAGGCTGTGTAGTGTAATGCTGTTTATGACATATGGTCTCTGTGACATCCCTCTACAGTTTGATTACTTCATAGTCCCATCACTCAAAAGGCATATATTTACATTCTTTGGTATACAGCTTTCTTATCTTATGATGGTGCAGATTGGTATTTGATGTACCAGAGTATGTGTTACTTAAAGCAGAATTTCTCCCTGCCCAACCTATGCCGTGTAGAGGCAGCTGGCATAAAGAAAGGGGTGTGTAGCATCTTGGCCTGTCATCAAAAGACCTGGGAACATACTTAAATTTCATGTCTATAATTGACTTTCTGTGGTAGCTATTCACAAAATCAAAATCACAAAAGATTTTAAGTTCAGATCACCTTGAATGATCTTGTTCAATGCTTGAAACATAGAATTCTATTTCTTCAAAGAATTTGCTATTTTTAAGTTAACTTCTTAAATGTATTTCATTATATTTTATACATATTCTTAATGTATTTTAATCATATTCATCTCCATTACCTTTCTTACCTCCATAACCTCAGTAGTTCTTTTCCACTTCCCTGTCCTTTCTATTTTTTAAAAAATTTTTTTGATTCTCCATATGAGAGAAAACATGGTATATTTGTCTATGTGGCTTATCTTGCTTGCTATGATTTCCACTTCTTTCCATTTTCCTACAAATGATGTAATGTTGTTCTTTAAGGTGGAATAAATCTCCATTGCATATGTAGTATTGAATAGTCTACTGGTTCATGTATTTTTCTGGAGAGAGAGCCATATTTCTCACTATTCTCCTAAGGGTCAATGGATTCCTGTCACATGCAATTAAATGACTAGGCCATTGCTTTTCTTGGGCAAAGGAGGGAACTGACCAACTTAAGGCCCTGTATCTAGTGACTGGCAGAGCTAGGGACAGCATCACGTTCCTGACTCCTGGAAAAGGTCTTCAGACAGAAATAGAGACTATAAGGTTAAAAGTAGAAAATTTGGATAGGAATCTTTCTTATAAGAGGAAGCAGTGGAAATACAAAATTTAACCTACAAAACATTGCTGTATTACCAAAGCATTCATTTATTTTGGAACTTGAGGGAAGTCTGTAATGAGAGTTAACAGTATTTCTGATTAATCAATCCTATCTGCTCTCATACTGTGCTAGGATCCTCCTGAGTGCTGGGATATGGTTTATTAATATGGAAGGAATGTGGCAGCTCACCTCTTGTCACTTGCATCAGTTGCCTGCTGGCCTGGTACTCAGTTTTCTGTGGCAGAACCTTACTGAGTCTGAATGATAATGGGCTTTTTAAATCCTAAACAATAAACATCCATTTCACCACCCCACCCAGCACAGAAACACTCTCTAACCTCAAATCAGCCACAAATAAGACTTGGAAATCAATTCATTGTGCATAGGCTTCCTGCTTGGTTCGTATTTTTCAGGAAATGATATTAGTAAAATATCTGCAGAGCATGTGTGTTTTGAATATGCACAAGTTGAGATAGTGTGTGGCATGAAGTCTTCAATCCTTGAGTGATACTTCTGTTTTTATCCATAGAACTTATTCTATTAAGTAAAACTGATTTTTATGCATTGTAACTAGGATGGTAAAGGCTCTGAATGGGCTTTGGAAGAAGGAGAGAACAAAACAAAACAAAACAAAAAGGAAAACCTCTGGTAGTTTTATTTATTTATTTTTTTTTGGCAGGGAGGATTTTCAGCTTCTCATATTCCTCTGGTTGCTTAAAAAATTATTTCATTAAAAAGTGAATTTATTGTATTTGTGCTTGTCAGATTCATTAAGATATTCTCATGCATAAGGTGTCAGATGCAGGCAAAACCAGTGTGAGAGCATTTGGCCCTGAAGAGGAACATCTTGTCAGGTTGAGAGAGAAGAGCAAATGGATGTATCTTCAAGTCCCTTCTATGAGGGTTTAAAGTTGGGAGGCAGACTTGCTTCCTTCTGTCTTCTAGGCCAGAGTTCCATTATTTCATCATGCTCTGGTGCTCCCAGGAGCTTCCAATTTCTGAAAATTCATGAGAACTCAAGGCAGGAGAGGCGAGTCTCAAATGTTTTCATTTAGAGGACCACTCAGAGAAGCCCCATCCCAACCATTTCTATTAGACTCATTCCTTTCTCTCCCTCCAATGCCCCCAAAGTGCTGCAATTAGTGGCTAAACTGATGCCGCTTTGGGGAATTTCAAGGAGCTGACGTGTGTTTTTCATTACCATAAGAAAATTAGTAACTTCTGCCAGAAACTGAAGCATTAGCTCTGTGAAACTATAATATAAACCGTAATGTGCTGGAGACCAACCCCAGAGAATGTGGGGGTCTTCTTGAAATAAACTGTGCAGAGTGTCTCAAAGCAGGGAAATGTGGGCCAGCCACAAATTAACTATCCCTTTAAGGGTATTCATCCATTCTCTTCCCTCTTTCTCTGTCTACATGCACTTGCTTTCACGAAAGGCTTTTTCTCAGTTTTAATCATACATTCTAATTAAATATGGGACCTCTCCAAGCTTATTCTATGCCTTTTATTTTATGTTTTGAGAGCTCATTGTGAAACAGAGAGAGAGGGACAACATGTGCCAAGGCTATTGTAAGGTAGCGATTCCATTTTAAAATCAGTCCAGCATGTTTGAGATGGAGGCATGATACAATGATCTCCCTTATTGCAGGTATGATTAAACATAATGAGGAGGATCAGTCTGCAAGCTTATCACTATTTTATGTTGTAAAATTGCCCATGAGTAAAATGCAAATACAAACAAGGAGTTTTAATGAGTCAATGTAATAAAATACCCAGGCAACAGGAAGCTGGTGGCAATGCTTTGGCCTCTTCCCAACGGGTGGCCATTGGATTTCCTAGGAAATTTGTAGTTTTCAAATATAAAGTGTAAAATACTTCAGATTAGTTCTAAAAAAGCATTACTCCTTTGGAAAGAAAAACTTCTCTTTCATGTGAAAGGTAACATTAAACTAACCTGCAAAATACAAGAAGAAAGATTTCCTTATGGTACTTTTACCTTTGTTAGTATAAATACTTTGATTATTTTAATTAATTCTCAGGCTATACCTGAGAATGTAAAGATTAAAAATGAGTGTCTTTTAGGATCACTAGAACTAGAATTCTCCCTTCCATCAGTCTCACAATTAAATTCTAATTGAGTCTTACACTAGGTCATCATCACAAGCTAAAGTTTAAATTTTCCTAGTATAAAGAATATTCTATTTGCCTTTACTATCCATTGGATTAACTTGTAGACTTATAAACATATTCCAATTATTACAGGTAAAGGAAACCATGCAGTCTATGTTTCTTTGGGTTTGGCTTACTTTAGTTAGTATGATTTTTTTTCAAGTCTTTCCATTTCCTTACAAATGGGTAGTGTCATTCTTTCTGATGGAAGCATAGAATTCCATTGTGTATATATACCACATTTTCTTGATCCATTCATCTACTGAGGGGCATCTGGGTTGTTTCCATATCTTAGCAATGGTAAATAATACTGCAACAAACATGGTTGTGCTGGCAGCATTCGTGAGGGCTGGTTTGTGGTCATTTGGGTAACTGACTAGGAGTAGGATTGCTGGGTCATAGGAGAGTTCTGTGTGTTTAATCTTTTAAGGAACCTCCATGCTGCTTTCCAGAGTGGTTGAACCGGATTACATTGCTACCAACAGTATAGTAATGTTCTTTCTGCCACATTCCCACCAGCTTCTGTTATTATTCATTTTCTTGATAGTGGCTATTCTCACTGGGATGAGGTGGAATCTCAATGTTGTTTTGATTCGCATTTTTCTTCTGGCCAGAGATGTCAAACATTTCTTCATGTGTCTCTTGGCCATTCTTACTTCTTCATTGGTGTTGTCTCTATTTAAGTCTTTAGCCTACTTATTTTGAGGATTTGTTTTGGGGGGATTAATTTTTTGAGCTCTAGGTATATTTTAAATATGAGGCCCTGTCTGATGTATAGCTAAGTGAAGATCTCCCAATCTGTGGACTTTCTATCCACTAGCTATATCCTTTGCCATGCAAAAACTCTTCCTTTTAATGCAATCCCATTTATCTAGCCTTTCTTTGATTTGTTGTGTTTCTGGATCTTTACTTAGGAGGTTTTGGACTGTGCCAAAGAGCACTAGTGTTTCCCTATAACTTCCTGTAATATTTTGAGGGCTTCTGGTCTTACATTGAGGTGTTTGATCCATTTATTGTACAGTCTGCAGTTATTTCTTTTTTCTTTCTTTTTTCCTTTGGTTTATTCCCTGTTGTCATTGTTTTTGATTTCTGCACCCTTTGTCTTGTATATAAGTTTATCTGATTTGGTGAAGGGAAGAGGAATCACAGAAACAGTGGGACAAAAGGTGAACCAAATCAACAGAGATACTCAGTAGACCCTATGTTGGAAATGAACTCTACAACTTGGGGAGAGGGGGGTTAGGGGCATATATGGGAGAAAATAAGGGAGGAGGTAGTATTGTTTAAAAATAAATGTACTTGTTGCCTTACTTATATAACTCTGCACATCACCTTTTATTTTTAAATATATATTTTTATTGTGAAGATACTGTACAGAAAGGTTACAGTTACAAGAGCAAGGTAATGAGTCCATTTTTTATTGAGCATTGTTACTCCCTCCTTTGTCGTTCCCTTACCATCCCTTTCCTCCCTACTTCCCCAAATCCTCCCTCTCCCCCTCACAAAGTTGTAAAGTTCATTTTCAACGTAGTCTCTTGTACATCTCATTGTTACAATGGGTCATCCTGTATCCTTATTTCAGCATTTTGTTATTTCTCTTCCCCTCCCCAAATTAGAAAATTGTATATACTAGATGCAGGATACTGGAATCAAATACAGTAACAACAGGGGTTGTACCATGGGGGAAGAACATACAAAGAACCAAAAAGATCACAGAGTACATTCATTATGAGTACATTAAAATAGCGACAAGATCAATAGAAAACCCACAGATTGGGAGAAAAATCCTCACTAGCCATATAACAGACAAGGCTCTCATATCTAAAATATACTTAGAACTCAAAAAATTAAATCCCCGAACAACAAATCCTCAAAGAAACAACCTCCTAATTAATAAGTGGGCTAAAGACTGAAAGAGAGACTTTTCTAAAGAGCACATGACCTTTACAATAAAATTTAAGTTAAAAAACAATATTCTAATGGTCAGATTTTGATTTTTTCTCACTGTAGCACAGCAAAAGCATATAAGCTCTCTTCTCAAACATTCACAGTTCTTCTGCCTGCATAGGAAAATCCTGTAAGTGCTAGAGATGGATCCCTGTCCTTGGATTTCGTTCAATGCTGGCATACAGTATTTTGCTTTTGATTATTGGGGGTGGGGTGGAGAAGAATTAGTTATATTCTAGATTTTGACACAAAGGAGACTGAGGTAAACCTAAAGTTGTGTCTCTAAAAATTACTATGATTACCAGTAAAGAGTCTTCCCTGAGTAAGTATGGACATTCATCCATTAACAAGAGAACGTGTTCTGTGTGGCTCTGGAAATTTTTGGTAATCTGTGGGTAATGGGATAATCTTTGGCTTTCTGTGGGACTTTTAAAACAATGTTTACATAATAGGCATTTGTTCTAGTGTGAACCTGTTGGGGACCACTTCGCACTTAAGTTCTTTCACTTATAGGACATATTAACTTTTTAAAACTGGGAAGTGGTGCTGTAGCTCAAGTGTTAGAGTGCTAACCTTGAGTTGAAGAGCTCAGGAACAGCACTCAGGCCCAGAGTTCAAGACCCACGACCAAAAAACCCCCCACAAAGATGATTGCTTTCTAATATTGTTCCTGTTTAACCAGTATGTGTAGCCTGGAGCTTTGGGATCTTAACTGTATTCTTTTCTGTTTAAACTTTCTGTGCACAGAAACATTTGGTTCTGTGAAGATGTATTGATCCTTGTGGTCCCAGAGTCCTCTGTTTCTTCCCGAAAATAGATTCCAAAATGCAAGGGCTATAAATAAAGTTGCCATTTTAGGAAGCTCAACTCATTTCTCTGCCACATTTGGGGGACAAATACATAATTAAGGAGGATTTTCTTCTTGTTTGGAAGCCAAGAATTTAATCAACACTTGATAATGTAAGAGGTGCCAACTCTAAGTGTATCTAGTAAGTACTTCATTGATAGAGGAAAGAATCATTGTGCCACCTGCAATTCATTAAAATACCATGGGCCATTGTCAAAACTCCAGTGTGCATTCCTTGGATGCAGAGGTAAACAGGATCAAAGTATGTTTTGTATTTCTATATGAAGACAGCATGATGAAACCCACCAAACACTGAAAACATGGGGTGGGAAGTACAAAAATATACTAGAGGAGGTGAACTTGTTCAAAGTACACTTTTCACATCTATAGGATTATCATAATGAATTTCCCTCATACTATAAGTATATGCTAAATAAAAATAAAGTTTGTACTTGGTTTTTAAAATGTTTTTATCTTTGTCAGTTGTGGGGCTTGAACTCTGGGCCTGGGCACTGTTCCTCAGCTCTTCAGCTTAGGGCTACTGCTCTACCACTTGAACCACAGCACCATTTCCAGTTTCCTGGTAGTTTTTTGGAGATAAGAGTCTCACAGACTTGAGCTGGCTTTGAACCCTGATCCTCAGATCTCAGCCTCCTGAGTAGCTAGGATTACAGGTGTGAGCCACTGGTGCCCAGCTGTATTTTATTTTTAAAAGTCTCGGTATAATTGCATTTCTTCAAATGATTTAATAATGTTATGTTCTGTCTATGGAGTTTCCAGAGTGTGAGAATTTTCTGGAATTCCCACTTCCTGGATTAGGATGCTGAGAATCTGCTATGAAATGGGATTGAAGAATGGCTTTTGTTTTAGAGAGATGCTCTTTAAAACTCCAGAGGACCCAAAGCAACTGGCTTTCACCACATGCTGATCTGACCTCACTGCTCAAACAACTGTGATGAACACTCTTCTAACTCTTCATTTAAAATAAATTCCTTTTGTGTTATGACCTTTCAACCTATGACATGCCAGAAACATAAAAATAAATGTTAAAGGGATGTTTTACCTGCTGAAAAGGTACATGGGGACAGGGGGATTGTTCAAGAATAGCTAATACATTTGAAAGAGAGAAAAAAAATCTTTGAAATGGTAAAAAAAAATCTATTAAAAACCCGACTAAATTTGGATTAGACTGTATTTTTCATGTGGCATAAACTGAATTGCAGTTTGTTGTCAGAGAAAATTTGACACAACCGTAAGAGTGGCAGCTGCTACCTTTTAGCTGCCTTTACCTCCTCTTTTGAGTCAGATTTCCCAATGGCCCCACTATTCTCCAAGCAGCTCTCACTTGTTCCTTCAAAATGCACCACTGAAAGCTGTAAGGTACACACACACACACACACACACACACACACACACACACACACACACACACGCACACACACAGAGCATATGTGAAGAGTCACACATTTCCTAAAATGTTGACAGGTGTCTGAAATCCTCATTATTGGAGATAGCTTACTGTTGAAGTTAAAGTACAATATTGAGATTGATAAAGATTGAAAGAGATGGGAGAAAGAGACTTAGCTAGTTCATGGAACAGCTGCAAGCATTCCCAAATGTTTTCTGCATAATCATGCAAGAAATTCATCATGCATTTCCTATTAAATATTCATGCAACTTGCTCCATAGGAGGGCTGTGGTATTTATTAATTCCCTGGTGTTGGTAGGTTTTGGTACATCTATTGCCAGCAATAAATGTGTCATGCTAGCAAATTCAATTCTTGGCAGAAAATATAACAATATAATACATGTTTACAGGATATCGCAAGCTTTAATTATGCCTAAATGATTTTCAAGGCTACCTTGAAATAAACAACTGATTTCTTTTGCTTTAAATGAAAGAAAAGGTCAGAGGGGAGAGAGTGGATGGGTCCAGAGAATCATTTCAATTTAAGTGTCCATCTTTGTCAGAGGTGAGCCATTTCTGCCACATGTAAGTAATTACTCTTAAAAGAAGCTAGGTCTAATGATTATCAGCAAGTGGAGTCATCTGTTCTTCCATGCAGTAGGAAATTCCCAAGACTTTATTAAAGGATGAAATGGAAAAAGTAATTTTCAAATATGCACTCCCCTCCAAAGTGTTATTATAATATGTCTTTAAGCTGGAGTTTACTCAGATAGATAGACAAAAATAAAAGTGAGCTGACTTTGCTATTTTGGGTTGTTATAATAAAATATCATAAACTGAGTACATTATAACCAACAGACATTTATAGCTCACAGTTTAGGTTGATGAGAAGCCTGGCAGTTCTTATATGGAGCCTTTTCACCGTGCTCTTACATGGCCAAAGCTCTCTCGGGTCTTTTTGCAACAATGAGATGTACAAGTCATTATGTTGAAAATCAAACTTCACAACTTTGCCGGGAGCTGGGGAGGGGGGGCGCGGTTGGGGTGGGCGGGGGAGATGGGAAGGGGAAACAAAGGAGGAGGCAACAATGCTTGATAAGAAATGTACTCATTACCTTGCCCATGTAATTGTAACCCCTCTGTACGGTATTTTTAACAATAAAAAAATTTAAAAAAAAAAACAACAAATAAAAGGGTACTGATCCCAGTAGTAGGGGTTCTGCCCTTATGACGTAGTCACCCTTCTGAAATTCTACATGCTAACAGCATCACCTTAGGGGTTAAAATCTTAATTGTTAGATTTTTGGATGTATCTAAAAATTTAGACTATGACAAGGCTGACAGTTTGCTCTTCAGAATGGTTTTGCATGGACAGATACAGGATAATGTGATGTCTTTTTCAGTAACACATTTATACAGTGTCTACACAGAGCTTGAAGCTGCAGAAAATGAAGTAGAATCAGAGAATAAAGGCCCTTTCCCAAAAAATGACATTAAATTTATCAAACAACTAGAGGAACACATAATGGGTAAAGTAGAAATTATTATTTTATAATTTGTATATATATTTATATATTTGTTTCAGATTTGTATCTATTATAAATTATTTATATTGTACTTACATATCATAAATTATATGTATATTTATTATATATTTATATATTTTATAATATTTTAAATAAAAAAGAATGCCTTTTATGGAAGTCAGTGTTTTGTATCTCTTGTATCTAACTTCTTTTTTTTAAATCTTTATTGAAAAGATGATGGGGGGGTGCTTACAGTTACATAAGTAAGATAATGTGTACTTTTGTGTTTTTGTTTGTTTTTGTTGGTCATTGGTCTTGAACGCTGGGCCTTGGCACTTTCCCTTAACTCTTCAGCTCAAGGCTAACGCTCTACCGCTTGAACCACAGCACCACTTCTGGCTTTTTCTGCTTATGTGGTGCTGAGGAATCAAACCCAGGGCCTCATGCATGCAAGGCAAGCACTCTACCACTGAACCACCTTCCCAGCCCCAATTACCTTTGGTTTTAAGCAGTTACCTCATCCCTCATTTTCTCTCCTTTAATCCTTCCTACTCCCCTCCACCACCAAGTTGTAAGGTTCATATTCAACATAGTGTCAAGTGAGTATCAATGTTGCATTAGTTCATCCTTTGTCCTGCTGTTTCTGTGGTTCCCTTTCCTTTCCACAGATGGAATAAACTTATATACAAGACACAGGTACAGAAAACTAAGAGAAATAGTTAAGAATATCATAGATATATTCTAGTTCTTACAAATGGGGGAAATCATGCAACCTTCTTTTCTTTGGGTCTGGCTTACTTTGCTTAATATAATTTTTTCCAGGTCTTCCCATTTCCTTATGAATGTGGAAATGTCATTCTTTCTGAGGGGAGCATAGAACTCCATTATGTATATATACCATTCATCTACTGAGGGACATCTGGGTTGGTTACATATCTTAGCTATGGGAAATAATGCTGCAATGAACATGGTTGTGCTGGTAGTTTTAGTATAGCTTTGTTTGTATATTATATACATATTAGACTGTATGTACATATTATAACAGAAATAATATATAAAGATTTATATAATAATATACAATATAAATAGTATATTATATAATATAAAATAATACAATAGATATGATTTATAAAATAAACATTATTAAATAAGTATATTATATATTATTTATTTTTGGTGTTAATGCTGGGGCCACCTGGGTACTGTCCCTGAGCTTTTTTGTTTCTTTTCTCAAGGCTAGTGCTGTAATGCTTTAGCCACAGCTCCACTTTGGCTTTTTAGTGGGTAATTGTAGATAATAGCCTCATGGACTTTCCTTTATGAGCTGGCTTCAAACTGTTATCCTCAGATCTCAGTCTCCAGAGTAGCTAGGATTACAGGCATGAGACACTGGTGTCAGACAATGTTTAACATTTTTATCTTTACACAACACCTAATTATTTTGCTTTTCATGACAACTCTATCAAGTAAGCAAATCAGTGTTTACATTATATAAGTGGGGAAATGTGAATGGGGGATATATGCTTTTTAGAAGAGTCATGGTTGCTTCCGGTTTTTCTGATTCTTAGATGCATGGAGGCATAATGTAACTTAGTGTTACTTCCAAGAATGTATCTTCCATTTATTTCTCTTATGTTCTGTAGCAAAAGGTTCCCTTAACAGAGTGTTTTTGAAAAACAACATGGGTTTTTGGTTTCTGAACATGGTGAACTAATTTTCAGCATGGAGTAAGATATCTTTCTGTCAAAGTTGATTGCTTGATATAAGTACTGCCATTTTAAAGGTAGCTACCATCTTACAAAAAGCTATTTTATTAAGCCACATCCTGTTATAGAATTGTTTTTCTAAGAGCTAGAGTTGTGGATCAAGCAGTTGAGCACCATTTAAGTAAGAATTATTTTTCTGACAAGTTTTGGCCATGTGTCCTGGTTGTGGTTGATTCATTCATCCATTGAGAGGCATCTGAGCTGTTTCCGTACCTTGGCTATGGTGAACAGTGCAGCAGTGAAAATGGTTGTGCAAGTGACTTTACTCTATCCTGATTTGTAGCCTTTTGGATAAAAGCCCATGAGTAGTATTGCTGGATCATAGGGTAGTTCTCCATTTAGGTTTTTGAGGAATCTCCAAACTGCTCTCTAGAGTGTTTGAACAAGTTTACATTTCTACTAAGAGTATACTTCTGTTATTGCTTGTATTGATGGCCATTCTGAGGGGGAGATAGAATATCAGTATTGTTTTGATTTACATTTCCTTTATGGCTAGAGATGTTGTCCACTGGCCATTTTTACTTCTTCTGCAAAGTCTCTATTTAGCTTATTGCCCATTTACTGATTGTGCTGTTGAGTCTTTGAGGGCTTAGTTCAAGCTCTTTGTGTATTCTGGATATTAGGCCATTGTCTGATGTACAGCTGGCAAAAATCTTCTCCCATTATGTAGACAGTCTTTTTAGCTTGTTAACGATGTCTTTTGCCATGCAGAAATTTTAGTTTGGTGCAATCCTATTTATCAATTCTTTCTTTGATTTGCTGAGCCCTTGGAACTTGCCTCAGAAAGTTTCTGCCTATGTAAAGCAGTTCTAATGTTTCTCAAACTTCTTCCTATAGTAGTTTCATAGCTTCAGGTTTTACATCGAGGTCTTTGATCCATTTTGAATTTATGTTAGTAGAGGGTGACAGGGTTGCAGTTTCAGTTTTCTGCATGTCCAGCCAAGTTTCTAATAGGACAATCGCCAAATCCTGTCAAGTATGACTGCCTGAACCTGAGAGAATACCAGACTGAGATCAGACTGACATATGAGAAATTCCCTTCAAGAGTGGTGATAAATCTTCTGTGAATGGTTCTTCCCCGGTAATTTAGGAAAAAAACAAAACAAAAACACCCCAAACAATGGATACAGTAAGTAGATGGGAACCACCTGACCATGGTTGAGTCAGGCCAACTGAAAAGTGTTGACTTGACAACAATCCCTCAGCAGGCAGCACTCACAATGTTTTCTTCTTACTTATTTGGTCAGCTCAATTGAGGTTTGATTAAAAACAAAGAGATACTGTCTACAAGGAGCTTATCATTTAAATCCTGGAAAGTTGCTTGCAGGACTAACTATGTCTTGGGTCTCTACTTGGTTTTCTCTCAGGTTGCAAGGCCTTTTTGGCTCAAGGCCAAACTCCTTGAGTTTCCATCTCTTCTTCACCTACCTGGAGACTGATGTTTTGAAAAATGCCTGGAACAAAGATGAACTTGATCCTCTATGGGAAGGATAGCAAGTCTTGTTTAGAGCTGAGACATTCTACTAGTGAAACTAGGTTGGACTCATTACACCCCCGTCAAGTTGCTCCAGCTGCCAATCAGAAAGCACACCGCAGTTTCGCATCCCAGTCCTAAAGCTTTTTTAGAGATGTGGCCCAGGCCAAATATCACCCAGTCTCATAATGCCCAATGTGCTTATTTCCATGGCCTGGGAAGCCCCTCAGCTGGAGAGTTGACCCCTACATAGGTTCAAAACTTAAGTCATAAATAACCCACATCAACAAGTCTGCCTATGAATGCAGCACCCAATCTTCTATACTCTTTACATTTATTTCTACCTGTTTTTACATTACACTGTCTAGATTTTTATCAGGACATTTTAGGGAGAACCTGGGCAATCAGTAAGTCTTCTGGATTCAAGTCCAGTGGGGTTTGCATAATTATAGTTTTCCTTTGAGACAGGCAATAAACCATTTGGGCAGGATAGGGAAGGGCAGGGCAGCAGTTTTAGGCAAGGCAAAGCCTTCATCCAGATTAACATTAATGATTTGTTCATTTCCCATCCACTCTATATGAAACAGAATGTTTCTTTCTAGGAGGCAGAGCTCTAATTCACTCTGTTTATCTGGCTTTCCACATACCTTTATTTATTGATTTTTTTGTGCCATGGCTAGAAGTACAAATCAGACTCAAAGGAAAGCATACATTCTACTTTGAAAATGAACGAACTTTCATGACATTTAGCATTATTTGAGCATTAATATTCACCAGTACTTATTTTCACAATTAGAATTCTGACTTTTTCCAAGTCTTTTCATTTCCTAACAAATGAAAAATTATATTAAGTGAAGTAAGCCAGGCCCAAAGAAACATGGGTCCCATGATTTCCCTTTCTTGCAATAACTAGTATATGTCTGAGACAAGCAGAAACGGTCAGATAAGTTGATGTTAGGAGAAATGAACCCCAAGATAAGGACTCAAATATTTCTTTTTCTTTCTTGCGATTGTTTCTAAAACATTTATAAGATGATTTCTTTGTTGCTTTGTATGTCCCTCCCCCATGGTATAACCCCTGCTTTCATTGTATTTGATGTTGGTATAATTTGTGGAGGGGAAGGGCAAGAACAAATCGTTTAAATAGGGATATAGGTGGACCCGTTGCAACTATGAGATGTACAAGTCATTGTGTTGAAAAACTGAACACTGCAACTTTGGCGGGGGGTGGGGGAGTGGGAGATGAGAAGGGAAGGGAAGGGGAGGCTGCAATGCTTGATAAGAAATGTACTCATTACCTTGCCCATGTAATTGTAACCCCTCTGTGTGGTATTTTCACAATTAAAAAATTAATAAACTCTTTCATACTTAAAAAAAAGAATTCTGACCTTTTTATATGTGTACTTTCTGGTGTGGGCATATGTATATATTGTTTCATCTATATTTTCCTAATGTTCATTTTCTATTTTTGATCATAGTTTTCAGTAAATATGAGGTAACAAAATCTGAGTTTTCTTGATTTCTTAGTCAATTAAATTTTGTTTCTACTTTTAAGTTCTGCAAAAATCACAAGTAGCTTCTCATGGTAGCAAAGAATTGCATGGATCAACTTGTTTTCCTGTAGCACACGAATAAGCTTATCTGGGTCTAATGTTGGTGTTTATATATTGTTAAGACACACTTAAGTGACCTGAATCACTGCACTGGAAGAATCAATTTAGAAATATAACCTAAGATCAAAGGCAGTCCCATTCAAGAGAGTTTATGGTTTTAGCTGTCAAAAAAGTGTAAATGCTGAATTACATTAGAGATTTTTTAAATCTCTTCCATAACATTAGCAAGAAAAACATTACAGTGTAACAACATGTACATCAATTGCCTCTCAGAAGTCTTGTGTAAGTAAAGAAATAAATTGTAGTCCAACAATATAAAACCTAAGAATTTCTAAAAAGTTCCTCTGTGATAGCAGAACATGATTTTCAGAAGCATTAGTGCTGAACTAGTTTATGAATCTTTGACAGTCTTCTGAAAGGAGATAGGCAACAAAAAGAATCTCCATGGATACCCTCTACAGGTGACTGAACCCTACTCCTGGCCATCCTGTATGGAATGCTGCATGGGGCACAGGTCAGACTTGTAGAGACTTCCAAGCAGAGTCTCTCAGCACTTGTGGGTGTCTTGGATTCTGTTCAGGATCTTTCAATATGTAGACTGGGAATTTGATCTTCTTAGGACTCTGAAGTTATTTTTTCCCATTGTCTAGTGAATATTGTAAACTTCTAAGCATGAATGCAAACACTCAGGAATGACTCCAGACAATTCTGAATTTCTAGAAATTGTTATGATGTTTGACTTAAAAAACAACACTCTTCATTTTTTTTTTTTTACCAGTCTTGGGGCTTGAACTCAGGGCCTGGGAACTGTCTCTGAGCTTCTTTACTCAGGGCTAACACTCTACACTTAAGCCACAGCACCACTTCCTGCCTTTTCTGTTTATATGGTACTGAGGAATTGAAACCAGGGCTTTATGCATGTTAGACAGGCACTCTACCACTAAGCCATATTTCCAGCCCAAAATACTACTCTTCAAAAAGTGGTTAGTCTAAAGTTGGGAAACCAAGGATTTTTCCTTTATACCATTCATGGAAGTGTGGTTGAGAGACAAATAATTTCCACCCAGCCACAAAAGACACTTCTAAAATTACAGTTTACCAACCTGTGGGATAGGAACCAGTTGCCACATTGACCCAAGATTTTAATAGTTGAGCTCATAAAGATACTGATTGAGCCTGGTGCCAATGGCTTATACCTGTAATCCTAACTACTTGGGAGGCTGAGATTCAGAAGATAGAGATTTGAAGTCAGCCTAAGAAGAAAAGTCCACATGACTCCATCTCCAAAATAATCAGCAAAGAGCTGGGTTAGAGTCATGGTTCAAGTGGTGGAATGTCAGTTGTGTGAGAAGCCCTGAGTTCAAACCCTAGAAAGAAAAAGAATGGAGAGAGAATTGGTGGTTGCTTCTTTAACTCCCTACTTTGTTATCACTGCTTGAAGTGGTTGATGCTTTGGTAGTGAGTGGAAGGCCCATCATAAAGGTGATGTTAAATAACAGCCCAGGAGCATATACAACTGGATTTCCCACTGTGCATTCTCCCAAATAGACTGTTGAGAGAAAGACCAATGTGGCAAAGTTAAGAAGTTACTTTTCATTATTAAATCTCCTTTATGGAAATACTGATATCAGCACATATCACTATAACCAAATGCACACATTTTGGTTAGTATAGTTATACATACATATGTATGTATATGCATAGATATATGTATATATGTATATTATATGTGTATTATAGATATATTCATATATCTATAAATTTCATTTGATAAGAAATAGAATTTAATAAAGGAAAGTTAAGATTGCTGGGTTATATACAAAACTGGTTAACTGCCAGGTGCCAGAGGCTCAAGCCTGCAACCCTATCTACTCAGGAGGCTGAGATCTGAGGATCATGGTTCAAAGCCAGCCCAGCCAGGAAGGCCCATGTGACTCTTATCTCCAGTCACCCTCAAAAAGCTGAAAGCAGAATTGTGGCTCAAATGGCACAGCAGTGCCTTGAGCATGAAGCTCAGAGACCACATGTAGGCACTGAATTCAGGACCTACACAAAGAAAAGAAGGGAAAAAACTAGTTAACTCTTCTTCTTTTTTTAAATGGTTTGATTTTTTTATTGTGAAAATACCATACAGAGGGGTTACAATTACATGGGCAAGGTAATGAGTACATTTCTTATCAAGCATTGTTGCCTCCTCTTTTGTTTCCCCTTCCCATCCCTTCTCACCCCCCCCCCCCCTTAACTCTTCTTCAATATCACAATTATTTGAAACAAGCTAAGTATTTTATGCTCATTTTCCAGAGGAATAAATGGGAGTTCAGAGAATGATCTTACTGGACCAAACTATGGATCTACTGTGACATAGAGAAGTTAAGCTTTAGCTTTGCTTGACTTCAAAGACCAGATTTCATCCCAAGGAAGTTGCCTAATCTCCCTGAACATCTCTTTCCTTATGAGACCTACTGGAAGGTTATAAAAATCAGAAACTGAGCCCACTACAGTGTCAGTTTTTGAGCAGTATTGATGCTTGTGGTGCTGATACCACTCTTAGATCTCTCAGAAAAGTGCATACAATTCCTCCAATCTTCTTTTGAATCTGCTCCTTTCTTTTCCTCAACTCAGTCTCATTCATGCCAAGTCTTACTTTCTGCAACTGTGATCACAGGAAAGCTTAATAGTTTTCCTATTTTCACTGTGGCTTCCTGTAGCCCAAGTTCACTTCCTTGCCAGCTCCCTGAGCATGACCAAGAGCTCACTTTTCATCTGAAGCAGTTATAAAGATGAGTATTTTGAGTAAGTTTGGGAAGGGAAGAGCTTTTTTTTGCATTTGACAAATTGCACATTGGCTATTTTATGAGCCTATCTTTCATCTTAAAAGGAGGTTATGAATGTCATGGCAGCATTTCCTCTAGAAAATGTTGATTAACTTTTTTGTGCAATTGAACTGTTAATAGGCAGTACCATAGCTTTGGGAAATCTAACAAATATTGGCAGAGCCCAGTGAAATGGCCTGGTGATTATTATGCTCATTCTCACATAGACCAACTGGGGTCCTCCTCTGACAAACTTCAGGGAGACTTTGCCCAGTTACTGGAGAGATCCAGTAACTGACATAACCTATTCATATTTATCCAAGATTAGAAAGAATTTTCGGGAAAAAAAATCCACTTTGTTCACAAAAGGTATATATAGCCTTCCCTATCATGTTTCTTATTTAGTATCCATTTTCACATAGCAAACTATTGAGTCAGGTTCCATATCTAGCTTATCATAGTGTCTGGATGAGGACCTACAGCATTATCTAAGCAAAATGTCAGCATTCAGGAATTCCCAGTTGTATTTATCAAAGTATTTTGCAACTGTCAGTATCTTGTGCAACATCCATCATCATCATCATCATCATCACCATCATCATCATCATCCTCACCCTGAGCATAGACATGCCTCTTTCAGAAGAGGTAACTATAATAACAATGCATGCCAACACTGCAATACATACTGGTAAGGGGTGTTGGTGTTATACTACAAAGGTCACATTTTAAACGCTTGGGCTTAAAAGGGGTTGCCAGTAGAAGCAGCTTGCTTTCTGTCAGTGACACCATTGGTTACAGAGAGAATTACTCCCCTGCCACTATGAGTTTCACAGACAAGAATCAAAGATAAGAAAACTAGTGCTCTGCCTTTCTCCCCTTCCAGCTGAGGCTTCAGTATGTTTCCCAGACTGGGATTAAGATCATCAAGGGCAGCTGATGGGAACTTCTGGGAAGGACTTACTCTCAAATAAAAACAGATGCACAAAAATGTTTTTTTTTTTTTTCCTGTAGGAATGCCTTTGTGGATAGGCTGGGATGGAGGTAACCATTTTGTAATCCTTAGAGCAAAACACTAAGAATTCAAACCTAACTCTGAGTAAAGGAGAATAGAAAGATGAAAAGAACCTTGGTCATCAACAGCCCTGAGGAGTTCTTGCTTCAGTGGTGGAACTGCCTTTGCTTCCAGATGGTTTGTTCTATTAAACAATAAGGACTCTTACTTTCAGTCACTGTTAGTGGTCCTTCTGTTCCATGCAGGCCAGACCTTCCAGCTGGTGCTCCAGGACTCAGGAGAGGAGCCACTGGGGTGGTGATTGGACATATATAAGGTGAAAAAGCCATAATTTGAAATCTTCCTGAGGTGGCTGAGAGCTTAGCTGTGGTCCATTGCACTTGGAAGCAGTCTCCAGGAAATGGAAGCTGTAAGAATTTACTCTGCCAGCCTGACCAGGCAGCCTGACCCTACTTACCTCCCATGCCAAATTCCTAGTGTCATTTGTAACAAAATCTCAAGTTTAAGGCCAATGGTGGTTTTCAGAGCTTTTAGTTTAATGGATAGACAGATGTTTGGGGAAGTTTATTTCTCTGAATATGGCTTATAAATTATAGTCTCTTCAGACATATGAAGGGAATAGAATTTAAAAGCATATTATTAACAGACAGAAGTCATTTATGCCCCTTGAAAATATAGTCATATATAAAAAGGTCTTTTCCTTCATTAGGTAAAACTGTTTTCACTGTTATATGCATTAACTGAAATGGAGACCAAAGCCTTGCACTCTACACTGATGGGTAGAGATATATATTTGGGAGTATGGAAATACTAGTTTTGAAATCTACAAGAGCCACTAGTAAAATATAGAGTAGAAGGCATGTTGATCTATCTTAACTAGGCTTTCCTTCTTTTTTTGAATTTCAGAAACATTTTTGAAAAATTTTTAAAATTGTTATTGTAAAGGTGATGTACAGAGGGGTTACAGTTTTGTAAGCCAGGTAATGAATACCTTTTTCTTTTTCTTTTTTGGGGGGTCCGGTCGTGGGGCCTGAACTCTGGGCCTGGGCGCTGTCCCTCAGCTCTTCAGCTCAAGGCTAGCGCTCTACCACTTGAGCCACAGTGCCACTTCCGGCTTTTTTCTTTTTTCTTATATGGTGCTAAGGAATCGAATCCAGGGCTTCAGGCATGCAAGGCAAGCGCTCTACCACTGAGCCACCTTCCCAGCCCCGAGTACCTTTCTTTTTAAACAGTGTCACCTCTTCCCTCACCTTTTCCCAGTTTTTCCCTCCTGAACTCCCCAGCCTGCAAGTCGTATTTTCAATGTAGCATCTGGTGAGTACCACTTTTGCATTCGTTCACCCTTTGTCCCACCATTTCTGTGCTTCCCACTTGTCCTCTCCAGAACAGGTAAACTTACATACAATACAAAAGGTAGAGAAAACAAAAACAGAGACAAAGGATAAAGGAAAAACACAAACTAACCAACTAACAAAAAAACCTCTTGTTTCCATTTCTTGGGGTTCATTTTAATAAATATAATTTTAAATGATCATATAGACATAGCTATTGAGCCTTTATGGTCCTTCCCTAAGATATCCTCCCTTGGTCTCGCCAGGTGAATATCCAGAGTCCTGTATAATTTTCTGGAAAGCAGTAGGTTCTGCAAAAGACTAAGCATAGAGCTTCCTTATGGCCACAATTCCACTCCTGGGTATTTATCCAATAGCCCACAAACAAGGCCATAGTAAAGCTACTGTTCATTGCAACATTGTTTAACGTAGCCAAGATATAGAATCAACCCAGATGCCCATCAATGGATGAAAGGATCAATAAAATGTGGTATATGTACACAATGGAATACTCCTCCATCAGAAAGAATAATATTGTACCATTCATACGGAAATGGAAAGATTTGGAAAAAAATTATATTAAGTGAAGTAGGTCAGACTGAAAGAAACATAGGCTGCCTGGTTTCCCTCACTTGTGTAACTAGAATGTGCCTATAAATCTACAATTAAACACATTGGATAGTGAAAGCCAAATGATCTCCTCCCCTCTCCTCCCCTTCCCTCCTCTCCCCTCCTCTCCTCTCCTCCCCTCTCATCAACTCCCCTCTCCTCTCCTCCCCTCTCCTCCCCTCCCTTCCCTTCCCCTTTCCTCCCCTCCCCTCCTCTCCCCATCTCCTCCTCTCCTCTCCTTTCCCTTCCTCTCCTCTCCTCTTCTCTCCTCTCCTCTCCTCTTCTCTGCTCTTCTCTTCTCTTCTTTTTTCCTCTCCTCTCCTCAACTCTCCTCTGCTCTGCTCTCTGCTCTTCTCCTCTCCTTTCCTTCTTATTTTTCTTTGCCCCTTCTCTTCCTTTCTTTTCTCTCATTTTCTTTTTTTTTCTTTTATCTTTTTTTTACTAGGGATTTCACATTTGTTAGGTATATGCTCCATCACTTGAGCCACATCTCTAGCCCCAAGTTTCTTTTTATATTTAGACTGGTTCCTTTATACAGAAGTAACTTTATCTCTTCATAATCATATATTATTAAAGTTTTGTGTGTATGACATTTGACATATGGAGGAAAAGAGGGAGGAAGATTTGATAATTTAGAAATTCCTTAATATTTTTTAAAATCTAAAACCTCATTGGTTTCAGATTTTAAATGTTGAGATAATAAAAACAACGGCTCACCTCTTTGACCCCTTTCATTTTCACATTGTGATTTTTTCAAAATGTATTTACATGTGCATGTGAAATTTACAAGCATAATGCATTCTAAATGCATCGAAAAAATTAATGTATTTGGCACAAGAAGCTTAGAAAATGTGATATCTAAGTTATCAAACAAAAACAAAAGAAGCAGAAAAGAAACCCCAACAAACAACAAGACAAAACATAAAACAAAGCAATGTCACTGAGGACATTGTGTGACAATAGCTCCAAATTGACATCCTCCTCTGTTCTGGCTCCTTGGTTTTGGGTTCACTTTTCTAAAAATTGAAGGAGGAAATAAAAAAAGTTTATGAGGGATGAAAAGAAAGCCTGAGGACAATCAGACAGACCTGTTATCTGTGGTCCATCCACCCAACTCTACTTTTCTCTGCCTCTTGGCTGTCATCGATGTGTGAATGTTTAAAATTATTTTCGTATAGTAGTATTTAATATATAAAACACAAATAAGAGGTGAATCTCCCAAGAGAAGCATCTGTTCAGCCCATTGAAATGATTTTTTCAGGACAACATCAAGTTTAAAGTTGTAAATTAAGCAACTAGGTGTAGGGCAGATTGGGAAGAAAGTGGAGGAGTTTGGTTGGATGAAGCAGGTTAAGGAATCATTGCACTGGTTTAGAAACTTAAGAGGGTGAGGCAGTGTGAATGAGAATTGTTACCTGGAAAACAAAGAGAAGATAGATGCACATGTGTCAAATTTGATGTTTTCTAAATATAGCTTTCCTTCTCTCAGCTCATCCACGTTTAATCTTGGAGCCCTGCTTGAATATCCAGGGTTACTCCCAGCTAGAGATGCTTACTCATCTAACCTCATGGTCTCATGACTATACCTCTGCTGTCCACTCTTGTTGCTAATGCAATGTGTAGCAACATCTGGAAGTTCTTCAGGAATTCTCTTTATTAAAGACTTTCCTATACCTCTGAAGTTTCGTTTCCACATTTTTGAGGATGACTCATAATTCCAGAATCTGGTCAAGCAGCACCTCACTGCGTAATCTCATGTAACACTTCCGTGTGATCGAGCTGACCATTCCAACTCCCTTGAGCTCTTTTGAATCTTGTCTGGATTTGGATTGGGCACTCAGACCGCAGAGTACTTGCATGATATTTAAACTCTTTCCCAATATACACTGCAATGACCCTCAGTAAGTAATTGATGCATTATTTATTTTGTGCCTAAGCACTGCACACAGATTCTGTCTTGTTCCTGGGTCCAATTCTCTTGCCTCATAACATAGTTCATACCACTGATCTCCTACCTTCATTCTTGTTCCTACCTATCTCTGTGAGACTTTATCATTTGCAAAACCCATTCAGAGCTGTTGATTTGTGTTGCCTTATTTCTCCCTCTACCAACAGTAGGGCCCTGGCTAATCTCTACACAAGCTGCCACTTGTGCATAAACTTACAATGAACCCTGTGAACAATCCTGTGACTTTATCAGGGCTTTACTTCCTTTTGAAAGCTAAAGTATACTGAATTCATTAGACACATGATGACTAAACTCCTATCTCCCCCTACCCCTGTAGACGACCTGGTTTATTACTAGAGAACTCTGGACCCTCTTACCTTATACTTTTCATCAGGCAGGGCTTCTGCTACCAGTAACTACACCTCCCTTAGGTTTTGCTCATTACCACATACCAGTCAAAGTTAGTGATGTCTTCTCTGATCATTTTGACTCTGCCTCTGATGACACCTTACAGAATACCAAGAAGACTTTACTGAATCTGAGAACTGCTTGGAGTTGGAGGAATGGAAGACAAATGGGAGGCAAAAGTCAAGAGCTAAGTGCGCTTAACTAAATGAGTAGAAAGAGGCCCTGAGGAACGAATACATGAGAGAAAGGACAGTTTTAAAAAGGAAGGTAAGTACAGCTTTTTCTTTTTTCTTTTTTTGTCTGTCATGGGGCCTGAATTCTGGGCATGGGTGCTGTCCCTGAACTCTTTAGCTCAAGGCTAATGCTCTACACTTGAGCCACAGCGCCACTTCTGGCTTTTTCTGCTTATGTGGTGCTGAAGAATCAAATCCAGGGCTTCATGCATGCAAGGCAAGCACTCTACCACTGAGCCACCTTCCCAGGCCCAAAGTTGTTGGTTTTTTTTTTGTCAGTCATGGGGGCTGAACTCTGGGGCTGGGCACTGTCCCTCAGCTCTTCAACTCAAGGCTAGCGGGCTACCACTTGAGCCACAGCACCACTTCTGGCTTTTTTCTGCTTATGTGGTGAGGTATTAAACCCAGGGCCTCATGCATGCAAGGCAAACATTTTACCACTGAGCCAACTTCCCAGCCCCAGCCCCAAGCTTTTCAAAAATGATTATGGGGTTGGGAATGTGGCTTAGTGATAAGAGTGCTTGCCTAGCATGCATGAAGCCCTAGGTTTAAAGCTAGAAGAGGCACTGTGACTCAAGTGGTAGAGTGCTAGCCTTGAGCAAGAGAAGCTCAGAGACAGTGCCCAGGCCCTGAGTTCAAGCCCCAGGACTGGTAAAAAAAGAAACAAATGATTATGAAGATCATTTGAATATACCTAGGGGCAATATTAAAATATTGAATACATTTGACATGTGCATTCACTCAGTAGCACAGATGCTAGTGTGTCAAGCTATATGAGCACCTAATAGCTAGCACATATCATGTAGAGTGAAAGGAGCTGGTGGAACAAGTTAATGGAAGTTCAGAGGAATCTTTGGCATGAGCTAGGCTCAATAACCACATAAATCTCCCATGTGAACTTCAGTCCTCTTTCTCTTTGCCTTCCCTCTAGTACTTAGACTTTATCTATATGACAATAGGTAGCTTAACTGTTTTCCATCCCCCCCTTATCAATGCTTAGATTGTTTTAAAGTTTGCTCTAGATGCCTAGTTAAAAGATTCAATTGTACACATCCTTGTACCATTTTTTATGACTTCATAAGAGCAAGGCCAGCCCTCTTCTTCAGTGTGTTAAAGTCTGCTTTGATCCTCACAAAAGGAGGACTGACTGCTATGGATTTATGCAAATTCAGTTTTTAACCTGCCAGCCAAAGATTAGGGCATGGAGATTAATTCTTAAGATGTATTTTTTAGCTTTTGAATTCTGTGTTCCAGGGAGAGTGTTTTTGATTTTTCTTTTTGGCAGATTTGATGTAGACATAAAGATGGAAAGTTAATTGTTAGCTCTGGGCATTCAAAGAAGGTAAGGATTTTTATTCACTCTGTTTAGGAAGGACAAACATTGTCTAAGGATTTAACTTGGTATCAGTAGATTCTGATTCAAATCGAAACGACAATAAATGTGAAATAACCAAATTGGTTGCATTGGGGGGGTCACTCATTAGAGACAGCAGACAGTTAGCATTACTAATGAGAAAAATCTCTAGCAGGGGAAATAAGAATGCAGGATTCTAGCCTCACTTCTACAACTATTATGCTGGGAACTCAGTGCAGGAGACTGATTTTACCAGATTCCTTCAGTTCTAGCTCTGATCAAGGAGAAATGCAAATTTGTTCCCCCTTTACCTGACAGGTGTGTGGGAGGTTTGTGGAGCTGGAAAGTACTACTTGCCAACTACCACCACCTCCAGCTGATCATGAGCTTTTGTCCTTTTGTTTCAACTGGCTTAATGGGATAAGGGGCATTGACAGCAGGGCTATTTGTCATGCAAGACAGTCCTAAGCCTACTCAATAGAGACAGACTGTCACCTCAGAATCCCGGGGTCTTGACTCTGCCTGAGATTTGTTGACTGGTGACATGAACACCCACTTGAGTGTCTGGGAAATGTCTGCCTCCTCAGGGTTCCCACTGATCTGTCTCCACCCACCCTGCTCTGCTCCCTCCTTCCCCTGTCTCCCCTCACCCCCACATTTATTTCAGAAATGACCTTGCTTTGATTCCAGAAAGAAACCTCTTGGCTTTGATCCTGTACTGGCAGAATCAGCCAAGTCATCCACATGTTCAAGACACCCTTGTTGGCCACCTCTCTATCTCTGTCTCTCTCTCTCTCTCTCTCTCTGTGTCTCCTAGTTGAGTGGCAAGGAGTAGGAGGCTCTCCACTCCTTAATCTTCTTACGAATACATTTTACCTGGCTTTAGGCCCAGAGTTATCTGGAAGGAATAATATGTTGGCTGACTACTATACCTGAACAGATAAATTTAATGGATTTGTCAGTGTTCTGACATATATTCTTTACAGTTAAGGCTAACTTCATGAAATCACCTGCCTATTCTCTGCCTTTAACTACACCTCCACTTTTTTCCTACCTTGGAATATAAATCTTTACTTTACCCCCATTGCCTTCTCAAGCTTCGGCATCAACACAATCATCCTTCACTGACAAATTCCTGAACAGGTAAAATATGTTGGTTGTGTTAAATTTCTTCACTGCTTGTTCTCATAGTGAGAGCAGATAAAGAGCCTGGCTAAGGCAATCAGGTCAAAGGTCTCCTCCACAGAGGTTCTGCATCCCTCACCATGGCCTTGAGCTGTACTGTATGCAAGTCTTTAGACATCACATCGCCTAGACCTATGGAGGATCCTGAGCATAATTCATGTTCCGTTGCCCCTGGAAGACATGCACGTGAACGACAGACTGGGAGCCTAGAGGTATGCGCAGGAAAAAGCATCTAGTCAGATCAGCCATGAATCTATATGGCCTACGAACCTCTGATTGGGTCTGGGGAATGATATATCCAACAGGTTGTCCAACGATCTTAAGAGTCATGTAGCTCTCTTCCAGAGATATATTATTAACTCTTGAACGAGGACACTAAGCAGTGCTCTTTCTAAGGTTCCTTCCCATGTAGGGAGAGCTCTGCCTCTCTTCTCCTGGAAGACAACTGAAATGAATCTCTGTGATTTGCTATCAGCCCTACGTCATATTCTCAGCTATTACATAATTACTTATCTCAAAGAAACTTTATACTGTTAATTATCTTATTTCCCTTAAGATGTGTCTTTGTGACACTGAATTAGCTCTTCTCCTTTTCATCTCTTCTATCTGAGGATCCCCTTTTTATCCTGCTATTAACTCAAACATTTGTTTGTGGCCCTGATTCATCTATTGTTGAAGTTAATACTTTTATCAAAATGGGGATCACTCTGTACATAAACCCTATTCCATACCTTTTACTATCTGATATTCTTCCCCTATTTCTCCTGAATATTGAATCTACCCTTATCGTTCTCCTCTCTAGGGAGCCGACTTACCAGGCTTAACTATTGGATCTGTAGGCAAGTTAACCTCTATTGCCTTAGTTTCCTCAACTAGAAAATGGAAGGGGGTGGTGATAATAGAGTTTATCCCTTTGGACTTAATGTGTCCAACCCATATGGAAAGGACTTGAAATTGTACCTCACTATTGTACTATGTGCTAAAAAATTGTCAATCATTAGTCATTATCTACAGTCTGCCCTCTCTAATTTTTTTAGTACCAGAGTTTGAATTCAGGACCTTACACTTACTCAACTTGCTTGCTTTGTTGACACTCAACCATTTGAGCCATACCTCCATGGCCATTTTGCTGGTTATTTTTTTTTCTCTCATGAAGTCTTTTGGACTTTTCTTCTTAGGTTTGGCTTTGAACCCAGTCCTCTGGCTCTCAGCCTCCTAAATAGTTAGGATTATGTATGTTAGCTACCAAAGCCCAGCCCTTTGCATATTTTGTAATTCATCAAGTCATTTATATTTCTGTAATGTATTTTCTATCTCTGCTTTATTTCCACTATGCTTGAATGAATCAATGTAGGACCTTACAGCTACTAATGTGAGAGTTTCTTTTCTCTTTTTAATTAGGCTGCTACTTTGTTCAAAAAATTCTCACTAATTATGAGTCATATTCAAATTCTTAGCTATATATATCCAAGACTCAGTATCAATTTCTCCTGCCTTGGTGGTCACCTGATCTGCTGCTATTTAATGCATAATTATCCACTTCAGCCAAATCAATTAACTTCCCTTTCCCCTCCTAGTGCCATATTGTTTCTAATACCTGAGCATATTATTTAGATGGCAACCTTTGCCTTGGGGAAGAGAAGTTGGAGAGAGTTAGATGGTCTCATATATGAGTCATCCTTGATACTTATAAGTTTATCTTAAATTGATTAGGAAAGTAAAGAATCCTTTCAAAAGTCTTGGATCATTTTAAATATGCATTAAAATTCTAAAGGACATAAAATATAAGAGAACTACAAATACTCAGTTCATATTATCAGTTCTCTAAACTTGCTAATGGAAAGCATTGTTTGATTTATTGAATACAGACTGTGCCAGACAGCGTATAGTAGTTGCACCCATCTTCCTACTTTGCTCTAGTTGCTGTCTGACCTTTTCTATTTCAAGACAAAGGATTGTCACAGCACACTGAAACTTTTACGTCCTCTTTAGAAGGAGAAAATTAAATTCCAAATTACATCTCATAGGATGCATTGCCTAATGTGCAGAACTATCTTCTGAAGGGTAATTATTAAACAGCATATGTTTATGGAGCTTCACATGTATTCAAGGCATTGCTTCAGTGCTATGGGGAACTTCAAAGAAAACTAAAACCTGTCCCTGAACCCTGCAGGATTTGGATTTGACAATATTTTCAGTGCTGAGCATATTTTTTTTCAAAAATTAATTTTTTCAGAGAGAAATACTTCTGTAAAGTTAAAAGTATCAAATATTACTACAAGCATTATAATAAAAGCATTTTCGTGCTCTACACCACCCTGGGTTTCATTACCTAGAGGCAGCCATACTCATGTGTTGTAGATGTATGATGATCTACTTAACTCATTATTTACAAATACAATTTCTGAGATTTTTGATTCCTGAAAGATAAATGAGAACTTAGCTCTTATTATTCCCTTTTATTCCCTCTGTCCCTTTCCTTATTTTCCTTTCCCTCCACTCTTTCCTCCTCTTCCTCTCATCCTTTCCCCTTGCTCTTCTTATTCCTCCTCCTCCTTCTCCTACTTTTTCCCTCCTCCTCCTTCTTCCTCTTGGGCTTCCCTCCCCTCCCTTCCTTTCCCCTTCCCTCCCCTTCTCTCCTCTCCCTTCTCCTCCTCTTCTCTCCTCCTCCTCCTCCTCTTCTCTCCTCCTCCTCCCCTCTCTCTCTCTCTCTTTCTCTCTCTCTCTCTTTCTCTTTTTTTCTTACCGGTTCTAGAGATAGAGCCTAGGACTTCAAACATATTGGGATATTGGGCAAATAATCTAATACTGAGCTACACCTCCAACCCCTACATTCCTCTTTTTAAAGATAAGAATATCATACTTTTTGGTAATGTAATTACTCTGGGTTTATGTGATTGTATTGTTCATAAATTATGTAGAATATTAGGATTGTAAATCCTTTTCGATATAACTTTCTGTTTAATAATTAACAATGCCTCATTTTCCCCAATTTAAAAATTCTTTAACTCCTAATTTTAAAAAGTAATGGAACCTTTCTTAATGTGGTTGAACATTTTCATTTTTATCCTGACTGTAACTCCACTACCAGAAACTCCTTCTTGGTCTTGATTCCTATATTTCTGACTGGCAAGAATCTAAGTTTCCTGAGTAGTAGAATCATGGGAAATTTGTTTATCTTTCTCTTAAATTGAATCTCAGGCCTTTTACCTTTAGTTTATTCATTAAGTTTTTGCTAGTTTTATGTTGTCTTGGGATATCCTTTGTTAGTTTCCTGGGTATTGATCCATGATACTACATTTTGGGATCTTTGTTACTCACTTCAAACTTGAGTGATATCTTGGCTGAGTATAGAACTCTAATTTAGAAATTACCAAAATTGTGAAAACAAATTTCCCCTGTCTTCTAACTTTCAGTACTTTTGTTAGTAATTCTAGCAATTTGTAGACAACACTCTTGTGTTGCTATCACTTCCTGTCTTTTTTTAAACTTTGTGGTTTTCAACCTTTTAAAAGGTATTTAATGGGCTTGGAAAGTAGCTCAGTAATAGAGCGCTTGCCTTGCATGCATGAGGCCCTGGGTTCGATTCCTCTGTATCACATAAGCAAAAAGAAAAAAGCTGGAAGTGGCGCTGTGGCTCAAGTGGTAGAGTGCTAGCCTTGAGCTGAAGAGCTGAGGGACAGCGCCCAGACCCACAGTTCAGGCCCCACGACCGGACCCCCCCCCCCCCCCCCCCCCCCCCCCCCCCCCCCGCGCAAAAGGTATTTAATATAGTTATTAGGTGTATTTAGTTTTAAGGATAGTTGGAGAAAATTTCATGAATTCTGTCTGCATTTTTACCTGGTCTCCAGTGTCAGATTAGTTTTGAAACACTGAATTATATCATTGTGTAGCGTTTGCTCTGTGTGTGTGTGTGTGTGTGTGTGTGTGTGCCAGTCCAGAGACTTGAACTCAGGACCTGGGGTCTGTCCCTGAGCCTCTCTGTGTTCAGGCTAGCAATCTATCACTTGAGCACAGCACTACTTCCGGTTTCTTTTGAATAGTTTATTTCTTAGTAGTTTATTTATTCTGAGTATATAGTGGAGTTTATTGGCAGCTAAAATATACACTTAAGAGTCTCACTGACTTTCCTGCTTGGGCTAGCTTTGAACCGAAATCCTCAGATCTCAACCTCCTGAGTAGCTATGATTACAGTCATGAAGCAATGGCCCCTGGCTAGAGTTTGCTTTTTAATAAAGCACAGAGAGGGCCAGGCATCAGTGGCTCATGCCTGTAATCCTAGCTGTTCTGAGGCTGAGATCTGAGGATCACAGTTCAGGCAGGAAAGTCCAGGAGACTCTTATCTCCGATTAACCACCATCAGAAAACTGGAAGTGGCACTGTGGCTCAAGTAGTAGAGCACTAGGCTTGAGCTGAAGAGCTGAGGGATAGCACCAAGGCCCAGAGTTCAAGCCCCACAACCGACTGTATATATATATATATATATATATATATATATATATATATATACACACATATTTACATATATATATTCATATTCACAGAAGTATGTGGCTTTATCGTTTCCAATTAAAACCACAAATGTGTTAGCAAAAATTTCTCATTTTTTTTGTTTTTGCAGCCACTAATCTACTTTCTGTCTCCACACAGTTCCTATTCAGGATAGTTCAGATAAATGGAATTATATGATATGTGATTATGTGTTAGTTAATAGATATTTGTCAGACTTTTTGTTGCTGTGACAAGTACTCAAGAGGAACAATTGGTGGGAGAGAAAGTTTACTTTGACTTATCCTGTCAGAAGTTTCAGTGAGTGACTGGGTGAATCCATATTGTTTCTGGAATTGGGGAGGCAGCACATTATGGAGGAAGGGCATGATGGAGTGAGGATGTTCACCTCATGGCAGCTGGAAAGCAGAGAGAAAGAGAGAGAAGAGCCTACGAGACGATGTACATTTTTCCAGGGCACACCTCAGTGGCTTATCTTCCAGTAATAAATAGATCCAATGATATGAATCCATCAAAGTATTAATCCATTAATTACATAACAGCCTTCAAGATCCAATCACTTCCCAAAAGCCCATCAGTTAGCAGGCATACGTTTAGAGCATATGAGCTATTGGGAAGTTCTTCAGATCTAAACCATGCAATAGCCTTTCATGACCTGTTATGACACTCATTGGATGTACTAGTTATTTGTACTTCATTCCTTTTCCTTGCCAAATTATACTAAGTATTAAACTCTCTTAAGGCAGGTTTCTGTTTAACAACAAAACAAAACAAAAGTCCTCAGAATAAGAAAAGAATATTTAGGACTTGGTAATAGTTTACTAGATAGATGAATAATCTATTTCCAAATCTACCCTTGTAGTCTTGCTTTTAAAATGTCTATGTGATCATGGCCACCTATTTAAATCAAAGTTGCACATTTCAAAAAAGCTTTTTGTAGGTTTGAACAAAAAAAAAAATCAGTGTATTCTAAGTATAGCTTATTCTTACTTCATCTTCATAGTAGGTACAGCATACTAGTCACCACAACCTTTGTAATTTCATTAGTGCTTATGCTCTGTGACTTGGGAAGTAAGCCCATAGACACCAATGAGATTTGAGCAAATACATGTTTTAGTTTGGATTAGGAGTTGGTTAGCTGAAGGAGACAGCCTTAGTTGTCTTACAATCTTGTTAAATGGCTCTGATTTAGCACTGGACTTTTTTCCCCCTGAGATCACAAAGTATTTCCTTATTGAATACTTTTCTTTCCTTAAAGCCAAATGGAATCAGACCAAGGCTGGGCCACTATACTTTTTTCCCCATATTTTCAGGAAGGTCAAATTTTTGTAGATACCTCTCATTCTGTCTCCTTGTCCAGCCAACATTTGGGAGGCATTGAATTGTGTTAAAGCTCCTAAATTCTACTTTCCTACCACTCCCCAAACATATTACCTTCAAAAGAAAACACACATACTAATAGTATAGGAATTCCTATAGCTAAGGATAATTTTACAGTGTAAAATAGAAGGGACAGCAGGCACTGGTGGCTCATGCCTATAATCCTAGCTACTCATGAGGCTGAGATCTGCGGATCACGGTTCAATGCCAGCCTGGGCAGGAATGTGAGACTCTTACCTACAATTAACCATCAGAAAACTGGAAACGACACTGTGGCTCAAGTGGTAGAGTGGTTGCCTTGATCTGAAAAGCTGAGGAACAGCACCCAGGCCCAGAGTTCAAACCCCACAACTGACCCCTCCCCAAAAAAAGAAGGAATAGAAGTAATTTTTCTAAGGATCACTTTACAGCTAAAGAAGGGAAAGAAGGAGCTGAGAAGGTGGCTCAGTGGTAGAGTGCTTGCTTTGCATGCACAAGGCTCTGGGTTCAATTCCTCAGCACACATAAGCAGAAAAAGTGGGAAGTGACACTGTGGCTCAAGTGGTAGAGCGCTAGCCTTGAGCAGAAGAGCTGAGGGACAGCACCCAGGCCCAGAATTCAGGCCCCAAGACCTGCAAAAAAAAAAAAAAAAGAAAGAAAAGAAAAAAAAAAAGAGAAGGGGTAGAAGAAATGAGTGCCACTCTGTGATTCTAAAATACTTAAATTCCTCACATAATAAGACTAAAATATATAAATTTATTATCGGTAAGAATTGGGTCAATATGAGAAATTCAACTTAAATTTATTTTCAAACCAACATTTGCCTACTAGTCTGATACTTGTATGATTTCAAAATACAAAGGTTACATTTTCAAGTAGTTTAATGGTTTTAAATTATTTTTATTCATTTGGACATCTGCAGTTATGCTAAAGTGGTAGTAACCCTTTATAGAAAGACATCAGAGGTTTAAGTCCCTTGATATTAACACAAACTTTTTTTTACCTAAACACATATGCACACAGACACAAGTAATTTTTAGAATGAATCTTTTTCTTGTGAATTCAAGGACTATGAGAAAGCTTTAAATGCACTCTGTAGGGGAATTCAAAGCCAACAATGCAGACACCTGACTTGTTATACTTATGTTACCTCCTCCAAAAGATAAGAAGGACAGAGGGGAAAGTTTGCCTATTTTTATCTATGAAACAAGGTCACTAAATATGTTATATCAGTTGACGCCACACCTCATCTTTTAAAAATGTTCCCATGTAATATATAAAGTTTTCTCTGTTCCAATTGAAGAGTAACCTGGGTTTTGTATCTATTATTTTCTTGGTTGGTTTCAAGGGTCTGAATTTTTGGTTGACATTTCTGAAATAAATATAGCTACTGGAGCAATAGCATTCTGATTTGGAAATCTGACTACATTAGAAGAAAATTAACCTTTTCAAAAAGCCACAGTTCTAAGGAATGATTTTAATCATATGGGTTTTAAATGTTGTAACTGAATATAGAATTTTTGGAGAGATTGTAACTCCCTATGGAGCAACTTTTCGAAGGAAGAAAATAACATCCACTAAATTATGAGTGAAGTAACTATGAAAATTGTAAAGAGGATGATAAATGGAGTTCAGTTTACTTAACTGAAATGGTTTTTATAGTAACATTGGTTCAGAACTCAAAGAATCTGATTTTATTAAGTATTTTAGATATATTCAAAGAAAAACAGCATGTTGTTTTAATATCCAGTAAATTTTATGTTTGCTGTTGGAATACTCATGATATACTCATTTATTCATTTATTTCTTATCGAACATTTATTATTCATGATTTTCCTATGTGACATTCACTTATACTGTGCTAAACATAAACATTGAAGGCAAGGATAGGAAGCTCTTGCAGATGGGTTTCAGGAATACTGTACACAGCAGACTATGAAAATATTAAGCATTTTAGCTGAGTGCCTGTGGCTCATACCTGTAATCCTAGCTACTGAGGAGGTTGAGATTGGGAGGCGCAAGGTTCCAGATAGCAAAGTCGATGAGACTACATCTCCATAGAGGAAATTGGATACAGTGGCGTGATCCTGTGATCCTAGTGATGATGGGAAGCCTAAAAGTGGGAGGCCTGTGGCTCAGGAACATGCCTGGTAGAAAGTGAGACCCCATCCTAATAACCAGTAGAAAGGATGGGGTCTGGCTTGACAGTATCATTCCAGCTTAGCAAGTAGCAAGCATGAGGCCCGGAGTTTAAATCCCAGTACCAACAAATAATATTAGGTTATTTTGTCCCCTACCAACAATACTTTTTTTTTGTCAGTGTGGGGCTTGAACTCAGGGCCTGGGTGCTGTCCCTCAGCTCTTCTGCTCAAGGCTAGTGCTCTACCACTTGAGCCACAGCGCCACTTATGATTTTCTGAATGGAGATAAGAGTCTTACAGATTTTCATGCCAGGCTGGCTTTGAACCGCAATCCTCAGATCTCAGCTTCCTGAGTAGCTAGGATTACAGGCGTGAGCCACCAGCACCCAGCTACCAACAATACATTTTAAGCACGTTGTATACATAAAATAATAAACATTTGAATGTATTGAATACATAATTTTCAGTCTACAAAGTCAAGTATATAAGATATAGTTTTCTTTAAAAAAAAAATACTTTCTCTTGTTTATCTTAAGCATATCCAAGTCTCAATCTTACCAGTTGGTGAAAATTTTACTTCAGGGATTTTTTGTGGCTCCTTCCTTTGTGAATGTACAAGTGGATTATAGGTTTACTTGATATAGATATATTAAAATCCTTATCTTCCCTACTGAAGAAATATGACATTAGAAATAAGACAATGGAGATATAATTAGCTAAAATGAGATTATAATAGAGTAGCACAAGACTACAATTTTTATAAGAAGAGGGGTGGAATAGCTATCTGAAGCCAGCCCAGATGAAAACTCCAGATACCATTTAAAAATAAATGAAAAGCAAAACACTGGGAGCATGGCTCAAATGGTAGAGCAATTTTGTAATGATTTAAAAATGATTGAGTAGCTTGAAATCCTGATAGGAAATTAAATTTATCAGAATGGGGCTTCACAGAAAGATCAAGAGATTAGATTTTAATACTTCAGCAATGCTTCAGTGATGGGGAGAGAGTAGTTCTCTCGAAGATTCCATATTTGCATATTTTTGCATGAATAAATAACTGAATCAACCATATATGTAGACAGATAAATAAATATAATAGAGTAGCACATATGTATACATATCAATACATATACATGTGTGCACACATTTACATACATGTATACCTACATATATATGTATATGTGTATACATTAACAAAATTCACACATTCTGGATCATTAGATGATAAATATATTGATTTTTTTTTGTCTGTTGTGTAGCCTGAACTCTAGGTCTGGATGATATCCCTCAGCTCTTTAGCTCAAGGCTAGCACTCTACCACTTGAGCCACAGTGCGAATTCCAGCCTTTTCTGCTTCTGTGGTGCTGAGGAATCGAACCTAGGGCCTCATGCATGCATGCAAGGCAAGCACTCTACCACTGAGCCACCTTTCCAGCCCAGATGATAAATATATTGATTTTTAAAACAGGCAAAGCAATCAACACAGAAAATGAAGAGCTTGTTATCTTGTCCTGTCTGTGATTCCAAAGGTAGTTTATAATTGTTGAGAGCCTGTTTGAAACAAACAAACAGACAAAAATTTCAACAATGTCTTCACTCTTGGATCCTACCACTAGGATAAAAGTGTTTGATTTGTGCTTTCAAATTTTTCATGAGTGGCCTAGTGCCACATTTGTATTCCTAGCTCATCAGGAGACTGAGATTTGAAATCTGAAGTTCAAGATTCAAAGCCAGGCTCAGCAGATAAGTCCAGAAACTTACATCCAGTAATCAACAAAAAGCCAGAGAAGTGGCTCAAATGACAGAGTATCAGCCATGGGGGTAGGGGAAGCCAATTAAGAACAGAGGCCTTGTATTTAAGTCCCTAACAGTGTGTACACAGGCACACACACACAAACACACACACACACACACAAACTCTTTCCTGAATAATTGATTTGGGCCAATTTGGAGAAGCACCAAGATAAAAGATGAAATTGAGTAACCTGAGTAGCAATGATTGTTAATATGTACAGTCTGAATGCATACATATACAGTTTCTTCTAGCACTTGAATAATTTGTCCTAGCAAATTTAGCTCAATAAATTATACTTGCATATCTTTTATTTTTAAATCAACAATTGGAATTTAAAATGAATTTGCTAGCTTCTTGTATTAAAGTTTTACTACTGACCTGGCAGGTTGGTAGGAAGATTTCTTAACAATTAAAAAAGAAGAAGAAGAAACTGAGCTTGCTTCTAAGTTGACACTAAATGTTAATTACCTGAACATCTGAAGTAAATCATCCAAGTATTCTAAACGAATCATCCTAGTTGCTAATAAAAAGGACCCATTTCAATAAAAGACTGTAAAAATATATGTTCCTGGGACAAGACTTTCATCTTCTTTAATTTTTACAAATTATTTTTAAGTAGTTGTACAAAGGAGTTTCCATTCAACATCTTGGTTTATGAGTACAATGCATCTTGATCAATGTTGCCACTTCCATTGTTCCCCCCCATCTTTCCTAACCTCACCCATCCCCTCAAGTTACTGGTTCTGTTTTCATCTGCACATTGAATATTATGACTGAACTCTCCCACCATTCTGTCTTTACAGGCAGACACATGAATGTGGTAGGCATGCCCACCACACTGCCTATTTTGCATTCTTGGCTAAGATACCATGGCAATCAGGAACAATGATGCTAGTCAAAAGGATAGAACTCAGGTGAATTGCAGACCTGCACAGGCCTGGGGGGAAGTCAGAACAGTTGATCCAGGAGATTTAGGAAGACATAAAAAACAAAGTCTTTCCAGGTGCTAAAATTCACTGCACAATTCAGTTATGATAAGAACACACAAATTAAGAAGCACCTAACAAAAAGACATTGTTTAGTTGATTGTACATCAAGAAAGGACCGGATCTGATGCCAGGCCCAGTTCAGAGTCACTACTTTTCAGGAAAGTAATGAAAAGAATGGGAACAAAGTTTACCAGCTTAAGTTTATCTCTTTCCCCAGAAGGTGAGGTATTCAGAATTTCTTGTGCAAGAAGTAATGAAACCTGGCAGGCTGGTACCTGCTAAGCTGCTAATGCATGTTGTCTATGCAGCCTGTGAGTTGGCTCTGTGTCTCTCCATGTGGAAGGAGAGCAGGTAAGCTACCTGGCTCACAGGCTAGTAGAGAAAGGGGAGGAGAAGGAAAAACAAACCAACATGGTATTTGACCTCAGTGCCTTTTTTTCACTCAGTCCCTGGCCCAAGGTGACAAATTGTGCTTGGAGCTGTTGGCTTACAACTGTAGTGGGCTTCCACCTGCTTTGTCTTGTCATATGGCTGTGTTTGGAACCAAGTTTTCCATCCAAGTATTTTCTTGGCTTTGGTTTGCTTCCATTATTTTTTTAAAAATTATCTTTAAGTACTAGTATAAAAGGATTACAGTTCAACATTTATGAGTATTTATGAGTCAGTTTATGAATATATTTCATCTTGTTCTTATTTTAACCTAAGCCTTATGTTTACCAGTCCTCAGAGACATGAAACTGCTAATTCTGATTTAATTTAGGAGTAGACACAGAACAGACATGTATGAAAAAGAGCAAGGGGCCCTTACTCTAAGCCTTTTCCAAAAAGAATTTCTGAAAAGCTTGCTTGGGATCAACTTGCCACAAATACCATTCTTCCCTTTCTTAGGAAGAATTAGATTCTAACTTGGTGTGAAGAACATTGAAAGGTTTCTGTTCATTTGCTTTTTTTTTTTGTAGTAAGGTTATTCTAAAATAATTTGTTAAAAGAAATGAAAATGGTGACAACTTGTTCAGTAAAAAGATTAGTATGTTTCAGGCAAATCAGTGTCACTCATTCTGGATTTATCTTATTATTTTTAAATGTGGGGCTGGTAGAAAGTATGAGGCAGGTTGACAGCCCTGTGTAGGTTGAGCACTGAACAATCTGAGGGTATGCCTTTTCTATAGTCATCTTTGAGTAAAATGAAGTAACTAGCTTTGCTATTCGGGAATTTAATCTCATAGGAGGGGTTTTTCAATAATTAGATTTATGCATGTCCGAGAAATCTTATGAAAATCAGAGTAAAGGGCTGGAGGATGATAGTAATCCCAATTACTAAGAGGTGGAGATCAGGAGGATTGCGGACCTGAGGATAGCCTAGGAGGATAAATTTAATGAGACTCCCATCTCAATAAGTAAGTTTAGTGTAATGCTATAGGTATATGGAGGTATAGGTAGTAGGATTTCAGTCTGAGAATGGCTCTACACAAAAACACATGAGACCCTATCAAAAGAGAGCTAAAACAAAAAGGGGCTGAGGGCATGTTTTAAGTGGTAGTACACCTGCCTAACAAGTAAGTGCAAGGCCCTAGTACCACCAAAACCCAAACAAAAGAACAAAATCAAAAACCAGAAACATTAGGCACTATTAAATTACAGTTCTGGGAAGGAATTTTCACTGAGCTTTCTTGAGTCTCAATTTTAACATAACAACAAAGACCTGTCTCTTACCCAATCACCATTCTCAGTCTCAGGCAGTAACTGCTTTGGACTCTTTTAGTTGATCATTAGGTATTTCCACTATATTTCAAAACTGCATATTTAAAGTTTGTTACCTTTACATAGTGTTTCTCACTTCCTATTTACCATGGAAGAGTTAAGCTCTCCCTAAGACTCTTCACCTATGTCAGTGACCTATCTTCCCAATAGGTTTGTATCCCAAATCCAAGTTGAGCCCAAATCTAGACTTTGTACAGTCTTAAGTATGATTACAGCCCAGTAAGATGTGTTATTCTATTTCCTTGCTTTGTGGACTTCTTGTTTCTTCTGTTAATAGTCATTTGGCATTTATTCCCTTAGATCTTTATACATATTGAGAACCCATCCCTAAGTCTCCACCAAAAGGCGAGACCCACTAGAACTAACACATGTTCCTGCAATGGCTGTATGCTCTTAAGGCTGACTACTTACTCCAGGTTGGGCCTTATTTTTCTCAGTAGTTGGGAGCTATTGCTCCATCGTGTAGCTCCTGTTGCTGTTGAGTACCCCAGTAGTGTTTGGTTTTGGATTCTTTGTGCTCTTCCTCCTCTTCTTTTATGGCACCATCCTTGTCAGGATCAGTACTTCAGGGTGGGTTCTTCCTGGTCCCTACATTGCTGTTATACACTGTAAATCCTTCCTCTTGCTATTTCTTTGTTGTCTGACTCTGCTGCCTCAGATTTTCTTCAATGATCTAGTGATCTCTGGCTTTTCATCCATACTTAATCAAGCTCCTGGGGGCCTTGGATATAAGGGGCATTAGCCAGCTGCCCCACATCACTGGAGCAAGAATTGGTACGGTTGCTCATGGGCCACATCAGACTTACTACTTGATTTTGTGTGGCCCCTGGGGGCTGGTTTTCCTATTTTAATCACTGAAGAAAATCACAAGGATAATATTTTGAGGCACAGAAAACTTCTTCATATTTTGACTGATCCATTTCTTACAAAGAAGAGAGTAAATGGATCCCAATAGCTTGTATTCACAGAGAAAGTAAACCATCTGGTGTCTCTCTGGGCAGCCTGTTTTAGTCTTAAGGATGCTTCTGACCTTGTCACAGTCCTGAGCAGCCAAGAAACAGTTGCTTTTCTCTGAGTAGTCTGAAAGACTACTGTGGCCACAGTGTCCTCTGGATGCTGAAGTAAGACCTGCAAGTTCCACATTGGTGTTGTGGGATGTCCTATTTTCAGTCTTGGTTGTGATTAATAAAGTTGGGCTTTCTTGGGCTAGGTGCCTTAGCACCTCTGCCTTAGCAGAGGTGAGCCATAGGGAAAAGTCTAGAGCCAAAATTAAAACGGAGATTCCAAGGGTGTGGCTAAGCGAGGAGGGCTTTGGGCATTATACCTTCTTCTTATACCCTAGGAAGAATTATTTTAAGTGAATACTTTTTTGAAAGTGAGGGTTAGACCCCCTGGCTAAGGTAGGGAACTTAGTACCAGCTTTCTGATTAGTACCTGGAATCACTTTGGAACTGTTATGATTTGGTTGTCATACACAAGCAAGCTATCAGATTTCTTCCCATCACCATGCCAGTCATTCCACAGGTGAATGCATATTCCTGTATTTGTGTACAGTCTAGGAGGAGGCCTGAGCTCTGCCTCTGTTGTGCTTTTGTGGTGATATCAGAGGGGTAGAATGGGAGACAGAACAGAAACTCTGGAAAACATAGGCTCAGCATTGGAGATTGCTTAGATATTCAAGATGGATGGAATCTTAAAATGTTGATCAGCTCACATCACTCTATGACAAAAACAAAAAACAAAAACTGTGCCATGATATCTCAGCTCATTAAGTCCCTGCAGTGACCTAGAAGGCCCTGCATTTCCTGACTTTTCCACGTCTCCTTCCTTCTCCCTGCTGTTTTACTCTTTGATTATTGTCACGTTGACTACCTGTGCTTGATGTCCTTCAGGTGTCACCTGACACTTGGAGGTGTCACCTCCACATGGGCCTTTCATGCTTCCACCCACCTTTTACTCTCATCTCTCTCAGCGAGCTGGGGTTTGGCTCTTTCACTTCAGAGCTGGGCCCCCGACTTCCTGCTGTCTCTGTACTGAAAATTAAATCTCACCGTCTCCTTTGCCAATAGGCTCCCAGTTTAGCTTGGTCAATAAGACACAATACCCCTTAAATGGAGGGTGGGAGGTGGGGGTGGGAGATTTCTTTCTTTTCCTTTCTTTTGGGTGCCTTCAGAATTAACTACTTGTTCCAGTATTTACAAAGTGACCTTGACTTCTGAGTTTCAAGGGCACCATTTTGTTCCTTCATTCTGTTGTCCCACAAGCAACTGTGTGTCTTCCTGTGCATCTACTGTCATCTTGCTTTTCCTTAACCATTTCTAACATCACTATAACAAATTCTTCACACCAAATTCTGAACTACTGTCTACTGAATGGCTCTTTTCCTGGCTAGATTTAGGTTGATCTATCCTTGTCTATATTTTCCTTAGCACCTATGACCACATTTTGTCTTAGTGTCTTTTTTGTTTATTTTCAGTCATTCTCATTAGAATGTGCATATGTGTTATGTGATATGTGCATACCATGCTTAGCACCCACACTTATTTCCGGGGGTTATTGAGACTATGACTTAATTTCCAAATAGGTAGACTTGGTTGGGTATTGCTATTATTTATTTTGGCATATTGAATTATTATTTTTAAAAATGGCCTGTAAAATCTCTATTTTAACATTTTTGCTAAGGCTACTTATTTTTGGTGGCCAATGTAACTGATTTTGTAACTGCCATGGTCCTGAAGGAAGAAAGGAAGCATCTCTGCTTACATTATTATGAATTTGTTTATTGAACTATTGAATTATTTCCTCTTCTTTTTCTTTCTTTCCTTTGGAAGGACTGGTTTAAACCTAGAACATTTAGTTTCCTGGGCAGGTTCTCTACCATTTGAACCACACTCCCAGCCCAATTTTTATACATATTTTTATTGTAAAGATACTGTACAGAGGGGTTACAGTTACATGAGTAAGGTAATTAGTACATTTCCTATCAAGCATTGTTATCCCCTCCTTTGTTTTTCCCCTACCATCCCTTCCTTCCCACCCTTCCCAACTCCTCCCCCCATCCAAAATTGTAAAGTTTGTTTTCAACACAGTGTCTTGTACATTTCACTGTTACAATGGGTCAAGCTGTATCCTTGTTTCAACATTCTGTTATTTCCCTTGCCCTCCCCAACTTAGAAAAATGTGTATACAAGATACAGGGCATCAGAATCAAATACAGTGAAAACAGGGGTTATACCATGGGGAAGAACATACAAAAGAAACAAAAAATCACATAGTACATTATAAGTACATTAAAAACAACAACAACAAAGATAAATCCTATTGTGTCCCTTTCTTAGGGTTCATTTCACTTAGCATCATCCTATATGGTCATATGTACATAGCTTTTGACCTCTTCTATTTGTCCTAGACATATGCTAGTTATTGCAAATAAGGAAAACCATGGGACCTATGTTTCTTTGGGCCTGGCTTACTTCACTTAATATAATTTTTTCAAAGTCTTTCCATTTCCTAACAAATGGAGCAGTGTTATTCTTTCTGATGAACACATGGAATTCCATTGTGTGTGTGTATGTGTGTGTGTATGTATATATATATATATATATATATATTTATACATACCGCATTTTCTTGATTCATTCATCTACTGAGGGGCATCTGGGTTGGTTCCATATCTTAGCTATGGTAAATAATGCTGCAATAAACATAGTTGTGCTGGTAGCTTTAGTATGGCCTTGTTTGTGGTCATTTGGGTAAATGCCCAAAAGTGGGATTGCTGGGTCATAGGGGAGCACTATGTGTAGTCTTTTGAGGAACCTCCATACTGCTTTCCAAAGTGGTTGAACAAGTTTACACTCCCACCAACAATGCAGTAGGGTTCACTTTTAGCCACATCCCCTCCAGTATCTGTTGTTATTAGATTTCTTGATTATAGCCATTCTAACTGGGGTGAGGTGGTATCTCAATGTTGTTTTGATTTGCATTTCTTTTATGGCTGGAGAAATTGGGCATTTCTTTATGTGTCTATTGGCCATTCTTTTTTTTTTAATTATGAAAATACCGCACAAAGGGGTTACAATTACATGAGCAAGGTAATGAGTACGTTTCTCCCACACCCAATCCTCTCCCTCCCCCCAAAGTTGTAAAGTTTATTTCTCGACATAATGTCTTGTACATCTCATTGTTGCAATGGGTCCACCTGTATCCCTACTTAAACAAGTTGTTTTTTCCCTTCCTCTCTACAAATTATACCAACATCAAATACAGTGAAAACAGGGTTATACTGTGGGGGAGGGACATACAAAGCAACAAAGAAATCATCTTATTAATATGTTAGAAACAACCACAAGAAAGAAAAAAACATTTGAATCTTTATCTTGGGCTTCAATTTTCCTAACATCAACTTATCTGACCTTTTCTGCTTGACTCAGACTAGTTATTGCAAATAAGGGAAACCATGGGACCTATGTTTCTTTGGGCCTGGCTTACTTCACTTAATATAATTTTTCCAAGTCTTTCCATTTCCTAACAAATGGGCAATGTCATTCTTCCTGAGGGAGGCATAGAATTCCATTGTGTATACATACCACGTTTTCTTGATCCTTTCATCTACTGAGGGGCATCTGGGTTGGCTCCATGTCTTAGCTATGGTTTTCCTCTTCAGAGAAGTCTCTCTTTAAGTCTTCATCCCACTTATTAATCACTTTTCACATTATAATTTACATCATTTGTTTTATTTCATTCACTTAAGTTAACTTTTACAAATAAACTTGTTATTCCCTTATTTCTCTTTTCTTTGTTTGTTTTTAGATGAGGTCTTGCTATGTTGCCCAGGCTTGTCTGAACTCAAACCACTCTCCTGCTTCAGACTCCCAAGAGTTGGCAATACAGGCAAACATTTATTTATTTTTCTTATTTTCATGTTTGATGAAGTTAATTTTCATTCTTTATGACTTGTCAATTTTCAAGATCTTTGAAATATTTTTATTTTATCACTGGTGATTGCCATTCTTTACCTTTTTGATCAAAAATATATTTATCTGCTGGTTTGATCCTATATTTTGAACTATTTGATACCTGAGAATGAGCTGTAAGGTTTTAGAGCTTTGAGCCATTGACTGGCAAATGTTGACAGTCTAATGGTTGAGTTCCTGAAGAAGTTAAGGCCAGGAAAACCAGAGAGAAAGTGCCACTCTCAGGTATCTACAGTGGGCTCATGAGGTGGCCCCAGATATCAGAACCTGCAAGGAGGAGGCGTCTGCTGGAAGCTCAGTGGAGGATCAGCCCACAGCCCTCAATAGGGTTTGGCAGAACCATCCTCCCCAGGTATTTAAGGGTCTGCTTGTGAGGCCGTATCTGCTCTAATGTAGCCAAGAGGGAGAGGAATGGCAAATAGGATACGTGAAGACTTTGGAAGTACAGCTCAGCCAGTCCCTCTGGGCTGGACAACATAACAGGCACTAGTAAGATGGAGCAGAATGTTCACAAATATAAACTAGGAATTACCCTGTTAATGAATTCTCATGCTCCTTCCTATTCTTTCAAGCAGGACAGCAGTGAACTCACAAATAGAACAATAAATGGTGCAGATCTCCACAGAAATACTAATGAATAGTTAAGTTAGGGGATTGGAATCTTGTCTAATCGTGAAGTACCGGGTGTTTCCTGCAAGGGTCTGAGGCCAGCTTCTTCCCCTAGGCTTCTGTGAATCTGGACTTTCCCAGGACCCTCACATTCGTCTAATGGACACAATGTGAAGTGAGGAATGAATGGGCACCACCAGTCCATAGATTGCACTTTCCCAGGCTGATCGCCTCCCCATCTCCCTTCTTTTTCCTATTCAGGGTTTTTTTTTTTTTAATTCAATATGCCTTGGAAAGCTCATCTTGCCTGTTTTTCACCAATGCATTTAGATTTTAAAATTGCATTCAAAATTCTTTTGATGATTCATTTTTCCCAGAAGGAATTTTGTGATTAATCTTAAATCACTTTATAAGTGCAATCTTGTCACCCTCTTTCACTAAATTCTATGAATAAGTATATATATGTATATATGTTTTCACTGTCAGTGTAATCTATTACATATGTAATATTTTTCATATACTGTGTATGAACACACACACACACACACACACACACACACACACACACACACATATATATAATATTGTTCTTTCCTTACTTTAGAATAAGCATATGGGACTTGGATACATAAAAAAGTGTCTACTTAATTAATGTTTTACAGTGGAAGTAAAGAAATCAGCACATGTAAAAATGAGATGAAGAAGTTTTAAGCAGAATAGTACTGAAAATTATTTTAGGGGCTATTGAGTTCATTCATTATATCAATGAATAAGAGAAACTATTTTTGGAGCTATGAAGAATCAGTGAAGTGGAATTCTAGAATTAAATGGTTATTTAAAAGGATGAAAGACTCAACAACAATCCAAATGGGTAGAGCATGTGAATGCATCCATACAGAGAGACAGAAACACCAAAGCCCCTTCTTAAATACCTCATTCTTGGTCAGAGAAACCCACATACAACTGCTGAAGGTTTCTGGCTAAGACTGAGTAAAAGTGAGCATCTTTAATCTTCTGCCTTTAACAAATGTAAAAACTAGAGATAAAAGTTTTCAGTCATTAATCAAGAAGCAACCCTAAGTATCCTTAAGGAAAATAACAAAGCACAATACAATAAAACAGAAGACAACAACACAAACTAAGCAAAAAAGAAAACAAGAAAAGAAAGACCTTTATTGCACTAATCTACTGGACCTGGAGCATGTTCTGGGTTTCAGTGAAGAAATAATGAGCCCAGGAGAAAGTTAGACTGGTTTACTAATAGAAGGAATGGAATTTGAAGGTTAGGAAGGCTAGAAGGCAAAGGAAGGCAAAAGCTAGTCTTTGTGGGGCCCATTCTGGAGAGGAAGGACTGGCTTAGATAACCACCCTAAGGATATCCGCAGGGTCCCTGAGTCTCTTGCTTTTATTACTCTATACATATATTAGAAGGAGCTACGTGAAGCTGGATTAAAAACTACCAGGCATATACCTTCAGGATTTCCACACAGGATTAAGGAATAGTTTGTGTTCAAACTAGCCTGAATGAAAAGACCGAATTGTGAAATTGAGAAGAATCCTAAGAAGTGTGGTAAAATTAGTCTTAGATTAATATATGATTGGACCTATCCTCACATAGTTTTAAAGTAGGGTTTAAGCGAATCAACCAATTTCATATGACTCAATTGTATATAAAGCCAAAATTAAAAATAAATTTTTATTAATGTATATTAGTACAGGAGTTTTATTGTGGTGTTTCCATACATGAATATGATATTCTCTGATCAGATGCATCTCTATCAATCTCAATATTATTTAATGTTATAAAAGTAAGTCACTAACAAAGAACATAAAACCATAACATTCTGTTGGACTAACAGGCATGCAAAAATGTAAAAATATGGGCAGGGTATGTTGACTCATGCTTACAATACCAGCTACCCAGGAGGTAAAGATAAGGAGATGTCAACTTAAGACCAGCCTAGGAAAATAGATAATGAGATTTTATCTTAAAAGTAAGCTGAGCATGATGGAGTATATCTGGTGCCCTAGCTTCTCAAGAGGTAAAGTTAGGATGACTGTGGCTTGAGGTTGCCCCTAGGCTAAAATACAAGATCCATTTGAAAAACCAACTAAAGCATAAAAGGATGGGACTATGACTCAAGTGGTACAGTGCTAGCTTATCAAGCTCAAAGACCTGGCGTCAAAGCCCAATACCTTCCTATAAAAAAGTAAAAACATAGTTCATAACCAGAAATCAAAATCAACTAATGCAAATACTCATCCAGAAATGATGGAAATAGAATATAAGGATATTTAAGAAGCTATCATAAATATATTTTCCATGTTTAAGAAGACAATAGGAAGAAAGAAATGAAAGAAACAGAAAACAAATGGTATTTGTATAAAGTGTCCAAGTAAATGGAAACAATGTCTAAAATGAAGCATGTACTGGATGAAGTTAACAGTAAATTGACTATTGTAGAATAAATAATCAGGAACCATCCGAAATGAAGCACAAACACACACTTATAATCTCTGCTATTCAGAAGGTGGAGATACTGAAGGATCATGGTTCAAGGCCAGTCCCTACGAAAAAGTAAGATCAGTCTCAAAAACAAGATGTGGAGCTCAGAAGTGAAGGTAGGAGGATAGGGTTTGTGGCCTTCCTGGACAAAGTGAGCCTAAGTTCCTATATGAAAAATAAACAAAAGCAAAACAACCTGGTACATGACTCAAGTGGTAGAACTCTTACATAGTAAGTTAGAGGCACTGTGCTTAATTCCCATACTAATAAATAAATAATCAACTGAATATTGATAAAATATAACAAAAGCACACTGAAAAAATAACTGGCCATCAGTGACTTATGAAAAATTCTCAAGTGACCAAATATATATTTAATTGGAGTCTCCAAGAAGTGGGGGACAGATTATTTGAAGAAATACTGGCAAAAAAAAGCCTTCCAAATTAAAGCTCAACAAATTTAACAGATAAACCAAAGAAAACCAGGACAAAGTATAAATTAATCAAATCATTGAAAACAGTAAAACAAAAACCCTTAAAAGATGATAAAGGAAAACAAACAAACAGAGAGCATATATTATATACAAAAAAGAAAAGTTAGGGATGAGAAAAAAATCTTATCAGACACTATGAGATACACTTCAAGTACTGAAATAATTCTGTCAAACTGAGTTTTTTTCCAGTGTGGAGATTGAACTCAGGATCTGGGCACTGTCCCTGAGCATTTTTGCTCAAGGCTAATGATCTACCACTTTGAGCCACAGCTTAACTTCCAGTTTTTAGGTGGTTAATTGGACATAAGAGTCTCATGGATTTTCCTTCCCAGGCTGACTTCAAACCTTGCTCCTCAGATCTTAGCCTCCTGAGTCCCTAGGATTACATATGTAAACCGCCAGCACCCCACTACCTAAAAGTTTTTAACCAGTCAAAGTGAGAAGTTAAAAAAAAGACAGATCTACAAAAGCTGAGAGAATTCATCATCAGAGGAGCTGTATTTAAAAACAATATTTTTAAAAGCTCATTACTGAAAAATGAAAACATATCAGAGAACAATTTGAATCTGTTCACATGAACAAGAAACTAGAAAAAAGTTATGGGTAACATAATTGCATGCATTATGTTAACTTATAGTAAACTCAAAAACTTTGAAGTCCATTATCTGTTTAACATAATACTGATAATGTTTTGTGGAGATTCTATCACATACACTAGTAATAAGAGTAATAAACTCAGTGCAAAGATCAGAAGAAAGGAAATGGAAATGTACAATAGTTCTAAGGTTCTCACATTACCCATCTTAAGGATATACGAATATTTAAAAATAGATTGTAGCTTTAGTATGGTCTTGTTTGTGATCATTTGAGTAAATGCCCAAAAGTGGGATGCTGGGTCTTAACGGAGCTCTATGTGGAGTCGTTTGAGGAACCTCCATACTACTTTCCAAAGTGGTTGAACAAGTTTACACTCCCACCAACAATGCAGTAAGGTTCCCTTCGGTCCACATCCCCTCCAGCATCTGTTTTTTTTTTAATTTTTATTTATTTTTTATTGTGAAAATACTGTACAGAGGGGTTACAATTACAAGGGCAAGATAATGAGTACATTTCTTATCAAGCATTGTTGCCTCCTCCTTTGTTTCCCCTTCCCATCCCTTCCCATCCTCTCCTCCCCACCCAATCCTCCCTCCCCCCCCCCCCAAAGCTGTAAAGTTCGTTTTCGACATAACGACTTGTACTTCTCATTTTTGCAACGGGTCCACCTGTATTTTTATTTAAACGACTTGTTTTTCCCCTTCCCCTCCACAAATTATACCCACATCAAATACAATGAAAGCAGGGGTTATACTGTGGGGGAGGGACATACAAAGCAACAAAGAAATAATCTTATAAATGTGTTAGAAACAATTGCATGAAAGAAAAAAAACATTTGAATACATATCTTAGGGTTCATTTCCCTAACATCCCCTTATCTGACCTTTTCTGCTTGACACAGACACATACTAGATATTGCAAATAAGGGAAACCATGGGACCTATGTTTCGTTGTGCTTGGCTTACTTCACTTAATATAATTTTTTCCAAGCCTTTCCATTTCCTAACAAATGGGGCAATGTCATTCTTTCTGATGGAGGCATAGAATTCCATTGTGTATATATACCACATTTTCTTGATCCATTCATCTACTGAGGGGCATCTGCGTTGGTTCCATATCTTAGCTATAGTAAATAATGCTGCAATAAACATAGTTCTGCTGGTAGCATTAGTGTGGTCTTGTTTGTAAACATTTGGGTAAATGCCCAAAAGTGGGATTGCTGGGTCATAGGGGAGCTCTATGTGGAGTCTTTTGAGGAACCTCCATACTACTTTCCAAAGTGGTTGAACAAGTTTACACTCCCACTAACAATGCAGTAAGGTTTCCTTCTGTCCACATCCCCTCCAGCATCTGTTGTTATTAGAGTTCTTGATTTTTGCCATTCTAACTGGGGTGAGGTAGAATCTCAATGTTGTTTGATTTGCATTTCTTTTATGGCTAGGAAGGTTGAGCATTTCTTCATGTGTCTATTGGCCATCCTTCTTTCCTCTTTAGAGCAGTTTCTCTTTAAGTCTTGAGCCCACTTATTTATTGGGCAGTTGTTTCTTTGAAGATTTGTTGTTGGGGTATTTAATACTTTGAGTTCCAAGTATATTTTAGATATGAGACCCTTGTCGGTTGTATGGCTAGTGAAGATCTTCTCCCAGTCCGTGGGCTTTCTATTGATCTTGCTAGCTATGTCCTTTGGCATGAAGAAGCTCTGCAATTTCATGCAATCTCATTTGTCCAACCTTTCTTTGATTTGTTGTGTTTCTACTTTTTTATCTCCCTTATGGAAGATTAGATGATTATAGGTCTGTAGGTTCATTTCTGGGTTTTGAATTCTATTCCGTTGGTCCTGAGGTCTGTTCTTGTACCAGTATCAAGCTGTTTTATTATTGCAGCATTATTTACCATAGCTAAGATATGGAACCAACCCAGATACCCCTCAGTAGATGAATGGATCAAGAAAATATGGTATATATACACAATGGAATTCTATGCCTCCATCAGAAAGAATGGCATTGCTCCATTTGTTAGGAAATGGAAAGACTTGGAAAAAATTATATTAACTGAAGTAATCCAGGACCAAAGAAACATAGGTCCCATAGTTTCTCTTATTTGCAGTAACTAGTATATGTCTGAGATAAGCAGAAAAGGTCAAATAAGTTGCTGTTAGGTGAAATAAAGCTCAAGATAATTATTCAAATGTTTTTTTCTTTCATGCGATTGTTTCTAATATATTTATAAGATGATTTCTTTGTTGCTTTGTATGTCCCTCCCCCACGGTTTAACCCCTACTTTCACTGTATTTGATGTTGGTATAATTTGTGAAGGGGAAGGAAAAATAAATTGTTTAAATAGGGATACAGGTGGACCCATTGCAACAATGAAATGTACAAGTTGTTACGTTGAAAAAGGAACTTTACAACTTTGACTGGGGGAGGGCTGTGGGGAAGGGGAGATGGGAAGGGATGGGAAGAGGAAACAAAGGAGGAGGCAACAATGCTTGATAGGAAATGTACTCATTATCTTGCCCATTTAATTGTAACCTCTTTGTATGGTGTTTTCACAATTAAAAAAAAAAGTAGAGGGTCTGGGAAGGTGGCTCATGCTTGCCTTGCATGCATGAGGCCCTGGGTTTGATTCCTTAGCACCCCATAAGGAAAAAGAAATAAAGCCGGAAGTGGCGCTGTGGCTCAAGTGGTAGAGTGCTAGCCTTGAGCTGAAGAGCTGAGGGACAGCGCCCTGGCCCAGAGTTCAGACCCCACGACCCGAGCCTCCCCCCCTCCAAAAAAAGTAGATTGTGGTAAGTTAAAGATGAAAATTGCACACCAGAAGCAATGGCTGAAACAATAATAGAGATATAGTAAATGAGTCAATAGTGAGGATAAAATAAAATCACAACAACACTCAATTGGCCTAAAAGAAAGTAGGAAAAGGACAGAGTAAATGGAACAAAGAATAACAAGTAGGATATGTTCACTTAAACTCAACTATGTTATTAATCATAGTAAATGTAAAAAATCTAAATGCCCTCGATAAAAATGAAAAATTGTCAATTGAATAAAAATGTAAGATATACTGCTTATAAGAAACTAACATGAAATCTACAGATATAGATTAAAGGTTAAAAACAGAGAGAGATTATGCAACTGTAACCAATACATCACCTTTACAATAACAATAAGAAACAAGCTGGGTGCCTGCCTATAATCGTTGTTATTAAGGAGGCTGAGATCTGAGGATATTGGTTCAAAGCCAGTCCAGACAGGAAAGTTCATGAGACTATTATCTCCAATTAACCACCAGAAACCCAGAAGTTGTGCTGTGACTCAAAGTTGTAAAGCTCTAACCTTAAGTGAAAAAGCTCAGGAACAGTGCCTAGGCCCTGAACAAACAAAACCAAAAAAAAAAAAAAAGCAAACAAAAACTGAAAAACTCCACAATGAATCTACCACAAGAGAGAAAGAGAGCGAGAGAAGTATTATATCATGTTAACAGTTATTAAGTTAAAAAAGCTTAGATATCATGTTAAACAGCACACTTTGGAACAAGTATTTTAATATGGAAAGAAGAATATGTCTTGATAAACAGGTTACTTTATCAAGAGAACAAAATAATCCTAATATGACTGAGTATACTAACAAAGACTCAAAGTGTATGAAATAAAAACTGATTGTACCTTAAAGGAGAAATAGATAAATACACAATTATTTGTAAAGTATAACATTACTTTTTCAATAATTGATAGAATAAGTAGACATAAAATCAGAAATGTTATATAATACTAAGACAACACTGTTAGCCAACTTGATCTATTATAATGACTAATAACACCATCCAGAAACAGTATACACATTCTTTTCAAATGAATACTAAACATTTATAGAGCTAAAACACATTTTGGACCATAAAACAAGTGTCAGACAGGAACTAGTAAGAATTCAAAGCCCTGAATTAAGCTCCAGTACTGGCACCAAAAAAAACAAAAAAAGTAAATTAAATGTATAAAAATATGTTGTTTGACTAAATCAGTGGCAGAAAGATGTGAGAAATCTTAACTGATTAAAAATTAGTCAACATGTAATAGGATCTTTTTTCTATTTTATTTATTTTTTAATTAGTTTTTTTTTTTACTGTGAAAGTACAGTACAGAGGGGTTACAATTACATGAGCAAGGTAATGAGTTCATTTCTTATCAAGCATTGTTGCCTCCTCCTTTGTTTCCCCTTCCCATCCCTTCTGATCTCCCAACCTCCCTCAGCCCCCCCACTCCCCCACCCCCGCCAAAGTTGTAAAGTTCATTTTTCAACATAATGTCTTGTATATCTCATTGTTGCAATGGGTCCACTTTAGAGTCTGTTTGTGCTAAAAAGTATTGACACTTCTCATGGGCCTGCGGATGTCCAACCAATGGCTAAAACCAGAGTAAAACTTGGCATCTCAGTCTTCATATTGTATCCATCTCCTTTGCTAATTTAAACTGGATCATGCTTAACTGCATGTTAATCATTTAAAGAGTTTACATCTAAAACTGGTGGTTTTCCCCTTTCAAGACAGACATAGAAACAGATGATCAACTACCAACATTTACAGCATCCTGTTCCAGACCATAAAAGAGCACTGCCCTAAACCTGAAGAACCCAATCAATATCTGGAGTCCACCTTGGTTTTCTGACTTAGATTTTTCTGAGTCATTCTCTTCTGCAATCACCTTGGACTGCAAGAACAACAGGTTTGATCAATAAACATCTTGTGATAAGTGTTGAAAGTAAGCCCCAGGCAGCAGCAACTTCCTTATCACCAAGACTCCACAGACCTGCTCCTGAGATAGTGATCAAAAAATCAGACCTAAGACAGGCCAGGACTGTCAGCTGAGCAAGCCCTCAGACCTTTTCCCCTTCCTATAAAACCCCAAATGCTGCTGTTAGCACCTTGGAGAAATAGGCTGCCAGTCATCAGACTGCTTTCTCTTTCCATGTGACTATACTAAGAATAAACTCCTTCTATACTTGTATAACATCATCACTTCTACTGGTTGGTCTTTTGAGGCTGGTGGCCAGACTTGGTATGTAGGGATCCCCTAGAGACAAACACATTTCTACACGATCCTTGGCTCACGAAGAAATCACACGATAAACTGGAAAACAATTGCAGCTGAATACCAGCAACACAAAGTCTTTAAGGCAGATGTTCTTAGTAGGAAGTTTATAGCATTATTTACAGGAAGAAGAGATGAAGGTCTTAAGACAAAGTAAAAACTTAGAGAAAATAAAACTTAAGAAAAGTAAACTGAGCCCATTTTAAGCAGAAGAAATTAAAAAATGAAAATAACTCCAGAATCAGTACAACAGATAACTGAAAAGCAACAGAGAAAAACAATGATACCAAACGTTGGATTTTTTATTATTAAGAGAATACTGCATTAGTTTCTATAATTAAACAGGTAAATGAAACCTTACATATTTAATACATTGCATTACCTCTGTACAAATAGCAAAGAAATAAGTTGAATTTTTGTAGACCAAATCAACATGGTTAAGTTTTTCCAAAGTTGACAGTACAAGTTAAGTTTACAAAAATTCAAATTATAGGCTGGGCAGGTGGCTCAGTGGTAGAGTGCTTGCCTTGCATGCATGAGGCCTTGGGTTCGACTCCTCAGCACCACATAAACAGAAAAAACCAGAAGTGGCACTGTGGCTCAACTGGTAGTAGCGCTGGCCTTGAGCTGAAGAGTGCAGGGACAGTGCCCAATACCAGAGTTCAGGCCCCAAGACCAACAACAGCAACAAAAAATTCAAATTATATATACAAATATAAAATTTTAGACATCCAGTACATTCCATTAAAAACATATATAAAAAATTAAAATATGTAAATAAAGAGAAAGATCATATGTTGGGATAGAAGACTGAATGTTTTTATGAAGTTGTTTCCCAAATTAATCCATAATTTCATCATAATACTAACAACTACTATGAAACTGACAAGTTTGTTCTAAATTGTACACGGAAATAAACTCCTAGTAGAACTGATATGATATTGAAAAACAACAAAAGTTTAGGATTACACAACTTGGCTGGATCTAACTACAAAGCTATTGTCTTCAGATATTGTGGTGCTAACAAAGAGACACTTTTATCTATCTCTGGATTATCTGATTGTCTGTATTCAAGGAGTACTATAGAGTTTCAAAATAGACTCAGAGATAGGGTCCTGGAGTTTTGACAACTAAGTCTAAGTAAGTCAGTGGGGAAACTAATCCTTTCAACAAGCACTCTTTAAGAGAAAATGCTCATACCTTACAGCATACAAAAATTTAACTCAAAATGGATTATGGACAGAAATCCAAAAGTTAAAATAAAAAGTTAAAGTAAAAATTAATTTAATAAATAAGACATCTTAGTAAACAAAAATATATCTATAATCCCATTAAAAGGCCACACTAAATTTTATTAAAATAAAAAATGTGAGCTGGAGGCATGGTCCAACTGAAAGAGTGGTTGCCTAGCGATCACAAAGCCCTGAATTTAAACTTAAGAAGCTGGACAAGGTACATATATTTGTAATCCCAGCACTCAGGAGACTGAGGTAGAAAGATCATAAGCTCAAGGCCAGTAACTCTGAATCAAAAACCAAACCAAACAAACAAAAGAATAATAATTTGAATCTTTTGATGTTCTGAAGAAATGAAAAGCAAGGCATGAGCTAGAAGATAAGAAAATGTTTGTAAAATATCTCTGATAACTATTTTCTTTTTTCACATGGAGAAGGATCAAAAGCAGAAGCTATAATCCAGTCCTAATAATGTACTTTGATTGGAATATGGTTACATAAATATTTGAGCTGATTAAGAAGAAAACATACCAAACACAGTGGCTCACACATTTAATTCCAGCTTCTTGGGAGGTAGCAATCGGGAGGATGATAGTTCTAGCCTAGTTCAGGCAAAAAGTAAAGACAACCCATCTCAATTTTAAAAAATTGAGCATAATGGCTCACATTTTTAATCCTAGCTGTGCATGTGGTATCAATAGGAGGGTCACTGTCCATATGTCCCAGGGTAAAAAGGGAGGGAGGGAGGGAGGGAGGGAGGAAGAAGAGAAAGAAAGAAGGAAGAAAAGGGGGAAGGGTAGAAGGAGGGAAGGGAGGAAGGAAGGAAAGGGGAAAGGGAGGAAGGGAGAAGGAAGGGAAGAAAAACATCTTGATAAAGATTGAACATCCTTAATCTGAAATGTAAAACATTTTTAGTGATGTCATGATATCACAAATGGAATGTGTGGAAAATTGCACACTCAACCTCATGTGACATGTGATAGTCCAAATACAGGCACACTAAAAATATTGTCTGAAATTACCTTCAAGTATTAAAGCAGATACAAAATGTAAATGACTGTCATGGGTCACCTCTTCTAAGTGTCTCATTATATAGATGCAAATATGCCAAAATTCCAAAATGGAAACTCTTCTTGCCCCAAACACTACAGGTAAGGAGCACTCAACCTGTAAAATGTGAATAAACACTTCACCAATAAAATGTAGAAATGGCAGACCAAACATTAAACTTTTTCTTTTAAAAAAAAGCAAAACCTCAAATGTCAGTGCAAAACCTCCAAAGTGAGTACAGTTAAACCTCGTAATGCTTTGTATCCGAGAGGATGGGTATAAATGGAGCTTTAAAAATTGTTAAAGAGAGTTTAAAAAGATAACCCAGCAACACTGGAAAACAACATGACAGTATCATGTAGAGTTAAAAATAGAGAGATAGAAAGATAAAGTATGGGTGGAAACAGATCTCAGGACTCTAAGGTCTGACGATTGTGGCTCAATCCAGCCTGGGCAGGGAAGTCTGTGAGACTCTTAGCTCCAATGAACCAAAAGAAATCCAGAAGTGGTGCAGTGGCACCACTTGATATAGCACAAACCTTGAGCAAAAGAAGCTCAGAGACAGCACCCAAACCCTGAGTTCAAGCCCCATTACTGACAGTAAAATAAAATAAGTAAATAGACATCCTACAACTCACCAATAACACTTCAAGTTATGTATCCACAAGAATGAAAACATGCCATATTTTGCCATTTATAGGACATCATTTGGAGGGAACCACACAGTAATATTCTCTTTTCCTTGTGATACTGGGCCTTGAACTCAGGCCTCATGCTTGCTAGGGGTACACTCTAACCACTGAGTCACGTTCCTACCCCTGAAATAGGCTTTTCACTACAACATCTTCCCTTACAAAGACATTTTCAAGAATCATCCAGGCTGATGTGTGTACCAATCTTCAACTCTTCTGTGCTGCAGAGCAAAATTTGATTGATGGAGATTTTGGTTTTGAGTTTGGGGCTGTGAAGAATGAAGCCACTGTGAATAACTGAGTATGTGTTATACGGCTATAAAGAGGCATGGAGGGTATGTTTGTGTGATAGAGTTGTTCTATACTATGTTTGTGGAATAATTACCTAACTATATTCATCAACCCAAACTTACATTGTAGACTTAGAATACATTTTATCATATAAAGTATGCCTTCATAGGTTGGTTTAAAAAACTTCCCTTAGTCAAATTTTCATCTATTAAGCTGACATACCCCTATATGTTTGACAGTATACTGTATGAGTAACAGAAGAAGCAGGCCCTAATATGTAGTTGATGAATATAAGGCAATTGCTGTTAGTATAGATGGTCATTTGTAAGCATCAGATGCTAGTGTCAGATGTATAAGCCTCAAGTGCAGACAGCCACCAACCCAGCTGTTTCATATCTTGAAAATTATTGCCATCAGCAGAAAATATGGGGTGCTATATTTACAAACTTACTTTTTGAGCATGATGACTTATAAAGAAATATAACTTTACAGAGAAAATGATAAAAGTGAGAGAATTATTAAAGTATTTATAATAGCAATACAAATAGTGGAGGAAAAATATCCTTGAGGAGAAATAAATGTTTGTAAAGGAATAAAAAGAACATGGGGTGCTAAAGTAGGATTTGGCTGGAGCTAATTATGATGCAAATTGATTAGACATTTAATTAACATCATTAAATCTTTCAGACATGTGTGAAAGATGAACAAATGATATCTATAAAGGATGTTATGAAAATGCTGAAAATACATTCATTAAAATGTATTAAAATATTCAGTTCATTGTAAAACAGTAGCAAGAGAAGACAGTATTCAGATAATTACCATCTTAATTCAAGAAATAATTATTGAAAGCCATTTCAACTATATCAGTGTGACTACAGAATATACCAACAAGACTCATCTTCAGAAGGCTAGGAATTCTCCAATTCGATGTATCCATCCATTCATTCATTTCTTCATTTAAACAGGATCTCAATATGTTGCTCAAACTTGACTCAGTTTCCTGAGTAGCTGAAACTACAGGTGCATGTGACTGTGCCCAGCTAGAAGGCTAAAAACTCTAGATAAACACAAGACCCAAACTCATGACAAACTTCATAAATTTAAGTTAACATATGGCAGAAGTAAATGCCTAACCAGAAAAAGCTTTGGGGAAGACATGACCTGTGAAATCACCCAAAACAATGGTTAACAGCAAAATGAGAAGGGAACACTTTTTAGTAGGTAGTGGATTATTTGGGTATTACAAAGGAACTAGTGTCAGTGAGAATGAATATGGAGAGAGAGAGGAGGACATCAGATGAGAGGTAGAAAGATAAAGCAAGGGTGGAAGTAAGAGGAGGTTATTACAGAAAACTTGAACACTGAACTGCCATGTTGGAACTTCTTTTAGAACCAGATACAATTGTAAACTGGGAAGGATACACCCTTCACAATGGAATTTTATTGCAGTTTATCTGCAAGATGGATTGCATCCCTGATCGAGTACAGGCAGAGACAAGGAAGACATTTGGAATAAATTAGATGAGAAGCAACCACCATGGTTCCAGACAAAATGTTGGGAGGAGCTAGTATCAGATGGTATGGAGGTAAAAGAGTTTACTTCACTAAACCTCCATAGGCTTGGTGACAGAGTACATGGATAAGAGGAAGGAAGGAAGAATGAATTAAAGACAGCTCCTGGGTCTAATCCTGTTTCATAGAAATGATGCTAGTAACCTTGACAGAATGACAAAGTCAAGAAGAGATGATGGCTTGGGGGTAATATTGGATTAGGCTGGAGCATCTGCAGTCAAGGAAATAATGTTCAGAAGACAATTGTGGAGCTGGGTGCTGGTGGCTCATGCCTGTAATCCTAACTACTCAAAAGGCTGAAATCTGAGGATCTCAGTTCAAAGCCAGCCTGGGCAGGAATGTCCAGGAGACACTTATCTCCAATAAACCATTAGTAAACTGGAAGTGGTGCTGTGGCTCAAGAGGCAGAGTGCTAGCCTTGAGCTCAAGAGCTCAGGTACAGTGCCCATGCTCAGAATTCAGGCCCCAAGACGGAGGAGGAGGGGGAGGGGGAGGGGAGGAGGAGGAGGAGGAGGAGGAGGAGGAGGAGGAGGAGGAGGAGGAGGAGGAGGAGGAGGAGGAGGAGGAGGAGGAGGAGGAGGAGGAGGAGGAGGAGGAGGAGGAGGAGGAGGAGGAGGAGGAGGAGGAGGAGGAGGAGGAGGAGGAGGAGGAGGAGGAGGAGGAGGAGGAGGAGGAGGAGGAGGAGGAGGAGGAGGAGGAGGAGGAGGAGGAGGAGGAGGAGGAGGAGGAGGAGGAGGAGGAGGAGGAGGAGGAGGAGGAGGAGGAGGAGGAGGAGGAGGAGGAGGAGGAGGAGGAGGAGGAGGAGGAGGAGGAGGAGGAGGAGGAGGAGGAGGAGGAGGAGGAGGAGGAGGAGGAGGAGGAGGAGGAGGAGGAGGAGGAGGAGGAGGAGGAGGAGGAGGAGGAGGAGGAGGAGGAGGAGGAGGAGGAGGAGGAGGAGGAGGAGGAGGAGGAGGAGGAGGAGGAGGAGGAGGAGGAGGAGGAGGAGGAGACGACAACAACAACGACGGCAATTGTGGGGAAAGACCAGACTTGGATAGTTTAAATGGGAAAGTCATCAGAGGGTAGAGGGTAAAGAGGGAAATGAATGTAGTTTGGTTCAGGGGAAGCTGATGAAGATAAATACCAGCAGAGTAGTGCCAAATTGGCAATATATTTAGGAAAGCAATTGCAGACAAGGAAGCTACAGAAGCACTTGCTACTCATGAACGCTAACAAAAAGAAAACAGCTGGGCCATCCTATTGTATTAATAATAATAAAAAACCTAAATGAATGTTGATGCTTTCCACTTTTATTATATTATTGCCTTTGAGTAGTTGTACAAAGTAGTTTCATTTCGACATGTCTGTTTATAACTACAATGTGTCTCGATCAATATTACCCCTTCCATGAGTCTCCATCTCTTCCAACCTCACCCAACCCCTCAAGTTTCTGGTTCCATTTCATGTATGTATATCGAATATTATGAATGTATTTGGCCACTCTTTATCTCTGCACTTGATGGATATATTTAAAAGAAACCCAGGCAAACCACCAAATAGATTCATACTTCTAATTGTAGCTACTCAGGAGTTTGAGATCTGAGAATCAGGTTTTCATCCAATCCAGGCAGACAAATCTGAAGAGACTCTTAGCTCCAATTAACAAGCGTACCAAAAAAAAAAAAAAAAGTTGGAAGTGGCATTGTGGCTCAAGTGGTAGAGTGATAGCCTTGAGCTGAAGAGCTCAAGGACAGCACCCAAGTCCAGAGTTCAAGCCCCACGACCGGAAAAAAAAAGCCTTGTTAACAAGCACAAAGACAGACCCGGAAGAGTGGGCTCAAGTAGTAGAGTGTCAGCCATGAGCAAAAAAGTCAATTGTGGGCTTGAGATCATGAGTTCAATCCCAACCAAAAAATTGTTTTAAAGAAAAGCAACCAATAATGTGCTTCTTAACACTCTAAGAAGGAGATTCCCATAGGACAAATGAGATGGACATGACGTGTCATTTGAACTGCACAGTGTTTTCAACTCTGATTTAATGCCAATTGTGGCGTTAAACCATTCCTTGTTCTACCAGGTCAGGTTGCAGCTTCAGGAATGTTCACATTTGCAGCTCCTGCTCTAGGATTTTCTCATGCTAGACCACCCAAAAGAAAGAAAAGCATTCCAAGAACTCAATAACTCCATGCAACAATATCCTAAGTTTGGGTACACTATAGTTTCCAGCAAATTGGGCTCAATGAGCAAGTGTTCTTTCTAGTTGCTATTGTCTTCTCATTACCTCAGTGTGTGGTACCCCTTCCCAGCTCGCTCTTGGAGAACTGATTGTGCTCTGAGTGGCTCTCACCCCAGCATTTGCTACGTACTCCTGGTTGCTTGAGTGTTCCTTTAATCCAGTTCTGTTTAATTGCCATGCAAACCCCTCTGTTGAGCTTTTAATTAGCAAGTTATCTTTATCTGAGGATTGGAAACCCTGGGCTCTTTGAGCATATATTAGACATGCTAAAATATGAAATTAAAGAAAACAGTGTTTTGGCCAACAGAAACAAGTGAGTCATTTCCTTGGGAAAACACACAAGGTTTCTGTTACTCTGGCAACCATATTCCAGCATAGTTTACCTCCTCCCCTCTCAGAGCTTTTATGTGTTTCTGTTACAGTCTGTGCTCCACAGTGACCCAGTGTTGAACCAAATCACTGGTGATTCATGAGAGACAAAGAACTGTGCTGCATTTACATAGCTCGTCTGACATCCTTTGGACCAAATGAAGAAATGTTTGCTCTGTATAAAGATGAGACCTGTAAAAAGACATAAAAGAAAAACCTGTTGATAGAGCATCATCTTAAGGTACAAGTGTGGTCCTGTTGTTCCTCTTATAACACCACAATGGATTCTAATGTGTTTGAATTTTAAGTGCTTGTTTTACTCAAGACAGCTGATTGAATCATAATGTGCAAACTGTATTAGACTGTAGGAGGAAATGCTCAAGACTCCAGATTTTTGGGAGGGCATGAATTTCATGGAGATCAGAGTCACACTGTCTGTCATTCCCAACTTCTGCAAGCAAAATGTGCAATACAAAAGCAAGGGCCCTAACTCTTCTCGTTTTTAAGCTCTTGGAGATACTTCAACAGATGTGAAGAGAGTCTTCAGTATATTAAGCACTTGTTCCTGATATTATTTAAAAACTGTTATCTGACAGGGGTGATGGCTTCAGGATTTGAAGTTTAAAGACTTTTCATGAACAGCTTTACATTATTGGAGTGGTAGAAAAACATGTCACCATTGAATACAACAGAGTAAAAAATATTATGAATTCTTAGCTCTGATCTTATACTTACCATCTGCAAGAAATTTAAACTTTACCCAATTATCTTTTCGGCCATAGGAAAGTCTTTCCATTTCTCTTGGTTTTGAAAGAAAGGATTACCAAGATAGACTGGGACAGTGGAAGAATGAGAGAGAATGATTGAATGGCCATGTCTTATTTTTATATAATGTTAATTTATGTGATAAAGGGCTAGGAGGAGAAGGTAGGTAGTCAAAGGGGCTTTGTGGGGGTGGAGCTAATGCTGAGCATTAACTTATTGACTGTTTTTTGCTGCTTGCAACCTCTTTGACCTTTGGAGAGAGCAAGGATTGGGCAGCACCCCATTCTGATGGAAGACATGAAGCAGAAGAGAGAGACTTGGCGATGGAAAATGTACCAGGAATAGTTACATAAACCAGAACGCTCTAAGGGAAACATGAAAGATACCTTCCCACCTAATTAATTACCCATGGATCACCAGAGACATTGGAAAAGGGTGGGCTTCCCACTGCATATGAGATTGAGAATTGAAACTAACTTTACACTTGAAAGGCCTAATCTCTGTATCAATGATCTTCTATCCCATTTCAATTTATTTTTACTTGAATACACTGTGTCAGGACTAGTCTCTTTCTTCTTAATAAAAAGTACGTTCCAGGGGCCCTTGGAGTGTAGGGATTGATGGACTGCTAACCTTACCATATTCTGATGGGTTAAGAGTCTAGGCTTGGCCAAGAAGGCTTTGTGAAGGGCCCACCTATCTTTCTCACTACATCCTCTCTGAACACTTAGGAAGCCTTAGATTGTTGTGACAAAAAGTTCAATTCATACTAATTACAAAAAAAGTGAAGTACTTTTTAAATTTAATTTTATTGTCAAAGTAATGCACAGAGGGATTACCGTTACATATGTAAGGTAGTGAGTACATTTCTTGTCAGCAATTGTTACCCCCACCTCTTTTTTCTCCCATTTTCCCTCCTCTCAACCCCCTTCCCCAAGCTGTAAAGTTCATTTCCAACATGTTGCCTTGTGAGTACGCATTGCTTCACCCTCTGTCCTTTGTCTCACCATCTTGTCGTTCCCCTTCCCATCCCTAAAGCAGATAAACATACAGACAATACACAGGGTACCAAAATCAAATACAGTGACAACAGGGGATAAACCATAGGGGGAAAAAAGAAAATAAAACACAAGAAAAAACAAATAACTTCATATAGTACATTAAAAACAACAAAAAGGAAAACTTCTTGGTTATGGAGTTCATTTTGCTTATATGGTCATATGTACATAGCTATTGAGCTATTGTGATCCTTTGCTGGGACTATCCTAGAATATATATACATATATGATTATTGATGAGGGAAACCATGAAGCCTATCTTTCTTTGGGTCTGGCTTACTTCACTTAATATGATTATTTTTTGTTAGGGGATTTAACTTAAAGTTATATAGCAGGATAGGCTTTGTCCTCTTTCTATTGTCATTACTCTTCAAGAGTCCAGAAAGAACTATGGAGAATTTTGGCTTCATACACATACGATAGAAGCCAGATCAGAGAGAGGGGATGTCTTCCAAGAGGTCTCACTGGAGAAGAAACTTTCCCCAGGGGCCTCAGTGAAACCTTCCTCACTTCTTTTTTTGGTGGTTATTATTATTATTTTTTATTGTGAGGAGTTACAATTACATGGGTAAGATAACGTGTGCATTTCTTATCAAGCATTGTTTCTCCTTCCCATCCCTTCCCATACTCCCCCCAACTCCCCCCACCCGATCCTCCCCCCCCTCCACCAAAGTTGTAAAGTTCGTTTTTGACATAAGGACTTGTACATCTCATTGTTGCAATGGGTCTATCTGTATCCCTAGTTAAACAATTTGTTTTTGCCCTTCCCCTCCACAAATTATACCGACATCAAATACAGTGAAAGCAGGGGTTATACTGTGGGGGAGGGACATACAAAGCAACAAAGAAACCATCTTATAAATATGTTAGAAACAATTGCATGAAAGAAAAAAAAAACATTTGAATACTTACCTTGGGGTTCATTCCCCCTCACTTTTTACTGGTTACTTGTCTATCTTTAGCCACCTCTGTCTTCAATGGCTTAGATGGATTCAGAACCAGTCAAGAATAATGGCATCACTTCATTTTTTTGGTTGGTACTAGGGCTTGAACTCATGAGCTCAAAATTAAATAGAACACAGAGAGAAAGAATTGATGCTAGAGAGACAACCACAGGGTCCAGGTGTCTTCTTTCTCTGATGCTCACATGATAGACTATTCCCAATTCAATACAGCTTTATTCTCTTCTCTGAATCTAGGTCTCTATTAAGATGGCAATGAAACACTGTTCATGAAGCTGTGGTCACTCATTGCTTTCCAAGCTAGTGACTCGTTTCAGAATTTTTATCATTTAAGTGGTTCTCCAGAAATGCTCACTTTCTTTTTTTTATTTTTACTTTTTTGCTAGTCCCGGGGCTTGAACTCTGGGTCTGGGCACTGTCCTTGAGCTTCTTTTGCTCAAGGCTAGCACTCGACCACTTGAGCCACAACACCACTTCCAACTTTTTCTGTTTATGTGGAATCGAATCCAGGGCTCTCATGCATGCTAGGCAAGCACTCTACCATTAAGCTACATTTCCCGCTCCAGAAATTCTCAATTTTCCTATAACCCCTGAAGTGTCCACTGTCCATCCTCTGTGCAAATATTGGTGTTGCCAGTTATTTTGGGGTGCAGCCATGACAATCCTAAGCCTCCCCTTCAATTTGCTCCTTGCATTTGTAGTGTTAGCTATGAAGATTTAACATTTCAAATGGTGTTAGACATTTTCAGTTGCCTTTGAATAAAACCACCCCTGTTTACACTCTGGTAAATAACACATGAATACCAACTTCCAGTCACATTCTTCTCAACACTAGAATTTGTCTTCAAGTTTAGAAGTCTGGTATGAAATATTGTCTGAATCATTCTACATCTAAGATTGCCTATTGCCTACCTATGTGAATGAAAAATATGAGAGCTCTAGGTTCATAATGCCATTGTATCTTGGTTGTTAAAAATAAATTGGGAGATTAATTAGATTTTTATCTTTATATATAGCTTGATATTGTCTCACATCATGGAAATTTATGTGTGTGGAATTTTCTTTTTGCAATTTAGACATTTTCCCAGAATTTAGTTATAAGATTTTGGTTGTGTGTGGTGGGGAGGGGGTGAGAGAGAGAGAGAGAGAGAGAGAGAGAGAAAGAGAAAGAGAGACAGAGAGGCAGAGAGAGACAGAGACACAGACACAGACACAGAGACAGACACAGAGACACAGAGAGAGACAGAGAGAGAGTATCAAGTTTACTTCAGGAATTTTTTTGTGTGTTATATTTTTATTGCTGCCTTAGTCCAGGAGCTGTAGTTTCTTCAGGCACTAATGTGTCATTGAATTGTTTCTTGGTTCCCTAGTCTCTATTTGCCATTTGCATCTTATCAATTTTTTCTTCACTGACACTAAGATCACACATGTCATTCTTGTACATATGACAAGTTAAAAAAAACTACCACACTTGGGTTATTCATATAGTTTATTACTAAGGCCTTTAAAAGTTTTACTATTGTGAGAAACACACACTTAATGAGTACAAAGATAAAATAGATGCAAAAACATTTAGTTACCCAGAGATACATTTGGGTTTTGGATCAAATGGACTTTATGAAGCTCTTGCCTGTGATAGTTGCAAGCACATTACTTATATAAACATATCTATGCAAGCGTTAAAGACCAAGATGGTGACATGTGTTTAACATTACACACTGTTTCAATTATGAACTTACTTTGAAAAGGACTGAATAATTAAACATTAGATAGCCACAGAACTCTTGCTAGTAATCATTCTTACTTCTTACTGCCAGTGTCAACATTTATTAAAAAAAAAATCTGGGTTTCATGAATCACTTGACTAGGTAATTGTGGATTGATTGGCCAGAGCAATTGCATGGAAACCACATCAGGCTAAACCTTCATGTGTTTGTAGTGAGAACCACATAGAAGGTGGTCTAAAAGCAGCTGTTCATCTTCCTGCTCATTAGAACCATCTGGACCTGCATGGATGAGCCCATGCACACAGAGCTTTCTGGACACAGAATGTGTCAAGCCCATGGAACAGTCTGGATATTCTGGTCATCCTAACATGTGGTGCATACATTCATTGGTGCTGCTGTTAGAGCTCCAGGAATCATTCTTATATGATTACTAACATATTATACAAAAAGATTAATGTTCCAAGACCTGTTTATTTATCCAAGGAATATTCATGGGATTCATGGGATCCAAGTTTTGAGTCAGAACTGGCTAAACTGGGAACACCCTGACCTCAAAATATAGTCTTAGGGAAAGGACCAGATAACAAACATGCCAACAGATAAATTAGAAAAGGAACAGAGGTACAGATTCTATGTAGGAAATTCCAATATGGCACCCAAATGAGGCCCTGTGTGGTTTCTACTTCTCACATAGGAGTGCGAAGGGCTCTACTTTAGACTTACTTGTTTGATTTTTCCCTATTTTCACAGTGCTGTGGAATTCCATGTTGGAGAAGAAGCTATATCGAGGCGTCTCCAAACCATAATTTTAGAGCAGAGTGGAACTGAGTCCTGAGAAACAAGGTTCAAATCCTTTCTGCTCCTTATTTTATAGTTCCTTCTTCCCTCCCTCCTTTCCTCTACTTTCACTTCCCTTCCTTCCTTCCTTCCTTCCTTCCTTCCTTCCTTCCCTTCCTCCTTCCCTCCTTCCTTCCTTCTTCTTCCCTTCTTCCCTTCCTTCCTTCCTCCTCCTCTCTTTTTCTTATTGTAGTATAATATACATAACTTTTCATAAAATTTACCATTTTAGCCATATTGAAACTTACAATTTAGTGGCATTCACATTGTTGGGCAATAATCATTTCTTTCCAGATTTTATTTTATCTTCCTTCACTGCTTATTTAACAATAACTCCATTTCTTCCTCCCCCTACTTCCTGGTAAATAATCTATTTTCTTTGGATTTGAGTATTCCAGTTCCTTTTGTAAGTGGTATGTATAGCATTTGTCTTTTATTCATAACTATCTTATTTTACTCAGCATAATGTCCTTGTAATGTTCATCCATGTTGTAGTGCAGATCAGAATTTCTTTCCTTTTAGATTCTGAATAGTATTTATGTAAATACTACATTTTGTTTATTTACCCCTTTGTAATGAATATTATCCCAGAAATAGAGTTGCTGGATCATATAGTCATTTCATTTTTGATTTTTTAAAGAACTTCCACACTTTTTAAACAGTGGTAGTATTATTTATCTTTACTAACCCCTGGCAATGTGGAATATTCCAAGTTTGTTATATCATCTTCAACATTTACTTCCTATTTTATTAAAAAAAAAACTTACTAATAGCCATTCTGATGGACTGAGAAGATGTCTTATTGCAGTTTGGGTTTGTAGCTTTCTAAGGATTAGTGATTCTGAGTATCTTTTCATTAACATACTATTTGTCTATTTTCTTTGCATAAATATCCTTTGTCCTTTTTAAAATCAGGTTATTTTTTTTCTTGGGCTGCATGAATGATTTTTTTTATTGTCATTAATTCCTTAGCAGATGTAGTTGGTGAACATTTTCTCCTGTTCCCTGGCTTCTCTTTTGGCTCTTGTGATTGAGTGCTTTAACATGAAAGATATGTTAGAGTCTCTGATTGGAACTGAATAATTATCCATTTTTCCTTATAGTTCTATCATATTTTATGTTAAATGCTTTAAAGATTTAGTTTATATGTGAAGTGTCCTGGTTGACTATTTCTTTCATCAATTAAAAAAACTACTGCCCATTCTAAATACAAATTTGTCTTAGAATTCTATTTTTTCTATTAGTATATATTAATAATTCCAGAGCTACTTTAAAATATAGATATTAAACTAATTTTTTGAGACAGGATCTCACTGTGTAGTTTAGAGTAGCTTTGAATTTGCAAACTTTTTACTTCAGCCTCTTTTGTGCTGGGATGCACGACTACATCTGGATTCAAGTTGTTGTTGTTGTTGTTGTCAGAACATTAATAAACCTATTTATTTTTGTTTTATGCATAGTACTCCCAACAAGAAACCTATAATCAAATTGATTATTTATTTATTTAATTTTTATTTTTTATTGTAAAGATACTGTACAGAGGGGTTACAGTTACATGAGTAAGGTAATGAGTCCATTTCCTATGGAGCATTGTTACCCATTCCTTTGTTTTTCCCTTACCATCCCTTTCCTCCCCACCTTCTCGGTTCCCCACCCCTGCAAAACTGTAAAGTTCCTTTTCAACATAGTGTCTTCTACATGACATTGTTACAATGTGTCAGCCTGTATCCTTATTTCAGCATTTTGTTGTTTCTCTTCCCCTCCCCAAATTAGAAAAATGTATGTACAAGATGCAGGACACCAGAGTCAAATACAGTAAAAACAATTATATAATCATTTTTTCTTCTTTCTGGAAACAGAATTTTCTCTGTACCTTTGGAAGCTTACTGTGAAATTTCTAGGTATTGGTTCTACAGTCAGTTCAGGTCTAAAATCTAAGGAACCAACTTTTCCTCCAGTTATTTTATTTTATTTTATTTTACTAATTACTTCCTTGACCATACTCTTCATTCTTTCTCTGTTCTTTTCCCAGATTTCTTGCAAGATGGAACTTGGGCTTCTGGGTTTATTTATTTATTTCCACTCCTCTTCTTGTACAAATTTTTTATGTTTATTTATTTATTTAACTTATTTTATTGTGAAAATACCGTACAGAGGGGTTAAAATTACATGGGTAAGGAAATGAGTACATTTCTTATCAAACATTGTTGCCTCCTCCTTTGTTTCCCCTTCCCATCCCTTCCCATCGCGCCCGCCCCCTTCCCCGCCCCCAGGGCCAAAGTTGTAAAGTTTGTTTCTCATTGTTGCAATGGGTCCACCTGTATCCCTATTTAAACAATTTTTTCCCTTCCCCTCTACAAATTATATGAACATCAAATACAGTGAAAACAGCTGTTAGACTGTGGGGGAGGGACATACAAAGCAACAAAGAAATCATTTTATAAATATGTTAGAAACAATCGCAAGAAAGAAAAAAAAAACATTTGAGTCCTTATCTTGGGGTTCATTTCTGCTAACGTCAACTTATCTGGCATTTCTGCTTGTCTCAGATATGTACTAGTTATTACAAATAAGGGAAACTATGGGACCTGTGTTTCTTCGGGCCTGGCTTACTTCACTTAATATAATTTTTTCCAAGCCTTTCCATTTCCTAACAAATGGGGCAATGTCATTCTTTCTGATGGAGGCATAGAATTCCATTGTGCATATATACCACATTTTCTTGATCCATTCATCTACTGAGGGGCATCTGGGTTGGTTCCAGATCTTAACTATGATAAATAATGCTGCAATAAACATAGTAGTGCTGTAGCTTTAGTGTGGTCTTGTTTGTAAACATTTGGGTAAATGCCCCAAAGTGGGATTGCTGGGTCATAGGGGAGCTCTATGTGGAGTCTTTTGAGGAAGCTCCATACTACTTTCCAATGTGGTTGAACAAGTTTACACTCCCACCAACAATGCTGTAAGGTTCCCTTCTGTCCACATCCCCTCCAGCATCTGTTGTTATTAGAGTTCTTGATTATAACCATTCTAACTGGGGTGAGATGGTATCTCAATGTTGTTTTGATTTGCATTTCTTTTATGGCTAAGGAGGTTGAACCTTTCTACATGTGTCTATTGGCCATCCTTCTTTCTTCTTCAGAGAAATTTCTCTTTAAGTCTTTAGCCCACTTATTTATTGAGCAGTTGTTTCTTTGAGGATTTGTTGTTGGGGGATTTAATTTTTTGAGTTCCAAGTATATTTTAGATATGAGACTCTTGTCGGTTGTATGGCTAGTGAAGATCTTCTCCCAATCTGTAGGCTTTCTATTGATCTTGCTAGCTATGTCCTTTGCCATGCAGAAGCTCTGCAATTTCATGCAATCCCATTTGTCCAACCTTTCTTTGATTTGTTGTGTTTTGGGGTCTCTATTAGGAAAATTTGGGCCTGTGCCAAGGAAACCTAGGATTTCTCCTATTCCATCCTGTAATGTTTTCAGATAATTGCACCTTCACAACGTGGCCTTTGTAAATAGCATGGTGATTGGCTTTCCAGCTTACTTGGTTACTTTTCATTGTAAAGGCTCTTGTGTTTATAGTAAATCTTGTGTTTTTAATACATCAGTCAACTAAACAGTTCACAGACTTTTTCTGTTCTTAAATCTTCTAGTAGATACTAATGTATTTTAAAGTATTTTCTTTGGTATATTAATTTAGCTTATTTGAAAGTATTCTTGCCATAGGATGAAGATATTAATGAAGTTATTAATTTAACTTATTTTAAAAGTATTTTTCTTGTTATATGATAAACCTTAACTTTTTTCATGAATGGAGATTCTGGCCTGTTTACATTGTATTTATTGGTTTCCTCAAATGTTCTTGGTTGTTTGCTCCTCTTTTTTTTTTATTTTGCTCATCTTTTTATTGGAGAATCCCTTTCTGCTGATCTGTGAGTGTAATCTGTGGTTATTCTATAATACTACTGAAAATTGTAGACAAGTGATGGGAAGATGCACTGGTGACTTGTCTTCAGATTCGTCAGTTTTTATTTCCTTTAAGAATGAGCAGGTGTCTTGGACTAAAATCTCTCTTCTATGCTCATCCTTGATTTTTCACCTGGGATCGTCCTCTACTGTGACCTACATTTGTAAAAGCAGGAGGCAAAGGAGAAACTTGTCCAAAGGCAAAGGTCACACTGGTCCAAATGCAATTTTCTGACTAATGATTCCATGTGTCTCTTCCCTCTCGATTTCAAATGGTTCTAAATTGTGATCACCCTACCTGGCACTATTCTCATCTCCACAAGGGTCTCAAGCATGTTCTTAAATGACATCTTCCTTCAGTTTTGTTTTTCTAGAGATTTTAATCCATCTGCTTAACATATTCCAAGAATAACGAACATTTTCTAGACTACTGATTACATACCATATTGTTAATACTGTCTTAAAATGTCCTATTATTTCAGAGAATAAGTCAGGACACAATCTCCAAAGGAGAAAACTTAGATTATGAGAAAGATATGACAGAACATGGGATAAATGAAAACCAGTGGAAGAAGAAGGCACTTATTGGTATTTGTGACTTAATGAATAATGTAACATTGAACAGTTAAAAAAGAAAGCTTTTCTACAAGAATTGTTTTGACTGTTGCCTTTTGCTCTTTAGTGCAACTTTTCTCTGCTATAAGTATTGTTTTGCTTTGTATTTCATGTTTTTTTACACTCATGGCTTCAGAGTTAAGTATTTGTATACCAAGTATTGTATACCAAGTATTGCAATCACCTTTCTCTTATTTTGTACATGCAATGTAATAACATAGAGTTTTGGTACTTAATGATGTTTCTTTTTTAATAAATTTTTTATTGGGAAAATACTGTACAGAGGGGTTACAGTTACATGAGCAAGGTAATGAGTACATTTCTTATCAAGCATTGTTGCCTCCTCCTTTGTTTTTCCTCTACCATCCCGGCTCTCCCATCTCCACTACTACACTCCCTCCCACCCAGGCGCTATACTGTGGTGGAGGGACATACAAAGCAACAAAAAAAATCACCTTATAAATACGTTAGAAACAATAGCAAGAGGGGCCGGGAAGGTGGCTCAGTGGTAGAGCGCTTGCCTTGCATGCCTGAGGCCCTGGGTTCGATTCCTCAGCACCACATAAGCAAAAAAAAAAAAAAAAAATAAAAAGCTGAAAGTGGTGCTGTGGCTCAAGTGGTAAAGCTCTAGCCTTGAGCTGAAGAGCTGAGGGACAGCGCCCAGGCCCAGAGTTCAGGCCCACGACCGGACCCTCCCAAAAAATAGCAAGAGAGAAAAAAAAAAACTTGTATTCTTATCTTGCGGTTCATTTTGACTAACATCATCTTATGTGAACTTATCTGCTTGTCTCAGACATATACTAAATAAAAGATATTTATTTGAAAAATAGTTAAATATAGGCTTAAAAATGACAAATTAAGGAGCATGTTAAAATAAATGAGGATTGAGCACATGTGTGGCTTACACTCATAAATCCAATTACTTAGGGGGTTGCATTCAAACTGAACATGGTTCAAGAGCAACCAAAGTACAAAGTGAGTAAGTCCTCCATCTCAAGAAATAAAAAGCTGGACATGATGTAACTCTTCTATGGTCCCACCTACTTGGGAAGTATAAATAGATGAACTGTAATACCAGATAATCTTGGGGAAAAGTGAGGACCAACCTTAAAAAACAATAAACCAAAAAGAACTGGGGATATGGCTTAAAGAGTAGAGCACCTAGCAATAACAAGATCTTGGGTTTAAATGAGCATTACAGCAAGACAGAGAGAGATAAGAGACAGAGACAGACAGAGTGGAAGACAGAGAAAGAGACAGAGAGAGAGAGAGGAAAAGAGAATAGGAAAAAAGCACCAACATACATTATCTTTCACTTATGTAAACATTTTATACATAGCTGAAAGATCAGGTGATCAGAGTTTATAGCAAAGAATAGTGAATCAGGAGACTGATAAATATCTGCAAAAGCATATTGACATAATTATATATGCAATCACTATCACTTTTTAGAATTTGAGAGGAGCAGGACAGTTGGGAATATTGTATTAATTTAGAAGCTAACTCCGGAAAGAATCAGAGACGTAGTTTTTCACATCTAGAAAATATAGTTGGAAGCTGGACACTGGTGGCCCATGCCTGTAATTCTAGCTATTCAGAAGGCTGAGACATTCAGGGTCACAATTAAAACACAGACCAGGCAAAGAGGAGTAAGAGAGACTCCATAGTCAATTAACTATCAAAAAGCTAGTCTGAAGTGTGACTCAAGTGGTAGAGTGTCAGCCATGAGCAAGAAAGCCAAGTGAAAACTCAAGATCACAATTTCAAACTTTTCATGTTTTAACTTGACAGAAATAAAGATTTTGATTCCAAAGCTTTAGTGAGTAAACTTTAGGGTGAATTAATCTAATGGCTTTATTTTGGTCAGACATTGATCATAGAATACATGAAAAATATTAAGAATCCATTGTGTACTTGAAGGCACATAAAAATGTGGGAAAACATGCTTTCTACTGGTATTGTAAAAAAAATGCTCCTCAAGGAGTGGCAGCAACATGGGGTATAAGTTCTCAGAAATGTGTCTTCACTGAATGACTTAATTGGGAGAGAATAAACTTGCATCTGCAGTCAGAGAGATCTAAGTTGATTTAAAAAGATCTGTCCCCTAGGATTTTCTTTTTTTAATATATATTTTTATAGTAAAGATATTGTACAGAGGGGTTACAATTACATGAGTAAGATAAAGAGTCCATTTCCTATCAAGCATTGTTACCCCCTCCTTTGCTTTTCCCTTACCACCCCTTCCCTCCCCACATCCCAAACTCCTCCTTCCCCCTCCTAACTTGTAAAGTTCATTTTCAACACAATGTCTTGTACATCTCATTGTTACAATGGGTCAACCTGTATCCTTGTTTCAGCATTTTTTTATTTCCCTTCCCCTCCCCAAATTAGAAAAATGTATATACAAAATGTATATACAAGAATCAAGTACCGTGAAAACAGGGGTTATACCATGGGGGAAGAACATACAAAAGAAACAAAAACATCACATAGTACATTATAAGTACATTAAAAACAACAGCAGCAAGATAAAACCTCTTTTGTTTCTATCTTGGAGTTCATTTCACTTAGCATCATTTTATATGGTCATGTGTGTATAACTTTTGACCTTTTCTACTTGTCTGGTAAGATTATCCTAGACGTATACTAGTTATTGCAAATAAGGGAAACCATGGGACCTATGTTTCTTTGGGCCTGGCTTACTTCACTTACTATAATTGTTTCCAAGTCTTTCTATTTCCTAACAAATGGGGCGATGCCATTCTTTCTAATGGAGGCATAGAATTCCATTGTGTGTGTGTGTGTGTGTGTGTGTGTGTGTGTGTGTGTATGCCACATTTTCTTTGATCCATTCATCTACTTAAGGGCATCTGGGTTGGTTCCATATCTTAGCTGTTGTAAATAATGCTGCAATAAACATAGTTGTGCTGGTAGCTTTAGTATGGTCTTGTATGTAATTATTTGGGTAAATGCCCAAAAGAGGGATTGCTGGGTCATAGGGAAGCTCTATGTGTAGTCTTTTGAGGAACCTCCATACTACTTTTTAAAGAGGTTGAACAAGTTTACACTCCCACCAACAATGCAGTAGGGTTCCCTTCTGGCCACATCCCCTCTAGCATCTGTTATTCTTAGATTTCTTGATTATAACCATTCTAACTGTGGTGAGGTGGAATCTCAATGTTGTCTTGATTTGCATTTCTTTTATGGCTAGAGAAGTTCAGAATTTTTTTATGTGTCTAATGGCCTTTCTTATTTCCTCTTCAGAGAAGTCTCTCTTTAACCTTTTAGTCTACTTATTAATCACTTTTCATTGAGGATTTGTTGTTGGGGGATTTACTTTTTTACTCTTTTGAGTTCTAAGTATATTTTAGATATGAGATTCTTGTCCATTTTATGGCTAGTAAAGATCTTCTCCCAATCTGTAGGCTTTCTATTGATCTTGCTAGCTATGTCCTTTGCCATGCAGAAGCCCTGCAGTTTCATCCAATCCCATTTGTCCAACCTTTCTTTGATTTGTTGTGTTTCTGGGTCCAAGAAAATTTCGGCTTGTGCCAAAGAGCCCTAGAGTTCTCCTATTCCTTCCTGTAATGTTTTCAGGATGTCTGCTTTGACTTCGAGGTCTTTGATCCATTTGGAGTTTATTCCAGTTGGTATATAAGGATCTAGCTTTAGTTTTCTACAAGTGTTTAACCAATTTTGCCAGCACCATTTACTGAAGAGGCTGTCTTTCTTCCATTCTATATTTTTGCTCCCTTGTCAAAGATTAGGTGGCTATAGGCCTGTGGGTTCATTTCTGGGTCTTCAGTCTTATTCCATGGTCCTCAGATCTGGTCTTGTGCCAGTACCAAGCTGTTTTGATTACTATGGCTTGTAGTAGAGTTTGAAACTTGGAATTGATATTCCTCCAGTGCTGTTCTTTCTGCTAAGTATTGTTTTTGTTATTTGGGATCTTTTATTGTTCCATATGAATTTTTGGATTGCTTCTTCTAAAAACTACTGATTTCTGAGGCTTAAATTTATACCCTGCAACTTTGCCAAAGTTTCGGATCAGCTGGAATAACTTGGTAGTGGAGTCCATGGGGTTCTTTAAATACAAAATCATGTCATCTGTAAAGAGGGAGAGTTTTACTTCATCTTACTCTATTTGGATCCCCTTTATGAAGATCCCCTAGCATTTTCTAGGTATGTAATATTGGGATGTGTAGTTGTTAGAAACAATAGAAACTCAGCCTTTGGAATGTTGTAAAAATATGGAGTATTTGCCTTCCTGAATAATTAAAATGCTAAGCAAAAGATAATCTGAAAGATAGTCTTGGTTCTAGACCTAGTGATCTATTTTCATGAATAATTGAAATAATCTAAGTGATTTCAAATCACAAGCTTCCATGTCCAGATTACTGTGACCACCACAGATTTTTCAAAAGTCCTGTGGTCCAGCAGGAAGCACTTGGGATAAGTAATAGGCAACCTGGTGTCATACTTAATGGAATAGATAGGAGTTTCAGGACACTGAAAGAGCAAATGGAATGTGGTCACATATGGGCAATGTTTTTACCTGGAAATAGGCAAATTGTCTTATAAAAATCAAACCAAAAGAACTCACAGAAATAAGGAAATAGTGAAAAGTGATACTGATAGCTAAAAATGTCTATAGTATTCACCAGATACCAGTTTTCTAATCCATTTCATGTGTCAGCACTGGAAGAATACAAAAATATACATATATAAGGTAAGATGTAGAGTTTTCAGCTCATATGGGAGAAAAATGTAGAGCTCATTTATAAAAATACTAAAGCTTTTATTTTTATGGTATTCTTATGTTGGTAGGTAAAATGTGTTTATATTTCTAAAGAAGGAATGAAGTCCATAAAAAAGAAAGATATAAAGCCTGCAGAGGGAAATGGGAGAGATCTCCACAAATCAGTTGTCACTGCTGTTTAGTTTACCTTGTGTGATCCTCAATAATAATCCCAATAGCTAAGTTTTAAGATCACCAGTCATCTAGGAAGAAACTGAGACCTGGAGAAAATGAGTATCTTTGTGTCAGTCTCCTGAGACACCCAGAAAGGCAGCCCTTTATAACTCTAAAACAACACTTTTCCTTTAGAAGTTAAACTGCTCCTTTATAAGATAGCAGGCATATGGGTGATTAGTAATATCCAAATGGAGAGAAGTGAAGGTTAATTCATACATCTTCTAGGATTATAGCTAAGAAAAGAACACACATGGTTTTTGCTTCCCTTACCTATTGCTAAGGAACAAACATTTTAGTGGTGCAGAACAACAACCATTCTGATTTCTTCTGGTTAAGAATTAGTTCTGGCATGGTGGGGATTAATTGTCTACTCCACAGTGTTTGGGATCTCAACTTGGAAAACTCAAATGGTTAAGGGTAGTTAGGTCAGCTGGACTGGAATCACTTAGATCCCTTTCTTCTCAGGGCAGGGAGAATACATAGGGTCAGCTCAGCTATAATTATTGAACAAAGGCTGAAGTAGTATCTCACTGTGTAATATGAACCTTTCCCAGCATGGGGGCTGGGTTCTAATAGGGGAACTCCAGAGGACCAGCTGGATGATGTTCCAAGGAAGCCAGGTGGACACTGTATGACCTCTTCTAGTCCATCTCTGGAAGTCATGTGACATCACTTCAGCTTCATTTTGTTGGCAACCAGCCTGTCACCAAAGCCAGCCCAATTTCAAGAGAGGAAAATAAGATTCTGCCTCTACACAGGAAGTGAAAAAACACATACAAAAGTATGGATTGGGAGATAGTCTTCAATGATCTCTAGCTAGAGCAACCTACCACACATGACCAGTGATTGAATGAAAGTAGAAAAAGGTATACATTATTTGTAAGAATTAGTGCATTTGTATGTGTACCTGTCTATCTGGAAATATTGTCCTAACTTTATAATACTCTTGCAGAAACAAACAACAAACATGACCAGCTATATTCTGAGTGGGAATGTTGGGTCTACTTTTATGTGTGTTGGGGATCTGGCTCAGGGCATTATGAGTGATGGGCAAGTGTGCTTCCACTGAGTTTGTGCTTCAGTCTTAGCTCTACTTTGTGTTCTTTTTTTTTTTTTTTTGACAGTTGTGGAGCTTGAACTCAGGGCCTGAGCACTGTCCCTGAATCCCCTTGTCCTCAAGGCTGGTGCTCTACCACTTGAGCCTTAGCACCACTTCCAGTTTTGAGTGTTAATTGGAGATAAGTATCTCACAGGGACTTCTCTGCCTGGGATGGCCTCAAACAGATCTCAGACTCCTGAGTAGCTAAGATTATAGTCATGAGCCACCAGCATCTGGTTTTTGTGTTCTTTTATTATGGCTTTTTTAAAAATTTAGTTTTTATTTTTATTTTTAAATTTTATTGTAAAGGTGATATACAGAGGAGTTACTTAAGTCAGGTAAATGAATATATTTCCTTTTAAACAGTGTCACCAACTCCCTCGTTTTCTCCTAGGCTTTCCCTTCCTGTGGCCCCTACCCTACTCCAGCTTATATAGTTAATTTTCAACATACTGTCTAGTGAATATCACTGATGAATTAGTTCACCCTTTGTCCCACTGTTTCTATGCTTCCCTTTCCCTTCCCCAAATCAGATAGACTTATATACAAAACAAAGGGTACAGGGATCAAATACAGTGACAAAAGACAAAAGGGAATAAACCAAAGAAAAAAGGAAAGAATAGAAGAAAAATAACTGAAAACAGTGCAATTAAAAAAAAAACCTCTTGGGAGGGTTGTTGTGGAGGTGGGAGGGAAGGGATGGTAGGGGAAAAACAAAGGAGGAGGCAACAATGCTCAATAGGAAACGTACTCATTACCTTGCTCATGTAACTGTAAATCCTCTGTACAGTATTTTTTACAATAAAAACATACCAAAAAACCCTCTTGTTTCCATTTCTTGGAGTTCATTTCAATAAGCATAAATTTATATGGTCTTATACACATAGTTATTGAGCTCCTATGATCCTCTCCTAAGAATATCTGCCTTTGGTCTCACTGTGTGAGTGTTTAGAGTGCTGTTTAATTGATCTAGAGTAATTACTGGTCTTTTACTATCCATTGGATTTATCTACTTGGGATTTATAAGCACAGTCTAATTATTACAAATGAGTTAAACCATGCAGCCTATGTTTCTTTGGGTCTGACTTACTTTGCTTAGTATAATTTCCTTAGAAGGAGGCAATGTCATTCTTTCTGATGGAAGCATAAAATTGCGTACATATACCACATTTTCTTGATCTGTTCATTCATTGAGAGGCATCTGGGCTATGGTACACAATGCTGCAACGAAAATAGCTATGCTGGTGACTTTAGTGCAGCCTGGTTTGTGGTCATTTGGGTAAATGCCCAGGAGTAGGCTGCTGGGTCATATGGAAGCTCTATGCTTTTATTCTGATAGTGGTAGAAACAGTAGTAACTGCTCCCCAACCTAAACTGAAGAGGAAATGACCTAAGGTATGGGAAGGATCTGGCTTTTTTTTCAGTGATATCATATGACTTTATTAAAATGTTTGAAACTTAGCTTAAAAGAGTTAGTTTAGATCCAAACAAAGCTATTTTAAAAGAATCTTTTTTTTAAACTTAACTGAATTTTCTGGAGAAAGATTGTGAAATCGCTCTTTCAGCTCTCAGCCTTCCTTGAATGCTTGGACAATTCTAATTTCTACAAGACAGATGATGTCCTATTGGTTAGTAGTCTGTCAAATGTTCTACAACCCCACAAAGAAGGCTTGGTGCTTAGTGAATACTGCTTGGCTGAATCTATTTCTTTCTTTCTTTTTCTTTTCTTTTTTTTTTTTGGTTGTGGGGCTTGAACTCTGGGCTGGGCTTTGTCCCTGAGTTCTTCAGCTCAAGGCAAGTGCTTTGCCACTTGAGCTCCAGTGCCACTTCAAGTTTTCTGGTGGTTAATTGGGAATAAGAGTCTCACTTTCTTGCCCAGGCTGGCTTTGAACTGTGATCCTCAGATTTCATGAGTAGCTAGGATTAGGTGTGAGCCATCAGCACCTGGCCTGAGTCTACCATTTAGTGGGGAGATGGAAAGGTGGTGATCATACCTCAAGTACAGATTGCTTATATGCTTTAAGTATAGAAATTTCTAGAATGTTGAAATAAAGATGGTTAGATTGATATTTTTTTAATGGTGCTAGAAAAAGGATTCTCTGCATTGTTTGCAACAGTACTTTTTAGAGAATCCCCAAATATCAGCTTCTATGCTGAAAGTTTATTTCCCATGTCATTATAAATTTCATGCAGATTTCTGCTGCCAGTTTATAGCAATCCAATATAAATGTTAACTTAAGTCCAGGTGTGGTTCGAGTGGCAGAGCACTTGCCTAGCAAGCAGAAAGCTCTGAGTTCAAACCCCAGTACTCAAAAAGAAAAAAAAGGAAAGAAAGATAAAGAAATTAAGTCATGGACCAAAATATGTATGATTAATAGAATTTGGTCTGTGTAGAGTGGTCTCAGGGTATTATTAAGCTTAGAGTAGCAGGAAGCAGTCATCAATGAAAAGTCTGTGCTCTGCAAGAAATCAGCTAAATACTTTATTTAGCTGAGATAATAACAGATTCTTAGAATAATGAGGTTTTTATTTTACTGTTGCACTCAAATATAATTTGATCCATAAAAATCTCAATTGTAAACTTGCTTCCAGTGAAGTTCAGTTATTTAGACAAAGTATAAAAATAAGATTTCTTTTCTGAATTTTTAGGAGGGGTGGTACTGAGGTTTTAACTTAGGGTCTCACACTTGCTAGGCTGTCACTCTACTACTTGAATCACACACCCTCAGAACTTAATATTTTTAAAAAATCAGAATAGTATATGCTCTAAACCTATAAAATTAGTTGTGTGAGTTTTATTTGATTGAAAATGAATAAAATGTGTGATTTCAATGTACTTTTAGAACTGACACATATAATTTTATTCATTTTGAAAATAATTCTTAAGCAACTGAGAGGATTATAGACTGTAGAAGGTCCATAGCTGGGATTTCTACATGTATGACATATGTGGGCTAGACTGTCACTATGATATGCTGCCCTCCCTTGATTCCCACTTCTCTCCACCAAACATTGTTAACTTGAGAAAAGAAATAGGAAAGCAGTTCAATTCTCAAGAAGACATATGAATAACCAAGCAGGAGAATCTCTCCTTTAGAGTTGCTGAAGAACCATTGCAATAGTTGGGAATAGCCTTTCACACTTTCAAGTTGGCTCAGTTCCCAGGCTAGAAAGATTGCTCAGCTCCAGACAGAACTGTGGGAGGACTTCCACATCAATGTTGACCTCCCTCATCCTGGACATCAGAGATCATAAACCTTTGACCAATGGTACAGAGACAGGGTTGACTTAGTCTCAGGATTCTTGTACTGTCTTCCTAAAGATGGTGGCACAGGAACACATGGCAGCAACACCACAGTGGTACTTTCTAGAACCAGACCCAAAACTGCAGAAGGCACTTACTGAAGCCAGTCACCATGTCACTACTTGATCCATGGAATGTCTTACACAGTGACATTTTTATGTTTCATTTATACACAATGTTTTTTAAAAAGTCATCTGACTCATACATGTTTAAGGTGATTTAATTAATTTGAAACTACCAAAACCTTTATTTTAGGGCTAAGATAGGCTTTGGTAAAAACTGATCATGATATTTTATCAACTCCTCTTTCACTTAAGAGAATAAAAATATAAATTAGACTGTTGAGAAATATTAAACATTTTAAACATTGTAGTTAGCCAACGTTCTTAGAGTAGTGGTTATGAAGCAAGCATTGTGTATACACGAGGTCTTACATGTCTTCTCCCTTAAAATCACTCCAAGCTGATGAGGTGTGCACTCCTATTATCATCCCATTTTATATGTTAGTGCCGGAGGCTTACAGAAGTTCAGTAAATTGTTTTCAATCATAAGCCAATAAATGGCATTGTCAGAACTAGGTGCTAGTTCTGTTTGCTCCCAACTCCTGATAACTGCCAACCTGTTCATAGATTATGATGAATGACAATTGACTACCATGTCATGCTGATGCAGCAAATTCAGAAATTGCTTAGTTCCAGTGATTGACAAGCCAGTTAGCACCAGAAAATTCTTAACCATCCAAAATTCCAATTTAGAACACATGAAGTGATGCGAGGGGGCCAAGGACACTAATTTGATAAATGAGGAGTGTATATTGCCACCCTTGCTTGCAGAATAAAGTTGCCCATATCTCTACTAGTTTGCAAATCTCAAGCTGTCTGTATCCCAAGGTTGAAATGAAAGTTCAGCTGTGAATTATGAGATAGGACCTGGACTAGAGCAATGGGTCACAACCAATTCAAGAATTCTGCTAGTTCAGCACAGCCAATATGCTCAGGGTAGGAAACCTCCATTAGAATCTACTATTTATAACAGAAATGTTATCTCACACATTTCTTTTTCAGGAGATAATCCTTAATATGTTCAAATTTCTCCAAATGTTAGTAATAACCATCACTTACTGAGTACTTAATATACAACATCTTCTTGACTTTTGAATTATAGACTTATTCTCACACTAACTGTGTGAGTAAAAGACCAATATTATTATTGGCTTTGGATAGTCAAGAAGATTTAGGTTTAGAGAGGTAAGACAAACTTGCTCAAGGTCACATGGTAAGAAGGAAAGGTAGGCCTGTGCAGCTGAAAGCTATGGTGTGATGTTTCATATGATTCTGGTATGTGAGAGAACATATGAGAAAAAAGAGAGAGAAAACTAGAGCCAACTCAGCAATAGTTGGTTATTGCTTGTTTTTTCTGTCTTTATGGAGATGATTCTTCCAGAAATTAGGTTGTCAAATAGTTGAAATTACTCGTTTTCCTGGTATGAGTATCTTGCTTTTATCTCTTTCTCCTTCCATTCTATGTCCAGTCTACTCTCTGGTAAGACCATGGTTTCCTTTTCCGTCATGTTTTCCCATGGAATCTGTCATCTATATCCCTAGACACTGGTGAATCCATTTTTAGGGCTCTCTGAACTAAGCTAAGCTGCCTTCCAGGTATGTGTAGAGGCTTAGCCCAACAACAACAGTAGCCACCCTATTCTGTGTTTCAGTAGTACTTCCAGTCTGTCTCATCCTTTTACCAGTCTCCTTGTCTCAACTGCACATGTATACGCCTCTCTCCATCTGCCATGCCTAATTCCAAGAAACAGAGGCTTCGAGGAAAGCAGCCTCCCAAAGCTCCATCCTCAAACTTACCTATATCTAAGCTGAACTTTTGTCATCTCATCTATCCCAGTGCACCTGTGCAGACTCATCTTTCACTGAAAGAAGTGGAACTTTGATTGGGAAATTTTATAGATGGCAGCCAGAAACTTGGCTTAGTTCTGAAGGAGATTAAACCAGTGTAAAGTGATAAATGAGGGGGCATGGGACAGAAACTGACATTTATTTGGTGTCTAAAGGAACAAAGATAGTGAAGAACAGAGAAAAGATTATCAGAGAGAGAGAGAGAGAGAGAGAAAAGCAACATTAGAGACGTCCATCAAAGGAGCAGAGGGTGACAATGCTTAATCCTGCAGAGGTGCTAGAACAACTGGAATCCAACTGTTAAGATTTCATAATAACCACAGCAATTACATTTTTCCACCAGATTCACCAGAGGAACAGTGATGTGAAGTCAGGTTGCTGTGGGTTAAAGGATAAGGGGCAGCAGGTACTGTGAAAATAGTGAATATGTAGAAATATTAATGTTCAAATTGGTGCTCCAGCTTCTATCATATCATCTTTCCCTGGTCTGCATTTGCCTTCTCTGCCTAGTTTTCCATCTGCATGATTTAGCAAATCCCACAGGGAAGCACTATACTATCTTTCAAGATGTTTGATGATAGATAGAGAAGAAACTCATGACAGAAGCTAAAGATTAATGTACAGTCAGGAAGGAGGTATTTTCATGTTTTATGATGGAAAAGATTTCTTATCATCAAGTTCATCAGTGAAGGTCTGCTGAGTGCTTTAGCTAAGCTCTTATGGAGCAAATGTCCAACCTGAAGAGTAATCCATCCTAACGAAGTAATTGTAAGGAACTACAAGTCAGAAATAAAACCATGAAGTAATAGGCACTCTGGGAATACAACACAGGGGTTTCCTATGGGTTTGGGAAGGATAAACAAGTTGGTTAAGGGAAAGGACTGGAGTGAAGAGAGCATTCAGGCAGAATATAAAACCTATGCAAAGTCCCTGAGGGTAGGTATGGCAGTTATCGAGACCCAATAAGGGGTGCTCAGTGATTGAAGCACAGAGACTGGTGGGAATGGTTGAGATGATGGAACTCACATGCTGAGCATAACCCCACAGAGGAGATGAGCCTGGAAGTAAAGAGAGGAGAAGGCAATTGTCACAGAATGTTCTTGATAAAAGCAGAAGGAAATGGAATATATTTTTTGCAGATTTACACAACTGATTTATTAATCATTCAAAGGGAGCCATAGATGTTTATTTTCTTTCTTTCATTTTTTAAAATTGGTCATGGGGCTTGAATTCAAGGCCTTGGTGCTATTCCTGAGCTCTTTTGCTCAAGGCTAGCACTGCATCACTTTGAGCCACAGTACTACTTCTGGTGTTTTGAGTGGCTAATTGGAGATAAGAGTCTCACTGGAGTCTTTTTGCCTGGGGCTGTCTTCGAACTGTGATCCTCATATCTGTCTCCTGAGTAGCTAGGATTACAGGCTTGAGTAACAATGCCTGGCTGATTCTTTCCAGACAGCACTGGACCCATTAGAAAAATATTTCAGTGTCCCTTACAAGGGATATTTGTCTTATGATAAATTTCTGGCTACTAAAAGTAATCAAAAATGTCATGTACCCTTGATAAAAAAAATTTGTGCTTTTCAAATTTTTATTTAGTTTTTACTTAATTTTAATTATATTTTTATTATCTTTAAGTAGTTGTACAAAGGGGTTACTATTCAACAAATCAGTTTATAAGTACAGTGTATCTTGATTGATATCACCACCATCATTCTTCCACATCTTTCTCAACCCAAATATTCTCTTCAATTCTCCTAATTCCATAGGATATGCATTGAACATTATTATTTCCATGAAGAAAGGGAAGGAGAAGTAGAATAAAGTCATTATATTTTTTCTTTCAGTAAGAATACATTGCTGAAGTAGAACAGCCATCTTAAAAGCAAGAGAATAAAAATAATGGGAGGAAATTTTTCTCCTCTCCTCTCAACTTGTTTTAGCACCTATGTGGGGAGTTCCCTATGCTAACAGCTAAATCTAATTCCTACCTGATAGAACAACAAATGTTACAAGCCAATGAGTAATATGAGACAAAGAGAAAACAAGGCCAGGAGTGTAAAGCAGGGACAGGAAAGGATTAATACAAAAATACATATTATGAAATACTATACATGTTCTATGGACCAAATATTTGTTCCTAAGATGTCTAGGAGACAAGAGAAAAGGGTAAATGTGGTCAGCCATTTGTCTATAAAAGAAAAGGAAACTTAGAAAGGGAAAATGAATTTTGAAGGCAAGACAAGACATATTTTTCTTTCCAAGTCTTCTTATAAAAGAGAGGCAGTATGTCATAATAAACAATGTCCTTGTCAGCATTTTTACAGAGTCAAATATCTCTGGTAGTTCTAGCAACTGATAATGTCATCCAAAGTGCAGAGCATGAAAATGATTTGACTGTTTAGACAAATAAATGAATACAATAATGAAACCTGTTGAAACTGGTTTAAGAAAATGGATAAATTGGTACAATTTTCAGGAAGTCTCCCACAACTAGACTTCTTCTAATCTATTTTAGATGAATCACATTAAAAGTCTGATAAAAGCTGCAGACCTCCGAATTGAAAATTGCATGCATGCCATGTGCACACACACACACACACACACACACACACACACACACACACACACACACCAATTTTCACCTACCCTTGCAAAGTGTTATAGACTTTTAAGGATTTGAAAGTTCCAAGTTAAGGATTCAGCTCCAATTTAGATTCTTGATAGATAGCAGCAAAAATGATTTTTATAATATCTGTAAGTAAAGGGATCAACTGTCTGGGTTGCCCAGGACTGAGGAGTTTCCTGGGATGCAAGATTTCAATTTCAATTCCAGGAAAATATGGGTAGCTGATAAATATATAGACACATGTAAGTACAGAATAATATGCCTTATTGTCTGCAAGGTGTGTGTGGGGGGGGGATAGTATAGGAACAAGGAGGCTTCTTTCTATAAACATTGAGAGGTTTACAAAACTATATGGTTGGATGAATGCATAGACGGCCACATTGCCCAGAGACTCTCACTTTGTGACCTTAATTTTAAATTTCCACCAATGAACAAACAAATGAACAAGCATAGCTCTAAAATCGGATCTATTTTTTACGAAGCTACCATGCTTAACTATTTTGTAAAATCTTAGAAATAACTATAGTTATTGCTTCTTCATACAACTTCAGAAACCAATCTTTAAATACATTCCAAAGTAAGCAAATGGGGGAGACTTGTTAAGATAATTCGTTTTTAGCCAGTTCCAAGTTGGGGAAAATTATCAAAAGTTAAAACTTTGGTTATAGAGAGGATTAATAAGACTGAAATACAGTATATGCACATTTTAAATACCATTGGGAACTCCTTTTATACAAACTGTAAAATGATAGAAAAGCAAAATATGTTCTTTTGGGGAGTGGGTATTAGTGGGAAGGGTAATGGCCAAAAGAGAAGGGAAATTAGGATGGTGAATATAGTTAAAGTGTAGTGTTAGAAAGGAAAAGGTGTTAAGAAAAAATAATAGAGTGTGAGTTTAATGAAGTAAATTGTATGCAAGTATGGGAATGTCTCCGTGAAACCCCCCCCCCCGTGTGACGAATATGCTAATAAAAATGTTAATAAAAATATAACTTTGGGTTCAGAATGGTTGGCTTTAAATTTTAAAATCATCAACGCTCTTCTTTTTTAAAATGCTTGTGTATTTGCCAGTTCTTAAATTCAAAGTAATCACCAGATTCTCATATTAAGGCTATTTTTCCTAGCTGAGGGAAAAAAACCCATTAAGTTAATTATTGTTATATCTCTAGAAAGAAGTTTGTCTCTCTATAGATGAATAAGCAACAAAAAGTGGCTAACAGATGGGGTGACATCCATAAAGATGAAATCTACTCATAAAATGACATGTTGAATTGAAACATCTTTATACACTACTTACAGAAAACAATAGAATACAAAAAGGAAAAAAATGCTTAGAGAAGCCTACATCTATCTGTTTAATTGCCTGATCAAGGGGCCTCTTCTACTATCCTCTCCTCTATGTTGGTTTTATATTCTCTCAAAATTATGAAGAGCCATCAACGACAATCTTCCAAATTCAAGGAGCTTGCTCCTCTCCAAAATTTAAGAAAACACTCGTAAGAACTGCAAAAATCTTATTGCTGTGCTTTGGATTTTAAGTGTTTCCTCAAATATTTGTGTGTCACAGGCTTGGTAGTGAAGTTGAGGCTGTTGGGAGGCTGTGGAAGCTTGAAGAGATGCAGTCTAGGAGCAGGGTTTAGTTTATTGGGAGCATGTTCTAAAAGGATATTGTGGAGCTCTTTTCTCTTTTTTGCCTTTTTCAGTGTCCAGAGATTGGAGATTGAGTTTTACTCTGACCACAGACCACAAAAATCATGAAGTCAATTGATCATGAACTGAAATCCCCAAAACTGGGATTTGAAACTTTTCTGTGTAATTATCTCAGATATTCATTTCAATAAGAAAACTGACTGACCCACTTACATTACCCCAAAAGACTCTTCATAAAACAAAGGATCTCTCACTTGTAGGTGGCATGGTAATATGGAAATTCCTGGTTAGGCACCAGATGGGAAGGGGAAGATGGGGTGCAATCTGCAGCATTTCATATAAGCATTTCTAGTGAAAGATCTACCATGAGACCTTGACGACTCCAGAAATTTCTTGGTGATTCCTTTTCTCATTCTGAAACATATCTAATGTATACCTGGCTTTGTGTTGTAATTTTAGATTTTTTTTGTTTCTTTTTTACTCAAGGCTAGTGTTCTAACCCTTAAGTCACAGCTCCACTTCTGGCTTTTTGATGGTTAATTGGAGATAAAATATCTCATGACTTTTCCTGCCTGGATTGGCTTAGAACCATTATGCTCATATCTCCACCTCCTGAGCAGCTAGGATTACAAGCATAAACCACTGCCAACAGGCTTTATATCCTTTTTGTTTGTTAGTTTGTTTTTAACAAGCTCCAAATCGTATGTTTCAGATCTTACAAACATAAAACAGTCTAGCTAGGGTCCACTAAATCCTTATTTCCCTAAGAAGCTGGAATTTGCTATTTGCTAGTAGAGGCTGGTATAAAGACTGTACAGAACAGCCAATAAACTAATTAAAAGCATTTGCCCCATTTGGTCAGGTTTAGACTTATCAGTTAGTCAAGCATTATCACCAAGAATGCTGATGCTCTTTGTTGTTCATTTCTTATCTCATGCCTCTCCTTGCATGCATGCATCCAGATTACTGATGCTTCCTTTCAAAGGAATAATCCATTGACTAAGAAAAATGAGCACATACCACATTGAGGGCACCAGGTATGGATTGCAGGGCCAATTAATTTTGACATTTTATCTATCCAAGAAGAGAAAGGAAATATGGGAGCAGGGAAGGATTTTTTTTCTTGTAAAGAAAACGTTGTACACTGAATATGAAGAATTTGATGGCTTTGGGGATAATTTCCCAACTCTTCCACCTAAAAATTGTGTTTTCTGACTGAATTTCTGCTATAGGCTATACCTTTGGATTTGTGGTTTTCTTTGTTCTTTTGTTTTTTAATGTTATCTACTGGCTTCTTGCTATTTGTGAGGAGTTTTCAATTTTCCCTTTGGTAAAAAAATACATGAGCTAGCCTCCATAATTCAACTGATCTAGATCCAAATTTGAACCATGCTTATTAACATAAACTAAATCTCTTCTATATGTCCCCATTTTACAACAGCATGTTCTGAAATACGATAAGAAAAGCTATCCAGAAAATATTTTGGGACAGATTAAAAACAGGAAATACCAGAGATTTCATGTGCTGAACTCTCATGAGATTTATTGCTCAATTTAGCAGTTTCAGCATAAGCCTGGGATATGCCGCTCTACATTTTGATGTGAATTCCAAGTGCACTGAACTTGTGGAGCTTTAGAATTTCATCCATCACTTAGCATTTCTCTGATTAGGGGTTACATGTCACCATAAATCTTAAGAATACAAGTTCCCTGGAACTATGGCTACTTAAACCCCTCTGTGGGACGAATAGGGTATAAATGAACAAAGTAATAAGCAGATGAACTTTATATACAAATAGGATGACCCAAACTAAAGTTTAAAACTTATTTTAAAACTTTTGTGTTTTCAAGTGATTTTCAGGATGGCTTATGCGAGCATTCTTTAAGGTCTCTGATGTGACCTTCTTCTTGATTACACTGTTCTATTTCAACAACCGAATTTAATGTACTTGGAACATAAAGCCACAACTGATCTCCCTTGAGTTAGCTGATCCCAGGAGAGCTATCACCACATCTCAATGCCCTTTTTGACATCCCAGTCTCCATGTTGAGAAAACAACATGTGGGCAATTATATTAAGTAGGAAAATGTTTGTAGAACACATAGCTAATGGTCCAAGTAGAATATGAGTTACTTTTATTTAGGAGGAATCACATTTTTATAATTATTTTTCTTGGTTCCTCATTAGGTGCATCTGAGAATCTCAGTCTCAAAACTTATGAAATGAGCATTGATTATCACTAAAGGGAAAAAATAAAGGTAATCACTGGAATTTCCATATAGAAATATCAACTCCCTTAAAGGATGTTTTTTGATTTATTGGGATTATGTCCTCTCTAATTCTTAGTATTTAAAAATCTTTTATGGAATGCCAGTATTTTAATGTAAGTTTAGAAAAAAATAATTTAATTTGGCAAAATGAAAACATTCCAATCTTAAGAGGTCTTTGAAATTTGCTACTCTGTAAGATCCACACATCTAGTAATAACTGCCCTTCTTACCACATCGAAGCCATTTCCAACAAGCCTATTTTCCAACTTTAACTTTTACCAATTTAAGCTAGAGAATCAGAATGAGGACATACTTAATGAGTTGTGTTATACTCATCTACATCTTATCCTTCTGGAAAACTCTTAATATTTAAAACTCAGGGGAAAATGTCACCTCCTCTATGAAGTCTTCACTGAAAACGCCGTTTGGGTTCCCAAGAAGCATTTTTCACCACTTTCAGCTCCCGTGGTCTCAGGCATGGCATTAGTCACATGATGTTTTAAAAATGTGTCTATCGATTGCCCTATGTAGACCAGATTCTTAGGGCAGGGATTTTTTTTCCTAGTTTCTTTCTTTCATTTTTTTTTTTGGGGGGGGTAGTAGTCCTGGGGCTTGATCTCAGGGCCTGGGCACTATCCCTAAACTGAAGGCTGGCACTCTACCACTTGAGCCACAGTTCCACTCTAGTTTTTGGTGGACATTTGAGTATAGAAGTCTCATGAACTTTCTTGCCCATGCTTGCTTTGAACAGAGATTCACAGTTCTGAACCTCCTGAGTTGGTAGGATTATAGGCGGGAGCTGCCCGGGCCTGGCCCTGATTTATTGCTTTATCTCTTTCATCTAAACAGTAATTGCACATAATATGTACATAATAACAGGTGTTTTCATGTTGGACTGATGAATGATTAAATACTCTCTTGCAATAGCCTTACTTTTCTTAATTTATTTAGCAATTTATAAAGAACTACTTAAGAGCCTGTTACACAATGTTTTGCTAGGTACCCTGATGGTTGAACAGTGTATAATATGGCCTTTATTTTTTAATTGCTTTTAATCCAGTTGGGAAAGACAAAACATCCACACAGAAAATGTTACAACCAATACTGAAGGACAACCAAAGCAGTATATGTTACCTGCATATTAACACAAACAATATAGTGGAGGTGATAACTGCATTCTACTTCTTACAAGCATCCTTTTATTCAATTTTGCATTGGCCAGAAGTTTGAGGAAGGATGTGGGAAGAGGTACAACTGCTACAAACTCTCTTCACTGTACAAATCAAGGGTCCTTGTCTCTCTCCCAAAGCCGTTTGGTTCATCTGTTTCACAGCCTCTTGGCTTTCTATTCATCTCGTCCCTCACACTTGACACTCAGGAATGATTTTCTGCCTTAGATCCTTCAGATTTTCCTTCCCAAAAGTAATGGATACTTGCTGGCTGGTTTTACAGCCTCCAAGAAGGCCTTGAATAAATAATCCAATGGCATTTCCCAGCTAAATCCTTTCATTTTATTCACAAGAAACCCAAAACCTAAGGTTGGCCACAACTCAACCACTCACCTGAGATTTTGTCTATCATTAAATTTCTACTTCCAGGATTCCCCTACCTTACTCCTCTGTGACGCGGGAACATCCTTAAACATGCTCAAAGTAAATCACAAAGCCGGTCGCTCTCTCTTGAATTCAGTTGCCTCCAACAATGCTTCGTTAGTGTCATACTCACTCAAAAGCAAAAAATCTACAACTTCTTTGCAGCACAAGTAAAATTCTAGATTTTCTTTCATATGAGTGCTACTTTGTTTTACTCCTATCATTTGCTTTTTTTAAAAAAAACATTGAAATGTCAAATCGACAGGCCATGAAAACCTACTTGAAAGTTGTACCATGAAGGGGCTCCCAGATTGCTATACTGTAGTTTGCATGAAACTCATTGATATTCCTGGGGTTTTGGTGGGTCATTGATAAATACATGTAAGAAAATGAAAACACCAAGATCTTGTTTAGCTTTTAAATTCTAAAATAATTTGCAGAGACATTTTGTTAATAGTTTAATTTATCTACTGATATGTACTTAATTTTTTAAAGCTTCAAACTAAACAGGAATAGACAAAAATAAAAACTCAAGTGCTTATTTATGCATGCCCAGCCCTCACATAAATGCCTACACCTATGCACTCATCTGCACTGATAGAAATAGAAGACATTGATTCTTCTTTATGTGAACTTACTTGTGGGTATGTCTCAGGCTGTCTTTCCTAAATCCCTGGGAAGCAAAAAGAAAAATACCTTTCAATCATACTAATTTTAATTAAGATAACTGGCACATAAAATCTTAGCAATCATTTGCAAATAAGAAACTAGTTTCATTTCTATTTACAATCAAATAGAAAAAAGTCAAAGGTAATTTTCATCTTTGTGCATGTGTTTAAGTTTACTTATTTTTAAATCAACTTTCAAGTAGCAGTTAAATATAATTTTGTTTAATTTAAACCAATTTGTACTCTGAGTTCATTTACTGAGATGTGACAGAAATCCCAGCTATCCATTGTTTTCTTTTTGGTTTTGGATGCAATCTTAGTTGTTTAATGAACTTCAATATTTGTATTTAGTTAAAACTCTGCTATCATTTATAACCAGATGAGACAGCCTTGGGAAGATAAATTGATAATTTATTCTTCCTGCATTAAGGGAAACAGTTCTTGTATTTACAATATGCTGAGCGTAGCATTTCTCTGCCTAGCTTCCTAATATTGGTGTACATTTTTATGGTGTAGTGTGACTTTCAAATTAAAAATGATTTGTTGCAAGAATATTGACTAGGAAATGCATCCTGAAAGAAGACAGCAGAGAAGAAGTAATGAGATTTTTCACTACCCCTAGCCCTGGGCAATTCAATAATGTTTCTTCTTTAAAGCTAAGAGGAAGAAAGAGAGTCTCAAACTGAGTGGCAGATGTTAAGTCAGGAAATGGGAAACTCCGCCTTCCCCAGAGCTCCCAGCCATCTCTATGACCTCTGTGGCCCTGTTGAAAGGCTTTCTCTGAATTGAATGACAACTGGGAGGCTGTGGATAAGATTGCAAATCAGAGAATGGGAGTGTGAATGGGGAGCTGTGACCCTTGCCCAGGGTGGTAGTTCAGACCTGGGTTAGGGTGAGGTGTGGGATTGCACTTCCAGATTGCAACCCTGCAGGGAAAGGGCTTGTACTGCTGGGTGGTCCTGAGGGTCTAGGATCCCACTCTCCCCTGCCCACCCCCTCCCCCAGAAGACTGAAGTAACTTAGCATGTGTCCACACTTGTTCCTGCTCTGCATCTGATTCTATTCTCCATATCTCCCTTCTGTGTATTCAAAATGTCACCCAGGAGTTGGGTATCACTTGACCCAGGTGTTTTGTAAAGTCATTGTAGGGCTGAAGAAAGCACAAGACAGCTGCAGAATGCACAAGAGAACAACTCCTCACCTTTCAGTGAGTTGACAGGGACAGATCTGTCTCAGATCTGAGACAAATTCCCTGCCAATGGAAAACTTGTGTCTAATCGTTATGGACAAGGTTAACCAAACATGTCTTTCTGAGAATGTCTTTTAAGGTAGGACTTTAATGCCATTTTTTAAAAGTATTGCAATTCCGAAACGCGGTTTTATTTTTATGTGCCTTAAAAAATACCACCAGTTACCAAGTCCAAGCAAGGATCTTCTCAGTAAAATTGTTCAAAATCTGCATTTTTAACGTAATTTATCTTTGAGTCTCCTCTGTCTTTCCCTCCCCTTTTAATTACATGACTACCTTTGTCGAATTGACATTATCTTTTGTTACCCAGTCCCTACTTGTTAACCTAGTTTACATGCCTTTTCGCAGCTCTCTCTGCACTTCTGTGCCACCCACTGCTAAGCAGGTTGAAAATGATAGTTACCACAATGGGCCGTTTTCACTTCTGGTAAGTATCAGCTATCTGGAGATAAGGCCACAGGAAAGTTACTCCAGTACCGTGTATAAGGACCATGGGAAACTGAAGGGTGTTAAAGGGACATGAAAGCATGACTCTTAGGCAGTGAGGAAACATGGGAGTAGGGGGAGTTCTGAAGACATACTGAATAGAAAAAGAATGCTTAGAGCTCATAATATGGCTCTTTTTTTCCCCTTCTTTGTGATTGGGCTTGAAATAACAACACTGACAAGACCATCAGCTACAAGAAGATTCCTTGAGAAAGAACCTATCATTTTGCTTTGACCTAGTTTCATTGATTTTTGAGAGAGAGGAAGTACTTTTCTACCACAAGGGTATGAGACACAGAATAGGAAGCCACCCTTCTCAATTGACTGGCATTTCTTTATGTTTGTCACTTAACCAGTTTATCTGTTGATAGGGAAATATTAAAGACGATCATTTTGTGTGTGTGTATGTGTGTGTGTCTTGTGTGGTCTGTATGTGTATTCAAAGAGTAATTATGGGCTGGAAAAAAGGGATTTGACAGTTGGGGAGATTGACTAAAGTAGTGATGCTGGAGGCCTCCATGGAGGGAAGACACAGCAAAGGAGATTATTTCTAATTTCAGCATACAATTCTTCAAAATGAATGGTCTAGGGGTGTGGCCAGGGCACAAGAGAAACAGGAGAGAAGGAGCCTTAAAACCCACAAGAAACAATGCAACAATGCTTGATAAGAAATGTACTCATTATCTTGCCCATGTATTGGTAACCCCTCTGTACAGTATTTTCACAATAATAAAAAAAGGCCATCAGGAAGCAGCAGGTTCAAGTCCAGGTGTTAAAATCTTTCTGTATGGCATCATATAAGAACAGCTAAACCTATGCAAAGGCAAAAATTCATACACTATAGACAAATATAAAATGTAAAGTAGGAATTTCCCACCTGCACTTGCAAACCTATTCTATAACAATGATGACATTTGCTGTTGAAGATCCAGTTATTTTAATAGTTTAGAAGCAAGGACAGTGCTTTTTTCATTTGGAGGACTGGGGTTCTGAGGTAGTAGAGGAGGTGGTGTGAGGTTACTAGTGCTTTCCATAATTTTTAGCTTTTTTTTCTTGTTCATATTTTTATTCTTATCAAGGTAATGTACAAAGGGGTTGCAGTTACATAAGTAAAGTAAAAAGTACTTTTCTTGTGAATTTTTCCACATTTTTTTATTGACATCAGCTAGTTGTATAAGGGGGTTTTGTTTTGACATGTCGATATGTACGTCAACGGTTCTAATTTGATAAAACTCACCCTCTTCTTTATTCTTCTCTCATCCTCTTTCCCAAATCCTAATACCACTTTCAACAGGTTCCATTTACCCATTTTCACATATCCACAGAAAGAATTTCGACCATACTTCTTTCTCCTACCCTCCTCTCAGCAGTATCCGCTCTATAGGATCTGTTTTATATTCCTGTCCTTCATCTTTTTAGTGTATGATGATTGTGCAAAAGGGTTTCACATTGGTGTTTCCAGAAAGCACAAACAATATTTTAATCAAATTGACCTCTTCTTTACTCTTGCTTTCCTCATCCCTACTACCCCTATAATTCAGTGAGCAATTTGCCATCCTCATTCACACATGCAAGGAATTTGAGTGTTGTTCATCCTTTAACATTTTCTCCCTACCCCATTCCCCTCAAATGGTCCCACAATTACAAATATGTTCCTAATATGCATGTGCTCACAATGTCTGTATGTATACACAATGTATTTGCATGCACAGCACAGACATGTATATGATAGTGCATATATTTACATACATGTTTGACCTTTTGAATTCTAGGTCTTGCATTTGCCAAGTAGGCAACTCTCTCTTGTGCCAGGCCTCCTGTTCTTTTGCTTTTATTATTTTTTTGAATAGGGTCTCACTTTATACCCCACAGGCCTGGACCTGGACCTGGACCAAAAGTCATTCTGATCTCAGCCTCTTGAGTAGGTAGGATTACAGTCATGAGCTATGGTATCTAGTTTCTTAGGATCAAAGATTAAGCTATTCATTCAGGTAATTTGGCATTTGAATGTAGGAGTTCAGTGCTAAAACAAAAAAAGTGGTGAATTTTATAAATTTAGATATTTGCATTTTATCTTCTGGAAAATATTTTTAAATTTTTCCTGGAGATTTCTCTTTAGCTCATGTGTTATTTAGAACTGTTTAGTTTCCAAATAATTGGAACTTTCCAATTGCTTTTGTCTTCTGCTTTGATTTTGTTGTGATCTCAGAACATGTTTTGTTTGATTTTTATTATTTTAAATGTTATGGTTTTGTGATCGCTGAGAATATGTGTGTCTTTATGGATAAATAATTCATCTGTACTTAAAAAGAATTTGCATGCCATAGATATTGGGTTGAGTGCTTTATAAATACCAATTATATAAGTTAATTTTCTGCTTTTTGTTTTTTCAGCTCATAAGAGAAAAATGTTGGAATGTCCAATTAGAATTGGTAGTCCAGTCTCCTGCAGATATAACATATTTGGCTTTATAAATTAAAAAGATCTGTTGTGAATCTACATATAAGATTCCCATGTCTTCTGGAAGAATTGATTTCTTTATCATTAAGTTGCACTCATCTTTATTCCTGATAGTTTCCTTAATTCTGAAACTGGACTGAAATTAATATAGCCATTCCAGTTTTCTTTTGATTAGTGTTGGCATGCTATATCTTTATGTTTTTACTTTTAAACTGTCTTCATCTATAAAGTGAGTTAACATACGTATTATTCCACCTATACATTCCATTATTTTGGCCTGGCTATATCTATCTTATTTCTTTCTTTCTCTCTCATCTATCTATCTATCTATCATCACTCTGTCTTTCTATATTGATTTCTTTTTCCAACATTTTTTTCTTAATGGAATCAAATGTTTTTGTTCTTAACTTAAATGCATATAATTTTTGGATTGCAGCAGAACTTTATAAACAATTTCCTTGATTTTCTCAAAATCATTATGCTCATTTTCTAGAGCTACTTATATTTATTTGATATTGAATATCACAAGGCAAGACTTGATTATAAGACCAAACAAGTCCAAAAAAGATTTTTTCATTATCTCTTATGATTATTTCCTAAAATAACAAGGACTTGAACTGAGTGCGTGGATAGAGTTGTGATCAGTTCAACACTCAATTCACAGATACTCAGCTGTGTCTCAGTATATCAGATCTTATTTTACTTTTGACAAGTTGGAGCAAGTAACATTATTAGATTATTGGAATGATTGGTTTACCCATGAGATCCTTCTTTGTAGCTAAGCCAATCAGATTGATGCCCATAACTGATTTTGGGAAAGAGAAATTACTTTCTGTGTTGGGTCTAACCTTTGGGGTATATTCCATGGGTATTATTGCTTATTTGGGTATTTCTCAATATTCTCATATTAACTTTTGGCTCTTTTATATTTTAATTTTGAATTAAAATTCCTACATTGAGCCAGGCACCAGTGGTTCATGCCTGTAATTCTAGCTACTTAGGAGGCTGAGATCTGAGGGTCAAGGTTTCCAGCCAGTCTATATGTAGGAGAGTCCATGAGACTCATATCTCCACTTAACCAGCAAAAAGTTGAAGTGGAGGTATGGTTCAAGTGATAGAGTCTAGTCTTGAGCAAAAACACTCAGGGAGAGTGCCTTGGCCCAGAGTTCAAAAGTCAGGAACAGCACACACATAAAATCTTCCTGAACTCAATTTTACAATTCCTGTTTAGGTTGTTGTTATTTTTTTTAATTCAAGCAAGATCTAGTTCTTTGTTAATAAATACTTCATTTACAAGCAGGAGTTTACTTGTGTAAGGAATTATAATTTAGTGACATTAAAACAATATTTCAGATATGCCTTTTCTGGACAAAGCTAATAGCAGGGGCCTTAGAACATTAGTTAAAGGGCTGGGAAGGTGGCTCAGTGGTAGAGCGCTTGCCTTGCATGCATGAGACCCTGGGTTCGATTCCTCAGCACCACATAAGCAAAAAGAAAAAAGCCGGAAGTGGCCCTGTGGCTCAAGTGGTAGAGCGCTAGCCTTGAGCTGAAGAGCTGAGGGACAGTGACCAGGCCCAGAGTTCAGGCCTCACGACCGGACCCCCAAGAAAAAGGAAAAAAAGAACATTAGTTAAAAATACCCAAATTAATATATTAAGTGAAGTAAGCCAGGCCCAAAGAAACATAAGTCCCATGGTTTCCCTTATTTGCAATTACTAATATATGTCTGAGACAAGCAGAAAAGGTCAGATAAGTTGATGTTAGGAGAAATGAACCCCAAGATAAGGACTCAAATGGTTTTTCTTTCATGTGATTGTTTCTAGCATATTTATAAGATGATTTCTTTGTTGCTTTGTATGTCCTTCCCCCATGGTATAACCTCTGCTTTCATTGTATTTGATGTTGGTATAATTTGTGGAGGGGAAGGGCCAAAATAAATAGTATAAATAGGAATACAAGTGGATCCATTGCAACAATGAGATAGACAAGTTGTTATGTCGAAAAATGAACTTTACAACTTTGGCAGGGGGTAGGGAGGGTGGGAGATGGGAAGGGAAGGGGAAGGGAAAACAAAGAGGAGGCAACAAGGCTTGATAAGAAATGTACTCATCTTGCCCATGTAATTGTAACCCCTCTGTATGGTATTTTCACAATAAAAAAAATAAAAATATCCAAATTAAGAAAAAATGAAGACTGGAATTGTGCCATCTCAAAGATTTAAATCTATTTCAAGGTTCTAAATAAGAATTTTCTTTAACTATTTATATCCTTTTCACTCTAATCATTCAGAATGCCAGAAAATTCAAAAGGTCTTTAGAGAACAATCCCCAAATATTTGCTGCATTTTTCTTTTTCTTTGTTTGAATTGATTTTTTTTTATTTCAGAGTAGTTCTTAATTTATCTAACAAGATATGTCAGCCTGTGCTGTTTTAGGGTCTCCTGGCTGTGTGGCTATCAGGGCAGTGTTCATGTCTTTCCATTATTGTAGAAACTATTTTTTTAAGTGCTGTTAGTAGGATTCTGGGAATTCACAGTAGGTTAACAGCAGAGCTCTCTCTCTCCATTTAGAATTCCTTTCTCCTAATGAAAGGAGTCTGAACCCTTGAACTCTGTCAGGGACTTAGGCATGTTCCCCATGCCTGATTTTCATCTACAGAAAATGGAGGTCAGATACATGTCAAGAATAAAAGAAGGGTCAGATTAGAGTATCAAAGGCTTAGCACACATCCGGAGATGACATAAATGTGTTGACCATAATGTCTGGAACCTGCTAAACACTCGATGAGTAAGTGAATGAGAAAATGAATGAATGAGTAAATCAGGAGTGAAAATGACACCAAATATTCAGAGAAGCAATCAATTACATGTATGGTAAAACATCTCACTTGTAATGTGTTCTCAGAGGGTGAATAGTGATTCCTATAAAAGTGTGTTCTTCTCTCACCTACTCCTTTTCCATGAGAGCAGGACAATGAAATTGGGGGATACAGTGGTCATAGAGGAACAACTTGAAGTAATTTAGGATTCTGATGATTCTAATGATTCCATGCCTTCTGTTACGACAACTTTAACTGAAGGCTACACCTATGCACCTCACAGCTACTCTGTATACTCATTTAAACATTTGAAAAACATGTAAAAAAATTACAGGGAAAAAATTAAGGTGTCCAGGCTATCTTTATGATTGCAATTGCACAAGGTTCACAAACTGAGTTATGCAAGATGTGACCTTGTCATTGTTTTGTCTAACTGAACTTATCTTCTGGCTCTGAGCATAGATTCTATTACACTGGCAGAGGAGAAAAACTCCGGGTCTTTGTTAGGATCTCCCTTCTTCAGGGGTTGGGGCTTTGCCCAGTTTACTTAGATTTGGAGGGAAAGCCTGCCATTCATACCTACAAGGTACCAAGATGTCCCTCATTCTCTACGGCCTCATTAGCCCCATATACAATGCAGGGCATGAAAAGTATTTGATGAGATTGGCTAGGCTCCGGTCTTGCTAGTGTGCATCCTACTTCCTCCTCTTTGGGTTTTGACACCATCCTGGGGTACCCTTACAATGTGCCTTGCTGTCATGCCAGGCTCTACTGAATGACCCTTCATTCCTTCTGCCACTTTCCCCCCTCCAAAGACCTTTTGTATAACAGAGAAAAGGTCTTCTGCTCTTCCTATTCTTGCTGATATACCTAATCTGCAATTTTTAGTGAAATCAATGCAAGAAAGACTTTCAGGGACTTTTATAGTTTGGTTCTGCAATGAGTCTGCCTAACTGGCTGACTCTGCTTGAAAAAGGCAAAAAGTAAAACCAAAAATATTAAAAAAAAATTCCATATAAGAAAAAAAATAAGTCTAGGAATTAATATCTTAGAATAGTGATACAATCAGACTGAGAGTATAGGTATGAATGGAGCTAGGTTGCCAAGTCTGTTCTTTGTCTAAATATTGTAGACCTATTTCCTCATTTCATGCTCACAAGATTTTGAATGAACACACTTAATCTCTTGGTAAATTGAGAAACTGATGGTTAGAGAGATTAAATGACTCTTCAATATTAAATTTGAAGTCACATCCTTTAACATTCTAAATTTCATAACTTTCTTTTATTTACTTTGTTCTGTTTTACAATTCCACAAAAATAATGGCCAGCTAAAGCTAATTAGAAAATTAAATTTGGAAAGATAATTATTTAAAATTTGAGCAGTAAGTCTCTGTGGGTATTTGCCTGAGAACCAGGGACCATGCATTAGTGTAAGGTAGGAAACTGACTCCTTGCAGAACACATGAAACAAAATTGCTTGAACAAAGGTCACTTAACCAAGAAACTATGAACTGTAATGCGTTACAGTGGAACAATATTCAGCAACGAAATGAAATGAATGGAAACACTTCACAATGTGCCTGAATCTCACATTCTCCCTGATAAAGAAAGAAAACAAAATTTAAAAGCCTGTATAATGTGTGATTCCATTTACATGAACTTCTGGATAATACAAAAACATAGGGAGTATTGTACACTTTAATCAAGTGGTTATAGGGCTGTGTATTTGTCAAAAAGTGCAATACTTGGGCTGGGAAAGTGGCTCAGTGGTAGAGTGCTTGCCTTGCATGAGGCCCTGGGTTCGATTCCTCAGCACCACATAAAAAACCATAAGTGGTACTGTGGCTCAAGTGGTAGAGCACTAGCCTTGAGCTGAAGAGCTGAGGGACAGCACCCAAGCCCAGAGTTTAGCCCCCATGACCACAAAAATAAAAATAAAAAAATAAAAAAATTGCAATACCAGCATGATGTTTTAATGAAATTAGTTGAGTACCTAATATATTGGGGTTACAAACTGAGTCATGAAGTTGAGGCAGGAAGACTGCAAATTTGTGGCCAACCTGGGCTACATAGTGAGATGCCATATCAAAGAACCAAAATAATTAACAAATTAATAATATTGCAAATACTAAAAATTTCAGTCCTCTTCTAACTTGGGGAATAGTATTTTATGTAATTAATTAGATGTTAATTTTTTTAAATAGAAGATGAAAACATAAGTTAAGCATTAGCTACTCAACTAATTTCATTAAAACATCATAACTTAAATTTTTGGGGTATAGCTTGAAAACAGGATGGATATTATTTCTTAATATCCAGCTTCCTTTTAATATTGCATATAAAAATACACATGCAATCTTGTGTGTATACATATATGTATAATATGTGTTTGTATATATGTATGTATGCATACACACACATCACAGAAGCCTTGGGGTAGAACAAATGCCATATTTACTCAATTAAATAACTTCAATATTCTGATATTAAAACACTGCTAACAATTAAGAGTATATTGCCATTCACCTGGAGAAATTTTGATGTCATTGTTATTATGTATGAATATGTACTATTAGCCTTTGAGCAATTCATATTGACCTTTAATGAAACTTAGTTTTGTTGAATGTTGCCCAAAATGACTGCAGTTGGCTTCACGTTAATGTGATTGACTGACACCTTCCAGGCAATTTAATTTAAGCAAGTGGAAAGAAACAAAACCATTCCTAAAGAAACAAAACCATTCAAAGACAAGCGGGTTCGGGGGCCATCAATTGATCTGCTTGAAAGATCATCACAAAAGGGTTAAGAGTTACCTTTGTCAAAACAATATTGGATCCTTGGTGAGGAAAAGACTCCAGGGTTGCATGTTCACACTGGGGAGCTGAGGGTTTGCTTTGGAAAGGAGAAAGGCTCAAATGCCATGTGGAGGAGGAAGAGAGCATCTAGAAAGGAGTGGCTTTTCAGCAGTTTTTTTGTTTTTTTGTAGGGGTCAAGGTGGAAGAGGAGAAATGGAAAAGATGGAAAAGAGGATTGAAATAGATTTTCCTATACAATATAAATAAAATTCTTTTTTGACATTTTTAAAAACAGATGTCACTGAAGATTCGAATTGCTTTTTGATTATCTCTGGGCTTTAAGATTGGGTTTTTCCACAGAAAGTGACACCTTGCCAAGACAGGCCAAGAAGAGGCTCAACTTTTATGAGTAACCTATCCGTCACAAGCTAGTGGATGGCTTTCAACAAAAGCTATGTAACTTCCTGTGATATGGAAGTTAATGAAGGAAAAATATGAAACTATTAGTTTAACAAAATAGAAAATGTGGTGGGGGCAAACCCCCTCTGCTATATTTCAATATCCTTCTGAATTATACTGTCAATCTTCAAGGCCTAAGGAACTGAGATGATGAGCCCTGGTTATGGAAAACAGCTTGTCACCCTGATGCCAGATACGTCTGTCAGCAGCCGAAAATGAATCCAAAGATGCTTTAGAAAATGTGTCTAAACAAATCTCCATCTCAGACTTTACTCCTTACACTGTAGGAGAAACTGTGCCTATAATTACATAAATACATGAATGTTCTCATCAGTGTATGTCTGCAAAATTAATTTGTAAGCTTTTTTTTCTCCTGAAAAGCTAGTCTTAAATCTATAGCAAATCGTATAATACATTGTAAAATTTGAATTGAGTTTGAAATATTCCAAAAATAACCTTCCAGTTACCATATTTTTTCACTTGAGACCCTTAGAGATATTTGTCATATATTGTTTTGGTCTCATATTTATTTTTTAGTCTTATTCCATGGCCTCCAAACATCCTAAACTCTCTTGATTTTGTACCTAATTCTTTTTAAAATTTCAAATCCTAATTTTGCTCTAACTTTTGACTTAGACTCTCTATGAGAAATTATATCCTATGATTTAACACACAGACACACACACACACACACACACACACACACAATTAAGCTTACAAAATCAGGACAAATGATTGAAAAAGAATTTGAACTTGTGTGTGGGGGGAGGATAGGTAGGAAGATAGGTAGATAGGTAGGTGCTGGTGAAAGGAGCTGATAGTGGGGGGAAAGAGACAAAACAACAAAAACAAAAACAAAACAAAAAAAACTGCTGGACAGTGTGTCTGCTTTACAGAGTACGGCTCTGGCACTTGCCTTCAAATGCAATTCCCGGAATGAGACAAGAGAGGAGGGAATGGAAAAACATTGAAATAATAGCTTTTTCTGTGTCTCTGCCTATAGGGCGTGCAGGCCTTGCTGTTCATGTCTTGGATTCAACTTCCTTTCCTGTCCATGTGAAGAATCTACAAGTGATAACATTCAGAGTACTACCAACTACAGGATATTCTGTGAAGTCTGTCACCTGCCCTAGTGGCCACTGACATTTAGTTATTAGACCAGTGGTGACAAAAGGTATGAGCCAAGTTCAGTGACTCATTTTTATGAAAGATTGTCTGTAAGCAATCTGTATGTTTGGTTTTAGGTACCTTTGACTTGCTGGTCAGCCTCATTTGTATTTGAAAGGAATAGTAAAGATTAAATTAGTCCTATAATTTAAGCAATTTATTAGTATTTCTGAATTCTAAATCATGAGTTGGTCTTTGTTGCCTGATTATTAAGAGTGCAGCAATATATAATTACTTGTAGCTATTTATCTTCTATTTAGGAACAATCAAGACTAAAGCAAGAACTCCAAAGCTAGGAAAATTGGACTTCTTAGGTAAAGGCAAGGGTTATGTATTCAGTTTGATGTCTGGGATGCACCTGAAGAAATCAGAGACTGATTGTGGTCTTAAATGGGAGAAATCTAGCATTTGTACATCAATCGTTCAGCAACTAGCTATTCCAGGCACTATCCAGGGGGTTGGTTTATGACTGGCTCAGAGAAATCAAGTCTTGGGTCAAAGACAGTCTACATGTTGGTGTGGGGATTTGGCATGTCTTTTCAACAACGTGCTTCAGATTTTTCACAATGAACTTCTCACTTCTCCAAGAATTTTATTCATTACTTTTTGCCAGTTCCTTATTCTTCTTCTTTATAAATGAATGGCTAAGTGACATGCATCACAGATACATAATACTTTTAAACCTCATGAACCTTAGTTCTGATAAATATAAGCAATCGTATTGAACAGAGAGAGTCATAATAGCAAGCTCAAGTTGTTATAGCAACAATGAGAACACTTCAATATTCAGGCACCATCATTTTTCAAGAGCAAATGATACAATTAATGCTTGATACTGTATTGTTTACAGACTTTCTTGTGGCTCATAGCTCTTCACATGTCACTACTAAACAGATGGAAAGGTAATTCCAGGGGATTGAAACAATAATTCAAATATTGGTATATGGAGCTGCTTTAAAAAATCTTGACAGGCTTTTACCCATGATAGATTTACATCTGTGCGTATTGCAGCAAAACTTGGAAATTTGCATTTAAAAAATGACACTTGTTTCATTCCTTTAGAGGAGAGCTGTAACACATTCACAGAAAAAACCACATATATACCTAAAGAAAATTACACACACACATACACACACACACACACACACACACACACTTAAAGAAAAGCATAGAGGGCTGGGAAGGTAGCTCAGTGGTAAAGTGCTTGCCTTGCATGCATGAGGCCCTGGGTTCTATTCCTCAGCACCACATAAGCAGAAAAAGCCAGAAGTGGCGCTGTGGCTCAACTGGTAGAGTGCTAGCCTTGAGCTGAAGAGCTGAGGGACAGCGCCCAGGCCCAGAGTTCAGGCCCCACGACTGGCAATAAAAATAAATAAATAAATAAAAGCATAGAACAATAGAAGAACATATAGAGTGAGTTGAGCTACTAAGCCCTACATGCTGAATTTGAGTCCTGGTTCTTACAGATTACAGCTAGATGACCTTGATAGGCTACTTGTCATATCTTTACCTGTTTCTTCATCTGAAAATGGAGATGTTAGAATACCTACTTTGTGAAACTAGTATGAAAATTAAAGACATTAATATATGTTAAACAACTATTTTTTTATTGTGAAAATACTGTACAGAGGGGTTACAATTACATGGGCAAGATAATGAGTACATTTCTTATCAAGCATTGGAGCCTCCTCCTTTGTTTAAACAACGATTTTTTACCAGAGTGTGTGTGTCACATAAATGTGTTGTCTTCTTGTATTGTTGAGAGACCATCAGATTCAAGTATTTGCACTGGAACAAAATATTGTATTAGCAATTTGAGAATGTCAATTTCCCATTTTCTTTAAACTCTTGTTGGAACAAAGAAACTAAATGTGCAGAAATATCTATTTTATTTATAATTTTTTCCTCCAGAGCCTGTCTCAAAGATATTTGCATTGCTTTCAGTGTCCCATATTTCTTTATTGGAGAAGAGCAATAGAGACAAAATGATGGGAAGCACATTGAATTGTGATGGGAGTAAGACCTTCACAAACATGCAGATGTGGTTCAGATTAAAGCTCTGTCATAGACAATGACTTAACCACTTTCACCACCTGCAAAGAGAGGTAGTAACGCTTATCTTTATGGCTGTGAGATTGAATTGGTTGCTTGCACTTAGTGTAGCTTGAAAATCAACACACTTAGATTCTGTTTGGGTGAATATCTTTAACTACTCTTTGAGCAAAAGTCACAATTTCTAACTCAAGAAGGATTCACATTCCACATCAACAAATTTCACCTATGTCCATAAACACACAGCCAATTCAAGAGCAGAGCTTAAACATTTAACCTATAAGTTTGGCTAGACCAAAAAGTTATCTATAAAGACATAATGAAATCAGCTTGAAAATCAGGAGAAATTTGAAAATGAGATTTACAGAAGGAATTAGCAGAAGCTAATTGCTAAGGTCGGAGTGGCCATGCCCACAAAAAATGTGGAAAGGATGAAGAAGGAGAATCTGAGGGCACAAATTGTGAGACAGCGCAATGGAGAAAATACTAAATCCACTCACTAAAATCCCTGCTCCCACTGTGATGGTGTTAGAAGTGAGGCCTTTCAAATGTCAGTAGATTCTAAGGGTAGAAATCTCATTAATGAGATTAATGACTTATAAAATAGACCCAAGAGAAGGCCTTCTCTTTCTTTTATGCAAATACAGTCTATAGTCTATATCTCAGAAAAACCCTTTACCCAAACTTGACCATCCTTGTACCCTAACCTTGGATTTACAGCTTCTAGTACTGTGAGAAATAAATTTCTACTGTACAAAGTTGTACGAGCCTATGATAATTAAAAATTAACAATCTCATCAACAGAGGGAGATAATTAGGAAAAGAGAGGATAAGCAATTTGATTGGTAGCTCTAAGATCAGGAAAAACAGACTGGAGAGCCAACCCCTCTTCATCACACCTAGGGTCTAGTGAGGAGCTGCCAGAGCTATCATGGACATGAACTCCCTAACTTGTTCATTTCCTCCAGACTGACCCTTCTGTAGTTCCTGGCCTTTCCATGATGATAGATGGGTTATATTTATGAGTTACTATAAGAGGCCTCTCCCAATGGTAGGGGTTCTTATTTTGCTCAATTCTATTTCCAGTCTTCATATAAACTTCTATTTTACTTGCATTCCTTGAGTAAGTCTCAATTCTCTCTCTTCCAAAATCAATATTGTAACAAGAAAAGGAACGCCCAATACAGGGAAAGATGGCCTCTGAGTGTGGAGTCCCACATTAGCTATGGAATTGGTTTAGCTATTCAGCACTCTGGCTTGGCCATAGTGAGTAGACATCAGTGACACTTATAGTCACAGACTACCTGTCTTTAGAACCTTTGGTTATATACTCTTTCTCAAGGGGATGTGTATAGAGAGGTTAGGAGTATGGCTCTGTAGTGAAATTACTTAGCCTCATTTTTTCCTGTACTACTGGTATCTTAAGCAACATTCTTAACTTCTCTATAGTCTGACACTTATAATACTAGTCACTCGGGAGGCTAAGATCTTCAGATCAAAGTTCCAAAAGAAAAATCCAAAAGATACTTATCTCCAATTAACCAGCGAAAAGCCAGAACTGCAAGTGTAGTTCAGGTGGTAGAATTTGCCACCTTAAGTAAAAGACAAACAACACACACAGACACAGACACAGACACACACACAGACTCACACACACACACACACACACACACACACACACACACACACACACACACAGAACAAAAAACAAGAGCACAAAGCCCTAAGTTCAAGCCCCAGTACCAGCACAAAGAAAAGCAAAACAAAACCAAATCCCTTTATACTTCAATTTCCTCATTAATAGTTTTCTAATGTATACCTCAATTATTGCTAAACATTGTATCAGTCTTTTACCAAAGCACTAATGTGTTGCATTTGTTTATTTACCTATATTTCTCTTACTCTCATTTAAGAGCAAATGAAAATAACTTTCTTTTTCCATTAGTTAACATAGACTAGGCACTATATATTCTTTTCTAAAATAGCCTTTTTGTAAAATTTTTATTCTGCTAACTTTACTCTCTGAACTTAAAATTGGATTTTTAAATATCCTTTTAATCTTGTTCTACATATGAGCATAATAAACCCATAGTACATATTATGTTTGCTTTAGTTATTTATTCAATTAATTGTTCTATGCTATTCAATTAGTTTGAGATCAACAATTTTGAAGCCCACTATTTCTGCTGCATTAGTTCACCCTTTGCCCTTTGTCTCACCATTTTGTTACTTCCCATCTCTTCTCCAAGTCAGATTAACATATATACAAAATACAGGGTGCCAAAATCAAAACAGTGACAACAGAGGATAAACCAAAGGGGAAAAAAATAAATAAATTCCCACAGTACATTAAAAACAAAGCAAACAACAACAACAAAGACAAGACACTATGTTGGAAATGAACTTTATAGCTTGGGGGGATGGAAGTTGGGGAAGGGAGGGAAAGTGAGAGAAAATGAGGGAGAGGGTAACACTGTTCAAGAACAAATGTACTCAATAATTACGTAACTGCAACCCCTCTGTACATCATCTTTACAATTAAGTAGAATTATTATTGTTGTTGTTGTTGTTGTTGTTAGTCACAGGGCCTGAACTTTGGACCTGGGCGCTGTCCCTCAGCTCTGCAGCTCAAGGCTGTACCACTTGAGCCATAGCACCACTTCCGGCTTTTTCAGCTTACTTGGTGCTGAGGAATTGAACCCAGGGCCTCATACATGCAAGGCAAGCACCCTACCACTTAGCCACCTTTCCCAGCCCCAAATTAAAAAAAAATTGGGGGCGGGGGGGGGGGTGGTCCGGTCGTGGGGCCTGAACTCTGGGCCTGGGCGCTGTTCCTCAGCTCTAGCTCAAGGCTAGTACTCTACTACTTGAGCCACAGCGCCACTTCTGGCTTTTTTCTTTTTGCTTATGTGGTGCTGAGGAATCGAACCCAGGGCCTCATGCATGCAAGGCAAGCACTCTACCACTGAGCCACCTTCTCAGCTCCCAAATTAAAATTTTTTAAAGCCCAATATTTCTTACAAATGTATTCCTCTATTTTACTCTTTTTTCCCCTCTGTATTTTTACTCTAATTATTGTACTTAAAGTTCTTGAGTGTTTCTGCCTTCATCTATCTGCTTAGCAAGGTCATTTTGAATTCCAACCTCATCTGTTAAGGATTTCATGTCTCTCCAGTGACCTCCTCATTTAAACCAATGAGTTTCCCATTTCTTCAGCCAGGTCATTGAAGAAGCTAAAATATGGCTTTCACATGCTTTAGAAATAGAAGTTGTTATCTTCCAAAGCTATAAGACCAAGATTAGATATGTAAAAAGCCAACTTTAATGAGAGTTAATATTGTCTTGTGGAGGACATATCTCCGTAGGAAAAACTTTTGATTTGGTAATGAATGATTCTATAGGTCAATAATTGTCCAAAAGTCTATAACCTAGTATTTCAGTGAATTAAACTAAGACTTAGCCACATGTAATATTTGTTATTGTTGTTTTAAAATCTATCAAAGCCTATCCCACATTTAAGTTTATTCATAGATAAAATGGATATCCTACATGTCTAAATCAAAGTTCAACAAACCAGCAATTAAGAATATGTCTAAATTGAAACCCATTTGAACTTAAGGAGAATAATAATAATAAAAAAGAATATGTCAAGTTATAGTAAAAATTGGTAGAATAATTCTTAATGGGTGGGTCATAGCAAAATATTTAGAATTTTAATTAATAACTAGTAGCTTTAATTGGGTAGAACTCTAATGGGAATATTGTGCTGAAGAAAAAAAAGAACCAAGAAATTAAAATGTTTTATTCTTTCATTTGATGAAAGTATTAGATTCTACACAATATGTTTAGAGGTGAAAAGACTCATTTTCAATTTTTTTAAGTATCTTGGAGTAAAATACAACCTTATTAGGAAGCCAAGAAGCTTCTTCAGTAAAATGGACTTCCAAAATACATTGTCATGTTTGGAGCTATGTTTATCCTCTTGATGTTTACCCTGGGCAGCTCATGCTGCTTTACAGGTCACAGAAAGTGACCCATGCCTTTACCACTGACATCCAAAGAGTTCCATTAAGTCCTCAGCAAAGGATCATTCATGGCTCTTCCAGCCAACCAGACCTACAGCAATGTGTTTTATGATCACCTCCTGGAATATTAGGAAGAACCATGACAAAAGCCAAGTTTAGTCATAGATAATTCAAGATGGATTTTAGTAAATTAATTGGTTTCTTTGAAATGATGACTTGTAGACATATGAAGTCTTTTATAAAGCAAAGATTGAAAAGATCTCATGGGGTTTCATGTTTTGTTTTGCTCTTGCTGGGACTTTCCCTGTCGTAAATTCCATTTTTTCTCGTATTGACTCCCTCTTTTGTTGAGCTTGAAGGCATTTCTGGAATTACTCAGAAAAGGGACTTTGACAATCTCCATGCCTTGTTCTTCAGTCATAGAGCTGATTTATGGCTGAAGAAGGTTCTCAAAACAGTATATGAAATTGGTGAAATGTTATCCATTATTAAAGTGGGTTCACGAGGTCCTCCTGCTGATCAGAACAGGTCATCCTAAATACAATCAGCCTCGATGCATCACCTTATTGCTATTTTGTGTTTTATTGCAGGAAAGTAAAAGTCACTCTTAAAGAGATTACTGAAAGCTAGAGTTTAAAGAGTATGCTGACAGCGATAAAGCCAATTCTAAGTCTGCTATTGCTTAGATTGACAGCATAAAACTAGTTTCAGAAAAGGCTGCTCCTATTAATGGAAAGTCCCAAATTCAATATGTTTCCAAACAATGTCTATTTACTTATTTTGATACTGTGACTTGAATTTAAGGCCTCATGCTCACTAGGTAATCCATGTTCTGGAAGGACACAGGTTGTCCTGTTGAGGTCAGACAAGGGCCAAGGCAGGAACAGTAGAATTACTGAAAGGCATTTATGGTAATGAGGATGAGAGATGATGAGGTGTGGGACAAGGGTGATAATAGTCATCGTGGTAAGAGGAAGGAATCTGCTCTGTAAATATTTAAGCTTATTTTTATTTATAACTTTAGCCTTATAAAAAAGTTTCAATAACAAATATTCCTATACACATATATCTCTCCCCATTACACACACACACACACACACACACACACACACACACACACAATGATCCCACACACATAACAGTAGAACACTAGAACAATTACCCAAATCAGGATTTTAACACTAATACTATAATACAATCTAACCTTGCCCTCATTCTGATTTTACTGTTTCTCTCAATTATATCAGTTAAAGCAAAAGAAAGCCTTGAAACCCATTTTGCCTTCAACTGTAATGTCTTTCAGTTTTTTAAACTGAGGAACAGATCTTCAGTCTTTCTTTTATCTTAATAACATCAACAATCTTTAAGTGAAACATCCAGTTTTCTGTTTGAGTTTTAGAATGCCCCTCAATTTGAGTTTGCCTGTGTTTTCTTGTGACTAAGTGCAGATTTTGCATTTTTGGCAGGAATAACACAGAAGTAATTCTGTTGGGTGTCACAGAGTATTACATAGCAATAAGTATATGTCAATTTTTACCATTTTGCTTTGGTTATTTGGTTAAGATAATATCTGCCATGTTTCTCCACTGTAAAGTTACTATTTTCCCCTTTCTAAGGATCCTTTGGAAAATACTTCGAACGTATGCAATAAATATTCTGCTACTCATCAAACCTTCATTGATATCAATCATTACTTTTAGCATGTCATTATTATTTTATTGTAATATTACTTTGGTAATTATTACAATGCCAAATAATGACTTCTCTAAAGCTACCATTTCTTGTAAATATATGAACTGTCTTTTTTTACTGAAAATGTTTGTTTGCGTTTCCCCTTCTTTATCATTTAATTAATAACATGTTTTTTTCCTTAATTCAGTGCTTACATAATTGATATCACTATAATAAATATCTAAACTTTAGATATTCAAGCAATCTCAGATTTAGTCTGTGGCTCCCATGTCCTTTGGGGCATGTCCTTATGCTAATTTGAGTGCTTTCTCAATCCAGACATGATAAAATAATCCAGGCTCATGTTGTGCTTTCCAAACCTAGCTCAAAAATTAGCCACAGCTTCAAGAATTACAAATTCCTCTTAATAAAAGTTGGTAGGTAATTGCTAGATACAGACATTGTTTTAGAAATCTGTGAATGTTTTGGAAGCATTAGTTAAACCATAATACTAAGGATGAGTCCAAGGTTTCTGGCTTGAGTTAATGGAAGAATGGAGATACTGTAAATTGAGATAGAGAAATCTAAAGTTTTGTAAATTTTGAGGAAAGACCTGTGTTTTTTGTTTTTTTTTTTTTTTGCCACACTGAAAGCTGAAATGCCTCTTAAGCATTCTATTAGATAGTAATGTATTGGTCTATAGTTCTGCAGAAAATTCTGGCCTAGAGGTAAAACTGAGACATTATCAGGGCACAGGAGGTATAAAAATCCACAAGAAGGGATAAATACATCCAGGGAATTAATGTAGATAGCAAAGAATAAATAACCAAGGGCTTGCATCCTCGTGCATGCCAACGTAAGAGGAAAGAACAGGAATAAGCAACCAAGGGTTCTGAGAAATGATTACTAAGGGACAAGGAAAAACAGATGTATCTGGTGTTTTAGAAACACAACAAGGGGCAAAAAGCTATCAAGGAAGAGACAGTATCAACCATGTCAAATCTTCCTGCTAAATCAAGTGGCATGAGGATTGAGAATTGACAATTAAGTGAACCAATTATTGGGACTGGAATGGGTTTAGGAGCTAGCAGGCCATGTGGAATTAAATAGAACAGGCATAAATAAATTAAGGATCTTGTTGCAAAGAGGGGCCAAACACTATAGCAACTATTAGGAAATTGGACTCACAAGAAGGTTCTTGCGTTTGTTTTTATAGGATAGAGAAAAATAACAGCAACACTTAGACACTTAGACACTTGGTCTTTTTCCTTTCTAGTGACCACCCACATTCCTTGGCTCCTGACTGCCTCCCACCATTGTCAGAAACAGCAGCAGTAGATAGTGATCCTTTCATACCTCTGACATCTCATCCTCTTGTCTCACATTGTTCCCAGGAAATGTTCTATGATTTTAAGAATCTTTTTGTGATTAGATTGAGTCCTTCCAGATAATCTCAGAACCTCAAGGTCCTTAATCAAATATACCAAGCGTTTATCACACGTGTCAATAAAAATCTGGGCATTAGGATTTAGACATCTTTTGAGGCTCATTTGTCCTATACCAATCACAGTATCTCAGAAGTACCACCATGCTTGAAACAAATGGTTTCAATGGCATTTTTATTTCTTCTTTTAACTTATCCATTTTAATCTGAACTTATTTCGATTGGTGTAAGTCTGTAAGTATTTTAGGTGAGTGGGGCTGCATTCTGTCAGCACCTCTATGTGGTCCTCCTGATGATGATTAACTGCACTCAAACAACTATCCTGCAAGAGAAGATGGCTCGACCTTCTAGAATTACCTTTCACCCTTACACACAAGGGGTTTCCCAAAGTGGAATTCTGTAAGAGATGGAATGACAGGAAGAAGGAAGTAGGAGAGAGAGAGCTTCATGGAATGTTTGCTGCAGTGACTAGATTTCTTCTTGGTCCTTATTCCCCTGGGCAGCTTGCTTCATGATTCTGCCTCAGAAGCAAGGTCTGGCTTCTGGATGCTGATCAAACTACCCCTTCTCTCAATTTGCAGCTTCTTGCTCTGAGTGTTGATCTCTGGGTTGCCTCCATTCCCTGTGTGACTCTTGGCTTTCCCATCACTGTGGTATAATTCACTGCAGGAAACTTCCCTTGTGTGAAATAGCTGCACTAGTTTTGTTTTCCTCCCTGAACTTTCGCTGAAGGAGTGGGAAATAAGGCTATGCTAATTTCAATTTTGCATTCACAGAATATTTCTTGCTTGTCAATCTGAAAGGGATTCTTGTACTCCAAAAACAAAAGAGAAACTTTGACAGAAAATCCTTTCAGCTTGTTTAGAGGTATATAAAAAACGAACACTCTCACAACATTTGTGACATGAGCTATGAGGCTTGTTGTTTACTTATGAGACTGATGTCACAGGGTGAGCTGTAAGCTACATGAGAAAGGAATTTCAGGAAGCCACTTTGTGAGCTGATGGAGATTAGGTTTCTGAATGATGAGCCTACAGTGTTGGTATAGCAGAAGACAGGAATGTATTCTACTGCTGGTGCCAATCAAGGACACTCAATCATGGCTTGGGGGCACAAAGGGCAGGATAAAGAGAATTCCACATGTCTAGGAAGTGACTTCCTCTATTTCAAGGAGAGTGAAACTGGAGCAAGGTCACAATTGGAAGTGGTGGGTGGCTGGCTGCCACATTACTTCTCTAGCACAAGCACCACGCAAAGGGGAAGAAGGAAGCTTGCTTTCTACTGAATAGCTGGGCTATTAACAAGAAGGAAAAGATTAAAAATAATTTGCATATGTGATTATTAGGACGGAAAAGGATGACTCTAACACTGCAGATCTTGACACAACTTTGTGGCTTTTTGTGGCTGAGATAATGTACACAAAGCAGAGCCCTGCCATCTGACTAATTAACTCGGCAGCAGGGAGGGAATGGATGAAAGGGTAATTAATAGGTCAAAGACCCAATGCTGGGTTATGATTATTTGAATAATATTATGATAATTTGAATAACGTACAAGAGTTTGTGAAAATTGGTTGCTGGCTAGGACTCCAGCTGACAAAACATTTGAATCGTGCTCATTTTATACCTCCTGGGTAGCTCTCCTTCCTTCCTGAAAGTACTGAGCATATGTTTGAATATTGGGGGTGGGAAATGACTGTTTTGTTTTTTAAAAAAAATACAGTCTTAAATGTTCATGGCAGAATTCTTTTCCTTCAGTCCACACAAAAGCAACCTTAACTGAAAAGCACAATTGAGGCTGAGACTCTAGATACAGCAGCCCTGGAATTTTCAGGAACTCTTCAGTGAAATGGAAAACCCAATGTCCATTTCAAATGAACAAAATTAATTAGAGTAGGTATATTGTTGACAGATTTTCACAGGTATTCAGGAAGGTAAAAACCAAAGAATAATGACCATTTTAAACAAGTAGGTTTTAAGCTAAGACATTTATTGAGAAATTTTGAGTGCACTGAGTGTATCCTACACAAAGTCCTGGTTTTCAAAATCTTACAGGTTAACTGATGTAATGTTTATAATATTTCTTACTTGACAATGCATAGGACTATATTAGATAATATTTCCCAGGTTTTTCCCCCATTTTGTTCCTTTTCCTGAGAAAATGTACTTCAACATCTAAATTCAAACAGCAGTCTAGAATATGACCAGAGGATATTTAGGGTCCTTCTTGTTACTAATAAGAAGGCTAATCTCTTCTTTGTACTGCATGAGTTATGACCAGACTGATGTCTGTGGGGTTTTACTACTTATATGAAGAACATTTTTGTAATTTAAGAATAAGTATAGGGGCTGGGGAGGTGGCTCAGTGGTAGATTGCTTGCCTTGCATGCATGAGGCCCTGGGTTCGATTCCCCAGCACCACATAAACAAAAAGAAAAAGCCGGAAGTGGCGCTGTGGCTCAAGTGGTAGAGCGCTAGCCTTGAGCTAAAAGAGCTGAGGGACAGCGTCCAGGCCCAGAGTTCAGGCCCCACGACCGGACCCCCCCCCCCCAAAAAAAAGAATAAGTATAAAAATTTGAGAATGCCATCTTTATTTCGAAGTGATAAGAATTCATTTTCCAGTTTCAGTATTTTCTCCTTCATTTCACTTCCCTAAGCAAACAGTAGCAGTTTGATTGCAAAGCTGTCCACAAGAATCAACTGAGTGTACCACCCAGTTTCTGTAAATAGGACAACATACATATTAGGATGTATAAGATTGCTATAAAGTTAAATTATTTGCTGTAGAGATTATAATACTTCATTAATTACTAATTAAATTCTAATTAGAATGTAACTCATGAACTATAAATATATAGAGTTCTGTGGTACTGTCATATCTGAACTCTGACTGTACACCCATTTTATCTCCCATGGATTCTCAACTGGGAGATTGTACTCCCCAGAAGAATTGGCAATATCTAGACACATTTGATTTCCACAGCCTGGAAAACATACTGGCCTCTAGAGAGTAGAAAGTAGGAGCTGGGAGGTGGCTCAGTGGTAGAGCGCTTGCCTTGCATGCCTGAGGCCTTGGGTTCGATTCCTCAGCACCACATAAGCAAAAAGAAAAAAGCCAGAAGTGGCACTGTGGCTCAAGTGGTAGAGTGCTAGCCTTGAGCTGAAGAGCTGAGGGACAGTGCCCAGGCTCAGAGTTCAGGCCTCACGACCATACCCCCCAAAAAAAACAAAACAAACAAACAAAAAACGAAAGTAGGAGCTAGGTGCCTGTAGTTCACGCCTGTAATCCTAGCTACTCAGGAGGCTGATATCTGAGGATCACAGTTCAAAGCCAGTCAGATCAGAAAAGTCCCCATAAGACTCTGATCTCCAATTAACCACTCAAAAACCAGAAGTAAATCTGTGGCTCAAAGTGTTAGAACACTACTAGCTTTTCACAGTTAGCTCAGGGATAGTGCATAGGTCCTGAGTCCAAGCCCCACAGCTGTCTAAAAAAATAAATAAATAAATAAATAAAAGTAAGAATACTGCTACATGTTCTCCAATACATGGATAGCCCTTACAAAGATTTGCTTTGCCTACAGTGCTAATAGTGTTGAAGTTGAGAAGCCTAAATCAATCAAAGTGTGGCCTCTAGTGAATGCAATAATAGAAATAAGGCTGCCTTGTCTGGATCCTCTTTATATTTCTATAAGGCTTTGTTCTCCATTTGTAAGACTTGGCACTAAAAATAGTAGAAGGCACTCCACAGGATATGAGTACATGGAACACCCTAAATTAAATTTTAGGCGTATGTATTATATGCCTAAACTTGGCCATTAATAACTACTATTAATGAATGAATAAGGTCAAATCATTCTTATTCTCAAGGTCAAAAGTGAGCCTAGGTGGCAGAAAGACATTATTTCTGTAAAGAATCAGGCATTGGCCCTCTAGAGCTGTCCTTTTTCAGCCTGAAGTAGTAGAATTGTGGGTACTGAGTCAACTGAGCATGATCTTAGAACACTGCTGGGCTGTGCTAAAGGTCCTAAAGTGACAATATGGCAGTCTGCCCACAGTTTGTTTGCAAAACCATTTGTTCTCACCTGCTAAATGAAAGTATCTTTATTTAACCTTAAGATTACCTGAGAATGTATCATATTATTTACTGTGACTGTTAGACAAATTAAGTGGATAATTTTATTCCTGAAGCAGAACCATAACCAAGTGTTTAGGAGGCAGCATGGATAGTAAATAAAATATTATTTGTTATTTAAGAATAGTTATAGAAGTTTTAGAATTTGATCCCTATTTTGGTAGTACCAACTGGCTTTAGACTAGATCAGAAACAAATTTCCAGCTTACGTATTTTTTTCATTCTTGTTCCATTTCTGTTTTCTAAAGCAAAATTAATAGATTTCTGAGCAACCCACAAGAAGCAAGTAAATTCCACTACTCAGTCTCCGTAAGGAAATAGTAAATACAGCAAAAGGGTAAACAAATGCAGCAGTGGTACTTAACAGACACTATGTTGAAAATGAACCGTACAACTAGTGGTTGGGGATGAGAGGAGGAAACAGGGAGAGAGTGGAGGAAGAAGTTACACTGTCCAAAAAGGAATTTACTTATAACCTGACTTATATAACTGTAACCCCTCTGTATATATAATCTTTATAGTCATAACAAAAACTTAAAAGTTTAAAAATAAGTAGTAAATGCAGAAAGTGGAACAGATATCATTGTTATGCAGTGAGTGGAGATTATGAAACTTTGGTGAGTAGATTGTACCTCTTAAACTTCAAACATAAGGAGTTATGTTACTGTGTCATATTTGAACTATGAATATGTCATTATGTACCTACCACTTTTAAATAGGGTAACAGTCACTTAGATACAGAAACTTTCATGAACTACTTGTAGTGAGAATATTAAATGACATAATATCTTCTATTTTGTTTAACACATTAAGCTTTATATTTTGAATGCATATTTCATTGATGGGAATGTCTTTCTGTGATAAAAGCAAATCATTTTCCATGAAAAAAGTGATGGATTATAAATCTCAAAACTGTATATTCTATGGAAAATTCTGCTTTCTTTTATATCACAGCACTCATGCTCCATAGGTGTTTTGGTATTTGGAACTCATTGCTCCCTTCTTAAAAGTCACTCCTTTTGTGGTGCCTTCTTGCCACTCTCTTGAAGAGTAAATTACTCTCTTCTGTAGTTTTCATACTCTTTTATATGTAACTGTTAGAACACTCAACACATGGAACTACAATTATTTATGTCTCTGTCTTTCCAACAAAACCATGAGCTTGAGAACAGAAATGATCTTTAATCATCAATGTCTTCAGCTCCCAAGTCTTGGATAGCTGGAAGGTAGCAGATCATAATTTAATGAGTTATAAATGAATACAATTTTCTCATTAAATTCCTAGCTGTTTCACCCAAATATTCCATCTGATTTTCCCAGAAAATAATTTGTTACCTGTTATTTCTGTGGAAGCCAATTGCTGCAAAGTTCTTTATAACCGCTTATCTTAACGACTGGTATGTGTTACTCTGGTTCAGACATGATCAGCCTGCTGGTTGTTTCTGCCCACATGACTTGCACTTTAGCTAGGTGCTTTCAATTACTAACTCATCCCAGACTGACAGAAATCGGATTGGTTTCTGCCACTACAGAAGACATAAAACAGCTTTGGGTCTAATTTGATCAGCTGTCTTCCAGGCACAGCTTTACCACCAGACTTCTGTTTATATAAACAGTAAGTATCCTGATGGCTGAAGCCACTGCTATTAGACTTTTAATTAATTGTACTAATAAGAGACCTAACTGATGAATATATAAAATAATAGTTTTATACTGTATTTAGGGAAGGCTACAAAATAGCAGAAAGGACAAAAGGAAAGAGGAGTGGAGGAAGGGAAACATTATAGTTAGAAATGAGAAATATGGAGGAGGCTTTATGTCATCAATTAAAGTATAAAATACAACAGAGTCATAGTGGTTTGGTAGAAAAAAAGACAAGAACACCCTGTGTGTATATGTGTGTGTGTGTGTGTATGTGTGTGTGTGTGTGTGAAAGAGAGAGAGAGAGAGACAGAGACAGAGATAGAGAAAGAGACAGAGAAAGAAAGAGAGAGTGACAGTACAGGAGCTTGGATTCAGGGCCTCATACTTTCAGCAGGTGCTCTACTGGTTGAGCTACATCTCTACTTCTGGCTTGTGTGTGTGTGTGTGTGTGTGTGTGTGTTTTGTCTGTCATGGGGCCTGAACTCTGGGCCTGAGCACCGTCCCTCAGCTCTTCAGCTCAAGGCTAGTGCCCTACCACTTGAGCCAAAGTGCACTTCCAGCTTTTTCTGCTTATGTAGTGCTGAGGAATCGAACCCAGGGCCTCATGCATGCAAGGCAAGCACTCTACCACTGAGCCACCTTTCCAGCCCCTACTTCTGGATTTTTGTTAGACAAGTCTCTCAGATTTGTCTTTCATAGTTAGCTTAGATCCTCCATCCTCAGATCTCACTCTCTTGAGTAGCTAGGACTAAAGGTATGAACTGCTAGTGCTAGGCCAAGTATGGGCCTCGAGTGGATACATTTAATGACAGATAGGCAAATTTTAGGGAATAAATTTTTCCATAGGAAGACAGTTACAAACAAATTCTTGGGATATAGGTAACAACAAGATAGCAGAACGTTTCATTTCTGAATAGTGAAGGACATTATTTATCTAAATAGTGGAAAGTTGTTTCTGAATAATCCAGTTGGTTCAGTGTGGTGTCAGGGGAGCAGATTTCCAATGAAGACACTAGCAGCAGCCTCAGAACTCTCAGCATCATTAAAATCATGCATACAAGGTTTATAAAGAAGGCCTTTATTGTCATGGTTATAATATCAAATAACAGTGTGATTACATCTAGGAACATAAACCTGCTCAGTTTCTTCATTTTTGGAAAAAGGGAATGTGTCTAAAAATACAAAGTTCTTTTGAAGGTCATTATACCTGCATGTTCAATTTTAATGCTCTTGTAGTTTCTGTTTTAAATATCTGATTAAAGTTCCTAAAATTTAAAAATTAAAAGTGTTAAGAGGCAGACACCAGAAGAAAAATTTCCTACTCAATATATGTTCTGAAACAATTGTTTCTGAGAATTTTTACTTTTACTACTTTTGTTTCTTGTTGCTTTTTGCCCATTATAAGAGATTAATAAGATATTAATGCTCTAAGTTGTATTTCAAAAAGTCTCGTGAATACTAAATAAGTAATGACATTATTCACTTTCTGTTCAGAGCTTATGGTCTTTGATCACAATATTCTTTTTTTCAGAAGAGGGAAAACATTTTCCCTTTCAGCATGCTGTATAGTCTTGGGTTTTATTTTTAATGGTTTCTTTATTGTCGATGAAAAAAAGTGTTGTTCTATGACATATGCAGGACAAGATTCTGGTTCCCGTGGAAACCAGTGCTCACAGATTCCAATAGCACATGGCCACCTGATGGTCTCGGGTAAAACAGCTGCACACAGCATCTCAGTTTACATTGCAAAATGGAAAATAATCAAAATTCACAACTTAAAATTCGCAAGTTAACTTTTCAAACATCAGTAATGACCTTGAACACACCAGACAGACATGATTTAGAACCATTTGTAAGGGTCAGAAGATCTAAAGAAGTCAGATGTATCAAGTCTGTCTGCCGTCCTAATTTTATTTGTGCAAATAAATGGATTTTATTTTTCTTTAAAAATTATTTGTGTTAAAATTCATTGGACTAGCTGGCTGTACTTAGAACGTCTTTTTAAAAACAGACATATGTTTCTGTAAATGCCAGATATCTTCCTGAGGACCTGTGTTGTGGGCTCTTACTATTTAGCTTTGCAATGTACATGAATAACAAATACATTTTAGGCTACACAATACTGTAAATAATTAACTATGATAAGACTTAAAGCTTTCATATTAACCTTCAGGAACATCTGGGTACTGAGGGTTATATTTAGTTGTTATTGTTTCTTAGGCTTTTGTTTTTGTTTTTGATCAGAACTTCATCTCATTTTTTTTACCCTTTTGGCCATGTTGTGAAGGATAATTAAATTTGTATTGAGTTTTGTGAACCCTGTGGAGAAAAGATTTATATCCACCTAGGAAATCTTGGGAGCATGAAGTTTTGTACACAAATTCTGGGATTTCTGTAGCTAGCTAGTTAGAAGGATAAATGTAGAGCAAACACAGAGAATCTGAAAACAAAATAAAACAAAACAAAATAAAAATCCTTGGGTAAAAATTGAGGAATTTGTATTGTTAGTCTTTTTAAAGAATTTACCTGAAATATAATTATCTGGATAAGACTGTCTCTAGAAGACAGACACAGGAAAAACTGATTTTAAAATCAGAGATATGAAACTTTTCATGGTATCCAATTTTAAAATGATTGTATTTATGAACCAGTACTTTAAATATTGAATCATGAGTGCCTTTCTATCAATAATTTTTGCACTTTGTGAATTTTAAGGTAGAGGTACAACCAGATTGACAAGGATTGTATATTAAAATCATGATTAAAAGTCCTTAAGTCCTTCTAGTGTACAAGATTGAATGAACATTCAGGAAGACATTTATGATTAAATCATGCACTGAGAAATAAATGTACAAGAGGGTATGTTTCTAGAATATCTGAAGCACATCAAAACTGTATGTAAGTTTAATTGTTTTCTAGATACTGACTGGTAGGCAAGAAAATAGTTTTAACAAAGTAAAGAGATACATAAGCAATATTACTTAATATCTTATCTCCAATAAACCACCAGAAAACCGGAAGTGGCACTGTGGCTCAAGTGGTAAAGCTCTAGCTTTGAGCTGAAGAACTGAGGGACAGCACCCAGGCCGAGCATTCAAGCCCCACGAATGACCAAAAAAAAAAAAAAAATCAGTGCAAAAAGGACTGGAGGGTTTCTCAGCAGCAGAGTGCCTGCCTAGCAAGCATCAGGTCACTGAGTTCATCTCAATACATCAAAAAATAAAACACACAATAACAAAACAAGAAAACAGAGTACTCACAGACATTTCTCACAAAAGATGGCCCTAACTTAAATGTTTGTGAGTGAATATCAATAGTTTTTACAATGAGTTCATTAGTTTAAAGAGTTAGTTTCAGTTTTTTCCCAAATTGATCCCAATTCAATCACATTAAAAATTCCAGGAGACATTCATCTCATTAAAATCAGTAACAAAAAGTATACTAATAGAAGAGAATGACAAATGAATCAACAAAAATGTCTCTAAAGACAGCAATATCATAATTGATCTATTATATATTATGAAATTGATATTGCCAAGTTTTTTCAAAGCTTGAATAAGGATAAAATCCAAGTGTCTAAGTCTTACTCACTAGCACCTAATACAATTGCTGGTGATTTAAAAACACTTCTAAATTTTGATGAATTAAGGGACATATTTCTTTCTGAAAATTTCAGAAAGAAATGAAATAAATTTGTCTGAAAAATTTAACAATGAAAAAATAAAATGAGCCTAGAAGCATCCTAGGGCCTCAAGAGATGAATGCAAAGTTTCTCCTGGCTAGAGTTCTAATCTAGAAAATATTTGAAAGTATTTGCTTGTAACAACCAGAGGCAGAGAGATGCTACTGGCATCTACTTGCTGGAGAGAAGGGTGGCTGCCAAGCATTCTACCATTCATAGGACAGCTCCCGTAACAAGAATTCCCCAGATTCATCAGCAAGGGACTGGGGTGTCTCTGACTTTCCTCCTCTGATATTTTCTTGGAGTCCTGAGCTACATGGAAAGGCACCAGGTCTTCACTTTTTAAGAACTGCACCTGCATCCAGCGGTCTGTGTGAGTGTAAGTATCAGAATATAGGTATACTATTAGAAACAATAGGATTTTCGTAAGTTATTCGAGCATGGATCCTTTTTAAAATCATAGTTGTTTTCTGTATAGTTTAGACTTGGGGCATATCTTTGAAATACTGTGGGAGGTGTTTGCGGTGTGACTGCCCTTCTGTTTCTGTTCTCTGGTGGATAATTAGAAGGATTTATTCTCAGGAGATGTCAAGTTGGCACCTTTCTCATTACCCAAATTCACTTAGAGAAAAAAATCAGTATACAGATGAAAGTGCAGAAGAATCCAGGGGAGCTGTTTCAGTCCAGGGAAAATGCGTTCTGCTACATATAATCAGAGAACATTGAATAATTCTTCACCACTCTTTTTGATGATCACATTCCTGGATTCCCCAAACTGTGTTGACACAGAATTTATAGCTTGCTTAATTTATAGAGCAAAAAAGAATCTCTCCTCCCTAGTTCTGTGGGGTGTTTTTTTTGTAAGTCAGTGCAGGCCAAGTTCCAGGAGCACATGAAGTGGGAGGGAATCATGTTTGCCAGGTCAGAGCAAAGACACTAGCTTGTTAGGAATAATGTTATCATCTGTCTTTTAGAAGGCTCCAAAAAGAGGAGTCAGATTGAATGGCCCAATCAGTAAGTTGCTGCATAAGAGAAAACTAAGAGTAAGGCTAGAATGATATTTTTACAGTCCAATATTTTGAGTGCTGAGTCAAAGACACAGGAGAGAAAGATCTTCGTATTAATGTTGGCAAAATTGTAGAACTCTATTAACATCCTTCTCTGTTTCTATTCTAAGAAGGCAGCCATTTGAGACTTCTTTTTCCCTTCCAAGATGATAGAAAAGTATTAAAGATAATGAAAACAGGATGGGATGTCTCAGGACCAAAAGTCTTCTGGGATTAACCTGAGTACCTTCACCCATCTCTGAGGGTCAGAAGCATGGGCACCATATCTTCACATTTATCCTTATGCAAGCAAGTCTGATTCCAGCCACCTCAAATCCCTGTGAGTAAAGGCAGAGGCAGAGACTGAGTACCCTCTCTCATATTGAATGAGTAGAGGCTCCAGTGCTAGTTAACCCCATGCAGCTGTCAACTCCTATAGTAAGACCTGTGAAATCTGGGAACAGTTACTGCTTCCACTCCTTACTTTCAATATGAAGCTCAGGATAATATCTGCCTCTGCATTTAGAGAAGATGAAAATAGTGATGTATGTAAAGTACATATACACTGTCCAACATACACATTAAATGTCAACTCAATTCCATCTTCTGCTATAATCATTGTTGTAGTTTATGTAATTGTCCTCCCCAACTCTATATGCCAGAGGTACAGCCTCATGGAAAATTACATGGAGCATGTGCAAGGGATTAATGCAGGTCTCATAGGACTAGATTGGTTACTGCAACAATAGGTTATATGTTGTTCTAAAGGGGTATATCACACTAGGGCGAATCTCTCTTGTGCTGCACCACTCCCTTCTTCCACACTCACCCTACCCTGGTGATGAGGCCCTTATGAAGAGGCCCTTACCAAGTCCACGCAGATGCTGGCACAATGCCCTGGAATCTCCAGTACTAGGAGCCAAATCTACCTTTTCACTCAAAAAGTACCCAGTCTGGGATATTTTTGGTAAGCAACCCTAAATGGATGAATACATTCACTATTAATTAATCTAATGAAAACAAAGTATTCAGACCCAGGTGTCAGGTAGAAAATCAAGGAGATGAAGCCTTATGAATTCTCTCAAATCTAAGTGGCTAAGACTGAGGAATGAGAATGATAATAATAATAATAGACAACCATCCTTTCTGTTGTACATTTAACCCATTGCCAATGTGGGGAAGACTTAGGCCACTCCCACATCACTGCCATACCAAACATTTTTCCATTCTCCAAATGGACATTGTTCTCTGGAGTCTGTGAGTTTTTACTAGCTGTCAGCTGGGGCTTGCTTGCTTTCTCTTCTTTCTCAGACTCCGCCAAGTGCATCCTAAAACTGTACTCCTTCCCCACAGTCCTTCTAGCCAGCCCTTAGTGTCTTAGCACTTGACTCTGCTTTTCTGTACCATTATTCTCTGACCAATTTTGTTTCCCAGCACTGAGTCAAACCTCAACAGCTGGTGGTAGAATAAATAACAACCACATATTATATTCCTGAAGACATTGCTTCAGATAATCAAGCAATGACATGCTTCTTACATATATCTTACATTCTTCTAACCAGAATGGAAACTCCTTGAGAGAAGGCAAGTATGCTGGTATGTCTTTAATGTTTTCTCCAGCTCCATCAGTGTGCCTTGTTCTGTATCTTCAGACCCTACTGCTGTGTGCACATGGGCTCAGATTTGAGACCACAGCTTCGCATCTCTGTTTCATGGCTTTCTTTGGAGCCAGTCCCTGCTCTACCAGTCCCTGCTCCACCAATGTCCCTGTGCCTGTGTATATGACAGGCCAGAAATGTCAAAAGAGTAATGGCCAACCCACAAGCAGCACCCTGCCAATAAGCAGGAAAAATAAGGAATTGGTATACAATATCTCAGCCTTTAGTAAATTGTTCTACGCCAGCTACTGAAATTCCTAGCAAAAGCAAGCTCCAGATAACCAAAGAAGTGATTTATATTATATACCTTATTGGTTGCTGACCTTTCCATGTCTTCTCTACCAGTTTTTTTAGGTTTACCTCCCAAATAAGCTACTGATAGTGATCCTCCAAAACCAGGGTCTGCCTTTAAGAAGACCCAGATTGAAACAGACATGGAGAGAAATGTTTAAGATTTTTGCCTTTCAGGCTAGATAGCACCAAGGACTAAGAAAAACAGATGGAGTTGTTCTTCCATGAGACAAGGAAAAAAATGTTACTCCAGGCAGTCATGGGGAGAGGATGAGAGGCACAAAGCTGTGCATTTGTATGATGGAAAGAGAGGCTCCAGGCAGCTAAAGGACTGAGTAGAAGAGTCATGTTAAATAGGATTTACATGAAGGGAAACCCTGGAGTAGGTACAATTTAAGCGACCAATGCCTTTCCTTGTTCAATTATAACCTTTCAGTAAACTTGACACTTCTCAATAGGAGTAGATTCTATAGGCAGAAGGTCAGAAACTTTTCCATAATAGTGGTGGGCATGGTAAATATTCAGAAATCATTCATGGTGTCAACCTATATTTGTGACCTATATCTGTATCATCTACAACACCTATCCTTTGGCTAAGACACAGAATAACTGCTCACTGGATTCTTATTTGAAAACCTGATTAAATAAATATACCTTTCCATCTTTTGATAACACATTCATTAGTAATCATTCATAATCATTCCTGTGTTCTTTGGTAGAGGTTGCTACACAGACACAGACACAGGCAGACAAACAGACAGATACACATATGCACACACACACACACACACACACACACACACACACACACACACACACACACACACACACACACCACTTGCATACAATATAGCAGAGTTCTTCGGATACAGGAACTTGAATAGTCACCAGATTGAATACTGGTGCTGCTTAGGAAAGCCCAAGAAAATAAATTCATTGAATCATTCAGCAAATATTTATGCAATAAATGTTTCCAAGTTATTGGAGATTCAAGAATGGAAAAGTAGGAGACTTGTCTTCAAAGAGGTCACAGTATGAATTCTGGTCATTATTCTCTTCTCAACACTTTTCCCTTAGCATCAACCACTGGTGAATCATCTCATGGAAAATACTCATGTCTCATTCAGTTCCGCTCCTTGGGAACAGACTTGCTGTGCTATTAGTGTGTCACCAGTCTTCTTTCTTGAAAGGAAACTCTTGAATCTACTTCTCTTTGTCCTGAGAAGGTGGGAGGGCTACTAGCACACAGACATTTATTATTATCTCTCTCCTCCTCAGGCTTCCTTTCAACTCCTACCTCCTTGACATCCTGACCAAAAGGCAAAACAAAGTTACTGGACACAGTTTGAAAACACACAAGTCCATTTTATTTGAACAACACAGTCAGTAGATGGTGATGGCTGTTAGAAAGTTACAGGACAGTTACTGGGGACAAATGAAAACTACAGAGCCTGGAACTCTTTGCAGGATTAGAGGGAGAAATTTGAGCTAAAGGGGACAGAGATGGTCTGGAAGTGCAATTTGCAGGCTTTGTGAAAATCTATAAATTTCTATTAAAAAGAGCTATATAAGAAAGGTAAGTTTACAATTTATTACTGGCTTTGGGAACTGTCATTGTTATTCTTTAGAAATTACCCATTCGAACAACCTTGAAAATCTGACAAATAAAATGAAAAGTAGAAGAGGAAAAGTAGTTAAGAGGCTTAGACATTAAAGTACAAATCTAGTGACTCTGATGTTACTTTCAATGAGAAAGAAAAATCGTTTCTGTCTTGAAAAAGACAATTATACCTTCTTGCCTGCTTTCGGTCTCAATTCTTCCATAAGCCCTTAAAAGATAAACCCAACTATAAATCACCTTCTGAAATGTATCATACTGCAGGTGTGCTTTTTTGTCCCTTTCTACTCCTGATGAGTGTTTAATGAAAGGTCATTTGATGCTAAACAAACCTTATGGATTTCAAAGTATATCTTACAAATGTAATAAGGTTTTTGAACAAGGAGAATTTTTAAATATTTGTTTATTTAAATAACATATCTGTGTATCTGAGTTGTCACATGTGTTATATATAAAGATGAGACAATGAACACAAAAGCAGATATAGGATTCTTTATCATGTTTCATGGGATACCATCATAGTGTTCCTCCTTCTTTTCTCCCTTTTTTCCTCGCTCTGTCTCTCTTGCTTCTTTCTCCTTTGCTTCCTTCCAGAAGTCAGGGCTGGAGGAGTGTAGTCAAAGCAGACCCTAGAAGATATGAATAAATACAAAGAATACAGAAAGATCAGAGCGGGGAAGTGGAAAATAGTGACCTAAGAACTTGAAGGAGTGAAATGACAGAGATTTTCCAGCATCTTGGCAGCAAGTGATAACTTGTGTCTTCAAAGAAGCTGTTATGACAAGTTTTCTTGATTTAGTGATTAAGTCTGTAAAATTTCTAATCATTACAAAAAGAAAGAAACTGTCTTTCCTCAATTAGAAGAAAATGAGACTTCTTAAAGTCTCATTAAAGTCTTAAAGTTTAAGTAAACATGGGAGAAATCTAGTCCTTTATCATTTGTGGCTGAGTGATGTTATTTTCTGCAAATATCATAACGTATTTAATAGTAGAATAATATGAGTTTTCAGGTTATGAACAACCATAATTTCTAGCTCTTCTAGAGGAAACTATCATATTTGTGGAAAGAGGATTTTGAAACAATACAGGCTCAGGCAAATACTTTCTTCCTCTACTCTCCAAATTAACATAAAATTAATGTAACATTGTCTGGGATGGGGAACATGAGAAACTATATGGGTTTAATTGGCTTGAATTGCAGAATCACATGACAGAATTAGACTTTTTTGTTACCCCAAAACCAGTTTTTCTTGACTTCTGGGAATCTTGAAAGTGGAAAGCCCAACTAAATAAACACTCAAAGGCATTTTAGAATTTCTCACTATTTGCTTTTACTTCGTTTCCCTGAGCACAATCTATGACCATTTAACATAGTTAATTATTGTCTGAATCTGTGTAAGACTTGTGACTCTACTACAACAATACACTAATTTGTTAAAAAAGTATCAACGTTAAGTCAGGAGTTGGTGAGTTTTCTCTTAAAAGGGCTAGATAGTAAATATTCTAGGGTTGAAGCTACATCACTTCATTATTATCTAGAGTCAAAGAAATCATAAACTACACATAGACAAATAAATATGACTCTATTCTAGTAAAACTTTTGGAAAACAGGTGGTTGTCCCAAGACTCAGTTTGACAAATCTTGATCTAAATGAAATTGCTACCATTAAGATAATTGCTAAGTCTCTTTCAAGTTAAATACGCAGGACAGTTCTGAATTCTATTTGTCATGTTGCTGTGGTGTGGTTGTATATTCTTGACATATTTTTCTAAATTACAAAACAGTTTTTTTGGATCTTTTTAATATCCTAAAATATGCTTCCACTTCTAAATGCAAATTATATTCAAAAGTATAGAATTTGTCCATTTTGGTTGAGTTGAACAAAATGCTGTTTGCTATTTAGTAATGGAAATATCATTTTTAAATGACTTGAGTTTAGTTTCTGTTGTATATAATACATAATGTTAATGATGCTTTATAGCCATCTCATTTTAAAACCTAATAGATTTCATAAATATATCTTGATACATAATTGAAAGTGCTTTTAAGAACCATCAATACACCAAAATAAAGTCAGCATACACCACAATCAAGGAAGTTTACAAACCTGTTTAGAAATTACATATTCACATAGTAGAAAAATGAACTACTTAGTACATTAACAATTTTCACATATACTCAAACTTCCAGAAATTCAAATGTTTAAGATGATCTGGAAACAGACTTTTGTGTCCTATATGTATAGGTCTGCTAGTTTTTTTCTCCAGTATGTATGTGTATTGAAGCTAAACATTTTCCTAGGTATATATTAAGGTACCTTTTCTCCAGTGCCTAAGCCTTTGCACTTATGAGCACATGTACAAATTTCACTAGCAGCCAAAAAATGTCCTTAATATTCCTTTCTCATCATCTCACAAGAATGTCAGTGAACTCAGTGTTACTGAGTTCAGTTGTCTTCACATTGTTGGGACTGTGATTAGTGGTACACTATGTGCAGGAATCAAAAACTTAAATGATGCAACAGAAAAGGCATAGGCCAGCCCTTTCTAATAGCCCCAGCAAGCATTAACTGCATCTAACATTAATGTGTCAGAATTTGATAATCATATCCCAGATCAAATTTGTATGTGGATTCATTTGTGTGTACCTGTCATCTGATTATGACTTGAAAAAGAAGGCCATCAACTTGGGCAACTCAGATCAGCAGCTTAATTTTCTGCTTTTCTGGCAAAGCCATTGACTGAATTCTACTTGTAGAAATAAATGTCTCTAACACTGAGCTTGTGAAGCTCTCCTTTTTGCTTCATTTCTATTGGTGGATGCAGTGGTGGTTCTTGATCCTTGGAATGTTGGTCTTAGAAATCCAGATTTCAATCTGTTCTATTCAGACTGCTATATTTCAGAGAAAATGCAGCTGTTTTACATGTTCTTTGTAGTCAGGTTGAGGCTCAATTTTATCTTTTTCTCTTGATCTAATTTGCACTATTTAAGAGTGCTTTAGGTATCTTTTTTAGTTATCTTTTCTTATTATCAGCTTAAGACATGGTATTTTCCTTCCCGGTCTGCTTTTGTTTTTCTTAACAAAGGTTCATTGTACAAAGAGATTTCACCATGGTATTTTATACATGTACATATTGTACTTTGAACTCCTTCTATAGTTCTCTCTTTCTTCATCCTCATTGTTACTCTTTTTTGTCTACAGGTTTCAGTGTTGTTTTCTTTTTTGTTTGTTTCTTTTTTGTTGATCGTGGGGCTTGAACTCTGGGCCTGGGCGCTGTCCCTCAGCTCTTCAGCTCAAAGCTAGCACTCTACCATTTGAGCTACAATGCCACTTTCAGTTTTCTGGTGGCTTATTGAAGATGAGAGTCGCGTGGACTTTCCTGCCTGGGCTGGCTTTGAACCAGGATAATCTCAGCCTCCTGTATAGCTAGGATTACAGGCGTGAGCCTCTGGCACCTGGCTAGTGTTGTTTTCTTTAATGCTATCTTTTATAATCATTATCAAGTGGTCTATAGTTTTTCCACTGAAAAGATATTTTATCTGATGACTTTACAGTAGTGAGAGGTTACAACAGCAAATGAGTTTACCACTTTAAAATGTTTTGGAATTACTTTAATCATGGTGGTGGTGTTTTTTTCATTCTGAGTGCCTCCTGATCAATTCCTGCAAGAGAACTTTTCCATCTCTCTTAATCTCCCTGAACCCCATTTACAGACAACAGATTCACTCTTTCTGAAAAAGACACCCAATTTAATGGTTACACTTCTTCATACCTAATGAACCAAAATGGATGACAAACATTTGAAGGAAGTGAAACGACAAAGTAAGAGAAGTCACTTGTGGATCCCACACACTGATTACTTGGGCTCATGAATTTTCACGTTTAAGAAGACAGTATGTCAGACATAATTCACATTTAGTGCCGAATCAGGGAGGAACAAGGGAATGAAAACACCCTCACTGTTTCAGTGTTGCCTGCAATTCTAGATCGCCAATGTCCTGATGCAGGCAGGCTATTACACAGTATTGTTGGTAGTGGAGTATCTGAGTAACTTTCTAGTGTATTTTCAGTAAGTGAATTCCATTCAGCAGGAAAGCCTTAGCCACTTATAACTTTCTAAAACAACAATCAACCCCACATTTAACTCTTACATCATACTGGAGATAGGACATATTTTTTTTTCTGAGCCTAATCCAAGCTTGTTTTTCTTTTCTTAAAAAAGTGAATCATCTGTCAGAATATCAATGAAATACTTCTTGTATATTTTAAATGAAATTTGAAGTAGTGACTGTATATTTTGATCCTGGCGAGCTTATCTAATAGGTTTGTAATTTATCACTGCTACTCAGTAAGTCATATACACAGTAGATGATTGATAAATACTTTTTAATCATCTTATAATAAATGATTCACTGTCACAGAAAAATTAATGTAAAAGCTGGGCATTCTATGTCACAGTTCAGAATTTCTGCTAGATTATCTGAATATGAAATTACCATAAAGCAATTTGGTAATGAAAAAGCAAACTCAACTAGCTAAAAAAGTTTACATGAGAACTACGTGCCTGAACATTTTAAAACCCTCTTATTAATAGGATATATATGTATATATATACATTCATGTATGATATATAATGGATATATACACACACACTTGGCCACACACACACACACACACACACACACACACACACACACACACACTCTTCTGCCTATATAAACACACCTTATACATAGCCAAGAGAACTGAGTCACCAGCTTTCAGATGCCACCCTGCAGTAAAATCATCCTGTGGCGTAGAGGTAGAAACTCAGTGAGCTGCCAACCACAGACTCCAGGATAATGCAAAGATGATGCAGCCCTCTTATCACTAAAGTCTATGAGACTACCAACCACCAACCCCTCCATACGAGCTCTGTCTTTCATACCTATCTCCTACCCAGTCACTATGTCAGAGTTTCTGAAACATCTTGACTTGTGATTGTTCCATGTTTACTGATCTCCAGATTATCTTGGTGTTAAACAATGGGTCCCTTCTCAACATGTCACCTGATTAAAACATTGTAAGGTATGAGGATTGATGTGTGGATTTTTTTCCTCCAGTGCTAGTCTGCCATGCAGGAGCAATGATCAATAAACCTACCTCCCCACTGATGTTAGGGCTTATGGGAACTGTGGGATTCTTCTGTGGCTCTGACTGCCAGTTTGTCTCCAGAACTGCCTACAGTGTGCAGATTTACCTAGGATTGTGGCACACCACCCCCCAAGCTGAGGTTGGCATTGCCACCTCTCTATTTCTGAATGCTTTTTAGCTGTCCTGGCACCTCCTCTTTTGTGTATTTCTACATCATTTGTCTTTTACCATTCTATTTTCTTCTCTCCACTCCTGTTTATCACTCCAAACAGTGCAGTCTTGTGGTTGAATTAATGTTATTGAATTAAATTAATTGAATTAATTTAATTACTGAATTAATGTATGTGTCTTTAGAGTCTAATTTCCACAAATGATTGAAAACCTGTGATAACTTGCTGTTTGAGCTTGGCTATTGCTATTTTTTTTTTCCCAGAGCTCTTCTTCCTCTCCTTCTCCTTGGAAAGTAGCTTCTTCTTTGTTGCCCAGCTCTTTTTGCTTTCAGAGTCACACAGAGGAAACTTTTATTTTGTTTTTTTGTTTGTTTGTTTGTTTTTTTGGGGGTCTGGTTGTGGAGCCTGAACTCTGGGCCTGGGTGCTGTCCCTCAGCTCTTCAGCTCAAGGCTAGCGCTCTACCACTTGAGCCACAGCGCTACTTCTGGCTTTTTCTTTTTGCTTATGTGGTGCTGAGGAATCGAACCCAGAGCCTCATGCATACAAGGCAAGCGTTCTACCACTGAGCCACCTTCCCAGCCCTAAGAGGAAACTTTTAATCTGTCATCTTTTCCTGGAAGTTAAGGTTCTAGTGTTAAACTTTTCAAACTATCTAAATCAGTTATGTTTCTGCTAGAAATAAATGCATCACCAAATAATTTTAGTGAGTTTCCATTCAAATGATAGCTTGATTGACTTTTCTGGGATTATCCTAGTGAATGAATCTTTGCTGGTAAGAAGTGATAGGACATTTTGATTGCTATTACTTGCTATTGTGGATTTCTCAATGTAAGTATTCATACTGAAATGAGTATTAAATTTGGTTATATTAGAATTCAAGGGGATGAGGTTTTAGTCAGATAGTAATTTATGTATAATTGGACATAAAGCCAAATAAAGAGCATTTTCCAATGTTAGCAACTACAACTGCATTGAAATCTTGAGAAATATTTGACATGCATGAATCAAAAGTAATTACAGGCTTATCACAGCACTTCAAACAAATAAGATCATATTACTATCCTTTGAAAATCCTTCTGATGAGTTTCCAAAGAACTCTAAAATGATTACTATGACCATGCAGGGTCTCTACTCAGGAGATTTCAGGCATTTGCTCCTCCAACATGCAGCACTTGCTCCATTATAGCTTCTTTTTTTTGTATATATCTTTTATTGTAAAGGTACTATATAGAGAGATTACAGTAACATGAGTAGGGTAATGAATACATTTTCTATTGAACATTGTTACTTCCTCCTTTGTTTTTCCCCATTGTAGATTCTTTGACCATTCTCTTTTCTTCACGTTGACTCTTTCATGCTTCTTAGCTATTGGTTCAAATGCCATCTTCCCAAAGAATCATCCTGAAGCCATTCAAAGTGAACTAAACACACATGGGCACGTGCATGCATGCACACACACACTTTTACTGTATAGCATTACTTATTTTAAAAATCATGTAACCACTGAGTGCTAGTAGCTCATACCTGTAATCTAGCTATTCAGGAGACTGAAACCTGAGGATCTCAATTCAAAGCCATCCTGGGCAAGAAAGGCTGTGAGATTCTTATCTCCAATTAACCACATAAAAACTAGAATTGGAGTTGTGGCTCAAAGTAGTAGAATGCTATTCTTGGGCAAAAAAACCTCAGAGACAAAGCCCAGACCCTAAATTCAAGCCCCACAACTAACAACAAAAAAAATCATGCTACTTACATTTAACAGAGAATATTTGTGGTCAAATTTGCATTTCTAACCCTGGAATCTGCTTTTGGGATATGTCACATCTCTTTGGTCCACCTTGATTTATTTACAGCTACAAGAGACAATTCCCTATAAGTTCAGGCTTATCTCCCTAACATCAACTCTCTCTGAACCTACTTCACTTGGCTTCCTACTTTCTCTTCTCGGACTTTTCATTGATGCCACAGGAGCCTGCTCAGCCCAGCTAAGTATAGTCAAGGGATATGGGACAAGTGGCTAAATCTAGTCTCTCAGTCTTCATGTGGACAAACCTTGGAGACTTTTTGCATTATCACAGCAGACAATGAGTATTATCAGAGATTTCATCAGAAGCCTCTAATTCCCATAGATACAGCCCTGAATATTAGCTACATTTAGCCAGGCACCATGCCTGTAATCCTTGCTATTCAGGAGGTTGAGATCTGAGGATCATGGCTTGAAGCCAACCTGGGAAGAAAAGTCCCTGTGAGATTCTTATCTCCAATAAACAGCTGAAATTAAAAACAAACAAACATACCCAGACTGTGGCTCAAGTGGTAGACTGCTAGCCTTGAATACAAAGAGGCTCAGATCATGAGTTCAAACCCCAGGACTAAAAAAAAAATAGCTATTTCTACCTTTGTATCTTACTCTTCAGTCTTACTCATCCATGTTTCTTGAGAACATTTCCAAATTTGCTGTCAATAATATAGTACTCAAGATTCTGTTTCATTGCCCTGCTTCTTAGGAGGACCTTAATATATCTTTATTAGAATACACAACCCATAAAATAAGATCTTATAGGGGCTGGGAAGGTGGCTCAGTGGTAGAGTGCTTGCCTTGCATGCATGAGGCCCTAGGTTCGATTCCTCAGCACCACATAAGCAGAAAAAGCTGGAAGTGGTGCTGTGGCTCAAGTGGTAGAGCGCTAGCCTTGAGCTGAAGAGCTGAGGGACAGCGCCCAGGCCCAGAGTTCAGGTACCATGACTAGCAAAAAAAAAAAAAAGATCTTATATTTATATATTTTGCTTTATTTGTAATATCTAGAAGAGAGCTTTGAATATAGTAAGATAGGTAGATGATATAGATAGATAGATAGATAGATAGATAGATAGATAGATAGATAGATAATGACATTTAATATAATTCACAGTTGGAAATGCTGGGAATAAATTTATAAGCTTATAAATCTGTCCAAGAAGTCAAACATTATTGTTTTACTTTTAATTTCTTGAGTCTCAAAGGTTTCCTTTTCTTGGCATCTCAAACTGGATTCATGGCGTTGTGGCTCACGTGGTAGAGCATTTGCCTTAGGCCTGAAGAGCTCAAGGATAGTGCCCAGGCCCAGAGTTCAAGCCCTATGACTGACAAACAACAACAACAAACTTCATTCATGTTATAAGGGGGATGGACATTAAATACAAAAATGTATTTTGCTAATTAGCTTTTAAAGAATGTAGACATGCAGGGGTTTCTGCTTACCACTATGCAACAGTAACTGATAGCAGAGGAGCCTTGCTATAAACAATGTAACAATATATGAGAAGCAAATGTACTCAGATATTGGACACAGGAACCATAGGCTTGTGAGCTCTGGAAAAAAGAAAAACATGCAAATTGAGCCCTGAATTTTCCCTGGCTTTCTGCTTGGAGACACATAACACCTGGCTAAATAGAAAGAGTAGTTTTGCTGAATGGAAAAGTGTAAGGTGCTGAACTGCTAGATGAGTTAGGGGATGCTGAAGTGATGAGAAGTAGCAGGAAAGGATACCAGAGAGCAAGGCATGTATGGGGAAGAAGTCTAGCTGAGAGAAGCTTCTATGTGGCTGACAACTGAAGGGAATCACCAGAAGTCAGATGGTACTGGATAGTATTGGAGTTTAGCCCAGTCACAATGGACAGATCTCACTAAATACATGGCTATTCATGTCCCAGGAAGATTAACCTTTACTGGTTTACACTAGACTCTAGGAAATGAGAAACACTCAACAAGTAATGTAAAACCAGAGTGAAAAACCTGGCAGGGGCTCTCACTTTGTGGTAGAACACTTGCCACAGAGCACAAGGTCCTGGATTGGATTTCCAACACCACATACCAAAAAATTAATTAATTACTTAAAAACCAAAGTAGATCTATAGTACCAAAAAATAAGATCATGCGTGACAATACTAGGTCAAAAAGTTCAATGAGTATTTGAAATTGTTCCTAGAACAAATAGGAACTCTTTTTAAAGAAAGAAAACCTGAAATGGACTCCTCACAATACATCATCATGTCCAACTCCAAAAATAATATAGTAGGTAAATAAAATGTAATAAAATATACCCCTACAACAGGAGGTGTGAATAGTGAGTAAAAACCCATCTGTTAGAGAAATTAGCATTTGAAGACTTTAGAAAGAAATTGTAAGTATGTTTAAGACAAGGTCAAAGGTGAGCCTGGGAATATACCAATGGGGAATGGAGAAAGAGATAGATTCAATTTTCAAAACTACTATTATCTCATGCTGTCTACAAGCAAGATATCTTAAAGATATAGTTAAGGTAAAAAAAAAAAGATTGAAAATATATACTATGCAAACATTAATCATAAAATGTTTGTGTGACTATACTAAGAATACTGTAGACATGGCACTAAAGAAATGGCACTAAAGATGAAATAATTCTAATTTTTTAGACAGTCTTAATGATCTCAGGTATGTATGTGTATGTGTAATAAAAATAACAATATTATCAAGCAAAACTAACAAAAATATAAAAAAAGCCATACCAACAGATTCTTTTGTGTTGTTATAACAAAATATTGGGCACTGGATGATTTATACAGAACAGAAATTTATATCTTCAGTTCTAAAATCTCAAAGTTTAAACTCGAGGCACTATCAGGCTCCATGTTAGGAGAGGGAACTATTTTCTGGTTCCAAGATGAGAAAAACAGAACGTACTTATACTTGCAAACAGTCAACATAACAGTATGTTTTGTGAAGATACAAGCATCAAACTTAAAAAAAACTATTAACAAATTAAATACCAAATGTAAAGGACAATAAATTATCATACAGATCTCTTTCTAAGGAATATAAAATGCATATAACATTTGAAAGTTGGTATGATTGTTCACCTTCACAAGAAAGAAAATAACTATAAAACATATAATCATCTTGACAAATGCAAAGTTCAGCAACTGCTCCTTCTAAGTTATGTATCTCCACAAATGAGGAATTGAATAAAAGTTAATCTATTTGATGAATGGAATCTACAAAAAGAAGCTGCACTTAAACTTGAATGCCAGTGGTGTATGCTCATAATCCTAGTTACTCAGGAGGATGAAATTGGGAAGATTGGAATGTTAAAATCAACCTGGGCAGAAAAGTGCAAAAGACTCCATCTCTAAGATAACCCGCCAAAAGCATGATAGGAGGCATGGCTCAAATGTGCCAACCTAGCAAGCACAAGGTCTTGAGTCCAGTGCCACCAAAAAAAATATTTTGATTAGTAGCAAAATATTACACACTTTTCCCTTAATATGGAGAACAATATAAGACTATTCTCACTGATTCTGCTTGGTATTCTATCAAAAGTCTTATAATATTCAGTAGAGCCATGTAAACCAAGGAGCAAACAAAAATATATGAGGTTAAAAAGTACCATAATGGATTATAAAGAATAAAATTGTCTTGATTCTCATCAATATGAATTGTATATAGTAAATACTCAAAACTTAAAAAAAGCAGTAATGACTTTCAAAGTTACAGAAGACAGAGTCAACATACAAATTTAATTATATTTCTCTATATTAGCAGCCAAGGCCTGGGAAAACCAATTTTATAAATAATTGTTACAATATCATCCAAACCAATATAAAGATATTGTTGTAATTAATGATCTAGTTAATGGAGAGAAATATATTCATGGTCCAATACTGCTAAGATGTCAATTTATAGAGTCTATGCAGACCCAATCAAAATCTCAGCAAACTTCCTTTGTTGGGAAATTAGTAAATTGATTCTAAAATTTAGATGGTGATAAAAATATACAGAATTGCCAAAACAATTGGAAGCAAAGCAACGTTCTCTTTGGAAAAGGAGAAAATAGATTTTAAGACTTGTATAAAGTTACAATGATTAAGATACTAGATTAGATAAATCTAGACAAGAGGAGTCATAGATCACACTAGAATCTCTAGAAATATTTCCACACTTTGAATGTCCCTTGATTACCAAGATGGCACCACAGCAATATATAGATGGAAAAAAGTGCCAAAATAATGTGATACATATATGGAATAAAATTAAATGTGACCTTCCACCATAAATATGAGTACCTGCTATGATATATAATCATAGCCCTCTTTCAGACTGAGATACTCTTTCGTTCTGGTTCCAGCACTTTACTATGAGCTAAATTGTACATCTCTTAGATTTGTATGTTGAGACTTAACCCTCTATAATTCAAAATGTAACTAAATTTGAAGATAAGGTTTTAAAGAGGTAACTAAGATTAAATGAGATTATTGAGGTGGATCCTAATCCAATATAATTAGTGTCTTATGAGAAAAGGCTGTTAAGATCAAACCCATGAAGGGAGGAGTATGTGAAGACATGGAGAAAATGACCATTTATCAACCAAACAGACATTACTGTCCCTATAAAAGAGGCTTGAGGTGGATTTCTGTCCAATTTCATAATGTAAAATCATAGTGAGGAAATGCTATAGTTAAAGGTCACCAGGCTCCAAATCTACTGGCACCTTGTCTTATATTTCTTAGTTTCCAGAGTACAAGTCATTAATTTCAATTGTTTATAAATTAGTCTATGGCATTTTGTTATAGCAAACTGAGTGAAGGATAAATTGTGGCACCTTTATATCACTCTGTAATGAAAATAAAAGAAAAAATGCATACAATATGGATGGATTTCAAATTACTATAGTGAACTAAAGAAATGTATATGTGTGTGTTCTTATTTCATACAGTTCTATAAAGTCAAATCAATTTAATGTGATAAAAATCTGAGCAATGTAAATACCAATTAACTTTGTTTAGGAATAATTGACAGGAAACATGGTGGAACAATTTGAGATGTTGAGAATATATACTAATTGGGACAAAATCTACATGGATATAAGCATTTGTAAAAACTCACTGAACACATTTTAAATATGTGTGTAAGTACACTGTACCTTAACAAATTAAAAACTTCAGAACCTCAAAAAAAAAGTACTCAAACACTTTTATCTCAGTATGAACAAAACAGTGCTCTAGATGTTTGGTATCATATTGATAATAAGCAAAAAAACACAGAAGTATCAATCATGAATGTGAGTAATTTATAGTTACAAATAGTAGTGGGTGATTGGCCTGATTTTCAGACATAAAGGAAATAGAAATAAATTTATACTCATCTTCCAATAAAACACAACTAATCTAAGAATATTACTAGTGTTACTTGAAAAAGTTAATCGAAGTATATATAATTTTAAGTATGTATAATTTTAATTTTATAATTCATTTCCTTTTGATAAGTTCTTAGCCAAAACTAGTTTGGCTCTCAGGAAATTTATAAGAGTAATAAATAACTTTATTTTTAAGTTAAATATAGATGTCTTTATGATACTCAAATTTTAGATCAACTTCATTTTCTCATTTCACTAACAAACTCTCATTTACCCTAATATGTATGATAGTGTGGCTTTGAAGTGATAATGGCTCTCCAAGAGCTATTTCCAAATGCACCCATTTCTCAATTTACCTGGTTACATTTTCATATATGTTCATTAAAATTATGATTGTCTTCACTAACCAATCTTCTCTCCATTTGTCTACTCCTCCCCACCCCCCACACTTTGAGCCTCATCCCTCTCAAAAAAATGTTTGGTTGAGATAGATGCGAAGAATGATTGGAGGTATGATATTGATCAAGATGCAATGCACTCATAAACTGATATGTTCATTTGAATTACCTTTGTAAGATTACTTAAAAAATAAAACTTCAACTGTGTATGTGTATACATCTATATGCATATTTATATGTTTATGTATATATGTTTGTACCTATGAGTGGATGATTTCGGATAAATTCCTGTGGGAATGGGAAAAAGAAAATAAAAAATAATATTTAAAAAACAAAAATTATTTCTATATGTTTATGTAATACATCCTGTGACTATTTAAAAAAAATGAGATAAAGCAAATCCTTCAACCCAATTTTATACTTACATTTCTTGAATCAGGGGCAAGCAAACACAATCCAAACATGACCCGGAAAATGACAAAGTTTGATGTGGAAATACTGCAGTAATTATAGGTTGACTGCATTAAGTATCATTTTAGTGGGTGGAATGTAAATGTTCTGCTTACATCACCCACATTGTTACAACAAATTGTCCATGTTTTCAGTTTTCTATAACTTGTTATTGACAGCTGGTTAATGTTATTGGTTCAATCCTATTCTTTGAAACAGTACTCTCATATTTTGAAACAGCACTAAGGTTATGTTAAAACATGAGTTTCACACCTGAACTGCAATGTCATTCATGCGAGTACAGAGCCTTGCATTTAAAGATGTAGAGACACCTAAAAAAGGTCAAATGAGAGAAGTCTTTATAATTGGACCAATTTTTCTGTAAAGTGAATAGAAACCCAATGACACAACCTATTTAAAAAACAACCTATTAAAAAAACCCAACCTATTTTAAAAAAATCTATTTCTTCACATCTGTACAAGCTGGTAAAAAAAAAAATCAAGAAAAGTAGTTTGAGATAGGTTCTATTGCCTTGCATTAGATTTATCAACCACCTAGAGAAATGAAAGAAAAATCATATATCAGGAATGATCCAATTTGGATCTCTGTAACAAGGCAGCATGAGATGATTCCCTTATAGCAGAATAAATTTTGTAATACAAAATGTAGTTTTTTGAATGATTAATGTTATTCTTTCATTTCTCATCAGCTGGCAAAACAATGAAGACTGTTGGTTAAATACAACTAGTGTCAACTAAAATACAAATATTTTAGAAGCTAATGTATTGCTGGTATGGAGTGTTTTTATGCCTACCTTTTCATGAACAAAAAATAATATTATCCTAGTGTAGTGTGCATATTTAACACAGTGGTATTTTTCTAAGTCAAACTTTGGTGAAAACATCATTTTGAAAAGTAACAAGAGTGTACCATCTCTGCACTGACTAAGAGTTAATTATACATGAAAAAATGACCATTTCAAGACTCTGAAAATGGTCCTAAGGACATACAACAAGAGAAGAAACATTTATTCAACCTACAGCCAGCATTATAATTAATGGTGAAAAACTAAAGCCATTTCCTCTTAATTCAGGAACAAGACAAGGATGTCCACTCTCTCCACTTCTCTTCAATCTAGTATTAGAATGCCTAGCTACAGCAATAAGACAAGATGCAAACATAAAGGGGATCCAAATAGGGAAAGAAGAAATAAAACTCTCCCTCTTTGCAGATGACATGATCTTGTATTTAAAGAATCCCATAGAATCCACTCCCAAATTACTCAAACTGATTCAAAACTTTGGCAAAGTAGCAGGGTATAAAATTAACCCCCCAAAGCCGGGCATTGGTGCCTCACGCCTGTAATCCTAGCTACTCCGGAGGCTGAGATCTGAGGATCGCGGTTCAAAGCCAGCCCAGGCAGGAGAGACCGTGAGACTCCTATCTCCAATAAACCACCAGAAAACCGGAAGTGGCACTGTAGCTCAAGTGGTAGAGCGTTCGCCTTGAGCTGAAGAGCTGAGGGACAGCGCCATGACCGACCAAAAAAAAAAACCAAAAATCCACGGGGTGTGGAGGGGGGTAAAACACAAAAGAAAAAATAAAGCACAAAGTACATTAAAAACAACAGCAAAGAAAAACTTATCATGTCCATGTCTTGGAGTGCATTAAGATTAGCATTATCCTATATGGTCATATGTAAAAAGCTATTGGGCTATTCTGCTCATCTGCTAAGATTGTCTTAGATGAATACTAATTATTACAAATAAGGGAAAGCAAGGGACCTATGTTTCTTTGGGTCTGGCTTACTTCACTTAATATGATTTTTTTCAAGTCTTTCCATTTCCTTACAAATGGGGCCAGTGTCATTCTTTCTGATGGAGGCATAGAATTCCATTGTGTATAGACACCACATTTTCCAGATCCATTCATCTACTGAGGCGCATCTGGGTTGATTCCTTATCTTAACTATCGTGAATAATGCTGCAATAAACATAGTTGTGCTGGTAGCTTCAGTATGGGCTTGTTTGTGGTCGTTCGGGTAAATGCCCAAAAGTGGGATTGCTGGGTCATAGGGGAGCTCTATGCGTAGTCTTTTGAGGAACCTCCATATTGCTTTCCAGAGTGGTTGAACAAGTTTACACTCCCACCAACAGTGCATTATGGTTCCCTTTTTTGCTACATTCCCTTCAGTATCTTTTGTTCTTAAGAGTTCCTGATTATAGCTATTCTAACTGAGGTGAGGTGGAATCTCAATGTTGTTTTGATTTGCATTTCTTTTATGGCCAGAGAAGTTGAGCATTTCTTCATGTGTCTATTGGCCATTCTTATTTCCACTTCAGAGAAGTCTCTCTTTAAGTCTTCAGTCCACTTATTAATTGGGCAGTGTTTCTTTGAGGATTTATTTTTGAGAGATTTAATTTTTTTAGTTATAAGTATATGCACAGAAAAGGACATGGCTAGCAGGATCAATAGAAAGCCCACAGATTGGGAGAAAATCTTTAATAGCCATACAATCGATGTAAATTTTAAAATCAGCTTTCTAATTGAATTCATGAACCAATGAATCCCCCTAAAGCAATACATAGTATACTTATAATGAGAATATTTGATGTATTTGTACAATATGATAAAATTTTTAAATTAAAAATTAAATTAAATAGTATATGATTTATAACTGTAAAAAATAAGCAAGAAAATAACTTGCCTGTCTAACTCAACAGACATCAAGTAGAATAAACACAGGGAGATGAGTAACTGGATATAAAATTGCAAAAATAAAAAAGCCCAACACAAGGATAAAATCTAGAAAACAGCATGAGAAAATGAATTCATTGTCTGGAAGATAATCCTGAAATTTAACAGATAGGTTTCATAACAAACATTTGAAGTTCAAAGGAAATAGTCAATCAAACATCCTATGCCCAGCAAAGATATCTTTCAAAAACTAAAGTACAAATCAAACTATTTCTAAACAAATGAAAACAGAAATAATTTGTTTCTAGAAAATACTATCTTATCAGAAGGTATGTGTTATAGGAAATACTAAAGGAAACTTTAAAGAATCAAAACAAGTGACCCCAGATGACAAGCTGAATTCTCATTAACTAACAAAAAAATGTAGAAAGAGAAGACAATTGGGTCATTATAAGAGAAAGCATAAGCATTGATTGGGGAAATGCTGATGATATATGGAAGAAAAAAGTAAGAATAAAAATGTATTTTTTTTGTTGCCAGTCCTGGGGCTTAACTGAGGGCCCTGGCACTGTCCCTGAGCTTCTTTTGCTCAAGGCTAGCACTCTACCACTTGAGACACAGCAGCACTTCTGGTTTTTTCTGTTTATGTGGTGCTGAGGAATTAAACCCAGGGCTTCATGCATGCTAGGCAAGCACTCTACCACTAAGCCACATTCCCAGCCCTAAAAATGGAATATTTAAGAAGCTCAGTGGTGCTACTTAGGTTACACCAGATCCTGGGTTCAATACATAGTATAAACAATTAATAAATAAAATTTCATAAACTAATATGTATATGTTTATTAATACGCTAATAAAATAGAGAAATACAGATGTATTTGCCAGTAACAACATCAATAAGGTAAGAAGTAGCAAGAGTTAAGATATGAATCCAGATGGCAACTGAAATCATCAGGAACATATATGATAGACAAAAATATTCTATTATTATTCACTTCATGAAAATATCCCTAGTTAATGTAAAGTAGGAATAGAAAAAGTGAACTGACATATAGAAATAAGAAGTAAAAATGGCAGGCATTGCTCTAATTATATTGATAATATTAAGTATGAATGAGCTGAATTATATAATCAAAAGACAGAGGTTGTTACACCAGTTTTGTTTTTAAATCTCAGTAAGTGGTCACTACTAGCGATATGTTTCAGTTTCAAAGATATATACAGATCAAAAGTAAAAGGATGGTTAATCTTGACTGTCAGCTTGATTGGGTTGAGAAATGTCTAGCTTAGTAAAACACACCTCTGGGAATCTGTGAGAGAATGTTCCCAGATAGGATTAATGAATGTGAATGGAGGAACTCCACAGGGTCAGGAGCTAGAAGGAAAAAAGGCGGGGGAGAGAAAGCCAGCTAGCACAGACATTCTTTGTCCCTGCTTCTTGAACTCCATAAAATGCTAAGATTAGCTGCTGGATTCTGCCATGCCCTCTCTGCCATGATGGACTGAAACTTCTGAAACTTGAGCCCAAATAAATACTTCCTCCTTTAAGTTGTTTCTGTCAGGTATTCGTTGCAGTGACAGAACATTGTCTAATATAAAAATTGGTACTGAAATCAGAGAAATGGTTGGTGTCGAACAGGGAAGTATTGGACTTGTGGTAGTTATTGAAACAATAATTATTTATTTATTTATTCATTCATTTTTGTCAGTTGAGGAGTTTGAACTTATTTGTTCAACTGAGCTATGCTTTCAGTCTGACTTTGGTTGATTATTTTGGAGATGGAGTCTCTCAGAGTTTTCTGCATGTGATGGCTTTGAAACACGGTCTTCTAGAGCATACCTCCTAACTAGGTAGGATTATAGGCATGAGCTACTGGACGTAGCATGTACACGTGCCAATACTAGGGCCTAAACTGAGGCTTTACACTCTCATTTGAATTTTTCCCTCATGGACAGACTAAAATAAAAATGCTACATTAAAGAATTTAATTTTATAATGAACTTAAATTTTATAATTGAATTTTGCAAAGAATTTAAATTTTGAACTTTTAAGTCTTTTAAAACTTAATCCATCAAAAAGAAAATGATTTAAAATATAATATATACATTACACACACACACACACACACACACACACACACACAAAGCTGGGTGCAAACAGCTCACACCTGTAATCCTAGCTATTCAGAAGACTGAGATCTGAGGATCATGGTTTGAAGCCAGCCTGATCAAGACAGTCTGTGTGGATCTTATGTCCAATTAGCTACCAAAAAAAATCAGAAATGGAACTGTGGCTCAAATGGTAGAGTACTAGCCTTGAGCAAAAGAGCCCAGGGATAGGGCCCATGCCCTGATTTCAAGCCCCAGGACTGGCACACAAGTAAAGGAGAGAACACCAAAATACACAAAGCAAAAGCAGCCAGAAATGAAGAGAATTAGATAACCCTATATTCATAATTGGAAAGTTGAATTTACTTTTTCTGTAATGAGTAAGAGTAACTATAAGAGGGAAAGGGGAAACAAGGACACTGAGATTTGAGCAAACTGTACAAACCACTTAGTATTAAAAGATTTCTTAGAACAGCACATATTCTTCCTAAGAATACTTGGAACAGTTGTCAGTATAGATTATATGATAGTCCATAAAACAAACATCAATAAATTTAAAAGGATATAAACAATATAAAACATGTGTTTTTCTACAAAACAAATGTAATTACACACACATATATGTTATGTATATATATATATATATATATATTAATTAAGGTTGCCACACTATTGGACAGTGCTCATGCTCAGAGTTGGGTTTTCCCTTCCAATAACAGTCTGAAAAATAATCTGAAAAGTTCCTGTAGACATACCCAGAAGAGGATACATCTCAGGTATCCTTAATCCAATAAAGTTGATAATTAAGATTAGTCACTTAAATGTAGAAATTGGATAACACAATTCTAAAGAGCAACTAGAAATTGGAAAATACTTTGGAGTAAATGAAAATGAAGCAATCACATCCCAGAACAGAACGCAATAAGATCAGTGCTTATAGGAAATCTATAACTGGAAGAGCCTATGTGGAGAAAGAAGAATGATTTCAAGTCAGTAATTACCTTACATTTTAAGTCACTGGAAAAAGTAAAAGTAAACAAATTGAAACAAGCACAAGGAAGGAAATAGTAATGTGCAAAAAATTAATGAAATACAGATTATAAAAACAGAACAGAAAGTCAGTAATTAAAAGCTGTTCTCTTAAAAGGTCAAGAAAACCAACAAACCTTTAGCAAGAGTGGCCAACAAGGAAAAAGAAATTCTCAAGTTATTACAATCAAAGATGAATAAAAGATTATTATATTAATCTTATACAATTTATAAAAAAATATATTTTATCCAAGTTATGAGGTACAAGATCAGTAGATAAAAATCAATCACATATATCTAAATATTTGCAATGAAAAAATAAAAAAAGTAAGAAAATAATTCCACCTTTAATAAAAGAATTTTTAAAAGTTATTAATTAATATCACAAAATGCAAATTTCATACTCTAAAATTTTCAAGTCTGTCAGTATAAATTGAAGTTCTAACTAAATTTAAAAATCCTCAATTCACAAGTTGAAAAATGTGACATTATTAAGATGCCAATTCTCCTCTAAATTTATTGCAGCACAATCTTACTTACATCTTTGTAGAAATCAACAAGCTGCTTCCAAAATTTCTATGACACTACAGTCATCCAGAATATCCAAACCAATCTTGTAAAGGAAAAACAACTTAGTAGAACTCATGCTTCATGATTTTACCATGGATTATAAAAAAAAAGCTCACAATCATGGTATTGGTATAAACATAAACATACACATAATGGAATAGAAGTAAGTATCCAGCACTAAGTGCATAGTAAGATTGGACAGTTTATAACAAGGTTTCCCTGACTATTTACTAGAGAAAGAATAGCCTTTTCAACAAATGGTACTGGGACACAAATAAAAGAATGACATTGAACTTTTTCTCACATCATGTAAAAAATTGAACTCAGTCTTGAAATGCTGATAACCTAGAATTTGAGTGGTTGAGGCATAGTGTGTCAAATCTGGGATCAGTCTTAGTGAGATATATAGTAATAGAACAAATAAAGCAAAATACAGCAAACACAAGAAGAAAAAAATAGTAATGAGACTCCTTATAATTAATATACACTAGTAACAAAAATTAAAAAAAAAATTCAAAATGGATCAAAGGCCTAAAGGTGAGAGCTAAGATAAACAAAATGTCTTGAAGACAAAACAGTAAAAAAAAAAATTTTAAAGGAGAGGTGTCAATTTTCCTGATCATGGGTGAAGCAAAACCATACAATCAAGGTATGTGATAGTGCCAACTTTGTTTCTGAAGGTTGGTTTGGCCCTCTGTGGTCTTTCATGGTTCCATATGAAATGCAGAATTGTTTTTCTATTTCTGTAAAAAGTGCCACGGGAGAAAATTGACAGACACCTAAGTTTCTCTTATCTTGTTCAAAAATCAATTCAAAGTGAAGTTCTTAATAAAAGATCTAAACTTGGAGACTCTAGAGAAAAATAGTGATAGTATTGGAAGATGTAGGTATAGGGCTGAACTCTGGGCCTGGACCCTACTGCTTGATCCACAGTGCCACTTCCAGATTTTTACTGCTTATGTGGTACTGAGTAATCAAACCCAGGGTCTCATGCATGCGAGGTAAGGACTCTACCACTGAGCCAACTTTCCAGCCCAAAATAAAAGATTTATACTGAGAATAAACAAAGGGCTCAAAATTAAACAACACTCAAAAAAATCCAAAATAGTTCAATAATAAATGGGTAGATCAACAGACAATTTTTGGAAGAAATACAAATGACTTCTACATCTTTATTTATAAAGGATATACAAATCAAAATGACACTGAAATTCCATCTCACCCCAGTCAGAATGGAAATTATCAAGAAAATAAAAAAAATATATCACCCTGCACCAGAATCAACTCCAATAGGATCAAAGACCTTGAAATAAAAGTAGACACCCTGAAAACATTACAGGAAGGAACAGGAGAAACTCTAGGTCTCCTTGGCACAGGCTGAAATTATCTTAATAGAGACCCAGAAACAACAAATCAAACAAAGGTTGGACAAATGGGATTGCATGAAATTTCATAGCTTCTGCATGGCAAAGGACATAGCTAGCAAGATCAATAGAAAGCTCACAGATTGGGGACTGGGAAGTTGGCTCAGTGGTAGAGTGCTTGCCTTGCATGCCTGAGGCCCTGGGTTCGATTCCTCAGCACCACATAAGCAAAAAGAAAAAAGCCGGAAGTGGTGTTGTGGCTCAAGTGGTAGAGCGCTAGACTTGAGCTGAAGAGCCCAGAGTTCAGGCCCCACAACCGGACCCAAAAAAAAAAATTAAAAAAAAAGCTCACAGAGTGGGAGAAGATCTTCACTAGCCATATAACAGACAAGAGTCTCATATCTAAAATATATTTAGAACTCAAAAACTAAATTCCCCAACAACAAATCCTCAACGAAGCAAATGTCCAATTAATAAGTGGGCTAAAGACTTAAAGAAAAACTTCTCTGAAGAGGAAAGAAGAATGACCAATAGACACATGAAGAAATGCTCAACTTCTCTGGCCATAAAAGAAATGCAAATCAAAACAACATTGAGATGCCACCTCACCTCAGTTAGAATAGCTATAATCAGGAACTCTTAACAACAACAGATGCTGGAGGGCATGTGGCCCAAAGGAAACTCTACTGCATTGTTGGTTGGAGTGTAAACTTGTTCAACCACTTTGGAAGGCAGTACAGAAGTTCCTCAAAAGACTCCACATAGAGCTCCCCTATGACCCAGCAATCCCACTTTTGGGGATTTACCCAAAAGATCACAAACAAGTGTATGCTAAAGCTACCAGCACAACTATGTTTATTACAGCATTATTTACCATAGCTAAGATATGGAACCAACCCAGATGCCCCTTAGTAGATGAATGGATCAAGAATATATATATATATATATATATATATCACATTTTTCTTGATCCATTCATATATATACACAGACACACACAGACACACACACACACACACACACACACACACACAATGGAATTCTATGCCTCCATCAGAAAGAATGGCATTGCTCCATTTGTTAGGAAATGGAAAGACTTAGAAAAAATATATTAACTGAAGTAAGCCGGGCCCAAAGAAACATAGGTCCCATGATTTGTACATATGACCATATAAGATAATGTTAAGTGAAATGAGCCCCAAATATGAACACAAATGTTTTCTTTTCTTGCTTGCTATTGTTTCTAACATATTTATAATGTACTATGTGAGTTTTAAAAAATTTCTTTGGTATGTTCCTTCCCCACAGTTTTCACTGTATTTCATGTCAGTGCCCTGCACCTTGTATATTCATTTTTCTAATTTGGGGAGGAGAAGGTAAAAAACAAAATGCTTAAATAAGGATATAGGTTGACCCATTGTAACAATGAGATGTACAAGACACGATGTTGAAAACAAACTTTACAACTTCAAGGGGGTGAGGGATGGGAGAGGAGGGAGAGTAGTTAGTTAGGGAGGTGGGGAGGGATGGGAAGGGATGGTAGGGGGAAAACAAAGGAGGAGGCAACAATGCTTGAAAGGAAATATACTCATTACCTTACTCATGTAACTGTAACCCCTCTGTACAGTATTTTTATAATAAAAAAGATATTTAAAAAGAAAACAAACAACATAAGATGATGAGGATGTAGGGGTAGGGTTGGAGGGACAGAATCTTCTTAAGCTATTAATGGAGATCTAAATAAGTATAACCACTATAGAAACCAGTATGGAAGTTCATCTATAAATAAAAACATGATCTGGAGAAAAACAAAGTGCTCTGGGGTTTTACCAGACATTACACTGAAAAAATTGATCCTTTGTGGTAGTATGGATATTTTAATAATATTAAGTCAGTCAATTTCTGAACACAGACTTTTTTATTTGGGTCATCTTTCATCAAATTTTATGCTTTACAATATGTGATCACTCACCTCCTTTGTTACATTTAAAATATACTATGATTGTAAGAAGTTAAATAGATCTACCATGTGATCCCCAAATTTAATTATATAGTAGTTATCCAAAATAATTGAAATCTTGAGATGATATAAGTACATTGTAATATTGTTCATAAGAGCCAAGACTTAATAATTGACCAAAATACCCATCGACAGATGAATGTAAAGAAAATTATGCACACACACACACACACACACACACACACACACACACACACACACAATGATTTACTATTCAATCTTTAAGTAGCAAAGAATTCTGTAAGATGAACTAATATTGTTGAGCCTGGAATATATGAAGATAAAAACCACAGTGACTTCAAGTTCCACCAATTCCAATTATGTGGAATTGTCAGAGAATCTAAAAATCTAGATTTTTGTCCGAAATGTCTTGGTTTTTGAATGTTAATGAACTTAACAACATACATATGTGTTGGCTGTGACCTAACACCTAGCAGTTTTTGACTCCTAAACATTCTATCTGTGAATGGGGGAGATATTACAAAAAACATTTAAGACCTGAAATCTATAAAGGAGACACAAGTACAAGTAGGACTTTTCATTTTTCCCTTTTCATCCAACAAGTCATTTCAGTCTCAGAGTATGTGAAATAATGACAGAGTTTCATTATTCTAGAACACCAATGGCTGTGTGACAGGTATTTGAGAGGTAGAAAGTACTAAATGCCAAAGCAGAGACAAATCAATCTGCCATATAGTCCTTCATTGTATAGAATTCTATATATTTAAGGGTGTTTGGACCACCAACTAAAGGTTGATTTTATAAACTAATGAGAGGTCCACATCCTTTTTGAACTAGAAAAAAGCTTCTTTGGACCCATTTCAGTAAAAGAAATGCTTCTAGATTGTAATAAATTTCTATTTTGCACAATGCTTTACTAAGTCAATCCATTTATGGCCTCTAAAGACCTCTCCCATGGCTTCCACGTCCATTCCTTTGAATACACAGTTTTCCTGAATTGGTCAAAAATATCGTCGATCAGGATTTTGTAGCAAATAGTGTAGAGATTGTTCCCTGAGTAGCAGTGAGTAATTGTTTCAACACTAGGCATTCAACATTATTACATGAGAAGCAGAGTCACAGCAAGATGTATTTTGCTTGCACCTGCAGTCAGGTAGCTCTTGCTCACAGATGACAAGAGAATGTTGTAAAGAAATGGGTAAAACAATACATATCAAACTAAATACAGGTAAATATAAAAATAATCAACACAGGATCTTTAAACAGACAATCTATTACATATCAAAGGAGAAGAGAGGAGACCGTATTAACATGTTTATTATATACAGCTCTCAATGAAGAGCAGAATAGGAGCCTAACAGAATCTGGCAAATGAAGTGTATTGACCTGCTCTTCTCCACAGTACACTTTTTCTCAGATGTTCTAGTGCTACCACATGAAACACAGAGAGGTTGTGGGCAAAAATGACAAATAAACATCTATCTACAAGAAAGATATTTGCATTCTACTTTATTGGTATATTTATGAATCTGCATGGTTCCAATCAAACTAAATTGATTTAGCTCTCCATAAGGTAACAATAAGTGCTCTTTTTTGTAATATATTTTTATTGTAAAGTTACTGTAGCGAGGGGTTACAGCTAAATGAGTAAGGTAATGAGTCCATTTTCTATTGAGCATTGTTACCCCATCCCTTGTTTTTCCCCTACTATCCCTTCCCTATCCACCTTCCCAACTCCTCCCTCCCCTGCCCCCCAAAGTTGTAAAGTGTGTTTTCAACATGGTATCTTGTACATCTCATTGTTACAATGGGTCAACCTGTATCTTTATTTCAACTTTTTGTTATTTCCCTTCACCTACCCAAGTTAGAAAAGTGTATATACAAGATTCAGGGCACCAGAATCAAATACAGTGAAAACAGGGCTTATACCATGGGAGAAGAACATACAAAAGAAACAAAAAAAAATCACATAGTACATTATAAGTACACTAAAAATAACAGGGACAAATAAAACCTCTTGTGTCCCTATCTTGGGGTTCATTTCGCTTAGCATCATCTTATATAGTCATATGTACATAGCTTTTACATAGAGTTCCCTATGACCCAGCAATCCCACTTCACAAACAAGACCAGACTAAAGCTACCAGCTACAGCTATGTTTATCACAGCATTATTCACGATAGCTAAGACATGGAACCAACCCAGATGGCCCTCAGTAGATGAGTGGATCAAGAAAATGTGATTATATATATACATATATATAATGGAAATATATATATACTTATATATATAATGGAATTCTATGCCTCCATCAGAAAGAATAACATTGCCCATTTGTTAGGAAATGGAAAGACTTGGAAAAATTATATTAAGAGAAATAAGCCAGGCCCAAAGAAATATAGGTCCCATGGTTTCCCATATCTGCAATAACGTATATGTCTAGGACAATAAGTGCTCTTACATAATGGGTTTTTGTTTTTACTTTTTAATACTTGTTACATATCTTAGGCTGTCCTCAAACTCACAATCCTTCTGGAGTTATAGTCATATACCACCACTCCCAGTTGATAATGTGAATAACCGAGAATATCAGTCCAAAGGCACTGAGATCAGTCTGATAATTTAATTATTTTAACAGCAGAAAATGTTAAGCTATTCTTATAAAAATATTATCATAATGAAAAAAACTTCAAGCAAGAAATGAGCAAATCATAAAGTGAATACAGTGAATAAAGGAAAGAAGGAAGAAGGGAGGATACAGTATTACTTACATAGAAAAGCAAGTCAAGGTTTCAATGTTCCTTTGAAGTCAGTTTAGAACTTTTTGATAAATTGGGCATATTTCCTGCAACTACTTAGGTAAATAGATTGCTATTGTAAATGAAAACAATAATTGAGCTTCCTAAGACAACGTAAGATGACTTCTCTAGTATGTATGGTTCTAAAAGTTTAGGACATTGCTGGATATTTTTCCCTGATATGCCACAAACATTCGTGAATGAACTAGGGAATTGCCAATGCAAATACACTAAGGCCTTGACTAACTTGCCAAAAGTTAAGACATGCTAATAAAACTTGTAATATCTAAGAGAACATGGTTCAAAAGAATTCACTTAGTGCTTTGTTTATGTCTTCACCAAATATGGTGAATGTTCCTGGGAATAGTCTAGAAAATGAGAGAAACTCTGAAACAGAAATACAGTTTTATGCCCTTCATGTATTTCAAATGATGAAAATAATTTCCTCTCTAATTTTCACATTCATAGGCACCTCATTGAGGACAGTTAAGCCCAGCCTGCAGAGTAACATCTGTTGTTCATATATCTATTTATTCACAAGTCACTGTTTACTAAATGTATTCAACCACCCTTCTCATGCCCGATGAGACAAAAACTCTTTATCCTAGGGGTGATCCACTTCAGCATTTTTTAAAAAACAATGCACCATTTTACTTCAGAGAAATTACAGGTTTGGTTTAATGACAAAAGAAGTACTTTATGACACTATTTGAACAGTACCACCTGTTGAAACTTGTAATGTTATTGCTCCACACTCTTCAGACTCTTCTGAATTTAAGATTTAAACTCTCTCCTAATCACATGAGAAGTGGTGTGAGATCTGCCAAGAATTTCACGACAAGATAGTCTGCTCTGAAATGCAGACATTTCTGGGTTCTGCTTCAAGGGAGAAACAGCTCACCACTCAATCACTTTGTGTCAACAAGATGGAATGTGCCTGATTTCCCTTCGCAGCACACACTGGAACCAAAACCACAAAAGGATGACTGCTGGACGTGGGTAATTACTTGGGAGGAATGGCCACATCTTTGCAGTGTGCATGGATGGGAAACAGCTGTCCAATGTAGAGCTGCTGGAAGAAGTTTGAGGTGTGTTCAGTGGCTACTTTTATTTGCTTTTGGTTGGATAGCTAGAGGAAGGGTTGAAATCCCGTTTTTCCCTAACAAAAACCATGTATATGCAAGAGATTTTCTAGTTAAGATAACTCCAAAGAAAAAGAGCACCAACTGGGATCCCTGGTTGGCCCTGAAAAAGTGGTATTCACCATAAATCTACAGCTATCCTGGTGATTACTGCCTTGGAATTTTGACTATTCTGTCACAGGATGGGATGCTGTCTGTGGTTTGTCCTCTTGTTCAATCTGTCCAGCCTGCTTCACCAGCTGGCTCAGCAAACGTAGACACCACTAATTTTAAGGGAAATGACTGTAAGGTGTTTCTTTAGCACACAGTGGACAATTTCATGGGAAACAGAGAAGAGATAAGGAAAAATGATAGACCCAATCACAATGGTTGAAAAAAAAGGGAGATACAACAAGCTATCTTAAATAAATGAGTAAATAGAAAAACTGATTCCACTAACTCTTCTTTCAGGTCTCTTATGGAATAGAAATAAGAGAGATGAAACTCCAAACATAATGTTGATCTATTTCTCACCTGTCTATTTTTGATCTTCTTTCATGATTCCCCTTGTCAAATTCCAAGGACTCCTTTTCTTTTTAATTCAGACAAGAGCAAGATTTAATCACGTTCCCATATTTTTGAGCATTTTTAAATGATAGCTGAGTTGTGAGGCATTCCCGAGATTTTCAGCATCATTGTACCAAAAGCACATAACATGTTTTCTACCTGTCGATGTAAATTATTGCCAGCATGTAGAACTCCAGGAACAATTTGGCTTCCCGCCCACACAAATGACTTCTCATCGTTCCCATTTCAATTTAATGCCAGTGTGTGCTGTAAGATGTATGTTCAACCCTACAAATGAGTTGCATGTGCATTTCAATTTCAGAAAACCTGGACTGAATTTTAAAGGAAGACATTTGGGATCTATCGTATTAAAGGTGGTTGTTAGCAAGGCACATTCTAAATACACTGTATCAAAATAATGCTGAAACTTTGGTACTACAGTGAATTTTTAGAAAAGAAAGGGGAGAAAAGATAAAAGATGCCTTTAGGTTTTGAACTTGTTTTTCCAAAGAACTAAGGGATGTGTTGTGAATTATTTTTGTTGTTACCATACTTCCCCTTGTAATTTGTCATCCAAGCTGGAAGAAAGATGATGTGTTGAATAGATAGCTAAGGATTCAGAATGTATTTGTAATACAGACAGAATCTACACAAAGCACAAACCAGAACAATACTTTTAAACTTTTGTGAGATTCTGTTACTGGATAGAGATGTATATGAAATATATTACAACATATTCCAAATTCAACCAATTAGATACTTCCAAAGAATTTTTTAATATGGCAAGAAGTGTTTACTTCTGCACATGCTTTTAAATTAAAAAAAAAGTCAAGGAACATTGAACAGCAAACAAAAGAAATGTCAAAATTACACAATTTCCTATAAAAGGGGCATTCAAATGTAGGATAAATTGGGAAACATAGTGTTCTGAAGTGAAGCAAGGAACATTTCCCATTGTTTTACATTATATAACAAAAATAGTAAGAACACAGTAATCAAGTGATCAAAGTAGAGCAATGTGAGAATTCACATACTTTCTTTCACTACTTCCCCATGCCTTTTCTGTAAAACCATCATCCACTTCGGCCACATTAGCACTCAGGAAAGCAATATGACATGTTATGTCAACTCAGGCCACACATATTTCAGTGGCCTTTCTCACTAAGTTGTACAGCAGAACCAACAAAATGAAAATGACTTTAAGTTGATTTTTAATATATAAAATTGAAATTGGGGAAAAAGGGTTGATATCACATAATTCATCCTTATCCGTAATTATATTTCTTTACTATAGAACACTAAAGTTTGGTTGGTTGCCCAAAACTCAACAAACCATCATTGAATCCTGGTTATAAGTTGTCTACTCTCTATGATTCTATTTGATTAGTCAGAAAGAATCAGTTGTTCTGAATTATACTAAAGCTTCATGGGTAAAGAAAAAGACATAGAGAAAATAATAACTTCTGGTTCTTGTTTATAATCTATAATGATTTCGTTCTTCTAACTCAGAACTTAGGTCATTTGTCTTTACTTTTTATATACTGGCATTAGCTTGTATTATTTGTCTTGTGGCCCAAGTTGCATGGCAAGTTTTTTTTTAAAGATAAGGACTTTTTTTTTAAATCATTACATGTCTCATATACATGTCCAGGCATACATTTGGCTTTCACTATCAGTGTTCATACAGAGTTTTTTAGTTAAATCCTTTGTTATTGGGATCAGTGATCACTCCCTGGCTATCAATTATGTTCATATAACTATAGAACTGAAAATTACATCCCATACAATCAGCCTTCTTCCTTCACAGACAAGAAAATCAAGACTTAGAGACATTAAATATTTAGCCCAAAGTCAAATGGAAGATTCACAGCTTTCAAACATCAGTAAAGAATTCATCCTATATTTGAGTAAACTCTGGCCCAGGCACCTGGTGGTTTTTGGCAGCCTGTCTTTACAAGGATTCTAACTGATGAATGAACATTTAGGGTTTATTTACTCTTAGTTAACATAAGGTAAATTTATTTCTAAGCATAAATTGTAGAAACCAAACACTTTGGTGGATATAGAGAAGCAAGATCAGTAGCTGGAGTGGAGAGGCCAACTTTTCTAACCAAGTGTCTCTGTAAGGGTTTAGCAAACTACCTAAGGATAATTTAATTACTTTATTCACCCATGCATGTTCACATATGTGAACACAGCAATACATCTGGCAGCGCCCTTCTAAAGAGTTTTAAAAGAGTCATCAAATCACTAAAACATAACTGTCAGGATTTTTCAGGTTAGAGTTTCACAGAAATGGCAATGGATATGTTGCAAAAACTCTCACTTTTTCTTGGTATTTCACAGATTTGTGGAATCAATTGATGTGTAAGTTAGTAAAAAAAATCTGCATAAGGACTTCTGAACTAAAAAAACAACAACAAAGAACAAATTTAGAGCAGCAGAAGCAATTTATAATGCCCTGAGATTATTGCTTTTTCTAAATGGTTGCAATATAAGAATCTTCTTGATGTATCATTAAATAAATCTAGAAACAGAATTTGAGCCTGGAATTCCTCTCTTGTTAAAGAAATTTTAAATTTTATTGTGAAAGTGATGTACAGAGGAGTTACAGTTGCGTAAGTCAAGTTAATAAGCACATTTCCTGTTGAACATTGTCACCCCCTAACTTCCCCACAAAAGTTGCATAGTTCATTTCTAACATAGTGTCTTGTGAGTTTCACTGCTGAATTGGTTCACCCCTTTGGAATTCTTTCTTAACAAGTTTTCCATGAGAAAGCAAAGCAGTAAGAAAGTAGCTATAGAAAGCAAATTAAGATGAAAAGAATTTTTATGAAATAACATTAATCACTTTTATTTCTGCAATATGTATACACGATTGATAGTCCACATTTTTTAGAATTCAGTTATATCATGATGTGCTTTATTGAGGTAAGAACTTCCAATTTTTTATAGCTTTTCTCTATTTACAACCATAACTTGATACATACCTTCTGACTGTGCACATTGGATATTTTGTCATGATTTTTGTTTCTGTAAAAAGAGAATTAGAATTAGAATTGGTCAGTTTGTGAAAACAAGTGAGGGTAGAATTTTTCTTTCCAAATTAGAAAAATAAGAATATCTTTTCCTCCCACTAATGTTCTTTTTATCAAGTTATACTTTATAATAAAACCATAGCCTTTATACTATAGTTATAATTTAATGCTTTGAAATGATGACACCATGTAATCTGTAACTCATAAAATTCTTGTTCACACCAGTTTGTGGACTAAATACTTTTCTAATAATAAATTTATGTTTCCTTTATAGCATTATATCCATGTTATGATATAATATTTATTCTTTATTTGGTATAAATTTGTTCAGCATGTTTTTAAGATTAATTCACTCTTGCAGATATCACACTTATTTTTTATATTGTAAGTACTATTTCTTTGAGTCAACATGTTCCATGAAACTGTGACTAGACAAATTACATTGAGGTTGTATTTTTGTGAGATGCTTATTTGGGTAGAAAATACTTCTAACTATATGAAAAACTGGTTAATTTGTGGAATTATTTTACTGGGAAGCTTTTGGAATCCAGTAGTCCAGTCTTAGACCTAAATCTGAGTCACCATGCAGTCATGATGGGGTAACCTGTTACCTTACTATGACAACTTGTCCCTAACATGGTAGAGAATACACATTTCTTTTGGCTGAAAATTACTCTGAGAATTCTCCTACTCCAACCTTGGAACAAGCCAAGAAATGCATCTTTTGAAGAAAAAAAATTCTTTACCATTCTTATTTGGGACAGTTCAGATCTGACATTTCTATAGGAACAACCTGAGGGCTTTCCTCCACTTTTTAATGGTTGCTTGCCTCATATATTTATCTGTAATTAAATCAGTTCTGTGTAACTAAAGAACAGATACTGATCAAGATTATGGCTTTAGTGTGAAGGCCAGATAGAACCTTTTCAAGCTGTAGACATTTCAGAGCTATACAATCTTTTACCCTCACTTTGTTTAAGTTTTCCCAACTTTGGGTACTTGCTTGATTTCTTTGTTTCTTAATTCTTTAATTTCCCAAAGGGGCAACCAACTTCAAAAGTCTTTGAAAAAAGTTATGCATAGGTTTTAAAATATATCTTGTATAGAGAAGTTTAAATTGACTGAATTTTAATGAAATGGATTGGCTTAATATCAGTGCCATAAAATTTAGTTAACCTCAAAGTCACTAAATCCAATGCATAAAAAGAGTTAGCATAATTCTACATAAAAATTGTGTTTTACACCTCATTAGATTTCATTGATCTCGATCATAGTTACATATATGCTACAGATTAGCTCAAAAAGGATTTATACTTTTAGATGATTCCAGTTTTATATTCCTTAGACTCTAGAATATTTTTATAATTATTTGCCTCCTGATAGATTAAAAATCATTGTTCATTAAAGAGATTTAATATCACTGTACTTTTGAAGAGATTAGGTTCTCTGTGAGAGAGAGGAAAAAATGTGTGATTAAAGAATAAAAGCTTTTCACCCTACTTGAAATGTAATCGTGTGTGCAGAGTAGCGAGGCATAAGAACCTGAGACTAATGAATATGCCCCTAATGATATTTTCTTGCATCCTATCAAGTTGGAAAATAGGACTTATTTTAACCTCCACATCTAGTTTTAGTGAGTTTGAATTGGATGTGGAAGGTCTCTCAGAGTGAACCTCCAAACCGTATTTTACTGCCTTTGAACTCAAGGCTTGAGAAAGACCCAGATGGTCTATGTTTACCATAGTCTTATCTCTTAAGGCAGCCAGAGGAATTTCTTTCCATGGACACTACAATACCAACAACTTGGCCACTTTTTGTTTGGTGTCTTCACAGACCAGGAACCTAGCAAGAGCACACACCCATCCTATTTCTTCAGTGTGTTGTCTTTTCTTTAAGAGTGGGTTACATCCCAGCATGAGTATTCATAAATTGACGCATTTTATTGTGTCTATCTATCTCAAATCCAGAGCTGTCTTGTCTCACTTTTCACAAAATCTAATAATATAGTATCCTTTGTTTATACTTTTTTAAAAACAGAACAAGGATAGATTGCCAAGTTGGGAATCTATTTATTAAACTGTTTTTATTTTTTACCTTTCTTTGAAGACTTCATTCTTTGCATTGCTGTCACCTTTTTTCCAGTATAGAAAGCACATACTTCAAAATGTTAGATGCTTCTGAAGAAAATAAATGTTTTCATCCACAGATGTGTGTAACAAAGATTTTGCTATCCACCAATATGTATTTTCTCCTCTTTTCCTTTTTTGTTTTTTTTTTTTGTGTGTGTGTTTTCTTGTTTAGTAAAGAGTCATACTGATATTAGCCATACTGATATTGCTCTATCACTGAGCTGCAGTCTTGTTACATAGCCCAGGCTGTGTTCAACCTTTAGAATGCTGCAATTAGAGGTATGTACCACCATGCCTGGTTCATTCTCTTTTCCCATAGTAATAGATTTCTTGATTTTTTAAAATCTGGGAACATGGCTACTCAGAACCAAGATGACTTTTCTTAGCCCCATTTGCATACAAATGTAGAAGTATTTGGGTTCTTCCTTGAAAGTAGCTAGTATGTACTTTTTCCTTTGTGTGTGGGGGGGAGGGGACGGGGTCCCTGAGTTTCTTTTGCTAGTACTCTACCACTTGAGCCACAGCTCTACTTCCAGATTTTTTTGTGTGATTGATTAAAGATAACATTAATTAGAGAAACATCATGGATGTTTCTGCCCAGGTTGGCTTTGAACTACAATCCTCAGATCTCAGCCTTCTAAGTAACTAGGATTACAGAGCTCCCAGCTCCTTTTTCCTTTTTCTTTATCTCTTCCTGACTTTTGTCCTGGAAACCAGTGTGATGACTGGAGCTCATGCAGCCAAGATAGAACTTTGGGAATTGTACCTATTTCCCAGTGGATTCTTCCTGTATTGGTTTCATTTTCTGTTTGGGGGAATATTCCCATTATTCAAAACCAGACTGAACTGAACCAAGTGTTCTTGGGACTTATTCTCTGTTATGGTTTAAGTCTAAGATATCCCTCCCACACACCATGTGTTTAAGGGCTTGGTTGCCCTGTGATGGGCTTTTAGAAAGGTGATTACATCATGCAGACTTAGCATGTCTTAGCAAATCTTATCAGAAAAAGAAGAGAACACACCCAAATTAATAAACTCAGAGATGAGAATGGAAACATCACCACGGAAACAAGCAAGATTCAGAACATTATAAGGGAATACTTCTCAAAACTTTATGCTAATAAGTTTGAGAACTTGACAGAAATGGACCTCTTCCTAGCAAATATTGACATGCCAAAACTAAACCAAGATGAGGTAAACTATCTTAACAGGCCCATATCAAGCATTGAAATAGAAACAGCAATAAGAGACCTCCCAGCTAAGAAAAGTCCAGGACCAGATGGTTTTACAGCGGAATTTTACAAGGCCTTCAAAGCAGAGCTCACACCAATTCTCCTCCAACTCTTCAATGAAATTGAAAGAGAAAGCTCACTACCGAACACATTCTATGAAGCCATCATAACCCTCATCCCAAAACCAGGCAGGGACTCATCAAAGAAAGAAAACTATAGACCCATTTCTTTGATGAACATTGATGCAAAACTTCTCAACAAAATTTTGGCCAACCGACTTCAACAATTCATCCAAAAAATCATACACCACGATCAAACAGGATTCATTTCAGGGATGCAAAGCTGGTTCAATATACGCAAATCAATTAATATTATTCATCACATCAACAGGAGCAAGAATAAGAACCACATGGTTATCTCAATAGACGCAGAAAAAGCATTCGACAAGATCCAACACCCCTTTATGATGAAGGTTTTGGAAAAATTAGGAATCCATGGAACATTCCTCAATACAATAAAGGCTGTATATGACAAACCTACAGCCAGCATTATACTCAATGGTGAAAAACTAAAGCCATTTCCTCTTAACTCAGGAACAAGACAAGGATGCCCACTCTCTCCACTTCTCTTCAATCTAGTATTAGAATGCCTAGCTACAGCAATAAGACAAGATGCAGACATAAAGGGGATCCAAATTGGGAAAGAAGAAATAAAACTCTCCCTCTTTGCAGATGACATGATCTTGTATTTAAAGAATCCCATAGACTCCATTCCCAAATTACTCAAGCTGATTCAAAACTTTGGCAAAGTAGCAGGTTATAAAATTAACCCCCAAAAATCAATGGCTTTTCTGTATGCCAACAATGAGAAAAGTGTGGCTGAAATTAGGAAAGCAACTCCATTTGTAATAGCCCCACAAAAAATAAAATACCTAGGAATTAACTTAACTAAGGAAGTGAAGGACCTCTATGATGAAAACTTTAAAATCTTGAAAAAGGAAATCAACACAGAACTTAAAAAATGGCAAAACCTCCCATGCTCCTGGATTGGAAAGATTAACATCGTGAAAATGGCAATACTTCCCAAGGCTATCTACAAATTCAACGCAATACCTATCAAAATTCCACCCTCATTCTTCAAGGAAATAGAAGAGGCAATCCAAAAATTCATATGGAACAATAAAAGACCCCGAATAGCAAAAACGCTCCTCAATGGAAAGAACACTGCTGGAGGAATATCAATACCAAATTTCAAACTCTACTATAAAGCCATAGTAATCAAAACAGCTTGGTATTGGCATAAGAACAGACCTCAGGACCAATGGAATAGAATTGAAAACCCAGAAATGAACCTACAGACCTATAGCCATCTAATCTTCGATAAGGGAGCTAAAACAATAGAATGGAAGACAGACAGCCTCTTCAGTAAATGGTGCTGGCAAAACTGGTTAACTACATGTAGAAAACTAAACCTAGATCCTTATATATCACCCTGCACCAGAATCAACTCCAAATGGATCAAAGACCTTGAACTCAAAGCAGACACTCTGAAAACATTACAGGATGGAATAGGAGAAACCCTGGGTCTCCTTGGCTCAGGCCGAAATTTTCTGAATAGAGACCCGGAAACACAACAAATCAAAGAAAGGCTGGACAAATGGGATTGTATAAGGTTGCAGAGCTTCTGCAGGGCAAATGACATAGCTAGCAAGATCAATAGAAAGCCCACGGACTGGGAGAAGATCTTTACTAGCCATACAACGGACAAGGGTCTCATATCTAAAATATACTTGGAACTCAAAAAATTAAACCACCCAACAACAAATCCTCAAAGAAACAACTGCCCAATAAGTAAGTGGGCGAAAGACTTAAAGAGAAGCTTCTCTGAAGAAGAAAGAAGGATGGCCAATAGACACATGAAGAAATGTTCAACATCCCTAGCCATAAAAGAAATGCAAATCAAAACAACATTGAGATATCACCTCACTCCAGTTAGAACAGCAAAAATCAAGAACTCTAACAACAACAGATGCTGGAGGGGATGTGGACAGAAAGGAACCTTACTTCATTGTTGGTGGGAATGTAAACTTGTTCAACCACTTTGGAAAGCAGTATGGAGGTTCCTCAAAAGACTCCACATAGAGCTCCCCAATGACCCAGCAATCCCACTTTTGGGCATTTACCCAAATGATCACAAACAAGGCCACACTAAAGCTACCAGCACAACTATGTTTATTGCAGCATTATTTACCATAGCTAAGACATGGAACCAACCCAGATGCCCCTCAGTAGATGAATGGATCAAGAAGATGTGGTATATATACACAATGGAATTCTATGCCTCCATCAGAAAGAATGACATTTCCCCATTTGTTAGGAAATGGAAAGGCTTGGAAAAAATTATATTAAGTGAAGTAAGCCAGGCCCAAAGAAACATAGGTCCCATGGTTTCCCTCATTTGCAATATCTAGTATAGGTATGAGTCAAGCGGAAAAAGTCAGAGAATGTGATGTTAGGAAAACGAAACCTCAAATATGTATTTTAATGTTTTTGTTTCTTTCATGCATGTGTTTCTAACGCATTTATAAGATTATTTCTTTGTTGCTTTGTATGTCCCTCCCCCACAGTGTAACCCCCGCTTTCACTATATTTGATGTCAGTATAACATGTGGAGGAGATTTGGACAAACAAGTCATTTAAGGATTCAGGTGGACCTGTTGCAACAATGAGAAGTACAAAATGTCATGTCAAAACCAGCTTTACAATGTCGGTGGGGGGGGGGGGGGAGGGGGGGTATGAATGGGTGGGAGGGAGGGGGGAGGCTGGGAAGGGAGGTGAAGGGTAAACAAAGGAGGAGGCTGCAATGCTTGGTAAGAAATGTATGCATTATCCTGCCCATGTAATTGTAACCCCTCTGTACAGTATGTTCTCAAATAAAATAAAATAAAATTTAAAAAAAAAAAAAAAAAAAAAAGAAATTCTTTCTCTTACCCCCACATCTCAGGGAGTGACAGAGTCACTGTCTTCAGGAAGTTTCTTTGGAAGACCAGAGACAAGTAACAATCATGGATTACCCAACAAGACTCTGCCATAGAAGTTATGTTTAAATCCTTAATAAGAGGTATGTGGAGAGTCTGGTGTATCTGACTAATTTTTTTCTACTGACATCATTCTACCTTCCCACTAACCTCTCTTATAAAGCTTAGCTCCCACAAATACTATAATTCCAACAAGACTATATTCTATTTCCTTCCTACTACAATACTTGTTTAGGATGGACTTCCTAGAGTCCACAGACTCTGCTTGGATCTCCTATTCATCTTTAAAAAAAAACAAAAAACAGTATAGGTAATGGTCCTCACTAGAGATTGCCACAGAAAGGGTTGTGTTTTACCGTCTGAAATGGCCTATAAAATCCAGCTTCTTCTGAGTCAAGAAGTCTTCCATACATGGTGTTTAAAACATTGAAACTAATTATTTGTCAAACAAGACTTACTCCTCCAATTTGTACACTACCACCCAGCCATCATTTTGCCTATCTTTTTGGTGATTTGATGATGCTTACTTCTTTCCTCTTTCTTCTTTGCTATTCTATTCTATGGTATTATTTCCTATATTCTTATGGTTTTAATTATCTTCTTCTGAGGGCAATATGTCCTTAAGTATCATTTTGCAATACTGATTTAATAGGCATGAATTCCTTTAGTTTTGTTTATCATGGGATTTTTTTATTCCTCCATCAATTATTAAGGATAGCTTCACCAAGTACAGAAGGTTAAGTGGGGTTTTGTTGCATTTGAGTTATGTCTTTGCTTGCCGTTGTTGTATTTAGTTGTATTTAGTCTATGTTGAGGAATCTGCCATTATTTTAATGGACTTACCATTGTAAGTAGCTTGTCTCCTCTCTTTTTGCAGCTCTCACTAACAAAGCCAAATACAGATTTAGAGTGTTAGATGGGAAAAAAACATTCCAACCAAATGGGTCCTGAAAATAGACAAACACAGTTTTAGGGTATTAGATGGGAAAAAAAGCCAAACAAATGGGCCCTGAAAGTAGGAACAAGTAGCCACCAGTTTATCTAATAAAATAGATGTCAAACTAAACTCAGTCAGAAGAGACAAAGAAGGTCACATCATATTAGTAAAAGGGAATGATCAATGAATCAAGGGAATTATAGGTGTTAAGGTATATAAACAAGACAGAAGTGTACCCAAGTTCATTTAACAAACTCTCCTGGGGACTTACAAATATACAGTTAGACTCCTAGAACAATTATAATGACAGACTTCCACACTTACCAATAAAGAAACCTGAGGATTAAATAATACCGTAGGCCAAATGGACTTAACCATGCACAGAGTATTTTTTCCAGTAGGTGCACAATACCCATTCTTCTTAGCAGCCCAGGAAAATATCTCCAAAATAAACCATATGCTAGGACATGCAGCAAGTCTTGGCAAATACAAAAAAATTGAAATAACTCCTTGAATTCTATCAAGCCATAGTGGAATTCAACTAGCATTCTATGTAAAAGATACTACAGAAAATATTTCAAACACAGCCCAAACAACACATTGTTGAGTAATACATGGGTGGGAGTGAAGAAATAGAGAAATCAAAACATTCATAGACTCTAATGAAAATAAAAAACATATCCTACCAGAATCCCTGGGATATGGCAAAGGCAGTGTTGAGAGGAAAATTTATAGTCAAGCATGTCTACATTAAAAACAAAACAAAACAAAAACCATAAAGCACTTAAAAACACAGCCTTATGAAGTAACTCAAACTTCTAGAAAAACAGAACACTTTCTTCTGGACTCTTTGTCCTCCATCTTCCATGCTCATAAAATGCTCTTATTGGGAAGACATGGAGTCTGTTCATTCCCTAGTGACTCACCAGCATATACTTGTGTGTGAAACAGGTCTTACTGAGGTCTGAGGGAAGTGTGGTAGAATATTCCAGGAAATAACTTCAAAGCTAGTATTAGACATGACTGTTGTAAAATGGCCAGTGTCATTTTCCTGCCAAGGGAATACCTTTGTGGCCAGAATTCCTTAGGTCAGAGTGTCCCATGTTCTTTCATGGTTTGAAATGCTCCAGTTTCCTTTACTAGCTTCTAGCTTAGTTTTCCAATAGGTTTATATTTTGTACAGAAACATTTCGCCTTCCTTTTTTTACCCATCTTCCTTAACCTATACAATTTCAATGTGTTTTTAGTGTTTGATTTTTAATCTCTAAAATCTTTCAGGGAACAAAAGTGATTGTATTTAGTATTCCTCGGCACAAGGAACAGACATAAACATTAACATTCTAATTTCTATTCTAATATAATTAAATTCTTGGTTAAGACTCCTACTCTACAAATAAATAAAAGAAGAACATATTTTTTTCCAACTATATGAAATGAATTCCCCAGGTCATGAATTAACATATGTGTACACTCCTCACACAATGTACTGTGGTTGCTTAAATATTTGATCAGGTTCTTATATCCATGATTCCTAAATCCTTCTAGTAATTCACAATCTGTATACTATTCACATTTAACCAACATAATCTCAGATTGAATGGAGAATTTTCTCAGCCAGGATCTCAGCTGAAAATTACCTTGGCTTTTCAGTATAAGTGCATACACCACCAACCAATTCATGAGGGTATGAAAGATTCACCTCTTTGTGCTAGCTTTTCAACAGCCTCGAGAATACTATGAACATTCCCAAAGGCTTAGAATCAAGAGCAGCCTTGAATTCACCACAAAAGCGACATTGTGCCCTACTATTTTATGCTAAAATGGTACGCTTGTCGAAGCTCTGAGGTACTACTGGAAAGGCCCAATAAATTTGGCTGCTTCAATTGTAGAACAGAAGAGTATTATCTGACAGCTTGTTCTCATTGTCATTTACTATGCAGTGTAAAACAAGGCAATCAATGAGCAAAACAATGATATTATGCACTTCAGTATATTAATAACACAGATGATCTGACTGGGGTTTACCAGCAGACAGAACTAATGAATACAAGCCTCAGCTCTTTTCTTTTGAGGAGGCCTATATCTAACACAAAAGCTTCAGCTGTTGTTTAAAATGTGCAAACCAACATTTATAAGATCTATTAACTCATCTATCACTTTTACATCTAATCAGCACTATGAAGCTTACAATATGAATCATTTTATTTAATCTATGTAGCACATAATTCACAGTTGAGGAAACGAGTTTTGTTATAGGCAGCTTCTTGGTATTATGAAAAAGTATCTGAAAGAATCCACTTTTCAGGAGGAAGATGTTCTTCAAATCATGGTCTCAGAGGTTTCATTCCGGGTCACTGTTAAGTTGTGGTAATGCAGTACATCATGTCAGGGGTACCTGGTGAAGGAGGCTGCTCAGCTCATAGTGGTTGCACAACAAACATTATTAGAAGAGGGGATGAGATCTGGCCTGAATATCTCCTTCAGCCCATCTTCAATGACCTAACTTCCTGGACTAAGGCTCACCTACTGAAGGTTTTTACCATCTCCCAATAGTGTCACCTGCTGGGCGTCATACCTTCAATACATGGGCCTTGAGGAGGCATTCATAATCCAAACTAATACAAATTTGGAGAATTAAGGGAATGTGTCACCAACCCATATAGCTGCTAGGGGATTTTGTATAGGTGAAAGAAACAAACAGGTGATATGAATCCATGTCTAGATTTTCTTTCATGTCGTTCTAGAACCAGGCTTATCCTCCATATGGCACCAAAAATTATGAATTGTATTCTCAACTAATGCCAAAAGTCTCCAGAAATTTCCACAAAAATTCTCCTATGTTCAGTTGCTGGGTCAATCTCCTTCCCTCTTTTCCCCTCCGCTCCCTTCCCCTCCCCTACACTTTCCTTCCCTTCCCACCTCCTCTCTTCTCATCTATTTGTCTCCTCTCTCTTCATAGTTCAAAAATCATTACATATATTGGAGGATTTTAAACAGATAAAAGCATTTTAGTTTTAAATAAGGTAAAGATTTGTTGATTCAGAGATAAGTTCAAATTGTTCTAGGTGAAGTCTCATTACCAATATAGGTCCATGCTAAAAAATAAATAAATGAATTAAAGTCATTTCATCAATTTGAAGATTCCAAAGGAAGTAAAACAATAACAGCAAGGGCACAGCCTCTATTGAAGCTTAGGATTTTTGCTTTATGAATAACTGAAAAGAAATTGTCCTCTTTTGCACTTGAATCTAGGAACACTTGATCTTCTATATGTGGATAAAGTAGGAGGAAGAAAAGATCTCAGCTGTCTTCCTAAATCTCATCTTTTAAAATGAAATTATTGCAAAAGCAGTAATTTCACAGATAACGTTCTTTCATCTTTGCATATATTCAGTATGAGGAGTACCTTTCCTTTACTGCATAATTCTAGTTATTTTTAAGATACAGTCCTGGGAGGGGGAAATAGTTGTCTGAAACTCAAATTCACTGTGGTAAGAAATTCATCTCCACTGTTCTCCTCTGAGTACATTTGTTTTGTCTAATTTGTGGAGGGAAAGGGAATAACAAAATGCTGAGAGAAGGACACAGGATGACCTATTGCAACAAAGATACCCACAGGACGGTATATTGGAAGTGAATTTTACAACTTAGGGCAGGGGTGGGGAGGAGTGTGGGAGGTTGGGGAGGGAAGGGATAGTGGGACAACAAGGGTAGGGGTAATAATGCTTGACAAGTAATGTGCTCATTGCCTTCCTCATGTAAATGTAACCCCTCCCTTCAGCATCTTTACAATAAAATAAAATTTTTTTTAAAAGTTAAATGTGGCAGGTTGGGGGTTCCTGTCTATTCTCTTTAACTTTGAGAGAGTAATAGCCTCACAGCAATGAGATACTCATAAGGGGATGTGGGAGAAAGACAGAGACAGAGATAGAAACAGGGATGTAGAGATATTCCACCCTGGAGAACGAGAGGGAGAGAAATTAGAGCAGAGCAGGGGTGCTTTTTAAACCACAAGTCATAAGAGCAGATTAACATTGAAGGACTTTCCCCTTTCCCAGCTTTGGTCCACTGCAGAAAACTAAGGACAGGGAATTTTCAAGTATTTGTGTGATGAACTGAAAGTCTACCCAAGGGTGGAAATGAAAACCTATTCTTAACCATTCTCTAGACTTAAACAGTGCATTAAACAGTGTATTCATAATTCAGGTCTGATAAAGATGAGGTCTATCAAATGTTGGGCTGCACACCTGCTTTTTCCCAGTCTTTGTTTGTCCGTATCAGAGGAGTTACATGAATATAATATTTGCATTCTTTTTTATTTATTCAATATTTCTTTTTGAGGCAATATTTGAAGACATAAAGTCTGCCATTTCCATTAAATGATAAGAACCTAGTCTGTGGAGGCACAACACCTACCATACAATAATGTTTCTACATCTTCCCTAGCCCTAATAGTTTATGCAGTGCGACATAGCCCCACTAGGACAATAAACACATGCTAAAGGTACAGTAAATTAAAAGTGAAGTCCTTGGCCAACTTGGAAATTAGATAGATAGGTAGATGGGTAGATAGATAGATAGATAGATAGATAGATAGATAGATAGATAGATAGATAGATAGACTGAATCTAGGAACGCTTGCATGGTCAAGCATTCTACCTTTGAACCATATCCGTATTCCTGACTTTAATACTTTTTAAATTATTAAAGATCAATATGCACAATATATATGTATATATATATATATAAACTACAAATGATTAAGGAATGCAAATCAAAATCACAGTCACTGTAGATCCTATGGCTGTTGAAAGGATGACAGAGAAAGATTGAAAATTTCTGAGTCCATATGTCTGATAACTTAAATGAAATGGGCTGATTCCTTGAAAGACATATTTCAAGGAGAATTTATAAGAAAAAATAAATAATCAGAATAGGACTATGATAGTAAGAAAAATAAGTCAACAATAAACTTCCAAAAGCAAAAAGCACAATGTAAGTCCACTAGCAAATTCTTCCAAATCTTAAAGGAAGAAATTATACCAACTTTCTAAATATTTTTATTATATTTTTTATTGTAAAGATACTGTACAGAGGGGTTACAGATACATGAGTAAGGTAATAAGTACATTTCCTATCAAGCATTGTTACTCCTCCTTTGTTTTTCCCCAAGCATCCTTTTCCTCCCCAACTCCCCAACTCTTCCTTGCCTCCGCCAAAGTTGTAAAGATTATTTTTAACATAATGTCTTATACATCTCATTGTTGCAATGGGTCAGCCTGTATCCTTGTTTCAGCATTTTGTTATTTCCCTTCCTCTCCCTAAATTAAAAAAATGTATATACATGATGCAGGGCATCAGAATCAAATACGGTGAAAACAGGGGTTATATCATGGGGGAAGAACATACAAAAGAAACAAAGGAAATCACAAAATACATTATAAGTATATTAAAAACAACAGGGCTGGGGAGGTGGCTAAGTGGTAAAGTGCTTGCCTTGCATGCATGAGGCCCTGGGTTCGATTCCTCAGCACCACATAAGCAAAAAGAAAAAAAAGCTGGAAGTGGCGTTGTGGCTCAAGTGGTAGAGCCCTAGCCTTGAGCTGAGGATCTGAGGGACAGCGCCCAGGCCCAGAGTTCAGGCCCCACGACCAGACCCCCACCCCCCCAAAAAAAACCAGCAACAAAGATAAAACCTCTTGTGTCTCTATCTTGGGGTTCATTTCGCTTAGCACCATCTTATATAGTCATGTGGTCAAAAGGAAACCCTACTGCATTGTTGGTGGGAGTGTAAACTTGTTCAACTACTTTGGAAAGCAGTATGGAGGTTCCTCAAAAGACTACACATAGAGCTCCCCTATGATCCAACAATCCCACTTCTGGGCATTTACCCAAATGATCACAAACAAGTGTATACTAAAGCTACCAGCACAACTATGTTTATCACAGCATTATTCACCATAGCTAAGATATTGAATCAACCCAGATGCTCCTCAGTAGATGAATGAATCAAGAAAATGTCCAAATCTCTTTAAGAAGTTGAAAACACAAGGAATATTTTCTAGCCCTTTCTCTGAGTTCAATATTACCCTAATACAAAACCAAATAGACATTACAGGAAAAGGAATTAAAAAATTAATATATCTCATGATATTAATTTTTTATTACAGATGCAAAATTCCTCAACAAAATATTGGCAGAATCCAGAAATATATAAAAAAAGATTATACTCTGCAAACACATAAAATTATTTCCCTGCAGCAAGGAAGATTCAACAGTCAAAATTCAGTGAACCTATCATTCCAGTAAGCTAAAGAATTAAAGTTAAATAATTATATTCATAGGTGCTAAAAAAAAGCATTTGATAAAATTCAACACATATTCATGGAGCCATGACTCATTTGGTAGAAAGCTAGCCAATGAGCAAAAGCAGCAGGTACTGAGTTCAAATCCTATCTTGGATCAAAAAAAATAAAACAATAAGCTTGGAATGGAGAGGGAAAATAGTCAACTTGATAAACAACATCCACAAAAATGTATAACCAAAATTATATTTAAGATAGACAAAAACATACCCTTTTTATGGCCATAAAATTTTTTTATTGTGAAAATACTGTACAGAGGAGTTACAATTACATGGGCAAGATAATGAGTACATTTCTTATCAAGCATTGTAGCCTCCTCCTTTGTTTCCCCTTCCCATCCCTTCCCATCCTTCCCCACCCCTCCCACCAAATTCTCCCCCCCCCCACCAAAGTTGTAAAGTTCCTTTTTGGACATAATGACTTGTACATCAAATACAGTGAAAGCAGGGGTTATACCATAGGGAAGGGACATACAAAGCAACAAAGAAATAATCTTATAAATATAAAACATACCGTTTATATTAAGATCAAGATCAAGGCAAGGGTATCATTTCTCAGCATTTCTTTCCAACATCATATTAAAAGTCTTAGCTGATGCAATAAGACAATAAAATAAAAAAATGTAAACAGATTGAGGACAAGAAATAAACTATCTTTGTGATCAGATGAGGTTATTGTTTGTGTAAAAAAAATCTGAACAAAATCAACAAAAAATCTGAAGTTACTAAGAAATGATAAGCCCTGAGAAGCAAGGTTAGAGAGTTAATGATTAACAAGTATGAGTTTCAGTTGGGAAAATTAACAAGATCTGAGAATGAATGGTGATGATAGTGGTACCACCACCAATGAACTTGAGATTATATATATATATATATACAACCAAAAAATAAAGTAGTAAAATCATTATCATGGAAAAAACTATTTACGTATTTTATATTACTGTATTATTATTTATTTCATTTAAAGACAAGGTAAGGAACCTCATGTTTTCTGAGCCAAAGGAACCGAAGATTTTCATTGAAATCTGAGTACATCCAAGTTTTTCTGGATGAGTATAAGACTTCCTAATCCTATATTTTATGAGGCCTTCTGTGCTTTTGCTTGAAGACTCACAGTAGGTGAGGGCAACATTAAATATTTGGATATTTTCTAACAGTCGATAGTTTAATAACTGTCATATTGGTGTCAGGACACTTTCTCTACTATTTACTCAAGTTATGAATTTGCAGAGACTTTGTGAGAAAAAATAGACATAATGAGAGAAAATGGTTGGAGAATATAGTAAACACACATTTGAGGGAGAAATTCAGAAAAACAAACTATACCAATGAAATTCCTTTGCTGGTTGAGTGCTCTCTCTCTCACACACACACACATACTCACTTACTTGCTTATTCTGAGGAGGTCTGAAAAAACTTGATAAATGTGAAGCTTGGAAATACCCACAAAAATACATAGATATGTAATATATGTAAAGAATTCTTAAAATATATGTGATGATGGCCTATTGTTATTATTTACTATCATCAAAGGTACATGTCTGTTTAAAAAAGCTAAAATTTATGAAAATCCTACCCACCTAAACATAAACTATAATGGCACCAATTGCAGGTGAGAAAAATAAACCAAAGATGCAGTATTTGACCACAACAGCATGAAGTTAAACAAAATATATACCAATGAAGTCTTCATGCATGTTAGGCAAGCATTTTGCCTCTAAACCACATTCCCAGCCCAGTAGTTCAGCTTTTAAAAATCAAAGTTGGGTTTTTTGTTTGTTTGTTTTTTCAGATTCCAAATCTTTAACTCCCATTTCCTTCATGGGGAGCAAGATATGTTTCTTTTCCTCATTTCTTCCCCCATTGTACCCTGTTACACTAAAATAAATCCCTACTAAACCTTTTGTAAAAGTTATTTGCAAAGCTGGTACCAGTGGCTCATGTCTATAATCCTAGCTACCAAGAGGCAGAGATCTGAGGATTAGTTGTTCAAAGATAGCCTGGGCAGGAAAGTCCATGAGACTATGATTCCAATTAGCCACCAAAGAGCCAGAAGTGGAGCCATGGCTCTAGTGACAGAATGCTAGCCTTGAGCAAAAAAGCTTAAGGACAAGCGCCTGGGCCCTGAATTTAAGCCATGGGACTGGCACACACACAAAAAAAAAACTTGCAGATTTTCAACTATGTCAGGGATCAACTCCTATATCAGTTCAAATTGTGCAAAGGCCCACTGCTCTTGTAATTTCTATTTAAGGAAATTTATTTTTTAATTCCAGGCAGAGTTGAGATACATGTAGCGCTAGCCATTTCAATTGGTTTTGTTTGCCATGGAGGGCACCCCAAACCTTCCATCTTTTTTCATAGTAAATGAGGGTAGGCTTCTGCCTTCTGTGATCATGGCCAAAACAGAAACCTAGAAAACTTTTCTCCTTTACTTTTTTTTCTTGACTGACACAAATCCGTTTGCCATTGGTCTCAGATTTAATTAAAAAATAACACTGGAAAATATCTCCGGAAAATATCTCTACTCTAAAACAGATTAGATGCCTCTTCTAGGAATTTCTTAACACCTCAAACTTCATAAACTTTCCTATAACAATGACACGGTCCTGGCACATTTATTACATATTATCACAAAACTTCTTTTAAAGATTTCAATTCAATGATGCTAGGCTAAGACCTGAGAAGTCATGTCTAATGTATACTTCTTATCACTAGGGAAGTAATTGCACTGCAATATAATTTCTTGTTTAATTATCTCTGTGAAAAAATTACTCTACAAGGAAACAGACTGATTTGGGATGTCTTTGCAACCCTTTTACCAGCATCTACCACACATGAACACACTGTTGAATGAACTGAAATGGGCTCTGCCATTCAACCACTGGCTGATGACAAACATGGCAGAGCAGAGACCTTGGGTTGATTCTGTAAGAGATGAATTTGAATCCAATAGAGAGGAATTACTTAGAATTAGTCATTTTTTCCCAGAGCCTTCTAAATTAGACATATCCCCATGATCTTTGCTGTCAGAGTGTCTACTTGATAGCAAAACGAAATCTCCCAATTTCTATATTTAACTTAAAAGACTCAATCATTTCTCCTTCAATATGTCATGTATTCTCTCTGAACCCTAGGTTGTTTAATCAGAAAATCATTATTTTAAAGCAAAACAAACCTGAGAAATGTTGGCTAGATTATGAAACAGTACATGATCAACAATGTTTAAATGGTAGCCTCTTCTCTGATTTTGTACTTCTATCTGTCTTTCTCTCTCTCTCTCCTTTTCTCCCTTGTAGTAGGGACTGAACTCAGAGTCTCACACACTGTGAGAAAGCAGTCCATCACTTCAGCCATCCCTAGCCCCTAGCCCTTTTATTTGTACTTTTTGTATTTGTGTTTTTATTGTATTTGTATTTTGTATTGTATTTGTATTGTATTTGTAATCTTTAAGGTAGGATTTTTAATAACTTCCACTGGGCTAGCCTCAAAATTCAGATCTTCCTTCCTCCACCATTTAGTTATAGAGGATTACAAGCATATGACATTATACCCTGGGGTTCATATCAAATTTATCAGCATCTTTTTCTCTACCACTCTCAGGGGCACTGACCTCATGGTGTCCTGCAGCTTCTCCCTTGATGTAGCCATGTATTTTTCCTCTCTAATGCTCTCTGTTATGACTAAATGATGTTGAAGAGTCAGATTTGAGCCTCAGAATGAATGTGTCATTTTAAGGTTTAGAATGGAATAGAAACTCATTTAGGGTGGGGGCAATTAGATCATGAGATATAAAGTAGTTCAGAAATGATGTAAATCCAAGTCACACCTTTTGCCTGTTTGTGGGTCACCAGTGTGCAGTGGTACACTATTTGGGGAAAGTGATGTTCTGTACCAGTCAAATCATAGAATTGTCAACAGAATTTGTTGAAGAGCTAGGCTGAGCATAAAAAGAATTTGTTAAACTCACTGGAACTCTAGGAGTATGACATTCAGACTTAGAGAATGTACACCAAGAATTATGACCTAGCTCTGCTGAGCTTGAACCATGCCAGCAGACTCGCTGCTCCTGCCCCAGGGAGAAGCACACTGATTGTACCTTGAATGCTTTTCTGGAGCACTGGAAATGCTTCCCCAGTCTGTCTGATTAATGGCCTCTACCAGTGCTTTTATCAAAACAGATGTGTATAGTGCTCATAATTTCTCAACTATTTTTTTTCTGAATTGAAATTTTAATACATACATTGAATTGGCACCTGAGTTAGAAGATATTACAAATGGATTCTGATTTCTATCTCAGTGTATTAAGAGCCATAATATGGAAAACTGCCAAATATGTAAGGGTAGTAGATGAATATGTGCATGGTAGAAGGTTCTTTAATATAGTACAATAGACAATGCACTTAGGAGTTAGGGAGTGGTTCAGACCCTGCCTTTGTCTGTTTTTTCTTTTCTTTTTTTTTTCTTTTTTCTTCTTTTCTTTTTTTTTTTCTCTGAGATTGACTGGGCAGGCATTTCAATTTAATTTCCTGGAGCTTAAACTCTGAGCCTAGTGGCTATCTCTGAGCTTCTTTTGTTCAAGGTGAGAGCTATATCACTTGAGCCACAGCACCACTTCTAGCTTTTCTGAGTAGTTTATAGGAGATAAGCATCTCATAGACCTTTCTGCTCAGGCTGGTTTCAAACCATGATCCTCAGATCTCAGCCTCCTGAGTAACTAGGACTAAAGACATGAGCCAGCAGCACCCAGCTTGCCTTTGTCATTTATGAGCTGTGTAATCTGAAAGAAGTTACATCCTCTGAATCTTATTTTTTAATGTGGCAAAATGATAATATTATCCATTATCCACAAGATATTGTCTACCTCACTCTGAGACTACACAAGGATTATCTGGTCATCTTCAAGTAAATGTATTTCTTGTTCAGTCTTTTGATGTACCCCAGAGGCAATGAGTATGTCCCAGTGTGAAAACCTCAGTAATCAAGACTTTGGAGAAGATCAAACATGGAATATATGGTGGTCTTGGGAAAACTTTTGCCAGAAAATAAGGAAGCTATAGACACTTGATGAAGTTTCTACTAGCCAGAGTTTGGATTTGAAAATCAGAAGAAAGAAAGAAGGTAGATAATAATCTATGAATCTCCTATATGTATGGCAGAGAGAGAGAAAATAGAAAGAAAGAAAAATAAAAATGAGGAAGAGGAAGAGGAGGAGAGAGAAGGATGAGGAAGAGAGAGAAGGAAGAGGAGAAGCAGGAGGAGGAAAGGGAGGAGGAGAGAAAGACAGAGAGGGAAATGGAAAAGGAGAAGGAAGAGGAAGTGGAGGAGGAAGAGGAAGAGGAGGAAGAAGAAGAGGAGGTTTTAAACCTTGGTTGGCACTTAGAGATTATTAACAGGATCTCTCATTACTCTGAAGTTAGCCTGAAGAACTTAGCATTCATTTACTGTGCTTTAAAAAAAATAACGGTCACCAATCCCCATCTGATGAAAACTCTTCTTTATTGAAATTTCCCTGAAAACATATGACAAAGGATTGAGAGGACTAGAAAAATTATTATTTTTCTCAAGCAGGGGACATAGTGGATGCTGAAGCCATTCGGTTTGCAGTTGTTGAGAAGCAGAATGTGTTCTCATTGCCAAAACATTACTCCACAGGTGGTGTGCCAATAACATGGAAAACACTGTGTCTGCAATGGAGAGCCAAAGGTCAGTACCTCAGTCCTGTCCTCAAACCGTGCATCATTCATTGGGACAGATCCTAATACTACGGCCCTCTGGAATAATGCAATGTGAAGAAAACAGACTGCTATAATGTGTTTTCACCCAAATAGATTTACCAGAGTCTACTCAAGACTTCGCACCAATCATCCTTTATAGAAGAAATCCAACTTCCTTTATAGAAGACGAAACATCTGCTTCTCCAAATTTGAGGGTGGCCTTTTGCCCAACAACTTCTCTAATGGCTCCAGTTAACGTCTGTGATGTTGGCTCATCCAAACTTCTGATGAGAAAAGCTGAGAATATCTTCCAAGCTCTTTATATTTTTCAAAGCAGAAAGCTTCACTATGTCAATGCAAGTTTATTCAGCATTGCTCCTAAAGGAAATAAAATCAGTGTTCTAGAAACCTGGTTTTAATAGGCAGGTGATCTCTGAATTGAGTTATCTGCTAAACTGGTTTTGTGGTATGAATTCAGAGTGCCTTGGAAACTAGCTTTCAACAAAAATGTGTTTCTCTCTTGGCTAATTTGACCTCATTCTGTTCAGAGATATCATAATAAAAAGATAAAAGCATTGAGTTTTGAATCCAATCATATACACTATTGGCATCTAACAGCAAAAACATACCAGACCATCTCTTAACTCTCTGAGACTTAGCTTCTTCATTAATTAAATTCATTGGCTGCGGGGATGGCATTTATTTTATGTTTTTCTCTTGAATGTCTAACACAAAACCTGGTATAGGGTAGACTTCACTGGAAATTGAATTGAAATGCTTGCCCAGTCAATCTCAGAGTGCTGTTATGAGGATTAAACAAAATATTGTACATGAAAGCTCTTTGCAAACTTCAAAGAGCCTTACAAAGGCTGCTCTTTTATTTATTTATCAGCCATCAATCTTGAATGCATGTCTGGATGTAAGCATTTCTGTAAAGGTTTTTGTTTTATTTGGGGTTTTTTTTTGACCTTATGCACATAAGGAGAAAGGCAATCCTAAAGAGTTAATTTTTACTCAAATTGTAGATTGATTTTAGTTATAGTAACAAGACTATACATTCCTCAAGTAGTCCAATTTTTAAAAAACCTGGCAAGTGTTTTGATACCTGACAGCTCTGCTGTGAAGCAACTCTCTTCTACAATTATTCATACCACAGCCATTTCTTCAAGTACTGCCATAATACAATGGCATCATTGTATGCATATGCATAGTATCCTTGTATACAAGTTAAAAAGAGGGAACACAAATAAATATTAGAAATGATTTACTACCCTACATTTGTATCACCAGGATTTGTTGTGAGATTCCCTCTATTTCAATGGTATTAGCTGCTCCTATTTGAGCTAAACACAACTGCTCAGGTGTAGTTTTCTATTTCTTTGAGGTGTTTTTAGGTATGCGGCAAATGACAGATCTTTTAATGATTGAATATCAGCTCCTGGGTTTTGATTCCTGTTGTCTGGATCAGTGTTAGACACAACTGCAGCTCTGACTCCCCCTTCCTGCTCCCACTGCCAGTGACTTCCTGCAGCAAATGAGTTTGCCACAAATCAAGATGCTTGAAACAAACATCTCTATGAGCTTGTTCCATCTCTCCTTGGCAACTTGCCACTTTGCCTCTCCCTTAATACTAAAATCCCTGCATTCACCAAATGGCTTGGTTTCCTAGTAAATTAACCATTTAATGGGAATTTCACTCTTCACCAGAATTATACATTCCCCTTGTAGACATCTTACTTTTTAAGCAATTTCACACACATGGAACAAACACAACTATCACTGTTTTTCATTAGGATCATTTTTTTCTTTACATGAATAATTCACCAAGCAATGAAATCAGATATTACATTAAAAAAACCTCTAGATAAGGTCAAAAGCTATGTACATGTGACTATATAAGATGATGCTAAGCGAAATAAAACCCAAGATAAGGACACAAGAGGTTTTATCTTTGTTGCTGTTGTTTTTAATGTACTATGTGATTTTTGTTTCTTTTTTATGTTATTCCCCCGTGGTATAAGCCCTTTTTTCACTGTATTTGAGTCCAGTGCCCTGCATCTTGTATATACATTTTTTCTAATTTGGGGAGGGGAAGAGAAATAACAAAGTGCTGAAACAAGCATACAGGTTGACCCATTGTAACAATGAGATGTACAAGGCACTATGCTAAAAATAAACTTAACAACTTCAGGGGCAGGGAGGAGGGAGGAGTTGGGGAGGTGAGGAGGGAAGGGATGGTAGGGGAAAAACAAAGATAGGAAATGTACTCATTATCTTACTCATGTAACTGTAACCCCTCTGTACAGTATCTTTACAATACAAAATATATAAAGAACATCTAGAAATTACTGATATATTGGCCCTCCAAATTATGTAAAGCCTCTACATGCCTATGGGGTTTGTACATGTATATATATATATATGTATGTATGTACATATGTACAAATATATGTATATATACACATGCATACATATATATGTTTATATGTATACACAAACACATCACACACATACGTTTTGCTTTAGGAAGCCATCATAGCTCCTTTCATTGCTGACATTTTTTCCAATTTTTATCTTTATGTATTTCCATGTTGAACTATCATTGCTGATACTTTACACAAGTACATAATTATACGTAGGAAGTATGCAGTGAATTGCTATGAATTGTTCAAGAAGAATGCGATCAGACGTCTTATAAACACTTTCATTTTAATGACTAACGAAGATCACCAGATGAAAGGTACATTTTATATGCATTCAGCCCTGCTATCATTTAGAGAAGCAGGTGGGTATGTAAGTTGTTGAGTAAACATAATCCAGGACACAATGACTAAGTGCATGAGGAAGGAAAAGTGGCCAAGCCTAAGAGTAGTTATGAAGTAAATCAAGATTTTCAAGTTCTTGATTTGTTCCCCCATTGACTCATGGGCTGATTATAAATCTACATTGATATTTCTTTGTAAGTAAAATTGATAGCTTTTTAAATCTAGAAATGGCAGAAATATGTGACATAATTTCATGCTAAATGATGGCTGGCACTGAATTTGTCAAAAGTGAAGTGAGATCCATGTTACCCTGACACAGTAGCCAGAGAGGTTTACAATATAGTAATGTCAGAAGATAATCACAACTCTGGGTTAGAGTATTCTCTTTTTTTTCTTTTTTTACCTGTTGTGGGCCTGAACTCTGGGCCTGGGCACTGTCTCAGCTCTTCAGCTCAAGGCTAGCGCCCTACCACTTGAGCCACAACACCACTTTCGGCTTTTTCTGCTTATGTGGTGCTGAGGAATCGAACCCAGGGCCTCATGCATGCAAGCAAGCACTCTAGAGTATTCTTTTTTAAATTATCTTTAAGTAGTTGTACATAGGGGTTACTATTCAACATGTCAGTTTATGAGTAAAATGCATCTTGATCAATATTACCCCTTTCAGCATTCTCCCTCATTCCTTCTAACCTTATCCCTCCCCAGTGATGCAAAAAATTAGTGTTTCTTTAGACTTTCTATCAAAGCGGACAAAATGAAATTTCCCACTTGCAGTTTTGTTTCAATTTCTCTTGTCACCAGCAAAAGTGACTTCAGTTGAATGGTAACTGTACTTTGCACTCATGGAATAGAGAAAATTGAAGAACATATCTCAAGGATTGAATTGACACACACTACCAGATAGCACTAACACCATTAGCAACTTATTAAGATAATGCACAAAATAGATATAAAGTCTGCGTTCACCCTCCTAGCTAGTCCTCTATCAGGGATGGGATGAAATCTAGCTTTTCAAATTAAAGCCTCAGGGTAATAAATAAATCACTGTACCCAGGAAATGCAAAACTTAAGTTTATTCTACTCATATAACTTTTGTGAATCTGAGCTTTCTCATCTGTACAATAAGAAGCCTAATGTCTACCCATGTAAGAGAAACACCTACCACTTTTTCACCTCTACCTTGTGCTGGACACTGAAGAAGTTTGCATTTCTGATCTCCACAAGCAACTCTATTCTGTAACCTAATGAGTCTGCCAGTATACAGTTGATAAATCTCAGGCAGCAAGTAACTAGTCTCCCCCAAGGGACAGAACTAGATAATGGAATACCTAAGATTAGAACCAAGGTCTGCAAAGCCAAACCACCCGTCTACCCTATGAGATTAAAATGTGGCACATATTGATAAAATTAGCATACCATGTGTGCATATCATAAACAGGATTTCTGAAACTTCAAGTGCTCTCAACTTTCATGACTTTTGCTACACCTGCTTACTACATATGTTATGTATTTAACATTTTCTGCAAGTCAATTCACATTTTTTTACTAGAAACTTCTCTTCCTTTAAAAAGATACTGTACTGACCTAAAATGCAAACAAAATGTCATTAGGAGCAAGAAAAAATTGTGTAAATAAATAAGACCAAAATAATATAAAATTAACTCAGTTTAATTACATATCTTCTGAGATTGAAAGTTAGATTTGCTCTTTATTGTAAGTTAGTCCTATCAACAACAGTAGAAAAATTTGAAAAACACAGTGTCATAACTAGAATAATGAGCATAACTTTTAATAATGTAGTCAGGACTGAAAGTTGAAATGAAGATGTATTACTCAACATGGCTTCAGGGTTATATACTGTTACAAGCCTACTTAAATCATCCTGGGTGTTGGCAAAGGGCCCCATCTTTAAGAATGAAAGCCACACATTAAAAAAAAAAAAAAAAGAAAAACAGAACGCATTAATTGTAAAAATACCTGGTTCTCATATGTTTTCCACTAACATTGAAAGAGGCCAAATGGTATTTGCTGGCTGTGGTTTGTTCTCTCTTTGGTTACACTAAAGATTTCTTTTAATAATGTGATAATCCTTAATAGATTTCTATCTGCTTAAACCAGCTCTAGTGGGATCTGGTATTGCAACTAAGGATCTCACAGGCACAAACAAGTAGAGTGAAATATCCCATACTTTCAGAGAGTCTGTCTTTTCTTTACTACTTTAGGATGCCCAGAAAAGAACACAAATACTTGAGACCAAAATATCATTTCCTCAATTAGATTTAATATGCAGGTGAACCATGAAATTATTTAATAAATTTTTTCTTCAGACCACTTATGAATTGCAGACCTTCAACTGTAGAGCAGTGATTTAATATAAAAGGTTGGAGGGAGGAAAATAGGTTGAAAACAATAATAACAACAATAACCAAACATTGTTCCAGGATGTGCTAATTTGAATCTTAATAGTGGAGATATAAATAAGTTTCTATGTGCAAAATAATACCACTAATTAATAATATAACTCAGTTCTTTCTGTTATGTTCATAAGGAAAAGTACACAACTATTCTATACATAAGACTATGTAAGAGTAGGCAATAATGTGAAAATAAATATATATGTATATACGCCATTGTACTTATATTGACATTTATATATGAATATATATAGTAATATGAATATCATAGTAATAGTTCTAAGATGAGTTTAATCTGATAGACATATGGTATGGTTTTAAAGAGAAACATTTAAAGAAAGGAGAAAAGAATCTTTTCTCTAACACAGAACAGTGAAAACAGCACCATATTTTCTCCAGTTCAATAGACTGTAAAGTAATTAACACTTAAATTTTCTCTGTGTGTCTGTCTCTCTCTTCATTAAGACATATTTCTTTCTGAATTGTTCTTTTCAATAAACCTTTTGAAATACTTCTGCAAAAAGACAATCAGTATGACTGAAAAGTTATAACCTACTTCCTTCAAGTTTATAACTCAATTTCTATCATCTAAAAGATCAACATGCAGAGAGATTAAAGCAATAATTCTCATGTGCTTCTTTTTGTCTAAAACGCCTTTTAGTGAGTCAACACCGCCACTAGTTTCTGATTCTTCTATTCCATATATGATTCTTGGGTAGTCTGAAGTGTTGATCAAATGTGCTATTCACCACTGGTGGATTCAGAGATCTTGTTTCCTTGGAACTTTTTCATTAGGATATTATTACTTCTCAGATCTAGCTCTCAGATCTAGCTCTCTTTATACCACACCACACTGTGAATTCTAGGAAGAAGTTGGTCTGGCTTTGTTGTGTATTTTTTGGGGGGTGGGGTGGGAGTGGGGATGTATTTATGTTCCTTTTTCCCCATGATGTTTTCTTTTAAATTTAATTTTATTTTATTGTAAAGGTGATGGACAGAGGAGTTACAGTTACATGAGTAAGGTAATGAGTACATTTCTTATCGAACATTGTTACCCACTCCCTCATTTTCTCCCACTTTCCCTCCTCCCAACTTGTAAAGTTCATTTTCAACATAGTGTCTTCTGAGTGTCACTGTTGCACTGGTTCAACTTTGTCCTTTGTCTCACCATTTTGTTATTCCCCTTCTGTTCCCCAAATCAGATAAACATATATACAAGACATAGGGTACCAAAATCAAAAACAATGACAACAGGGGATAAACAAAGAAAACAAGTAAAAGAAATAACTTCACACAGTATGTAAAAGAAAAACAGCAACAAAAAATCCACCCCTTTGTTTCCATATCTTGGAGTACATTTCAATAATCATCATTTTATATGGTCATATGTACATAGCTATTAAACTATTGTGATCCTCTGCTATGACTATGTTAGACATATATTATTACAAATGAGGGAAACCATGGAACCTGTTTCTTCGGGTCTGACGTACTTCACTTAAGTCATTATGAGACTTCTTTTCTGTTATAAGACTAAAGACATAGCCAGAATAAACACTGCACATATCTTCTTAATAGCTCAGTATTAGGACAGAAAAGGCTGTTTCCTTGGTGATTCGGTCAAGTAATAAATTTTCTATTTCTATGTATTTTGTTACTTTAGGATTCTTAGCATACCTGAAGAGTTCACTTGATATTTCTTTTGGCTAGCTATTCTTCTCTAAAAAATCCAGCCTTTAGCAAAGAACAGGCTAGAGACCTGAAAGAGTTAATATTGCTTCCAAAGGTGAATTTATAACCTAGAAGTAATTTAGGCAGCAAGAGAAAATGTCTCACTTCAAAGATGGGAATGCTGAACCATGCATACAAATGTGACTGCTAACTCGTGTGTGACTCAAACTCAGTAACCATGGATTTTAGGGGTTTAAAAGGACTTCTAGAAGGCATCTGGTTCACCTGTAATTTCCTATACATGAAGTGTTCATGTTGAAAATGTGGCACTGGAACCCAGAAATGCTAAGTAACCTGGTGGTAGAAAGGTTGGAGTCAGAGAAAAGAAGCTTAGAATCCAGACACATAGCTCCCTTGTTATAATGCCTTGCTTTACTATGCACGCATCTCTTAGGCGGCATAATTCTTTTTAAGAAAGAGGGAGAGGACAATATATCAAATGGATTAAATGGTCAAATAAGATCAGGCCCTAAGGATCATGAAATTTAGTCTTATAGAATACCTTAGTGACCTCAGTTGAACACAGTTTCACTAAAAGAAACTGGGAAAGAGAAGCCAGAATTGACTGTTACAGACAATGCTTTAAAGCATCAGCATGGGGAAGAAGGGAAGGGAACAGAAGCTAGAGGAAGATGTGAGGTCTGGGGAGGTTGTTTGAAGGGTTTGTTTGGATTTCAGGGAAAGGAGGAGGAATTAGCTCCTTAAGATTGAAATCTCTGTGGTATTTTTAAATACTATTGGGAAGAGTTTGGTAAAGAGAAAAAATTAAAGATCAAAGATACATGTAAAAGACAGAAATTGGGTTCCTAAGAAAGCAAGTATATGTAGGGTCCAGAGATGATATAAGAGGTTAGAATGTCTCCTGAATTGATAGAAGGGGAGAAAGGAGATGAAACACCTCATAGATACAGCTGTAGTTCTGATGGGTAGTAAGTTAGGGAAGTCTGTACCTCAAAGATTCTACTTGATGATATAGAAGACAATGTCATACTTAGAGTTGTAGGTATTTTATGAGGTAAGATTTGAGAAGAATAAAATGAGTAAAAGGAATAGTAGACAAGTGTTGCCAGGTGATATAGGAAGCCCAGTGTAAGGTGAAGATCATGAATACATAATGCTATTTCCACCTTCAATTGCCAGGGCATACATATGGTGATGTATGTGAGTTCCTTAAATTGCTTTAAAATAAAAAGAGGTGAGTATGGAGAAATAACAATGCATGGGAAATTATAATACATAAAAATTATTGTATCTCACTCCATAGGACAAAGAACCTGAACCAGAGAGAAAGGAAAGTGAAGACAGGGAGAGGTTGGAAGATTAAGATTATATGGTTATTAGTACTTGGGAAGTCCTGATGAGGTGGAATATGGCTTGGAAAGAAATGTTTACCAAGCAAACAGGAAGATTAGGAAGTTGTGACTGAGGGGAGTGTTCACACCAGCCATTTCAGAGGCCATGCAGTAGTGTTGTCAAGTTCCAAAGGGTGGTTTTGGAAGAAGTAACTGGAGAGGAATAGAGGAAATAGGAATTGACGATGAAGAGTGAATCAGAGACGAAGAGGATGAGTAAATTGTCTGAATGAAGAACAATTTGAGGCAAGAAAGACAGAATGGTGGATGTTCCATGAATAAAGAGATAAAGGCTATTAGAGATGAAGGTTTGGCGGAGTGTGAGGGTCAAATGATCCAACTCCAAATCAGTTGTTTATGAACGGAGGAGTAGATATCTAGTCTGGAGGATGAAGCTTTGGTGAAGGAAAGGCAGTGACCGAGAAAACAGTTCTGAGTTTATCCTAATGGATGTGGCTTGTGTACAGATAAGAAATTTTGATCTGAGAAGGTAAGAGCAGGAGATAGAGTCATATTATAGAGAAGGTAAATCAAAGAGAGCGTAGGGATATAGCAGAATTTGTTGATCATGAATGTCTACCACAGTGAAGGGTTTCAGGTGAAGAGGCAGAAAGGCTAGATCAGAGGGAGATGCACCAAGATCTACTGCAGAACAAGTTTCCTCACAGCTCACTACCTGCAGCAGTTCACCAAACCCTACTCCACTACTCGGCCCAGAAGAACTCAGCTTCCTTCTCTGTCTATTTGTACCTGTCAATTTATTCTCTCTTCATATCAGATTTGCTCAGAAAGAAAATTTCCTAATTGAGCTTCACTCATTGGCCCAGAGCCCATCTGCACCTTAGTTCCCCAGAGTAGACAATCATAGAAAATTCCTTGGCATGAATCCCATAAAGGAAACTTGGAAAAACTGAAACTCTTGTATTTTACTGATCAGAGACTGGAAAATGGAGCAGCTACTTTGAGAAACAGTTTGATAGTTTCTTATCATGTTGAACATTTAATTTTCATGTACCCAATAATTCTCTTCCTAGCCACCAACAAAAGAGAAGTAAGAATATGTGCTCTACAAAGACTTGTTCATGAATGCCTATTCATACAGTGATTGTTCATAATAAATCAATAACTGGAGATGATCTACATGTCCATCATTATAAAATAAACAAAATTATATATAATTATATATTATATAACATTATATATAAAGCCTTCAATTATATATAATATATAATTATATATACAGTATATAATTATATATAATTTTGCACATATATAATTGAATACTACTCAGCAATAAAAGGTTCAGCATAGTTGAGCCTCAAAAATTTTATGAGATTAAAAGGAGCCAGATAGAAAAACTACATATTTTATAATTCCATTTATGTGAAATTTCTAGAAATGCAAATCTACAGAAACAAGGTAAACTCTGTTTTCCTGGAACTGGAAGTGAGTGTGGTGATATGCAAATGTGTAGATGAAAACTTGTCATTGTAATGGAAATATCAAAGCTGAATGTGGTGTTGATCTCAGAACTCTATAAATTAATTACAATCATCCCATTAATCTATATACTAGTAATGGGTGAGTTTTGTGATATGTAAATTATACCTAAGAAGTTGTTTAAATTTTAAAAGAATTATTTAAATAGGTAAATGATTTAAGCAGATAATTCATCAAAGTATTATTGGGATGTCATATAAGCACATGAAAAATATTTAAGATCATTAGTAATGATCATATGATCCTGAGCCATGTACTGGAATGGTTCAAATAAAACAGACAAAGCCAAATGCTGGTGTATTAGTTAGTATTCTCATTGCTGTGAAAAAGTGCCTGACAAAACAATCTAAGGAAAAGAATGATTTTTGTTTTGGCTCATGATTTCAGAAGGTTTCATCTGTGCTCACTTGGGCAAAACATGATAGTGTCAGGGGTTTATAGGGGTGGAGAAAGCTATTCTTCACTTGATGGTGGACAGGAAACAAGGAAAGTGGAGAGAAGGGACAGAGGACAAGATATCCACAAGGGTTCCCCCAGGGTCCTACTTTTTCCAGAAAGATCCTACATCTCATAAGCTCCCAAACTTCCCAAAATAATGCCACCAACTGGGAACCAAGTGTTCAAAATGTGAGTCGGTGGGGGACTTTTCACATTTAAAATGTAACAGCTTGTAAGGAGGAGTAATAGCTAGAACTTTTATATGCTGCTAGTGAGAATTAATAGTATAATAAGCAGATTAAAGCCTGTCAGTAATTTCTTAAAACACCAACTAGAGCATCCACTATATAACCTACTGATCTCATGCCTCTCATTCTGATATACTCTCATATATATGTCGGGGCAGGGGGTCGGTGTGAAAGACATAGAGAGAGAAATGAAAGCATGAATCCCAAAACCTGTATATGAATATAACTGTAATTCAAAGGTCTTTCAACAGGTAAAATGAAAAGCAAATTATAGTGCATTTATACTGTATACAATGAAATAGTTTGAGTGTGCATGTATGTGGGAGAGACAGATAACTTTTTATATACTTGATATAATAGCTGAATCACAAAGTAATTATGCTCAGTAAAAGGATCAATATCCCAAATAAATAATAAATGAGTAAAAAAAGATAATTCTATGTATATGAAATCTGATCATTGTTTATCTGGAGAGGAGAGTAGGAGTTTAGGATATGGAGGAAGAGATCACAAAGAAAAACTGGGGAGTGATCAGTCTGTTTATAATTTTTATTTTGGTGATGAATTCATAGATGCATTAACATTTAAAAAGTCATTGAGTTGTACATCATAATCTGCGTATAATCTCTGTATAATCTGTATAGCCCAATAAATGTATGAATTTTAAAACTGCCAATGTAACCTTTCCTGTCAACTGACATTCACTATGGTACTACAGAAGCTAAAGAACCCTTCCTTAAAGTGTTCCCAACCATGTGTTAAAATATCTAAAGCTTGTGGTCCTGTAATCCCCCAACAACAAATCCTCAAAGAAACAACTGCCCAATAAATAAGTAGGCTAAAGACTTGAAAAGAAACTTCTCTGAAGAAGAAAGAAGGATGGCCAATAGCAAATCAAAACAACATTGAGATACCACCTCACCCCAGTTAGAATGGCTATAATCAAGAACTCTAACAACAACAGATGCTGGAGGGGATGTGGACAGAAGGGAACCTTACTTCATTGTTGGTGGGAGTATAAACTTGTTCAACCACTTTGGAAAGCAGTATGGAGGTTCCTGAAAAGACTTCACGTAGAGCTCCTCTATGACCCAGCAATTCCACTTTTGAGCATTTACCCAAATGTTTACAAACAAGACCACACTAAAGCTACCAGCACAACTATGTTTATTGCAGCATTATTTACCATAGCTAAAATATGGAACCAACCCAGATGCCCTTCAGTAGATGAATGGATCAAGAAAATGTGGTATATATACACAATGGAATTCTATGCCTCCATCAGAAAGAATGACATTTCCCCATTTGTTAGGAAATGGAAAGGCTTGGAAAAAATTATATTAAGTGAAGTAAGCCAGGCCCAAAGAAACATAGGTCCCATGGTTTCTCTTATTTGCAATATCTAGTATATGTATGAGTCAAGCAGAAAAGGTCAGATAATGTGATGTTAGGAAAATGAACCCTTAGATATGTATTTAAATGTTTTTTTCTATCATGCATTTGTTTCTAACTCATTTATAAGATTATTTTGTTGCTTTGTATGTCCCTCCCCCACAGTATAACCCCTGCTCTCACTATATTTGATGTCGGTATAATTTGTGGAGGAGATGGGGAAAAACAAGTCGTTTAAGGATACAGGTGGACCCGTTGCAACTATGAGAAGTACAAGTTGTCATGTAGAAAACGAACTTTACAACTTTGGTGCGCTGGGGGAGGGGGGGGGGGATTTGGGTGGGGAGGCGGGGGGGGGGGGGGGGGGGGGGGGGGGGGGGGGGGGGGGGGAGGCTGGGAAGGGATGTGAAGGGTAAACAAAGGAGGAGGCTGCAATGCTTGATAAGAAATGTACTCATTATCTTGCCCATGTAATTGTAACCCCTCTGTACAGTATGTTCACAAAAAATAAAAATAAAAATTAAAAAAAAAGAAAAAAAATATCTAAAGCCTACCACAGACGTGTCACTCCCTTTGAGATCATTCCTAAAGCAGGATTCATGGCTGCATCTTTCCATCCCAATTTGAAGCATAACTGCAACTATTTTGCATTAAAAGAAGGATTTTTATGGACCAAACCAAAGAAAGATCAGGTTTGGAAATGGTGCCATGTGTACAGTCATGTTTGCATTTGATTCTAACTTGCCTGAGTTTTCTTACCATCTCCCACCCATACCTCCCTCTCTACATTTTTATTGTTCTATTTTGACTTTCCTCCCCTCACAGATCAAAAGGATGGCCCCAATTAAGCTCTAGCTAACTTCTTTAAGCTTCATAACCAAAGAGAGCTGGCTTTCCACACAGCTCCAGGTCAAAAGCTATACCCCAGCTTCAATCCTAGGCTTGCAGTCAATCTATAAAGGGAGTACACACCCTGTGACTAGGAGAATGGTCCTTGAGAATCCTGCAGTGTGTTTGTGAGGAGCTACATAAGACAAGTTTTCTTCATCCAAATCTCAGCCTGGATCCCAAACTGGCAAGATACATAAGCTGTTGGGGGGAAGGCGCAGTGTCTTAAGTCTGTAATCCAGCTACTTGTGGAACAGAGACTTGGGGGTCACCACTGGAGGCCAGCCAAGACATAAAAAGTGAGACTCTACCTTGAAAATAACCAATGTTAAAAGGGGATGGAAGGATAGCTCAAGTGGTAAAGTACCTGCCTTCCAAGCAGGTAGGGTCTGAGTTCAATCCCCACTATTGAGGAAAAAAGGAGTCATTTTTGTTACCTTGTTATCAAACATGCTTTCCTTTCCAAAAGTGCCTTATCAAGTAAGCAACTCTACTAATGTGCCCATGAGATCCCCTCTCTGTCCATCTACAAGTCTTCCCTTTTTTTTTTCCTGTAATACTTATACTTCCCAACTTACTACAAAATAGTAGTTCTAATTTTTCTTTATCTTCTTACCCCATTTATCTGACAGAGTTTTCACAAACTCTTTCAGATGAAGGAAAGGCTGTTTGCACATAGGAAGTGAGTCTTGGCAGAAGCATGCCTGATTTTATGCCTTACAAACAAGCTCCCTAGTCACAGAGCATAAGATCCATTCTTGTGGGTTTATTTAGTCAACAAGAAGTTACTGGATGTGCCTAGGCTTCATTGCTCAATAACAATGAAAATGATGAAACCTCATATTATATTCCCAAATGTTGTATTAGGAAAAGGGCACTAATTAGGATCAAGTTACAAAGCTTATTTCATTTTATATCTTTTAAAATTTATACATTGCAGGGTTTGTTTGATTTGGACATAAGTAGAGCTGAAATTTACTGTTTATTTAATTTACTTACCATATTCTCATCAGAAGCACAGAAAAAATCATCTGTAATCTTTTTTCACTTTTTAATTTTTATTTACTTACTTTTATTTATTTATTTACTTACCATATTCTCATCAGAAGCACAGAAAAAAATCACCTGTAATCTTTTTTCACTTTTTAATTTTTAAACTTGTTTATCTCTAAAAACAGTTGTGAAAATAAACATCATTTTTTTTATTGTGAAAATACTGTACAGAGGGGTTACAATTACATGGGCAAGATAGTGAGTACATTTCTTACCAAGCATTGTAGCCTCCTCCTTTGTTTACCCTTCCCATCCCTTCCCAGCCTCCCCTCCGCCCCCCCCAACCTTTCCCCCCCCCCCCAAAGTTGTAAAGTTCGTTTTGACATGACAACTTGTACTTCTCATTGTTGCAACCGGTCCACCTGTATCCTTATTTAAACGACTTGTTTTTCCCCTTCCCCTCCACAAATTATACTGACATCAAATACAGTGAAAGCAGGGGTTATACTGTGGGGGAGGGACATACAAAGCAACAAAGAAATAATCTTATAAATGAGTTAGAAACAAATGCATGAAAGAAAAAAACATTTAAATACATATCTTAGGGTTCATTTTCCTAATATCACCTTATCTGACCTTTTCTGCTTGACTCGTACATATACTAGATATTGCAAATAAGGGAAACCATGGGACCTATGTTTCTTTGGGCTTGGCTTACTTCACTTAATATAATTTTTTCCAAGTCTTTGTCTAAGTCACCACTTTCAAGATGACATTCTTCATAAATGATTTTTCAGTATTTCTGAATTCATTCCAAAGAGTCAGGCTAATATTTAAGAGTGTTTTTCCCCCAAAGTCTTAGACATTACCACACACACAATTTTGACCTCCTCATAAGCATTCCTTCTGTGGGCCAATTGGGAATTGTATTAGAAGATTTCAAGTTACTTGTTCTGGATTATGTCTACCAACATTTCTTGAAAACATCACACTTGAGCACATACATTCTGATAAGGCCCTATCATTTCTAAGCCATAAAACATTAAAAAGTGTATTGCACAATTTGGCTTTTAAATATTTACAGCTATCTAAACCACTGTGCCCCAAAGGAGCAAACAACTGTAATCCACATAGGTGATAGCAAGATCTCCAAGACAGTAATACATCTTTTCCAATTTCACAAAGACCAGAGGCAGTAAAAGCTTAAACTTTTTTTCTTTTACTCATTTATGCTCTTGTTATTATTGTTACCAGAAGAAATCGCAATTTTAAAACCTTTAGAAATTTTTATTTTTATCAGTCTTGTAACAGACATTTCTTAAAGACTAAAGAAGGAATGTATCCTCTCTGATCTCCACACTTCTCAGCTTCTCAGCTCAACTCACTGGAGACAACTATATTTTATTCTGTTATATATTTTGTCAGTGGTTCCTTTCTTATTTCCAAATAATATGTATATGCTGCTAATCCTCAGCTTGTCAGTTTTAGATATCAATTTCCTTTTAGGAAAAACAAGAATTTTGCTCTTTTATCCCAGTATTTTCAATAGATTTAGAGAGCTATTTTCAGATGCATTTTATGACTATGTAAATAGTATTTTTAAAAGTTTTTCCAAAAGTTATCATAGTGCCTTTATTCTGTTTATCTTGTTTTTGTTTTTCTAAGTGACCTCTTTTATCAGATGGTCCTTTTCCTGGTGACCTCCACTTGGTACCCTCTGTCCTCTGGCTGAGACATTTCTTTCCTGTGCTCAGGGCTTTGATGTACTACTTTCTGGATCCCTCTTGCTTGGTTTTCCTGTTCTTTTAAGTGGAACCTACTTAGTTTCTCAAGAAAGAGATACAGGAAATAAATTTTCTGAGTCCCAACCTGTCAGGAAATGTCCTTTCCTGTTCTCACATTTGATTAATAGTAGTCTGGCTGGATATTACATTCCAAGTTGATGATCACGATCTCTCTGATTTTCTTAAGTCATTGCTCCATTCTTGGTTCAGAGCCAGTGGTGATGTTGAGAATTCCAGTCTGAATTTATTACACAAATATGTATCAATATCAATTCCTTGCAAAAGACCAAGTACTTCTGGAAACACAGCAAAAAAAAAAAAAAAAAAAAAAACTCCACTTCAAGCTTAGAGTTGTCAGCAGGAAAAATAACCAAAAAAAGTAATAGATAAATGAGAACCTTATGTATTATAAAGTCTATGGGGAAATGCAACAGTGTAAAGAGACGAGATATAGGATCAGAGGTGCCACTGACCTGAAACTTGTACAACACCAGAGAGGTCTAGGGCACAATCCAGAACCAAGGAAATACAAGGCATGTGGGTCATAGTGGAATCAACCTGTCAAATTTGAAGTGGCTACAGGAAGTGGGGCCTTGTGAAGAAGTGGTGGGAGATCAGCTCACAGAGTAGGCCCTGTCTTACTTTCATTCATGAATCTTCCTGCACAATATGAATTCCTATTTTTTTACTTGTTGCAGTGGGAAAACCATAGGAAGATAGTTTTCATTTAATGTTAAAATAAGGTAATGAAGCACACTGATTTAAGTTTACAGAAGATCGCTGTGCTGAATAGAGTACTGACTCTCACGGTTTAAGCAGAGTTATGAAACTCTTGCTGAGGTATCTAGGAGAGGTGACAGACAGTAACTTGGAAAATGGCAATACCAGTGGGAGTTTGGGACATATTTATGAAACAAATCCAACAAGTACTTCTAAAATTAGCATGTGAAATATGAGATAAAGACTAATCTTTTTACAAGTGTATCCAGACTGAATAGAAGAAGAAATTAATATGCTTATTTGATGTCTGTGTCATATGTGATCCTGGTCATTTGTTGCAATTTTCTGTGATTTTTTAAAAGATAGTCAAGGCTCTGTATTTGTGATTAAGACATGTAGACTGACAGCTGCACTGTGGAGATACTCAGCAGAGTCAGACAGAACAGGTCACCTGAGTTCTATCTGCAGATGTTCCGCTGGGCCTCCATATTCAGCCTTACGTCTCTTTTGAGTCTCAAGCCTCTCCCTTTCCAGATGTCTTGAGCATAGATTTTATGGAGCCTGCGTGTTTACGATGTGGAATCATCTTAAAAAAGAAATGAAGTAAAATCATGTCTAAATTTGGTATAAAAGTGACTATAAGAAAAAAGTTATAATAAACAGCACATTTGAAAATTCCAAAAATGTCATAAAAATCCAGGAAAATGACATTTTTAAAATCGCTTTGTAGTTAAACATCAATTCACCTATTTTATTCTTTATTTTCCCTTTGTTGCTACTGTGTATAAGTCTTTTTTCCTCTTTTGTTGCTTCTTCATATAACAGTCTTTTAATATCAGACACTATACAGATACCCCTCCAAATATCAGCTTTTCCTCTAGCTTGATTGAACCTTTAAAAGTATGTCAGTAGGTTAGATATTTCTTTCAGCTTTACAACTCATTGGTAATGTTATGTAAATTATCATTTCTGTCAAATTTGCAGAGCCCTCTATTATATGCCTTCCATAATAAACCCGATATTTCAGGGCATTTCAAGGTGTCATGTGTAAAGTCATAAATAATATTCAAATTGATGATATTTGCTAACCAGCTTGTCATTGATGTGTTCATCAAGGTGGCTTCATGTTAGCTTTGTAATGTCAACACTTCATCATGATCAGTAAGAAATCGAAGTTGCTTTGTTTATGTCCATGTGAATCTCACCTCTTAATTAATTGGGTTTCAAATTATCCCAAATCCTACTCACTATTTTCAGTTTTAAAATATTTCAGAAATTAATGCCCTGGGATACCCTGAAAACTGGCTCTCAAGTTGCTTTTTTATCTTAGGATAATTTATTTTCAGTTGTCATTGTTATCACTTTTGTTTCAAGTTCTTTTAAACTTTTATCTAAATTTTCTTCATTTCTTAATACACATACTATATACTTTACCTTATTCTTCTCTCCATATAAAGTAGGATTCTTTCACACACACACACACACACACACACACACACACACACACACACACACACACCACAGACTCTCCCTTGAAGATGTGTTTATGTTCCCAATAGCAGGAATTCTGATTTAGTCCATTTTTGTGTACTTTCTATAAAAATATCTATGACACATTTATAATTGTATATACCACATTACAAAATATGTTTCTGACAAAAGAGAATTTCCCTTTTGATCAAAGATTGATGGGAAAAAATCATTTGCTTATTATTTATAAACCTGATGATTGGAAGAATTTCCCCAGGGCTAGCTTGTTTATTCTTCATAGCCCACACATTCCCCAAAGTGAGTACCATGGGATACCCATTTCACATCATTATGGAGCTTTTATCCTTGCACTCTGGGGCCACAATGTAGTTAGTACTATGGATAGTCTCTTCTGCCTGGGAATAACTAGCAAAGCTAGGGGAAAAAGTTACCTTTATTGAAATCATCTCAATCATGCCTGTGTGTTCAAATAATGACTCTAAACCTCTAACACTATTTTTCTTCTTTATTTTGTTCTCTGAAGAACTTGTGCTAAATGCTATTATGAGTCAGATATGCAAAATAGAAACTTGTGCTTGAAAATCAAATAAGTATACTAGTTATTGCAAATAAGGGAAACAATGGGGCCTATATTTCTTTGGGCCTGGCTTACTTTACTTAATATAATTTTTTTTCAAGCCTTTCCATTTCCTAACAAATGGGGCAATGTCATTCTTTCTGATGGAGGCATAGAATTCCATTGTGCATATATACCACATTTTCTTGATCCATTCATCTACTAAGGGGCATCTGGGTTGGTTCAATATCTTAGCTATGGTAAATAATGCTGCAATAACCATAGATGTGCTGGTAGCTTTAGTATGGGCTTGTTTGTGATCGTTTGGGTAAATGCCCGAAAGTGGGATCGCTGGATCATAGGGGAGCTCTATGTAAAATCTATGTACATATGAACATATAAGATGATGCTAAGCAAAATCAACTCTAAGATAGGGACACAAGAGATTTTATCTTCATTGCTGTTGTTTTTGATATACTTACAATATACTATGTGATTTTTTTGTTTCTTTTGTATGATTTTCCCCTATGGTATAAGCCCCGTTTTCACTGTATTTGATTCTGGTGCCCTGCATCTTGTATATATTACATTTTTCTAATTTGGGGAGGGGAAGGGAAATAACAAAATTCTCAAACAAGCCATATAGGATGACCCACTGTAACAATGAGATGTACAAGACATTATGTTGAAAATGAAGTTTGCAACTTTGGCAGGGGGGAGGGAGGATTTGGGGAGGTGGGATGGAAGGGATGGTAGGGGAAAAGCAAAAGAGGAGGTAACAATGCTTGATAGAAAATGTACTCATTACCTTCTCATGTAACTTTAACCCCTCTGTACAGTATCTTTACAATAAAACTATATGTTAAAAATCAAATAAGTCTCATGGGATGTGGGACAGTTCATAACTTTCTTTTTTTATGGTGCTGGGACTTGAACTCAGGACTTCACACTCTTGCTTAACTTGATTACCTTGCTTACCTTGTTTAACTCTTGTTTAACTCATGGCTGACATTCTACCACTTCAGCTTCACTTCCAGTTCCAACTTTTTGCTGGTTAAGTCACATAGATTTGTCTGTCCAAACTGGTGACAAACAAATCTCAATTTTCAGAGCTCAGTCTCAGCCTCCTGAGTAGCTCAGAATATAAGTGTGAACCTCTGGTGTTTGGCTAGCTCCAGTTTTTGTTTTTGTTTCTGTTTTTTTAAATTTTATTGTCAACTTGTTACCCCGTCCCTCATTTTCTCCCTCTTCCCCTTCCCACCAAGTTGTACAAATCATTTCCAACATACTGTCTTGTGTGTATCACTGTTGCATTGGTTCCCCCTTTGTCCTTTGTCTCATCATTTTGTTGCTCCCTTTCTTTCCCTAGTTCAGATAAATGTATATACAATATCCAGGGTACCAAAATCAAATACAGTGACAACAGAGGATAAACCATAGAGGGGAAAAACACAAAAGAAAAAAGAAATCATGTAGTACATTGAGAACAACAACAAAGAAAAACCTCTTGTGTCCATGTCTTGGGGTTCATTTTGCTTAGCATTATTTTATATGGTCATATGTACATAGCTATTGAGCTATTCTGCTCATCTGCTAAGATTACCCTAGATTTATACTAATTATTACAAATAATAATGACCACAAACAAGGCCACACTAAAGCTACCAACACAACTATGTTTATCACAGCATTATTCACCATAGCTAAGATATAGAATCAGCCCAGATGCCCCTCAGTAGGTGAATGGATCAAGAAAATGTGATACAATGGAAATCTATGCTTCCATAAGAAAGAATGGCAAGGCCCCATTTGTAAGGAAATGGAAGGACTTAGAATAAATCATATTAAGTGAAGTGAAGAAACACAGGTCCCATCACAGCTTTTTTTAAAGAGGCCCTTAATCAGTAACCAAATGAGCTCCCTCATGACCAAATAATTCCACTGCTCACTTTCCATGGTGGTTAAACTACCTACTCTGTATCCACTTTTCTATGAATTCTCTATCATTCACTGGTCTTGACTTTAAAGGAGAACCTGAGAGGAGGTTAGATCTCACAACTGGGCAAATGAACCTAGTGAGAAACCAAAGGCTAAATGTCTGTTCAATATTGGGTTAACTAGATGTTTAGCTTTTGGCAGACAAAACACTGAGATGGGTAAAGCGCTTTGGACCCTCAGGAACTGTCCTAATCTCTCAAAATTTGGATTTATCACTGAAAACCGCGAGAAGAAACAGCATTTATCTACGTTTACTGTATACTGTTGTTACACTAATTAAATGCTTTGAAGAATTTCTGTCTTTAAATATGCTACCTAAATTCAAAGGTTCCACCCAATTATTTGCTTGCGTTAGATTTGTTTTTTACATTATTAGCGGCCATGAGAACAAATCAAAATAGTTCTTCTCATAGGCTTAAATACTGTTATGTAAAAATCTACTGTCTGTGCTGGGCACCGGTGGCTCACGCCTGTAATTCTAACTACTGAGGAGGCTGAGATCTGAGGATCACAGTTCAAAGCCAGCCCGGGCAGAAAAGTACGTGAGACTCTTATCTCCAATTAATCACCAGGAAACCGGAAGTGGTGCTGTGGCTTAAGCGGTAGAGTGCTTGCCTTGAGCCGAAGAGCGCAGGGATAGTGCCCAATCCAATCCCGGAGTTCACGCCCCATGACTGACCCCCACCCCCTAAAAAATCTGTCTGTGTAAAATACAGGGTACACTTTGATGGGCATACTTGGTTTTCCAAGAACTAAAAAACTAATAGTAAAAATTCTGACTCTCTATTCATCCCTCTGGGTCAGAAGTAAGGGCCTAAAATTTATTGTGGTATCAGCTTTGGGCACGTTCTTACTTTCTCAGATAAATTACACCATGACCATTTTCTGTAGAATTGAATAAAAGTTTCTTGTACCCCTCTTCTTTTATGGTGCTGGGGATTAAACCCAGGGCCACATGTTAGGCAAATACTAACTAGCTGAACTACACCCCCAACTTTCCCGTGCCACTTTAATTCAAGTTCATAGCTGTAAAGTTGCCTTCACTGATTCATTTCAACAGATGTTTTTAAAAGCCTATTATATGTCAAAAATTAGATTATCATGTCTAGGAGATCATAAAAATGAGGGGCTTTCTTTGTGCTGAACCCCATTATATTTCTAGCATTGGGAACAATACCCAGCTCAGGAGAGTGTACAATATATAATTATTGTTGAATAGAAAATTGAATAAGAAATAACTGAGAGGGCATAAATAAACACAATAACATATAAGAGGCCATTTGCATTCCTTGTTTGTAGCCTCATCCTCTGCCTTTGATGTCGGCTGGTGCATATACTTTTCTTCCCACTCTATAATCTCTTTCTCTTATTCTGACCCTCCACCTAATGACTGTCTGTGTCTACATTTTGCATGGCACATAATTTAGGGTAATTTTTCTTCTCGGGCTCTTCAACTAAATCACATCTACAAAACACCTTTCACCATGTAATGTTCTCATGAATTGTTGGGGTTTGAATGTAGACATCTTTGGGAGCCATTATTCTGTCTACTGTACCTAATGAGTTACAGAAGAAAAAAGGTTTTACTTTTATCAATAAAAACAGAAACAGGTTTGAAGAGGTTATTATTGATGCAATCCTAGAAACACAAACAGATAAGAAAAAAGGAAACAACATGAGCACAAACAAAAAAATCAAAAAATAAAAGCAGGAAAGAGTATATCTTGCCTAGTGATCTCCAGAGGTTTGGTAGGATTTGAGTTCAGAATAAGCTGGTTACTGGGAAATCAGAAACTGAACATCAAATGGGTGGAAATGTTTGCAGTGATTATTTATTGGAGAGTTTTGTAGAACTTGCTTAGGAGTTTGGACTTACAAGCAAGTTGAACCAATGGAGAATTTTAGACAGCTTAAATTTTCCAATGATGTCTCATAGTTCTTGGGATAAACTTCACTGTCCTTACTTAACACAATGATATATTGGTTCCTTTTGGGAACTTCTGTAAAAACTTATGAGACCCTTCTCAGGTATTATTTTGGCAGTACTTGGGTTTGAATTCAGGGCATTGTACAAGCTTGCTCTCTAGGCTACTCACTCTACAACTTGAGCCCTTGTTCCAGGGCTGGTTTTCACTGGTAATTTTCAAGCTGGAGTCTTGCAGACTTTTCTGTTCAAGCTGGCCTCAAACCACAACCCTCAGGATTTCAGCTTTTCAAGCAGCTAAGATTATAGATGTGAACCACTGTTGTTCTGCTAAGAATAATATTTTTAATTATGTAAGGTTACAAAGAAAATGAATATTGAACTAATTAGTTCTATAACCAGCCCATTGAAATCTCAAGGATCTGACTGCTCAAGTTTTTATGTCTCCCATCTTGAGCTCAGAGCTCAAGGACTAATGATTTGGACTCCCACCAAGATGCTAGGACCCTGTTGCCTTAGATCCTTGACACATACAATTCCTTTGGTTTTTAGTGTTTCCCTTCTCATTCATACCTAAATAACTACTAATTGTTCAAATGCCACTTTATTTAGGAAAGCTTAATGACCTCTACATGAGTTTTTCCTCTGCATGAATATTATATTCGGCAATTTTCTTTTATAAAATAAATAATATTTTCAGCATGGTATATAATGCTTATCCTATCAACCTGATAATAATCCTTCTCACGACAGAGTAGAGTTTATTGTTTATATTTCCAATATCTGTCACATAACAGAGAATTTTTTAAAGTAACGTTTTACTTTAAAATTGTTTTAGATTTACAGAAATATTGTAAAGACAATATTGAGAATTATCATATATTCACTCCAGTTTCTCCTCTTATTATCATGGTTTTTAGCATGTTTTTTCTTCATAATAAACAGCAATATATATAGATTATTTTAGTTAAAGGTCTTATTTCATCCATATTTCCTTAATTTTTGCCTAATGCAATTTTTTTCCATTCCAGAATCCTATCTGGAATATCATCTTATGTTTGTGTTTCCTTAGGATTCTCCAAACTGAGGCCATTTTTTCTTACTTTTCTTTTTCTTTCTTTCTTGACCATGTTGAGAAATATTGGTCAGATGTTTTGCTAAACTTCAGTTGATTGGTATGCTGCCATTCCTCTTATGGTTAGAATATGACTAGGTTTGGAGCAAGGAGAACCACAAGAGTAATTTCATTCACAGCATATTAAGTTAAGGATACATTCTGTCTGTATGAGCTATCATTGTTGATTCTAACCTTGCCCACCTGCTTGGGGTAGTGATTGTCAGGTTTCTCCAGGTTAAGTTGTTCTTTTTCTATACTTTTTGGATAGAAGATAACAACTTACACTTAAAGAGTCCAGAATAGTGCTCTATCTTCTTAAGGGTGAGTATGGACACAAATTCTTTGCAATTTTTCTGGGAGGTATATTTGTCTGCTATTGCCACTTTTTAAACTTATATTTTTCTTTATGGCAGAGTGAACTCTGAAGCTTTGTGTCATCCCAGATTGCTTTATGCACCGCTTTGTGCAAATTTTTCCAGTATTGGTCTTTTGGAGCTCAATCAGCAACTATGTCCTTTTGGTACATTCACATCACTGAGTGTGAGTGTGTATATGTGTGTGCCCATGCACATTCACAAATGCAACTTTCTTCTTGCATTCTATATTTCCTTTCTCTGAGATGATATTCCATCCCAGAATTGGCCACTTTCCAAGGAGCCTTGGTTAGTTTTGTTGGAGAATCAGTTAGAAACCAAGCTATGAGCACCAGATGTGCTCACTTCTACTGAGGGGACAGAGTCATGCTTGTAGGCCTTTTCAGCTCAAAGAACAAGGAAAAATGTATAAATGCAAATATAAATACATCCATAAATATTTCTATGTGTGACCTTCTGTAGCTCTATGAAATTTAACAGAGTTGCCAACTTGAAGCCATTACTACATGATCATTCTAGCCTCCTTCCCCTCATTTGTCTGCAAGTTCTCACCACAAAATTGCAGAACCCTCTTCTCTCCACTTGCTCAGATATTCAGTTCCATTACCCATGTATAGTGTTTTCACAATTTTTTCCACCTAAGGTAAACTTAACTAAGTTAGTGTTCATGTAATGTTTCTTTTTCCTATAGTCTTACAGACTTTACTCATTTCTAAAACCACTTATGTCAGCAGCTTTTTCCTTTGTCCCCTTCAGTGAGGTTGTTTCATATATTCATAATATGACTAAATTTTTGTCATTTATTCCATTTATCCTGAGACTGTCCTGACCTCCTTTAATGATGTTTTTAATTTGCATACTTTAATATTCACTCACTGTAGATTTCCATTGATTTTCACGAATGCAGTGTCATGTGTCTACCATTCAATACCATACAGAACACTTTCACCCTCCTAAAACATAACCAGTACGTCTTCCATGTGATTTTTTTCTTCCCTTTCCCTACATCCCTAACAAGCACTGTTTGACAGCTCTATAATTTTGCCTTTTCAAGAATATTATGGACATGGAATCAAACAATGTGCAACTATTTTGAGAGCTTTCTTTTACCTAACAAAAGGCATTTGCAACTCCTGTCTTTGCATAGGGTAAGAGGGTGTTCCTTTTTATTGCTGAATACTATTTTATTATATTAATGCATCACAGTTTTCTATCAGTTCACCTCTTCAGGGATATCTTGCTTGCTTCCAGTTTTTTTTTTTTTCTCTCTTTTCTTTTTGTGCTGATACTAGGGCTTAAACTTGGGGCCTGAGTGCTATTCCTTAGCTTTTTCACTCAAAGCTAGCATTCTACCACTTGTGCCACAGCTCCACTTCCAGCATTTTTCTGGTTAACTGAAGTCTCATAGACTTTACTGTCCAGACTAGATTCAAATTGTGATCCTCAGATCTCAGCCTCTTGAATAGCTAGGATTACAGGCATGAGCCACTGATACCTGGTAGCTTCAAACTTTTATGATTGTAAATAAAGCTACTATAAACATTCTTGGGCAAGGTTTTGTGTGGACATATTTTTAAGCAATTACATAAATACTGTGATCCAGCCTGATTGCTGGATCACATGCTAGCACTACATTCTACTAGATAGATAGATAGATAGATAGATAGATAGATAGATAGATAGATAGATAGATAGATAGATAGATAGATAATAAAAATCTACTACTGGAAGTGTCCATGTCAATGCACTATTTTTGTTGGTCGTGGGGCCTGATCTCTGGGTCTGGGTGCTGTCCCTCAACTCTTCAGCTCAAGGCGAGCACTCTACCACTTGAGCCACAGCACTATTTCCAGTTTTCTGGTGATTTATTGGAGATTAGAGTCTCACGGACTTTCCTGCCCAGGATGGCTTTGAACCATGATCCTCAGATCTCAGCCTCCTGAGTAGCTAGGATTTCAGGTGTGAACCACCAGCATCCAGAGTCAAGGCATTTTTAAGTGAATTAAAAATATATTTGTCTGGTGGCACGATGCAGGTTGATGAAGGGATAAAAACTTCAAAGTCAGGTTCACTATTACTCAGGTTCTGGACAGAGATACTGAATGTTTGGAATAAGGGTAGATGACCCCCCAGCTCTCAATTGTTCGTTGATTTGAAGCATTAAAGGGTCTAACCTGCAGTTTGATTGAGATCACAATACTGCATGGTGATCACCAGACAGGTAGGCTTGGTAACCTAGAAAATTGGAGAGAGAACTTTGGGAGCCATGGGGAATTGGGAAACACTTCAATCACATGAATCTGAGGTGCCTCCACATGTGGAACCTGCTGGGGAATTATCAGTAGATAATTGTACATGTGAGTTCTGAGCTCAGAAACCAAACTATTTATCAAGTTAGAAAAAAAATAAAATTACTTTCAGTTGTAAATAGGCATATGGTAAATTTTTACTTCGTAAATTGTTCATTTTAGTTTAAGAACCACAGTTGCCATTAGATGTTAACCTTTCCAGGCATTTGTGTGTTAGGAGCCAGGGGTTTCACAATGAAGATATATAACCATATCTGTATCCTTCTATATCTGCTTGCTATATTATTCTACCTGCCAGCCTAGATAATTCAACCTCCATTCACCCACTATATTCTGAACAGCCCCTTAAATTACTGATCTTGTTGTGTTGCAGAGCCAAGAGAAAGCTTGGAGATCATCTGATTCAGCCACTTATTCTTGAGGATGAACTTAATTGTGTGTGTAGTTGAACCTAATCAATTCAATTACTGTCGTTTTACTATACTTACATGGCTCTTATTCAATCAACTAGTTCTTCTTAAAGAAAAAGTAACACTTATATTGCAGTCCATAGGAATAAGTTGTTTTGAGCTCTGAGAAGAAGGTAATGTTACATTCCTTTAGTTTTCTAAATCAAATACAATATAGCTCCAATTCTCTGCTCATCAAAATTGGTAAGAAATTTAATTATTTTTCTGGATGCACTTTCTTTTCCTTGGGCATATGAGGTCCTACAAAACAGGAACAGATTTGGTCTCAGGCTGCTATTGCTACTGTACTTTGCAAGCCATGAAAGGTTGGAAGAGGAGGATAGCTCTTGCAGTGGCTCCAGTCCTTGTGGTAAGCTTGATCACTAAAGACTCTTACCAAGGCAGTGCAGCTAGTTCTCAAGGCTCATTGGCTCTTACTGCTTTCACATCTTGGTACCACAGACAATTGCCTCTCAGGAAGCTCTTCATCACCTTCCCCTGGTCGCTACTCAATTCCTGAAAGATACAACTCCACCAAAGCCCATTACTCCTTCTTTGTTTTCCAAGCATAAAACCCTATTCCACCTGCCTTCCTAGACCTTTTTCAAATAAAAATATTATTTTTCTATTGACTAGACAGGAAAATAAGTGAATAAAGAAGACTAGATATAAGATTGACAGGTTAGGGACTACACATACTATGTGTACTGAATAGGCTACAATACCAAATCTTTGAATTCAATGAAGGCAAATGGTGTGCTCTTCTAAGGAAATTTTCTCAAATTTCAAAAAAGTGGGAGTTACCACTTCAAAATGCTGTTCAGACCACATCCAAAATGCTTATAACCAATGGGCTACCATTTTAGAACCTTTCAGCTAACTTTCATGAATATACATGTGTTAGGTAATTATTAAGCTGAACATGGTGGGACATGACTCAACCCCATACTCAGGAGGCTGAGGCCTGAGAATCACAAGGTCCAGGTTAGTTTAGCTTACAGAGCAATACCCTTGTCTCAAATAGTCAAACAAAAAGTTGAGTTATCTATGGTAAATCCTGAGTTCTAGTCCTAGAATTGACAATAACACAAGTAATAATTCACAATTGCAGTTAAGGGGGAAATCATTGCACCTCAGGAACACAAGCTGAGTAGTGAGTCATGAGATATAGAGAAAAAATCCTGTTTTAATGAATTTACAATGGAATGATTTATTTGAAAGTTAAAATTTCAATCTTGATACATAACACTTTCAGAGCCTCACATACATGAGATTTGCATATGTGAATGATAAGTACATAACATAGACAAAGCCCTTTGGAGGAAAATATTATTCTCTGGTCTCTCTTCTATTGATTTTCCAGTGCTATTATTGATAGATTAGTAGAGAGAATGAAGTATATATACTGAGTATGAAGTATATATACTGAGGCAGTTTTACAATGTAGTCATGTTTGATACCATATATTTTTTCCTAATGATGTGTGAGAGAATTTGGCCACAACTATGGAAGCATTGTATGAAAATCATTTGGAGACGATTTTAATCCATCCACAGGATTCATATAGAAAAGTAAGGATGTATTTCTTATGAAATAAGGAGTAATGGATTCCTACTTTCCAACTTTGATTTGGAAAAGCTTAGCTTTTAACTTACTGAAACGAATAAGTATTTTCATGGCTTGCATTTCCAGAAAGCAAAAACTCATTAACATTTGCCACAATCATAAAGATACACACAGCAAATCACTATGCACCTTTGTCTCCTTGAAATACAAATGCACCGATTTAGAACAATGCTGAGCACTAGGAGAACCACCCAGTGCCATCCTCAGAGGCCTCCTTAAGTCAGTACACAGCACATTCATTTGCTTGGCACCTAAACAGCTCTCTTAAAATCTTGCCCTGCTTTACCTCTGTGATATTCTTCTCCCAAACCCGCCATTCTCATTCTAATTCTAAGAAAAATATCAACCTCAACTAAAATGGCACCCTACAAAATACAACCAGTACTGTTAAGGTCATAAAAAACAAAGGAAAATGGAACAACTGTCAAAGACCAGAAGAGACTAATGTAATGTAATATGATAGCTGGGTGCCAATGGCTTATGCCTGTAATCCTAGTTACTTGTAAAGTTAAGATATAAGGATTGTGGTTCAAAGCCAGTCTGAGCAGAAAAACCCAACAGACTTATCTTCAGTTAATTGGCAGAAAGTGGAGAGATGTGGCTCAAGTGGTAAAGCCATGACCAAAAGTGAAAGGTCATGAGTCAAGCCACCCCAACCACCCACAACAAAAAGGAGGAAATGCCACATGGTATCTTAGACAGGATCCCAGAACAGAAGAATAACCTTGATGGGATGAAGTGTGAAAAATGATGAAATACAACAGTTTGATCAATAGTAACTTACCACTGTTCCAAAAAATGTACCATGGTCATATAAGATATAGTAGGAGAAACTGGCAATGGAATATGAAAACTTTAATGCTTTTTCAACTTTTTCCAAATACACAGTTATTTTAAAAGAAAATTATTTGAAATGAAGGAGGAAAATTATTTTTTAAATTGTCCTAAGGTTAACTCTAACTTGGCTTCCCCAGTGCAGCAATGTAGTATCAGGATTTTGATATCCTCATGAAACCCCAGACATTTTTCCTTAAGGGCTTGTCTTGGGGTGAACCTATCAGTCAGGAAGGAATCTTCTTGTTTTCAAGTGATAGTAGTTCCAACTCAAAGTAACAAACATGATGAGAATTTCTTGGTTTGTGTAATGAAAGTACCCCATAGGCTGGCTCCAGAAAAAGAGGAATGAATGATGTCATTAGTTCTTCCTAATCTGATCGCCTGGTCTTTGATTCTTTTTGCTCCACTCTGAAGCCTGCAGCCTTGATCCTCTGCAAATTCAGACTCACATTCATCAGAAAAGAGAGTGTGGTTCTCTTTCCAATGATCATAGTAAAATTTAATTGCTTCTCATTGATTCTCATTGAATCATGTGCCTAACCATGAACAAATCATTGAGAATGCATACAGAATGCAATGGTCTGATTGTCAAGTGTGAGCTCTGGTCCACTCTTGAGTTTAGGGTGGAGGAAACTCCAATGGAAACTTATTAGCTAATAATTGAAGGGAAAAATCAAGCATTTTAATAATTGACTGGTTATAGAATATCAAAATGAATATTCCTACTCTCCTCCAAAGTACTATTGTCCTCAATTATTCCACCCTCAACTTACAGACAATACTTTTCTTTAGGGAGAGAGCTTTCTTTAGATAGGGCATTGTCTGTCTTTAGAAAGATAGTCTGCTTCTTCTGAGCTTCCTTTTACTCATCTGTAACTTACACACCATATTCCAGGTTGCCCAGGATGTTAGATAAATGTGTTCTTCTGTTCTGGGAGATGTAAACTACAAGTTAAATCTTCCTTAGCTAGGCATAGTGAAATATGTCTTTAATCTTAGTACCTTGGAGTTGAAAGCATGAAGATTGTAAATTCCAGACTATTCCTACCTTTCCCTACTTCTTATGTTTGCTTGTTAACCCATTTGTAAGATTTGGAGCTAGCGCTTACATGCAGTAATGTCCAACCTACATAGATTTAATTTCATAGACTCCCCCGCTTTGGCTATTTTTCTATTAGTGGCTCCATCCATTCTATAGAAAAGCTGCAACTACTTACTGATTCTATTTTTGCTCTCAGTTTTGGATTACAGGAGGAAAATTGATATAATTTCCCATTTCTTTCTGTTAAGAAGTTGTTGGTGTTTGTTGTTTCAACTTTTGATGTTGGTGTTTCAGCTTAAAGGATTTCTTCAGCATGCAATTTTGACTTGAACTCACTTTAGTTACTTGGGCATGATCGTGTATTATTGATTAAAATCACAGTGGGGGCTGGGGAAGCAAGTACAGGGATCATGTCTGTCACATGTAAAGCCACTAATCAATGTCTTTACCTCAACCACACCCTTTGGTCACTCACTGATCCTGTCCAGTCCTGTTGCTTCCACTGAATCTGAAATTCTCTTCCAGAATTTCTTGACAACAGATATTTGGCTCATATTTGTTGTTGGCCAGAAATGTCAGAAAAGTAATGCTCTTAGGAATCTGCCTGAAAAAGTCAGGGAGTTGATAAATATATATTATGGGTCTGTTTTGTCTTGTAGTTGTTTCTCTCTCTCACTTTCTCTGTATCTCTGTGTCTCTGTGTCTCTCTGTGTCTCTGCCTTACTCTCTCTCTTTCTCTCTCTCTATCTCTCTCTCTATCCTTATCTTTCTCTCCCTCTCTCTCTCTCATTTCAATGAAGGAAATGTGTTAAGTCCCTTGAGAGGAAAGAAAACCCTCTTATTACCAGGTTTCAGGGAAAGTGTCATTCCTTCTATGGATGAGAAAACATCAAGCCCGTCTCCCCCTGGAGAGGGGTGAGCACTGACATAGATCTGTTAATGCTAAAGGGATGTTTAAACAGAGCCTCTCTACTCCTGAGGACCACAGTGAGGTGAAGAGCCTGTGCTGCAAAGCAGAAACAGGGTGCCCACTTCAGCAGCACATACACTAAAATTGGAACTATATAGATATTAGCATGGCCCCTGTGCAAGGATGACACACAAATTCATGAAGCATTCAATATTTTTAAATCAGGTAACACATGGAGACTGAACAACACACTGTTGAACTACCCATGGATTGTGGAAGAGATTAGAAAAGAAATTCAAATATTCATGATATTTAACAAAAATGAACATACAAATTACCAGCTCCTCTCAGACACAGCAAAGGCAGTTTTCAGAGGAAAATTTATAGCTCTTAGTTCCTATACCAACAAATTGGAGAGACCTCAAACCAACAATTTAATGATGTACCTGAAGCTCCTTGAAAAACAACAAAAAGCCAAACCCAATTCAGTACACAGAAACAAAAAAATAAATCAAAATTAAATTAATTAAAGTCCAAAAAATAGAAAGAATCAGCATAAAGGGAGTTGTTTAAAAACATTGACAGACTCTGGGCTGGGAAGGTAGCTCAGTGGTAGAGTGCTTGCCTTGCATGCATGAGGCCCTGGGTTCGATTCCTCAGCACCACATAAGCAAACAAAAAAAAAGCCAGGAGTGGTGCTGTGGCTCAAGTGGTAGAGCACTGGCCTTGAGCTACAGAGCTGAGGGACAGCACCCAGGCCCAGAGTTCAGGCCCCACGACCGGACCCAAAAAAAAAAAAATTTGACAGACTCTTAGCAAGTTTTACCAGAAAAAAAAAGAGAACACACCCAAATAAACAAAATCAAAGATGAGAATGACCACAAGAAACAACCAAGATTCAAAACATTATAAAGGAATATTTCTCAAACATTTATGCTAAAAAAAAAAAGATGAGAATCTGGAAGAAATGGAAGAATTTCTAGCAAATATTGATATGCCCAAACTAAACCAAGATGATTTAAATCAATTTAACAGATCCATATCAAGCACCAAAATAGAAACAACAATAAGAGACCTCCTACCCAAGAAAAGCCCAAGACAAAGCAGAACTCACACCGATACTCCTACAACTCTTCAATGAAATTGAAAGTTCACTACCAAACTCTTTCTATGAAGCCATCATAACCCTCATCCCAAAACCAGGCAGGGACTCAACAAAGAAAGAGAACTATAGACCTATTTTTTGGATGAATATTGATGTGAAACTTCACAACAAAATTCTGGACAGTCGACTTCAATGATTCAACAAAAAAATCATACACTATGATCAAACAGGATTCATTCCAAGGATGCAAAGCTGGATCAATATAAGCAAATCAATTAATGTAATTCATCACATCAACAAGAGCAAGGATAAGAACCACATGATTATCTCAATAGACACAGAAAAAGCATTTGACGAGAGTTAAGACCCATTTATGATGAAAGCTCTGGAGAAACTAGGAATCCATGGAACATTCTTCAATAAAATAAAGGCTGTATATGACAAACCTCCAGCCAGCATTATACTTAATGGCAAAAAGCTAAAGCCATTTCCTCTAAATTCAGGAATGAGACAAGACTGTCTACTTTCTCCACTCCTCTTCAATTTAGTATTAAAATGCCTTAGCTAAAGCAATAAGACAAGATGCAAACCAAAACAAGATCCAAATAGGGAAAAATGAAGTAAAACTCTCCCTCTTTGCAGATGACATGATCTTGTATTTAAAGAAACTCAGAAACTCATGGACTTCACTCCAAAGTTACTAGAGCTGATCAGAAACTTTGGCACAGTAGTAGGGTATAAAATTAATCCCCCAAAATCAATGGTGTACTAAGGAGAAGAGAGCAGCTGAAATCCAGAAAGCAACTCTTTTTGTAATAGCTCCACAAAAATAAAATACCTAGGAATTAACTTGACTACAGAAGTGAAGGACCTCTATGATGAAAACTTTAAAAACCTGAAAAAGGGAATTAAAGCAGAAGTAAGGAGGTGGAAAGCCCTTCCATGCTCCTGGATTGAGAGGATTAGCATGGTGAAAATGGTAATACTACCAAAGGCTATATAATGGAATTCAATGCTTTCATTTGCAAAAATGACACTGCCTCATTTCTTAGGATATGGAAAGACTTGGAAAAAATTATATTAAGTGAAGTAAGCCAGGCCCAAAGAAACATAGGTCCCATGGTTTCCCTTATTTGCAATAAAGTATATGTCTAGGATAATCTAACCAGACAAGCAGAAAAGCTCAAAAGCTATTTACATATGACCATATAAGATGATGCTAAGTGAAATGAACCCCAAGATAGGGACACAGAGGTTTTATCTTTGTCGCTGTTGTATTGAATGATTTTTTTGGTTTCTTTTATATGTTCTTCCCCCATGGTATAACCCCCATTGTCACTGTATTTGATTCTCATGCCCTACATCTTGTATATACATTTTTCTAATTTGGGGAGGGGAAGGGAAATAACAAAATGCTCAAACAAGCATATAGGATGACCCACTATAACAATGAGATATATAAGACATTATGTTGAAAATGAACTTTACAACTTTGGGAGGAGGGGAAGGGGGAGTTGAGGATGTGGGGAGGGAAAGGATAGTAGGGGGAAAAACAAAGGAGGGGGTAACAATGCTCAATAGGAAATGTACTCACTGCCTTGGTCATGTAACTGTAACCCCTCTGTACAGTATCTTTACAATAAAAACAATTTTTAAAAATCAATGGCATTTCTGTATGCCAGTGATGAGAAGAGTACAGCTGAAATCAGGAAAGCAACTCTTTTTATAATAGCCCTACAAAAAATAAGATACCTAGGAATTAAGTTAACTAAAGAAGTGAAGGGCCCTATGATGAAAACTTTAAAGACCCCAAAAAGGAAATTAAAGTAGAATTAAGGAAGTAGAAAAACCTCCCATGCTCCAGGATTGGGAGGATTAACATTGTTAAAATGGCAATACTGCCAAAGGTTATCTGTAAATTCAATGCAATACTCATCAATATCCCAACCCAATTCTTCAATGAAATAGAAGAAGCAATCCAAAAATTCATATGGAACAATAAAAGACCCAAAATAGCAAACAAAAATCCTTAACAGAAAGAACAGTGCTGGAGGAATATCAATACCAAACTTCAAACTATACTACAAAGCCACAGTAACTAAAACAGCTTAGTACTGACACAGAACAGACCTGATGACCAATAGAATAGAACTAAAGACCCAAAAATGAACCCACAGACAAAGACAGACTCTTCAGGAAATGGTGCTGGCAAAATTGGTTAAATACCTGTAGAAAACTAAAGCTAGGTCCTTATCTATCACCCTGCACCAGAATCAACTCCAACTGGATCAAAGACCTCAAAATAAAAGCAGACATACTGAAAACATTACAGGAAGGAATAGGAGAAACTCTAGGGCTCCTTGGCAGAGGCTGAAATTTTCTTAATAGAGATCCAGAAACACAACAAATCAAAGAAAGGTTGGACAAATGGAATTGCATGAAACTGCAGAGCTTCTTCATGGCAAAGGACATAGCAAGCAAGGTCAATAGAAAGCCCATGGATTGGGAGAAGATCTTTACTAGCCATACAAATGACAAGGGTTTCATATCTAAAATATACTTGGAACTCAAAAAATTAAACCCCCAACAACAAATCCTCAAAGAAACCACCCCATTAGTAAGTGGGTTAAAGACTTAAAGAGAGACTTCTTTGAAGTGGAAATAAGAATGGCTAATGGACACATGAAGAAATGCTCAACTTTCCTGGCCATAAAAGAAATGCAAATCAAAACAACATTGAGATACCACCTCATCCCAGTTAGAATGGCTATAATCAAGAAATCTAATAACAACAGATGCTGGAGGGGATGTGGCCAAAAGGGAACTCTACTGCATTGTTAGTGGGAGTGTAAACTTGTTCAGCCACTCTGGAAAGCCATATGGAGGTTCCTCAAAAGACTCCACATAGAGCTCCCCTATAACCCAGCAATCCCACTTCTGAGCATTTACCCAAATGATCACAAACAAGGCCATACTAAAGCTACCAGCACAACTATGTTTATCACAGCATTATTCATGATAACTAAGATATGGAACCAACCCAGATACCCCTCAGTAGATGAATGGATCAAGAAAATCTTGATATATATGTAAATATACAATGAAATTATACACACACACACACACACACACACACACACACACACACACACACACACACACAATGGAATTATATACTTCTATCAGCACTAATGACACAGCCCCATTTGTTAGGAAATGGAAGGACTTGGAAAAGATTATATTAAGTGAAATTAGCCAGATCCAAAGAAATATAGGTCCTTTGGTGTCTCTTATTTGCAATAATTAGTATATATCTAGAATAATCTTATCAGATAAGCAGAAAAGCTCAAAAACCATCTACATATGACCATATACGACGATGATGCTAAGCAAAATGAGCCCAAGATATGAACACAAGAGTTTTTTCTTTGTTTTTTCTTAATGTACTATGTGATTTTTTTTGTTTCTTTTACATGTTCTTCCCTCTATGGTTTATACCACGTTGTCACTTTATTTGATTTTGGTACCTTGCATCTTGTATATATATTTATCTAATTTGGGGAGGGGAAGGGGAATAACAAAATCTGAAACAAGAACACAGGATGCCCCATTGCAGCAATGGTACTCACAAGACACTATGCTGGACATGAAATTTACAACTTTTGGGGTGAGGGAGGTGGCAGAGAGAAGGGATAGAAGGAAAAAAACAAATGAGGGGTAACAATGTTTGGAAAGAAATGTACTCATTACTTTACTCGTGTAACTTTAACCCCTCTGTACAGCATCATTACAATAAAATAAAATTTTAAAAAACCAAAAATAGCATAAACAGGCATAAAACTATATTTCACTCAAGGACAATCATAGAAGCAAGGCGGCAACAGGAAAGTGAGGCAGGAATTCCGAAAAAGCACTACCCACCACAAGGAAAATGTATAAAAGACCTACTTGAGATTCAGGAGTAAGTCCCTCCTTTCCACTGAACATCATGCAATAGCAATCAAACCTGTGGGAAGGGACATTGAGAGGGGCTTTATTCTTGGTAAAGGCAGGAAGGTTATTAAAAACAGAGTACCAAAAGAGCAGAGAGGAAAAGCACCTCCGCACATTTGGCACCATTTAAGTATGAGGGGACTATGAGCCAAACACTGGATACATTTCAAGGGTATGGTGAACCTAAATTAAAATAGTAACAACAAAATCCAAACTCAGTGCAAATCCTTACTTATTTGACTCAATCCCCTATGCTAGGGGACTGATAATTTTCTTCATACAGATAATGGATAAAAATTAACTCATTCTCTCTAGTTACAAACATTATGCCTGGTATTTAAGTTTAAAAAGTTAACTTTAACAATTAAGAGAAAAAAATCAATCAGTGGAGCTAGATTCATTTTGAAACCACCAACCAGAAACTTTGAAACAAATATAATTAATATGTACAAATGTGAACTTTCATGAACATATGGAGAATTTTTGCCAAGTGCTAAAAGCTATATAATAACATATGCAAATTGAAATATTAACAATAAAAAATATTCTATCAAGGGTAAGAAAATCTTTGACATTAGCAGACTAGATAAAACAAAAGTAAATCAATGTTGATCAAGATTCATTGCATTCGTATGCTACGTTGTTGAAAACAACTCCTGTATACAACTATGTAAAGATTAAAATAAACTGTAAAAAAGTAAATCAAAACCACAACTTGCGGGAGGGAGGAGGGCTGGGAGAGAATGAGGGAACAGAAAACACTGTATGAAAGGAAATGCACTCATTATCTGACTCATGTAGTTGTAATCCCTCTGTACATCAGCTCTATGATAACAATAAAATAAATTAATAGAAAATGTAAATCAATGAACTTGAAATTACAGCAGAAGAAATTATCTTAAAGGAATAATGGTAAGCAAAAAAGAATCATTAAAAGAAAAGGAACACAGCATCTGAAAGCCATGGCTCAATATTAAAGCTTTAAAATATATTAAGATAGAATCTCAAAAGTGTGCATAGAAAATGGAGAAGAAAAACTTGAAGAGATAATGTCTGTAAATTTTCCAAAATCAAAGAATACAAAAATCAGGATCAACACAAATAAACACACCAATAATGCAAGTGCTACAAGCTAAATACAGAGAAAATTATTTCAGATGATAGAAACATGGTGTGTTTGGGGAGGGGGGAGGAGGAATATTGCAGATTAATTAAGAATTACAGCAGACTACTCATCAGAGCTCTTGCAAGTCAAAGGACAATTAACCAATTTTTTCAATGAGGTCCTGTCTGAAAACATAATTTAAAGAATTAAAATTCATACAAATCATGTTTTCTGACCACAATAGAAACATAAAACATCCTGGAAAACTCTAACTATGTGGAAATTAAACAACATGGTTTTACATAACCTATCAGTCAAAGAGAAAAATATTAAACATATTAGAAAATATTTTGGTTGAATCAAAATTAAGGCAAATCATAATAAAATTTGTGAAAAGCTGATGTAAAATGTTTTTATTGTGAAAATACTGTACAGAGGGGTTACAATTACATGGGCAAGATAACGAGTACATTTCTTATCAAACATTGTAGCCTCCTCCTTTGTTTTCTGCTTCCCATCCCTTCCCATCCTCCTGGCGCCCCCCCTCACCCAATCCTCCTCCCCCCTCCCACCAAAGTTGTAAAGTTCGTTTACGACATAACTACTTGTACATCTCATTGTTGCAATGGGTCCACCTGTATCCCTATTTAAAAGATTTGTTTTTTCCCTTCCCCTCCGAAAATTATACCAACATCAAATACAGTGAAAGCAGGGGTTATACCGTGGGGGAGGGACATACAAAGCAACAAAGAAATCATCTTATAAATGTGTTAGAAGCAATCGCATGAAAGAAAAAACATTTGAATACTTATCTTAGGGTTCATTTCCCTAACATCAACTTATCTGATCATTTTTGCTTGACTCAGACATATACTAGTTATTGCAAATAAGGGAAACCATGGGACCTATGTTTCTTTGGGCCTGGCTTACTTCACTTAATATAATTTTTGATATGTAAACCAAGCACTGTTTTTAGTTGCTTGTTAAAAAATAAATAAATAAAGTAAAAAAATCTTTGTCCTTCGGCATTTATATTCTAGAAAAGGTTGTTAAGACCATAAACCATCAAGATATTAACTAAAAAATTCACAATGTTATTATATAACATATATTTTGGACAAGTAAAAAAAGGTCAGAGTGAGTAATTGGGGAAATATCAGATGTTTATAGTAGGCATCTTTTTAAAAAATTTTATTGTAAAGGTGATATACAAAGGGGTTATAATTACATAAATAAGGTAATGAATACGTTTCTTTTTGAACAGTTACTCTCTCCCTTGTTTTCTCCTGCTTTCCCTCCCTTTGTACTACTCTACCCCCCCAAGTTGTAAGGTTCATTTCCAACATAGTGTCTAGTGATCATCGCTGTATCATCAGTTAGTAGGCATCTTTTTGAAGGGAAGTTTTGAGCCAAGACTAAAGTACTAAAGGAGTTATACAAATAAAGAGGAGAGAACATTCAAAGAATGAAAACAACTAGGTTCAGCTCCCTGAAGTAAGAGGATATCTAGCCAACACATCTATGTGGCTGGAAGAGAGTGAGACAGAGGAATAGAAAGAAAAGTAGGGCCATATTCAACAATGTTTTCTTTTTATGGCCTTGAAGATGATTGGAGGAATTTTAACTTTTACTTTGATTTAGGAGTCACTGAGGGATTTGGGGAAGGGTGTGACCTGTACTGTTCTGGAATCAAGCATAAGGGTATAGGTGGAGAGAGGAAAACCAGCGAAGAAGCTGCAGAGTAATGCCAAGTGTTTACTGCAATCAATGATTTGGTTTGGCCCAGGGGATTAAGAGTTCAGGTTAAGATGAAACTGGTTGCTCACTCCAGAATCCTCACTCAACAGGAGAACTGAGGGTTGTGGCTGAAAGCCAGCCCATGCAGGAAAGTGGAGTTCAAGCCCCCACACTGTCACACACACACAAACAATAAAAGGCTGCAGGTAATGACAATTGTTGAAATCCCAGATAGACTTAGAAGACAGAGCCCATTGATTGTCTATATGTATTAAAAGAAACATTGAAAGAAAACAAAGAAGAGAAGAATGACTCTAAATAACTAGAAGGATAGAGTTGTCAGCAATCAGATGGTAAAGGCTGCAGGTAGAATAGGTTTAGAATTAAAATACTGAGTCCAGTTTTGGTTATTAAGATGTGTAGAAGGTAGCTTGTACTCAGAAAGGTGAGATCTAGACTGAAGAACTTGAGAATGTCAGCATGTAGACTGTATATCAGTCAATGACCCAGAAGGAAACAGAGAATATATTCAAAGAAAGGATATGAAAACAGACCTGTTATACAAAGGTGAAGGCAGCATTCTGGAAATCCAACCAGGAATAGTAGAGTATTCCAGAGTTTCTACCATCCCCAGTGTGAAAACACAAGGGCCATAGCTCTCATAAGACCTGAAGAGGGTGGTGGTATGGAGACGGCCTGCCAGAGATGTGGCAGAAAAGTACAATCCATGACAGAGTAAACACTTCAACCTTCCTTCTCTCCTACCTTCCTGCCAGAGCCTCCCATGAGTCCAACTCAGTGATATTCAAGATCAGAGAGCACATTGCTATGCTTCCCTTAATGAAAGAGTGGAAATGAGTGGGGAGTGACTACAGAGAAACTGGAAGAAAAGGGAAAGCATAAATACTGCCCACAGCCCCCAAATCTGGATGAAGCCAGTGAAGAAGTATACATAGACAGAGAACTGGGAAGACTCAAGACTGAGCTCTAGGGCATCCCAACCTCTTGAAGAGCAGCTAAGGAGCAGGGTTTCCAGGAAACGGAGGCAACTCTAGAACGTGGTTCTGGAAATGTGGTGATGCAAGGAGGAAGAAGTGAATTTGTCAAAAAAAAAAAAAAAAAAAGTTCAGGACATGGTGGTTCATACCATCCAAGCTACTTGAAAGTTAAGTTTGGGAGGATTATGGTTCAAGAATAGCCCAAGCAAAAAGTCGATTATAGTTTGAGGCCAACCCAGGAAGAAAATTAGCAAGGCCTCATTGCAACAAATAAGCTGAGTATAGTGATTTGCACCTGTGATTCCTAGCCATGTGAAAAATATACAAAGGACAATCATGCTCCCTAGTTTGAGGAAAATCATGAGACCCTATTAAAAAACAAACAAACCTTAAAAAAAAAAAGGGCTAAGGATGTAGCTCAAGTAGTAGAGAGTCTGCTTGGCAAATATAAATTCATAAGTTCAAACACCAGTAATATAAACATATGCACGCACAGAGAGAGAGAGAGAGACAGAGAGAGAGAGAGAGAGAGAGAGAGCTACCCGTAGGTTAAGGAAGATGAAGATTGAAAACTGTCCAGTGACTCCAGTAACATAGGAGTTCCAAGGTGACCAGAACAAAAGCAGTTTGGTGTAAGAAGAAAGCAAACACCTGGGTGGAGACAGTTAAAAAAAACAATATGAGAAGAATCAAATCATCTGAACTAAATGCTACTTTATGGTGTCTTTCTACAAAGAAGAACAAAAAAGAGACTGATAACCTGTTTGGAAAGAATTCAGGCTTTGTTGTTGCTGTGGTTATGTTTTGTCTTTAAAAAGGAAAGAATTAGCACAATGTTTGCCTTTTGCTGGGCATGAACAAACAGACAGCTAAATGATTGCTGATGTAGGAGAGAGGAAAGAAATGTGAGCCAGATGTCCTCCCATAGGAGAGAGGTATGGAACAAAAGCTCACATTGAGAAAGGATTTGCACAGAACTCACAGACCTGCTGTAAGGAGTCAAAGAAACAATACATTAAAAAAAAACATCGTTCTTGGAAAGTAGAGAGTACTTAGCAAATGGTAGCTGTTACATATTACTATTAATTTTTCTAGGCCTCATTTTTCTTGTTCATAAAAGGAGTCTGGCATATGCTTCTAAATGCTTTCTAGTTTAAAAAAACAAGAAACTGCACAGTTGTGTTAAGAGAACCTGTCTGGTTCATATGAGGTCGTGTAATATTTACAATGAGGCCAATATGCAATTGAAATATACACAGCTGTAAGTAAGAACTGGATAATGTTCACCAAGAGGCATCAAAATGGACCGAGCTGTTGCTACACAACAGCAGGCAAACAGTTAAGGAGAAGTCTCCCAAGCTCTGAGTCTCTAACACTCTAAAAGCAATTGAGTCTGTAACTCCGATTGTAGACTCGGTTGCTATGTAAACCGTGCTTCATAAGGCATTTAAAGACTTAGTGCAAGTGGCTTGTGGTTTAATCTTTTAATTCCATTGCTCCATAAGTTCCTTGTAGGTTCAGTGAACAAGGAATTCAGACAGAATATTAGAAACCCATTTTCAGGAAAGGGATTAGGCATGGGGGGGAAAAAAGTGCCTCATTTTAGTGCACAAAACAGACTCCAGACTAATCTCTAGATTTACTTAGTCTGAGGGTAATTCTCGTGCAGAGATCTTGCTGGAAAGGCACAGTAAATTGTCTGAGGTGTATTACCAGTGGCAAGCCTTCCCTTCACCTCCATCAGTACCACCAGAGGCCTCCTTTTGTCCAGAGTTTGTGCAGTTGGCCGTATGTTCATGAACATGACAATTTGAGCTATTTCCTCCCAGATCACTGTGAAACGTTGTGTGTCACTTACGTTCTTGGGACATTTGCACTTTAGGGAAGTAGAAATAGTCAGATGGTTGCATTATCAAGCACAGTGTGAATATTCCAGTCACTTGTCACCTATCCAAGCAGAATAAAGGCTACCAGCTCTCCCAAGGTGCCCCTGAGACCTCAGGTGTGCGCGAGCATGCACATGCGTGTGTGCGCACGCACACACACACACACACACACACACACACACAGCCCTGGATGTCATGCTGCCTCATGTCTGGTGGAAACACACCAGGAGTTTAAGCGATTGTCTGATGACCTTGGAGATGGATGGCATGAAGACTACTTTAAGTCATGACTCACCAAGGTAAACAACCTCATGCAGATGACATTTAAGAGCTATCTTACATACTGAATATAGGTCCAATAGCAGCCCTGGAATAGATGGAGAAATAGTGTCAGGAAAAAATCACAGTATATCCAGCCTGTAGCCCAGTTCTCATTTATATACATCAGATTTTATTTTATTTTCTACAAGTCACTTGAGGGCAAGGCGCACTTACTACTCAAGGTTTGAAGAATTGCTGAGCATGCTCTTTTCTTCCCCCACTCCTTGGGAATGTACTACATGACTAGATAGTCTTGACACTCCTTGACACTTTTTAAAATAACCTAATATAATTCTCTTCAGTTTTGTGGGTTTTTTAAAAAAAATTGACTCATTTAACCATTTAGTAACTCTGAGTACAGAATTTCAGAAGCTGAGCTCTGTGAGTTTGTTGCTGGGTTGTAGTAAGCCTGTGAGCTTGTTTTGACATACTAGGTCATTATCAGAAACTACATTTTTCTATCTATCCAATATAGACAATGACAGTCCATCCCTTCAAAGGAGGGTTGTGAGAATCAGTACAATGTTAGAACATGTGTTAACATTTCTAGACAATAGATTCTACCCCAATTAATATTATCATAAATATTGGCTTTCATTTGGATAATAAATTGTCAAGAATTTTTCTTTACTACTTATTCTAGGTAAAACTTAGTTTCTTGTTTTAGAAAAACTCTGAGATCACAAGCATTTGTGGCCTAGTACTAACAATTTTACCAAGAATGTCATCAAGGTATAAAGGAGAGTGAGAAAATGTGCAATTCCAGATAATTAAGCCAATTTTCACCGTTGCTTATAAAAGTTCGACCCAAATAATAAAATTGCCATAAAGTTTTATATCAAAAATTTATGGTACATGTTCTGTTAAGGCAAAAAATTGGACTTTTGCTTCTATTTTTCTCAATATGGCATTGAGGCTTGCATAATTTTGATACCAAACATACTAAAATTGTCAGATTCTTCAGATAAAAATAAAAGACAGCCAATTAAACTCAAATGTCAGGAAATAAATAATTTTTAGTCTAAGGATGAAATTCAAGTTGAACTGGACATCTATTTTATGCACCAACCTTAACAATGCTGGGCTTTTCGAGTAGGTACATGGGGGGCACAAGTTAGCTGGGTTTGTCAGAGTTAAAAGAAACTAAGGCTGGATAATGCCCAAGAACCTCAAGTCTCAACATGTAGAGGTTATAGCTAAACATGGTGAAACCTGACTTGTTATCAAAAATGTCAGAGTTGGCAAAGGAGTTGTGGCATGAGGTGGGGCAAGAATGTCTACAGTCAGTAGGTAACCACAGCATTCCTGGGATGTATGTAAGGTTAATGCTGGAATCCAGAAAATAGCAGCTCAGAGACTCACAAGCAAACTACATCACTGAGAAAGGTTATCTCTTAATTTGTTTTCTACCCCTGTTTTTTCTTATGAGCACTTGGACTAGGCTATTATAGACTAACTGGAAATTAAATATGAGCTCTGCTTGAGTTGATTGGTATGTTGGCAATACTTGGCTTTAGAAATTCACCCAAAGTTTACCCAATTTCTTCTTTATCATTTCCGTCACAGTTACCTCTTCCTCCTGGGTTCTGAAAAAGGTGAAATAATTCATGTTTTCTCATACTGAGAACTCAGCCCTCCTATAGATTTAAGAAAAAATATGATTTTTGTAGACTATCTGGGTTTTAAGGCTTTCTGTTTGGTTTGGTTTCGTTTCAATCCATTAAGACAGAAGCAAATTCCTTCATAATTTTTTACATTCTAAGTCGAAGCAACCCTCTCTTTTACAAAGACTTTAGAATTTTTGCTCTTTATATGGAGCAAATATATGGAAACTGGGACATTACAGTAACAAGGAAAGCAACCAGGTTGTTGATTGCATTTATTTTATTTGAAGGAAATGTATTAGTCAAGTAACTCTAGAGAAACAGAGCTAATAGGTATGTGTCTGTATATTCCTTATAATAAACTTCTACATACTTGCTGGAAAGAAAAAGGAAATAGTTCATACAATTTTGGAGTCCAGAAAGTTCCAGGAGTGCAGGGTTTGTTATCAAACTGGAGACCCAGGATGGGTGTATTTCAGTTTAAACTCAAAGTCAGAAAAAGCCTATGTTTCAGTTGGAAGTCAGTCAGACAAAAAAAAAAATTCTGACTTTGAGGAGATTGCAATGTCAGGCTTTTTATTCTATTCTAGACTTCAACTTATTAGACCAGGATCATGCACATTAGGATAGTCAATCTTATTTACTTAGTCTCAGTTCAAACACCACCTTAAGCAAACTCAAAGTAAAATATAACCAAATGTCATGGCATAGTCAATGTAAAACCATCATAGTATGGAGTAAACCATTGGCTTATTTCAATGTATGGGGCAATTTTGTCTTTGAGACTTGTTATTCTTTCGATCAAAGAGCTTATGGTGAAGTCCTATTTGGGTAAGTGTGTGTGTGTGTGTGTGTGTGTGTGTGTGTGTGTGTGTGTGTGTGTGTGTGTGTGTGTGTGTTTGTGTGTATGTTGATGCATGTATAATTCATAACATTCATGTGCACACATGCTTATGACAAGAAACACAATATCTCTGAGTCAGAGAACAGCATATTATTACCTCAACACCTTACTCTTTAGCTTTAATCTACACGTGGCCATTCACTTGCATCATCCTGCATGTGTATTTGTCCTATAAGAGAAGGGCCCTCCAATTATGAAGCTCAGAGCATATATAGGCTGCTGACAAATCTGCTCATCTCTACTCTGGAAGAGGAGGAGGAGGAAGAGAAGGAGGAGAGAGAGAGACAGACAGAGACCTTCCCCTTCCCTTTGGAATATAAACTCTTGGAAGAGAGAGAAAGGCTCTACCTTTCTTTCATCGTTTTAGAATATAAGCAAAGGGGTCAAAAGTAGTGAATCTAGAAATCTCTGAAGAGAAATAAACTGTCCTTAAGTTCCAAGTATATTTGCCATATCGATGCTAAATGAAATGATCTTTCATTATATCCTCAGTGATTATTCATTGGGCCAAAATAATCAATTGTAAGGTGCCAGAAGACCTCTATAAAATCATAAATAAATATCACTTTTTCACCTTAGTCCAGTTTCCTAATTCTTCTCACCTTTGACAAACAAGAAACGTAGCTGTCCTTAGGGTTTCACCCCAAGTTTGTTTTCATACTTTAGTCAAGAGTTGGGTTAGTGAGACTTAACTAGTATCCAGAAAGATAGAAAAACTTTTAGCCTAGTGTCAACATTCTTGGACAGCTAGGGAGTTCTTCAAGTCCAATGCGCATACCTCTAGGGTTTTTCTTTTTTATTATATATATATATATGTATTATTGTAAAAATACTGTACAGAGGGGTTACAGTTACATGAGTAGGGTAACGAGTACATTTCCTATCAAGCATTGTTACCTCCTCGTTTGATTTTCCCCTATCATCCTTCCCTTCCCACCTCCCCTATTTTTATTTTTTAATATGTTTTTATTGTAAAAATACTGTACAGAGGGGTTACAGTAACATGAGAAAGGTAATGAGTACATTTCCTAGCAAGCATTGTTACCTCCTCCTTTGTTTTTCCCCTATGATCCCTTCCCTCCCCACTGGGTTTTTCTTTTATCGATAGATACTTGATATATTTATTGTAACTTGGGAAAACTAGATATTGCCATCCTTTCCTATCTAACCCACAAGTAGGTACTGCAGTGTACATCTGAGCCTCAGTCATGTTCTTGGAGTGCTCTCTGATGGCTGGACAATGCAGGTTCTTCTCTGCTAGGAACTTGTCTGTGATGGATCTGAATGTACTGTGGAACAACTAAAATGTCAAGGGATTACATTTACTTTGCCACTTTTCTGTGTTGAAGATTTTCCCCATCAACATAACTTTCTATTTACATGTGTAGTATAAAACCCTGACCATCCCACATGGCAGTAAACAGTCCACGTTTGTGTTTTCAAAAGACAAAATGGATTATTTAAAAATGTTTCCTAATTCATTTTCCTAGGAGGTTTGCAGTTTTCCTGCAATCAGTCCCTCCTGTTCAATTTCTTCCAGCTGAAACCATCTAATTCTACTTATCCTACATGGAAGTAATAAAAGTACTGTTCTCCCTGCTATTCTCATTGAAATACTTTATTTAGCATTCATCCTTTTTTAGAAAGTTCTGTGTGATTTAATCCTTTTGATCATCTAATTTTATGAGGTATAATTTTTTTGAAGTATCAAGTTTTTCTACCTTATGATTACAATTATTGACTATCTAGAGGGGCAATAAATAACAGAGACACACATCCCTGCCTCCCTATGTCAGGCTTAATAGTCATTTACAACTGAAAACATACTTAAAATGCTAATGTGCTCCATGAGCACATTACAAAAAGTATGCTCATAATCATATCTACCTAGTATAAAAGAGGAAGGTATATATTTCATCTTACATTCAAAACTTTAGATACAACTTTTTTTTCTTCTACAGAAGGAACATTTATCAGACTTCTCCATAATGGCAGCCAAAGAAAAAGGACTAGCTTTCTACAGCCATTCCACCTGGGCATGTGCCCAATCTTGTCTGATCTAGGAAGTTGAGCAGGGTCAGGCCTAGATAATCTTTGGATGCAGAGAAGGAGAATAACAGGTGCAGAGCAACCACTAAGGCTAGCTAACTTAGGTCCAAGGCAGCTTTCCCTAGACTATAGGAAACTCAGACAAAGAAACAGATGTACCTAAGAACAATCTTCCAAATGGAAAGGAAATCTGTGGTTGGGCCTCAGAAATGTATGCTCCATTCTCTTTGCAGTACATCTGAGGAAAGCACTGGGATTCAGCTTTGGGACATGTTATTCCTGACCAGTGCCCAGTACATAATAAAGTGACAGCCACATGGTTTTCTTTATTAAATGCCAGTTGAATACATAAGTGAAAATCTAAGCCTGAGAAAATAGCTCAAGAGTGTCCAATTCTATTGGTGTTTACTTAATTAAGATCAGTCCACATTCCTGCCTCTCTTTGGCTATTCGCTGTGCAGTGTCATACATAGTGATGTGGAAAGCATCCATCCACCTGCTTTTCAAAGAAAATGGCTAATAACTCATGACTAATCTCTGATTACTAGCCCAGGACCAAGGGCAGAAATAATATGAATTGATACCTTCTATGAAGGCCCCATATTATACTCATGTACCAAGGGTTTACAATAAGCAGAACTCTTCATAAATTTGGAGGAATACTTGGCCCTGCCTAAGCCTCTGTTGCCATGGTAGAGGTATTATTAGACTATGATGAAACTAGGGCCTTGGTAGTCCTAAGACTGGCATGCTACTTGGTGACCAAATAAGCCACTGAATATTTAGTGCCTGCCTAAAGCAGCTTCCCAACCACCATAAGGAGCCAGTTCTGCCCTCTGCCTCTAGCACACAATGCTACGCCTCAGAAAAATGAAGCAGGCCAGAATGTGTGGCTGTCATTCCTCCCCTTCCCATTCAGTTGCAAACCGTACTATTCACTACCTTTCTAATAGCACTAATGTCTTCCAGTTTAAAATCTATATTACCTGCAAACTAAGTGCCAAGCACAATTGTAGACTGTTTCCAAGCAATACTAAACCTAATAAGCTTAATATAGTGGAGCATATAACCCCATACATAGATAAATGTAATCATATGAGATAATGAGACCGTCTAGGTAGAAAATGAGAAAGGGAATAGTAATGGGCTAGAGAAAAGGGTGTTCCTGATTAGATGGCCCCAGCAGTGGTAATTGGGCACATAGGTTTCAGGGCCCCCTGACTCCAGCCAAGGCCTCCATATGTTATAGGCAAAACAGCCTCTGAGTAGGACAGCTCAAGTTCCTGGGCTCCAGTGGTTCCTACTGGAATTTGTGTCTAATTTCTCTTACCTCTGACTCTCTCCTAATGGATCATCTCCTCAAAGAAGGGATACTGACTACAGTTTCTGCATTCTAGATTTGTAAATTCTTATCTGTCTTGGCCTACCTAAACCCATATCATTATTACATCATTTAAGCCAACTGTTTTCCAGCAGTGAGAATTGCTTACCACAGAGAGAAATGAGCACTGGTTGTCTTCCCATGTTCTTTCCTTTTTTGTTTTGTTTTGCGTGAGAAACTGGTCCCAGCCTCATTTCACTGGAACTAAGAATTGCTGAAAAGTGCTAGGACAGAAAGCAAAGGAAATGGGTGAACTGGATGAGAGGGTGTGTGAAGAGAATATTTCATGGAAATGATGTTTTAACTGGATCTCTTAGGAAGAAAGGATACTTATGGAGAGGGAGAGGTGCATCCCAGACCATGGGATGGCAGGGATAAAGGCAGGATATCCATGAAGACCATCAGTAGACCAGTTGTAGAAGACATAGGAATGGAGCAAGGAAGAAACTGAGTTGTAGGGTAGGGGAGGTCAAGTGTATGCGGCAAAAAAGGCTCTTATTACATATCAAAATGAAATCTGAAACAAATATATCGATATGGGTGTTCTATAATATTAGTCCCTCTACTTTTCCAATATAGTTGCTCACTCTAAATATTTTTGCAAAGATTTTAGTCCAGAGTCAAATGCATTTTGCACAGAGAGGTATAATTTAATATTTTATTTTTGCATTTTTATTGTTATCCTAAAGGTGATGTATGTGGGTTACATACATACATATGGGTGGCATAAGTCAGGTGAGTACATTTCTTTTTTAACAATGTTACCCCTTCCCTCCCTCCCTCTCAGTCTTTCCCTTCCATCCCCACCCACAAGTTGTATAGTTCATTTTCAACATAGAGTCCAGTGAGTATCCCTGCTGCATTTGTTCACCCTTTGTCCCACCATTTCCAAATTTCCAGGAAAAAAATTGTTGGTGAATAAGCAAAACAAGTTTCTCAGATAATTAATAGCACAGTGACTTTTAGGGAATAAATATTCTTCCAAGTTTTAGCATTATTCTCTTTTTTTGGGTCAAAAGGACATACCAGAAAACCAGAATATTTGTTTTTAACCTCAAGTTTTATGTCACTGGTTCTTGTTCTCCATGGATAGTTCCAGCTTCCCTGGGAAGGCTATACAAATCTGGGCTGTATTTTGGAAGTCTAAGTAGAACAGGGGGAAGAAAATGCTATTCTTTTTCTCATTTTAAACATGAGTTGTGGTATCTACTCTTTGGAATTAGGAACTTTCTCTCCCACCATCTGCCATTTGCGTTCTTGCATTTTTTTAAACTCTTTTATCTTCTCTCATCCTGATCATCTTTTCTCTTGCCTTGGGCAAGACGGAAGGGGTAAATAGGTATATTTACTATGGGAATATGAAAATTTTACTTTAACATTTCTCTTCTTTCCAAAACACTGACTTTAAAAAATAATTATTCATTTACTTTACTGTTATCATAAGGGTGATGTACAGAAGGATTACAATTACATGAGTCAGGTAATTAGTACATTTCTCGTTATACAGTATCTTCTGTTCTCCTACTCATTCCCAGTCCCCCCTTCCATCTCCACCCACGAATTGTATAGTTCACTTTAATCAGTGTCCAGTGAGTTCTACTGTTGCACTTTTTCATACTTTTCCCTTGATTCCTGTACCCTTCCCCAACCCCTCCAAAGATATACACTTGAATACACCGTATATAAGGAAAAGAGGACAGAATCATCAAAAAATAAAAAAAGAAAGAAATAGAAAAGAGATGCCTCTTGTTTTTATGTCTGGAAATTCATTTTGATATGTATATTATTTTCTATAAATACGAAGAGGCTCTTAGCCATTGCACCTTTGTGTTTCTCTCCTAAGTGTGTACATGCCTAGAATCCGTTACAATTTAATTTAATTTCCACATATTAGAGAGAGAACATGCACCATTTGTCTCTCTGAGCTTGGCTTACCTCATTTAACATACATTGTTCTAGTTCCATCCATTTCCTTGCAAATGACATTATTTTATTATTTCTAATAGCTGTGTAAAATTCCATTGTGCACAGATACCACATTATTTGGATCCACTCATCTATTCTGGGGCATCTGGACTCAAAACATTGACTTTTGTTTTCTCACTTCCCTTTATGTAGTAGAAAGCAGACTTGGTCATCTTCTTTTGCTTGTTCATGAATTACACAGTGAGTACATTGTGTAGGAGTGAAAAGTCAAGCTACCTTCTCTCACCCCTCATAAGCAGCTCAGCTGACACTTACATAACATTAAACAGTAAATGTCAGAAAAGAAAAAAACAACAAACTATGAAATGAGAGCTTCAGAAGGAAGGAGCAAAACCTCAAAGGCCCAGGAAAATCTATTTTCATGCTTCCATTTGGTGAAGAATGGGAAAGATGGGTAAGAAACTGAGGGGGCTGTCCAGCAAGCCTGTCTGTTGGGATTTTTCTTGGCCTTCTTGGATTTTCTGTGGTATGAGACAGGACCCCTTCTGGAATGAAGGTCTATATGAGCTATTATTAGACAAAACATGACAGAAAGTATCTTTTTGGCCAGCTGTGACACAGCAGATAAAGGAAAAGTAAAAATGGTACTTTTAGGTTTTATGGCTGGCTTATGAGGAGAGGCATTTTAGTTTCTATAAACCACCTTGAGGAAGAAGAATTCTAGTTTCTATGGCTTGCCTTAGAGAAGAAAAGGGAGGAGGAGAAAAGGGGGACAGAAATAGGTCAGTAAGAGAGTTTGCCTTGAAGACCTTCCAGGATCCTCTGGTTCAAAATACTCAGCAAGCTAAAGTACCATATTTTAGGGTATCATTTTTTTGAGCCTCAACAATTGAGACCTGTTACATTAGGCTTACTTTTGATCTCTTTTGGTTACAATTATCTTGAGAAATAATCTCTATTTCTTAAAATTGGCTGTAAAACTCTAGTACCACTGATGGCCCTTGGATTTGAGCTTAAAATTTCAGCATCATGAAAGCAATGTTTGATGCTTGAAGATGCCACAAGTATTTCATAGGTTCATTCTCATTCATCATTGTCAACTCTTTATTGAACACTAGATTCATAATATTGTTCAATGGACTCTAGTACAGGAACTTGAGCAAAATATGTCTGAGTCAAGCAGAAAAGGTCAGATAAGGTGATGTTAGGGAAATGAACCCTAAGATATGTATTCAAATGTTTTTTTTTCTTTCATGCAATTGTTTCTAACACATTTATAAGATTATTTCTTTGTTGCTTTGTATGGCCCTCCCCCACAGTATAACCCCTGCTTTCACTGTATTTGATGTCGGTATAATTTGTGGAGGTGAAGGGGAAAAACAAGTCGTTTAAATAGGGATACAGGTGGACCCATTGCAACAATGAGAAGTACAAGTTGTTATGTGGAAAACGAACTTTACAACTTTGGTGGGGGGTGGGGGGCGGGGAGGATTGGGTGGTGGGGCAGGGGAGGCTTGGAAGGGATGGGAAGGGGAAACAAAGGAGGAAGCTACAATGCTTGATAAGAAATGTACTCATTATCTTGCCCATGTAATTGTAACCCTTCACAATAAAAAATAAAATAAAATTTAAAAAGATACGTTAAATTAACATAGTTTTTAAAGGAGTGACTCACAAGCTACCATGTGTTAGGAAAAGGCAAAAACCTAAAGTACTTTTTTTTTTCTCTGAATTAGTCCATGGCAACTGTCTCAAGTGGCATCGTAATTACAACATTAATTTGTGATGCTGTTGTTTTTAAGTCAATTCTCATCTTATAAATCACACCTTCAGTAGTAGGTGTAGTTCATTTAAGGGTAGAGATGGAGATAGGTGTGAAAAGCAGGAGAAAATCGGCTGAAAAAGAAAACCTCAACTGACACAGGTGAGAATAGAATTAAGGCCCCTACATTTACTTTTTAAAAGGTCATTAAACCCTCATTTGAGATGAGTTGGAAATTAGTTAATTCTGCCAGCAGTTAAAAGTTTAAAGCCCTAAAGCCATTTTATTTAACATATCTATTTAAAGTGGCAGGTTGGAACTGCCTAGATTTAAATCCATTTAGAAAAACCTCTTACGTAGCTTGGGCTCTATGTGCTTCGAGGGTTGTAGAAGATAGACATCCAAATTTATTTTATAATTAACAAGGTTAAACTAAGCCTTTTGAATCACTAATTGTGGGTTTCCTGCATCAAATGCAGGCCTCCATTGGGGGTAGGGCTTTGAAGGGTAGGAGATTAAATTCTTTTTTTGGGGGGGGGGTGTCCGGTCGTGGGCCTGAACTCTGGGCCTGGGCACTGTCCCTCAGCTCTTAGCTCAAAGCTAGGGCTCTACCACTTGAGCCACAGTGCCACTTTCGGCTTTTTTCTTTTTGCTTATGTGGTGCTGAGGAATCGAACCCAGGGCCTCAGGCATGCAAGGCTAGTGCTCTACCACTGAGCCACCTTCCCAGCCCCTAGATTAAATTCTTTAATAGCCCTGTAGTCTGGTTGGGAGTGTTGTAAGTGTTCAAGTAAGATTGGAGGGTTACATGTCCTAGAGCGTGTAGACAGGCTATATGACCTGGATGAACTTGAAGTCTGGAAGTCTTGTGTTCTTTACACTGTATATTATACTGTAAAACCAAGCCAAGAAACTAATTTTAGTGCTTCCCAGACCAGGGTCTTTTTCATAAACCACAGAACAGAAACAAAGACACAGGCAATGGTGGATTCCATGTTCATAGGATTCCCACAATTCCCAGTTTCACCTCCTCTTAGCACCTACTTCCCTTTCTCAACTGGACATTTTATGTGCATACAAGAGAAGACATAGAATGAAAAATATCTGAATTTCTTTGTAAACTCTAGTTGGATGCATCTACTTACGGTAAATTTTCAGTCTTACTAGAGAGCTATAACTTGTGCTCAAAGTATATCTTAATGTGGTTATCAGAATAATAGTCTGGTATGATAAAATAAGCTGAATTCACAGTAAAACTGTCTGTGTGTGGTACATTGTTTGAAAAATATTGCTTCTCTAGGTAGAATTCCCAGCATCTCAATTTTCTGTCTTTTAAATTGTGTCTAATTAAAGGATTTCACATTCCTTCATAATTGCCTTCTCAAGCAGAAAAAAATGACAGAACCACCTTTGTGTTTTTCTTATGAAAGACATTTTGTTAATATTTGGGTGGGTTATTTCACCTGAAATGAGTTAATTACATTAATTAGGCTCCCTTCATGAACAATATCCAGGAGTTGGTGGAATGAGCCTGAGCTAGATCACTGTCAACCCAAGTTCCCATCTTCCTCTCTAACTTTCCTTTCACCTTCCTCACGATAAAAACACCAGTGCTTGGAATCCTGTGCTGTTTCTGAATAATATAGAATCATAGATGCTTAAAAATCATTTTCAATAATTTTATTAATCTCATAAGAAAATTATGAGAGCACGTCAGGAATCCTGGACTCATAATGAGCAAGGCCAAGTAGTCTTCTCATGTGCATGCACTCCACCAAATATATTTTTGTTGGTTAACCTACTAAGGAAAGAAAAGTCAAAATAAGACTCACTGTGGGGATTGTACATAGGTCAGTCAGCTACTCAGCTTTCAACAACCTTCATTGACGCAGAAAAGACTGTAGGCTAAATTCCCTTCCCAGACGTCAATCACCATTTTCTGGAAACTAAAAAAGGATTAATGATTTTTTTTTTTTTGAACCTTGACTTCACATAGAAAAAATACTTACAAAATCCTGAAATGAAGAACTGGCTGATGTGGAGTTTGCCATCACATCTGCATCAGCCTGCCCTATAGACTTTGTCCCTACTTCCTAATAAAGCAGCCAAAAAACACATCTCTCTCAAGATTGTATAACATCACCCTCATTCTCAGCTCTCAATGAGAAGGTGAGATTGTATTTTATCCTCTTACAGACTCAAGGGATCTGTCCATTTCTGCATCTCATACTATAATGTACTCCAAAATCATTGCAAGATCCTGTTCTAAAATACAGATTCTAATTCATTAGGCTGAACTTGGAACTTGCAGTTCTGTACTCTCAACAAGCTTCCCGCAGACTGCTGTTGGCCAATAGATCAACAGAGCTTTGAGTACGGGTCTGAGATAGAAGCTTTCAAGATATGTGGATTATGACCTACAATGAAAATTGACATTTTGTTTTATGCATTATATTTAGACACATATGTAATATACATGCAAATGTGGGTATAAGTGAATGTGAACCCTAATTTTATATACATGCATGTAATATATATGTGAATAAGATATCAATGAAACTGAATATTTTAATGAAACCATTCTTATTTATTTCTGTCATATTGTCTGAACGTATTTTATTTGTCACCACTCTGGTTTAGGTGACAAATCTATGCATGTGAAAAAAAATCTTATAGATCCATACAAAAACATGCACCTAATGAGTGCATGAGTGTACATGATGACAGTTTTTGTTATTGCACTGAAGTTAGGCATAATGTTGGAAGTGGGGGAGATAAAGAGTAAGTATGTTTCTTCTGTGTATTTCTCTGCAAATTCCTGTCCATTTTTACTAATTTCAAAATAGAAGGGGAAACATAAGTGAATTGGGACCTGTAAAACTGGTTTTAAGACTACTACTGCTGGGCACCAGTGGCTCAGGACTGTAATCCTCGTTACAGGCTGAGATTGAGGATCTCTGATTCAAAGCCAGCCTAGGCAGGAAAGTCCGTGAGACTCTTATCTCCAATAAACCACTCAGAAAACCAGAAGTGGCACTGTGGCTCAAGTGGTAGAGTGTTAGCCTTGAGCTGAAGAACTGAGGGACAGCGCCCAGGCCCAGAGTTCAAGCCCAACCACTGACAAAAAAGAAAGAAAGAAAGGAAGAAAGAAAGAAAGAAAGAAAGAAAGAAAGAAAGAAAGAAAGAAAGAAAGAAAGAAAGAAAGAAAGAAAGAAAGAAAGAAAGAAAGAAAGAAAGAAAGAAAAGAAAGAAAGAAAGAAAAGAGAAAGAAAGAAAGAAAAGAAAGAAAGAAAGAAAGAAAGAAAGAAAGAAAGAAAGAAAGAAAGAAAGAAAGAAAGAAAGAAAGAAAGAAAGAAAGAAAGAAAGAAAGAAAGGAAAAAGAAAAGACTACTACTGTTCAGAGAGTAGGAGTGTATAAAACATTTGTCCAGGATATTAAAACCTTGATGGGTAGCTTTTCTCAACAGGATAGCCCACATGTTGAGGAAAAGAGGAAACCGTTAGCTGTTGGAAATGATGGATATATTATAATCACCCTTTATCTGACCATTACATATTGTATTCATGTATAGAAATTTCATGCTGTGTCCATAGTTATAACACATCAATGAAAGTTCAGAAATTTGTCTTCTGATACTTTCAACTTTTCAGAAGGAAACGCACTGAGTTCTAGTTTTGTGTAGGGTGTGTGTGTGTGTGTGTGTGTGTGTGTGTGTGTGTGTGTGTGTGTGTGTGTGTGTGTGTGTGTGTGTGTGTGTACTTTAGAGTCTGTGAAAATGCAGTCTAAATCCAGGACACAAGAAGACTTGCTGGAAGTATTAAGTAAAGAACGAGTTTGGGAGAATGAGGGAAATTCTTGGTAGAGGTGAGCCTGGCAAAAGGTCAAAGCTTCGCTTAGCATCATCTTATATGGTCACATGTACATAGCTTTTGACCTTTTCTGTTTGTCTGGTACTAGACATATAATAGTAATTGCAAATAAGGGCAACTATGGAACCTGTGTTTCTTTGGGTCTGGCTTAATTCACTTAATATAATTTTTTCCAAGTCTTTCCATTTCCTAACAAATAGGTGGTATCATTCTTTCTGATGGAGGCATAGAATTCCATTGTGCATATATACCACGTTTTCTTGATCCATTCATTTACTGAGGGGCATCTGGGTTGGTTCCATGTCTTAGTTACGGTGAACAATGCTACAATAAACATAGTTGGGCTGATAGCTTTAGTGTGGCTTTGTTTGGGTAAATGCCCAGAAGTGGGATTGCTGGGTCATAGGGGAGCTCTATATGAAGTCTTTTGAGGAACCTCCATATTGCTTTCCAGAGTGGTTGAACAAGTTTATACTCCCACCAATAATGAAGTAAGGTTCCCTTCTGTCCACATCCCCTCCAGTGGCTATAGCCATTCTAACTGGGGTGAGGTGGAATCTCAATGTTGTTTTGATTTGCATTTCTTTTACGGCCAGGAAAGTTGAGCATTTCTTCATGTGTCTATTGGCCATCCTTCTTTCCTCTTCAGAGAAGTTTCTCTTTAAGTCTTTAGCCCACTTATTAAGGAGGTGATTTCTTTGAGGATTTGTTGTTGGGGATTTAATTTTTTGAGTTCTAAGTATATTTTAGGTATGAGACCCTTGTCTGTTGTATGGCTAGTGAAGATCTTCTCCCAATACGTAGGCTTTCTATTGATCTTGCTAGCTATGTCCTTTGCCATGCAGAAGCTCTGCAGTTTCATGCAATTCCATTTGTCCAACCTTTCTTTGATTTGCTGAGTTTCTGGTTCTTTATTTAGAAATTTTCAGCCTGTGCCAAGGAGACCTAGAGTTTCTTCTATTCCGTCCTGTAATGTTTTATTTCAAGGTCTTTGATCCATTTGGAGTTGATTCTGGTGCAGAGTGATAGATAAGGATCTAGCTTTAGTTTTCTACAGGTGTTTAACCAATTTTGCCAACACCATTTACTGAAGAGGCTGCCTTTCTTTCATTCTACTTTTTTAGCTTCCTTATCAAAGATTAGTTGGCTATTGGTCTTTGGGTTCATTTCTAGGTCTTCAGTTCTATTCCATTGGTCCTCAGGTCTGTTCTTGTGCCAGTACTAAGCTGTTTTGATTACATGGCTTTGTAGTAGAGTTTGAAATTTGGTATTGATATTCCTCCAGCACTGTTCTTTCTGCTAAGGATTGTTTTTGCTATTTGGGGACTTTTATTATACCATATGAGTTTTTGGTTTGCTTCTTCTATTTCATTGAAGAATTAGGTTGGGATATTGATAGGTATTGCATTGAAATTGTAGATAGCCTTTCTTTGTTGCTGTTGTTTTTAATGTAATATGTAATTTTTTTGTTTCTTTTGTATGTTCTTCCCCCTCTGGTATAACCCCTGTTGTCACCGTATTTGATTCTAGCGCCCTGCATCTTGTATATACATTTTTCTAATTTGGGGAAGGGAAATACCAAAATGCTGAAACAAGGATACAGGTTGACCCATTGTAACAATGAGATGTACAAGACACTATGTTGAAAATGAATTTTACAACTTTAGTGGGGAGAGGGAGAAGTTAGGAAGATGAGGAGGCAAGGGATAGTAGGGGAAAAACAAAAGGAGGGGGTAACAATGCTCAATAGGAAATGTATTCATTACCTTACTCATGTAACTGTAACCCCTCTGTATAGTATCTTTACAATAAAAAAATTTTAAAGTTCAAAGCTTGGAAATAGCCATGAGTTTTAGCCCTTAGTTTACACTACAGGGTCCAGAAGGCAATTTTATATGTTTGCTTGTTAGGTATTGTGATGGAGCAACTGTACCATTCAAACCACAAAATTGTAAGACCTCATTCCCAATCATATAAATCACAAGATAAATATAGAGTAAGGAGAAAAAGCAGGTGAATTCTGTCATAAAATTCAATTGCATATACATTGAAATGGAGCTAGTTAAATTGAAGGGATAATTGGGGTTGAGAGAGATGGGAGAGAACAATGGAAATGTGACATTGAACAAGATGTATTATACTCATAAACTGATAAGTTGAACTAAAACCCCTCCATGCAACTAAAGATAATTTTTAAAATTTTAACTATATAGAGAGAAGATGGAAAAGCACATTCATTGGCCAGTTGATTATGGATATATAGTGCAAATGTCACAAGTTGCTAAAAGATACAGATAATGGCACAGTTGTTTCATACTTATACGTGGTTTGTGAACTGATCTACAAAGAATAAATTTCCCTGGGTGCCAATGGCTCATGCTTGTTATCCTAGAGTCTAGAATCAGAAGGATGAGGGTTTGAAGCCAATCAGACAGAAAAGTCCTTCATGAGATTCCATCTCCTAAATAACTAGCAAAATGCTGGACTAGAGATGTAGCTCAAGTGGTAAAGTGCCAGCAAAGCAAACAGGCCAAGCAAGTGTGAGGCCCTAAGTTCAAAGCCCAGTACTACCAACACACAACACCAAGAGAGATAGAGAAAGATAGAAAGACAGAGGAGAGAGGGAGAAGAGAAAAGAGAATACCATTTTTCTTAAAGTTTCATTTCTTGTCATTCTCTTCATTTCTGCTAAAATACATCTTCCTTTCCTAACTAAATAATTTTTAAGCATTATTTTGCTTTCATAATCTTACTGCAGGTAAATCAGAAATCTCTGCAATGTCTAATTTAGAATAGAAGAGGGCTTTTTCTGCATGGTATAATAATTCATTTCAATTAGCATGATGAAACAAACTGAAGAGCCATTTTTCACAGAAAATATTATAGAGGAGTTCAGGGAAATATTAAAGATGTTTCTAGAAGCATAAAACAAGCTTACACATGCACTTAGTTGCCCTAAGGATAAAAAGAAGATTGCAAATTATCTTATCACACAGATAAGAATGCTCAGTTCTCTTCAGCACTTGAGGTGAAACAGGATCATATCTGACTTATTTATAGTCACTCAATATATAGTCTCAGGGTATGTCCCATAAAAAATATCTCATTTATTTGCATTATCCCTTTCTAATGCACTTTTCAAAGGAAAAGATAGAATTGAGTCTATTGTGAGTTTTAATAAAAACATTATGGAGAAATACCCATAGGAACAAACATTCTTCCAGGAATTGACTGATACGGAATAAAACTGATATCATTAAGGCTTACCAAGACATTTCTGCTACAAGCTTAAGGGAGTTTCAAATTTTGTGAACAAACTTTGTAGAAAAGCACATGTATTTAAGACAGAGTTTGTTTTTGCCTGTGGATGTGAGTGCTTGGGGAGATTGTCCATGGATGGCCAGCTGACTTGTGATATACTAATGAATAGAGAAATAAGGGAGGTTAAAAAAATCTATTAAACTGATTGGGGTTCAATGCATTTGGGCTGCATTTAATATTCTGTGTGAAGAAAGAGATCAGGAATGCAATAAAGTCAATGATAACTGGAATGAAACACAGTGGAAAAAAGGGAGACAGCAAAAATGGCCAACATTGAAAGGTCAGAGAACATCCTAGAGACAGGAAATAAACTTTAAGCAAAATAGAAGGCAGAATTTCTGTGTGTGAGAATAAGAGCCACTGTGGGAAAAGGTGACATAAATCATCAGGTGTTACCTGAATGCAAGTTAGCATGAGTATAGGTATCTTATTTATTAGAAATATCAGCAGTGTAGATGTTTTGCATGGTTCTATACAATAAATATTTTAATTCACAACAAAAGCAATATCCTATTTACCAAAGTTTACTTCCTATTTTATTATAAGGCCTTTTCTTGAATGGAAATAAATAACCTGCCTTTTCTGTCCCAAAAAACCTTCATTTATAAGTATGAAATCAAATAAGCAATTTCCTTCTTTTGTTAAATTTCCTTTTGCTGCTGCCAGTCAAAACCATTTGGAATCAGCATTTTATATGCAATATTGTATATAAGGAAAAATGTCATTGCAAGGTTAGTTGAAGTCTAACATAACCAACGTCTTTAGCTAAATGTACATCAGTTAGGTACCCAATATCTTGAGCAGCAGCCTTGAATAATGCAAATTCTGAATTAGCATCCAAATGCTTTTAATAGTGGAATTGTAGCAAATTGTCATATCCCAGGGTATCTTTGGATTCTACAAAGCCTCATTCACAGAACTCAAATGTCCATGGATTTGTTGAAAGTTAATAATCATGAAAATGAGCATTTGTTAAATTGGCTCCTCTCCTGAAGTACATGTTTGTAACTGTCCTATTAGTGCCCTCTTCCCTTGCCTTTCTGCCTGATGCTGGGAGATTCTGAGACAGACCAGATGATGTACTGGAATGATGCTGGGGTAACAGACAGAATAAACAGGCTTGTATAACTCACACAGGTCACCAGCAAGCCTGCTGCTGTCTAGAGCTTCCAGTAACATTCACATTCTCTTTTTTCTCCTCAAACATTCTGTTTAGTTTTTCTCATATATCACTATGATATGTAAATATTTAGACTGGCCCTTCCTGGCACTATACACCTATGTTATGTTTTTGAAATTGTGACTCGTCCTCTTCCACCCACTTGTGGGAAAGACTGTTTTGCCTACATATTTTTCCCCAGTCACATGTATTCTGCATTTTTTTTGGCAGTGCCACTTGGCTCTGAGAAGGAGTGTTAGTTAACAGGGCTTTCTTCCTCCTCTTGTTAAGTAAAGGAATGAGCTGGAATCTGTTCCATTTTGCTGTCATGGGCAGAGATGGGGAGGACCCAAAAGGAACCCTGTGTGCTCTTTACCCCTGCTTGGGGTGCTCCTAACCCTGCTTCCAGAGACTAAATGGAAGTTGGAATAAGTCATCACTTCTATCATCCAATGGTCCTGATACCACTCTATGAAGGACATAGGAAAACTTTCCATAGGAGCTAAAAGGCAGCAATGCAATTGTCAAGGGGACTAGGAGACTGGACTTGAAACTGTATATGTCCCACAGATGTACTTTTTCCATTTGATTGTGTGTTTATTGGAGGAGAATGATGAGGTTTATGGGGGAGGATTACAGTTCCCTCCCTTCCACCACCATTACCCTGCATTTAGCCTTCACAAAAGCCTGCTGACAGGTACCTCTTTTCAAGGCACTTGAACCATGGAAGTGCAATATATGTTTACAAACTATATATGCTTTTCTCTTAGGTGCTTTGTTAAGCACATGAATGGCAAACAGAAAGAACTTATCTCAAAAATCAGCAGGGTAGCACTAACTGGAATGTAATTTTACAAAAGCTGGCTATCTTTCAACAAGAGTGGGTGGATTTTTAGCACTACAAATGTTTGTGTATTTTAAAGTATTTGCCATGGAGACAAAGCTGGGAGAAACATCCCATTAGCCACAGACGGCTACAGACTGTTCTGATTATCCACGTCCAAAACTGAGCTGGCTAGAGCTTTGTGCTGTTTGCAGGATTTATAAGTGCTCCATTTTCTAGCATACTAACCTAGAACTTAGAAATTTTGGATCTATGTTATCATGTCATTTAAAGTTACATTTAAATTGGTTCTTAGGGCTTGTGGATGTAACCTTTGTGTAGGTGTGTGTGTGTGTGTGTGTGTGTGTGTGTGTGTGTGTGTGTGTGTGTGTGTGTGTGTGTATGTTAAGTCTAACATATACATACTTATAGTGTTAACAAAGAAAGAAATGAAATACTTGTAAGAAGTATCCTAGAACGCTGGTTAAAAATCAAAATGGTCATGTATAGAAAATGCAAGAAAGGAGCAATGAATTGTCTACCCTAAGTTATTGGCAGGGAATTATGATTCTTTATTTTAGTTTTAAAAGTCATAGCCTCTATTTTTAAAAGTGACTTTTATTTCAAGTGCAAGGAGAAAAACATGAATTATAAATAGCCAACAGAAAATATACCACTGCATATAAATAATCCATTTTTTGTCTTACCAATATTTTCCTGCTAAAGAAAATAGAAGAAAAAATTGGGAGGAATATTCATAAGCAAATGTTGCTTTAGGTAGTCACACAATAAAAACCCTAACATCAGACAGAGTTGCTTTGAAGTTATCCATGGCTGAGCAAGGTAGTAGCAGTTGGGCAGAATAAGGGAAAAGACAAAATAAAATAAAATAAAATAAAAAAGCTTTAAGGTCATATAAAGGTGAAAGAAAATAGGTCACAGAAAATTAATCCTTATCATCTGAGCAGCACTGCTGCTAAATTGAACCACAGTGGAAGTTGGAGCTGCCAGAAAATTTAGTGAAAAAGACCTTGCACAATCCGGTCTACAACTACAACATGTTAAACTGCTTTCTCTGGATGAATTTTAGTGGAGATAATACCAACTATTTTTTTTCTCACATAAACTATGAAAGATTCTAATTGACTTGTTTATTGTTTGCTCTTTGGGGGCAGGTAGTATAGCAGATCATTTTAATAAAAAGAACTGGGATGAGAAACATTTTAATGAGGAAATGAAATGCCTGGTATAGATATTCTGAGCAAATAAAATTTTGCTGACTCCTTCCAAAATTGTACTTTCCTGGCTCATTTTGGGAAAAAAACACTAGTAATTCAAGTGCATATTTGTGGAAACTAAAGTTATTTAAATAACTATAATGAGGTTCTCATATGCCTTAAATATATTTCTGTTCAAAAGAGGACCTGCAGATATATTTATTACACAATTTGGAAACAGGGGAAATAGAGAACTTTTAAAGCATTCTAAAGTCTTATTTGTAGGATTTTAAATTTGTATTAAGTACCACTAATAGTTCTAATTCTAAAGCCAACATTTTGACTAGTGATTCTAATAGCAGTTCTGTTTGCTCTTGCCCGTCAACTCATTAGCTGAAGTACTGGATGTATATTGAAGACTTCCAAACCTAAATTAGCCCAAGTCAGCAACATTAGCCCAACAAACCAACTTCAGTGACCAATGTACAGAGAAAATAGGACATCAGCATCTGGGGAAATACTTTGCTGAAGGAATAACATTGAATATCCACCATCATTATTTATTTCCAGCCCACGTTGCTACTGACTTCAATACAGCATTTTCCAAAAGATAATCTGGACTGCTGCCTTCCAAATTTGAGCTGAGATGTTTATCAGGAATCTGTCTATTATATTTTGCTAATAACTAAGTAAAACTAGACAGACATAAAAAGCTAAATTCATGACACCTCTCAAATAATGGCCAATCTTCATACGTAAAGAATGCTTTGGATTTATTTGTGTTTCTATGGAGGCCTACACATCTGTTACTTATTTTGGAGCAACAGCTATCACATATGCAAGCATCTTTTGCAGTTAAATTGCTGCATTTCCATCTAAAATTACATGAGAAGAATCCAATTCTTTAGAAGCAAATTCCTTTATAACAAAAGGATCTTCCTCACAAGGGTGCCAGGCAGCACACTGCATGTGCATAACTATATGATCAGCTTCTGTCATCACTGGTATAGTAACAGCATGCTTACTTTTCTTACTTGAGAGGATAAACCCAGAGCAACATCCATTAAGAGTACAGGTGCCTTCCGTTTCCTCGACAATTGAGGCCAAGTATTTACTCAGGTTCTGATTAGAAGAATGATTTGAATTATACTACCTCATCCCAAACATTCTGTCCCAAGACTTGACTTCATTCAGCCCACCTGTTTCTTTGCCCCTCTCCCCTCAATAAGCACAGTTCTGTATGTATACCATGTATACAGTTCTGTATGTATAACATTTTAATCTCCAAGAAAATGTTTTAAACCTTGGAGGAAATATGACTTGAGGAGTACTTCTATCCCTTCTCACTACTAATAGGACTTACTTGATTGACATGACTCTATACATGGTTTAAGAAGGAATACAAAGCCATACCCCAACAGGGAATCTATTCTCATTGTCTATATCTAAACCTGACTGCCCATATTCTCCTTTTTGCTTCTTCTGTCTTCTTGAGCAAACAAGAACAGCTGCTTTGTCCATTTCCAGAAAGGCTAACTCGAGAGGGAAAAGCATATTGGCTTTATATCCAAGCTACATTCTTCAGTCCAAGCCTGGCAAAGAATCTACTTTTAATTCCTATCTGACCTCTTTTATTCACTCCTCAAATAGTTGAGAATTCAGAGAGAAGAGGTAAGTCATGTGGGTTCTTGAAAATATCACTTCCCATGACAGCCATTATCTTACTAAGTTTTAATGTTTTCTTGGCTGAGGCCTTCATGCCAGACCCTAGGCCACCTGACAGCAAAATCTATTTCTTTCACTTTTGCAAGCCCTGAGCTAATGTACAATGCAATACTCAATGCTATTTGTATTCATAAATTTATTATAACACTGACACCTACTAAAATAATAAAATGATAACCTTGTTTAAAAAGACTTCATTTGACCCAGTATGGTGGTTCATACTTGTAATTCCAGCTACTGGGAAGGTGGAGATAGCAAGACCACAGTCCTAGGCCAGCCTAGGGATAAAAGCATAAGGTCTTATCTGACCAAAAAGAAAAGTAAAAGCAAAAAGGTCATGTAGCAAGGTTTAAGAAGTAGAGTGCTTGCTTAGCAAGTGCAAGGTGCTGAGTTCAAACCCTAGTACTATCAAAAAACAAAACAAATGCAAACAATTTCACTTGAGCAAAATAATTACCTGAGTGGCATTAATAACTATAACACCATTATCTGGGGGAAAAATATCATACTGATTTGTTCTAATGAATATTAAAAGCACTAACATGTGAGCATTAAATGGGCAGCTTATAAATAGCAAAAGTTTATTTCTCCAAGTGCTAGAGGCTAGAAATCTGAGATCAGGGTAAAGCATAGTCAGGGTTTAATGAGATCTCTCTTTTGGATTGTAAACTGCCAGCTTTTTGTACCCTCACATGACAGAATGAGGGCTCCCTGAGGCTCATTTTGTTTAAAATTTATTTTTAAGTAGTTGTACAGAGGGGTTTAAATTCAATATGTCAGCTTGTGAGTACAGTACATCTTAATCCATAATTCTTCTCCATCTCTCCCAAACCCACACATCTCCTCAAGTTAGCTGGTTCCATTTTCATATGTGTACGTTTAATATTATGACTGCAATTTGCCTTCCTCCCTCCATTTGTCTACTCCCTCTGTATTTCCCCAGCTAGATTCATGTCTTTTTTTTCCTTTTCCAATTTTATTTTAGTTTTAAAATTACAACAACAGCAAACACTTGTTTAAAAAGGGAAGGGAGGAAGAGTACACAAGTGAGTGATCTTCCTATTTAAAAATTAAAGGAAGACGGCTGTACAGAATTTTTTTCTTCTAGCTCCTGATATAAGGAGTACGGACTTGCTCTAGCCATGAATATACACATATAGACATATGCACCAGACATAAAACTACTCAGCAAATTCCATCAACTACTTATGTCCAATTCTCCTCACTCCCTACTACTAGCAAAGACTCAGAAGCAAAAAGAGATTGGGAAGCTTTTAAAGTGGTGGGGCTGAAGCCACAGCAGACCAAAGAAAGCCACCCTGTACACAGGAGGAACAGAGAAGGATACAATCTACTGATTGGGTGGAAAAACCCCAAATTCAACAGGGCCCACTGAAGCACGTTGTTGATAATTCCCCCACCCCTTTCCCTTACAAATTTCTACTACCAGTTATCAAGAAACTTTTGTCTAAGCCAGAGAAAGCTCCCTGCTCCCATGGAAAAGTTCCAAGCTGACTGAGAGGAGCTACATCTTTTGCAGAATTCTCCCTCCTCTCCCTAAAACAACAAAGAGGCTACAGAGCAGAGTAACAAGAAGTGAAGAGAAAATTGGCCTTGACACCCCTACTTCCACTACTTGGTGGTCAATTTTCCACCCTCTCTTCCCCACTAAAAGCTGAAACTCCCTGTGTACCACACTTAAGAGTTCCTGGGGCCCCTCTCAATAAGCAGAACAAACTTTCAGATGTCTTTCTCATCTGCCTCAAGCCACCCACTAAATTCAAAAGCCTACACAAGATCCTAACCCCAGAAGAGCGACAGCAAATGACCAGAACATAGAAGTACATTCTTGCTTGACTTGTAAGGAAAACCAAGAATTAGACCACAATTTCTTGAAGTATCAGAATTCTGTGTCTTAAAAAGTCAAACTAGAATGGGCAAAGGGTTGCAGGTGAGGATTAAGAGAAAAGAAAGGAGAAAGTATTTACAGAAAAAAAGGAGAGAGAAAAGAGTGTGTGTCATATCTTCTTGCGTACCCCTTCACACTGAACTTGGCTTTGGGCTTCACTGGTTTGGCCACCTAAGGCTTGGATGCTTTGTCGGGTTGGATTTGACAACTTGAGGGTTGTTTTGTTTTTTCATTTTGTTTTTTTTAACTTTCTTGGGTATGGCAACTGGCTTCTTCTTAGCTGTCTTTACTGCAGTGATTTGGGGCTTTTTGGTAGGGCTTGATGTTAGGGAGCAGCAGCCAATGAGTCCCTCATGGACTGCCACACTGGAGGTGGGCTCCAAGCCAGGGCTCTGGCTGGAGTAGGCTCAGGCCTAGTTCTGCCTGGGCTATCTCACTTTTCCTACTCTGCTTCTCCAGACTCATGTCTTAATGGCACTGATCTCATTTGTGTGAGTTCCATCCTCATGATCTCATTACCTCCAAAAGTTCATATCACATAGTATTGAATTAGAAGTTAGGACTTCAATATAAGAATCTTGAAAGGATACAGACACCTGGTTCATAGAAATCTCCTTCTGGCTACTCCCTTACTACTCAGCCTTATCATATATACACGCTGTTCTAACTAGCTATGATCACCTCCGATTAAGGTATCAAGAATCCAAATGTGTCATATCAGGAATCTCCAATCTCTTCCTGAGGAAATAAACATCTTGCTTCCCCCTCCCCTCCATAATTGCCTTCAACTTCAGAATCTCAGCCCTAAGCTATGTGCTTCTGTTCTCAAAAAGAGAAAGGAAGGCCCAAAGCAAGGTGATGTAAACTTCTGAAAATCTTCACAATCCTCATGGAATTTCTTGAACTTATGCACAGAAATTCACAAAACTTCTTGATTTAAATCAGAGTCATGCTAAATATTTTTCCTATAAGTATATGTGGCTTTATGCATGAGCAAATTCAGGCAAATTGCTGTTTGTACTAATAAGTGGCAGCCTATCTTCAAAAACTTCATTTTAGAGTCATTTTAATACTAACAGGACAATGGCCCACATGCTGGGCACTAAACCAACCTAGACTGTAAAATCCAAAGAGAGAAAGTTGAACAACTGTGAACAAATATTTCCCTTGTTTGCTTCAGCTACCTGTAAACAAATCTCCACTATTTTGTTATGCCATTGTCATTATTTTTCAGGCTGACAATAAAGGCTGTGGTCAAGTGCTTTTGCTATTATACCCACCTAAAATTCTCAATTTCCATATACTTTCAGATAATTATTATAACAACTGATTTGTTTCTTGCCAAAAAAATTAACATTTTGTTGTTCCTCTTCCCTTCCCTAATTCAGATAAACCTATATACAATACACAGAGAAACATATATACAATAGACAGAGTACCAAAGTCAGGGAAGGGGAACAACAAAATGGTGAGACAAAGGACAAATGGTGAACCAATGAAACAGAGATACTCACAAGACAGTAAGGCCTTGTGGGGAGGGAAAGTGGGAGAAAAATGAGGGAGGGGGTAACAATGTTCAACAAGAAATGTACTCACCACCTTACATATGTAACTGTAACCCCTCTATACATCACCTTGACAATAAAATTAAATTTAAAAAATTAACAGCACTAAAACTGTATTTTCTTCTACACATTCTGGCCAATTAATGTGACTGAGTTCACTAAAGGAATCTCTTAATCTACCAAACTAAATTCTTTTCAAATAACTTGTCTCTAGTCCTCTTATTAGAGGACAAAAAAGGATGGATTTAGTTTTATATTTGGAGGGAATATATATTTATAGGAAATGACTGAGGAAGTAGAGGGAGTTACAGAACATGAAACGGGAAAAGTGTTGGAGGAGAAAATGGAGAAGACATGTCAGCATGTAGGAGAATGGAGGGAAATGTATCAGCATGTAGGCATGGGAAATAGAATGATGGATGAGGGAGCATGGAGGAAGATGACAGAGGAGAAACTGAAGGCTAAACAAACTCTCACATAGAAAGCAGTTTTAGTGTTCCAGTGAACAGTCCTAGGCTGTCATCACAGTGTGTCATCATAGTACAAAGAGTATGGCCAGAGAGGCAAAATCCAGACAAGGAGACAGATCTGAGCACTTGCCGATAGCCGTAGCTGTGGTGACGACAGCAGCATCGGCCATGGCCTCCATACCAACAGACAGAGTCCGGGACAAAGGCACCAGATGGGGCACATGAGAAGATTCTACTCAGAACCAGCAAGAACTGACAAGGAGCAGAAATCTTCATCCTGCAGATCACAGACCAGAGACAGCCCAGGAACCAAGAGTCTGGCATGAGAAGAACCCTGACATCCTCACTCCTTCTCATGGAGCAGTGGTGGGAAGGCAGCCCCTCCCCCACCACTGGAGAAGATCTACATCTTTGATACTGACAAAGGCCCAGCTGAGCAGCTAGCTCTAACTCAGGCCTTGGAAAAAAAACAAAAAGAGCCATTTAGCAGGTCACAGGAACCTGACCTGACCTGTCAGGCTCAACTCTACCCAGAAGAAAGTCACCCTGCCCAGGCAGAGGAAGCTCCACCCCAGGAGCAGTGACTTTCTTCACTGGGTAAACAGAGTCAGGGGCTGCCCCTCTCTACAGCAGCCTAGGCAAACAGTTGAAACTCAGTAAACATAAACCCAGAGAATGGCTCCAGGCTGGGCTCTGTGAGTATCTCAGGAGCTAGCCTCTCAGGGAAAAGTTACTGATTGCTGTTAGGACTCAACCCTATCTAGAACCTAGCCTCATCACAGCAACTCCAAGCTAGGGAAAACAGCCATCTCTCTCTTTTGTGGTACTCAAAGCAGATCTCCCTCCCACTGAACTAGCCTGGGAGGAGGATCACAAAATCCTGGGTAACGCAGAGCATTTTTCCGACTGTTCAAACAAACTGACTTAATAAACCAATCAAGCCACAGGAAAACCAAACACCACAAGCAGACCAGAGACTCCACCAAGAGACTGGTTATGGACAGAGGGGAGATACAAGATCTTCCCCCCACCCCCCCCCACACACACACACAAATCAAAGAACACTTATTTCTATCTTTTTTTATTTTGATTTTTTTTTAAAATGTTTCCTATTTTTTTTTTCTTTCATATTTTTTATTTTAGGTGTGTATGTGTGTATGTGCTTTTTTGTTAAAGATTTTAACATTTTGGTTCTTTTTCTCTTTCTTTTTTTTCTCTCTCTCTTTTTTTTTTGCATGACTTAATTGCTTTTCTGCTCATCCCCAGATATATATGCATCGTTGATTATTAGGCCTTATCCCCCATTGTGTACATAATAAATCCAGAAATTTATGATTCAATTCACAACCTCTGAGGCTTAACTTCTTTAATAATAGTATTATCTCTTTATACCTATATAATTTTCAGGTATTCCAAATTCAGAATTTTTATTTTTTATTTTTTCATATTTCCATTGTATCTCTCCCCTCCTCTTATCCTATCCTTTTCTTCTCTCAATATCATTTCTTTATGCTTACATAAGTTTTAGGTGTTTCATTTTTTTAATTTAAATTTTGGTTTTTCCATTTTTTCTTTTTTTTTTTTTAAATCTCTCTCCTATCATTCTGTCCAATCCATTTCCCTCTCTGAGATTAAGACTTAGTTAAATTCACTCCACTTTTACTTCTCCACATCCCTATTATCCTATTTTTCTCCTCCCTAAATCTAATAATTTCTGGTTTGCTGAATCCCTCTTGGATGTTCTTAGCCCGTTAATCCATAGTTGTTTGATGTTGAATAGATTGTATCTATTGAACTAGATTGTATCTGCACCATTTTGACTGTACAACTACAGGACTCTAGTTGATGCTTGCCTTAAAATAGTGTTTAAGCACAAAATTGGTGTTACTTTCATACCAAATGGGCAGAACAAGCTGGAGAAACACAAGAAAAATGGCAAGTCCGGGTATCTCAACTCCCACTCATGATAATCAGGTGACAGACAGTAAATGAATAATCCAGAGGAGAGTTCCCAAAAAGCTCTACAAACACTACTGGTAAACTCTACAAACACTACTGGTAAACATGGTGAATGAAAAGATTGAAAACCTACAAAGGACTCAGTGTAAGCTTGATAGGGAGCAAAAGGAGGCAAACCAAAGATTAATACAGGAATCTGGTGAGCATGAGGAAGCTACTCAAAGATTAATACAGGAATTGTGTGAGCAGGCTGAGAACAGTCAAAGAGAAACACAGGAATTGCATAAACAGGCTGAGAACAGACAAAGAGAAATACAGGAATTGCATGAGCAGGCTGAGAACAGTCAAAGAATAATACAAGAATTGAGTGAACATGAGGAAGCTAATCAAAGAGTAATACAGGAATTTCGAGAGCAGGATGAGAATAGAAAAAGATCAATAGAGGCATTCATGGAATCCATAAACATACAGCTGAAGGAATCCAGGGAGACCACAAAGGGAATGCTGAATGAAGCCTGACAGAACAAAAGGGAGTCCAAGAAAACCATAACCAATCAATTAAGTGATTTGAGAATAAACACTGAACACCAAATTAAGGAAGAAGTTCATACAAAATCTAAAATACAGCTCCAACAAAGAATTTGAAGTCATCAAAGCGGACCAATAAGAAGGAAAGGAAATAAAAAATGAAGTAGAAAGTCTTGACAGTAGGTTAGACCATGCAAAAGATCTAATCTCTGGGATTGAAGGCAGCCTAGAACATACAACATTCCAGGGCAAATCCAAGAAATATGATAGATATATTCAACATTTGGAAGACACCATCAGAAGGCCTAATCTGAGGATAATGAGGGACCTAGAGACAGAAGTTAATGGTCTAGGAAATTTATTTAACAGGATCCTAGCAGAGAACTTCCCAAAAGATAGGCCTATGCAGATATAAGAAGCTTTTAGAACCCCAAATAGACCAGACAATAACAGGACATCCCATCATCACATTATAATCCACACCGGATCAATTCAGACCAAGGATCTTTAAAGCTGTCAAAAGATCAAAGATCAATCACCTATAAAGGGAAACCAATTAGAATCACCTCAGATTTCTCAGCAGAGACAATTAAAGCAAGAAGAGCCTGGATTGATGTATACTATGCACTAATGACAAACAAATATCAACCAAGTATACTGTACCCAGCTAAACTCTCCCTCATAAAGGAAGGTCAAATAAAAACCTCTCATAGCAAAGAAAAACTGAAACAATATATCTCCACCAAACTACCCCTACAAAAGATAATTAAAAAGGCCAAGAAACCACACCCAAACTGAGAATCCAAGAACCATAGGAAGAACTCAGTTGTTGCAGCCCTCAAGAAGGTGGATAAAATGGCAGGAACTCCCAAATACCTTTCAGTCCTGTCTCTCAACATTAACGGACTTAACTCTCCAATTAAGTGACATAGACTGTCTAGTTGGATTAAAAAGCAAGATCCTTCTATCTGCTGCCTTCAGTAGTCACATCTTACCCATAAAAACAAACACATTTTTCCTAATATCAGATAAAATAGACTTCAAATTAAAATTAGTGAGAAGAGATAAAGAAGGTTGCTACATACTAATTAAGGGATCTCTCCTTCAGAAGGATATTACAATTCTAAATATCTATTCGCCAAACAACGGAGCACCCCAATTTATCCTCAAATCCCACATAGATCCAAAGACATTAATTGTTGGGGACTTTAACACACCACTCTCCCCACTAGATAGATCAACTCAGCAAAAACTCAACAGAGAAACTGCAGATCTAAACAACTGCATAGATCAACTAGATTTAACAGACATCTACCAAATATTTCACCCAGCAGCATCAGAATACACGTTTTTCTCAGCAGCACATGGAACATTTTCCAAAATAGACTACATTTTAGGCCACAAAGCAAACTTGTCCAAATTCAGAAACATTGAAGTTATACCTTGCATTCTCTCAGACCACAAGGGAATAAAATTAGAACTCAATACCAAAAGCCACCAAAGAAAATTCTGTAACACATGGAGGCTGAACAACACACTGCTGAATCATGAGTGGGTCATGGAAGAGATTAGAAAGGAAATTCAAATGTTCATGATATTTAACAAAAATGAACAAACAAATTACCAGCTCCTCTGGGACACAGCAAAGGCAGTACTCAGGGGCAAGTTTATAGCTCTGAGTTCCTACATCAACAAATTGGAGAGATCTGAAACCACCAATTTAATGAGACATCTGAGCCTCCTTGAAAAAGAGCAGCAAGATAAACCCCAATCCAGTAGACAGAAAGAAATAATTAAAATTAAATCAGAATTAAATGAATTAGAATCCAAAGAAACCATAGAAAGAATCAACAAAACAAAGAGTTGGTTCTTCGAAAAAATTAACAAAATTGACAGACCCTTAGCAAATCTTATCAGAAAAAGGAGAGAACACACCCAAATAAATAAACTCAGAGATGAGAATGGAAACATCACCACAGAAACAACCAAGATTCAGAACATCATAAGGGAATACGTCTCAAAACTTTATGCTAGTAAGTTTGAGAACTTGGCAGAAATGGACCTTTTCCTAGCAAATATTGACATGCCGAAACTAAATCAAGATGAGTTAAACCATCTCAACAGGCCCATATCAAGCATTGAAATAGAAACAGCAATAAGAGCCCTCCCATCTAAGAAAAGCCCAGCATCAGATAGTTTACAGCAGAATTCTACAAGGCCTTCAAAGCAGAGCTCACACCAATACTCCTCCAACTCTTTAATGAAATTGAAAGAGAAAGTTCACTACCAAACTCATTCTATGAAGCCATCATAACCCTCATCCCAAAACCAGGCAGGGACTCATCAAAGAAAGAGAACTATTCAATATACACAAATCAATTAATATAATTCATCACTTCAACAATAGCAAGGATAAGAACCACATGGTTATCTCAACAGAAAAAGCATTTGACAAGATCCAACACCCCTTTATGATGAAGGTTCTGGAAAAATTAGGAATCCATGGAACATTCCTCAATACAATAAAGGCTGTATATGACAAACTTACAGACAGCATTATACTTAATGGGGAAAAACTAAAGCCATTTCCTCTTAATTCAGGAACGAGACAAGGATGTCCACTCTCTCCATGTCTCTTCAATCTAGTATTCGAATGCCTAGCTACAGCAATAAGACAGGATGCAAACATCAAGGGGATCCAAATAGGGAAAGAAGTAAAATACTCCCTCTTTGCAGATGACATGATCTTGTATTTAAAGAATCCCATAGACTCCACTCCCAAATTACTCAAGCTGATTCCAAACTTTGGCAAAGTAGCAGGGTATAAAATTAACCCTCAAAAATCAATGGCTATTTTGTATGCCAACAATGAGAAACGTGTGGCTGAAATTAGGAAAGCAACTCTATTCGTAATAGCCCCACAAAAAATAAAATACCTACGAATTAACCAAAGAAGTGAAGGACCTTTATGATGAAAACCTTAAAAACTTGAAAAAGGAAATGGAAACAGAACTTAGAAAGTGGAACAAACTCCCATGCTCCTGGATTGGAAAGATCAACATCGTGAAAATGGCAATACTTCCCAAGGACATCTACAAATTCAATGCAATACCTATCAATATTCCAACCTCATTCTTCAAGGAAATAGAAGAGGCAATCCAAAAATTCACATGGAACAATAAAAGATCCCAAACAGCAAAAACGATCCTCAACAGAAGAAACAGTGCTGGAGGAATATCAATACCAAATTTCAAACTCTACTACAAAGCCATAGTAATCAAAACAGCTTGGTACTGGCACAAGAACAGACCTCAGGACCAATGGAATAGAATTGAAAACCCAGAAATGAACCTACAGACCTATAGCCATCTAATTTTCGATAAGGGAGCTAAAAAAATAGAATGGAAGAAAGACAGCCTTTTCAGTAAATGGTGCTGGCAAAATTGGTTAATCACTTGTAGAAAACTAAAGCTAGATCCTTATATATCACCCTGCACCAGAATCAACTCCAAATGGATCAAAGACCTCAGAGCCAAAGCAGAAACCCTGAAAACATTACAGGACGGAATAGGAGAAACCCTAGGTCTTCTTGGCACAGGCCGAAATTTTCTTGATAGAGACCCAGAAACACAACAAATCAAAGAAAGGTTGGACAAATGGGATTGCATGACATTGCAGAGCTTCTGCATGGCAAAGGACATAGCTAGCAAGATGAATAAAAAGCCCACAGATTGGGAGAAGATCTTCACTAGCCATACAACAGACAAGGGTCTCATATCTAAAATATACCTGGAACTCAAAAAATTAAATTCCCCAACAACAAATCTTCAAAGAAACAACTGCCCAATAAATAAGTGGGCTAAAGACTTAAAGAGAAACTTCTCTGAAGAGGAAAGAAGGATGGCCAATAGACACATGAAGAAATGCTCCACCTCCATGGCCATAAAAGAAATGCAAATCAAAACAACACTGAGATTCCACCTCACCCCCGTTAGAATGGCTATAATCTAATAACAATAGATACTGGAGGGGATGTGGACAGAAGGGAACTCTACTGCATTGTTGGTGGGAGTATAAACTTGTTCAACCACTTTGGAAAGTAGTATGGAGATTCCTCAAAAGACTCCACATAGAGATCCCCTATACCCCAGCAATCCCACTTTTGGACATTTACCCAAATGATCACAAACAAGGCCATACTAAGCTACCAGTACAACTATGTTTATTGCAGCATTATTTACCATAGCTAAGATATAGAAGTAACCCAGATGCCCCTTAGTAGATGAATGGATCAAGAAAATGTGTTATATATACACAATGGCATCACAAAGAATGGCATTGCCCCATTTGTTAGGAAATGGAAAGACTTAGAGAAAATTATATTAAGCTAAGTAAGCAAGGCCCAAAGAAACATAGATCCCATGGTTTCCCGTATTTGCAATAACTAGTATATGTCTGGGACAGGCAGAAAAGCTCAGATAAAATGATGTTAAGCAAAATGAACCCTGCGATAGGGACACAAGTCGTTTTTTTCTTCCTTGCTATTTCTAACGTATTTATAAGGTACCATGTGATTTTTTGTTGCTTTGTATGTCCCTCTCCCATGGTATGACCCCTGTTTTCACTGCATTTGATGTTGGTATAATTTGTGGAGGGGAAGGGAAAAAACAACTTGTTTAAATAGGGATACAGATTGACCCATTGCAACAATGAGATGTACAAGACGCTATGTCAAAAAGGAACTTTACAACTTTGGCAGGGGAGGGGAGCAGGGGAGGGGGGAGATGGGAAGAGATGGGAAGGGGAAACAAAGGAGGAGGCAACAATACTTGATAAGAAATGTACTCATTTCCTTGCCCATGTAATTGTAACCCCTCTATATGGTATTTTCACAATTAAAAAACAAAACCAAAAAAAAAAGAACTTGACAATTTAGGTGGGGCTGGGGGTGAGGGAGAGAGAGGGGTCAGAGGCTGTAGCTGAGGAGATGGGGAGGGAAGGGATGGTAGGGGAAAAACAGAGGAGGAGTCAACAATGCTGGATAAGAAATGTACTCATTACCTTGCTCATGTAACTGTAACCCCTCTGTACAGTATTTTCACAATTTAAAAAAAATTTTAAAAAGAAAAAGAAAAGAAAGATGGATGAGGGAGCCAGAAAGTTGTGGGACAGACCATAGGCAGTTCGTGACAAGAGACAGAATTCTAGAAATGAGATCTATGTTTCCAGAGGATTGCGTTGGGTCTGGCTGACACTGATTTTCCAAATAGAATGATTTGTAGATAATTGTAGAGTTGCATGACAGAACCCACTTAGAAAACTCCTTTTAGGCCACGTCCACATTGATGTAAGATAGAACTTCAACTGACAGAGACTATATGAAACCGCTTCCATTTCCAAAACTTGATAATCCTTTCCTGACTGATATTGAAATATATGCATCTAGCTTAAGAGAACTCAACTGGACTGATTGTAAGCAATTGTTTTGCATTTTATCTTGAGATACTTTCAGGAATAATGGGTCATGAATTATAAATAACACATATGCACAACATAATCTCCCTCCTGCTCTAGAGTTGGCATCACTGCTAGATAACTGGATCAAAGAGAGAAGTATACCTTGTACTTCCTCTGCTCTATTTAAAAAGGCAAAAAAACCCACAACTATCATATACATTGGAAAGATTTTCATCCATATTCTTGAAATGCAAAAGTGTTCACAGGAGAGAGAAAGTTCCAGTTATCTGGAAACTGACTCTATGTAGAAAATTACATTCCCTAGCAATCTCAGCGAAATGATGTGTCACTACAAGAAGCAATGATGCATCACATCAATGCAGTGTGGACACCCCCCCCACACACACACATACACACATTGCACCACACTTTTGCTAATGATCCAGAAAAGTACTTGTTCTGCTTTCGTCACCATAGCTGCAAGAGCAGAAGCAAATACCCAGAGCTTCCCCTGACAATTAAATTTATAACACTGTGATTTGTGAATTTCCCTTAGAAATAATGCATGGCTATGTGGCAAGGGAAAGGAAGCATTAATGTGAGAAGCCTATGCACACTGTGACATTATCATTTATACAAATGTACTTACATTTTAAAATAGATAGTAATGAGTCATTAGAGGAAAGATACCATATCTTTGTATTACACTGGTATTGAGCTTAATGCTGAATGTCTTTTCATCAGACTCAAAGGAAGGGAGAAAGCAGAGTTGCTCTTCATTGACCTCCTAACCATTATTCAGGACTATGGCCACATCGTGCAAATATTTAATCAGTCTCTGAAAATTGTCAGCAAGAGGCAGTCAGAGGCAGCATTCTTCATTTATTACTGGCATTGCTATAATAGCACTCACAGAGATAGAAAGGCACAGTAATCCCCTGTCCTTCAACTAGACAACTGAAATTCTTACTCTACCAGCCAATTGTATCCGCCAAAATCAAGATACAAGGTCATCCCATTTGAGAAAATGTGAAAAGGGGCTAAATGATGGGCAAAGAATCTTGAAACACAAGGTTAGTATTTATGATTCAGGAAGAGAAAAATGACAGATCTGAAATGAGTTCATTTCCAGGAGAGGAGTTTTAAACCCTCAATCTGTAAATTATCACTTTAAGAAACAGTTTAATCTGAATTACAGAAAACTTAACACTAGTTGAATACTAAATGTATATGATAATGAAAAGGTAATTTAAAAAAACATTTTGAGAGAAAAATTATTAAGTGCTTGGTTATATAGGGAGGAGAATTTGTTGACAAGTCACATTAAAAGTCAGACTGAGACCAATCTTCCAGAGAGAAGCAAAGCCATATCATCTGAGCCAGCTGGCCAGCAGTTCAGGCGATATTCCACAGAACTGACTTCCTAAGAGTGGGTCACCAGAATAAAAGGCCTGGAGTAGCTGATGTGGACGTTCACAGTTCAGAGCATGGTCTTCCCATCTGACATAGACTGCTGTGAGAGGCTCTGGGAGGATCAGCAGTAGCTCACAAACAGAATGTTATAATGCCCTTTTCCTGATATCCAAGGCTGACTGGCATTGTCCTCTTGAAGCTTTCCCACTGTCCAGGACACCTTTTCAGGCAACTATGGAAATCATGAGGGGAGACCAACCAAATACAGAAATCCAGATTACAGATCCAAGGCCCCTCCTAATCTTGGCCATCTTTTGGATTTAGGCAAAGGCTCTGGATTCCATGTTAGACAGACAATGAGGGAGAATATGGTTCAAAGTGGAATTTTGTAACCCAAGAGACTCGATGATAATGGTTCCTTCCTTATTTAGTGTGTTTGTGTGTGTGTATTCACCCATGCATGTGTGTATATGCATGCACGTGCATATGTGTCATTTAGTGCTGGGTCTTAAACTCTACCTTGTCTCTTTCATTCAGGGCAGTGGTCTACCACTTGAATCACTCCTCCACTTCCAGCCTTTTGCTGGTTACCTGAAGAGTCTCATGGCTTTTTGCCTGAGCTGGCTTCAAACCACCATCCTCAGATCTCACCCTCTAGAATGACGAGGATTGTGGGGTAAGCCACCAGAGCCTGGCAAGTATCTTCTTATTCTTCAGTATTCCCACTTGGGTTCTGTATTCTTTAGCTACAAAATGCACTATTTACTAAAATCATCTTCTGCCTGGAAAACATAGGCAAAAGAAAGTTTATATTGAAGAAACACCGCATAGACAAATAAAATAGATTCTGTTTAATAAAAAGCCTGCTCTCATAAATTAGCAATAAAAGAAAGACTGTTACAGAATATTGACCTTTCATATTTATGTAGCTAGTAGTTCTAGTAACATGAGATGGTGTAGGTGTATGGATGCATGTGTGTGTGTGTGTGCATGTGTGTGTGTGAGACAGAAATTGTAAAAAAAGTTTTGGGGCCTCTAAGTAAATATATCATTCAAAATAGTATTGTCCCCACTTATAGTAATTTATTTAAATGACTTAATGGAAGTATGGACTCATTTGAAAATTATGAGCAAAGGAATAGTTGGGGAAATTTTGAGAACACACATTTTTTAATAATGTCAGACCATCTCTTCCATCTCAGGAAGAATAGGACACTAATCTTCATAAAACAAAACATAATGAAACCAAAAGCCAACAGGAAAATCCTGACAGCATGAGAAACTCAAAAGTTTTGTTTCATTCTTGTGCCTTGTCATTGAGTGGTAACAGGTTTGGTGGAACAGTTTTGTGTTAGAAAAGTATAGTAAGGAAGAAAAATCTTAATACCTTTTAATTCTTTGCAGACAACAGCTTGCTTTGACCGTGGAGCATGGGATAGGCTAATTGTTCCTCTGTATCCATGTGGGACTGAAACTGAGGATACTTCCAGAGCCCTGAGAAAGGCCTGGATGCTGATCCTTGGATAGAGAGATGAGGTGACAAGCCCTTGGCTATTTCAGGGTCTTTCCGGGCCATTCCACAAGTCACAGCCAGTGTGGGAACCACTTCACAGTACTCATTTTGTTTCCCCTTTTTTTATATCTTGCTGAAAAATGCATAAGATCCTTGTGAGCTATACTATAAGAGGGCCTGAAATGATAGTGATTTTGTTCCTCTTCATTCAAGAGATAAGAGGGAGCTGAAAGGGCAGCATGAGATCGAAGTAGAAAGAAGGACATTCGTTTGCTCATAATGGCTCCAGCGTAAGTTGCCTTTTATCCACTTAGACCCACATGACAAGTTCACTCTGGAAATCTCTTCAGCTTGGCTGTATGCAGATGTAATCCGACCTGCTTTGGGTAGTCCTAATTGCAAACACATTTCTTCCCCTCTGTGGCCATTCCTAAGCAGGCAGTAGTCCCAGCCTCGCCAGGGTTTTCTGGCATCTTTTTCCTACTTTGTTTCCAAATCTGCATTTTTCTATGAGAAAAGATGTCTGAGAGATTGTAAACAAGATAATTATATGGCAATATGACTTCCAATACAGGCTTTCCTTGTGGGTTATTTTGAATGTGAAGGGGTTTGTTTTGGTGTCAGTTTTTTTTTCCACTCTGCTTGTGAGTCAGGGAGATAAAATGTTGTTTTGCAAGTACATGTATATGGATTCACTAGAAACTTCCTCCTATGATGTTAAGACATTTTATGGGAGGTTTGTTGGAGGAATGGTAAACAAAAGAAAAGGGAGGAAAGAATAGGTGCACAGGTTTCTGGCATTCTGCTTCAATCCCTGAGGACATGGTTGGGGGAGGCAGGGTTCTCTCTGCCATCCTTTCTAGAACTGCTCCTGAACAGCTGAAAATTCAAAATAACTGTACAGAGTAGCTGCCGAAGTGGCAGCTTTCTGACTGGAGAAGGTTGAGTATGATTCTTTGAAAGAAGACATCCTTCTACCTTTCCTCTAGAGTTACCTCTATAGTGGTTTGTAAAGTCAGGTATCCTGAATCTAAAGAGAATGCCAAATACATGTTCATCCTTCAAGTTGCAGACATAGATAGAAGGCGTGAATTTATTTTGTTATGTAGAATTATTTGGCTTGTGACTGGTTGAGGTAAAGGACCTATCAGGATTACATTCATGGTGATGTAAGTTACCTGTACAGTCAAGGATACTGACACTTATTAGCCATCTGGTGTTGAGAACATTGTGTGTATGGTGAAACATTAGCTGTTAAATGGCACAATATATGTCAAGTAACAACAACTATCAAGGCTTTACTGAAGGAAAGAATTATAAAGCAAGGCATGAGATAAATATCAACCTGGAATATCAATGACGTAAGATGATTATTTTTCCAAATGAGAAATCATTTCATAGTGTCAATAATCATATCAATAAGTATTAGCTGACAATATAAGCTTTCGTTAAAACAGTATTTTTTATTATCATTAAATAGCTGTACAAAGAAGTTGCCACAGAGCCTTTTATGAACAGGTGTCACCCCTTTCAAAATTCTCATCTGCTCCTCCCAACCCACCTCTTTCCTTACTTTTCCTAATTTTGTAGTACATACATTGGATTTTTGGCTGTATTCTCCTCCCTTCTCCTCTTCATTTACATACCCCTGTCCCTTTGACCCCACCCCTCCATCTTATAAGTACCCATTTCCTAAAGTTCATTTTGTTGGGCATTGACTTTGCCTTTCGAAGGCAGCAGTATTCCTTATGCACTTTGTTTTTATCTTTCATGTAGCATATTAAATCTTTCACAGGTTACTTTAAAGTTTAAGTATATGTTTATTTTTTCATGAGTCTGTATATTCACTTCAAAAGTTCTTGACTGTGATGCCTAATTTCACCCTAGGAACAATTAAAGACTTGCTAGAATGAGTGCTCCAGGTCAGTCTTTGTAAAGGAAACATTTGAAAAGTGTTAAGCATTATTCTTTCTATTCACATACCTACAAGCAATAAAAGAACTTAAAATTGTGATATTTTGCTTGATTTCCAAGACTCATTTACAGCAATTCAGTTGAATTGACTTCAACTCTTTTTCCTAGAAGATTTTACTCAGAGCTGCTAAGTAACAAATCCCCTTTCTTGGTCTGCTGGTTACATTGTTAATTATCATCAATCCTCCACCTCAATAAAACAGAAGAAATTATGCCATGTGTAATTAGACCCTAGCTAATCCATTGGCTGAATACCTCAGCCATTGCTAATTCTACAGTTAATTCCAGATTATTGTAGTCTAGATAATTCATGAGGCAATATTCTGAGTCTCTATTGTGTGGCATCAGTTTTAGTATGTGTCAGGAAACAAAGATGGAGTCCTCGTGACTACCCTGAAGACATTCTATCACTCACATAGAGGATATATATATTAGACTTTCAATAAATGTTTATTGAGTAAATAAAGAAGAGCCCACATGGACCTTCCTCTTCATAGACTCACAGTATAAGTGGGAAAACTGACATTCATGTTCTTAATTCAATACCACACTGCCATGGCACCCACACCTCACTCCATCATGGTCTCTGCACCTTCCTGCAATTACCCTACAATAACCATTTTTTTAATTACAAAGTGGAAGAAAAGATTAAAGCTAAGAAAGATCTGATTTTAATTTCCTATTCTACTACTGTGTGACTTTAGACAAATTACTACTTTTCTTTCCAGTCTTTGATGGGACTTGTTACCCAGTGCTCATCATTGAATCTTGCTTGCCTTGCTAGGTGTCCTGGTGAAACCAGAGTCTTTCCAACCAGGCAGTCACATGACAATTGGTTTTGTCAGGCATCCATCAGAGATTGTGTGTGCTTCTCAACAAGCTAGTCATGACTAGAATAAGACAAGGATTGAACCTGGCTCCTTTTGAAAACAGATGTCAAGTGTGAGAAGAATGTCTGAAATCATTCATTATATCCATTAGTAATGGCTGTTTTAACTATAAATAACAAGGCAATTCCCTCTAGCTCCACACCCAATAGTGAAAGATTGAGTTTTACGGAAAGACATAAGATACAAGAAAAAGCAGTATCACCAGATGTCATCTCTTGTTGATGCAGAATTTAGGTTATTCTCTTTGGCAGATTGCACCATTCCAAATTCTCCATAATATACTGCATTTTAATTGCTCTTTGTGAATGTTGCCACTCGCATACCAAAAAATAGAGTCTAAGTTCCCATATCTTAAATATGCAGGCCTGTGTGCCTGCTTCAATAGAAGACTGTGGTGAAAGAATGCTGGGTCACTTCCAAAGGCAGGTCATTCAAGGTGAGATAGCTTCCATCTTTTCCTTCTTCTTGGAATTTGCCCCTTTGGAATCTTGAAGTTTTATATGAGAAGACTAGTACGATGCTGGACAGGCTACATGGAGATGCAGAAATATCAAGGAGCCCCAACTGCTCTATCTTTCAGCTATTTTTATAGCTTCCTACTCCAAGAGCCAGAAAAAGAGTAAGGAGACTACCAAAAGACACCGCAACTACTACTAAACAGCAATCACAAAAGAGACCCCAGGGAGACTCTGGTGAGTCCCAGATCTTCAAGATATAATAGTATTTGACTCATTTTTCTTGACACCAGCATGCAACAGCAATTACTAGGATGCTCTCACTGTCTAGAGCTCCATGATTTTCCTCCTCAATGTTTATTCACACATTTGCTTCTTTTTATTTTCTTTCTATACAGAGACCAACCAGGCTCATGAATATGGCTATCTACATAACCAATAAGTGCTGTTCAACTCACTACATTTCCTACAGAAGTTTTAATGTACTTATTGATCACCTGGAAATTGTGTTAAAGTTCAGAGTCTGATTCAGTACTTTTGTGGCAGGAACTAAGGGTCTGCATTTGTAATATGCTCCCTGGTGAGTTGCTGCTGGTCTATGGATCACTAGACAAACCTTTCTCCTTGTTGCACCACCCCACCCCAGCTCACCTAATCATTTGGTAACAAGCTACACACCTCATAATAGCTCACTAGTAGATCTTCAATATAATTCTTCCAAGAAAAAGAACATTTTTCCCCTATAATCACAGTACTGGTACAGATATCAGAAACTTTATTTTTAAAATATAATCCATGTTAACTTTACTCATTTGTCTCAAATTAAAAAACTATTTTTCATAGCAATTTCCACCCCCTCCCTTTTTTAGTTGAGGATTCAATCAAGGTTCTTTTGCTAACTTATCATCTACATATTGTTCTACCTTTCCTCCAAATGTCTTCCAAAAGAACAACATTGGAGATGAGTCTAGGCCAGTTAAATACAACATAGCATCTCATAATCAGAATTGTATTGCTCTCTGGTAAATAGATACAAATTTTGCATTTTTTTCAATAATTTTAGGGGAGAGGGGTGGGTCATGGAGCTTGAATTCTGGGCCTGGGCACTGTCCCTCAGCTCTTCAGCTCAAGACTAGCACTCTATCACTTGAGCCACAGCGCCACTTCGTGTTTTCTTCTGGTGGTTTATTGGAGATAAGAGTTTCACGGACTTTCCTGCCCAGGCTGGCTTTGAATCATAATCCTCAGATCTCAGCCTCCTGAGTAGCTAGGATTATAGGAGTGAGCCACCAGCTCCTGGCTCTCAAAAACATTTTATAGCCACCAATTACATACTTCACATTTTAATCTATCAGACGATTCATGATGACATTTTGTCTCTCGTAGTAATGTTAAGTTTGATCACTTGGTTGTCTCTCGTGTTCCTTCTTAAAGTATGAATAGTTTGTCAAGAGAAGCCCTGGAGGACTTCACATAGTTTCTACTAACCCACTTGTTGAGAAAGGAGACATGTATCTTATGAATGGCTTGGACCAATTATGGTTTAATCCCTTAGGATGCAGAACAAACTTGTCTCCCTGTAAGTGGAGGTATGTCAACCGGGGAGAATGTTAATTAATGACAAGGACTATTAGCCTGGAAGAATGGCTTCTGAGTGAATAACCAAGCATGCATAGCACACTTACTCAATACTACAGAGGAAAAACTACTCTCTAATTCCTATTGCATCATATCATGCTGCCTTCTTAGGGGATTAAGAATTTATTGCTTATAAAATATTTTATAGGCCCCTTCTTAGGGATCCAATATTTATTTGCTCTGTAAGATAAAAACAATTTTTTTCTTATTTTCTTTTCAGATTTTCTTAATCTATGATTTTTTACAGTGTGATAAAGATAAACTCATATATATCCTCGGCCAATTTTTTTCTTTACAAAGTAGGCCAATAAGTTTCCCAGAGAATAAATCCATGGAATGTAAACAGTATAATTTCCACTCTATTCTTCCATTAAAAACTTAACAGTTGGAAAATCAAAAGAAATTATAATTCTATCAGCACAAGGAACCAATATTTTGATAGCTTTATGAAGTTTATCAGGAATATTAATAATGATTTTCCAGACCTCTCAACTCTACAGAATTGTATTGGATACTTGCAAAATGTGGTTTTCTATTACAGGATGGAATAGGAGAAACCCTATGTCTCCTTGGCTCAGGCCGAAATTTTCTGAATAGAGACCCAGAAACACAACAAATCAAAGAAAGGTTGGACAAATGGGATTGCATAAGGTTGCAGAGCTTCTGCAGGGCAAATGACATAGCTAGCAAGATCAATAGAGAGCCCACGGATTGGGAGAAGATCTTTACTAGCCATAAAATGGACAAGGGTCTCATATCTAAAATATACTTGGAACTCAAAAAATTAAATCCCCCAACAACAAATCCTCAAAGAAACAACTGCCCAATAAGTGAGTGGGCGAAAGACTTAAAGAGAAGCTTCTCTGAAGAAGAAAGAAGGATGGCCAATAGACACATGAAGAAATGTTCAACATCCCTAGCCATAAAAGAAATGCAAATCAAAACAACATTGAGATATCACCTCACTCCAGTTAGAACAGCAAAAATCAAGAACTCTAACAACAACAGATGCTGGAGGGGATGTGGACAGAAAGGAACCTTACTTCATTGTTGGTGGGAATGTAAACTTGTTCAACCACTTTGGAAAGCAGTATGGAGGTTCCTCAAAAGACTTCACATAGAGCTCCCCTATGACCCAGCAATCCCACTTTTGGGCATTTACCCTAATGTTTACAAACAAGACCACACTAAAGCTACCAGCACAACAATGTTTATTGCAGCATTATTTACCATAGCTAAGATATGGAACCAACCCAGATGCCCCTCAGTAGATGAATGGATCAGGAAAATGTGGTATATATACACAATGGAATTCTATGCCTCCATCAGAAAGAATGACATTGCCCCATTTGTTAGGAAATGGAAAGGCTTGGAAAAAATTATATTAAGTGAAGTAAGCCAGGCCCAAAGAAACATAGGTCCCATGGTTTCCCTTATTTGCAATATCTAGTATAGGTATGAGTCAAGCGGAAAAAATCAGATAATGTGATGTTAGGAAAACGAACCCTCAAATATGTATTTTAATGTTTTTGTTTCTTTCATGCATGTGTTTCTAACGCATTTATAAGATTATTTCTTTGTTGCTTTGCATGTCCCTCCCCCACAGTGTAACCCCCGCTTTCACTATATTTGATGTCAGTATAACATGTGGAGGTGATGGGGACAAACAAGTAGTTTAAGGATTCAGGTGGACCTGTTGCAACAATGAGAAGTACAAAATGTCAAGTCAAAACCAGCTTTACAATGTCGGTGTGGGGGGGGAAGGGGGGTATGATTGGGTGGGGGGGAGGGGGGAGGCTGGGAAGGGAGTGAAGGGTAAACAAAGGAGGAGGCTGCAATGCTTGGTAAGAAATGTATGCATTATCCTGCCCATGTAAATGTAACCCCTCTGTACAGTATGTTCTCAAATAAAATAAAATTAAATTTTAAAAAAATGTGGTTTTCTTATGAGAATTCTTTCTCTTTGAAATTAGGTTCCAGATGAAAACTAGATATCAAAAACATCCAGTTGCTTCTGAATCTCTGAAAGCATTTGGTTTAATTTGGAAAATCAACTGTAGTATGCAGGGGCAGAGTTATTCCAATCAAGCAATACTTTTCTCCCAGATGCAATACTTCATTTTGAGTGCAGGTATGTGTGTATGTAGTCAACTCCTTATATTTTGTGACTTAAAAGAGTCCAAATACAGTGCTTTGATTTGCTGTCCAGTACCTACAATTTTACCATGCTCTCCATTTCTAGTTAAGATTTTTATGTACATCCAAACCCATCCTCCCTGGACCAAAACGTTCTCTCTTGTCTACATAAGGAGGTCTCCACTCATCTCTACATCGTATTAAGCCTTAGGTGCTCCATATTTTGCCCTTTTGCCATCCAGTGCTTTAGCAATAGAATTTGAGGCTCCCTTGAAAACTAGGTACACAGAGATGCAGATAGCTATGTGGAGAAAAGTTTGGGGGAGAGCAGAGGAGTGGAGGTTTATGGAAAAGCAAAAGGCAGGGAATATCACAGGCAACCTTTTTAAAAAATATATGTTATCTTTAAGTAGTTTTCCTAAGGGTTTCAATTCAAGATGTCAGTTTACAAGCACAACGCTTCCTGATCAATGTTACCTCTTCCTTCTTTCTCCTCTATCCCCTCCTGTTACCTGTTCCATTCTCACATATATACATTGAATATTAAGACTGTATTAACCCACCTTTCCTCTCTACATTCATCTGTCCTCCCTCCCTTGGATCTCCCAACTCCCAGCAACATATGTTCCAACTTCCTGTATTCGTTTTGCATATATATGCATTACAGGCAATCATGACCTGATTCACAATTTCACCAAAATCAAGTTCCCATTTTTAGAGTTCAGCACCTTTTTTGTTTCCCACAACCACTGGCCTTAACAATCACTAATCCTTTCTTGCTTTGCTGTAACCCTGACGCCAATATAATGGTCCTGGTGGTTTAACCTTGTTTCACCTCTATCTCCAACCCAGAAAAAGAAAAACAAACAAACAGGAGGTAGCCAGATATCACAGAGGGCTGTGGGATTATTTTTGTATGAAGCCCAAACAAGATTTCTACATAAATTTTTCATCTCTCTGCATAAAAGGGGTGGGTTTCAAAAACATGGAGAAATTTCTCAAAACTATTATTCCAACTATTTTGTTCTTTGATATTTGTCCACATATCCTAAGATATGTGGGTAGTATTTGACCAAGTAGCTATAGTTAACAGGCCACAGACAGCCAAGGGAATAGAAATTCAAAGATGAATGCAATTCATAACTTTGCCCTGATTCTGTCTCCTTGGATAAACTCTGTTCACCATTTAAACCTGAGTGTTCCTCAATCGCAGATAATTGACAGGCTGTGGGAGAAGGTAAAAAATCAAGTGGAAATTGAACACTGTAGAGAAACCCATCTTCTTTCCAAGAAAAATCCCATTTTGTTGTGGAATGATAAAAAAAAATACCTCCTTCTTTTGTTTAGATAAATTCCAACCATGTTTACGCTGATTTTTCTACTGGGAGAAAAAGAGACTGTTTCTTTGAAAACCATTGACAAAAAAAGGCGCAAATTCAATTTGGTTTATTCTTGAAGATTTGAAGTAAAAATAAGCATTTATAGAGATTTATAAATGACATCCATTAATTAAACTACACAATAATATCACTTTGAACTAAATACTACAGAATTCATTTAACCAGTGATGAGTTTCTGGTAGAGAAGTTGAACAATCAGACTTCTTCAGTAGAGCTTAAAAGCCCACGGACAAAAGAAAATCCAGAAACTCCATGGTGCATTACTCAGATTGAGTGAGAATCAGATACTCTATTTATAATTACAGTAAAAAGAAAATTCTTCTTTGACACAGATGGATTTATAAGTATAACCTAGAAAAATTACTTGGAAGTATCTGAATTTCCCACTTGAAACTGACATACAATGCATATCACTTCTGGAAGAAGAGACATTCAGGAAGGCCATTGTTGCTGTCTCCTCTTTCATAGAGAGGAACATGTGCCCTTGATGTCGAAAGCAATTTTTATCCACGAAGTTCCCTACTATTTAATGGCCTGAAAGCACCTTGAGTCTCAGAGGCTTTCCCCAAGATCAGCCTTGTCAAATTTGATGGAACTCGAATTCCTTTATGGTTTTGATTCCTTTCTACACCCTACCAATATTCATATATGTCAACTCACTGTTGATGCCCAGCCATTATCTTTACTGCCACCTCCTTGATCCATCTTATTCAAGCAGTAACTATAGTACTTTGTAATCACTACTTTCAATATTCCTTCCCTCTCAATCTTCTACTTATTGCAAAAATCCTTATCATTTCACCAATGAAATACAACCAATGTCAGCCCATCACCCTTTGGTCCAAGTTATTTAGGCCTTCCTATGAAACTCAGGATGTTCTCTCTGAGACATTCAACATCCATTATTCTTACCTCTTCATGCAGGCAAGTCACACCTCTTCAGGCATCCAGTGACACAAGCACTTCCCTTTGCTCTTACATCTTTGTTTCAGTGACTCATTCCTCGATTCTTTACATGCATTCAAAATCATCTCATTCACTACCCTGTCCTTGGTTTTGATGCCCCATTTCTTGTCCATGTGTACTTATGCAACTATTTGCATTATTTCAATAAAAATGTATTGATCGGTTCCATGTGCAAAGCATTGCATGTAGTAAGGAAAAATAGAAAGATGATTAAGCCAAAATAGAGGTATACACTTGGAATCCCAGGTACTTGAAGGCTTAAAGCAGGAGGATTACAAGTTCAAGGCCAATGCTTACAACTTAGACACTGTCTCAAATCGAATTCAAAATGAGTTGGAGAGCTAGTGACATAACTCAGTGGAGGTATGCTTGTCTAGCACTGAAGATGCTCTTGGGCTCAAGACCCAGAGCCACAAAGGAGGAAAAAAAAGATCTTGAATTCAAGATTTTATCCTTAGAGATGGTAAAATGTAGGGAGATAATACAGAAGCTATAAAGTCATCATAACACAAAGAAAGTGTTCAATATTATTAAGATGGTAAGTTAATATAGAAGTTTAAAACAAGGAAAAAGTAGTTCCAATAAATATGAGCACAGCAGTACTAGGAAAGATTTCATGGAAAAAATATCTTCTTAGCATAGCCTTGTAGACAAATGGATCAGATAAAGACTAATACTTCAAGAGTCAAAATAATATCAGAAAACGCATGTAGATGACAGGATACTAGGAGTGAGTGAGAAAGGATGAAGTTTCAGAGGTACTAGTGTGCAGAGTATTAAAAGGTATGTTTGGGCTGGGAAGGTGGCTCAGTGGTAGAGCGCTTGCCTCGCATGCATGAGGCCCTGGGTTCGATTCCTCAGCACCACATAAGCAAAAAAGGAAAAAGCTGGAAGTGGCGCTGTGGCTCAAGTGGTAGAGCGCTAGCCTTGAGCTGAAGAGCTGAGGGACAGCGCCCAGGCCCAGAGTTCAGGCCCCATGACCAGACCCAAAAAAATAAAAAATAAAAATAAAATAAAAAGGTATGTTTGGAGAAATATAGATCAAGGTACACAGTAGAACAATAAGCTGAAGTGTCTACACTATTGTTTTGAAGCCATTGAGAGCTTGTGATTGTAAGTGAGGTTATCAGAACTAGAGGCAAGAAAGATTAGTCTGGCTCTGGTACAGGAAACTGTTTCACCCAACTCTGTGTGCAACAGCATCGAGAACCTGAAATGGAGTATGGTCCACAGGAATGGGAATGAGAAGGAAGAAACATCTAAGAGAGAGATTCTATTCCAAAAAGAGAATCCAACTGGCAACAAGGAATTGTGCCAATTCTACCTCCCAGGTAGAAAGTGTCTCTAAGACTTTTGTATGCTGATCTATGGCTGCACTAGACATGTGGATGCTCTTTTATTCATCCAAGTACTGATTGAGTTCCTACTATGTGCCTAGAACCAAACTAAGAATCAGAAACACACAGCAAATGGGGGGTGGGGGGAAAGATCCCTGCCATGAGGGAGCTGTTAAGTTGGAAGAAGAGTTCCTTTGGTAGGTACTACCAAACACAGAAGGAAGTAGGAAATGAGTAATTTAGTCACTGTTGGAATGAAAGACCATCAGAGACTAAGTTACATATGAGCTAGGTAGGTACTACCAAACACAGAAGGAAGTAGGAAATGAGTAATTTAGTCACTGTTGGAATGAAAGACCATCAGAGACTAAGTTACATATGAGCTAGGTGCATGGGGTCAAGTGCATCATGGGATAGAAGCTCACCTCCTCTGAGAACATTCCTTTCTCACTCCTCCAGGATCCGTGTCTCAGCCCCAATTGAACTCAGTATATGTGTGGGTTACATTACCTTCCTGTCTGCATTTATTGAATCAACTTACACAAACTGCTGTAGAATGTTCTGTTGCACTGGAAATCACTGCCTTTGTTCCATCTTTTGTCTCCATAGACCTAACAGGCTGAGTGTGTGAAAAGGACATGATGAATGTCAATTTTATGACTGGAAAGAATGTGTGCTTTAAAAAAAAGTCTTAAAAATAAATAAGGAAATTAAGCTTCCATTTAAAACCAAACCCAACAAAAGTTGAAAAACTTTTAAAGATTGTTTGCCGTCATGATGTTTCTCAAGTATACTGAGTGGGTCTAACCAAGAAAACCCCACAAATTGCAGGTGCCCACCTACCGGTTTGCACATCTGCATAGTTGTTATTCAAAGTAACAGAAAACATTTTAGAGATTATTCACCTGTGAAGATTCTACAAGAAGGAAACATAGGCTCCCTTTCTAAGTGTTTGTGTTTCTGACACAATGCCTCTTCTCATAGGTGTGTAACTCACAAAACCAAATCTCAACAACTAGATTACATGGCTTGGACCTGAGCAGGTCTTTATTTCATTCCAGTATCCATTGCCCATGTAACACCTGTTCCCTGCAGAAGACATTAAGCAATGTGCACACACCTACACATATTCTTGTAGGACCCACAGCTGTTTGTAATTTCATTGTTGCTGTAACAATGAGTGTGGAATAGAACTAAAATAGTTAGCTATGAACCATGAAAGTTGGAAAACATGCAGATGATCCTTTCTGATCAGGCCCCAAAGGTGTAAAATAAAGAATAAGAAAGTTGTTTATGAATTTCCAAATTCAGGGAGCACAATTTATTAATTTTTTAAGTATGAGTACTCTTCTTAATATTTCCTCCCATGGAATAAACCAGTCTACTACCATTGGGAAACCTACTTGTACTGAATCCTTATTCATACTTTTATATAAGCCCTATTAGGAAATAATTGTTTCCAGATTGTTAAGTGAAACCATTAAATATAACCTTCTAGCCAATGAAAATATGCTCTTTATTGCCTGAACAACAATGACACAAATACTAATCACAATTGTGAGGATATATGGTGCTGCTGTTTTTCATTGCTTTCTGTGTTTGTTATGGTTGATTTAATCAGAATCAGAAGATCCAACTAAAAATGTCTTAAAGAATAAAAGAATATATTCCCTTATTATAAGGAGTCCCAAATAGGGATAGCACCAGAGTTTATTAAGTCATAGTTAATTAATTCAGATGATCAATGACTCAGATTTTTTCCACATTTATACTCGTTCACCTGAATTTCCAGGGATTTAAAAGACAGTGCACTAGTTAAGAATTCCCCTGAAAAACAGAGTCAAAAGGAGATATACATAACTATAAGTAATTTGCTAAGTATTGTAGAAGCTGTCAAGTCCAAAATCCACAGAACTCTGGGAAGGCTGACATTGCAACCTTGAGGCAGAATTTCTTCTTCCTCAGAGAGAACTCAGTTGCTCTGAACTCCATCCATATTGATTGGATGGAGTCCTCTCAGATTTTCATTTAAACTCAACTGATTATAGACAGTAACCACATCTATGAAATACCTCTACTGCAACACCCAACTGGATACTATAGTCTAGCCAAGTAGGCTTATAAAATTACATATCACAGACAAGTTCTTTCTTGTTCAACTCTTATAAGAGCCAAGAAACATTTCTAGGAACACCCACCCACCCAGTAGATTTCCTATCAAATTTCACTAGATATTGCTGGAATTTATACCCCTTAGGAAAACAAACTCTTATAAGCAGAATTAGATCAATGAAATTTTGTTTCAACTGATTGTGTTTCAGCTGAAGCACATGGGATGAGAAATAATTTGGTCTGTGAACATAGAAGGAGACACTTCCAGAGTAGGCAAAAAAAATCAATTACACGGTAGGAACTTAATAATACTTCAACTAATAAATAAGTCAATTAATTAATGGTACCATATTCTTTAGATAATGGGTGCTGATGATTTTTGCCAAATGTATACCTCATCAAGCCATGTCTTCAGCAGGCAAACAGTGAGTGTGTTTGTATGAATAAAGTAGCCTGGTCTCTGTATAATATCCCATTCAACCCTTGAACACATTCTGCTAAGGTTTATCACTCAAAAATATTAAGTGAAGGGGTTGAACTGCCAAAGAAAAGCAACTATTTAACTGAGCATATGAAGCGCAAAGCTTTCCTGTGGATAATCCTAAACTCCTAATTCTAGAACATGTCCTAAAATACTACTGTTTTGATGAGTGAGACTTCAGCAGAAATGAACCTCTAAGAAAAGCACATACCTCACCTGGGGACTCTGAGTTGCTCCAAGGAGTGTCAAGGTATGTTCAGATTTTCAAACAATGCTTTTCTTGTTACACTTCTTACAGAGTTCTTTGCCTATGTTTAGCTATCCTGTCAAGGCTTCTCTGAAACAAAACCTTGAGTTCATATGATATGCCTAATAGAAACAAGACTGACATATATTTGTAAAAAATATAATATTAGTTTATCTTTCATATATATGTATGTATGTATGTATGTACGTATACACACAGACACACACACAACCACACCTAGTATTTACTGCATTCCTTTTTTTTACTTCATAGTTAATGACTGTTGGGTTCCATTTGCATTATCTTTTCAAGGAAAAAAAACACTTTCAACAGATCAGTAAGAAATAATTACGTTCTAGCTGCCTGACTATAATGCATCTTTATTCATTAAAAATATTATTGAGCCAAAGCTAGTGACTCACAACTATAAATCCTCGCTATTAGGAAGCTGAGATATGGGCATTATGGTTCAAAGTCAGCCAAGGCAGAAAAGTCTGTGAGACTCTTATCTCCAATCAACAATCCAAAATGCCAGAAGTGGAGCTGTGACTCAAGTGGTAGAGTGCTAGCCTTGAGCAAAAATGCTCAGGGACAACCTAGAACCTGGGTTGGAGCCTCAGGATTGGCATACATACACCCTCTCCCTCTCCCTCCCCCTTCTCTCTCTCTATATACACATATATACATACAAAACACATATTTGTGTATATATATTAAACTTATGAAAAAAGTCATCTATGGCTAATTCTCCTTTCTAAAACACTTTAAAAAACACAAAAATTCTTCATGCCTTAATACCAAAAAAGAAAAGACAAAAAGCCTTCTTCCTGGCTAAATTGCTTCTACTTATTAGCCTTGTAACCCTAGCACTGTGTTTCACTTAGATATAGATGCTGTTTTTCCATGAGAAAATAAGGTTGTAGTTTTCTTTTTCTAGAGTGAGCAGGAGGTGAAGTTGTAATCCTTACCTTCAGAATTTCATCTGTAGTGTGAAATTATCATGTTCCCAAATACTACTAAGACAAATTTGCCTCTTCAAGCAAAGTCCAATATATCATTTCAGGCACTATGTAATGTTGTCTGTTGGGAGAACCAGAGAAACTACATGTGGGAATGTCAATAGAAGTATTGTTCCTATTGCATGGCTAAGGTAAGAGATTTAACTTCAATTTGCAATTTTTGCAGTATACTTCTGACTTAAGTTTAGAATTTCATTTTTGGAGGGGCTCCTTTTATTTATTTATTCATTTTATTAAATATATTAAAAACATATTTTTATTGTAAAGATACTGTACAGAGGGGCTACAGTTACATGAGCAAGGTAATGAGTCCATTTCCTATGGAGCATTGTTACCCCCCCTTCACCCCAAGTTGTAAAGTTTGTTTACAGCACAGTGTCTTGTACATTTCATTGCTACAATGGGTCAATCTGTATTCTTATTTCAACAGTTTGTTATTTCCCTTCCCCTCCCCAAATTAGAAAAATGTATATACAAGATGCAGTGTACTTTTTGCAGTATATTTCTGATTTAAGTTTAGAATTTCATCTCACCAATTCACTAAGTATTATTAATTTATTTTTTGTCAGTCATGAGGACTGAACTCTGGGCCTGGGTGCTTTCCTTGAGCTCTTCAGCTCAAGGCTAGTGCTGCTCTACCACTTCGGCCACAGTGCCACTTCCGGCTTTTTCTGCTGATGTGTTGCTGAGGAATCAAACCCAGGGTTTCATGCATGCAAGGCAAACCCTCTACCACTGAGCCACCTTCCCAGCCAACTAAGTAATTTATTTTAAGTTAGCAAAATGTCACATAATATTCTTGTGCTCTTTCTCCAATACAGCATTTAAAAGAATGATTAAGTTTAATGTGAAAGCTGACATAGACAGAGGTTATATGTGGGTTTCAGAATGTTAAGAGGCAAATATTTGAAAGGCTGCCTGTATGGTCTGAAATCTGCCTGAGCCCCTGGTTCTAAACAGCCATTTTGGGAGTTGGTTTCTCTCAGTTTCTGCTTCTTGTTTTCTTGTGGTGCTGGTTGTTGCTTGTTTAGCCTGTTTTATCTTAATTTTGGTTTTGCCTTTTGAGCTGGTCCTGGAACCCAGGTGCTGTTCCTCAGCTTTTTTGCTCAAAGCTAGGCTTTATCACTGAATCCTGCTTTGTGGTGGATGATTGGAGATTAGTGTCTCCCGAGCTTCCCTGCCTGACTTTGAACCATAATCCTCAGATCTCAGCCTCGTGATTAGCTAGGATTACACTGTGAGCCATTGATACCTAGCTCTGCTCTCGGTTTTTAAGAATCCTCTCTTCTTGTTCTCAGACCTGCCAGCAAGATTCATGACCATTCAGAGGCCTTGTGTCCACTGATCAGTCTGCTCAGCCTCTCTCCAGACCCATTAGCTGGATCACTGGTGCTGTATATACTCAGCCATGTTCTTGCCTATTGTTTTCAAGATGAACGTGAGATTTCAGACTATTACTGAGAGCATCCCTTGTCTCCTGGTGCATTACTGTTACTAGAAATTCATTCAAGTTGGTTCTGTCACTTTTGTTTATCATTTTACTTTTCAAAACACCAGGGCAAGAAAATGACACTAAACTAGGTAATCTGTACAGCAATCCTTAGAGTAGAAAAGAAGATAGAGGTAGCATTCCTGTTTTGTTCCATCTGCACAGGTAACACAACCTCCTAATGGAACTGAAACATTACTGTTTTAATGGGGAGATGGGTGTGGAGTATAATTATGGTCAGCTTCCGATCCTGAAATACTTAACGCTGAGAAGATCTATATTCTACTGAAATCCTGGCTCCTAGTTTCACATTCTAATGTTCTCATGTACCTAAGGCTTTTTTGATCTGATGAGGTTCCTCCCCAACCAGTGATTCACTTCATATGCCCTATGTTTCTCCCATCTCACCATCAACTCAGAGCAATTGGAAGAGACTCAGAGATTAAATTCTGAAAATAAGCCTCATCATAATGGAAAATCCAATTAGCTTTAGACACAGTAGCCGCATACCAGCAGCAGCCCTGTAATTTTGCCTTCTATGAAAATGGTTTAACTGTTCATTAGGTAGCATGTCAAAAATTAAACAATGCCTATTATTTTCCTTGTCCTGATATCTACCATTATCTAGGGAACTGTATTAGAAGACATATTGCTAATATGCATTTTAAGTAGATACAGCTTCTGGAATCTTTGGAGTTTTTTTTCCTGTTTTATATTTTCATGAACGTTCTGGTGTGAGGGAACATAAGGGTCTCTGGGGAATTTAGGCTGGACTCTTGTTCAATAGTTTGGAGATGGTGAAATGATAATATGGGTAATGTTTATGGCATTTTTAGCTTTCTTAAGTGAGAAGTGATATTAAGTAGTGTTATTAACATGCTTACTTTTTAATCACTCTGTCAAAGAAGAAAAGTGATTGCAGTATCCCTGCTTACAGGGAGGAAAACTGAAACATTATATGACTTGCTCAAATTTTCATGTGGGATTATTGGTAAAGCTGGAAGCAAAAACCCAGCTAAATGTGCAGCCTCCAGCCTATGCTTTGCCACAGTGGCAAAGTTGACATTCCCTGTGTTTCTTCTGTACATCCCATTTTTCTTACTTTTTATAGATTTGACTTAGTTATATTCAATAAAAATATACATTCTTTACCACAATATTATAAAGGGCAGGAAACTGATTGAGACACAATCTTTGTCCTAAAAGGGTTGAAATAGCATCACAAATACAAAGCAGAGAAATAGTAACTAGCATAACAAACATATAAGAAAAGGGTATTAACGCCTTTTCCAAGCAGTAAAATATATAGTATAGGTGTATGTGTATGTACATACATAAGAGAAGTGCATGCATGGTGTAAAATTTAGGGGATTTCATTTGGTTGGTAGTAAAAAAAAAAAACAGGGAATAAAAATGAACAAAGAGGGATAGAAGCTTGGGGTACACTTTCCTCCCCTAACGTCTCTTCTGATTAAACCACCATGTCCTTTCCTCGGTGAACTTTCTCTGATTTAATGGTGTGCATAAGAATATACCTGTTGTCATTATATTTGATTCTGGTACCCTGCATTTTGTATATACATTTATCTAATTTAGGGAGGGGAAGGAGAATAACAAAATGCTGAAGTAAGGACACAGGCTGATCCCTTGCAACAATGTGACTCACAAGACACTATGTTGGAAATGAATTTTACAACTTTGCCGGGAGGAGTGGGAAAGGTGGAGGAGAGAAGGGATAGCAGAAGAAAAACGAAGGAGGAGGCAACAATGCTTGACAAGAAATGTACTCATTACCTTACTCATGTAATTGTAACCCCTCTGTACAGCATCTTTACAATATGATTTTAAAAAATCAAAAAATGATAAAGGCAAAAATAAGGTAGGAATTAAATTATCAGGAACTAAATAAATGTAATACTGAATTTCTTTTTCAAAAAAATTAACAAATAAGTCCTCTAAGAAATTTTTTCCTAAGACTTAAAGACTTAGGAAACTGTAAAAATCCAGATTCCCCCTCTTATCCATCTTCTATGGGTCCGCATTGAGGTCAGTATTGTTAGCTAGCCTCCAGTGGCTTTGAAACAAGCTTTTAGACAATGCATTCTCTAACAACTTTATGTGATCATGCTGTTTACCAGTTTTAATGGAAGGGAAACACGGACATGGAAGGCGTTCATGGTATAAGAGTCGGCAGTGGTGGTCTTTGTAAACTCTCTTTGTCATTGTGATAGCATAAGACTGGAAGGTGAAAGGAAAGGAGAGATCTAGGTAATCAATGAATGCAGCTTTTTCGTAGTTCCAGTGCACTTGAGCACAGCTCCATCTGCCTGTATCAGAGAAATCAGGCTCCTAACAGTGCTTCAACTTTCCCTGTCCATCTCCTACATTTCCTCTGACCCACACATTATGCTCCATCTGGGCCATGTTTGGTTCTCATTTTGCATTTATGAATAATTTGAGACTATATTTAGGTATTTCCAGTCATTAGGTACCTACATTTCTGTATACAGCCCATAATATTTTTTTCAGAATTTGAGAAATTCATGAAAAAGAAAGCTCTTAATATTAGGTCACTTAGTCAATTACCTCCTTTCCTGCCTAATGCAAGATTATTCCCCATAGCCCTGTTTCCAGTGCTCTGTTGCCTATTTTTAAATGTACTAACTGATGGTGATTCTGCCACTCCCCTCAGGAGACCATTATCTGGACTCACCATTCTGTGTCAAGGGGCTTTCCTGGTAATTAGCTCCAACTTGCTATTTCTTCCTTTTCCCATTATCCTTGGTTATCAATTCCCTTGTAACAATATTATTTCTCTCACATTCGTTATATATTTTTACATAGTTTCCAGTTTCATAAAAAAACGCTCTTAAAAGGAGTTGGGCTACTTAGTACCAACCCATATCTTAATTAGTTACACTGTTGGAAGATGAAGATGAAGCTAATCAAGGAACATTGATACATTATCTTATGCCCTTGCTTCTGTGCTTATCCGCATTGATTTTTATCAGTCTGTGGCCATTGGGCTCTACAAAGCAATAATTTCTTTAAGCACAATGTGTGTAGGTCATATACAGATGTACAAGAAAGGGCCACTTGATTTTCTAAAAGATAGGGGTAGGAATGTATACTTCATTAGTATATAAATGTAGAATGGTATCAGGTATGCAGATAATTTAGCAAAAATTATAACATACAGTAAATTTAATAAGATCTTGAGACATGTCTATGAACTAAATGAATATAGAGTTGGAAATCAAACAACCCTCATTCTATTTGTGGTTTTGTCACTTGCTGTTCAAAAGACCTTATCAACATTTACATGCCATTTATTTATTGGCTAATATTTCGTAGCTTAATGGGCTGGACAGGGATGGCATTTCATCTTATTCATCTTTATACCCAGTGCATCAAACTTAAGCTCATTGATTTAATTTATTTCACTTCTTGCGTTGTCATCTGTGAAATGCAGTGAATTTTATATTCCTCTATGTTGGACACATTTTATGCCCTAGCTCACATTGAATTATCACACTTTGTACCGCAACCATTGCCAATGTAACATATGTATTCAGAGATAGTCTAATGACAACTCACTTCCATTGTACCTTGAGAATTCCTGTCCTCCCTCAAAGGACACCTACAGGTGCCTGGTTGTAAGAGAGCAGCCACCTACTAAGTCACTCAAGGTTTTCATACAAATGATTTGCTTATCACAACTGGAAGGAGGTGGTGCTATTACATCTGACAGGCAGATGCCACTGTAGGATATTCATACAACAAAGAATTATCTATTCCAATATTAATGGTACCATATTGAGAACTCTGACCTAGTGACTCTGAAAAAAAATAACTCATCTGAAACTGGGCTCTAGTGGCTCATGCCTATAATCCTAGCTACTCAGGATAATAGCTGAAGATCATGGTTCAAAGCCAGCCCAAATAGGAGTCTACCGAGACACTTATCTCCAATTGACCACCAAAAAAGCCAGAAGTAGAGCTGTGACTCAAGTAGTAGAGCATTTAAGGATTTAAGGATATTTAATTTAAGGATAGAACACTATCCTTTAACACAAAAGCTCAGATACAGCGCCCAGGCCCTAAGTTCAAACCCAGGACTACAAACACACACGCAAAATAAAAACTATCATCTAGAAAAGTCTCTTACCCTCCTTTTCTATCTGCATCTTCCTTCACTGTCTCCACCCTACATCCACCAGAAGGGCTACTTCCTTAATTTCTAAGTGTGCTTACTGAACTGCTTGCAGAACTTTCCATTGGTTCCTATTCTATGGAGTTAGCATATAGTTACAGGATTAGGTCATAGCACCACAAAGGGTGGTCCTTGTTGAGGGAGCAGAAAAAAGGAGCACAGCAAAGAACTGCAAGATGAGGTTAATATGGGTCCAGCAAAACCAGAACACAGGATATACATATATGCGGTTAGAGTATGAGGCTGAAGAGGGACGAACTGGCACTAGAACATTTTCTCATAAAATGGGGATTGATGGTTTTCAAGGGCACACAGAATTGGTTCTAATACACTTTTGGGATTATCTCTTTAAGCTTAGACCTTATCAAAGTAATCATGCCATGGCAGAGTATTGGGGAAGGTATCAAAAAGCCCTGGGAGGTAAGAATGTTGTAATGTTACAATGTTGATCAACCTACCCTGGTCTATGTTGCTTGAAGGAGTCCAGATAATTCCCCATTACACCCATACAATAAAGAATGCTTGAGAGCTGGGTACCAGTGGCTCACCCCTGTAATACTAGCTACTCAGAAGGCTGAGATCTGAAGATTGCGGTTCAAAGCCAACACTGGCAGGAAAGTCCATGAGACTCTTTATCTCTAATCAACCACCAGAAAACTGGAAGTGGAGCTGTGGCTCAAGTGGTAGAGCACTTGTCTTGAGCTGAAGAGCTGAGGGATAGCACCCAAGCCCAGAATTCAAGCACCACAACCGACAAAAAAAAAATGTTTGGGAGCTGTACACAGCATTGTGGAGAAGGTTGAATATGGCTATTGAAACTGGGAGTATTCAAACTGGTTTCCCTGGTATCTGTGGAATGAGTAGAATTTTGGAATAAGAGAAACAAATTTGTCTTCACAGAAATAGGGAGAAGAATATGTTGGAAATGGTCTGTACGACTTGGGGGGGGGGGGTTGGGAGGGAGGAAAGTGGGAGAAAAATGAGGGAGGGGGGTAACAAGTTCGACAAGAAATGTAATCACTACCTTAATTATGTAACTGTAACCCTTATGTTTATCACTTTGACAATAAAATTAAAATGTAAATTAAAAAAGAAAGAGGGAGAGGTGCCATAATTACTGAAGTGGGCCAGGGTGTCAATGTGAGTGTGTGTCCAGGGCCAGAGTGAAAATCAGTGTTTCTTGACCCGTAGGAATCCATATCGATTGTTAATATGTCATGGGGAAAAGATGGAAAACAACTCAAATTTTACTCAATCTGGATATCAGAAGTTGAGACCTGACAAGCAAAAATTGTTGTCAGCCATCATTGTGAGAAATCACAGTCACTTACCAAGTGTCTAGATCTACGTCAGTTCTCAAACCAAGAGCTCAGTCTCTGGTTCATAGCTCACTGACTAACCAATGACCTTAGGTCCTCTTCAGAAAGAATTCTCCATATATGCGGAATAAATTTCTCTCAGCTTTCCCCACAAGGTCCTAAAGTTGTCTTCCAGAATAATAGGTGTACACCAAGGAAATGAGAATACCCAAATCATTCCAGAACACAGTGTATACACTGAGCGTCAAGGAATCCAAAATGCAGTCGTAACCCTCCACTAAAGAGTCTTATGGAAGCCAAGCAATGAATGGGATCTGTGCCCGTATCAATACTTCAGTAGTCCAGTGGGTTCAAGAGCCACCTGTATGGTTATCTCCTAGTGCAATAAAGACTGGTTCTCTGACCAGTAGAATAAGAGCCACCACGCATTTGGAAGGTTAAACATTGAAATAGCAATGCTATTTCAGGAAGAAGTCAAGAAGAAGTGCAGAAATTAGTACCATCATCAAATACTTGAGGGATGAGGATACCCACATTCACTTTATCTGCTTGACCCTGACCAAAAAAAAAAAAAAAAACTGCCATTGTGAATGACAATGACCACAGTAAAAACCAAGTGGCAATCACAAATAAAAATTACTTTGCCAATCATAGCATCACATTAGAATAGATTATTAGTTTCTAGATTTAATGTGAAACTTTTATATAAGCAAGTATATTTTTTTCTCAATCCACATAAATAACAAGGACCAAAAGCAGTTTTGTCATGTAGAAAAGATAGTAGCTTATCTCCTGCCCCAGGACCAAGACAAAACATCCTCTCCCTGTCATAATATAGTCCTCAGAAACCTTGATTGCCTTGATATTCTATAGGACTAGCAATCAACACTAATGATATCATGGTAATTGGAGAAATTACTTAGGTTACCCTAGAGGGACACATACATGTTTCAGAGTGGATGCAAAACCCTCAACCTCTCATATGGGTGATGTTTGTAAAGATCCAATGAAATGGAACCTATGGGAATTTTTTTTATATTTTTTATTTTTTGGTCATGGGGCTTGAACTCTGAGCTTGAGAGCTGTCCCTGCGCTCTTCAGCTCAAGGAGAGCACTCCACCACAAGGCCACTTCCGGTTTTCCAGTAGTTTATTGGAGATAAGAGTCTCACAGCGTTTCCTGCCTGGGCTGGCTTTGAACTGCAATCCTCAGATCTCAGCCTCCTGAAGTAGGTAGGATTACAGGCATGAGCCACCAATGTCCAGCAGGGAAAATTCTTTTAATGTAAATGACAAATTATTGCATCTATCTCCTAACACTAAGAAAGAGGCCCTGCACTTTGTCAGCTTAGCTGGATACTGAAGTCAACATAGGTGGAAATATGCTATGGCCATTTACTGAAGGCTGCCATGTTCAAATGTGATATATGCTACCTAGAAATAAAGAAGACCCTATAACAAACTATACTGCAAGCTTTCCTGATGGTCCAGGCAGTGTGACCTAGAAGAGAGAGTAAAGAGAGCTTTATGTGTTCAGATGCTGCAGACCATCTGTTAAATCTGAACATGTGAGCTGCAGCACCAAAACCTAGGTTCTGGTTGGTGTTAGATCCCCTTTATAAGATTTGAAGAAGCAGCTCTTGGCTTTTGTTTAGATCCATAGTACAGTCTAGGACATTACATGTGACTACATCACTGAAGCTGCTTGTGATGAATCGGGATTCTAAGTCAGAGACTTAAGACCATACAAACCCAACAACAAATATTATTTTACATTGTTATGAACTGAATTTTCTTATGTCTTCTCCAAATTTCATATCATAATTCAACCATGATGTAGCAGTATTAGGAAGTGTGGCTTCGTGTGTGTCCCCCCGACCATGAGTAGGGTTTGGTATGTAATGGGATTGGGACTTGATGAGAGAAGTTGATCCTCTGTCCACCCTTCCCTTCCTTGCACCATGTGGGACATCACAGTAAGGGGCTGTCTTGCAAGCCTGAAGCCCTCACCAGAGAGGGTACCATGAACCCCAGGGTGCCTTACTCTTGGACTTCCAGCCCTCCATAACTATGAGACATAATATTTTCTAGCCTTGATATTTTGTTATACCAGCTCCAAAGGATTAAGACAAATGGTCCATTTAGAATTGGGATAAGCACAAGTGAGATGCGTAAGTAGATGTGACTTTTGTCTGTTGCAGTGATATCTCCCTTTGGTCTTACACCATGCTCTCATAGGGATTTCCCTGCAACCAGCTCCAGGGGTGAAGTCCTTGATCTGGATCACAGGTACATTAGCCTACCATACCTATAATGACTAAAAATGTACTGCCACTACAATAAAGCTCAACTTGAAGTTGGCCCTGAAGGGCAATGGAAGAGGAAAGTGTTCCTAGTAGGCAAAACTCTGAGCAGCACACTTGGTCATTCCCCAGAGAGAAAAGCCTAAAGCACAGATATACACAGACCTCTGTGCTGACAAATAGTCTTCCTGATTAGTCAGGATCCTGGAAGGAGCATGAGTAGGGGCTTGGAGACAAGCTTGAGAAATCGATTAGTGAGTGAATCTTTGGCCAAGTGTCCAAAGCTTTGTGTATTTGTGTGTTGTGTTAAAGTCTGTTAGAGAATATTCTAGAGTATTCAGAAAGGCCTTGGATGACCAGGGGAATAGGGTGAGTTGTTCAGTGGCTGTCAGAATCTGATTTCAGCCACCTAAAAGTTTACATTATGGTCCCAGGAATGATATAACATTGTTAATAGTGATAAACATTATACATAGCCCTGACTGCATAGGCTTTCTCCATCTATATACTGACACTGCTGAACTGCTAAGCTCACAGAAGCAGAGGCTCACATAGCACATCAGCAAGGAAACAGCCCTCAGGAAAGACAAGCAATTACTTGGTGACAGGTTCACTACATTGGATACTCGCTGTCTCTGAAGGGCAGCTATATAGTCTCACTGAAATTCACACCTGCTTTAATTATGAGGTTTCCTTCCTTAACCATGGTGCCTAGCTGAGGGCACAAAGGGTATATGATTCATCATAGAAGATCACACCAATGACCTCAGACTAAGAAGCAGCTTTTACAATGAGGAAGGTGTGACCACCAGTGCATTACTAGACGGTCCATAGGTCTCACCATGCAGAACAACACTCTAAAGAAGCCAACCTAAGACTCCAATGATAAAAATCACATATTAAACACCCAACTAAGAAGCCAGCTTCAAGACCACACCCAGTAAGGTTAGATTCTGTGTAAATACTAAACCTACAGCCAAGATGGGATAAAATGTAATGAGAACACATGAGTCTGGAAACTAGGTGGTTAGACTAGCTAGTCCCATCATAACTTCTGCACTTGCAGAATGGGTACTTCCCATCCCTGTATCTTTAATCTATGCATTCTAAATCCTGGCACCAAGAGTGAGCAGGACTGGGGAAAGCTTCTGCCAGAGTACAATGAATTAAATCTATGACTATTTTTCATTCGAGGTTTCCCAAACTGGTGGATCCACGAGATGAGCTATAGTGATCCTGTCATTAACTCCTGTTTTTTTTTTTAAAAAAGAAGCAATCTAGCCAGAGGCCAGGGGCTCAGGCCTGGATCTGAGAATCATAGTTCAAAGCCAGCCCTGGGAAGTAAAGTTCATGAGACCCTTTTCTTCAATTAACCACCAAAAAACTGGAAGTGATGCTGTGACTCAAAGTGGTAGAGCACAAGTCTTGAGCATAAAAGCTTAGAGATATCACCCAGACACCTGAGATCAGCCCCACAATCAGAAGAAGGAGGAGGAGGAGGAGGAGGGGGGGGAGAGGAAGGGGGGAGAGGAGGAAGAGGGGAAGGAGAGGGAGGAGGATGACGAGGGGAAGGAGGGGAAGGAGGGGAAGGAGGGGGAGCAGGAGAAATGTAATAGTGAAAATGCAGGATTATTTGCTTAATGAGCCCTTCTTGGTGCCAGGGGTATAATAAGCAATAAAAACAATTTCTTTTCCTTATTTTTTGTTTCATCACAAAATGTATCATATATTTAAAACAGCATACATATTATATAAATGTATAGGTAGTGTTTTTAGAAAGAAAATATCTCAAAAATGTCTGCATCCTCCACCAAGTTTAAGATATATCTACTCACTTTTTAATATGTTTAGCTTTCATATGTAAAGCTCTTTTTTTAGAATGAAAAGGTTATCCTTTGCCATATACTTCCTTTTTTAAGTAGGACAGTTATAGAACAATTTCCTGCTACCACTACTGACTATGTAAATTTGACTCGGCATGAAGATTTCCTTAGTTTCCATTTCCTTTTATTGTCAAGTGGTGACAAAAATCCTCACTTTCCCCAGAGGACATCATGAGGAAAAGAGCAAGATGAGAATATATTGTGAAATATGTACATAGTTTTTAATGATATTGTTTTACTAGACAATAAAATATAACAAAGTGTGTTTGTCAGTTTTCCATTATTATCATAAACTACCTGAGAGACTTCAACTTAAAAAGAGGAAAGTTTGCCATCGATGGTAGAACATGTCGGTAATGCCAAAATTTGGAAGGCTGAGGCAAGAGCATCAGGACTTCAAAGCCAACCTGAGATACAGAGTAAGGCCTTCTCTCCAAAAAAGAGAGGAGGTTTTATTTGGACTCACAATTTGGAAGGTTTCAGTCCATGACCAGCTGGCCCTATTGTTTGAGCCTATGGCAAAGCAGCACTTTATGGGGAGAACATGTGGTGGAGGAAACTGTTCATCATATGGCAGGCAGCAAGCAAAGCAGAAAAAGAGGAAGGATCAGGGATCCAATAGTCCTTTCTTCTTCTTTCCTTTTTTCTCCTTGTATGAGATAAGGTCTTAGGATGCTTCTGCCTGTGTTGACCTCAAACCCCAAACCATCTGTTCTCATCCTCACAAGCAACTAGAAGTATAGGCCTGAGCCACCAGTGCTCAGCCCAAAATTCCTTTCAAGTGAAACACCCAGACCAGAATTTTAGCTAGGCCTCACCTATTGGCATTTCTACCATCTCACAATAATGCCAGAAGCTGGAAGGTCAAGCTTTTAACACACAGGTCTTTGGGGGACTTACTCAATGTTCAGCATATAACTAAGAGAAGCACCTACAGTCAGTGAATTCACATAAGCTAAGAAAATCTCAGCACTGTTTTTCTGTGAGTAACCTTTCTTTAGTCTCTATGACCTTCCACAAGCGATTTCACTCCGTGCCATTAAAAACTGCTTTCTAATATGATATTTCACTTGTTCCTGCCTTTTCAAAATCTAGCACATGAACAAATTAGAAAAGAATTAGGGGAAAAAAACTGCTTGAAGGAAAAGCTAAAATAGACAAATGTATCCATTGCACGGGCCTGGCAGTAAGTTTTCAAAATAGTTCTGTGCAATAGAGAAAATTAACTTCCTTTATTCTTCTGGCAGCCTGTCTCTTAAGGTCTGGCAGAGACATTAAACAGAACAGAGCAAACCTTTATTTTCTCCTTGTTCTGGTATGAGGCTGTGCGAGGTTGTTGGTCTGGGCGTCCTCTGGTTTGCCCTGCGCACTCCGCATGCGCCTTGCGAGTTCGCGGGAGGGAGGAACAATGGCTGCAGCCCACTGGAGAGGTCATGCTGCAACCTGGATTCCCACCAGCCCTGCTGGGAAGGAAGCCTGTCCGTTTATCAAACTGACAGCAAGGCTGCAAAGGGAGCAGCTAAGCATCCTTTGCCAAGGACAAGCATAATGCAGAAAAATACGTCATTGCTGCTGGTGAATGAATACGTCACTGGTTCAATTGTTGGATCGTATCACCAGTCATCTCAAGTAATAGACAGTGAAGAATAACCCAAACTTACATCCTCCAAAGAGAGCTGGAAATAAATTTATCTAAAGTGAGTTACTGAGCTGGAGTCAGGCTTGCTGGTCTCAGAGAAGGGATGGAACCCTTGTATTTAATTTCTTTATTACGATAATTGCTATTGTTGTAGCTGCTTGTTATCTTGAAGTAGTTTGAAGTAATTGTTCTTAAAGGGGTTTAAACATGTTTGTAAGTACAATGTACCTTGATCAATCACACCCTCTCTGTCCTGATCCCCCATTTTTCTCAATTCCATCCATCCCCCTCAAATTGTCTGGTTCCATTTTCACATAACTAGAATCTATTCTAAGTCTACCCAGCTTCAGATAAGAATCCCATCTGTTTCACATGGTTCATGTAAAACATACAGCTAGAGTTCATAGCAAGTTCATAGCAAGCTATGACAGCTGAGGTAGAGTTCAACAAAGCAAATTTTACAGGACAGTTCTGGAAGTGCTGGTACAGATTCTCCAAAGAACAGCGCACAGTGTTCTTTAGAACAGGACAAGAAACACCTGCAGTATGCCCAGCTCCTGTTTCACCATCACTACCAAACATTATTTTGTTTGGGAAAAAAATACATTTTTAAATACTGAAATACTAGAACAAAGTAATAGTGTTAGTCTTCTTAATTCCAAATACCTCTTAGAATGCAAGTTTACATTGCTCATGTGATTGTTTGATCAATTTTATCTCTGCCACCAAGCTTTAAACCTTAGGAGGCCAGGCTGATGCATCTCCTTTAGCTCACCTGTTACAATCCCTAGTTCACACAGTATAACTAAAGCAGAGTTGTTGAGTAGATATTATTTAGAAGGTTCATTATTAATGATTTTGTAAGAGTGACTCATGATATGCTGAGAACTGAATAACTCTTAGGGGAGGAACACCAAGATGAATGCTTCTGTGCCTTTGATCACATAAAATAGTATTTATTGAAATAAATACACCCCCCCAAAACAATAGAGAACAAAAAGCCCAAATCCAATCTTGAGTATCATTTCCCAAGACTGTGTCAGATACCAGCGTATGGTTCTGCACATAGTCAACCCACCTCAGCACTCCCTATCAATTTCTCTCCTGTTTCTCTTTAAATTTCTAGTTTTAAAATTCATTGAAAAAAATACTTGCAAATTTTTTATTCCTTCAACTCTCACTGGAATATTTTCAAGAGTTTTTCACTTGTTTTGTTCATTGATGTTGTTCCAGTTCCCAATGACCTAATTGATGTTCCTCCTCTTTGCAACATTTCAGCACTTCTGAATTGATTGCCTTTCCCTTGTTATTTTATCTATACTTCTTCCTTTCACTCCATCTCAGACACATTTGCTTCTTCATTATTTTTCAACATCTTAGTCAGTCTAGCCTCAGGACATTTGCATTTTCTTTCCTTTCTCAGTAGGAAGCTTTTCCACAAGTTACCCTTCTGAAGCATGCCCATACCTGCCTCCGATCGGAGCTCAAAAACATCTTATCAGTGGGGTCTTCCATGATAATTCTATTTAAATTTGAACTTCACTTCTTTCCACAACATATGCATAGTCTTTGACCTTGCAAGGTTTCCGCTTTGCTTTTTTTCTCTGTAATAACAATCTGTCATACAATATTAATATTTCTTTCCCTTCCTGCCACTGAACACACTAGAACTTTAAGCTCCATGAAGGTAGACATTATCTTCTTTCCTTACTAACCTATTCCTCAAATCTAAAAACCTGCATTGCATTTGTACTCCATATTTGTTGAATAAATGAATGATTATAAAAGCTGTCTCTGTACATGAAACACCATATTTTAAAATGTTCTAGTTTCACTTGAAAAGTATACACATGATTATAATAAGATGTTTGAATTTCAAATAAGAAGCTGAATATGAAGTGAAAAAATATAATAAGAAGCAGGTGGCTTGGAAAGGTTAAGTAATACAAGGCATACATCTTTGCTTTTTGATGAATGCAGTGCTAGAATTTAGGTTGTTGATAAATTTTGACTTGAAATTCTCTCAGCAGTTGTTTGCTATCATAGGCTATTTTTGAAGACAGCAATCAACACACACACACACACACACACACACCTTTATGTCTAGGATTGCCCAGGGAAAATGAGAGGAAATGACTTTTAAATGGAAGGAAAATATTCATGATTTATTAGTCCAGTGAAATAGAAGAGCAGGCACCTACTAGACAACGCAGGCAGGAGCAGCCTTAACCAGGTCAACTCCAGCTAGAAACACATTGACCAAATATTGGCAGTTCCAGCTTTGGGATTATGAATGAGCCGGAGAGGACCACTCAGCATTGTCTTGTTATCTTCCCTTGGGCTGGAGACAAAAATTGCACAGGGAGCCATTTTCTCCGTGTGAGAAACAATTCAGAGCATACATTCTTCCTTCCACTAAGGGGCTCAAGGGTTCAGTTGGGAAGTATGGAAGTGAGTGGTTGTTCATTTTCTGGTTAGCATAGAACCACAATACTTCAGAGATTGAAAAGATTTTCATGATTGTGTCCTGTAGCAAGCCGAAAACAGAAATAAGATTTTAAAAAATTTCTCCAGCTAATTTGATGGACTGACCCCAACCAGGTCCACAATCTCAAAATCTCTTATCCCTTGTCTTCTTCCCACACTGAAGATTCATTTCTGGTGTCCTAGTTATGTCTCCAGAGCATGTATTTATTTCAACCCAAATTAATAAGTAACATCATTCAGAACCAGAAGATTAATATTAGCAATGTCATTGATCTTGGATTTTTAATATAAAGGAGAAATGAAGGGGAAAGCATATTCAAAGGGCTTAGGTTTGTACAAACTAACATTTAAATCCTTATTTGTTGGTGCCTCCATCTCTTTCATCTTAATAACATAATTGTAGCCATCTTCTCTTGAACACTTACTATATACTAGGTCCTGTCCTAGGTGATTTAGTTATTCAAACTTCACAGCCACCCTACCACACAGATACAAAAGTAACACTGTGACATTACAGCCATGAAAGAAAGTTCAGGACATTTGTTTAGAACTGACTTGTCCAAAACCAAGCAGCCTGGATGTGGCCAGGCCATTCATTAGACCCAAACTAGTGATTGTCCAGGACTGGAAGCTATTTATCCTGCCCTACACTGTTTCCCATCTTCCCACTGGGAAGAAACCTGTTTTCTTCCTCACCCAAGCTAGACACCTCAAGCTTCTAGTACTGAGAAAAGCTGGTAATATCCTAATTACAACAGCTTGATTTTGGTGATGATGGAGAAATATGGTCAGTTCTTAAATGACAAGCCTGTGGTTTTGAGCCATTGAGGTGATTTTGTTTTGCAGCCAGATGTTTGTTCAGCGGGTCAGGAGCTGCCGCTTTCTCCTGTCACTAGCTAGAAAGCTTAGGCTTGTGAGAAGTGATGTGTGTGTGTGTGTGTGTGTGTGTGTGGTGTGTGTGTGTGTGTGTGTGTGTGTGTGTGTGTGTGTCTATTTTAAACAAAGCAGACCTGGAGATTCATAGAGGAAAATGTAGCCCCACAATTCCTTTGGGAATCAACAGGCACAGGTGTGAGGAGGTGCTAGGTTTCTTCTGTGGTGATGCAGATGAGCCACCAGGGGTTGGGTCAGAGTGTAAACTGGCAAGGATTCCCAGTACAACTTCTCCCAAGAGGGTCATGGGGCAAGAAAAAATACTGTTGCTTCTCCAGAGAACTCATTCCTGGTTTCCATCACTACCCAGGTCATGGTGAGATTTCTTGTCAGGGTCTTTGTCAGTAAAATCATATATCTCAAAGAGATTTGTTGGTCCTGGCAATTCTGGACACCTTCTGGAAACAAAACCAGAGGGCCAGAGTAGCATTGCCAGGTGCCCTCCTGGGATCTCAGCTCCGAGAGCCTGAGTTCTACATCCAGCTCAGATCCAAACCTACATCTTCCTCTCCAGGGAAACTTGCAGAGCGGAGGACCAGCTAGAGGGAAGGAAATCTTCAGGTCTGTTCTTTATCTGTTCTCTCATCATCTAGTGACTACCAGTCCTTTTTTATCAATTTTTTCCAGGAGATAATGCTCCATTATGAAGGGGGGAAAGGCTTATTTGTTATTTCCAAAGGTAAAAAGATGTTTAGTTTTTACTTTAAGTTGGGAGATTTCAGAATGTACAGAGTGGTCTCTCCCCTTCTTGGTTAAGTCATCCTGTTCTTCATTTACTGTTTTCCCACTAACAAAGAATGCAATTATTGTCACCCATTTTGACTAGTGAGCTGGTCCTTCTGAAAATGTTGTAGCCTAAAACGAGGTGTTTGAAAGACTGACCCATGGTAAGCCCTTCCATGGGTCAATAGAATGTCCTAGTAAGGTTTCCTTGTCACTGGAAGACCAGGCATGGTGGTACATGCTTGCAATCTCAGCTACTTAGGAGGGAGAGATAAGAGTGAACACAGTTTAAGGTCAGATGGCAAGACACATCCCAATCAATGATCTAGGTGTGGTATGTACATGTAATTCCAAGGTCTGCTCTAGGCAAAAAGAAGAGACTTGGGTGAAAAATAACTCATAGTCAAGTAATAGAGTGCTTGGAAGATTTCCTTGTAATTTTTCTGTTGTCTTGTTCTCAAAAATCATAAGCAACTCAATTGCATTCACCAGATTACATAGCATAATTCCTTCCAAGAGGTTTCCTTTTTAGTAGCTTTCATTTTGACTCGTCTTATTTCTATTAGTTCTGCTCAGATGTACACATATATACAACTCAGTGTTGATTTCCAATAGCCAAAATGTACTAGCAGTATCTTGCCATATTCATTTATCCACATCTATCCACATATGCATACTCATCTAGGAAAGTCAGTGCTTAAGTCATGTGGCAGTAATCTAGCAGATACTATGCTGTGGACAATCATAATGGCATCGTTAGGATGTTTTCATTCATTAAAACATCCCTGACCACTATGCTATATGATATCAGATGTAATCTCACTCTTAACTGAAAGAACAACCTGGATATTGATAACAGGAGTGCACTGTGGCTCATTAGTGGTACTTTGTTTGTTTGTTCCAGTTTCTTCAGTAAATCAAATGCTTTGCTAAATGTGATCTTGTTTACTATCTTTTTTTTCAATCATATTGAAGGTGAGTATGCATTATACTTTTCCAGCTTGCTGAACTTAATCACAGGAGTTTAAATATACTAAGAGGCTAAGGGAAGGGTGAAACCTTTGTGCTTAACACATTGTCTTCCTGGAAACCTACAGTAGTTGACATTATCATCAAAAACTACTTAGAGTTTTGTGGGACAGAAAGTACCTTCCTCAATATAAAAAAAAAGTGAATCAAAAAAAATCTCAAGCAAGTTGTCACAACATTGCATATAAAATAGCAAAAGAACACAAAAGTTCTATTTGATTCTTCAGACATAGGTTTACAAACAAAACTCTAGTGAAGTTGAATGAAGAATATAAATCTCATGGCTAATAACCTCAAACAAAGCCCTACACTCAGTGCTTTGTTTAATATGCCATTAGGCTTAGTGATAAGAAGAAACAAAGTATTTCTCCATGTAGATATACCCAGATATACCCACTTCATTGTACATAATCCCCACTCCTTAAGACGGATGTGGATCAAAAATCTTCCTTTCATTATAGAGTATATGGTGTTCCACAATAAGTTGTTTGGCTCTCCAAAGCCAGGAAAACTCCTGGGAGAGTTCATCTGTGACACCTGCATGCTATACTTAGCCATATAGCATTGTGCCATTGTCAGTAAAAACATTCAGAAAAGCAATTGCTCCATAGGCTTCTCCAGTTCTGTTCTATGTACCCCACTTATGCTGGACTACTAGTGTGAAGAGAATAGACAATGCCAGAATTCTGAAAAAAAAAAGGTCTGTAGGTTCCAAAAGACCTTAAATTTCATCCAATCATACCTCACTGAAATAACCTGCAAGCATCCTTGAGAAGCATTTTAAAGTCAAACAATATCACAAATTCAGGCAGCATACTTGCAGGAAAACTACCATGACAACTATAAATAAAATGTTTTGTGCTTGGAACTCATAAAAAAAAAAAAACACCAGAAAGGTTTGTTTCTCTTTGAAATTTGAGGGATAAGAATTCCTCCACTGTTTTCCAGTAATTCAAGGGCAAGTGTTGCAAATGTTGCATTGCATCTGGCTGCTAGAGAGGAATAAGTGATGGGCACTGGTGAGTTGGGCCTGTAACCCTAGCTCCTCAGGAGGGTAAGATCTGAGGATCGTAGTTCAAAGCCAGCCCAAGGAAAGAAAATTAATGACACCCGTATCTCTATCAAAAAGCCAGAAATGAAGGTATGGCTCAAGTGGTAGAGTACCAGCTTTGAACAACAGAAAAAGCTAAAGGCACAGTGCCTACTCCTTGAGTCCAAGCCCTAGCATTTCCCCCTCCCAATAAAAGAGTGATGAAGGATAAAGCTAGCTTCATTTCTCAGCTACTACACATACAGATTATCTACAGTACTGCTCATAGCAAATACTGTGAGCCATATATACAACTTAAATTTTATAGTAATCACATGAAAAAACAGAAGAAACAGAAGAAAATCATTTTAATGATACTTTATTAGCCAATCTATCAAAAATATCATTCAACCATTAATAATGGTTAAGCATGATCAATATTTTTGAGAGTGTTGAGCTATGTTACAATCTTTTCTATACTAATTCTTAAGATCTGGTTTACATTTTACATCTGTAGCACATCTCTGGAAGATTCTGTATTTCCGTTGGTTAGGAGCCACATGCTACTGGCTAATGTCAATCAAATTGAATAAAACAACTCTGTACTCAAATGGTATTGCCACATCATTTCAGACTTCTTTGGTCTTTACATTTGCTATTATATCTTCTTCTTAGTTGGCCTTTGGGACACAATCAACACTTGTGCACCCAATTGTCCTCTCATCTGCATCTGAGACCTACAAGGTAACAGCAAGTCTTCTGTGAGTTACCTTGTTACTAGTTTTTGAGCATTTTCCAGCCTGATGTAGTGCCATTACTCTAGAAGTTCACATCTTAACCTCCACACCAGGAGTGGCAGCTCAAAAAGCCACCTAGTTACTTTTCTCATATTAATTTTTACACAGCAGAGATTCTCTACAGGTACCTCTATTCCCAAGAACATCATGTTGAGATAACAAAATTAAGTAGATGCACCTGATGATAAATTGCTTTAATTATTAGTTAGACTCTGAAACTCATTGTTTCAAATATCAGGTCAACACAGGGCCCAGTATCCACAGTGGTTTTGCCGTGGTGCTCCTACAGGTGCTCCAGCTTTGCAGGAGCTCAAAGCCATCTCTATCTCTTCTGTTTGTTCACTTCCTCAATGGAAGGAAATTGATCTCTGTACATGTGTGAGGAGACTATCATTTCCTAACACTGCAAAGTTTGCTATTTGATACTTTAGTCTATGTGTCAGCACTGTTACTAGAACCTATGGGAATTCCTCCAGACAGTTATTTCTTAGGTACTACAGCTGGAATAATGAAACCTAATGGAACCTATTGACTCTTGCATTTTAGCATGTAAGACCATAGAAGAAGATATAGTATTCAGACAACAAATAGTACATGTGATAAACTATAAACCATCACTTGATGTGATAGCCACATAGCGTGAATAAACTATGAGTCTAAATTCTACTTCTGATACTTAGGCAGCTCTATTTCTCAATCGCAGCTTCTTCAGCTTTGAGATGAGGCTATGGAAAATGTTCATTAATGTTGCAAAAGAGGACTACACAAAATAACATAAGGTGCATAACACAGTGCTCAGGATTCAGCAGCTTTTCAGAAACATTGGGTGGTTCATCCTTGGATTCCTAATTCCTTTAGGCATTGAAAAAAGTGGCCCAGAGAACAGCATTTCTGAAGCTTTGAAGACAAAGTAAACTACAGCTAGCTTGTTTCTCTCTAAAATTTTCCTGAGGAAGTTGTCAACTGCCATATTTTTTCACTTCCTTTCTAGATATTTATTACACAACCATGCTAATATTTTGGTTTGGAAACTCATAACCCTTTGTCAAAAATCAAGCTAGATTAAAGCTTTCAAGAAATACTTGACATCATCTGGTAGAGTGACCCATTTTCAACAGTCTGTTGCCTAATCTTACCGTTCTGAATCAGGAGTGATCTCTGGAAGGCCAAAGATTTTTATCTTAACTACATGAGTTTGTGTGTGTGTGTGTGTGTGTGTGTGTGTGTGTGTGTGTGTGTGTGTGTGTGTGTGTGTGTGTGTGTGTGTGTATGTTGCTCCCAAGGCTTGAACTCAAGGCAATAAGGATAAGTCTAGTCTAAACTGGGCTGGGAGGGGGGTGAGGATGATAAGTTTTCTGTACTCCCAATGGGAGCTTCACCTGGAGTCATCTTCCTCTTCTTTTGTGTGGGGGTGAAATATACGTTAGACACCTGTGGGAGTGAGCTGTTCCCCCTGTCTTGATATTTGTGTTTACATCCTCTTCCAAGGTTCATGTTCATTAAAACTATTTATTTCATTCCCACATTATCCATCTGCTAAAATTATAGTATTCTGAAACTCAAATTATACTTTTAGAGTCTTTTGTTAATTAAGAATGTGGAATAAAACTAGACAAGCTTTTAAAATGTTTACACTGGAACTGCTTTAATGTTAAAATACTGCCTTTTGAAAATGCTGATTAATAGTTAATGTAGCAATTAGGATGTGTCAGACAGTGTTCTATTTTTACTATAAATAATACTTTAAATTGTCATGAATATCCAACAGCAAGACATCATATGATGATGATGATGATGATTCCTACTTTAATATGAGGTATGTCAGGCACAAAGATGTTACTCTCCCAACATCACAGTAGGTGCCAAATGATGAAATCAGGATTTCACTGCAACTCTTATTCCAAAAACTAAAATTTCATCCACTATAACCTATATTCTGCCTTTCACAAAAGAATTTGTGACCAAGATGGGGAGGGGACAGTAGGGAAATGCTACAGCTCTCCCCAAACAACAAGAGAGTTCAAGTTCCAACACTTAATTTCCCCAAGAGACTGACAACAACAAAAAGATGAACACCCAGAGAAAAACAAGAGGTGGAAAAAAGCAAAAAAGAAAGAAAGCAAAGGAAGAATTTCAGAACAGAGAAGCACGAAGACACTTCCCCCAACCCTTACTGGCTGTACGACAACGCACCAAGCAGTGGACAGCCCGGCCTGGCAGTGGCTGCTGGAGCCCCCAGAGACACAGGGGGTCGTCTGCAGATCACCTGCACAGAAGGCACCTGAGGTACCAGTGTCAGACCCGCTGATCCTGACAAACAGAAACCTCCAAGCCAAGAGCCTGCACAAAGATCCCACTCCCATCCCTCACTCTCCTAGCAGAGAGGCTCCATCCCACCAAAGCCACTTGGCCCCACTGCGGGAACCCCAGAGCTACACGGGTCACCCACAGAACGCCAGAGCAGAAGACCTGCAAGGTACTGGTGCTGATCTAGAGAGTGCAGAGACAAACCCAAGAGCTCAGAACCTGCAGGTAGATCCCTCTCCCACCGCTTGGTCAGAGGCCAGAGGCCCATCCCAAGGCGCCGACCTGAACAGCATCAACAGAGGCAGAGACAGAGGAGAAAAATGCAGAGCCACCACTGCCCCGCCCAGCCCACAAGCATCTCAACTGAACTCTGCAGCGGCAACCAGCGACCTACATCACACAGAAACAACAACTAGCTCCAGGGTGAGTACCCACAGGAGACAGTGTATCCCTCAAGGGAGACTAGAGCTGGTGGGAATCCCCAGACCTTGACCCAAACCCCCTACCCCAACACCTGGACCACAGGACCCACTAAAACTGGGGACTGTTCTAGAGCTCCACCAGCCCGTGGAGTACATCCAGCTGGCCAGATTAGATCAAGAGCACCCCTGGAAGGGAGCTTAAACACCCAAGCCAGGAACAGCATCCATGGGTCACAACAGCCAACAGTGGAAGAAACTTGAACTGTGTAACTTCAGGCTATGTAACCTAGGCGGGATACACAGCAGCACAGGTGCAACTGGCATGTCCCAGGCCGGGGACCAGGAGCCAGGAGCAGGCCTGGGGATCCGGTGCCTGAGCAAGACAACCAACTCCTCCCGATTGAAGTCAGAAGGTGAGCATACACCTCAGCGGGGGGTGGGGGGGGACAGGGAATTGTACCCCCTGGGTGCAGTGACAGCAAAAGACCCAGTGTCCAGGGCCAGAGAGCCAGAAGCCCAAACCCCACTAGAACCCTACCCATATATCCCAGGCTGGGAATTGGTCAACTCAGGCTGCCAGCACCTGATAATAGTCAGGAGCTCAAGCTAGTAAGGTGGCTCAGCGGTAGAGTGCTTGCCTTGTGTGCACGAGGCCCTGGATCTGATTTTTCAGCAACACATAAGCAGATAGGGCCAGAAGTGGTGCTGTGGTTCAAATGGTAGGGCACCAGCCTTGAGCTGAAGCGCTGAGGGACAGCACCCAGACCCAGAGTTCAGGCCCACAACCCGCCCCTATAGCAGACTCCAGCAACTGCGAGAGTACATCCAGCACATTTGATCTCGCCAAGAGCGCCTGTAGGAGTAAACAGGAGCAGTCTAGGCCACTCAGTCCTTCTAAAGGAGGGAACTGCCAGTGATCTACAGCAGAGACCCGAGAGCCCTACGTGGATCAGACCAGCAGCTTTAGGCTGGCCCTCAACAGAACCGAGACCAGGTACAAACTCTCTCTGCCAGCCCAGAAACAGCAACAAAGCAAAGACAGATACCTATTAACCAAACAAAATTTCAGATTAGTCTCCAATAATCCCTGAATCCCCATACGAAAATCATAGAGAAAAATAACAAGGTTTATCAACACCCAGGATAGCAAGCTACACCCGAAAGCCAGCAGCCACCCAGGGGAGAGCCCCAGTGGGAACAAAGCAGGAATAGAAGACAAAAGCTACATCCAAGAGATTCTGGAGGCAATGACTCAAGAATTAAAGTGAGAAATAGACCAAAAATTTAAAGAATACAAGGACAAACTTTCGAAAGAGATAGAGGGTCTCAAACAGGAGGTGCACGCAAAAATAGAGGCAGTACACACCTCACTAAGAGGTGAGCTTAGTACTTTGAGAACCAACATCAAATCCATAAATGAGTCCATTTCCTCCATGCAAACCACGATGGAAGCCATAGTTAGCAGAGTGAACGAAATGGAATTTAGAGTGTCAGATACAAAAGACAGAATACACCAACTGGACCAAAAAGTCACAGATATGGAAAAATCACTTAAATTATGCCAAAGGGAAATCCAAGAGCAAACGGATAGTGCCAAGAATTTAACCTTCGTATAATTGGAGTGGACGAAGGTAAGGAATATCAAAGCAAGGGAATACAACACCTATTCAACAAGATTATCAATGAAAAGTTCCCCCATCTTAAAAAAGAACATCTTACCTACATAACAGAAACATATAGAATACCTAACAAGCAGGATCCCAGGAGAAACACTTCTACGCACATTATAGTAAAAAATGATAGATCTGAATAATAAGTAAACAATCTTGCATGCAGCAAAAATGAAGAAGGAGCTATACTACAATGGAAAAAAAATAGAATCACTCCAGATATCTCCATACAGACACTGAATGCAAGAAAGGCCTGGGAAAGTACCATCCAAGCCCTGAGAACCAATAACTGCCAGCCCAGACTGATACACCCAGCAAAGCTAGCATTCACATTTGATGGAGAATTGAAAATGTTTAGTAGTAAAGAAAAACTATATGAATTCATAAACAGTAAGCCAGCATTACAAAGAATACTAAGAGGAGGAACACACCCTGAAGAAAGCAACCAGGAACCGGGACCCACACCAGACAGGAATTAACAGAAGTCTAGCTTAGTAAGCACAGGAGGAAAGGAAAGAAGAAAAACTTAGGAAAACAGGGAATGGCAGGGACCACAATGCATCTCTATAATAACCTTAAATATTAATGGGCTTAATTCACCAATCAAAAGAAAAAGAACTGCAGATTGGATCAGAAAACATGACCCATCCATCTGTTGCCTTCAGGAGACCCATCTCTCAGCCAAAAATACAAACAAACTCAGAGTGAAGGATTGGAAAAGAATCTACCAATCAAATGCCCCCAGTAAGAAAGCAGGAGTAGCTATCCTAATATCTGACAAAGTAGACTTTTCATTAAAATCAATACAAAAAGACAAGGAAGGATACTACATATTAATGCAGGGAACAATCCAAGAAGAGGATATTACCATTATAAAATTATACTCCCAAACATTGGAGCACACAAATATGGTAAGCAAATACTCTCAAACTTACAAAATAAAATATATCCAAATATGATAATACTAGGAGACTTTAATACCCCATTCTCACCAAAGGATAGGTCTACCAACCAGAGGATTGGCAAAGAAGCTACTGAATTAAGTGAGGCCATACTTAAAGCGGAACTAACTGACGTCTACTGAGTATTTCACCCTAAAACAACTTTCTTCTCAGAACCTCATGGAACTTTCTCCAAAATAGACCATATCATAGTTCATGCAAGGAACTTAAGCAAATACAAAGGGATTGACATAATCCCCTGTAGCCTATCCAACCACAGCGAAATCAAGCTAGTTCTCAATAACAAAGCACACCGAAGAAATTACTCAAATACATGGAAATTGAACAGCACAATTCTAAGCAACACCTGGGTAACAGAAGAAATTTAGGAAGAAATTAAAAAGTTCCTACAATTCAATGAAAATGAATTTATATCACAAAGAAACTTGTGAGACACAGCAAAAGCAATATCCTGAGGGACAAATTTCTCACCCTCAGTGCCCACATCAAGAAAATAGAGACAGATCAAGTAAATAATCTCATGTTGCAATTAAAACAGCTAGAAAAACATGAAAAAATGGAACCTAAAGTTACCAGACGGAGCCAGATAATCAAATTAAGAGCAGAAATTAATGAGATAGAAAATAGGAAAATTATAAATAAAATTAATAAAACAAAAAGCTGGTTCTTTGAAAAAAATAAATAAAATTGATAGACCTTTGGCAAGATTAATTAAGAAAATAAGAGAGGAAACCCAAATTAACAAGATCAGGGATGCCACAGGAAAAATCACAACAAATACCCAAGGTATCCAAACAATTATAAAGAATTACTTTCAAAAGTTATGCTCTCTAAAGAAAGAAAACCTAGTAGAAATGAATGGATGCATTTTTAGAGAAATACAAGTTGCCCAAACTGAGCAAAGAAGAAGTAAATCAATTAAATAAGTCAATATCTTACAACGAGATACAGGAAGCAATCAGAAGTCTTCCAACAAGGAAAAGCCCAGGACCAGATGGATTCACAACAGACTTCTATAAGACTTTTAAAGAAGAACTAATACCCATACTCCTCAAGCTCTTCAGAGAAATAAAGAAGGAGGGAACTATCCCAAACTCATTCTATGATGCCAATATCACCAGGCAAAGACCCAACAAATAAAGAGAACTATCATCTCCTGATGAACACAGATGCAAAGATCCTTAACAAAATTCTAGCTAACAGAATCCAGAAACACATAAAAAAAAATCATATACTAAGACTAGGTAGGCTTCATCCCAGAGATGCAGGGATGGTTTAACATATGTAAGTCAATAAATGTAAGCCAACACATCAACAGAGCCAAGGTCAAGAATCACATTATTATCTCCACAGATACAGAAAAGACTTTAGATAAAATACAACATTCATTCATGTTAAAAGCTCTGGAGAAAATAGGAATAGAAGAAACATTCCTTAAAACAATAAAAGCCATATACTACAGACCAATAGCCAATATTATACTTAATGGGGAAAAACTACAACCAATTCGCCTAAAATCAGGAACAAGGCAAGGATGCCCACTGTCTCCATTCCTCTTCAACATAATCCTGGAATCCTTAGCCAGGACAATAAGGCAAGAAAAAGACATTAAAGGGTTCCGCATATGGAAAGAAGAAGTTAAACTATCCCTTTTTGCAGATGACATGATACTATACCTTCATGATCCCAAAAACTCCATCCCCAAACTCTTAGAAATTATAAATCACTTTGTAAAGTAGCAGGATACAAAATCAACCCACAAAAATCAGTCACTTTTCTGTACACTGACAATGTACAAGCAGAGAGGGAAATAAAAGAAGCAAACCCATTCACAATAACCCCCCAAAAATAAAATATTTAGGAATTAACCTAACCAAAGATGTAAAAGAACTATTTAATGAAAACTATAAAAAGTTAAAGAAAGAAATTACAGAAGACACCGGGAAATGGAAGGACCTTCCATGCTCTTGGATAGGCCGACTTAATATAGTAAAAATGGCAATACTGCCAAAATTAATATACAAATTCAACAAAATTCCTATTAAAATCCCAATGATGCACATTTCTGAACTACAGAAAACCGTCCACAAATTCATATGGCACAACAACAGACCTAAAATAGCCAAAACAATTCTAGGCAAAAAAGACAACATGGGAGGGAATCTCAATGCTGGACTTCAAACTCTACTATAGAGCCATATTAACAAAGACAGTGTGATACTGGCACAAAAACAGACCTGAAGACCAATGGAATAGAATAGAAGATCCAGAAATAAAACCACATGCCTACAGTCAGCTGCTATTTGACAAAGGAGCTAAAGACATACAGTGGAAGAAACAGAGCCTCTTCAACTACTGGTGCTGGGAAAACTGGGCGGCCACATGCAGAAAACTAAACGTGGACCCCAGCCTATCACCATGCACCAACATCAACTCAAAATGGATTAAAGACTTTAACATCAACCTGAATCTCTGAAACTACTGCAGGACAGAGTAGGAGAGACACTTGAACTTATAGGCGCAGGCAAGAACTTCCTGAACAGAGTCCCAGGGTCACAACAAATTGGAGAGAGACTTGACAAATGGGACTACCTTAAAATAAAAAGTTTATGTACAGCTAAAGCTATAGCAACCAAGCTAGAAAGACAACAAACTAACTGGGAAAAAATATCAGACAAGGGGCTAATATCCAGTATATACAGGGAACTCAAGAAACCAATCCCTCCCAAACCTAACAAACTAATTACTAAATGGGCAAGGGCACTAAAGAGAGACTTCCCAGAAGAAGAGATAAAAATGGCAAAGAAACACATGAGGAAATGTTCGCCATCCCTGGTTGTGAAGGAAATGCAAATAAAGACAACCCTGAGATATCACCTTACTCCAGTCAGAATGGCCCACATCCTAAAGTCAGCCAAGGACAAATGCTGGAGGGGATGAGGAGAAAGAGGAGCCCTATTACCCTGCTAGTGGGAATGTACACTTATACAACCACTTTGGAAAGCAGTCTGGAGGGTCCTCAGAAAGCTAAATATTGACCTCCCTTATGACCCAGTCATACCACTTCTAGGCATCTATCCTGAACAATAGGAACCAGTATACAAGGACACATGCACCTCCATGTTTATTGCAGCACTGTTCAGAATAGCCAGGATATGGAAACAACCCAGATGTCCCACTACAGATGAATGGATCCAAAAATTGTGGTATGTATACACAATGGAATATTATTAGAAAGGACAAAATAATGACATTTGCAGGGAAATAGATGGAGTTAGAAGAAATCACGTTGAGCAAGGTAAGCCAAGAGCAAAGACAGAAATGGCACACGGTCTCCCTGATAAGTGGATGTTAAATCCAAAATGTAAGGTGATACGACAAAATTAACACAACTTAAGAAACAAAGGACTTCCACTCATCTAGTCGAATCACTACTAAATAACCCCATGCTGCTCATCACACATATGGTATATATGTGCACACCAGAGGGAAACCAGGAAGACGACACAGAACTAGAGGGAATCAGGGAAAAACATACAACAGCGGGACCCATCAGCTGCACTGGACATTGATCAAAATGAATTAAGCAACTCAACGGCAGCGATGGGAGGGAGGGAATGAATGGGAAAGAGGGAACAGCTGATGCTATGTAAAACAAAAGGAATGTACGTATCACCCAATGTGTTAGAAATAACTGTATCGCAAAGCTCATAGAACTCATAAATGTTATAGACCATGATAGACAATTTGCCCCATGAAAGTTAGAATGTGTTTGTGACTTTTCTAAGCATCACTACCTCAAATTACTGTGAAATATGGGAAATTATATAATCACTTAATCACAATAAAAATTTTGAAAAAAATAAAATTAGAAAGAAGACTTTGTGCATCAAGAAGTAAATTTGCTGCACTTTAGCCTATCTATGGAACAAATATAGTTAAGTAATATAATCTTAAATTGACATGTCTCAGAAACCATATACCTTATAAGCCACTAGGGCACACAGGCAAGAATAGCAAATGATTATGAAAATCAGCCAAAAGGTCACTGTAGCTTCCACAGTGACAACTGAAGTATTTCAATGTTCATATTTATGAATTAATAAATACTTTTTTCTCTCCTCATCTAAATAACCCAATTGTAAAAAAAAAAAAAAGTTAAAGAAAAAGATTTGTTCTTTGAAGGATGCCAAGTTGTTGTTTTTTAAAATTATTTCAGCAGGAAATCATTATCGAAGCCTAGCCTCAAATGTGTGTTATACACAAAATAATTTATCTACTCAAGTTCATGGGCAGCTGGACGGGGAAAAAACACATTAATTATCATTCAAGCGGAAGTGCCCCCACAGACATACCATTTAATTAACAGAGAAGACCAGTATCGGAAATGAATAATTTGCAGCATGACAGAGAGATGTGTGAGATAACCCTTAGGTGATTTAATAATATTATCAGTGGATAAACATAAAAAACATGAAATATGTGCCTATTTTATGGACTACTCGTAAACATAAAGATTCTTTAGGGCGGAGAAAAGCAGCTTCCTGAGCCTCTTCTATGCTTGCGTTAAAAATCGTCCTCTAACCAAGCTGTGTCTGAACACCAGTTCTTTAGAGACTGGAAAATCCCACTCCTTTGAATCCAAACTTAAATAGACCTAAAATCACTTCATGTCGCAGGTTTTCTCTGTCTTCAAAAACCCTTGAAATCTGTCGCTCTGCCAAGATTATAAATAGAAGTAGCATGGCAGCAGTGAATTGATCACCCTGCTAAATGTGCTCGTCCCATTTGGGATAGTTTTACGAAGCATGGCGGCAGCTGGGGCAGTGTCGGCTGTTTTGCCGCCGTCGCTGCCGTTGCTGCTACTGAAAATGCCTTTCCATTTCATTTTCTTTCACTGAGACGCCCGAAAAGAGATTATCCTAAAGAATTTCCAAAAAAAAATCAAAATAAACGTCCAGATTGTTTTTTGGAGCAATCTGAGAGACCACCAAAGTCTAAAATGAAACCACATATCCACACTGACTTCCTGAAACATAATCTAAAAATCAGAATTCTTGGACCCAGATTAGCATTATGGATGAACTGAAGTGGACTGTTGAGTGTGACAAATGTTGTGTTGTGATTCTTGGAAATATCATTCTTAATAAAATAGACCACACATCACATCTAGCTGCCAGGTTGTGAGCTGGGGTATGGAAAAGGATGGATGCAGATTTTTGTTTCTTACTTTCATGTTTCCATGAAAACCATCTGAAGTGCAAGACAAGTTCATTTTAAATGATCTTGTTGTTGTTGTGCTTTAATTCTCCTTCTCCCTACCTTAAGCATCTCTAATTTAACAATACCAGAATTCTGAGAAGAAAAATAGGCGGGCACGCACACACACGCACGCGCGTACACACACACACAGCACTTTCATAATGAACTCTCTAAGACTAGAACAAGAAATCAGGATGAGAAGAGGGACAAGGGGAAAGATCTCCTTCAAACAAGTGTTACCTTTACTTTCGGGGCCGGTTTCTCTGGTTTCTATAGCATCCTGATCTATGGTCACCTCAGGGAATGATGACTCTGGACAAGAACTTTCTTCAGACCTCAGTGGAGATGTTTTCAACCAAGCTTTCAAAAATCTTACAACAAATGAAGGAAAATAACATTTAAAATGAGGAAATTAAAACAATCCACACTCCAAAGATTATTTTTCCACCATTATTAGCCATATTTTTTAGTAAAGAAAGCTTTATTTCAAACAGAATCTTACACAAAGCCTTAACAGAAATATATTGTATGTACAACATATATTACATAATATATAAAATATAATTATATGCAATTATATTTTGTGTAGTATATGATATATCTTAATATATAATTTTATATAATTATGATCTTTAATTTTCTGTTATATAAATATATAAAATATAATTACATATATAATAAACAAATAACATGTTATATAATGTATAATTGTTTATATATTATATAATATGTTTATCTGTATTATATATAATCGTATATAACATAGTTTGTAATTATATATTATATAATTATAATAATACAATTATAATTATGTAATTATGATTTTCTTATATTATGATATCATTATTATTAGAATAATATTAGAATATCTTTCTAATTACATTATAATATATCATTATATAATATAGTATATTATTAGGTATAGTGTATTATGAATAACACATATTATAGCAATATTGAAATACATAATATTTTATTATTTGAATATGGCACATGATATGATATTGTTATAATATGTAATATATATGTTATATACATATCTCAAGCCTGAAGCTGATGTAGTCAGTGCAGAGGAAAACTCCTTCAGGTGTTGCTTTCCTATAGACTGGAACCTAAGGAGACCTTGAGGCTCTTTGAAGGAAATCCCATGGAACCTTAGGGAGTCTCTGAGCCTGTATAAAAACATGTGGTAATATTGTCTTAAACACACCTCATGAGCACAGTCTCTTCCCCTCTCTCCCTTCCTCTCTCTCTCTCTCATAATTTTTCTCTCTCTCTTTTTGTCCCTTTCTCTCTCTCTCATACACACACATACACACACACATACACACACACACATACACACACACACACACACACACACACACAGAGCTTATACATCTCAATTCCTCCTTCAAAGTCATAGCTAGACAGCACTCCATTCCTCTCCCTTAATCTATCAGCAGTGGTCTATGGTGAGGACAGTAGGCCTGACCTCCCTGTTCAGATACAACTGGGCCCCTAAATGTGACCATGTCTATAAAGTAATAGCTTAGCACTCAGAATTATCATAGTGACTGACAAAGTAATGCCTTTATAATCTGACATATCACATGTAAGCCTATGATTTAGAGGAGACAGAAATGTCTACATGTGAAATAACCAGGTTCATTTCAGGATTCTGAACTGAAAGTGAACACACTACTAAATGTGTAAGTCTTGTGGTTGTGAGAAAGGAGAAAGAGTGGCACTGCCTGGAGCGATCAATTGATCACTGAAAGGGTAAGTTAGACTTGCAGCTCTTGAAAGAGAGACTTCTTAGATGGGAAGAAAGAGAACATTCCAGCACCAAATCATGGTGTCTTCTCCAGGAAGAACTTTCATTCTGGGGAATAACTCCCCTTGCCCCTGAAAGACTTAAGCTTTACTCAGAACAGACCTGAAAGATGAAATCTGAGAGGGGACACTTTCTCACTGAAAGAACATGGGTGGAGCGCCTCAAATTATTAGAACTGCCTCTGATTTCTATATGATTAGAACTCTGCCCAAAGCATTTTGGGCGAGAAATATGAGTACTGACCCTAATTGTGTTGCAATCACATTTACTGTACTAATAATATAGGTTAAAATAGTAGCCAGTATGTTTTCCTTTATACTTTTATCATTTTTCACCTTCCTTCCCAGCTACTCTACGTTCATGCCTGAGGAAAAGGATATGATAACAGAAAGCAGAAAAGAAAGGAACCTTTCTCTAGCTTTTGACTAAAAGACCTGGGGAAAACTGAGATGATTTCTAGTAAGACATGGTCCTCATCCATTCCTCCATTTTCCATCATTCCATCCTCATAATGCCAGAAAAAATATTACCTATTTTTGACAAAGGGGTGGGAGAATTGCTCAGATGGAAAAAGATGTGAGAGAATGGGGAATTGGACCCAATGAGACTCATGGACAAAAAAAGAATCAAGTTTAAATCTAACTCAGCCTTCACCCAAGAATATATGCTGGCCACTAGCAGACACTTCCCTTTTATTGCATGCAGCATTTTGGTCATTAATTCACTTGAACTCCATCACTTTTTTCCAGATTTCTTGTGGATGACTATACAGTCCAGGTTTTCAAAATATCAATGTGCTTCACAATTACCTGGAGGGCTTATTCAAGTACAGATGTTGGGTCTTCTCCACAGTTTCTGAGTTGATCGGTCTAGGGATGAGGCCTGAGAATTTGCATTTCTAACAAATTCCAATGCTGATGGTGCAGATCTAGGGACCATACTTTGAGAATGGCTGCCCAGGGCAGTGTTGTGGGACATTCATAAGCACAAAGAAGGAAAATGAGAGTCTACAGCACAGTTATTTCTGTGGCAACAATAGATAAGAAAATCCTCACAAGTGAGCTGTAGCGAAGATAAGGTTAGCCTGAACAGAACCCATTCTGAGGTATCCTCTGAGCTTTGACATAGTGGTAGAGCTCATTGGAAAATTTTGGAATACTTTGGAGTATTTATCCCTAACATCTCATACCACAGTCTCCGCTGAATACCTTTCTCCTAACTTTCAGAAGCAAATCTTTGCCACAGTCTTTGAATATATCACATTATGTAAAGGCATGTAAGGCCACTTAAGTACACAGGAGTGCTCCTAAGATCCACAGGAGTTCCATCTTCTAGAACATACTACTTTCCAATATGGCTTCCTCACAACTGTGAAGCACTCAGTATAAAGAAAGTATTGGGACCTAGGTCTTTCTTTATTTGGTGTCCTTAAAAAGAAACCAGATGTATCTTATTCCAACTTGAGGATCTATTACATCTATTTTATCTATGAATCAAAATACAGCGAAATGGTTAGTTGAGCAGGCCCTGAAGTTCAAATTTGGAACCCTAGGAACTTTCTTTACAAATTGCATGACCTTGATTACACTTCCTAAACTCTCTGTCCCATAGTTTACTGATGTAAAACGGAAAAAAGAGTATTCTATCTCCTACAGTTGTGGTAAAGATTAACCATTGCTAAAGAACTTCCCAAGGGACTTGGTTCATACCACATAAGCATTGCTTGTCTTTGTTATTTATAGCAGCACTTCATACAAAATCTCTCACATGCTTATTTACAATACATGTTTTTCTGGCTAGTTGAATTGCCACCATATTTTGACAGTCTCTTAAGTTGGATGTTTCTATGTATTCTTTCCCCATTCTATTCCCATTCCCTGACCTTACCAATCAATGACAGGACCAAGAAATTGCCCTTTGGTTTATGCTGCCTGAGGCCTGAGCTCAGATCCTTCAAAACCCACTCTTCCAGATCCTGCTAATGAAATTTAAAGAATGTCAGGCCACAGGCCTCTGTTGTTAGGAAGAGGAAAGGAGGAGAAGCAGCCTTCCAGAAATGTGGTCCCAGTAGGCATTCAAAACCTCCAGTACTCTTAGCCTCTGCTTATCTTGGGTTGAGCCTTTGTTAGGATTAAAAAAAAAAAATCCAGTCTTGTGAAAACTAGCTTCTCAGTAAGTTATAGAGATGTTTCCTGGTTACACTGATATGAGAATAACCTTTAAACTGTTTCCATTTCTGAACCTGGCTGGAAACAGGAAATGCATAGGGGTCCAGCTTTAAACACAAACAAAGGGACCAAAAGATAAACCAAATTGTCCCAGAAGAGGTTTATGTTAAGTGTTAGAAGGTTCAGAACTGGGAGATCCTCCCCCCACTTTTCTGCCATTCCAGAAATTCCTTTTAAGGGAGGGAGGAAAAATAATAAATAAATAAATAAACTTAAAGGGAAGTACTGTCCTACACTGCACGGCACTGCCATCTTCAGGACCAATGGGGAAAATTCTCAGGATCCGTAAGATAAACCATCTTCATTTAACTATAATCAGATGGTTAAAATTTTGACAGCAGACAGCCTGGAACAGATTTTTTTCTACTGTTTCCAATGTTTGAAAATCAGTAGACACAGATATTTTTTGTAGTGTATGCGCATTTAAAAAAATATTTGCTGATTGAAAAGCCATTTACAATAAATAGGAAAATTTAAATAACTCAAACTACATTGCCAAATGATGGGAGCAACACAGACACAAACATATTGTTCTGAAGGGAAAAAGAAAGTTCCTTAAAAAGAAAAGTATGAATCAAATGATTTAGAACTGTTGCTTGAACAGATGGTGTGATTAACAACTAGCATGTTAGCCATCTCGGGAGCTTACAGAGAAGTAAACAAATTCAAGGGGAAATTACTTTCTTCCCCTCTGAGTGTTTGGTTATTTCATCACAAAAATTTGAAAGTCTGAATTTTGAAAATTGGACATCCTTAGGAGATTGTTAAAATAAGACATGAGGAAAGATTCCTTTAAAAAAAAAAAAAGAAGGAAAAAAAGAAAAGAAAAAGACCACTGCATTTCTGAGTATGACCAATTCTGTGTTCTAGGCATGGCATAGATGAGATAGAGAAGTTTGGGCTGTCCATGTCAGCAAAATGCTGGAGGCAGGTGATGGAGGAAGGACTCAGCGTAAGGGTACTGGATTCTCTGCCTGGTTCTAGCACCAGCTTTGGGGCCTAGAGGCCATTCTTGCTTTTCTCTCAGGACCTCAGCTTCTTTGTTTGGAGAATGCAAGTGAGTACCAGATGATCTGAACAGCTGTGCTTCAAAAACTTTAATGTGCATCTGGGGATCTCATTAAGATGCAGATTCTAACCTGGGGTAGGGTCTGGGAGTCTGCATTTCTGACAGGCTTCCAGGTAACCCTGATGTTGCTGATCCACAAGCCACGTTTTTACCATCAGGGCTCTAAAGTCCTTTCCAGAGATGCTCCTCTAGCATCCTCTGATAGGCTAGATGCTGCTCAGAGCTAGATAAAAGGAGAGTGTATGATTCAAAAATGTGTAAGAATGAAAGTAAATAATAAATATGCCAAGTGCTTCTAGTTTTAAGTGCAAATTGAGGACTTTATTGGCAGTGTTAGGGATTGAACCCAGGACCTCTGGTATACTAGGCTAGCACTCTAACAGTGAGCTATATCCTCAGAGCATATTTTATGTAGATTGTCTAATTAAGAGATGACTGACTTTGGTAAACAGGTAAATGAGGAAGGGGTCCAAATGAGAGAGAAGGACAGAGACTGAGTTGTCAGATAGCATCCACTCAATGGATTCCAGACTATTCCCATGACTCAGATCAAAGATCTAGGACCCAAGTACTTTCCTTCTACTGAGTGCTACACAGCAAGAAAGTCAGGCTCCCAGATTTTTACTCTGTGAAAGGCCCTGGAAAGAGAAAGTCTGAGAGGAAATATTTGCAAATAGTACTCAAAACTCAGGAGGTAGAAAACATCACAGTCTTAAAATGGGCAAAGATATGAACAGAAACTTAGCCAGAAGTGAGATTACAGATGACAAATAAAAGATGCTCTATATCATTAGCCACTAGATACATTTGTGTTAAAGCTATGAGGTAATAGCTATTATGATGGCTAAAATAGAAAGTATTGACAATAATAAGTGCTCATGAGTATAATGGAGAAACTGGATCACTTGCATATTGCTGCTAGAAATATAGAAAAACATGTTTCTTAAACACAGTAGTGGTACTCACTAGACATTAAGTTGGAAATGAACTATATAATTTGTCGGTAGAGACACGAGGAAAAAACTGGGAGAAAGCAAAGGAAGGAATGACATTGTCCCAAAAGAAATGCACTCACTACCTGACTTATGAAACTGTAACTTCTCTCTACATCACCTTTAAAATAACAAACATATATTTAAAAGAAGTACATTTGAAAAAATAAATGGTTCTTGAAAAGGCAAGATATAAGTACAAAGGAACATACAGAGATTTGTGGCAAAGTTGTGAGTTGTGTTAAAATTCATAATTTTTTACTCTACAAAAAGTCTATTTGACTGTACGTTAGTTATTTTTTAACTGGCCAGAGAAATATTAAACCACTAGGATCTTTAATCTTTGGGTAAAGAATGAAATGGGGTCATTTTTAAAATTGTAAACATTTTATTACTAAATATAAGCAAGACAAAAAGTAAAAGGACTTTAAAACTTGAGAGGGTTGAAAATATGAACATATTAGTAGTAACTTGAACTTTTCAATAATAACAAAAAGCAGTAAGTGAATTAAATATTCCATATTTAAAAGACTCAGATTATAAGATTGGATTTTAACAAAGGACAAAACCCTCAAAAAGAAACTCATCAACAATCTTAACAGAGTTTAACACATTTATCTCAATAGTCAATAAAACAAATAGACAAGAGACCAGATAGTATATAAAAGGTTTGAATCTAAGTTTGATTTATTTGCATTGTATAAAGCTGTACACAAAAGTTGTATAGAATGCACATCTTTTGCAAGTGCACATAGGCAAAAATTAAATATAAAGCACATAGTTTCAGGAATAAGTTCTAATGATATATATCTATTGGGGCTTGAAGTCACGGGTTTGACTTGCTTGGCAGGTTCTTAACCACTTGAGTCATACCTCCTGCCTGACTGGAGATGGAGTCTTGAGGGCTTTGCTGAGTGGACTGAGTTCAAACACTCCTTCTGAATCTCAGCATCTTGAGTAGCTAGGAAAACAGGCAGGAGCACTTGCTTTCAAGCAAGAAGTATAATCTCAATAATTTCAAGTGATTGAATTATGTATAGTATATTACTTAAGCATATTAAATGTAAGAGAAAAAAGTCAATGATTCAAATACAACTAAGTATTCCTCAAGTTTTTGGAAATTAAAATGAAAGTGAAGAAAATGAAAGCCTGATTAATCACCACCATAATACTCTACCAGCTTAAAGTTTATGTTTAATTGCTGCCCCTTTCTGCATTTTCTAGTCCCAACAGCTTATCATTTTAAGCCCACAGTACCTTTTATCCCTAATTATTAAATGTTGAATGCATCTTCCCTTATAAGAAACAATCTTAAGTCCATGGTGAGTCCAAGAGACCAACTTATCATTAACAAAACTTTATCCTCCAAAAAGTTTTCTTATAAAAATAGTCATGGGACCTATGTTTCTTTGGGTCTGGCTTACTTCACTTAATATGATTTTTTCCAAGTCCTTCCATTTCCTTACAACTGGGGCAGTGTCATTCTTTCTGATGGAAGCATAAAATTCCATTGTATATATGTACCACATAGGTTCCATGGTTTCCCTTATTTGTAATAATTAGTATATGTATAGGAAAATCTTAGCAGATGAGCAGAATAGCTCAATAGCCATGTACATATGACCATATAGGATGATGCTAAGCAAAATGAACTCCAAGACATAGACACAAGAGTTTTTTCGTTGTTGTTTTTAATATTCTATGTGATTTCTTTTTTCTTTTGTGTTTTTCCCCTATGTTTTATGCCCTGTTGTCACTGTATTTAATTTTGGTACCCTGGGTGTTTTATACACATTTATCTGAATTAGCAAAGGGAAAGGGAATGAATAAAATGGTAAGACAAAGGACAAGGGGGAACCAATACAACAGCGATACTCACAAGACAGTATGTTGGAAATGATCTGCACAACTTGGGTGGGGGAAGGAAAAGTGGGAGAAAATGGGGGGTGACAAGTTTGACAAGAAATGTACTCACTTCCTTACGTATGTAACTGTAACCTCTCTGTACATCGCCTTGACAATAAAATTAAAATTTAAATAAAAAAATTAAAAGTCAGTTGATTCTCCCATTGCTTGCACTACATCACACTCCTCAGAAAGGACATATACTAACAATTCTCCAGAGGTGGTTAAAAAAAAGCAGACAAACAAAGAGCTGTAAGATAATAACCTCTTTAGTCATGAAAGAACTACAAGTTCATATAAGATGCCATATTTTAATCTATTGGTTTAGGGAAGAGTAAATAGAATGAAGATAGAGTTGAGGGGGCATGGGGACCTGAGGCAGGGGGGCAAATTGATATCCTTTTCCTTTTTCTCATTATTTAGAGAATATTAGTTTCTGTAATCAAACCCACATAGATAAGACCTTACATATTTAATACAGTACAAATGGAAAAAATTAAGGTTAACATTTCTAGACCAATAGGAAAATTAATTTCTCTACAATGCCAACTCAACATGGACTGATTTCCCATTTCAAAAGAGGACCACTTGGCCGTAAATACAGAAATGGCTTAAAAGTTGCACCAATGAGACGTACAAGATGTTATGTCAAAAAAATGAACTTTACAACTTTGGCGTGGGGGTACTAGATGGGAGGAAGATGGGAGGGCAGGGATGGGAAGGGGAAACAAAGGAGGAGGCAACCATGCTTGATAAGAAATGTACTCATTACCTTGCCCATGTAATTGTAACCCCTCTGTACGGTATTTTCACAATAAAAAAAAAAAAACTTGAATGGCAACCTTACTTCACTGTTGGTGGGAGTGTAAACTTGTTCAACCACTTTGGAAAGCAGTATGGAGCTTCCTCAAAAGACTCCACATAGAACTCCCCTATGACCCACCAATCCCACTTTTGGGCATTTACCCAAATGTTTACAAACAAGACCACACTAAAGCTACCAGCACAACTATGTTTATTGCAGCATTATTTACCATAGCTAAGATATTGAACCAACCCAGATGCCCCTCAGTAGATGAATGGATCAAGAAAATGTGGTATATATATACACAATGGAATTCTATGCCTCCATCAGAAAGAATGACATTTCCCCATTTGTTAGGAAATGAAAGACTTGGAAAAAATTGTATTAAGTGAAGTAAGCCAAGCCCAAAGAAACATAGGTCCCATGATTTCCCTCATTTGCAATAGTTAGTATATGTATGAGTCACGCAGAAAAGGTCAGATAAGGTGATGGTAGGAAAATGAACCCTAAGATATGTATTTAAATGTTTTTTTTTTCTTTCATGCATTTGTTTCTAATGCATTTATAGGATTATTTCTTTGTTGCTTTGTATGTCCCTCCCCCACAGTATAACCCCTGCTTTCACTATTTGATGTCAGTATATTTTGTGGAGGGGAAGGGGGAAAACAAGTTGTTTAAATAAGGATACAGGTGGACCCGTTGCAACAAAGAGAAGTACAAGTTGTCATGGCGAAAACGAACTTCTTTACAACTTTGATGGAGGGGGAGGATTAGGTGGGGGGGGGGGGATGGGAAGGGATGGGAAGGGGAAACAAAGGAGGAGGCTACAATGCTTGATAAGAAATGTACTCATTATCTTGCCCATGTAATTGTAACCCCTCTGTACAGTATTTTCACAATAAAAAATAAATTTAAAAAAAAAACTTGAATGGCAATTCCTTTGTGCAACTACTTAAGGATAATAAAAATAAAAAGTTGTGTCTCTATTGGGCTGCTAATCCAGAATAATAATCAGGTTAGGATGTTTCTCTTAACATTGTATTTCACAGTGAAACTGTCAATGCTCTAAATTCCTTTCTGGTGAGTGGACACCTTCCCTTCTCTGAGATGCAAAATGTTCCACAGATTCAGAAATGTGTATACATTAGTGTTCATCAAGAACCAACACCCCAAAAAGCAAACATTCAACTGATTTTGAAACTAAGTGATTTATTTAAGTGACTTAATATAATCTACATATTAAACATATAGGACAAGGTACATAAAACAACCTAGTATACAGACAATACTGAATACAATAAAAAATAATAAAATATATCTATACTTTTGGACATGGGAAGATTTATACTTCATTATTTAAGCAAAAATTGGCAGATTACAAAATAATACTACCTCATTTTTGTGTAAAATTTACAAGAAAACCTAGATGTTTTCACAGGGAAACTCCTAAGACAAAATAAATGTTCAAGATATTATCACTGCTATTACTGAAAGTGGGATAATTGATTTTATTTTCTTCTTTACATTTTTCTGTTTTCCCTGATAGTATTATTTTATGATTAAGAAATATCAAACAAACCTATTTCTAGATACCACATCTAGAGATGAAATTTTCTTTCTATTAATGATAATGCCTTTCTGCCTCAAAAGTGAAGCTTGAAAAAAAAAAAAATGAAGCTTGGTATCTATTTGGAATCCTTCTTTTCATCGAAGAAGGCCTTGTAGGCTTCTTCGGGGCTTCTGCCCACTACTTCAGAGTATTCGGCATCACTCAAGAATGTGCCGAGGTACCAGCAACGCACCTGTCTTAAGCAGTGGCCATCCTGAAGTCCATGCAAAGATCTTGGATATGTATTGGCCACTTCCAACGACCTTGAAGCACTCCAACTTTCTCTTTCATAGCTCATGACTATCTGCTTCCAATATTAATTTGGAAATGCATTTTGGTCTTGACACCTTCCCAAGCATCTTCCTTTAAAATACTTAAGAACTTTTTATAGTTTTCCATAAATTGAGTTTCATTAAAATTATGGAGTGTTTTTAGCTTTTTTCATCTGGGATAGCAAAAGAGAAAAAAGAAGATCTGTCTCTTCTGAATTAATTCTGGTTTTCTTTTCACAAGCTGTGCACCTTTTTATTCAGAAAAAGCAGAATAAGAGAATTCATTGGGTCTACCTTGTTTCTTTTTCATCCTCATCAAACTTTTCTGTAGCTCAACAATTTGTTGATTTCATGAGTTTAAAAATAATCTTATTACTGATTACAGAAAATATTTGTAATATATAATGTGCATCTGGAATTATTTATTTAGTCCATGAACATCTTTATCCTTAATTCTTGAGCATTTTAGACCAATTTCCATTGTTCATATTCATGTTTTTAATCAACTTTTAGCTTTTGAAATGTAGTTTTAAAATACATCACAGCCAAGATTTTCTGATCAGTTCTTGAATTTTATCTAAATTGATGCCTGGGGCTTTACCTTGCTGATGAAATGTTGGGCTTCCCTGTGCTATGGTTTTCTGAGAATAACTCTTAAGTAGCAGGATAAACCAGTTCTTGTTCATGATGTAGTGCTCTCTGGCATGTGAGGTTCTGCTGCTTTGTTAGAATCAGACATCTATCTGCTGCTAAAACCTCATCTCTGAAATTCGTTGTGAATTAGGAGCCTGACAACTGACAAGATAGATAACTGAAAATTTAAATTTCTTACCTGAACTAATGCTCCAGCTTCCCTAGTTCCATTGGGAAAGAGATTATGAGTCCACTACTTAGGAACTTTTCTTTTTTTTTTTTAATTTATTTTATTTTATTTGTGAACATACTGTACAGAGGGGTTACAATTACATGGGCAGGATAATGCGTACATTTCTTACCAAGCATTGCAGCCTCCTCCTTTGTTTATCCTTCACATCCCTTCCCAGCCTCCCTCCTCCCCCCCAGTCCCAATCCTTCCCCCCCCCCACCAACATTGTAAAGCTCGTTTTCGACATGACAATCTGTACTTCTCATTGTTGTCTATTATTATTGTTAGTTTTGTTTGTATGTGTAAATTTTTTACTGACAGATTTCAGAGCAAGTGCTTACTTACGAAAAATGGTTATAATTTACACTAGTATTTTCTCACACGGAGAATAACTGATACAAGCCGCTGGACTGCAACTTTGCATTGCTGACTGCTACCCATCTTTCTCTAGTGACATCAAGACCACTTCATTTATCACTGTCCCACCCTCACACACCAACTGAGGATTCCATTCCATCCAGAGAATGACTTTTGCTTTTTTATGTTTTGATCAGAATTTTCTTCCATTTCCCACAAATGTCCATTATGCTGGTACTGAGAAATTGGGTGCCATTTTCCTCAACACATCTTTGACTTTCCTTCAATCGCTGGATACCAAATGCTCTTCAGTGATTATAGCAACTTGCATGCTTTGCTTAACACAGTTTCTCTATACCCTTGTCATTGCCCTATCAACTTTAAAATGTTTAAATTCACTTCTTCCTGGTGTTCTTCCTCCCTAACCTTCAAACGCCCCCAAGTTACAGCTAGTACTTATCAATTATTGTGTCCTAATTATGTTCTAGGAATTATGTCATCTTTTTAAGAGCATTGGGGAAAGGTTATTTCAGTCTTACACATGAAGAAACTAAGGTTCAGGGAGTTTAAGAAACTTTGCTAAAGCAACCATAGCCAAGATGTGACAGTTGGGATTCAAAATTGTATCTCTTGGATGCTAAAACAACTTCTTCCTTAATGTCGTGATGGCTTCTGTGAGTCTAACATTCTCACCCATGTAGCCATCAGATGGTCATCTCTCCTGGTATAATCTGTCTGCAATACCAACCTAAGCTGAGCTGGCATGGGACTACAGTATATATAAAATTTTCTCCAGTTTCTTTTATTTGGGTCTTTATAGGTCCTTTTGAATGCATTATTGTTTTGTTGTGTTTTTCTTTCTAGAGCTTAGTTCCTTTTCTAAAGCCTGATGTCATTTCTTGAGCTAAGACTGCTTTCTCCCATATTCCAAACAGGCTAATTTTCTTTTTTACTGTATTACTTTACTGACATGGAAGCAACTCGGTACACCAGCAATCATTAACATGATCCAAAGAAGGCAGGAAATTGAACACTAGCCTTCGGGTGGGAGGCTTGTGGGCAATCCCATCTTCCCAGATCTTCCTTTGCTCCAGTGAAGAGAAAGCTGGTCCCGTGATCACTCACACCATGTTTCTATAGTTTTGCCATTTCCTTGAGCACTAACTTGTTTCCTGGCATTTGAAAAGAAAACTTCCCCAGGGATTAATTGCAATTAGAGGAGCAGATTGGAGAGAACATCAAATCTCATTCTAGGAAGAAAAAGTAATGTGGAAAGTGGCAAGAAGAGAAAAATGATTAATTTCCAGAATACATTTTACAGAAACACAAAGTTCATAGCTTATACTTGGTGACCTTCTTTCTTTTTTGTGTGTTTACCTCTTGTCAGACTATTTTATTTACCACTTTCTAAATTAACCACTGAATCAAACTGCTACTTGGCACACTCATTCCCTCTGCAAATCATTGTTGAAGCTTCTGGTTGACAATGTTGTCAAAGAGGTTCTGTACTGCCAGCACCTGACTAGGCAATGCTAACCTGCATTAATCCCAGCCATGGTCCTCTCCTCTCTTCTTTTCACCTTTTAGGGGCAGTGTTACTACTTCAAAGGATGAATCAATTTTTTCCCTATTACCTAAGCTTTGCAAAAGATTTCTTCAGCTTTGTGGGCTCTCTGCATTTTAAAGAAATCTTTTAAGGCTTTTTTCCCCTTGAGAACTAATTTATTATCACTATTAAAGGAACTTTTCATAATGTACCAAAACAGAGGTCAGAGTCATTAATCAAGGACCTTAAAATTAAATTCAGTCACAGAGTAAGCCATTGCTTACCCTGCAGATGTCTGTGTTCCTACATGCCTACTCTGTCCCTTGCTGGGATGATTCCTTCCTATTATATTTAGTTCCTCTTATTCCATTTCATTAATAGATTGCTTCTTATGTTAGTAAGTCATTTTAAATTGTTTTTGGAACAGGCTAAGACATAAATACCATTAAATATCTGGAAAAGATTCTAGACCAGTTGTTAAGATCAAATATTTGAATGAAGTTTGAATGTTTTTTACATTAAAGAGATAATAAACATTGGAGATCTGTTAAACTTGATTTAAACATTACCCATTGTAAACACATGTAAAATATCATACAGTAGTCTCCTAAATGTGTCCAATTTTGTTTTTATGTATCAGTTAGGAAAAATTAAACTTGTCGGGCAAAAATTTAAGGTGGTACTCACCTGTTCCCATCTATAAGGAAGATCAAGGTTCCATATCAACCCAACAAGAACCCTCAAGACTCCATCTTAATGGAGAAACTTGGACATGGTAGCATATTTATCATCCACTGAGGCAAGAAAAATACAAGGATCCTGGTTCAGGATCACCAGGGAAAGATATGAGATCCTATCTAGAAAGTAACTACCTAAAGTAGCTCTCCTTGGTTTGCAGAAAAGAAATACAAACTTTTTACATAAGCTAGCATTCACCACATTTTAGTATCTGGCCCTACTTCTCTGTAACCTTATCTCTCTCCACATCCTAAAACCATCTGGATAACAAGGCATCGCTTTTACTTACCCCTAAGCCTTTATACGTGAGCGATTGTTCCTTTCCTTTCCTTCTTTGATAAGATCATGCCTATATTTTCTAAGTTCTGTCTAGATTTATCCTCTCTGGAAAGCATTTTCTAGTTTCCTCCCCAAGTCTTAATCCTTAGCTCTATCTGGAGAATAGGCTTCTAACCATGGGATCTCATTACACTCTTTGCATAGTACATTTGTCACACTGTCTTCTAATTATCTCCCCCTCCACACTGTGAGTTTCTCCAGAACAGAAATAGTGCCTTTCATCTCTATGAATAACTCCTGGCAGTGGTCCTGGTATACAGCACACGCTCATGGAGGGTTGAATTGTTAAACTGGATCACTACTTTTCCCAGCATGACTTGTGCTCGTGTGCTTCTTTGTTTGAGCATTAGCCTTTTACTGTTTCTTTTAGTCAGATCACAATGAAGTGAATTCTACCCCTCATCACTGTGGACCATTGGGCACCAGGAGTCCCAGATGAGTTATGACTAGATCCTGACAAACATCTGACCTCTGCAGAAACAACTCAACCTCCATGGTCATCTTCTTTTTTTTATTGTGAAAATACCATACAGAGGGGTTATAATTACATGGGCAAGGTAATGAGTACATTTCTTATCAAGCATTGTTGCCTCCTCCTTTGTTTCCCCTTCCCATCCATTTCCATCTCCCCCTTCCCTTCCTTCCCCTCCCCACCCCCACCATGTCCATCTTCTGATGAACAGAAATACCACCTTTATTCCAAGATGTACAAAGAGGACAGAAGTACCCAGGAGTCAAAAGAACAAAGTTTAAATTCTTATTTCACCATTTTTAGTACAATCTTGGCTAAGCCACCTACACCATTTTGGATGCCTTTCCTTCATATATGAAATAGAAAGGCAGGAAGTCAGGCAGGCAGGCAGGCAGGAAGGAAGGCAGGAAGGCAGGAAGGCAGGAAGGCAGGCAGGCAGGCAGGCAGGCAGGCAGGCAGGCAGGCAGGCAGGAAGGAAGGAAGGAAAGAAGGAAGGAAGGAAGGAAGGAAACCTGCTTTGCCTTTTTGTGAAATCACTTTAGTATTAAATAAACTTATGTACTTGATCATGTTGCATTTTCTAATGTTTAACTGTTAGAAACCTTAAATCTCCTTGAATTCATCTATAATTAAAACAGAGCTGTGGGAGGGATGGGGTATAAAGATGAAAGGGGTGACGTTGGTCAAGATGCATTGTATTCAAAAACTACTTCGTTGAATGACTACTCAAAGATGAAAAGGAAACAAAAAAGAAGAGAGTGGGAAAGAGACGATTAGACTGAACACCTTCCCAAGGTACACCTAAGTACATCTAAACTCTTACCCAGTGTGGGCATGTGAATTGTGATATATCTTTGTGTCCTTAACACAGTTTTATTGAGACTTGTTCTTTGGAGATGTGATACTCTACTGAGTTTCTGCCCCATGCTTGTAAGTGACTGAAACAATTGCAACACCCTGGTGATCCGGTTAACCCTGTGTCCCAGTGCACCTTGTCAGTGCCCTCGTTATTGAGAAATGGTCTGGTGAACTATAGCTATGTCCATGTTCCTCCTAGACAGGACAATATGTTTTTTAATCCCTATTCCTCTCCAGCTTGAGATTTGAGTGAAAGCCTTTAGAAACTATACCTGGGAAATATGATTTAAAAATTGCCCACTGAGATACTTTTTCTATATGCAAGTCCTGGTGTTTGAACTCAGGGCCGGATATCTCTCCCTTCTCCCTTTTTCTTTTCTTCTTCCCACTCTTTTCCCCTCCTTTTCTCCCTCCCCGTCCCCTTCCCTCTCTGTCTGCACTTTGTACTTTCCCTACCTTAGAATCCACCTTAGTGGTGGTTTTATTCCACAGCAGCCCCCTCTTCTATGGTTCTAGCTCTCCCCAGACTTGTGCATCATGTTCCCAGCTAAGTATGCCTTCTATTTCCTGGAAGGAGTTTGACTGGTATCATAATCACCTGCCAATAACTGGAAAAGTGTGTCAATAATAAGAAATTCTAGCTGGAGTCTTCTGCTTTATGCTCTAGTCTGCCCTACCCCAGCCGTCCCTCTGACAAAACTGTTTAGGGGAACTCTGAGGGTTGAGAAGGGCAATCAATAGCTAGAAATTTCAGTTGAAAACCCATTGATTTTTGACCATTTTACAAAGATCCCAAGCTTTGGATAACACTAGTCCTCCTGGTGATTGTTCTGAACACTGACAATTAGAGTTTCCCAAGGGCATATGTCTGGAGCTCACCTCTCCTCATGCCTACCACTGACCTCCACAGAAAAGAGCTGCAAGGCTTCAGCTCCTTCTGCTTCAGCTCAATAAATCTGCTTTTTAACATCACTAATAGTTCACTGGTGTTAAAAAAAAAAAAAAAAAAAACAGTGAATGTCAGGATAGACTTGTATAGGCATGTGTTATCTGTGTCAGATTTTACTTGTGCCCTTTTGTTTAAAACCACTTAGAATTCCCTTAAGATTATGATGCAGAGCCATATTTTCAAAAGGATTCTTGGATTCTTGCCAGGAAAGGTAGCTCACCTGATCTCTGCTCACTTTTCAACACAAGTTTCTTCTTTACTGGCACCATGTCATCTTTAGAATAGACTCTACAGGCCTGGGAGAAATGTGGTCTGTCACTTAGAGAAGGCAGATTCTTCTGGGAGCTAAAGGCAATGAGTTCCAGAAAATATTTTTCAGATGTTTGAGATTTAGGGAAACACAGGAGGTACGCTGCCAGGTAGCACCAATGTTCATTTTTAAGCTTTCCTTATGTTACCATGTATTTGCCCAAAACACTGCCTTATGTTACTTTGTCTTTTTGTTTGCCTACATTTCTGTGCAACATTCCTAAGACTCAAGACTTTTTAAAGCCCATTTTTAAAATGGCCAGTAACAAAAGAGATTTTTTAAAGCTCTCAGGTAACTGTGTTCTGGTAGGAGCAAAGAATTTAATTTGAACCTGTGAAGGAATGAGGCTTATGAGGATTTCAAATACCGTCCTGAACAACACATTTGAGAATTCTTTTACACTAGTGGTCTTCTTGTATTAAAATAACAGTTTGAGGTATAAGTGATATCTATAATATCAACTGTTTTCAAAGCCATAAGCTCTGATATTATAGAGATAAATAGCTGTTCTCAGCTCTGGGCCTCAGCTCTGTGCCTCAGCTCTGTGTGTTTTTGTTTGTTTGTTTGTTTGTTTTTGTTGGTCATAAGGTTTGAACTCAGGGCCCGAGAGTTGTCCCTGAGCTTTTGTGCTCAGGGCTAGTGCTCTACCACCTTGAGCCTCAGCTAAGAGAGAGCTAAAACCATATAGGAAGGGATTGCTATGGAATAAAACCTCCTATGGTTTGGGGAGATTAATTGGCAGCCAGGCGCCAGTGGCTCATGCCTGTAATCCTAGCTACTCAGGAGGCTGAGATCTGAGGCTCACAGTTCAAAGCCAGTTCAGGCAGGAAAGTCTGTAAGACTCTTATCTCCAATAAACCACTAGAAAACCAGAAGTGGCACTGTGGCTCAAGCGGTAGAGTGCTAGCCTTAAGCTGAAGAGCTGAGGGACAACGCCTAGGCCCAGAGTTCAAGCCCCACGACCAGAAAAAAACAAAACAAAACAAAACAAAAAGAGTCTCACAGGCTTTCCTGCCCAGGCTAACTTCAAACCTCAATGCTCAGATATCAGCCTCCTGAATAGTTAGGCTCACAGGCATGAGCCACCAGTATCCGGACTGATTTTTACTCTTGGATACATGACAAAATTATAAATGTGTAGCATCCTTAGCGACCACTCCTTGTCCCCACCTTAAAAGATAAGAAAACATTATTTACTAAACCCTTAATCTACTTAGAGATCATTAACAGTGTCATTTGTGTAACAACTGGGAAGAAAAAGGTAGCACCCCTTGGAAACAGTGAAGTCAAGAACCTTTCAAAATAAACTCATTAAAGCTGTGTCCATAGCATTATGGAGAATTGCCAAACAAGAATACGACCTAAAAGAGTTTATTTCATCTCCCCTTCATGTGTCCAGGAAAATAGACTTGGAAAACAGAATAAAAATCAATTTGTGGTCAAAATCAATTTGTGTTTTCTCTATCATGAAGCCCTTCTGCATTATATTGGCTAGAACCATGTTGGTTTGAAATCACAATTGTAAGGTTAAAACATTCTTTGGTATATGTCTCTGAAGGTATATCTAGAGGAAATTGGCAGATGAGTCATGGGTTGAATGCAAAAAGTTGACCTCCAATGTGGGCAGGCACCGCTCCATTATTGGAGGCCCAAATAGAACAACAACAAAAAAATGCAAAGAAAAGTGACTCCACTTCTCACCATGCCAGAGGCTGGGACATTTAATATCAAAGTGCTCACATTTGTCAAGGGCCTTCTTTGCCATGTCATCCCATGGTGGAAGGTGAGAGGAGATAGAAATCAAGAGAAGGCTGAAGTCACATGTCTAGCAAATTCATCCATTTGTCAAGGGCCCTTGTGACCCAATACCCCTCAAATGTCTCATCTCTCAACACCGTTGCATTGCGTATTCAGTTTCCAGCAAATTGATTAGGGTGGATACATTCAAACCATAGAGCTATTAGCCCTGAAACGTCTGGTAGAATAGTCCTGAATACCCCAAAGTTATCATTACACTCCCTCCACTAACATTTTATGAACCCCTAGGTGATTGGTCTGTGTTGTGTATGGGACATCCTCTTAATCTTATTCATCACTATGAAATCTGTATTAAGAATCTTTTATGGTCTTCCCTATGGTTCAGAAATTCTTAGCCTTAGGCCAATGGATTTCTACAGAATCCCTGAATTGGCTTCACAAAATGTTTAGTGGCTTTTGGATAGATGTGCACAATGGTAGACAGGTACATACCTTTAATGGAAGAAGGATAAAAATCCATAAATATCCACAAACTATCAAAAGCTCTAGGGCATACATTTGTTGAGCTACTTTTGGGACTGATATTATGTGAGCTCTAAGTCCACACAGTTGAAATTAGATTTCTCTGAAGTGAATTCACACATTGATACTGAGTATAAACAAAAGAATTCTCAATTGAAATAATTTGGAATAACACTTGTTGAGTAGCCTGGGCAATATATTGGATATTTATAACTTTGTTCTTTATAACATTCCTGCAACCCTTTAGAATAAGAAAGTATGATTTTCCCCATTTAATATATTGTAATAATTAACACTACTGAGCACTAATTGTAAGCACTACACATTGAACAGCTGTGGTTCTCACAGTACCTCTATAAAGTGGATTCTACCATTATCCTCATCTTACAGATGAGAACACAGCCTTTCCATGACATCCCCTCCTCTCTTCTTTATATCATAAATAATAACAACAATAGCTCACTTTCATTGAATTCATTATATTCCTGGTATGATTCTAAGCACTCATTTTCTTGAGGGGGAAATCTACAGCACAAAAAGCTCAAGTATTTTTTTCCAAGATCATGTAGCAGGAGGCAGGTAGGATTTAAACCCAGCCATGCTCTCTATGGTAACAAGTTGTAGGTCTGATAATTGTTAATATTTTAGTCCTAAATTCCTGTGGATGCCTAACCTCTAATCCCATGATTCCCTTTTGTTCTTCATTGTAAAGCTCTCTTTGCATGACAGGCTCAGGGCATAATGCCCAAGTTTCCTCAAGCATCTCCTAGCCACTTGTGCTGCATGTGTGGGTCTTGGTGACCATGTGCCAGGCCATCCTAGACTCTGTGCTGGCTCCCAGACCACCCAAGTTCACACCAGTCACTACCTTTTATGATTCCTGACACAATAGAACCCAACTCAGGATAACTGTGCAGTATCACATTTCAAATATTGCCTCTGTGCAATGTTCTGAGACCATCAGAGCCCAGTTTTAAAAAAAACACAGTCATAACTCTCCTCAGGGCTGGGGTTGTTGATTTTGTTAGGTGAGATCACTTGAGGAATATAAAACACAAGTGAAAGAGTGGCAAAGAGGAAAAACAATAGAGCGATATATCGGGTCAAACAAAAGTCACCAAGCAATGGGAAACTACCCTACCAGGTTCCGCTCTATTTAAACTGAGGGTTTAAGAGCTGGAAGAATTAATCAATTTCTACTCTTTTCAATTCCTTCGCAGTTGTAAAATGTTTACTTGCATGGTGGCTTTGAATACTCTGTTTGTGTGTGTGTGTGTGTGTGTGTGTGTGTGTGTGTGTGTGTGTGGTTTTGTGTGTGTGTGTGTGTGTGTGTGTGTGTGTATGTGTGTGTGTGTGTGTGTATGAAAGAATTTAAACTATGGCTGTCTTTAATAACCTGGCAATAGTCCATATTTCCCCACTCAGCACACACACACACACACACACACACACACACACACACACACACACACACACAAAACCCACATCACATCACATCACAAGATTTGGTGTTCAAAGCACACACAGAATTTGTATGCCTAACCATCAATTCATGCAGAGCTTTTAATGTTATGCAAGACTTTTTCTTCCCTTGCTCACTACCAAGGGACTGTGCTGATTCGACATTTTATAGGCGCATCAATTTTCCTTGAGAAGCTGTGCAGAGAATGTGTGAGTGCCCAGGCCAGTTTCTTATTAAAATCAGATGATATGCAAAAGTATGCTCTCACATTTCAGTGATACGCTGCCCCCTAGTGAAAGTTTTCAGCTAAACATTCCACCTACACAGTCATGGGGACAGCACTGCAGAGGTATCCTGACACAAATGAGAAACGTCTTTCAGTTGCAAAGAATGTGAGAGCAATGTGCAATTTAACTCTCAGCTGTTTTCTGTGCACTTTGGGATTCTATAAAGTTTTCTTTAATAATTCAATATTGCTTAAAATATAAATATATTCATAATATTTTCATTCCTAAACCAATAAAAAAAATTCCCATGCAGTTAAGTGAAAAATTCTGGTAGCCAGTTACCTCCTCTCAGTAGCTGTGGGTGACTTTCCATTTCCATTTCTTTCCTTTGGTTATTTCATGGTGTTTTTTGCTGTCTGTTCGGAACAGATCCAATCCTATCTAGGATAACTACATAAAGCCAATGATTTTGCCTCCTGACACTTCTGTTGTACAATACCTCTACAGCCTATTGAAGTTGAATGTTTGTCCTCCTGAAAGTCTTTAGTATCATTTATATAAAGTATTTTTCATAGTTGCTTTCAGGGGAAGCTTTAATGTTCCTATCATTATAAAATTATCTACATTTGGCAAGACTTATTTCAATGCTAAATGAGAATACAGTTACTGTTCTGCTTACTGGTTGATGGAAAGTGACTTAACCTAAAGCACTCACTTCCCCCCGACCCCCACAGCCATGTCTTAGCACTCTCCTGCAGACCTCGCTGAATTATCCCCTGACAAAGTACCATGGGGTTTTGGAGAAGCGAGCCTGAGAACAAGGCCACATCTGATGCTGATGCCCTTGACTAACAAAGACGCTGCTATGACCTTGAAACTCGTCAAAATAGCATTGCTCATCCATCCCACCTCCATCTCACCCGCTTCCACCACCAACTTCACTCACTCTGCCTAATCTTTAAAGAGACTTTGTTGTAACTGTGTGGTGGACTATTTCGAGTTCAGCCATGCTGAAGGAAACTTGGTTTCCTTTCCCAGGCTTCACTCCCGAATAAAATCTGTTGAGTTCACCTTCTATCCCTTCTTTACTCTGATACCCTCATGACTCAGTTTTCTTACTCTGGTTATGTCTATATTGCTTTACATAGATGAAATTGTTTCATGACAGAGTTAATCATAGTCTCTTTCGAAATATTGAGATGCAGGCATGATGGCTCTTACCTGTACTCCTAGTCATGTGAGAGATGGAAATGACAGTTCCAAGCCAGCCAGGGCAGAATGCTCTATAAGATTCTATCTTATAGAAGCTTGCCATACATAATGGCACATTCTTGTCATCCCAGCTATGAAAGGTGGATTCTAGCCTCAAATAGGTTTGATTACAGCCCAGGAATAAAATATCTGTACAGGAAATGCTATCCTATCTCACACATAACCAACAAAGGGGTGAGATGTGGCTCAGTAGAGCAACTGCCCCTAAATTCAGACTGCAATGCCACCAAAAATGTTAATATTTAGAAACTTGGAAACAATTCTGTTCATCTTTGTTATTTTATTTCTCCATCCCACATTCTTCCCATTCATGTAATATCATCAGGAAGTACTTCATGTTGTCTGAATTAACCTTTTCAAAACATACAGGATGTACAGTTGAAGAATAAATGACTACAGACAACTGTTATAACATCTGGGTGTTTAGGAACTTGTTTTTCTCTGTTTTTCTACTACTGCATATTACACAGATGCCATTGAAGATTAGAATCAAAGAATGTTCTACATATTAAAACCATGGGTTTTAAGTTTTCTAGAATCAAAGACCTTTTAGTGCTACTGAAATACACTCATGAATATCATCCATTTTATTAGTAGTTAAGTGCTTATTTGAGTGAAACTTACAACACTTTAGGTTTGATATTATTAGTACAATCATTTTGGAAATAATGAGAGTTGGCTCAGAGAAGCTGATCACTTTCCCAAGGACACACATTCCATTATTATGCATCAGAATTCAAACCATGACTAGTTGAGGTCAAGTGCCATGTACTTGCTCATCAAGGCTGCTCCATATTTTGCTCTTGGCTTGTTGTATATTAATTTCAAGAGATACAGGCTGTTTCTGTTCTCATTTTAAGAGAGAAAATAACATCAAGAAAGAATTAAAAGCCAGGAAGTACACACAAAGGTCAGTATCTTACCTCTAAGCCTTTTCAAATGTTCTAAATTAAGGAAAGCTGTTCTCACTGATCCCTGGGCAGAATGCATGAGGGCTGAACCTAAGGAAGCAAAGACTCGCAGGGCTTTTCTCCAGGGATTGTCAGTACCCTTCTTCTCAGTCATGAATAAGTTATGAAGGTGAAATCTCTCTGCTTACATAGAGATGCTGTCATCATGGAAAAAGAAGGGGACTTCAGATAGACAATGCTCAGAGAAGACAGAAACAACAAAATAATAAGCTGCCCCTTACAAGGGCTTGCAAATAATACTCAAATGGCAATATCCATACACTGTGATGGGAATAAGTTGAAATGTCGTAGTTGAGGGAATATTGTCACCCTTGCTATTAAACCGATTGAGCTGCTCGGTTTTGGGTGTTGTTTGGTTTTGGATTTGGGTCCATTACCTATATTCTTATGATGAATGACAATCAAACATCCTTTATTTTGGATGTTTAGAGATCTTTCTAGATTGTATAAAGGCCTTTTATTAAGCTATGGCAAGGTCAACTGTAGTTATTCTTTTTTTTTCAAAATATGATTAACATATGCACTTGAAAGGTCTGAATGCATTTATAAGAAGCCGAAGCTTATGTCCAGTCAAGTTAACTGTTCAGGAAGTACTCACTTGCTCTATCTGTGAGGAAAATATTATCCTTTTCTGTAGTTGTTGAGCTTGTTATGTGATTTGCTGTGGCTAATGTAATAAGAATGTGCCTATTCCAAGTCCAGTCTAGACTTTAACAGACAGCATGTGTCTCTACTCATTCCTCTTATGTCCCTGTATTTTTCTGAAAGAGCTACTGGTCCAAGAAGACCAATTAGAGCAGTTCTGCACACAGTCCAAGTTTTGAGCTGTGCTCAATTAAACACAGATTAGCAAAACCCCACTAACCAATAGATGAAGAGACATAAATACTGTTGCATGTCACTTAATGTGGAGTGGTTTATTATTTATTATTATGGTAATTATTTACTAATACAAATTCTAACAATACATAGTAGAATGTGTATCCTACTGGGTTCTACATCATGTCAACAATAGATTGTTCACTTGTGTTGTCAGGGAATCCTATCACTGGTCATCCTGGTTTTTAAGGCTACAATGAAGAATTGGAAGAATGTTAGGCTGGCCCCTGACTTATTAAGAAGCTCCATAGTCACCTGATCAACACATGCACACTTTATTTACAGGAGGAACTTTCACAGAAAGTATAGTTAGTAGTATTCAATAGCATTGTTATCTAATCTTTAACTACTTTATAGTAAGCAAAGACAAACTCCTTGAAGTGGACAAAGGAAAAGATAACTGTATAGCAAAGGAGAAGGCAGATGTCCTACACACACACACACACACACACACACACACACACACACACACACACACACACACAGAGTTCAAAATTATAGAAATGTAGAATAAATACATACGAAAGCAATAACCCTACATAAGTCAGTTTCCCAATTTGTAGGAAATAAAATAGAAATATTAATGATTAGTTGGAAAAAATACCTTAACAATTGCTCTAATAGTAGGTCTTGGTGTTTATAGATCATAGTCTGTCTTGAAAAACTTGTAAAATTATGGATTCTTTTATGACATAAATGAATATGAGAATTCCTCCCCCCGCCCCATACACATTCGCACACAAATCTTCTCTATAATTTTAGGCAGTTCTGAAACTCCCAAGAACTGATTTCTTTTTTTCCCAAGAACTGATTTCTAAGCCCTGATCACAACCATTTAAAAAATTATAAAGTCTTTGTTTCAGGGAGAGTATACCTTAATTATCTGAAACATTGTTTGTGAGAAATGTTCCTGTGAAACGTGATTCCAGAGAAATGATGTGTCCTGGAATTTATTGGCCTTTCCCCAGTTACCATCCAGTGATGGTTGGAATGGTCCTGCAAAGAATCAAGAGTTTAACATTCCCAAACACTCCGTGGCATCCTTGCATTGTACATTTTCATGAACGTTAAATTTTCATGAACGTGTACAGTATTTACTACATTCTTATCTTTTTGTTGAATAACTTTCACTGAAGTCAATTTTAATTGAATGTTGGAAAAATGGACGGCCATAAATTCTATTTTCTTCTTTTGGCTGATACAATAAAGGAGTGTTTTCACATCTGCTCTTTTTGCTTTTGTTTAGACAGACCCCTAGTATGTGAACAGTTATTAAGTTTTTCATCTCAGATTCCTGAACATTTATTTTGACAACCTCTTATTCTCTCATCCAAACAAAAAATAGCCAACTGACAGATATTGTCAAAGATAACACAACAATTCAGTGTTCTGCAGCTACAATTGGTAGATCTTAGGATTATATTTACAGATTTTGAGGTACCGGCATGGAAGGACAGCAATTACTCTTAATACTCACTAATACCATGGTGTCATGACCACTAATAATAATACCTTATAGTTACTATTTTCAAGACACATATTTTCAGAGGAACGTTAAGCAATTATGATATTTTCCACAAAGGAGAAAGTAATAACATTGTCTCTTAAAAACATAAAATAGGAGTAATGTTTCTCGTTTTACAGATGACAGACATGAAACCAAAGCATTGAAGTGACTTGCACAAGGCCACACTTTATAAATGACTGCGCAGAAACTTAAATCCAGTTCTGTCTCTTCTTTCTGTTTTGCTTTGAGAATAAAACTTAGAGGGAAGTGTTGATAGTGTGTTTGGGGGAAAACAACTAAAAAAGATTGATTTTTAAAAGATATTAGAAGTTTTCTTTGTAAATCCAAAAGATGGGATTTGTGCCAATGTGTGACTATAATAGAAGCAAATTTGTGTTTGATAATAGAATGTTGCTAAGTGAGATGTGTCCCTGCATGGGGCTATTAATTGCACCAAGTCTTAACACTGATGAAAACAATCCTCTCAGAGAAGGAGTTGGCGTTCTGAAAGCTGACAGTCCTGCACTAAGATGACTGTATTCTTGATGGACCCTTAGTGTTCTACCTTAGTAACATAAAAGAAAGCAGAGATTGGGGCTGGGAAGGTGGCTCAGTGGTAGAGTGCTCGCCTTGCATGCCTGAGGCCCTAGGTTCGATTCCTCAGCACCACATAAGCAAAAAGAAAAAAGCCAGAAGTGGCACTGTGGCTCAAGTGGTAGAGCTCTAGCCTTGAGCTGAAGAGCTGAGGGACAGCGCCCAGGCCCAGAGTTCAGGCCCCACGACCGGACCCAAAAAAAAAAAGAAAGCAGAGATTGCAGCTTCATCCTAAGCATGAGGCACCCAGAGGCCAATTTACAGATGCTTGGTCTTCTCATCAAGTTATGGGGAGCAAACCATTTCCTTCTCCTAAGATCAAGGTTTTGAATATAGGTAAAGGAAAGTTGGAAAGACTATGAGAACTTCACAATTAATCTGAATAGAATTCTATATGTGTTTCCCAGGCTACCCCAGAGGACCACCAAAACCCTATCAGGACATACATAAGGTTAAACCAATTCCACAGTGATACTATGATGTACTTTTCATGGTTGGCATTTGCAACAAGGATACAAAAGCAAAGGTAAGTTAATGCTTAGTGCCATGAACAAACCAAAGCAGTGGTGCCAACCTGTCACAGCTGCCATTACATTCTTTATTATCACAAACTCACCATTGCAAGATGTCTATGTCACTTATGAACATCCTTGATAACACAGTACACATTACTAATTGAATTTATTGAGTGTAAATACTTTTATTATTCCATGTGAGAAAGTGGATAGTGTCATTAAGTACTCCTGCAGCCTTTCTTTCTTCTTTCTTTAATTCTCTTTCTTTCTTTCTTTCTTTCTTTCTTTCTTTCTTTCTTTCTTTCTTTCTTTCTTTCTTTCTTTCTTTCTTTCTTTCTCTCTTTCTCTCTCTCTCTCTCTTTCTTTCTGCCAGTTTTGAGGCTTGAACTTAGGACATGGGTATGATCCCTGAACTTCTTTTGCTTAAGGCTAGCACTCTACCACTTGAGCCACAGCGCTACTTCCTGCCTTTTCTGTTTATGTGGTACTGAGGACTCGAACCCAGGACTTTGCACACACTAGGCAAACAGTCTACCACTAAACCACATTCCCAGATCCTTCTGAAGCATTGCAAACCTACAAAGAAAAGCAAGAGAGTAACTGGGTTACAAGCTGAACTTGTGCATTTTCCAGACAGCAGCCCTTTTTATAGTTATTTGGACTTGAATTGTAATCAAATATTTTCAAGAATTTTCTCCAAAGTCAGCCTGCCATGTCAAAGAAAACAGAGGACAGAACTAATTGTCAGTAATTCTGTATCAGCTTTCAGGCCAAGTGAAATGTTGCAAAGGAAGGGTGGCATTGTGCAAAAAGAATGTACTCATTGCCTGACTTATGAAGCTGTAAGCTCTGTACATAACCTTTAAAATAACAATTAAAGAATTAAAATGATGGAATTTTGGAAAATTTGTATCTACCACCAGGAGCTTGACAGTGTCCTAATACTAAAATACTAGAAATAAATTATATTAATGACTGAGTTAGGATGCTGTACAATGAAAATAAATGTGTCAATACTTAGGCCTATATAACTCTACAAACCAAGTTTCCAAAGCACCAGTGAATAACATTATAAAATAGTTATGAATAAAAGACCTATTCAAAGTACAAAGTAAACAACGACATTTTAACATTACTGAATATGAGAAGCTTATTCCTTGGATTTTAGATTTCACACTGCAACCAATTTTTAAAAACTAGTATTGGTATAGTATTAAAGAAAATTGAGGAGATTTATCTGGAAAGGCTGTTCAGTATTCCTCTTTTCCAACTATATATTTCTGTGAAGCCAAATTGTCTTTAAATATGTCAACTAAAATAGTATATCTCAATAGATTGCATGCAAAAATATATACAAAAATCCAGCTTTCTTCTACAGTCAGATATTACAGAGATTTGCAGGAACTTTTTTTTTCAGTCATGGGGCTTGAACTCTGGGCCTGTGCGCTGTCCCTCAGCTCTTCAGCTCAAAGTGAGCACTCTACCACTTGAGCCAGAAACACCACTTCCAGTTTTCTGGTGGTTAATTGGAGATGATAAGAGTCTCACAGACTTTCCTACCTGGGCTGGCTTTGAACTGTAATCCTCAGATCTCAGCCTCCTGAATAGCTAGGATTACAGGCGTGAGCCACTGGCACCTGGCTACAGGAACATTGGTAAGAGCTACTTTTACCATTCCTTTTTTCCAAAATAGTAACTTTCCTAAACAAGATGATTGATGCTAACATGTAATAACTTTTAGCTTTTGAGAGAAATAATGACAATTTTTAAATTCTCTGTTTTAACTTCCAATATGATTTTTAAAAAAAAAACAGGATAAGTATAAAACAAAAAATGGAATCTTATTTCTAACAACATAAAAAAATTCTGATAACAAAATGTTTCAGACTGCTCATCTAAGAAAAGTTAGATATCCATATCTCAAAGTCTCCAGGAAGTTTCGCGTGTTGTTCCCCGTCCCTCCCCGTCTATTGACAGCACTAGAAAAGCAGGCATGGGCTTCAGGTCTGCCACTAAAGACTGCAATGGCTGAGTTCAAAACCTGAAGGGGGAAAAACAAGCAACCAAGAAACCTGAACTTGCATTGATTGCTTTTCTTTCCATCATTAGTCACAGTGGGAATGTAAGACAGATACTTATAGCCAATCATTGAGAAACAAAGGAGGTTATATTATTTGTAGATCTCACATTGCTGATTTAAAACATGTCTGGGAGAATCCAAATAAAAGAAATTGACCCCTAGGGAGAGATACTGTACAATTTCCAACATGGTGGAAATTTAAAGCTTTGCAAGTATTCAAAATCTTTTTCCCAAATCCTCAGAATTATATATGTTCTCTTATTTGATTTTACAAAGCCCTCTGTGAAGTAGATAAGACATGCATGATTATTCCTAAAGGGAGAGAAAGCACAGGTCACAGGAGACACAAGGGAAACAGAGAGAGTAGCCAAAACAGCAAATCCACCAAAGTCTGCTTTAATGAGACAGGAAATGTGTGATCAGCTGGGGACTTCAAAGCCTGTGAAATGACTTAATTCCCTCTCCCTTCAGCTGAACAAATGTTTACACATACCTATCAAGGACAAGGAGAAAATTAAGATGAACTAGAATGGCTCCGCCCTAGAGACGCACTTAGCTCAGGTTAGACAAAGTTGTGTTCCACTAAAGGTTATATAATGCGCCATAGCACTGAGGGCAAAAAAAAAAAAAAAACGCATACCAACATCAAGAGTTCCACCCTCAACTCTCCCCAGATAAGACTTCTCTAATTCTCAATTCTAGGTCAAACAGAAACATGGGAACATGGGATGGATCCAAAAATCCTTCTCTCAACAACTGGCCTTGGAGTTGATTTTAAGACTCACACTCATGCTCATGGAATTTAGCAGAATGTAGATTTTTCGGCTTCACACCCGTTTTTTTTTTGGGGGGGGGGGGGGAGCTTCCTCGGAATTTCACCACAACCCCTCATTCACAACCTACAATGACATTCGTGCCCAAAGTAATTGGTACAAGTAGTTATTTCTCTTCTATGCCCATGGGAATTGGCAGGAAGGCAATGTATTTCATGTGAGGAAATAACTGTTAAACCAAATTGCTTCAGCAGTGAGTCTGAGTTTTGTAGGTTTGTTTGTTTGTTTGTGTTTTTTGCTGTTGTTTTTAGGATCTCAGGCTTTGTGGCCTCAGTTGCCAGGTAGAGTACATTCTTTTCCTGGGATGAGTTACTATTTCCCAAGCCCATCTTCCTCTACTTACCAAGGGTAGCCAGCTGCTTTGTGTTCTGAAAAATATACCTCCTGACTGCTCTCCCACCCAAACGCTGCTATTCTACTACTTTTCCAAATGCAATTAATATTAAGCTCACTGATCACATTAAGTTTTATGTTGGAGTCTTAGACATAGTAAATAAATCACAAATTTCTTTTTTGTTCTCTAAGGTATAATTTATGTAAGAAACAGTAGTTTGTTATCTAATTAAATATGTATATATGCACATATATACATATACATACACATACATGTGTATATATGCATATATAGTGTAATAGCTGTTGTATTTTGTATGTTGATTCACCCCACCTATAACTCATGAAATAAAAAGAAAAAAAGACTTGTGTGTCAGTAACAGTGACAATAAGAACATATGTCCATGGTTAATATACCAAAAAAGCACTACATATATTTTAAAAGGAATGAACAAATAGCACAAGCTTTAAATGAATATTTGATTCCTCACAGGTGTGAACTACGTATTAATAAATGGAAAGAAAGAACTTCCAAGAAGGGTGTCCTCTTTCCCCTTTAGATGTATATGAATCTACGTAGCTTGTTTCTACCTGGTGCTATATACTGATTATTTTATGTTGCGTACTATATGATCCAATAAAATAATTAACTACATTGTGGTTTCTTCAGGTTTTATTTTGTGCCCAAATCATGCTCTAATCTTTCAAATTATGATGAATCAGTGCCAGAGACATAGAACTCTCTGGGGAAGATTTGAAAGTATTAATTCAGCTTCAAAAAGAACAGCAGAAGCTCTATGGGAGTAGAGTAGAAGCAATCACTTTATCTACAGAGCCTAACACAAATACGTACAGTATTTACTCGACAATTATCTGTTGAGTGAACAAATGAAGGCAATAATTGAGTTGTCAAGGCAACAATCAGAGCAGATCTCTGATTCTAACAGTCTTGGGATACAGGATGCAAAACAGGCAAGACGCTGCCAAGCTCTGACCAACAGACATCCCAGTGAATGCTAGAGTTGGCTCTCACTGAAGCTCATGAACCAAATGTATGCTTTTTTCCCCATTAGTTATTTCAACATAGTAGCTTGCAATTGGCCCCATAGTGTTCCCACTATATGGAATATATGGAAAATCAGTTTATTTATTCATCCATTCATGAACACTTGAGCTATTCTAATCTTCGGTTTTTAAAGCTAGTCTAATGTATGCAGATACTTAAGTATTTTCAATTCCTTGACAGATGTATTTGCCAGTGAAATTATAGCATCCTATAATTCTCTTTATTTTACATTTTTATTAACATTAATTAGTTGTGCAAAGAGATGTCATTTTGACACAACCGTTTATCATATATGCATACAATGTAGCTTCCTCAGATTCATCCCCTCCATCACACTCCCTCATCCGCTCACCCGCTTTCCCAAACCAATTTCAACACACCTCAAGTGATAATTCCATGTTTCACAGTGTGTGTGTGTGTGTGTGTGTGTGTGTGTGTGTGTGTGTGTGTGTGTGAGAGAGAGAGAGAGAGAGACATGCTAGAGATCAATTCCAGGACCTCATGTATGCTAGATAAGTGTTCTACTTCTTAACTACATCCACCTCCTATGTTGAACTTTTTGAGGAAATAGCAAACTGTTTTCTACAGCACCTGAACAATTTTATATTCCCAGAGCAATACACAAGGCCTTCAATTTTTCCACAGCCCCACAAACTCTTGGTAATTTTTTTATAACATAGTTATCATAGTTGGTATAAAGTCTTCATTTTAGTTTTTATCTGTAACTCCCTATTGACTAATGATATTGAACATCTTTCCACAAGGAGATGAACAGTTTAGGGCACAAAAAATAGGGTTCACTTATTATGTAACATTATTTGAATTATCTGGAGGGAAAAAAGGTACACAAATTAGATAACACTTCCCTCATCGGGAAAACTCATAGACAAAATGAAGCAGTCCATTTGTCCAAATAAAAGAAAAATTAGAACAGTGTTTAGTACTGTGAAATGAAAGTCTTCAGAGCTGGGACAACACATGTAAACCTAAGGCAGAATGTCCTGCCCTGAAGAAATGACCACTCAACTAAAATCTGAAGATGAATAAAGAACTTAACCAGATCAAGATGAGACTGAAAGGAACATGAAAAAAAAATGTTGGTGTTGGGCAGGAAGATGGCAAGTAGGAAGGTCAGTATGGCCCAAAAAAAAGGAACCAAAAGATACAAGATGAGGCAGAAAATACACACAGGACTGAAGGTCAAGTTAAGAAATTAGACCTATGCCAAAGACCAGAAGATGTTATTAAAGGTTTTTAAATAGTATAATGACACAAAACAAACATGTTCATCATTAAGGGTGGAAAATAGATTTCAGAAGGAAAATAGACTGGAGAAGGAAAGAGTATAAATTGGAAAATCAGTTTGGGATTTATTTTATTGTATTGTTAAGATGGTATACAGAGGAGGTTACAGTTACATGAGTAAGGTAGTGAGTATATTACTTGTCTATCATTGTTTGGGATTATTTTTATAAATTATATAAATTATAAATTATTTGATTAGAAAATAGGGATGAGAAAACAAACAAAAGATAGTTCTATAAAATCAACAGATCTTGGAAATGAGTTATTGAAGTCATAAGAAAATGTGAAAGATGACACTAACATTTCTGGATGGGGCAGAGACAAGAAAATGTTGCTTGTTGAGAATGAAAACTGGGGATTTAGCTTTAGGTAGGTTGAGTTTGAAGTGTCATCTAATTAGAATAATTAAGCAACTACTGTACCTGTGAAAATGATGACAGATGAAAACAGACTGGCAATATAAATGTATGGGTTCTGTCCATGCTGGGGGTCACTGAAGCCAAAAATGTACATTAGGACTTACAGGAGAATGTAAAGTAACAACAGAGAAAAGCCCAGACTGAACCCTCAGGGACCAAATATAATTGGTTATATAGAGAAGGATTAAACTGAAAATGAATCTGATACCAAGTACCTGGGGAGCATATGTAAAGCTAGGAGTCATAAAGGAGAAGAAAGATGGGAAAAGAACGTGTCTGAGAGGCATTAGCATACAACAGCTCAAAGCTAAAGAGAATGAGAATTACACAAGGGCCAAAATATGTCTGTGGATTTGTGGCAGTTATTGATAACCTCATCAAGAGCTGTTCCTGAGAAGAGGGCAGAGGCCAGATTGAGGAATGAGTATGAATAAGTTACTTTCTGAAAGCATTCTATAAGTTATAGCCTTATCAGCCTAAGTGTGCCAGACCCAGCCACTCCAAAACCAAATGATAAGAATGTTCTGAGACCTCCTACTAGCAACCCCTACCGAGTCCAATCTAGTCTAGGCTGGTCTGAAAGAATCTGGCTAGAAATTGCACAGTACTTGTAAACAAAACCTTGCCAATCAGATAAATTGCCTTAGCATGCCAAAAATTATCTAGACTAGAAAAACTTTGGCCAAGTGTCTATTGCCTCTATTCATTCGATGGATGTGGAACACAATACTATCTCCTAAAAGTCAGGAATGCACTTTTAATAAGACATGGGCCTTTATGTATGAGTTACCAGTAATTGAGAGAGGAAGACAGAGAAATTGACCAGCGCTTACCATGTTGAAGTGATAACCTTTTTGAGAGCAAACACCGGAAAGGTGTAACTAAATCAGATAGGAGTTTCAGGGCTGGCTTACAGAAATATATTGTTCTCATGTTCATTTTGAATGGAATGAGATATGATAAAGTTCAATAGTGAAAAGCTTTCTAAGCAGAAAGTAACACTTGTACAGAGCTCAGAAGCATCATACAGCATAGAGTGTTGGGAAAAGAGTCTAGGACATGAGTCAGCAGAAGGAAACTGGACCAATGCATGGAGAACACTGGGTCACCAGTGTAACAGACAGCACAAATAGCTTAAACAACCAAATCTGTGATGTTCCTGGAGAGTCGAAGAGGTAAATGAATTTTCCATTATGGTTGGTAACAAAATTAGGCAGTAAACTCATATTGGCCTGAATTAGCTCTTCTTATCATCACTTAACAAACCTATATAGAACTCTGATTAGCCAGGCTGAGTCACCTGCTGCCATTAATTCCAGAAAATTCAATCAAATTCACCCAAATTAAATGGACTGATGGAGAGGTAGGGAAAATCATGGATATCCTGTGGATCATGCAAAAGGCTTTAAACCTTCATGACAAAGGAAGGTATTAAGATCTGTAAGGAGGGCAATGAAACAATCATATTTGCATTTCAGAAAAATCAACATGGTAGAGGATTCTTGCTGTCCAGAGGACAGTGGTTGGAACCTGCTCAACATTCATGATAGGAAATTATCTGGGTTCCTTCATGGGTTTCTAAAAAGACTTTCAGCTTTCATGATTTCTGAGGGTTTTGTTGTTGTTGTTTTACCCTATACCCAAATTTTAAGCAGCGGGAGTCTAGGCAAACAGAAATACAAGTCAGACATGGTTCTTTACTAGAAGCCAATTCAAAGAAATAGAATAGATTTTACATGTTTCAGATCTCTTCACCCTATAACCCTGTGTGTACCCAGGAGACCTCAACCCCCCATGCTTCAGGTTACTAATGTGAGGATTCTTGTCATAAGACCACAGTGTTTCTTTGCACATCTGAAGTGTAATCTTCTCAATTGTACAACTGGAAACAGAAACTGGAGTGGCTGTGAGTCACTGCATGGCTCCTGCTTGTCAGCTAGGGGCATCATCCCCTATAAGGCTGTCTTAGATTTAGGGCAGAGGCTCATGAATAATGGTCTTAAATATGTACAGCTTACAAAATGTGCTTATCTTGCAGGACAATTTATTGAATCCTTCCAGCATCTCTGAGGTAGGCAATGTCATCCCTTTTTTTTACAGATCTAAAGAATGATAAACTCAAGCAGGGAAGTGAGTTACCCAAAGTGACACACACGTGTGTGGGGAGCCAGATGGACAGGTCTTTGAGAATTTAAAATCCTCCTTCTCCCATGAAGCCTGCTTTTTAGTAACAGTTCTGGGCAAAGACTCCAAAGCCAAATTCTGGGTTTAAATTCTCAGCTTACTACTTTATTGGTTGAATATTTAAAGCAACAGATTACCGTTCTCCACTGACCTTTACTTTGATCAATCTGAATAGATTTTTTTTAAAATAACCTACTTCAGAAGGTGAAGTATGAGAAGCATGTGAGTCCTCATAAGTAAGATTTACCTTATAATTTATTGTCCAAAACAATATTCTTCTGGAAATGAAAATGGAACTTAAACCAAGCAGAATACAAATTACTTTTTGCATATTTAATTGCTAACAAATTTTCCTATAATTTCTTTTTTTTATCACATTCAGGTCTAAAGATTTTTTTTTATTTTTATTATGAAAATACCGTACAGAGGAGTTACAATTACATGGGAAAGATAATGAGTACATTTCTTATCAAGCATTGTGGCTTCCTCCTTTGTTTCTCCTTCCCATCCCTTCCCATATCGCGCCCCCCCCCCCCATGTCCTCCTCTTCCCTCCTCTCCCACCAAAGTTGTAAAGTTCGTTTTTCGACATAATGACTTGTACATCTCATTGGTGCAATGGGTCCACCTGTATCCCTATTTAAACGATTGTTTTTTTTTCCCTTCCCCTCCACAAATTATACCAACAGCAAATACAGTAAAAGCAGGGGTTATACTGTGGGGGAGGGCCATACAAAGCAACAAAGAAATTATCTCATAAATATGTTAGAAACAATTGCATGAAAGTAAAAAACATTTGAATACTTATCTTGGGGTTCATTTCACCTAATATCAACATATCTAACCTTTTCTGCTTATCTCAGACATATACTAGTTATTACAAATAAGGGAAACCATGGGGCCTGTGTTTCTTTGGGCCTGGCTTACTTCACTTAGTATAATTTTTTCAAGTCTTTCCATTTCCTCACAAATGGGGCAATGTCTTTCTTTCTGATGGAGGCATAGAATTCCATTGTGTATATATACCACATTTTCTTGATCCATTCATCTACTGAGGGGCATCTGGGTCCTGTAATTTCTTAGTGGACCTATTCGATAGTGATGTTGAAAAGCTATCTCAGAAATAAAATTTTCTGAAAAAATACAATTATTCATATGAATATCTATTAAAGTTTAAAATTTGAAGACTTCGTTTATTCACCCGGGACATTAAAACAACCAATAAGCAGAATAATCACTTAGGGACATGTTCACATACTTCAGTCAGTTCCTTGGCCATGCTTATTCCCTGAGCCTTCTTTGCAGGCTGTGTCTTGCAGGACTTGGCACATTGGGCTGGTGTGCTTAGATGCCAACAGGGCTGACAATGTGGAATGTTTCTGATGCCAGCTAACTAAGCAGGAAAGATTTAGGGTCCGTAGGTGCTTCTGCCTCAGAACATTTTATTTTAACAGTGGGTATCTTAACGATAGACCATGCAAAATGAAAAGTGTGTTACTCAAGTTCTATCTGAAGGAAACTGGAAAAGAAAAAAAAAAAAAGATGTGTTATCACTGGTGGCTTCTATTATAGGTATGCAAACAGTGATAGAAATGAGTTATGACTTATTTTTGATGCAACTATTAAAAATTACAAGAAAAATGGAAAATCAAGGAGAAATAATAAACTGAACAGGATACTGCAGGATTTTCTCAGGAAAACTCTGTGTAGTTTACTCACTCTATGCACAAAGCTCTTGGAGAGACTCAAGTTCACAGTAATAACTAGGATAGGACTAACTATTTTTATTGGTTTAGTCCTTGTTTTCTTTTTTTAGTATTGGGATCTGAACTCAAGACCCCCACTTGCTAGCCAGGTGCCTATTTGAGCCATATCCTCATTCTTTATTTCTCTAGTTATTTTTATGACAAGTCTTGGTTTTTCTTTGGGCTGGCCCCAGACTACAATCCTCCTATGAAACTTCTAACATAGTCCAGATTTTTTTTTTGGGGGGGGGGTCTGGTTGTGGGGCCTGAACTCTGGGCCTGGGCACTGTCCCTCAGCTCTTCAGCTCAAAACTAGCACTCTACCACTTGAGTCACAGCGCCACTTCCAGCTTTTTTCTTTTTGCTTATGTGGTGCTGAGGAATCAAACCCTGGGCCTCATGCATGCAAGGCAAGCGCTCTACCGCTGAGCCACCTTCCCAGCCCCATAATCCAGATTATAGGCCTATAGTACCATACTTGGCTTGTTTATTTCAATGCAGGGGAGGAGTCTCACTAACATTTTGCTCAGGCTAGCATCCAATTGCAATCTTCCCAATCTCTATTAACCTTCCCCCTCAGTAACTGGGATTATAGATGTGAACCACAGTTCTCATTAATCCTTCATTTTTATTGTTGTTTTGCTTTGTTTTGAATCACCACTATTGTACCTCTTTGGTGTAGTTTAATAAATAATATATTAAACATTATAATTACCATCTTGTTTATTTATCCTAAAAGCCCTACCTGTTGTAGTCATTTACTTTTATCTGCCCCACTTTAAAAGACATCTGAGTTGACAATCATTGATCTGGTCCAGATTCTAAATTGTTACACTACATTGTACACATATCCTTCCTATCCTCTAGACTTTTCTTAATATCTGTCTTTGGGGGAGCAAAGAAATGGAGGGACAATGGTGAACAAATGCAGCAATGGTACTCAGTATACACTATGTTGTAAATGAACTATACAGCCTGGGAGGGGAAAATTGGGAGAGAGTGAAAGAAGGGTGACATTTTCCAAAAATAAATGTACTCACTACTTCACTTATGAAACAGTCACCCTTGTGTACATCATTTTTATAATAACAATGAAAAAGTGATAGCCGGGCGCCAGTGGCTCAGGCCTGTAATCCTAGCTACTCAGGAGGCTGAGATCTGAGGATCGTCACAGTTCAAAGCCAGCCTGGGCAGGAAAGTCCATGATACTCTTATCTCCAATAAACCAGTAGAAAACCGGAAGTGGCGCTATAGTGGAGCACTCACCTTGAGCTGAAGAGCTGAGGGACAACGTCCATGCCTAGAGTTCAAGCCCCACAACCAACCAAAAAATAAAAAAGTGATATCTTCTAGTTTTACAGTATTTCCTATCATACATTCCAGATGTTTTGGGTTTGCTACCTCTACTCAATTATATTATATAATACATGACATGAACCAATGCATCAATTTTTGTTCTTAGATGCAAGAATAAGAACAAACTCTTGTTCAATACACAGTAATTCACAGAGTCAGTAGGAGGGTCACAAAGCCTAGCTCTGGGTATAGAATTGTGCAGCCAAGAATTGTGCAAGTGTTGGATCACATCAAAGAACTGGATGCTCCTGCAAATACAAACTCTTTGTCTCAGTCCACACAGCCCTCCAAACAGACATCTCCTATGACTCCATTGTTGAACATTGAACACTGCAAATAGAACTGCAGTGATAACTATTTCAGAAACCTTTGAGTAGCTCCTGCTGGGACTATTATCCTCTACCAGATAAAACATGTTTCTTTGTTTCATCAGACTTGATAAAAATGTTTCATCAGACTTGATAAAAGTAATAAATGTTCCTGGTTGGTGGACTGTAGCCACATGCTTTGCACTAGAAGTAAGAATAGGCTCAGAAAGTAAGTATTTGCCATATTCAGTGTCTCAGGCACCAGAAACTTCCTACAGGGCCTACTATGTTCATGACTTCCTCTCTTCAGTGGCCCTTTCTGAATTGAACACCACTGAGCCCTGAGGACTTTCTCCCTACTGAAAATAAGTTATCAAGTGATGTTGTGAGTACCAATGTAAGTCACTACTTCAGACCACTGTGGAAAATAAGACAATAGCTGTTAGCATTATAGAGCTCCTTCCAGATAAGTTTCTTTGACAATAGATGGCTCAAAGTAGTTTACAAATTCACTGATAAACTGAGAACAGAAGAAACTGTATCTACTAAAAATTGTTTTGGTCTCCTGACTTTTAAGAAAACTAGGCCAAGAAGTAATAAAAAGAAGAAAAACAGGTGTCTCTGTGTCCTGTACTGTGCCCTGTTTCCCAATAGAACACTTGGCACCGTAATAACCATTATTCAGGTAAGGCTCAAATATTTCCCACAAATCCTACTGTCTTCACAACAGCTGAGGTTATAGAAGTTAATGTACATCATTTTTAATGCCACCGTGTCAAACAAAAAAACCAAGGCAAATAGCAGTAATAAAACCCCAAAGGCTATTATCTAAATAGAAGATAAAGAATACCAGTATTTTTTTTAAATCACAAAATTATATATTTTAGCTTGAACAACCTGATATAAAGGGTTGCAATGTTCTCAGCCCAGCAATTAAAGTTTCAACACTAACTGGAACAGAAGAACTTTAACCTAATCATTTATGGAAAATTGCTGCCAGACACCTGGCCCCTGTGAGGCAGATGCTGAGAAATTTTCATGGTGCCTGTGCTGGACACTGAGAATCCAACTCCCCCAGCATTAATGTGCCAGACTTCTTGTTTAGTACTTTACAGTGTAAAGCACACTTTATAGGAAATGAAAGAACACAAATGAGTACACGTTCCCTGGGGTAAATGCTATATGGGTTGGGCAAAGCACATATGGATTTGGTGGAGAAAAAGTGCGGCATAGTCAGGACCAGAAAAGAGCAGGGAAATCAAGACTGGCAAATGGCAGGGAGAATCTGATGCTGTAATCTTCTCAACTAAAAGCAGTTTTCACAACTATTACAGACAGGGCTTCTCTGGATTATCAAATGCAAGCCTTGCTTTTACTCAATGGAAGAGAGGCTCTAGAGTAAGTGGTAGCCTCAGAGAACCCAAGTTTCCTGACTCCCAAATGTGTGTGATCACTACAGCCAGGACACATCCAAAGAAAATAAAAACTTACCATTCTTTTTTGTGCCTTAAGCACCATGTATGTCCTTCTGCCCCAAATATAGAGAAAGGCCATTTGATCTTGTCACTTGATCATATGGCAGTGAGGTATGTGTTGAGGGAGAAGGTCATTCTGCAGAGATGACTTCCAGAATCAGGTGCTCAGCACACAGGTATGGAGGTGGTGGGGAAGAGGGAAAACTGCCACTACCTGATTCAGGGGAATGAGGCTTGAACTTGAGAGCTGCAAAATCAGTCTGATCTTGGGCTGGTTTAGCTAGTGAACTCAATTGCCTCCAGTTCAACTTGTCATTATGTGACCCCGATAGGTCAGTGCAGGCAAGCTTGGCAGCATAATGGAAAAGAATGGGAACACCACCTATTTTTCCGCTGCCAAGAAATCTGAGTTCTGGAAGCCCTAAACAGACAGTAAAATTAGCACTTTATGAAGGAGAGATTGGTTCCTCTCCATTCTGTTTCCCCGCCACGTTGGCAGCTGAAACCATCTAATAATTAGTTGGTATTAGTCCATATCATCTCCTTCCTAGGAAGCTCCAAAGTTTCCTGATGCCTTGATACACTTGTGTTAATTTTTCTTTTTCTCAGCTTTCTGGGTATGATGTTCTAGTTTTGCTATTGGTCTCAAAAAACATTAAGTGGGACATTGACTAAGTAAATGGACTTCACTTAATTGAGTGGATTGCTCTCTTGACTTTCAGATGTTTTCTTTCCTTTAATGTCCAAACACAAAACCAGCTGTTAGCAAATGTCTTCTTGATTGACCTAAGGATGAAGTCTCTGAGCCTCCATGGTGTTATTAAGTTCCTTGTAGGAATATAGGAGACACAGAAATGATAGTCACAGAAGTGGTGTCTATGTTTCTTGTAAGAATTTATTTCCTGTCAATAATGAGTCAACAGCAGTTAGTGGTGACTGGTTTCATCTTACTAGCACATTTACTGCCACCAAAACCACAAATGATGCTCCATACATCAAAACCAGTACCAATTAGCCTGCCTGCCAATTCCTACCTCCTTAGCTGGAAAAATTTCATGAAAACTGCATAAACAGTGTGAACTGCATAAACTGTATAAAACTGTGTCATAATCCCTTCTTCGTACTGAAGTCTGGCTGGCATATTGATCATTGAAAGATGTTCTTAAGTAAACATCACAGTCCAGTTTCCTTTCCCAGTAATCAGATCAAGTTCAAGGGAGAAAAGAAATCAGGTTATTTCTGAATCCTGGCCATTCTTAGATTGTGATGGCTGGATAGAGTGGAGGAAGCAGCTTTCAGAAACAGTAATCAAACATTATGACACTCTGAAGTGCCAGTGTGAGCTGGATCTCTTGAGAGGACTGTGTGAAAAGACCACACGTCCTTTGTACTTGTCTCCTTGAGCAATCAGAGGCAAGCTGGCATGACTTAGAATCAAATACATAAAATCCTGACCTGATGGATAACTACTACCAATCACTGGGGTAGGCATTCCAGAGTATTTCCATCTTGCCAAATTGCCTAGGTTGCTGAATAGTATTCTCCTTGCTAGGGGTTTTGGTGTGCCCATCTCCCAGAATTTAAGTCCTAAGTCAGAGACACATCCAAACATCAAAGGAGAGCATTATTACCTCATTAAGAAAATGAGAAGAATGGACAAAACTCTCAAGCTCTAAACTGCATATGAATCACGTGGGCATTTATTAACATACAGATTTCAATTCACTAGGTCTGGAGTTCCTTCTCTGATCTCATAACTTTCTTTTAATTAGTTTTCCTCTCTTTATCTCTATGTATTACCTGTTGGAAAATTTAGGAGTAGGTATTACAGTACAATGGGTTCAACACAAGTGGTTAAAGTCCTTTAATACACTGGCTTAAATCCTTGAACTCAAGATCAGCTATGTGACTTTCGGCAAATAACTTACATCCTTCTCTTTGTTTTAATATCCTAATCAATGAAATGGGACTAAAATGTAACCTACTTTATATAATTCTCACATTCACAAAATGAAATTGTACACATTAAGTCCTTAAAATCATGCCTGGCACATAATAAATAATAAATATTGGGTGAGATTGATATTTCTTCAGTTAAATTTTGTGGCTCAATAATTCACTCAGTTTATGTCTTGTCTAGTCTGTTATCTTGATTCACACTATTTGAACAAGCTCAGTTTTCACAACCAGTATATCAACTTGGTTCTTTCTCATAAACTGTCATTCTTGATTTATGGTACCATTTATGCATATATACGTAGAACTGTATCTTTCTATATGAAGATTTTCACTATTTTATCTCTTTAAATAATTAAAAATATTTACATTTTTGGTCCGATGAAATTACTCCATGTTTTCTTCCTCAAAGGCAATATTTTGTTGTGAGAAAATGTAGCTGATTAGCTTTTATTGATTTTTTTATTGTGAAAATACTGTACAGAGGGGTTACAATTACATGGGCAAGATAATGAGTACATTTCTTATCAAGCATTGTAGCCTCTTCCTTTGTTTCCCCTTCCCATCCCTTCCCATCCTCCCCCTGGCCCCCACCCAATCCTCCCCGCTCCCCCACTCTCCTCCCCCCCACCAAAGTTGTAAAGTTTGTTTTCGACATAATGACTTGTACATCTCATTGCTGCAATGGGTCCACCTGTATCCCTAGTTAAATGATTTGTTTTTCCCCTTCCCCTCCACAAATTATACCGACATCAAGTGAAAACAGGGGTTATCTCGTGGGGGAGGGACATACAAAGCAACAAAGAAATAATCTTATAAATGTGTTAGAAACAATCTCATGAAAGAAAAAAAATGTCTGAATACATATCTTAGGGTTCATTTCCCTAACATCACTTTATCTGACCGTTTCTACTTGTCTCAGACATATACTAGATATTGCAAATAAGGGAAACCATGGGACCTATGTTTCTTTGGGCCTGACTTACTTCACTTAATATAATTTTTTCCAAGTCTTTCCATTTCCTAACAAATGGGGCAATGTCATTCTTTCTGATGGAGGCATAGAATTCCATTGTGTATATATACCACATTTTTTTGATCCATTCATCTACTGAGGGGTATCTGGGTTGGTTCCATATCTTAGTAAATAGTGCTGCAATAAACATAGTCGTGCTGGTAGCTTTAGCGTGGTCTTGTTTGTAAACATTTGGGTAAATGTCAAAGGCAATTTTTTTTCCTTTTGTCATGTTGGGTTTTTCCAATCTAAGTCTAGAACTTATTATCGTCAAGAACTTTTTCAAGGCTCTTCTCTGGATCATGATTTCACATATATACTTTGAGAACATCATAGTGTCAGTACCCAGGTCATGCTCTGCAGCTGTATAGAACATCCTGCTGACATTTGCAGCTCCGGGCCCTGTTCCTGCAGTTCTAGCTCTTGGGTTGATATAGGTGTTTCTGCTCTCGATTTGCTAACTGCCCAGCACTACTATTCGAATCATGTGTGCTTTATCATTCTCACCCTCACTCGTGCCACACCCTCCCCTTTTCTCTCTCCTCAATAGTACAATACACTTAATGAGACAAGATATTCATTTTTTCTCTTTTTGAATTATCTTTAAATAGTTGTGCAAAAGAGTTTCGATTTGACATGTCATGTACTCATATACATGAGTATAGCACATCTTGATCAATGTTATGCTTGTCATAATTTTTCCCTATCATAATATTCAATGTGTCTATTTGCAAATTGAGCTAGGAAAATTGAGGGTATCAGTGGGGTTGGGAGAGATGGAAAAAACAAGATACTCTTTATCAAAAATGCTTACAGAAGTTCCTCATCTCTTCCCTCTCTCCACAGCCCAAGACTGCACAAGTTTCGAACTTTTCATGCATGCTGTAATCATTTCAAAATGCACCTTCCCCTTAAGCTATCCACTTACTTCATGCTCTTTCACACAAAAGACATCAATACCAGAAGCTATTTGGGCCTTGGCAAAATCAATCAGTTGGCACAATAGCAAGTCTTGAATCCAAGAAGGGGGTGGTCAGTCAAAGTGCCAGGAAGTGGAAGTGATCACTATATTCATACAGATATCAGTTCTCTACCACTGCTCCCACGGTTTCCTGTCTTCCTCCTTCTAATTACTACAGAACTCCCTTGTAAGATATAGTTTAAAAATAACGCTGCAGAACATGTTAACCATCATGACAGTCTCCTGGTACGCATTTTCTTTCCTCTCTCATGTAGTATGAACTACATTTAGTAACTTTTTCTTCTTTCCAAACATACATATATGAAAAAGTTAGTTGTATGTATATACACATATTTCTCAGGATGAAATACTTGTGTAGTAAGTCTTGCTGCCTTCTTCCACGATTCATTTCTCCCATTTCCATATGTTCTCTGCCGACATAAATACCTTTAGCCTGTTCATTAATTCCCTGGTAAATGTATTCAATCCTTCCCTCTGTTCCTTTTTCCAACACTCCAGTTGCTTTTTAGAAGTTTTAGCTCTAACCTTATGCTCTCTGTCTCTCTAGCCCTGCAGTGATTGTCACTATCTTTCTGTGTTTCTCTTCCCTCAAAGTCTTGTAAAATATAACATACTGCAAAGCAGTGGTGTTCCTGGGATTTAGCATTTGGGATGGCAGATGGGGTGGTAACAAATATGCTTGTGGGGGGCTGGGTACATCCCCCAACACTCCAAGCCCATTGCATATATTTTGAATTAAAAATATTAAAGCTAGTGGAATCAAAATCACATTAATATATCACTTAATCTATTTCAGAGCAGTTAAGAAAATACATAACTCACTAACACTTAAAACAGCATAACTAACATGTAGCTGGACCTAATTGTCTTGGTAAGTGAACAGGTATGAGATTTTTGTGGTCTCTACAACTCAGCCACTGAAGCATAACGCCTTGGCAAAGGAGTGGCTGCAGTACATTGGCTGCCAAACATGTTTTATTTAGACTCATCTTGAGCCTTGGTTATCATTCATTCTTTTCATCCAAACTATCCACAGATACAGTTTTAAAAAAATAGAGTAGCTATTACTCAATCTTAGTATTCTCTTTATCCCTTTTTCTGTATCTGCCTCAAGATTGTACAATATTGTACACTCTTTTGAGGATTATGTGAATCTGCTCAGTGGGCTTCCAGTTTGCACAGTAAGAAGGGAGTTGGAAGTTGCTTGTGTTGATCAAACACCCTCACACCTATGCGTAATGCACAATACAGGCATTTTACATGTTCTCATGAGATCATCACATAGATGTTATATCCATAGAGGTCAATGTGGAAACTCAAGAAGGTGAATTCATTGTATGAAGATGATGAGGTTAGTAATATCTGGATAAAAGCTCCAGTCTTCTTCATTCTGAGGAACATATTTTTTTTCAGTGCTGGGTAAATGCACAATGAATTAAGGAATTAATATTCAAGCTGGAATTGGGGCACTGAAGTTCTTTTCTTCCTTCCTTCCTTCCTTCCTTCTCTTTCTTGCTTGCTTGCTTGCTTGCTTGCTTCCTTCGTTCCTTCCTTCCTTCCGTTCTTCCTTCCTCCCTTCCTTCCTTCCTTCCTTTCTTTTTCTTTCTTCCTTTCAACTGGGACTCGAACTCAATGCCTAATGCTTTTGCTTATTGGCTAGCACTCTACCACCTGAGCCATGACTCTAACCCTAACACTGAAGAAGTGGGAGCTCAAAATTCTATTGCAAAATAACAGCTTGTCACCAACAGTAGATATGAAAGTTAAGTATACTGTGAAAGGAACACCATTGAGCTCTACATTAAAATTTTCATCATGAAGATAGATAAATACCAACAGTAGCAATTCCCTATCACACTAGAAGATACAATTGATTAAGTGGAACCAAAGATAGGAGTCAATTTTTGAATACGTTTTTATTTTAAAAAATACTGTAAAGAGGGGTTATAGTTATATGAGCAAGGTAATGAGTATATTGCCTATCAAGCATTGTTACTTCCTCCTTTGTTTTTCCCCTATCATCCCTTCCCTCCCACCTCCACAACTACACCTCCTACCCCCCATGCCTATATTGTAAAGTTCGTTTTTCAACATAGTATCTTGTACATCTCATTGCTACAATGGGTCAACCTGTGTTCCTATTTAAGCATTTTGTTTTTCCCTTACCCTCCCCAAATTAGACAGACATCAAATACAGTGAAAACAGGGGTTATATCATAGGGGAGGAACATACAAATAAACAAAAAAAAATCACATGATACATTATAAATATGTTAGAAACAATAGCAAGAAAAAAACACTTGTGGGGCTGGGAAGGAGGCTCAGTGGTAGAGCGCTTGCCTTGCATGCCTGAGGCCCTGGGTTCGATTCCTCAGCACCACATAAGCAAAAAGAAAAAAGCCGGAAGTGGCACTGTGGCTCAAGTGGTAGAGTGCTAGCCTTGAGCTGAAGAGCTGAGGGACAGCGCCCAGGCCCAGAGTTCAGGTCCCACGACCAGACCTCCCCCCATCAAAAAAAAAGAAAAGAAAAAAACACTTGTGTACCTATCTTGGGGTTAATTTCACTTAACATCATCTTATCTGGTCGTATGTACATAGCTTTTGACCTTTTCTACTTGTGCTACACATATACTAGTTATTGCAAATAAGGTAAACCATGGGACCTATGTTTCTTTGGGCCTGGCTTACTTCACTTGATATAATTTTTTCAAGTCTTTCCATTTCCTAACAAATGGGGCAATGTCATTCTTTCTGATGGAGGCATAGAATTCCATTGTGTATATATATCACATTTTCTTGATCCATTCATCTACTGAGGGGCATCTGGGTTGGTTCCATATCTTAGCTATGGTAAATAGAACTGCAATAAACATAGTTGTGCTAGTAGCTTTAGTATGGTCTTGTTTGTGATCATTTGGGTAAATGCCCAAAAGTGGGATTGCTGGGTCATAAGGGAGTCTTCTGAAGAACCTCCATACTGCTTTCCAAAGTGGTTGAACAAGTTTACACTCCCACCAACAATGCAGTAGGGTTCCCTTCTGTCCACATCCCCTCCAGCATCTGTTATTATTAGAGTTCTTGATTATAGCCATTCTAACTGGGGTGAAGTGGTAACTCAATGTTGTTTTGATTTGCATTTCTTTTATGGCTAGACAGGTTGAGCATTTCTTCATGTGTCTATTGGCGATTCTTCTTTCCTCTTCAGAGAAGTTTCTCTTTAAGTCTTTAGCCCACTTATTTATTGGGCAGTTGTTTCTTTGAAGATTTTTTTATTGGGGGGTTTAACTTTTTGAGTACCTTTTAGAAATGAGACCCTTATCTGTTGTATGGCTAGTTAAGATCTTCTCCCAGTCCATGGACTTTCTATTGATCTTGCTAGCTGTCCTTTGCCATGTAGAAGGTCTGAAATTTCATGCAGTCCCATTTGTCCAATCTTTCTTTAATTTGTTGTGTTTCTGGGTCTATATTAAGAAAATTTCAGCCTGTGCCAAGGAGACCTAGGGTTTCTCCTATGCCTTCTTGTAATGTTTTCAGGGTGTCTGCTTTGACACCGAGGTCTTTGATCCATGTGGAGTTGATTCTGGTGCAGGGTGATATATAAGGATCTAGCTTTAGTTTTCTATAGGTGATTAACCAATTTTGCCAGCACCATTTACTGAAGAGGCTGTCTTTCTTCCATTTTATTTTTTTAGCTCCCTTATCAAAGATTAGGTGGCTATAGGTCTTTGGGTTCATTTCTGGGTTTTCAATTCTATTCCATTGGTCCTGAAGTCTGTTATTGTGCCAGTACCAAGCTGTTTTGATTACTATGGCTTTGTAGCTCTTGTCATCAATCTAAAGATAGAATGAAGAAAAAGCTTCAAAAGCTACAACCTCCATTTTGCAATTTTTCAAATACTAATGTGCAATTCTCTCTCCAAAATACTAATGGAAACTATAAGCCAGGAAGTATCCTTTATTACTAATTAACTATTACTGAATACATTTATCCTCCATCAGGATGACAGATACTACTTGGGTGCTATTGGGTTTTCAAGAGTGGAAAATCAGAATTAAACTCTGGCCTTCTCTATGATGTAACCATAGTGAATTAGAGAATTCAATCAAGGGCTGCAGAGGCTATAGACTACCCTAATTATAATTCCAAATTGCACTAGATGCTTTTCTAAATAGAAAAAAGAAAACCAAGTAAGTTAATTTGAGAAGACATAAAGCTGTTTTCATAGGAAGAGAATTTTTTTTTGGGGGGGGGGTGCGGTCGTGGAGCTTGAACTCTGGGCTTGGGCGCTGTCCCTCAGCTCTTCAGCTCAAGGTGAGTGCTCTACCACTTGAGCCACAGCGCCATTTCTGGTTTTCTAGTGATTTATTAGAGATAAGAGTCTCAAGGACTTTCCTACCCAGGCTGGCTTTGAAGTGTGATCCTCAGATCTCAGCCTCCTGAGTAGCTAGGATTACAGCCACCGGCACCCAGCTGGAAGAGAAATTTTTCATTAGGAAATATTACCATTTTGGTCATTCCTACAAAACTTTCAGATCACTAAAGCTCACCCAAGCTCTTTCCTCCCCTCTTTTTTCCTCTCTCCTCCAAAACACACACACACAAACACACACACACACACTTCTATAGCTTATTTAAAGGGAAAGACATTTCCCTGTGTTGTTTCTTTTGAAGAATTCCCTGGGAATTCTTAAGTTGAAGGAAATCGGCATAACCAACTATATCCATTTACAATCCTTGGAAACTAGGATTGTTGGTAAATGAGTGTAGCAAGCAGCAACAATGTTTTCTCCAGGTTTACTTGAAAAGGAAAATATTGTGGAAAAACTCAAAGGAAGGTATACTGAGTTGTAGAGTCTGATGAGCTCTCCCCTAGGGGCCTGTGTGTTCAGGCACCAGATTGCTGCTTTATGCCAAGTCTCCATGCTGTGGTATAATGAAAGAAGCCAAAGAAAACTGATAATACAAATGAGCACCCCTTGCACAGCCCCTCACAGGTACAGGCATCACACTAAGGGCTTCATGTACACTATCTCCTGTAATTCTAATGGTAGGAAGCAGGCATTGTTTTCATCCATTTACAAAATATAAATAGATGCTCGGAGAAATTAGAGCACTCACCCAAAGTCACACAACTAACTAGCAATGAGGCTTGATGGGCCTTGGTACACAGGCTCTGACAAAATGCAACTTTTGTCGGTAAGACCACCATGACTTTCTCACTCATTTGATGTAACAGTTACTGTTAAACCTTAGTTGGAGTTTTCCATTGAAAATGCTTCAAAGGAACCACTGATTTTTAACCCAGACATGGAGTTGCTAAAATAAAGATAGTAGGAAACTAGAAGCTTCTCTCTCCTGGATCCCCTTAGCCAGAGGAGAGTTCATTTTGAGGGTGTATTCTCAGCTTCCCCAAATCTAAGCAGTCCTTGGCGGGATGTATGGCAGGAACTTCTCCCACTGATCATATGGCTCTTCATTTACCTACTCTTTATGACTCACTCTGTACAAATCTATAGTAAGGACAAATCCATAATAAGAAAAATGAATTATTTGTGCTCTACCTCTAGATGGACAGAAAGATGAAGAGGCACACTGACACACTCATGCACACACAAACAGAAAACACAGATTTGTTTTGACAACCTACTATACTACAAAAATATTTATGAATGTAAGCTGCAGTAAAGTGCATTCATCTTCCAAAAGCATGTACATCCAGCCAAGGACTGCTTAGATTTGGGGAAGGTGAGAATACATCCTCAAAATTAACTCCCCTCTGGCTAGGGGAAGTAGGAGAGGGAAGCTTCTGGTTTCCTATTATCAAGCTTTCGTATAATGTGATTCTTTTCACAGAATACCCTATTTTACACCTCCACTGTGAAGTGACCACCCTTTGTTTTGCAATCAGAGACTTGAGCTGGCAGATCTAAAGTGCCTTGGCAGCTGTAGAGATGAAACTGAACTGAACAAACAGATTCTTAAGTGATGCTTAGATGGAAAGACTTGGACATGGTTCAGATTTTTTTTAATTCATTTAAATGTGTGATTGAATCCTGCTCATTACCCTCTAAGCAGTATATTATATAGTTGGCTTTTTATTGTATAATAATATTGAGGATGGAAATGAGTAAGGTACAAGATTACCAACTCTTCTCATTAAAGAAGGAGAGCAGCTTTGTTTATGTGATAAACATAGTCAATAAATACATGTAACAAATTAATTTCTCACTGCAATCTATACCCAGAACTTGAAATACGCTATTTTGTCCTTTGATCCAAATTTCTTAAGATGAATCAGTCCCTTAGTACAGTAGCCATATTCAGGCCTTGGAGTCAACAGTGTATCAGAGCACAAGGGCAAAGTTTTGGGCTGTGACTTACTGCTGACTAATGACAAAGGACTCTGCTAGGACATTAACCATCACCTTTTGGACACATTCCGTTTCCTTCACTCACTCTGCTCTCGTTGCTTTCTTAGTCCATTTTCTGTTGCTGTGACTGAATATCACCAGCTGATTCACTATTCTGGAAGTCCAAGAGCATGGCATCTGCAAAGGGTCTTCCCGCTGGCTCGTGGCATGGGAGTTGGCTTCACATGGTAAGTCAGAACAAGCCTGCTTGTTCATGTCTCTCTTTCTTTCCTTATAAAGCCAATATAAGTGGCTTTAAGTTTTCAATACATGAAACCTGAAGGACACATTCACATTTAGAGCATTTGTTTTTCACAAGCTTCCCAAACATGCTTTCACCTCAGTGTCATTGTTTGCAATTTGTTTACTCTGCCTGAAAACTCTCATCTCAGATTGGCACATGGCTTAAACACTTACTTCTTTCAAGAGTCTACTCAAATGCTATATTACATCTTCACACTCATTTTCTCCTTCTAACTTGTTCAATTAACCTACATCAGCCTATATGTATTTGATTCTTGACTGTCTTCTCCCACTTAAAGGCAACTCCATGAGCAAAGGAACTTCATTTGCCATAGCAAAGATAAGATGTGATCATGTTTTCCTTGTGTTTGCCAAAACATGAAAAACAGAGTAAGTATATAGTAAACATTTTCTAGGACCCTGTTTACTTCATTCTAAGATGCCCAAATGGAAATTTTTGCATGTAAAGTATTCTTTAACTTGCTAAAATGATAGCATTTGCTTTTCTTGGTAGCATAGTTGATTCCAATTTGTCTCACAGATTAGATGTACACAGTCTTAACAGATATGACCCAGGAAGAGGAAGCACTTTCCTATATTTGTATTTATCTACTGTATAGGGAATGAGGAGAGAATCTCATCTGATGCCTTCCATTCCACCTCATTATGTTTCTGAAGACTTCAGTGCTAACAAAATGAAACTTATATCACGTAAAGAAAGTTCATCAATCTTAGTATTGTGGTTTATATATAAAATATGACTGTGTAGGCTCATGTCCCAAGGTGGTGGTATTATTTTGGAAGGTAGTGGAAACTTTAAGAGATAAGGCCTAGTTGGAGGAAGAAGATTCTTTTAAATATTTTACCTAGTCTCTCCCATCTTCTCTCTTTATGTCTCTCTGTGTCTCTTTCTTTGTCTCTCTCTCTCTCCTCTCTCTCTCTCTCCTTTTGTCTTTCCCTCCCTCCCTTCCCCTCTTCCTTCTTCCTTCCTTTCCACCATGTGGTGGGTAGCCTCTGCCACTTGCTCCCATTGTCAAAATGTTCTGCCTCACCATGAATCCAAAATCAATAATGAGGGCAAAGATTAGGAACCATGAACCCAATAACTTCTTCTCAGAAGAGTTTAATTAACACAAAAAGAATAGTACAATAGAAATAGAGTCATTGCTATAACTACCTGACAATGAGGAACTGCTTTGTGGGAAAATTTCAAAGAATTTGAGATCTATAGTTATATCAAAATGAATGTCATGAAACAACAAATTACTAGAACACTGTAAGGCAGAGATTCTGGTGGGCACTAAAACATAACAAAAAGTAATAAAACCAATAATACTGAAGAAATGCAGACAGTGAAGGTCAGGCTCCATGACATTTCAAATAATAATTGGAGATTCTACAAGGAATTGGACTAGAATCCATGCATGTAATATTCAAGCCACGAACTGTTGTCATTTTGTCCCTGCCCTAAGACTTTGAGTGAGCCTGATTAAAAGTAATGGGGAATTAATCTGGTAGAAGACATTTCAAGGCAACCCAGCAGTCAGAATATGACATGGTTATTACTGGTTTAGCCAGGTTTAGAGTAAAAATTGGCAGCAAACCAAATTTTGCAATTTTGTCAGCAAAACCTGGGACCAAACGACTAAAAGCTAATCCTAAGAAAGGCATGGTTTTTGAAGATATTCATGCCATTAAGAAGAAGTGAACTACTTTGCACTAGGATGAGAGGGAAAATATCTTGAAGGCATCTCAGAAATTGGCCAACATAGCCATAACGGTCTCAGAAGTATTGAAAGAAAAAACATATTTGGAAATTTTGCACTTGAGAAGCACTGTTGCTGGGGCACTCTGCTTGCGCTGAGCCACACAAGGAAATATTCCCCCCAGGATTCCATTCACCATGCTCAATCGCCCAGGCACTCAAAGGCCATTGCAATCATGTGTCTATAGTTGAACAGCTACTTACTGCTTGACCTAATGGTAAGCCTTAACATTAACTTTGATGTTAGTTTTGAAGACATGCAGAAAATGTTACCGGTCATGGACTCTTCAACCCAGTTTTCAAAGGAAGGATTTTGAAGCCAGGTATCATGTGTTAAGTCAGAATCCCATGGACAGCCCTTGGAGCCAGACCAAGAGAGAGACCGTGTGAGCTATAAATAACAAGATTGTAGAAGTGGGTCTGTCAAGGCCTTTGGAGCTCGTATTATACTACCATAAGCCTTGGATATCATACATAGAGCTATAGACTTTTTGTGTTTCAATTTCTGAGTTCTGAGACCTACCGTTGTTTTATGCTGTGCCATTGTATCTTTGTATTATATAACCATTTTTTTTATTTTACAGAAGCTCACAGCTAAGAGTTTGCCTTAGATCCCAGAAGAAAGTGTGGACTTAGACTTTTGAACAATGTTAAGACTCTGGGAACTCTTAGAGATGGACTAAATGCATCTCATATTAGGAGATGCCTTGGAAGATTACTTTAGGGGTTAGAGGAGTAATGATACTGTTTGAATATGAAATACCTCCCACAGGCTCATGTGTTGAACACTTGGTCCCCATCCATGGTGCCATTTTTGAAGGTGGTAGAAGCTTCAAGATGTGGGGGTCTAACTGAAGCAAGACACCACTGGGCGCAGCATACCTTTGCAGTTGAGACCTAGTCCCTGGCCCTTTCTTTGTTTCATGTCCACCATCAAGTGAGTAGCCTCTGTCACAGGTTCTCACTGCCTGATGTTCTGACTTACCTCATTGATTCAGACCTAGAATCAGTGGAACCAAAGGTCTGTGGACCTGAAACCGTAAGCTAGAATAAATCTTTGCTTCCCTAAGTTGTTCTATCAGGTATTTTGTCACAGGGACATGAAGTCTGATTAGCGCACTTAGTGAGAGAAGTATCATGTTTCATTGCCTACATCACATCTCACTTTCTGTTGTAATGAAGAGGTCAGATAAAAGATGACACCACCTCTCTTCTCAAAACGTAAGTCCTTATTTTTCACAATGGAGGAAATTTCAAGTTTTTATCTGAATTTTGAAGATATAAGAAGATGAATATTAAAATAATGGCATAGCCAAATGATGGCAAACACCTATAACCCCAGCACTTGTGGGGAATCAGACAAGAAGATCACAAGTCATGGCTAGCCTAAGTGAGACCCTGTCTCAAAAACTCAAGAAAATGAAAAGCAAGGGCTGGGAAGGCGGCTCAGTGGTAGAGTGCTTGCCTTGCACGCATGAGGCCCTGGGTTCGATTCCTCAGCACCACATAAGCAGAAAAAGCCGGAAGTGGCGCTGTGGCTCAAGTGATAGAGCACTAGCCTTGAGCTAAGAGACAGCACCCAGGACCAAAGTTCAGGACCCACAACCGACCAAAAAAAAAAAAAGAAAGAAAGAAAGAAAATGAAAAGCAAAAGGCAAAAACTAAAACATCAATAATGGCATAAATTGGTGGAGGACATATAAAATTAAAATATGATGTCACTACAACAAAACTAGAAAGATTCCATGCTTTTTGCCCTTGGGTAACCAAGAGAAATCAAAGATTGTTTCCAGTCTCCAAAAGTTAAAAAGAGAGTTGCTAGAGTAACAATGCTCAGTGCTGGCAATTCAAGTCAACATATAATATTGTTAAATCAGTTCAAATTCAAATATCTACAAAAATACTGTTGTTAGAACAAGGGAAAAGTTCACTTCAGGATAATGTTACTAAGATAAAAGAAAGGTATGACTTGGGATAGAAAACCGCCTGCTATTGGATGATTTTTTGCTAATGTTTCTAAAGCTTTGGGACTTCTCCATTTTTGGTTATCTGGTAGCTGAAACCACTTCCTTTCCCTTTCTTTTTATGCTTGCCTTCAATGCTATTCTTATTTAGAGCAACAAAAGGAGGCATCTTGAAACCAAATGCCAGAGCAACTTGAGGCAAATTAAATTTCTATTTCAGAGAAAAGGAATGGGAATGTATATGACTCATATGTCTCCTAGGCTGACTTCTAAAGGAGTTTCAACCAGTTTTTCAAGCCAATACTGACTTTCAAAAATTTTGCACCAAGAAAAGTCAAATTCACTTGATGAAATTTTGGATTGCTTTAGGCAGTAAAAGAAATCTAGTGCTTCTGTATACAAAATGAGCAAAGCATGCCCTCTACTGTTTAGGCCTCTGGCTGTTTGACCTACATAATGAATATATTCCTGAGAGTCACCTAGAAGTCCCATTGAACAATCATAGTACTGTTACAAGAACCGCCCTTTGCCTGTTATGTCTATATAAAGCAATATCCCTGAATCTGCCTCACAGAACTGCAAACCACAGTTGCATGCACATTTTGTTTCTGCTCTCCATGCTGGGCCAAGACAAGCAAGCCATGTAACTCAGCAGCTTGTAATGTGACTTTATGAGAAGAACTTACAAGATGAAAAGACCATCTAATTCTTTTGGTTACTTTGAAGGAATGTTAGGAGCAGAAGCCATTTCCTTTCAAAAATGACCTCATATCACTGTTCAATATCATCCCCTGTCATGCTGATAATGTTTGTCATCATCAACATACATAAATTGGGATATTCTGCATACACTACAGGAGACATTGTGCTGTGGCCACAGTGGTATCAACACCCCTAAGAAAGTTTCTGTGCTTCTGAACATCTGCTACTGGCACCCATTAGTCCATGGGTGAACATAGTAAGTCACTGGGTCTTTAAGAACATGAAAGATATGCCAGGTACTGGTGGCTCAGGCCTGTAATCCTAGTTACTCAAGAGGCTGAGATCTGAGGATCATGGTTCAATACCAACCCAGGCAGGAAACGCTGTGAGGCTCTTATTTCCAATTAACCACCAGAAAGAAGGTAGAGCTGTGGCTCAAAGTGGTAGAACACTAGCTCTGAGCAGAAAAACTCAGGGACAACACCCAGGCCTTGAGTTCAAGCCCCACAACTAACAACCACCACCACAACAAAAGAACAACAACAAAGATGTACACAGCCAGTTCTCAAGAAGTTGAGCAAAGACTTTCATTCCAACCCTAGGTATGAACTTTAACTTCCCAGTGAATTCAGCGTCAGGGATGAGAGATAAAGGATTTGGGCACTGCCTGTTTTTGCAGCTGCTTGTAGATCCCTACCTTCCAGAAATGACCTGACACTTTTATATTGAAGTTGAGTACTGTTCAAAAGCTTACTTCTTTCATTGCCTGTAAAGTACTTTTAATTACAAGGTGAGGTAAATAAGTAAATGAAGTACATCAAAGCTTCTGTCAATACCAGGAACAGGCTGGGTAGTTGTCTTCTTTCTCATGGTTTGGCTTTTCTATTGCTTTTTGTCTCTTCAGGAGAAACGGATGCTTTCTTGTTTCTCTTTGTTTTCAGGTTTTGCTTTTTAGTTCCCTCTTTCTATAAAATTAATACGTTCAACATTTCCTTTTTTCGCCCCTTCTTTTTCCCTCCCACTTCTTCTCTCCTTTGCTTCCTCTTTGTCCTCTCTCTCTCTCTTCTTTCTTCTTTAATTCTAAATTGGTACGCTGCATTGCTGCTTCTCTTTCTGGGCGGTAGTTCTTATAACATCTACGTTTTCCATCGTCTCTATAGCTGTACCTCCATTTGGGGTTTCTGATGGTCTGTATTCATAGAATGTTTTACAAGTGTTTGACTTTCTATCCAGACACACATCTGTGCTTTAAGCTCTGATAGGCTGGTGGCTGTGATCTCCCATAACTTTAGGTTTCCCTGCCACAGTCTGAGCTTCCACTTCACCATCATGTTGCTCAGGAGTTTCCTCAGGAGGTCAGAGATGTTAGAGAATTATCTCACCACGGCACACCCTACAGCAACTCAGCTCTCCAGGAGGATTTGATTAATACACTTAGCTCTGTGGACCCCCTAAAGGCATCTGAAAGGTAGTAATTTGGAAAATATGTCTATGCTTTTCTGTATCAGAATATGTCCCTGGAAATTTTATCCCACACTAACCCCATCACATCACATATTCAGATAATAACCAACAGGTATAGACATCACCTCAGTAAATATATATACATATATATATAGCAATGCTACCAGTCTTTATTATAAATTATATCCATTGTGACATAAAGTCATTTAAGGAATGGGGGCTGGGAAGGTGGTAGAGCGCTTGCCTTGCATGCATGAGGCCCTGGGTTTGATTCCCCAGTACCACATAAGCAAAAAGAAAAAAGCCGGAAGTGGTGCTATGGCTCAAGTGGTAGAGCGCTAGCTTTGAGCTGAAGAGCTGAAGGACAGCGCCCAGGTTCAGAGTTCAGGCCCCACGATCCGACCCTTAAAAAAAAAAAAGTCATTTAAGGAATGTTTGCTAAGTACTTACTATATAGTTGAAACCATCATTTGTGCTTGAGCTTAGAGCTCAACCGGGAAAGTTTCTCTCCTTTAAGTTGCCTACTACAGCTCCATTATCACCTCTACCGGGATATCACCTCTACCGGGATGCCAACAACTCCACCTCTCCATGAAAGAAGCTTAATGTGAAGGTTGGCCTCTGAACTTGGTTCATACTGTCATTTTTGCCTAAAACTTTTTCATAGGCTGAAGTAATTCAACCCAATTCAAACACTGGAACTGGGTTTAATGTCATCTCCTCTAAGAAAGTTCCTTACCATGCCAAGAACTTAGACTTCCTTCCTCCTCTCTTGAAGTCAGGGATGAGATCTTAACTGTTTTTGTGTGCTTGGGATCTAAAAAAGTATCTGCCACATGGCCAAGAGTCAACACATATTAAAAAAAAAAATGTGTGAGCTGGGAAGGTGGCTCAGTGGTAGAGTGCTTGCCTTGCATGCGCGAGGCCCTGGGTTCAATTCCCCAGCACCACCTAAGCAAAAAGAAAAAAGCCTGAAGTGGTTCTATGGCTCAAGTGGTAGAGCACTAGCCTTGAGCTGAAGAGCTGAGGGATAGCGCCCAGGCCCAGAGTTCAGGCCCCACGACCAGACCCAAAAATAAATAAATGAATAAATAATTAATTAAATAAATAAAAATAAAACATTTAAAAAAAATGTGAAGCACAGTGACTGACCACTCAAGTGGCTCATATGAGTCAAACCATAGGTACAAATACTAAGGATCATATAAGATATAACTCAAGATGCTCTTGGTGAATTCACTTCCTAGATCTACCATACAAATTACCATAGATGTTATTATTTAAACAAGAAATATATTCTCTCATAGTTTTCGTCAGTCATTTGGCCTCTAAGGTTTTGTCAGAACCATGAGCTCTTCAGAGACTGTAGGAGAAAACTGGTTAGTTTCTCTAGCTTCTGATGGCTTCTGGAAATGCTGATGTCTTTTGGATTGCATATATCTCCTTCCAATCTCTGGTCTCATTGCCTCTACCTGTGTCTGGCGTGTGTGTGTGTGTGTGTGTGTGTGTGTGTGTGTGTGTCTGTATGTGGTGATTAGTGCCTACACAGATAATCTAAGATAAGTGCTCCTTCTCAAAATCCTTAACCTAATAACTCTTATCATGTAAGGAAGTATACGATATTCTCAGGTTTAGTATACCATATTCTCAGGGTAATACTCTCAGCTTCCCAGGATTAGGATGTGGACACGTGACATGATATGCACATAACATAATGGCCAAACAGTACTGACATTTTAGTGTCAAGGTTATTTGTAGTTATCACCATGACTTCTCTAAGGTAGCAGAGAGGTGTCGATTTTCCTAAAAAAAGCAACTGCAGCATGGAAAATGTATGCACATATTACAGAAAAGCTAGTAATAAGGTCAAGATTGGCATTTAGCTCTCTCTTCCTCACACTTTTACTTATTCCTGTACTCTACTACATTAAGAGAGATAAATAGAAGACATCGCCCAGAACTTCCAATCCTGACTGAAATGGCAGGTTTTCAGTGTCCTTTTATTAATCCTGAAGTTCTCACAATGGAAATATTAATGCAAAACCCCAAGGAAGATAAAAATGATGGCCCTCCCTTAGGAAGCAAATATTGACCCTTAGCAATCTGCCCTTAGCAAAATATTGTGAGAAATGTGAAAACTGACTAAACATACACTCATACTCAAGGAACTACTGTCTCAGAAGCCTTGAGGTTAGCTCACAAACACAGGGCAAGTTGTCTCATCAGGGCCAGACAGAGTGTTGTGGGAGTTCACAGAAAGAAAAAGATCATTCCTGGGTGAATTCATCAGGAAAAGCCTTTGTGACCAGTAGCATTTGAAGAGGATATTGAAAAGAAGATAGTTCAAAAGTATAACTGAAGATGAAGATGGGAGAAATGAACTAAAGCAACTTAAGCAGACGAGAAAGAGAGAGAGAGAGAGAGAGAGAGGAAGAGAGAGAGAGAGGGAAAGAGAGAGAGAGTTAAGTGTGGAGGTAAATGCTCTTAAGTATAGTAGGAAACAATAAGCCATTCAGGATATATGCAAAACGATGGAAGATAAAAATTGCTATGTGTGAATCTGAATTGTCACTACATGTCTATGGAGTTAACATTAAAGGTATTTTGAATAAGAAAATTTCATAACAAGATATAAGCAGAGTGGCTTGGGAAGATTGCTCTGGTATTTGTAGAAGGAAAAGGAAGAGAGCCTGTTCAAAGACTATTGCAACAGTCCAGACAATAGCTAAATAAGAGTCTTGATTAGGGAAGAGACTATATGAAAGGAGAAGTGATTTAAAAAAATGTACTCATGTAACTGTAACCCCTCCTCTGTACACTATTCTCACAATAAAAACACTTACTAAAAAAAAAAAAGAAGAGAAAAGAAAGGAGGAAATCCCAACAGGATATAATGACCTCTTTGGTATGTGGGATGAAGATCGGAAGATATAAAAGATGAGAGAGATTGAAATAAAGTAGCTTCAAATAGCAATGTCAATGGGAAAATTTGCAAAGTCAGGAATAGGAACAAAATTAACAGCAAAAAAAAAAAATCCACTTCATTTACAAGTGTTAAGTTTCAAGAATCAGCAGGGCATAGAGATGCTAAGAAGAAAGGACATGATTGGAAAGTAAATAGAAAAGTCATACCCATGGAGAAAATAATTGGAGTCAGAGAAATTTATACAAAAAAGGAGAGACTGTCCTAGAGCTTAAGGAAAGTCCATAATTTATGTGTGCTATAAAAGCAGAAGCTAACCAAGAATCTATTTGATCTAAGAAATAATAAGAATCTAAATGCTGAAGTGAATAGATTTAAGGTAGAAGATTACTTCAAAGAAGGATTGTCGATGTCAAATACTTCAAATTTCAAACACATGCTATCAAGTCTTAGACATTATATTTGTGCTTTTCCCATGGCCATAGAGGCAAAATTATAAGGAGATAAACATTAATTGGCAACGAAAAAGAACTATAGATCAATATTACAAGCATCTTAAATATAAAATATCAGAAGCAAATATCAGAGAAGGAAATTGAAATAAGGCTAAAGAAAGTTGAAGCCAGATGGCACTGCTCATGCCTGTAATTCTAGCTACTTCGCATGCTGAGATCTGAGGATCATGGTTCGAAACCAGCCTAGGCAGGAAAGTCTGTGAAAAAAATCCCTAAGTGGTGCTGTGGCTTGAGTTCAAACCCTAGGAACAGCAAAAAATAAAAAATAAAATAAAAGGAAGGAAGGAAGGAAGGGAAGGAGGGAAGGAGGGAAGGAGGGAGGGAGGAAGAAGGAAGGAAGGAAGGAAGGAAGGAAGGAAGGAAGGAAGGAAGGAAGGAAGGAAGGGAAGGAGGGAAGGAGGGAGGGAGGAAAGAAGGAAGGAAGGAATAAAGGAAGGAAGGAAGGAAGGAAGGAAGGAGGGAGGGAAGGAGGAAAGAAGGGAGGGAGGGAGGAAGAGTCCACATGTTTGAGGTTTTTTTTTTCTTTTTAGAACAAATGGCTATTTTCCTGTCAACATTTATTCAGTGCCAACACTGTGCTATTGTGTTAGCTAGTGAGATCCAGAGATAATTAGAACTTGATCCTTACTCTCAAGCAATAAACAAACAATTTAGTGGGGAAAATAGAGAAGTAAATTACTTGGTCAACACAGAGTGGTGAGAACTGTGTGGATAGCAGTGGGGCGGGGGGGGGGGGGCATGGCAGAGGAGCGTCAGCTTGCTCGGGGTGCTGGGAGTTGCTGGTGCTGAAAGAACCTTGGACCTGATGCCTTTTGCATCTTAAACACTAGAAATTAGGCTGTATATGTAAACAAAGAATTCAGACATGAAACTGCATGACTTTCTGTATAGACAAAGAACCATACAGGAGGAAAAAACTGAAATTAATGAGAAAAAGAGTAAATAATAGCAGCTTGGTTGTAAAGAAAGGGATGGACAAAGCACATCACTGTAAGAATTAGCCTGCCCAGCCTGGCACCTTGTGGCTCACGCATGTAATCCAGGAGGCTGAGATGTGAGAATCATCATTAGAAGCATCCCAGGCAAGAAAGTCCATGAGACTCTTTATCTCCAAGTAACTAGCCAAAGGCCAGAAGTGGAGTTGTAGCTGAAGTGGTAGAGTGCTAGCCTTGAACAAGAAAAAGAAGTTTAGTGACAGTTCTAGGCTCTGAAATCAAGCCTCCAGATGGGCACAAAAAAAATAAGATAAAATAGCCTTTCCCAGAAGAACATACCAATGAAGGAGACAAACTGGATGAGGACACAGACGGATACTCAAGTAGCAAAGTGAGAGGCTGAAGGAACTTTTTAGGAACTGGAAGGGCAGGCATCTGCTAAGAACAGAGTTCCGGCTGGAAAGGGGAGAAGAGTAATGATTACTAGATCAATAGTCTTCATTCTTTTTAAATGAAAACACTTACTTAAATCAAAGGTGGCTTGGAGTTCAGTCTCTTCCTAATACAAGTGATACAAAGTTTGGGCTCTGGAGACAGACTGCCAGTATCTATCCCAAGTGGTAAGGGTGTGATACAGGGCCTTCCTGTTGTGAATAAGTTCTGGTGGCCTAGGCCTGCTCATCTATCTCAGACAAATAATAGTGCTGTCAGAGCCTTTAGACAAGGAAATCCAGCAGAGTTTGGCTGAACAAAGAACAATTTGTCAATAAGGCAGTCCCCATGACCTAAGAAGTTAAGTGAACACCACAAAGGAAGCAGGCAGTATTTATGGACAGGAAAGGGAATGGCTTGATTGGTTACAGCGCTGCCTTGGCCTCCTTTGAATGTGGAATCATCCTTTGGCCACCAGAGATGGCTAGCCCTTGCTGGTTTTGGCCATTTGTTACAAGAGTATACTACAATAAGCTGTCCATTTACATGCTAAATTATGTTGCAGTTTGTGACATGCAGACATGAATAGAGACTTATCCTCAGGCCAACAATACCCAGCCCCAAACCCATCAATACCCAACTCATAACTTTGTAAGAAACAGTAAGAAAGCTTATACAAATAAAGTGCTGAGAAGAAAGCCTGGCATAGGCTAGGTACAAAACCAATGCTACCCACTAGAATTTTCTGAGACAATGAAAACTCTATTCTAGCTAATACAACAAGTTACTCGTCCCTAAAGCTACTGAGCACTGGAAACTGTGGCTGGTGTCATGGAAATTTTAGTTTGTAATTATTTCAATTCCAAAAAGGCCATACGCTGCTCCCCTGAAGGCGGTGTCACCATTTCAAACAGAATTTAGACACGAAATTCCATCTCCCACTTCCTCCCGGACCCTGCGGATTCCTACAGAATAGACCCAGCCGGCTGAAGAGAGGACTGTAGCTCTCAGGATACAACTTGGTTTGATTGGTGCTGATGCTCAAAGATAGCATGAAGAAAAGAGAAGCACACAATCCCTGAGCTTCAAGAGGAGGTTCTGGTACCCAGGAGGGTATTTGTTAGGCAAACAAGAGGGAAGTGGCTTCCCACCAGAACAAAACAGAGGTTCTGCCAGCTTTCTACCGGAGTGAGAGCCACTGAGAACAGCTGGCTGGCGTTCTCAGAGAAATGGCGGAGCTGCTGCACAGATGTGTTCCTGAACCCTGGTAATGGCTGGTGACAATGGAGTCATTTCACATGTGAATCATCAAAACAGCCCATGTCATAGTCCCTACAACATGAAATTCACATAGTCTATGGGATCAATGAAACACAAAGGGAGAGGAGAGGAAGGTTACCAATGAATAATTCATTTCCTTTTATGGAAGCAGTAGAAAGAAACAAACGCATCATTAATAGGCTTAATGTGATTAAGGTTTTCCCTGTAAGGGGGGCTAGCCCCCAACTCCTGCCAGCAAAGCCACCCACAAAGGAGGCTGCTGTGAAGTAGAGGAGAGGGCAGGAATCTGTGGTGGTGTCATTGGGTATTGATGTGTTTTCTTTCCAATCCTTCAAAAAAAGGTTTTGAATTCAAGATTAGTTGTGTTCTCTCTGTTTTGAGAACAAAAATTAGCCAGTATGTTCACAAATAAAATTAAATTAAATTAAAAAAAAAAAAAATTAGCCTGGTGATAAAAAAAATTCTGAGGATTTGTGAAAAGGTATTATTGAATTTGAAGAACTTAATTCAGCTAATAAGGGAACTGAAATGAAGAAAATAAAAGAAAGGCAAGGCAGAGTGTAACGGCATAAACCTATAATCCCAGCAAATATGGAGAGTTCCAGGCAGAGACAGCTCTGAATTTGTCCAAAGATTTTGTCAGAGATGTTCACCAGATGCTGGTAACTCTTGACTTCTAACCTCTAAGATGCAACTGCCCTGCATTAGCCTTCTTTCCTCTTAGAATGTTCTAGATCTTAAAGGGGCTACAGTCTTTGTGGTCAGATTTAGTCCCATGAAGTTGTTAATATCCCTTACACCTCCAGTTCCACGTAGTACACACAACTTCCTAGTCTCACTGAAGCTTCAAAGAAACTAGATCTTCCCAGAGGCACATTTTCACCATCCTTAGAAAATGCAAACAGATTTGAAATTTCCCCAGGCTCTCTTCTTCCTGAGGCAGGCATCTTGCTACAATACCAAAACACATAGAAACAGATGGCTAAAGGATGCTGCACTGGAAAAACTATGGAACACAGTTGAAAAGATATAGAAGGTAGAGCCCCTAGATACATAAGAACTCCTCTAAACACCACCACAGAGCATACATAGGTGGCTCTGATGCTTGCATTTAAGATTTGATATGGATAGACAAGCACAGAGTCATTGATAAGGCCCCAGGAGGAGAAATTCCTCTGATCTCAATTCTTGAGGATGAAACCTAGTGTTCACATTAAGGAGAGTGAATTGCAGATACAATTCAAGCCTTGCATTGCACATAGCAAGGAAAAGCCATGGTCACATCATGTAAGTGCTCTATTCCACCCTATCCAGTGCTGCGGTATTGTGTGAAAATACTCGAGGGTCATTGCCTTCCTCACAAAATGAATAAACACTAAGGAGTCTAAACCTCCTCCCACGGTCTAGTTTCTGTGTGGACATCTAACAGAAATTCAACCCTTCCAATGGTCCACCAATTCGTGGGATAATCAGGCACAACTTGTCATTTCTACTTTCCTCATTGGAAAATGCCTATGCTATCACAGATGGCTTCCCTACCTCACCAAGAAGAGCTGCCTACATGGTCCCTCTCGTCCCCAGTGGTCCTTTATCACAGACGCCCGGCCAATTCACCTTCGCTGATAATAGCATTATGAACAGGCAGGGTCAAAAACTTGCCAAGAAAATATTAAAACTAAAATCTCAGGACTGTTATAACTGTATCTCTTTACCATTCCAACTAATAATTTATCTTTTCTAATTCGAATGCTTGCCATTTTCCCCTTGTTTTCGTCTGTAGGGAGGAGAAGGCCCTGGTCCTATCTCAAGAACCTGTCACTGGAAAGAAAGAGCTTGTCACCCACTTTTCCCCAACATAGATCACCTCCCCCCACCTTCTCTCAATCACACTGTAGTTATACAGTGTGCACAGCACCCAGTATGTATGGTAAAGTTCCCTGGGAATGATCCCCTTTAATTGTCTCAATAACACATTTGCTTAGTGTTTACTATGAAAAACATACATTACAATGTCTTTTTTCACATGTGGTTTCATAGAACAGTCACACAAAATACCCAAGACCCTGGATATTACTTCTCTCTGGGCCATAAGATCTCAAAACAGCTCCAAGGGGAAAAGACAAATCCTTGTTCACAGCTTACCTGGAACCTTGTTTTAGAAACAAAACAAGGCAAGCTATTCAGCTATTTCAAGAGAATTCTGTGTTGTTGTTGTTTTTAACCAAAGCTTGGCCCAAATCCTTCTTCTTACATTTCTTGGCTTCTTCTTCTGATTTTGTTTGTGTTTTTTTGTTCTTGGTGTTGTTGTGGTTGTTGATTTGTTTTGTGGGGGAAGTTATGCTTTTGCCATTTTCCTCTTGAAAATTACAGACATGGCAATTCACTGTGGTGTACTGAGGAGCTTTGTCTGGCAGTAGAATTATTGTTGCTGGTAAATTGCTTCTTTTATCATGGGATAGGGCAGATTGCAGGGCCTACAGTAGATAAAACAGCCTTTTTCATGCTTATCCACAAAAAATAAGCTGAAGCTTACACATGTAGGGCCGGGGGGGGGGGGGGGGTGGAGAAGGGGGGAGACGGGAATGTGTGTGCTGGTACTGAGCTTGAACTTAGGGCCTGGGTGCTATCCCTTAGTTTTTTTGTTGTTGTTGCTGCTGCTGCTGTATTGTTGTTGCTTTGTATTGTTTTTGCCCAAGACTGGTATTCTACCATTTGTGCTACCTCTCCACTTTCAGCTTTTTGCTGGCTAATTGGAGATAAGAGTCTCACAGACGTTTCTGCCTGGACTGGCTTTAAACTATGAACCTCAGATCTCAGCCTCCTAAGTAGCGAGGATTTTCACCATTTTTAACAAAATGTGTTTTATTCTCAGAATAACAAATGAAAACTTGACAGTTTATTCTAGTAGAAAAAGAGAGAATTCTAACATTCTACCATAGAAAAGTCTCCTGGTTAGTGTGAGTATTTGGAAGAATTTGCTCAAATATAATTTTTAACCTTGATCAAATTAAACCATTCCACTCGCTGAGTCCAAGAATCTGAGAGTTCAACATGATCTCAAAGGTTGGAACTGGGCTTTTAAGTGTCAAGAGACATACACAATTCATTTTCTCTATTCCCTAAGTTTCCAGTAAGATTGCTTCTGCATGAACAACATTTTAGAATCACTTGATATTTTTCCTTTAGGAGGGTTGGTAGTTTCATGACGTGAGAGGCTTGTACCCCCTAGAAAGCCCTGCATTTCAGAAAGGCAGCCAGACTTCAGACAGCAACGAGACGTTCCACGCACAAATACAGCATCTCTCTTAGTCATCCTAAGCTTTTTTTTTCCCACCAAGCAGCTGACATTTTCAAATGTGGGAGAACTACATCTCTAACTCACTCTGATTAGCATCTTGGATGTTTAACTTCTACCTACCAAATTCCCAGGCCACCAAAGATAGACCATAGCTTTGGTCTCCTTTCTTTTCAGTTTGCCTGTTCTCAGCAGGGCTAACTCTAACTCTAAAACGGCGAGGGTCTCTTCTGAGATAAACACTGAGCTCACAATGTCTGTCTCTCCCTTCTCCCTCTGCACGAAATGTGTGTTGTGGACCTAGCTGTACAACCACCAGAATGCCTCTGCGGATTTTCACTCTGGAAATGATTCAGAATCCTCCTATTTCCAAGAGACATGCCCCCTCTTGTGGTGACTACTTAATACTGCAGTCGTAGCTTCCCCAAGAGAGGTCTTGACACCCAGCAACTTCCTATTCATTTGGGGGAAAGTTTCTGGCGCTCCAATCTATGTTGTTTGTTGGAAATTTGAGCCTTTGGGGGTGAGAGTTTAATCCTTCTGACTGCATCTTGCCGTCAGACATAAATTGAACCACGTGATGTTACCGATAGACAAGTACTTTTGATCTCTAAAACAGCAATTTCCTACCATTCATTGTATAAGGTAAACCAGGCAAGGAAACTTTTCAGCCAGCCACATGCCAGCCAAAAAATGGAAAACCCTGCTACTCCGTAACTGTAGTGAAAAGACTTGGACATGATAAATAAATGAAGCCCTAAATCTTAGGTAGTTTGCCAAGCTCTGAACATATTCTTCAGGGTTTGGGGGGTCAATAGACAGTTGGTTATACAGGCTGAATTTGCAGAACTGCCATCTTTTTGTCAAGGAGTATTAGGCAAGTAAATTATAAAACTACCTCTATCCTAGCACAAGCTAGATACTCAAAACGCAAACCAAGTGCAGTAACACTAAATGAGGTTCTATGATTATAGTTGTAATTATTTTTGTAAGTTTCTGATTTATAATACAAGAACTTAAATTGTGTGTGAAAACTTACAGTAGGTAACCTTTTTCAGGAAAGTTAACTCATTAAGCGACCAAAATTAAAAAATAAAATTCCATTTTTTTTACTATTTAAGATTATTGATGTCAAATGGGAATAAACATCTCTCACATCAGAGGCCATAATAAAGAGCTCCAGTAAATCAATAAGAAAATGGATCGATTCAAAGCTCCTGACATGATGTTTGATCACATCACATTTCAAAGGATGTGACCAAACCCTGCATATATTTTTTAAAGAAAAACTTTTTAAAATCCATGAAAAATGCCAGACTCCAGTGGCTCACACCCTTTATCCTAGCTACTCAGGAGGCTGAGATCTGAAGATGATAGTTCACAGCCAGTCCAGGCAGGAAAGTTGGTGAGACTCTTATCTCCAATAAACCACCAGAAAACCGGAAGTGGCACTGTGGTTCAAGTGGTAGAGCACTAGCCTTGAGTTGAAGAGGTGAGGGACAGCGCCCAAGCCCAGGGTTCAAGCCCCATGATTGACAAAAAAAAAAAAAAAATCCAGGAAAAAGTTGTTTTTACTTCACCAGAATTAGAGCTATTCCCACTTGAGAAGCTGAAAATGGAATCATGGTTCAAGGACAGCCAAGGCAAAAATTTTAAGAGACCCTCATCTCAACCAATAAAAAATAGGTGTAGAGGCATACACCACTAATCCCAGCTACTCTGTAAGAGTAAATAAGAAGATGACAGTCAAGATTGGCCCAGGCAAAAATTGGAACTCTATTTGACAGAGAAAGAGAGAGAGAGAAAGAGGGAGGAGAATCTACACTAATATGTCATTTTCATTTCTCATATTGCAAAAAAGCAAAAACCTTGTTGACTCACTCTCAATAACAGTATAAAGAACCTCATACTATTTCTAATATAAGTATAAATAACCCAACTTCCCAATAGGACAAGATTACTGACTATATCACAAGTACACACATATACACATACATACTCTGAGCCCAAACATATTTCATGTCTGGGAATATATCCTACAAATCTGTTTACCCACAATTAGCAATGCATATGTTAAATGTTATTAATTATAAAATTACTCATAAAAACATAAATTGTAAGTGAGTTAAAGACCAATCAATAAGAATATAGTTTGATGAGTATACAATGGAATATCCAGTTATTGAACAAAAAAAATTACCAAAAACAATAACAACAAAAAAGAAGTTGTGAGTATCCACAGAGAGCATTTACAAGATAAATGATTGGGGAAAACCGTACGGGACATTGTGCATAACATGTCACTTTGTGGCTTTAGTAAGGAAAAACAAACACAACTTCATTTTATAATCGTACAGAAACTTTAGAAAGGTACTCAAAACAGTAATAATATTGGTCTGTGGAACAGCCTGGTGGCACATTGTAGAAAGAAAATATTTTATTATATCCCTGTTTGATGGAGGGACAATTCATGAACATATCACCTATTCAACAATGCCAAGGCTTGGGTAACAGCTCAGTGGTAGGGGAGCTGGCTGAAAATATGTACGATCCTGGGCTCCATCTCCAACACCATATGGAGAAAAGGAACTAAAAAATTAGGTGTAGTAGGATTATTTCTGCCAGTAGGCTTTATAGGATTTGTGAATCCCTCTTTCTATCTTCAACAAATTAATGGAGTATGTGTTGATGTGTAGGAAGAGTGGAAATAAAACTGTTTAAGGGCATTATAATGCTATTCCTTAATGATAAACCCCTAGCCTGGCCTCAAACTTAAGGCATCACTCTTAAGCACACTAACAGCAACAGAATATGAGATCCAGTAAGGCAGATGACCCCAAGATAAAGGTCCTGCTGAGTTCCTGACTTATCTTCCAGTGTCCAGGCCAGGTTTGACATGAGAGCAGATGTCTGGCAGCCAGAAAATGAGTCAGCATTGCTCATTGCTATGTGAAATGAGTTGAACTAATACTTAAATAATTTAAAAGACTAACAGTTATCAGTCCTTCTGAGCTTGTACTTGCTACTCTAATATTGATGCATTCATTTATAATTACTAGCACCTCATGCTTGTTAGAACTGTTCTGAGAACCCCAGAAGAACAGCAGTTAGAATGACACATTTCAAGGTCAAAACTTGACCCTTCCTTGTTATTGACCTCCAAGAATTTGAAATTTAATTGTTTACATTATGTCTGGGGGGGTGAGGGTGCCATTAAACTCAAGACCTTACGCTCTCATGTGGCTTTTTTTACTCAAAGTCAGTGTTCTACCATTTACTTCTCCCAGGCAGGAACAGCCCAGGGATTCTTCCTGGCTGCCCAGGCTGGCTTCAATGCAGTCCTCAGATCTCATCCCCAAGAAGAGCTAGGATTGCAGATGTGAGTGATCAAAATCAAGTGTGAAATGTGGGTATAATAGGTTATAGTAGTTACTTTTGCTTCTTTGTAACAAATACACCTGACAGAACCTTAAAGGGAAGAAGTACTTGTTTCAGTTCATGGCTGCAGAGGTTTCAGCCCATAGTCCTGGCTCTCCAGCTTCTTAGCCTGGAATAATGAAGAATACCATGGCAGGAAGCTTGTGGTAGAGCAAAGCTACTCACCTCACAGTAGGCAGGGAGCAGAGAGCGGGAGTCAGAGAGAGAAGGTGGGGACCCTGGTATAAATGCACTCCCCAAGGACCCACCCTCCGTGGCCTATTTGATCAAGGTAGACTCCACCTCCTAAAGTTTCTAGAACTTTCCAAAATAGCACTACCACAAGACCAAAAATTAACATGTGATCCTATAGGGAGCATTTCCCATCGAAGCCATAACATAAAGGTACTTACAAACCCAAATATAGAGGGAAGACATCATGAGATTAAGTTTGGTGATGTAAGAATTGGTTCATGTGCTTCCTTGTTTCTAAAAGTACTGGGTTCTTGAAAAGTACACACATAATAGCTGGGTACTGGTGGCTCACGCCTGTAGTCCTAGCTACTTTGGAGGCTGAGATCTGAGGATCACAGTTCAAAGCAGGCAGGAAAGCACATGAGACTCTTATCTCCAACTAACTACCAAAAAACTGGAAGTGGCACTGTGCTCTGCCTTGAGCAGAAAAAAGCTCAGGAATAGTGTCCAGGCCCTGAGTTCAAGTCCCATGACTGAAGGGAAAAAACAGTATACACAGGCATAGACAGCAGTGTGGACTCTTTGACTTTTTTCATATTAATAATATGGCATCAAAATAAAAGAGCTTGAGATCCACACAGTTTCTCAATCTTTGTTCCTTGCCATCTTTTACTCTCATCACCTTCCACCATGAAAGGTTGGTTTGATCTCCCTATCTACCTATTCCAACTATGTCTATACATGTTGTATGTCTCTGTATTTATTGCATATATATTTGTATCTAATACAAAGAGAATGGAATTTACCATCCTTTAAGGATCAACTTTACATGGGTACCTCCCACTCGGGATTCTAAGCAATGCAGGAGGCTGAGACCTGCATATCTGCAATTCAAAAACAGCCTAGAAAGAAAAATCTGCTAGTTTCCATCGTCATTTAACCAGAAAAACACTGGGGGGGGGGGGGGGGGAAACATAGGTAGCTCAAGTGGCGGAGCACACCAGCTGAGTGAGTGTAATGCCCTGAGTTAAAATCCTGACGCCAGCGCCCCCCCAGAAATGGTCTCCAATAAAATGGATAACCATATCTATAAGCCGGAACCACAGATTCTTTGTAGCTTTGTAATGTTATAGAAAGATACCCATTTATTATGAAGTGACAGATGAATTTGGGTCAAAATCCTTATCTACCTTTCCCTTGTCATACGACATGTGATCTGACACATCCTCTGGCAGAAGACCAGTCTGACAATACCTTTAACCAATTACCTGTGGCACTGAACAGAGGACACTGGAACGCATCAGCAACTGGTACCTTCTCATTTGCTAATTTATAACTAGTCTACATTCACATCTGTACATCTAAAAAGTAAAACGTTGTTCCCAATAAACTATACAATTATAACCAATAACTCAACAGCCTCCAATGTACTTTCATTTGGGCCTGTAATGTAGCCCCACGAGCCAATTCCGATGGTCCCCGAAGAATCTATTCCACCTTCAAGACCAAGATCAAAGGCCACCCGCTTCAGTGAAACTTGTCTCGGTTCCACCAAAGGTTCCCCATTCTCTCAACTGCCGTGGTGGAGTCTGATTACAATATCATTAGGGTGGCAAATATTCTATTTCAAAATTTATATAGATTTTAATTACCTTATGGGTAAAGCTCTGTTTTATTCCTCTCTCTCTCTCTCTCTCTCTCTCTCTCTCTCTCTCTCTCTCTCTCTCTCTCTCTCTCTCTCTCTCTCTCACACACACACACACACACTCAACATAATAGACTTTCAGTAAATATTTTGGGATCAAGGAATTAATGCTGCAGAGTTGGATCCCAAAGATCAAATATTACCTTAACACATAAAAACAGAAGGAAAAAGGTAGCCAAATTGAAGTCTCTGTGAACATAATGATCTAGAAGAGTAATTACAATTTAGACAGGATTGAATTTTCTCTTGTCATTATTTATTCCACTCAAACCCTAAACATAACTCTCCAATAAAAGCTTATGCCCATATTGTGGATGATGAAAAAAACATCCTTCTGGTAAAAGTCAATTTATAAGATAGATGAATTATTTTTTTAAAGAGGATATCCCAGGGAGGGGGAGGCTGCCACTCAATTCCAATCTAGCTCGAGTTCACTTAAAGTGGTCTGTGTCTGAATAATCACAGAATCATTTTCTGGGTCTTTTAGTCTCTTGCTGTCATCAATGTCTTTCTTTGTCAGGCTGCTGCCTCAGCTGGGGAAATTCTACGTTAAAAAGAAACATGGATGTCAGATGCAATAACAGAGAGCAAAGAGAATGGCTATGTGCAGCATGCTTTTTTTCAGACCCTGTGATGTTTTAAGCATATACCTAACGCTTTTTTACACATGCAGAATAACCAGGCTAATTAAAAAGCCCATACAGCTCTGGTTAAAATCTGTTCAAATTTTTTGGAGCACCTGTTACAACAGAATGCCCACAGACTTGATAGTTTACAGCCAAGACACCTGCTACCTTATGTCTCACAGTATGTTCAGTTTTATACTGTTAGAAAAAAATAAACACTTTTTGACATTTAGCAATCTTACACAAGTGATATGAAATTATCAGGAAGGAATGATGGTTTAACCCTTCCTGTGCTGTGTTGGGAAACCACACCCTTTGTCTCCAGAAGGAAACAGATTTCTAATGTTGTCCCATGAAGCTACATACAGTTTCTTCTTTACTCATTCCTAATCCCACAAGTTTTCCAAAAGGTCAAGGTTACCTCCGTAGAAGCAGGACTTTCCTAGTTTAAAGAAGTTTTCTGGACATGACAACTTGTACTTCTCATTGTTGGTGCGGGGTGGGGGGGGGGGGTGGGAAGGGGGGGAAGGAGAAGGATTGGGATGGGGGGGAGGGGGGAGGCTGGGAAGGGATGTGAAGGGTAAACCAAAGGAGGAGGCTGCAATGTTTGGTAAGAAATGTACGCATTATCCTGCCCATGTAATTGTAACCCCTCTGTAAGTATGTTCACAAATAAAATAAAATTAAATTAAAAAAAAAAAGAAGTTTTCTGATGTAAGCATGTAATGCCCAATCTTCAAGTACGCGTTTGTTGTGAACCTTCTAACAAAGCATGTTATTGTTTTGGCTTTGCTGTTAATCAAGCTCAATGACAGGTTTGATGGGATCACATTTAGAGATACTTCTTACCAGAACTTTACTTGAAATGCATTTAGCTTTGAAGAAAAATAGGTAATGATTTTCTATATTTAAAGATTTTTCAGAGTCCAAACATATGTAGATAGGAACTTTCTTGGCAGTACTGGGAATTGAACTTTATCATTTTAGCCTCCCTTTTCCTTTAGTTATATTTTTCAATTTGGGTCTTTGCTTTCTTGCCCAGATAATCTTGAATTGTGATTCTCCTACTTTTTTTTCATTGAGATAAGGTCTCTTTAACTTTTTGCTCAGGTTGGCTTTGGACAGTGAACATCCTAATCCATGCCTCCTACACAGTTAAGATTCAAGGCATACGCAGAGCACCCAGCTAGGAATATTTGAATATCCTGTTTAGATTCAATTTCTGAGTTGATAAACAAATCTCATGAAGATAATGTTAAAGTAGCTACTGACATATAATCTTTGTAAATAGCTGCCATTTTATCTGTCATTACTATAGATAACCATGTCTAGTTTGACTGTCAGCCTATTTGGCTTACTGGACACTTGAGTTAACAAATATGTCATCTTTGTAAACAAAAAAAAAGAACACCTCAATTTTATCCTGCCATATGGTTTTAAGCACTTAACTCAAGTTAACTACATTCCTATCAAGAAAATCTGATGGCTGATTAGCCAGTCCAGATACAAAATTGTGTCCAAAGCAAAGTCAAACATATCCAGAAAGACTTAATTTATAATTCCCAGCATTGCCTAGGTAGCAAAAAAAAAGAATTAAAATAATGTAAGTGTCCTTTGACAGTGAATGAGGTGAATAAATTATGAGAGAAAGTTTCAGTAGCTCTTATATGGTAGAACACAACAATCTCCAAGATAATCTGCTAAATAAAAAATAGAAAGTAGAGGATAAAATAACCAATAAATGACAAAGCCTCCCATGTATACATACACACATATTTGAACATCTATAGCAATATAGGTTATCTCTGAAAGAATACTCTGCATTGGTGACAGTCATTATCTCTGAGTGGTTATCCAACAATTAGTGGGCAAGAATAGGTAGAAACGTATCTGTCACCAAAAAAATCTTTTTGCAGCTTCGGCTATTTGTATTTGACATACATATTCCTTCTTCAAGCTTCAAGATGCAAATAAAAATAGTTCTTTCAAATGTAAATGTAAAATATCATGATCAATCTTTAATGCAACTTAATATGTAAAATACCATGATCAATCTTTAATGCAACCTCATATCCTAAAGTACTTCTAAGTTCCCAGACTGTTTCTGATTTGACTATAGATAAGTATTTAACAATATAAATCACAATTTAATGCCTAATTATCATGACGAAAACAGCTTTTGCATGTTGAATGTGTATAGCTGTATTCAAATACAAGCTGTTTTGACTTTTAACCAACATACCAGAACTAGGAGTGATTTTGTTGCATAATTAGAAAACAACCTAAAATATATTTTCCTAAGATATTTTTAAAGATAAATGAAAGCATTTTTATATGTTTAAGGGAAATGATGTTTTAATTCCTATCCATGTCTCAGCAGAGAAATTCTATTTGTATTGGGAGCCACAGACACTCTAGCTCAGCTGGTGCCTTGTCACTTTGTGCTAGGAACATCCTGAACCTGGCACTCCTGTTGCCTACAATGGACATGAAGGACCATGTGGCTTTCATTGTGGCACTAGTCATGGGGTGCCGCTTTATAAATCCCCATACCGAAGAAACTATCAAATTACTAATACAATGATTAGATTGAAAATGAATCGGACATATATACTTGGTTCAAACATTGTAACAGTGACACATGAAATATTACTGCTTGCAGAAAATATTGAGATACTCTTTATTTCACTATATACATAGCTATCAGTTACATTATAACTTTCATGATCTCTAAAGCAAAATAGAGATCCATTTAACAAGGCTAAAAAAAAAAAAATCAAGCCAGGTGCTGGTGGCTCACACCTGTAATCCTAGCTACTCAAGAGGCTGAGACTTGTAGAATTGCAATCAAAGCTAGCACAGCCAGAAAACTCTGCAAGATTCTGTCTCCAAAATAACCAGAAAAAAATTCTGGGTTGGAGACATGGCTGAAGTGGTAGAGAACCAACTAAACAAGAGCAAGACCTTGAGTTCAAAAGCTGGTAATAGAAAGAAATTAACACTCTATGTCATAAGTTTTAAGCTTAGACCTACATATAGACAGATTGAATAGTCCTTATCCTAAATGTTCAGAACCAGAAGTGTTTCAGATTTGGAGGGCTTTTTTTTCAAAATTCTGGAATATTTTCATATACATAATAAGATATCTTGGTGTTGAAACCCAGAAGCACAAATTTATTTTGTTTTATGCACACCTATACTCACAGACTGAAAGTAATTTTTTTTTTTTTGGTCCGGTTGTGGGGCCTGAGCTCTAGTTCTGGGCGCTGTCCCTCAGCTCTTCAGCTCAAGGCTAGCACTCTACCACTTGAGCCACAGCACCACCTCTGGCTTTTTTTTTTCTGCTTATGGTGCTGAGGAATCGAACCCAGGGCCTCATGCATGCAAGGCAAGCGCTCTACCACTGAGCCACCTTCCCAGCCCCTGAAAGTAATTTAATACAGTATTTTAGTGCTTTTTTTGTTGACTGCAACTTGTCACATGAAGTCATATGTGGCATTAGGTTAGGACTAAAAATATTTCAGATTTTGGAGTCTTTTGGATTTTGAAGTTACAGATTTGGGTTGCTCAATCTGTACAAATTTGAATACTATGAATTATTTAAAATTTTCAACTATTTCAAATATTTCACCAATTTATGAGTACTCTCTGTAATGGCAAATTTGAACAGGAAATGAAACAAGTAAACAGATATTCATGATGAAGTATCCCATAATGAGAATATATCTCATTCATGCTAATTGAAAAAAATCTGGCAAGTTAATATATTGATATTTTCACTTATCTAAGTGTTCCCACTGCTCAAATTATCTCCTGAATCCTAAGTAGAGTGTGTGCCCAATATCTGAAATGATTCGACCCACACATCTTTATGCAGGTGAAACAGTAGAATTTTGTTTTGAAGTCATCACCTTCTCTGAAGCCTGAATGATGTTAGTCATAAGAATAAATAAATGTGACAGAGGAATCTTTATGTTCTCTAACAAATTCATTTTGTATTTTATAAAGGGCAAAATATGAAATCATTTTTGCTTAGACTAAGAGCTATACCATGGCTATGAGGAACTTGCCAAAAGGATTTAAGCCACTTACTTGAGTTCTTCACTTTACCTGGTTATCATTAATTATTCATGGAAAGAAATGAAACGAAGCAAAAATAGTCATAGTTTTTCTTAGCACATACTATATTCTCAAAAACTTACATATATTATCTTATTTTATCGTAATGCAATCAGTGAAGTAGATAATCTAACTGTGCTTCTATCCATAAAAGAGAAACAGACACAGAGAGGTTCAGGACCCTGCCTCAGCACAGAACTAGGAAGAGAGCAAGCTGGGCTCTCCAAAACTTTCTCTCTTAGTATGTAAATTAGCCTTGATGTTTTTATTTCATGACTTTCTCATTCACGTCTTCATTTTATTTATTTTTTAATTTAAATTTACTTCTAATTGCTAGCAAAGAATATAATTATATATTTCTGAGACACCATCTAATATTTCAAGGCAAGTATACATTGTATAGTGTTTGGGTTAGGGAAAACATACCTATCTTCTCAAGCATTTTTTATTTCCTTATGATTAAAATATTCCAGACCCCTTAATCTAGCCTTCTGAAATATATTGATATAACTCGAATCTATATTTACCCTAATGTGCAGATAGCACCTCAGAACTTGCTTCTAACTGTAACCTAGTCCCATGATCCACCACTCCCCTAGCAGCCCTCCTCACTGCTCTCTACAACATCTGCAACCACCATTCTACTCTGAATTTCTCTCAGCTGAGCTTTTTATATTTCACATACAAGTGAAATCACTTAAAGATTTTTCTTTTTATGTAGTTGTTTTTACTATCTTTAATTATACAAAGGAGTTACCGTTTAACAAAGTAATTCGTGAGCACAATTCATCTTGATCAATGTCACCCCTTTCAACAGTCTCATCCTTTCCTCCCAACTCCACTCTAAACTCAATATTATTAATTTTGTAGATTATTCATTGAATTTTATTGCTGCATTCCCCCTTCTTTCTTCTCATTATTCACCTACCTTCTCTTGGCCTCACCCCACTTTTCAAGTATCTATTGCCTGGTGTTTATTTTGTTAGACGGTAGCTTAGCCTAAGGAATTACACTATTGGAGTTCTCCCCTGAATCTACCATCTTTCAGTTAACACATTTAAATATACCACTCCCATGGGGCTGGGAAGGTGGCTCAGTGGTAGAGTGCTTGTGTTGCATGCATGAGGCCCTGAGTTCGATTCCTCAGCACCACATAAGCAGAAAAAGCCAGAAGTGGCACTGTGGCTCAAGTGGTAGAGTGCTAGCCTTGAGCTGAAGAGCTGAGGGACAGTGCCCAGGCCCAGAGTTCAGGCCCCACAACTGACCATAAAAATAAATAAATAAATATACCACTCCCAAAGTGTTTGCTTACATGTTTATAAATTAATTCATATGGGGCTGGGAAGGTGGCTCAGTGGTAGAGCACTTGCCTTGCATGCCTGAGCCCCTGGGTTCAATTCCTCAGCACCACATAAGCAAAAAGAAAAAAGCCAGAAGTGGTGCTGTGGCTCAAGTGGTAGAGCGCTAGCCTTGAGCTGAAGAGCTGAGGGACAGCGCCCAGGCCTAGAGTTCCAGCCCCACTACTGGACCCAAAAAAAAAAATTAATTCATATGAGAAAAACATTCAACCTTTGTATCACTGGGCCTGACTTATTTCACTTCACATGATTGTGCTCATTACAGCACTATTCACCGTAGCCAAGGTATGGAATCAACCCAGATGCCCTCAATGGACAAATGGATCAAGAAAATGTGGTATATATACACAGCAGAATTTTACTCATGAATTAGACAGAATAATATGGCATCATTTGCAAAGAAATGGGAAGAACTTGGAAGATTTTTCAAATAAATACATGTAGAGGAGCAGTACAGAAATGTATTTAAACTATTTGGAAATCACATTGTGCAAAGTAAAGATTTATCAGTTGTTCTGCAGAATAAATGAGTGACTAGTATAAAGTCCTCATACTATTAAACATCATAAATGCTTGTTTTTGTTATTATGTATGCTTTAGTTTCTGAACTGATCAGTAGGGATAAAAACAGTGTCTTCCTCAGAGCTTGTTAATAGTAATGAGTTAAAATACAAAAGAGTTGCCATTTAACAACTACTTAAAGATTGTGTGTGTGTGTGTGTGTGTGTGTGTGTGTGTGTGTGTGTGTTACAGAAGACACTCAGATACTCTGACATTAACACTAACATATTATTATTGTTGTTACTGCTTTTTTTATTTTTATTGTTATTATTTATGGTGTATCTTCTGAGATTCCAAACACATGAAAAGTAATGCTTTCATTTTTCACTCCTGAATGAAAATTCAGATTTATCTAACTAGCTGGCTTACTGCTCTTTGTTCCTCAATTTTCTCACATTTGTGGGGCTCATCCCAACCTTTCCCCACTCTCTAGTGCCCTTTGGCATGAGGCCAACCCAGAGAAGTAGAAGGGAGTACTACTGGGCTATTTGGGAATTATTTAAATAGTAAAAAGGAGGTAACAGGGCTGGGAAGGTGGCTCAGTGGTAGAGGGCTTGCCTTGCATGCACGAGGCCCTGGGGTTGATTCCTCAGCAACACATAAGTAGAAAAAGCCAGAAGTAGCCATGTGACTCAATTGGTAGAGCGCTAGCCTTGAGCTGAAGAGCTGAGTGACAGTGCCCAGGCCCAGAGTTAAAGCCTCATGACCAAAAAAAAAAAAAAAGGAGGTAATAAACCAGAGGGAAAGAAGAACGGAGACAGTTATTAAATTTCAGAGAAAACTGAAAAATTGGGAAAAGTAGAAGCAGCCTTGGAGGATCTGAGGAATGGAGCACCAGGGAGTCTAGGAATTGCCCTTAGAAAGGAACAGGACTCACAACATTTGTCAGAGGAGCGGAGAAAGGGTGAGAATGGTGGCGAGGATGCAGAGAAATGTACATGTTGATCGGTAGAATTGGGGAAGTTCGTTCCTAGTGGCCTCCTTTATCTGAAGCAAAGCATCTGCTACTAGTGAGGACAGCCCTGGTGAGACCTGGGATTTGAAAAATAGGAGAGAGGAAGTTGGGATTCGCAGTTGTAGAGAAGGGGAGCGATGAAGGGATAGTGTTAAAGGCCTCAAGGACTCGAATACGGTTCAGAGCAGGTGATGTGACTGTGTGAGGAAACCACATGGTGGGCAGGGAAGACTGACAGCTGGGTAGGGAAGACTGACAGCTGGGTAGGGGCTCTGTGGAGGTTTGGGCGTGGGAGGAAATACAAGATTGAAGATGCAACACGTGGGGTGAAGTGACAAACCATCTTGTGTAGACTCTATTGAGAAGAAAGAGAACAACGGGAAAAATGAAGAGAGAAAGTAGGTCCAATGTGACTTATTGTGTAACAGTGTCACTGGGTTCTGAAATTGGAAAACAGCACAGATTTGAATGTAGTATTTCAGAAGTTAGCTGATCTAGATTATGGTGTCAGGATGCCACTGTGGAAGAGGAGTCGAAGAAGAAGAAATGTGAAGATCCCTGGATATGAAAAAATAAAGAAATGGAGAGAGGCCAGGTAATAGGATGCCGCATTCATTTGATACAGCTTTTATAACAGATGATTGTACATAACACAGGTTCAAATAACAGAAACATATTCCCTAATGATTCTGATAGCTAGAATTCTGAGTCAACATGTCAACAGTGTTTGTTTCTTCTGATACCTCTGTCTTTGGATTGTAAGTGAGCATATCCTACCATCTTCTTGTGGTCTTTCCTACGTGTGTGTCTATGAACCAATCTTCTCTTACAATATCAGTCATATTCAATTAGGTTCAAACCCTGATGTCTTGCCAGGCACCAGTGTCACAGGCCTGTAATCTAGCTACTCAGAAGATTGAGATCTGAGGATCATAGTTCTAAGCCAGCCTGGGCAAGAACATTCATGTCACTCTTATCTCCAATTAGCCACCAAAGCATCCAGAAGTGAAGTGTGACTTAAGTGGTAAAGCACTAGAAGCCTTGAGCAGGAAAGCTCAGGAACAGTGCCCCAGCCCTGAGTTCAAATCCAACCTGCACTGGCAAACACGCACATGCACAAGCACACAAGCACACACACACACACACACACACACACACACACACACACACACACACACACACACACACACACACACACACACCCTAAGGTCTCATTTTGCCTTGATTACCTCTTTGAAGATTCTGTCTACAAATGCAGTCATGTTCTGAAACAAAAGAGGCTAGGACTTCAACATACGAATTTGAAAGGTACACAGTTCAGTACATTATAGATGAGTCTTCCACAAAGAGATAGGGAACTCCCAGAGTGGTGGCAAAGATAAAGAAGATACATAAAGTACTAGTGATTAAGGTCACTAACCAGCTTTCTCCTATCTCAATGAAGCTATGTCTTACACATTATAAGGAATTACAAACTGTTTTCTTCTTGAAATATTTTTGCTGATAAACTCATGACTCATACTAGTATTTTAAGCATGATATTAGGTTTTATGTTTTGTCCAAAGACAAAAGAAAGAGTCTGTGGTGTTCAAAACCCTGTCATGTAGATGTTGGTGTGACTTCTCATTGACTGTGCTACTGGAGACATGGCTTACATTCCTAACCATTTTCTTGCAGGACAGTACAAGAAGGAAAAATGCACTCACCCTACATCTGGATTCTCTGACATACTGAACATAGAGAGGCGACTATAAAATAAAGCTATATAATCTACAACCTGTATACTGCCAGAACTGTTAGATCTTCTCTGTTTTCTCCCTTTCCTTGTCATAATAAGAATTGTATCGACCATTTTATTGAGCAAAGCATTGTACCAAGCATATGTAATGTACCCTGCATTCATTACCTTATTTAATACCAATAGCAACCCCAGAAAAGGAACTGGAATAAAGGACATTAGATAAATCACCCACTCAGAATCATCCAGCTGGTAATTGGCAGTCAGTCTACTCAATTATGGTGCTCTATTTGTGGATGGAATCTCTCCAGCTATACTGAATGACCCATCACCAATGTCCCTCCCTGCCAGGGTGCTTATAAAGTGGTATCAAAAGTGGGGGCAAAGGAGAAGCTTTATATCCCCCTCCTCAAAAAATATTTCTTGATGGAGGGGGATGTAAAGGAGAATGACAGAGTGAGTTTGATTAAGTATGTTACAAAAAAGTTATGAAAATGTTACAATGAACCCGGTCTTGTACAGCTAATGTATTCTAATAAAAAAATCTTTAAAATGTTGATAAAATAATTCTTTAAGTATAATAAAAAATTGTCTTGTGTGATCCACATTTTTCTCTAGTTGTTCTTATTATTAGTGTTGAACCAATTCAGCAGAACTCAAAAGAGAAATACATGGTTTTTTACCGTCTTTCAGCTGGGCTGGCTTGTTCTACATCAATTAGGCTTTAAATTGTTTTCCTTACTCTATTTTTATTTGGATTATGGAAATAAGTTCCTCATACATTTAGCATTAAAATATCTGCTGGCTTTAGGGTTTAATATTGAAACAATGTGAGGTTTTTGTCTTTTGTCAAAGTCTCAGACAAGTTGGAAGATTGGAAGAAACTGAACAACTGCTAATTATGTGCCACTTAACCATAGAATTTTTTCCTTTGTGGAATTTTTGTTTACTTCTTTATTATACTTTCTACCATCTTAGAAAGTCATTGGAGTCAATAACATCATTTGAAGTTGCTGAGCTAATTCCAGAAAGGACATTAATATTGTTATAATGAGAATCCTCTTACAGATTTATTAAGTAAGCTCTTTCTCTTTAGTCTCTTTGGGTTCTGGAAGTTGAGAATAGGACTAGAGTATAGAGTATAATTTCTTGTTATAGAAATTTGTCTTTGTAACACCCTCTCTGCTAAGCCTGAGTTAGGATTAACAAAACAAACAAACAAACATGAAAGATTTCACCAATTCCAAATTTATTTTGGTGCAATTCTTAAGATTCGTTCTTTTATTATGAAGATAAAACAATATTGGTTCTTTCACTCAAAACACTTTCATTTTGCCTGGCCTTATACCAAATGAACTTCTTGAAATTCAGTAATTGAATAATGTTGGAGGAAATCTAACTGACTGAAAATTTAGAAAACAAGAGACATGCATTCCTCAGCAATGTGTTCCTGTTGTTTTGCTGGTATTTTACTCTCCATTATTTGGGTACTTCATTTCCATATGAAAAAACTGTATGTTGGTATATGCAATGCATATATATTGTTTAAGCTATGACACGTATTGTACCTTTCTAATGTCCTTTTGTTCTCAACTCTCTGTCATAGCTATTTATCCTGAAAAAGCATAAAAATTTAAAGTTCATGCATAGATTAAATAAGAAAATACATAACCTAAATTTATTTTTTAAAAAACATGTAATAGAACTTTATTATTCCTCTTAAATCCTTAGTATTTTGACACATTTCATTGCTAAATAAAACTGTTTTAATTTAAGCTAAGAAAGCTAATTGTATCAGATACTAAAAGTTCTTGTAAGTTGTTGAAAGTGTTAGTTCTGGGAATAGCATTTTTATATTTCTCATATTGATTTGCCTTTGAGACAAACTGCAACAAGAAAGCAGGTGATAAGCCTTTGTTAATGCCTCTGGGAGAAAATGCTGTAGCTACAGACTACTGTTGATAAACAGATTTTGAATTAATTAGTTCTGCATAATTATGTGAAACACCAACTCTCTAAAACCAAATGCAACTGGTCTTACATTACTTTATATGTAATTATTGTCTTAAAATTTACATATTTTAGAATATAAATTTACTATTCTAAAAGCATTGATTAAAATTTAAGTGGCATATGTTTGGTGCATATTATGTATTATTAACTTTATGAAATGAGATATGAAGAGATTTACTTTTTATACATTGTTACCATTAGTGACAGATCTGAGACTTACTGTATGCTACTATTCCTGCCTCATACTTTCTGGAAGTCATACTTCATTATCAGAAAATGCCAAAGTGAACATCTTACAAAAAAAAAGCCTGAGGCTAAGAGGGCAGAACTTTAATAAGACACTTTTATGAATTTTGTTTACACATTTATAATATCAATAATGACAAAAAGAAAAGTAGAAGAAACAAATGCTTAAAAAGAGATAGCAGAGAGCTGAAATCATGGCTCAAGTGGCAGAGTATCTGCCTAGTAAGCTCTGAGGCCCTGAGTTAAACTCAATGGGGGAGGGGGAGGAGGGAATAAGGCAGTGCTCACTAGTGGCTCACACCTGTAATCCTACCTCCTCAGAAAGCTGAGATTTGAGGGCTGCAGTTTAAAGTGATCCTGGGCAGGAAAGTCCATGAGACTCTCATGGATTTAACTTAATGGAAGAATTAAGCACAATAAGTAAATAAATAATTAAGAAAGAAAGAAAGAAAAAGAAAAAGAAAAAAATGGAACTGTGGCGTAAGTGGTAGGTAGAGCAATAGTCTTGAGCAAAAAAGCTCAGGGATGACAGGGACCAGTGGCTCACATCTGTAATCCCAGCTACTCAGGAGGCTGGGATCTGAGTCTCACGGTTCAAAGCCAGCCCAGGCAGGAAAGTCCATGAAACTCTTATCTCCAATAAACCACCAGAAAACCAGAAGTGGCGCTGTAGCTCAAGTGTTAGAGCACTAGCCTTGAGCTGAATTGCTGAGGGACAGCATCCAGGCCCAGAATTCAAGCTCCACAATCGACAAAAAAAAAATCTCAGGGATAGCACAAGCCTAAGTTCAAGCCCTAGGACTGGCACGCGCGCGCACGTACACACACACACACACACACACACACACACACACACACACACACACACACACACACACACGGGGTGGGGGAGGGGGGGGAGGCAGGGCCTGCAAATACTTTCAAACATTTTTAGTGACCTTAAAGAAACCTGTTGAGGAAGACTCAATAACATATGGACAATATAATTTAGTTGAAAGTTCAATAGAATGATTTGGAGTTTGAGGCTAATTTTTAAAGAAATTTTCAGGGTAAATAAACATGAAATTAAGAAAACTGGTATCTGTACCATTTGTGATCTCAACATTCAGATGCCAAGACAAGAAGATTGGGCAACATAGCAAGACCATGTATAATGGGGAAAAAGGGGGAAAATGTGTGGATTGAGTTATTTTATCACAAAACAACATTTTATAAATTTGCAATTATATTCAAAAATTGATATTCAAGAAGAGTAGATGGGAGATTAATGAAGAAGCAAAAGTTCTTGAAGACAAGCTGGTACAAAATAAAATTTACCCTAAGGACATAATCTACACTTTGCACCCAAAAATATTTACTTTAATATCTCATAGTAAAAGTCTTAAGCAATCCCTGAAGTGCCTAACTAGAGACAGAGGTTAATGCTGGCATAGCTATGGAGAAGATGGAATATTATATAAGCATTTAAAATGAGACTTTTTAATATTTATATTATATTGTAAAGATACTGTACAGAGGGGTTACAGTTACATGAGTAAGGTATTGAGTACATTTCCTATTGAGCATTGTTACCCCCTCCTTCATTTTTCCCCTACCATCTCTCCCGTCCCCACCCCCCCAATGCCTCCTTTCCTCTCCAAGTTGTAAAGTTCGTTTTCAACACAGTGTCTTGTACATCTCATTGTTACAATTGGTCGACCTGTATCCTTGTTTCAGCATTTTGTTATTTCCCTTCCCCTCCCCAAATTAGAAAAAAAAATGTATACACAAGATGCAAGGTACTGGAATCAAATACAGTGAAAACAGGGGTTATACTATGGGGGAAGTACATACAAAAGAAACAAAAAAAAACCACATAGTATATTATAAGTACATTAAAAACAACAGCTACAAAGATAAACCTCTTGTGTCCCTATCTTGAGGTTCATTTCTCTTAGCATCATCTTATATAGTCATATATGAATAGCTTTTGACCTTTTCTACTTGTCTGGTAAGAGTATCCTAGACATATACTAGATATTGCAAATAAGGGAAAGCATAGGACCTATGTTTCTTTGGGCCTGGCTTACTTCACTTAATATAATTTTTTTCCAAGTCTTTCCATTTCCTAACAAATGGGGCAATGTCATTCTTTCTGATGGAGGCATAGAATTCTATTGTGTATATACTACATTTTCTTGATCCATTCATCTGCTGAGGGGCATCTGGGTCTGGAACCAACCCATGCCCCTCAGCAGATGAATGGATTAAAATGAGACTTTTATCCTAACCCTTGATGGGTAGAATCAGAAGGATTAAGACACTGAGGCCAGTTTTGGTTACATAGCAAATTGAGGGAACCCCCCCATGACTGTATAACAAGACCTTGTTTCAAAATAATAAACATATATATGTAGAAAGATAAATTACGATATGCAAAATGTTCATAAAATAATTAAATGAAAAATATATGATTGAAGACTTGCATACTTATATATTTTATACCTTACTTTTTTATTGAATTTTTAAAAGATTTAAAGAAAATACAGGAAAATATCAAAATTAGTTAGCTATGTGTTGCAAACTATTCATTCCTTTTTATTTTAGTTTTTAAATATTTTCTAGTTTTCCTACAATTATTGGCATCTAAAAGACCTATCTACTGCCTCAATTAAAGAAAAAAATAAATTGAAAAAATGTAAAGCAAGTTTATTTTATTTGATTTCTATAGTTATTTCATTTTGTAGTTAATGATTACCCAACTCTGTTGATATTGATGTGATTTTTCAATCATTTCATTGATGTTTGACTTTCAATTAACAGAGATGTCCAAGTCAAATTTTTTATTGTGAAAATACTGTATAGAGGGGTTAAAATTACATGGGTAAGATAATGAGTACATGTCTTATCAAGCACTGTTGCCTCCTCCTTTGTTACCCCTTCCCATCCCTTCCCATCTCCCCCCACCCCCATTCCCCAAGTCAAATTTGTCTGAACAAGTCTGGAGCTTGGTTGGACTCCAGGTGGTATGATCAATGGCTCAATTACACCAAAAGGACCCAAGTCCTTTCTGCCTCTCTACTCAGCCATTGTCAATGTGTCAGCTTTATTTCCAGGTTTGGTCCTTTCCTGAGACCAAGAAGACCACAGTGATTGTAGTTCTAAAAATGTCAAAAGAAATAAAATAGGACATCTCTTCCTGTATCTCTTTCTTAGAAGCAAGGAAATCTTTTATAGAAGCCCCCATCAAAATACTCTTACACTAATTTCTGGTAAGGCAAAGGAGATTAACCTAACTGTCATAAATAAATCAGACTAAGGAATGCTTCCCCTGAAACTGTTTTGCTGATATAAAGGGTTAGTGGATAGAGTGAAGTGAGACATGTGAGGTCAATGTCTGTAGGAAATCTTTCCCATTCTAATCCTTCATTTTGTTAATGACATGAGGAGGTGTAATCTTTTGAAATTTAAGACAGCAACAGATAGTATGGTAGACTCTAATGATACAGTAGTAGAAAGAACCAAACCTCTCCAAGGGGTATAAGTAATCAGGCAATTACAACACAAGTGTGACATCATGGTGCCAGAGAAGTCCCTTGTATGCAGCGTTTAACCTGTCCTGATTCCCAAAGAAGGCTACATACCAGTAGATTGGGAAGTAAAGAAGGATGACTCAGGGGCTGGGAAGGTGGCTCAGTGGTAGAGCGCTTGCCTTGCATGCCTGAGGCCCTGGGTTCAATTCCCCAGCACCACATAAGCAAAAAGAAAAAAAGCCGGAAGTGGCGCTGTGGCTCAAGTGGTAGAGCGCTAGCCTTGAGCTGAAGAGCTGAGGGACAGCGCCCAGGCCCAGAGTTCAGGCCCCACAACTGGACCAAAAAAAAAAAAAAAGAAGGATGACTCAGTCATTCTAGCAACTGAAAACCCCTGCTTTCACTGTATTTCATGTTGTTATAATTTGTGGAGGGGAAGGGGAAAAACAAATCACTTAAATAGGGATACAGGTGGACCCATTGCAACAATGAGATGTACAAGTCATTATGTTGAAAATGAACTTTACAACTTTGGTGTGTGGGGGGGGGAGGATTGGGTGGGGAGGGTGGGGGGAGAATGGGAAAGGATGGGAAGGGGAAACAAAGGAGGAGGCTATAATGCTTGATAAGAAATGTACTCATTATCTTGCCCATGTAATTGTAACCCCTCTGTACAGTATTTTCACAATAAAAAAAAAAAACAGAATATATGGGAAATTTGCAAGAACATACTGAGAGTTGAGAACCTGTACAGCCTTGAAAGCCATACTAAGGAAAGCTCCTTATTGCAAAGGCAATGGGACTCCAAATAAGGGTTATGAACAAAGAAGTAACCATCTGATTTTCTTTTCCAGGACATTCATTCCATTTGCAGAGTAGAGAATGGATTGAAGAGGACAAGCCTAGGTTTCAAGAGAATACTTAAGTGCTTTTACCATAAACCAAGACAGGAATTCATAAATTATGGAATGATTCAAGTTTATAATTTAGGCAAACATTAAGTTACCTGTATGTTACTATGTTAGTTTGAGACATGGAAAATTTGAATTGCCTATAGGACATCCAAGTAGAAATATGCAGTAACAGAACCACTTCTTTTAGGCTTCTTGTGATAATTATGAACATTATGAAATTGCTATTAAATATTCTCATGGAAATCTCAGCAAATAATATCAGTGATTACCAGATTATCCAAGTATTTTTTTCCTTTCTAGCTCTGACATGATTTGAGTGATACGATGAGAAGGAGTCATAGCAAATGTTTTACATGTTGACAATTTAAGCTAATAGATATTTTTAGATGTTGTGTAAGAAAAGAGCTCTGGGCTAAAAATGATGCTGACATTTAAAGATTCTCTGTAAACTTTAGAAATGTGTAGCCTTAGACACCAAGGCCTAGTCATTTGGAAATAATACTTACTATCTAAACTTAATCCTTTTTCAACTTTGCTTTCTGTCTTGGCTCAGATCTTCCCACTATTATGCACTCTGAAGACAATTTGTTCTTCTATTTTGGGCTCCAAAAGCTTCATTCACATTAAGTTGAGATCTTTTGTCCTCCTGCTTGAGGTCCTCCAGGACAGCAGAAATTTGTGCTCTTGGGGTCCAGGGGAGATAAATGTTTCTCCATGAAGTGTTAGCCTCTCATAAATATTACAAAAGTAAGTTTTCTTTAATATAGTTATTTGATAGCTCATAGTTCCCAAATCATTTTGTTAAACTGTGTCATTCACTAGTAAGGCTCTTCGTCTCATTTTTCTAAACTACCACCATCTTGGAAGAGAAAAGACTCATAAATTTGATGCTAATGGGCTAGATTCCATTCTTGTCCTAGCACTTTTTCAAACTCAGAGTTGATTCTGGCGGTTTAACTTCCCTGACCCTTGATTTTCTCTGCCCAGCTAACAAGATTGTAGTAACAGTCTCTACAATCAGAATAGTAACTACAGTTATACTGTCTATCAGACTCAGAATATAATGTTCTAGATTCTGGTCCAAGACACATCATGGTGATCTTTTCAAAGTCCTTTCTTTGGAAAGTTTGCACCTTCTCCTACAAGCAAATTCTAAAGTTTGGATTTGGCCAACTCTGGAAGCAGTGAGGTGGTCACCTACCTAGGTAATTAGTTATAGATAGTCCCCTAAATCTCTATTCCACCTCATTGTGGAACCTTCACAGATTTACTTATATGTTGATTCCTAACAATCCCGAGAAGAAAGTTATAATCATGGCCTTCTAGAGGTTTATCCTCTCCTGAGTCTTATAATGCACCTTTGTAATCCCAATCCCAGCATTCAGGACCCTAAGGTATAATTATCATGGGTTCAAGACCAGCTTATTCTGCATAGCAAAACCTTTTCTGAAAGAGAGAGAGAGAGAGAGAGAGAGAGAGAGAGAGAGAGAGAGAGAGAGAGAGAGAGAGAGAGAGAGAGAGAGAAGGAAGTAAGGAGGCTTTAAAATAGGAATCCTGAGTATTCTGGAGTGAAGGTATAAAAATGCAAGAATCTCTTGACTGTCAACATGCGAGGCTCTTCAATATACGGTATTCAAGAAGATTTAATGATATAACCAAGTCACTTGATCCCATTTCACCTCCTTTTATCTTCCATCAGAGACAAGCAAAAGTGGTTCCAAGGCATTTTTCATCTTGCTAAATTTGGAAAGCCTTTGGCCTCATTTTAACCATAACAGGCAAGATATCTGTTAAGGAAAACATCTCAGCTATATTTAGTTGACAAATTTTGTTCATCTTTTTCTTCTGACAAAATAAAAGCAAAGATTTAATAACATACACAAATGCTTCAACAATGTACCAAATTATCCTACACATAATGCGATTCCACAGATACTTTTTGTCCCTAAGGACCTCTGCTCCGGCCGCTGTTTGCTTATGATAAGTAAGCACATGCTCAGTCACCAAGTACCTTCTGATTTCTATGAAAGACATAGTATCACAGCAAGAGTTTCAGGGGACAGGTATCTTACTGAGACTCACGAGGCAATCTGACTATAGAGTTTTACCATATCTCAAATATGTAATATTCCCTTCAATTCTTGGTAGGCTATTGAATTCTCAGAAATGTAGTGCAAAGTTTAAAAATCTTATTACCTTAGTACAAGTAAACTGCAAATGAAATCAATCATTTTTACCTTAGTAGTGAAAAGGAATTGCAAATGCTTACCATAGACTCGGTAAAGGTTTTAGGCAGTGATTCTTAGGATTGGCTCAGAATCCCACATCAACTGAAAAGCTTCCAAAGCTCTCATAACCTTACTGTATTCCTAACTAATTAAGTCATTATTTTGAAGAGTAATGACCAGGTGTCACTGTTTTTCAAGGCTCCCCAGAGATTCCAATATGTCACTGAGGATGAGACCCACTAATACGAGATTTAACAAATAGTGATGGCATACATTTGGACTTATTGTGCTTATTTAACCAACATAGAAACCAAAATTACGGAAACAATTAGTAATACGATTTCCTTCAGGGAAGACCACATCTTTGGGTTTTCGTCTTCTTCATGAGCTATCAACTCTAGTATTTGCCATGCCCCAATTTCAGTGCTCTATTTCCTGTTTGGGAATCCTGAATTCATCCCAGAAGTAGTGTAACATCTCTAGACATCTTTTGTCTTTTTTTTTTAAGTCTACTGGCAAAACCACTTAGTTTAGAACTCTTGAGAGGGCCTCCTGAGATTCTAAAATTAGCTAAGGGGGATGGATATAAATTAATGCAATCTTTTTTTGGTTCTAGAAAGTCTTTTAGGAGAGTCTAGGATATGGCAGCATCAAGGTGTGGCTAGTGGTGGAGGAATGAGAAAAAAAAATCTCTAGACCCTCCTCCATCTTCATTTTAATCCCTCTATTTTTTGACATGGACAATTACAGTTTTTCTGTGACTTAATGTGTCTTGTATACTATCATTAAAACACAGTTTCATAGTATAGAATGGCACAAGGGCAAACCCTAATTCAAATATTCCATCCCTTACACTTTGCACTTGGATATACATAGATATCACAGAAAAAAAGAACAGTTTGTTTGAATTCTCCTGTTGGGATTTTTCTCATGAACAATTTATAAGCATTCACTACAATTTCTGTCCAATTGGCCTCAGATGCAAACCCAAACAATGTTGTAGATTTTTTTTAACTTTAATACAATGTCAAATAAAATTTCCGTGTTCAATTTCAGACAATTGACTCCAACTACATATTAACTACATATTTCATGTTTAATTTTAAAAAGATAAGTAGTTAAAATTGTGTTTTAGAATAAAGAGGATAGGGGAGAGGAAGATGCAATCAAGAATTCAACACATAACCTACAAAATCAAGAAAAGCAAAGGGAAGAGATATATAGGGAGGGATGAGGTAACATCGGCAAGATGTGTAATATTCATAAATTGCTTTGTTTTTTATTTTATTTTTATTGTAAAAATACTGTACAGAGGGGTTACGGTTACATGAGTAAGGTAATGAGAACATTTTCTATCGAGCATTGTTACCTCCTCCTTTGTTTTCCCTCTACCATCTCTTCCCTCTCCACATCCTCAACTCCTCCCTCCCCTTCCCTGAAATTATAAAGTTCATTTTCAACATAGTGTCTTGCACATCTCATTGTTAAAATGGGTCAAACTATATTCTTGTTTCAGCATTTTATTTCCCTTCCTCTCCCCAAATTAGAAAAATGTATATACAAGATTCAGGGCACCGGAATCAAATACAGTGAAAACAGGCTTTATATCATGGGGAAGAAAACACAAAAGAAACAAAAAAAAATCACATGGTACATTATAAGTATATTAAAAACACAGCAAGAAAGATGAAAATCACTTGTTTAATAATTCCTTTGTGTAACTACTTATGTAAAACAAAAGTTAAAAATCACATTTTAGTCCTATCCATTTATCTTTAACAACAGAAGTATTAGCAAAACTGTACTGCTAAAAGAACAACTTCAGTTTCCTCAGAGATTCACTGAACCCAGATTTGGCATTCAAACTTAAAAACTTTCTATTTCTGTCCTGGTTTTATATTTCTGGTTCTATTTGCAGGCTAAAGTTGGCAATTGGGTCTCTGCACTTCATCTCTTAATTTTATATATCACACAGATGCTCTGACTCATTCAGCAATCTAAGAACAATTGTCTAGTTACTGACAATTTACCTATTATGCCTGTGTGCTAAATGTCATTATTTCTGAGACTCTTTTTCCCTGATTACAACTTGATAAAATTGCAGTTCAGTTCAGATCGCAACATGGAAGGAGTTTGCAGGGTTTGTTTACAATTAAGGATGCCATATGCTCCTCTAAGGAAAAATATGCTAATTACTAGGGAAGAAATGAAACAAGAAAACATGGAATTGCTGCAGACCTACTATGCAAATAAGCAAGTTATTTTCTGTTCAGTGGGAATAAATATGGTGAATTCATCCCATTATAATTTTATAACTGAGTAAAATTTTCATTGAAAAGGAAAAACAAGTTGTTTAAATAGGGATGCAGGTGGACCCATTGCAACAATAAGATGTACAAGACGTTATGTCGAAAAATGAATTTTACAACTTTGGTGGGGGTGGGGGGAGTTGGGAAGGCAAGGATGGGAAGGGGAAACAAAGGAGGGATGGGAAGGGGAAACAAAGGAGGAGGCAACAATGCTTGATAAGAAATGTATTCATTTCCTTGCTCATGTAATTGTAACCCCTCTGTACAGTATTTTCACAATTTAAAAAACTTATTAATAAAAAAAGGTTAAGAGAAAGAAAGCCATATTATTTAATAGATACCTATTCAGTACATAAGCTTACCTATTTTAAAGTTTAGGTCTAAACCACTAAACCCTGTTTATGTATAAGATTATATAGCACATTATTAATTTTTTTGTCTTTTCTTTTTTTTTTTTTTGGTACTGGGGATCGAACCCAGGATGTTGCACTTGCTAGGCAAGCGCTTTGCCACTGAGCTACATCCCAGCCCTAACATTATTAAATTTTCAAAGCTATGTACAATAACAATCTGAACTGAAATCCACTCAAAGTAGGTTTTCCCTTTTTTACTTGATGCTACTTGTCCTTGCCACACTTCTCCAAGTTTCCATCTTCCAGCATTTTTTGCTGAGGGGAAATATTAAGTTGGGTCAGTCACTTGTCTTTAAAGTAACTGCTAGTGTTTGCATTCCAACTCTTCAGTACTTTTTTTCCTTTTCTTCAGCTGGTTTGTTGTTATTAAAAAGGTTTTTCTTAAGAAAAAAACTAAAAAAAGAAAGGAGGAGGAAGAAAAAGACAAGGAGTTGGAAGAAGAGAAACTGGAGGAGGAGGAGAAGGAAGAGGGGAAGGGGGAGAAAAAGATCAACATACAATATGTTCACCTAACAACATAACAGGAGGAGGTAGCAGCACAATGGGCTCTGCAGGAGACTCCCTCCACACAGTACCCAAACCTCTCCTCTCTTCAAGCACAAGCATCCATGTGGAACTTTCTCAAGAAAACTCCTGCAATATGTTCAGTTAACCTCTTAGAACTTGGAATCTCCCCCAGAAGTTAGGATCTGCACCAGAAGTCCACGACAAGGCCTATCTCAGCAATGTTGTACAGCAGGCAGATGGACAAGTAGGTCTGTATGTTTTGCTCACAGAGCTAAAGCAAGAAAAAGGCTAGCTTTTAGCAAATGGCCACTTAATGAGGTGCAAATTTCAGATGCTCACTCTAATTATTTTTTTTAATGGCCTCTTTTTTTTATTGTGAAAATACCGTACAGAGGGGTTACAATTACATGAGCAAGGTAATGAGTGCGTTTCTCTCTCTCTCTTATTTTTTTTTTTTTTTGGTTGGTTGTGGGGTTTGAACTCTGGGTCTGAGCGCTGTCCCTCAGTTCTTCAGCTCAAGGCTAGCACTCTACCACTTGAGCTACAGTGCCACTTCCAGTTTTCTGGTGGTTTATTGGAGATAAGAGTTTCATGGTCTTTCCTGCCTTGGCTGGCTTTGAACTGTGATCCTCAGACCTCAGCCTCCTGAGTAGCTAGGATTACAGGCTTGAGTCACCAGAGCCCGGTAGTACATTTCTTATCAAGCATTGTTACCTCCTCCTTTGTTTCCCCTTCTCATCCCTTCCCATCTCCCCTCCCTCCCCACCCCCCCCTGCTAACCCTCCCCTCCTTTCTCTCCCCCTGCCCAAGTTGTAAAGTGCGTTTTTGGACATAACGTCTTGTACATCTTATTGTTGCAATGGGTCCACCTGTATCACTATTTAAACGATTTGTTTTTGCCCTCCACAAATTATATCAACATCAAATACAGTGAAAACAGGGGTTATACCGTGGGGAAGGACATACAAAGCAACAGAGAAATCATCTTATAAATACATTAGAAACAATAGCAAGAAAAAAAACATTTGAATCCTTATCTTGGGGTTCATTTTGCCTAACATCAACTTATCTGACCTTTTCTGTTTGTCTCAGACATATACTAGTTATTGCATATAAGGGGAACTATGGGACCTATGTTTCTTTGGGCCTGGCTTACTTCACTTAATATAATTTTTCCAAGTCTTTCCATTTCTTAAAAAATGGGGCAATGTCACTCTTTCTGATGGAGGCATAGAATTCCATTGTGTATATATAACACATTTTCTTGATCCATTCATCTACTGAGGGGCATCTGGGTTGGTTCCATATCTTAGCTATGGTAAATAATGCTGCAATAAACATAGTTGTGCTGGTAGCTTTAGTATGGTCTTCTTTGTGATCATTTGGGTAAATGCCCCATAGTGGGATTGCTGGGTCATAGGGGAGCTCTATGTAGAGTCTTTTGAGGAACCTCCATACTACTTTCCAAAGTGGTTGAACAAGTTTACACTCCCACCAACAATGCAGGAAGGTTCCCTTCTGCCCACATCCCCTCCAGAATCTGTTGTTATTAGAGTTCTTCATTGTAGCCATTCTAACTGGGGTGAGGTGGTATCTCAATGTTGTTTTGATTTGCATTTCTTTTATGGCCATGGAGGTTGAGCATTTCTTCATGTGTCTATTGGCCATCCTTCTTTCCTCTTCAGAGAAGTTTCTCTTTAAGTCTTTCGCCCACTTATTTATTGGGCAGTTGTTTCTTTGAGGATTTGTTGTTGGGGGATTTAATTTTTTGAGTTCCAGGTATATTTTAGATATGAGACCCTTGTCCGTTGTATGGCTGGTAAAGATCTTCTCCCAATCCGTGGGCTTTCTATTGATCTTGCTAGCTATGTCCTTTGCCATGCAGAAGCTCTGCAATTTCATGCAATCCCATTTGTCCAATCTTTCTTTGATTTGTTGTGTTTCTGGGTCTCTATTAAGAAAATTTCAGCCTGTGCCAAGGAGACCTAGGGTTTTTCCATCCTGTAAAGTTTTCAGAGTGTCTGCTTTGACTCTGAGGTCTTTGATCCATGTGGAGCTGATTCTGGTGCTGGGTGATAGATAAGGATCTAGCTTAAGTTTTCTACAAGTGATTAACCAATTTTGCCAGCACCGTTTACTGAAGAGGCTGTCTTTCTTCCATTCTATTTTTTTAGCTCCCTTATCGAAGATTAGATGGCTATTGTCTATGGGTTCATTTCTGGGTTTTCAGTTCTATTCCATTGGTCCTGAGGTCTGTTCTTGTGCCAGTACCAAGCTGTTTTGATTACTATGGCTTTGTAGTAGAGTTTAAAATTTGGTATTGATATTCCTCCAGCACTGTTCTTTCTGTTAAGGATCGTTTTTTCTATTCAGGGTCTTTTATTGCTCCATTTTATTGCCTCTTCTATTTCCTTGAAGTATGAGGTCAATGTGATAGGTATCACATTGAATTTGTAGATAGGCTTGAGAAGTATTGCCATTTTCATGATGTTGGTCCTTACAATCCGGGATCATTGGAGGTTTTTCCACTTTCTAAGTTCTGTTTTGATTTCCTTTTTCAAGTTTTTAAATGCTAACTCTAATTCTAATCATTTTCCCAGACTATACCTACAACTCCACAGACATTTGCTCTTGGCCATAGGGTTCTGCTGAAGATATAGAGCTCTTCAATATTCTCAATATTTTATCTCTGCAAAAGACAGGAAGGTCTATAACTTTGGAATGACTTAGACTTAGGTTTAAATTTTGTTAGTTGTGCAACAGATAGGTTTCAGCCATAATTTCTTCTTTAAATGAAGATGATAATTTTAGAGCAGATGCATGATCATTTAGGAAATTTTGTTCTCTGTTTATTTTTCTCTACCTGGAGGGTGAATGGAATGCCTACTAAAATCTCTCTCCTTAACAAGATGATAAATATTGGAAGAAATTGATGTGTTCCTCATGTTGACAAATTGAAAATGAGGATATCAGATCTCTTGCATTGAAATTTTATGTAAGCTTGGAGACAAAGTAAGAACTAAAATCTTATAGGTAGATAAGAATGGTACAGCAAGACTTGATTTTATGTCATATGGTTATCACTCAATATTATCTTAAATTAAGGCACAGAGCCCAGTTCTGGGATCCTCTTATCTTATGTAGTTTTCACTTACTATAAAATTGTAAGAGCATCAAAAATCAGAGGTACGTCCATTTGCTGGTTAGATAATAAAACAAAGAAAAAGTAACCATAAAGAAGATTAATACATCACTCTTGTTTATCTTCAAATCTGACTGGATTTTGTGATCTAGAATCACTGTTCATGAAATTTGTGTCTCAATAGCCAATAGAGTGGTTCTATAATTACCTCTTTTACAGATTAAAAAATCTGGAAGAAATGCAGAGGTCCCCAAGAAGTCTATAATTTGTGCACGCATGTGCTATTTACCACAGTACTCCCTATGCATACCTCCAGTGCCTGGCACATGGTAGCTGCCCAATAAACATTTTTTGAATGATCTAAATAATGATTAAATGAGCAAATTATCAGGAAGCCTCAGTTGATTTGTGCTATTATAACAAAACATCATAAATGGGGTAGCATATAAACAATTTTTTACCATAGTTCTGGAACCTGGAAAGTCCAAGATCAAAAAGCATTAAAAGATACTATGTCTAGAGAAAACAGTTCTCATTAGCAAAGGCTTTTTGCTATGTGCTTATGTGAGATAAAGACAAGGAGGCTCTTTGGGGCCCCATTTATAAGGCCACTAATCCCATTATTAGAGCAAAGCCTTCACAACCTAGCATCTCCCACAGCCACACAACTTAATTCTATCACAGTGGGTATTAAGTTTCAATCAATAATTTTGGAGTGACAAACACATTCAGGTCATAGTGTATAGGTTGTCTGGTCTATTCTTTGGTAGTGAGTACAAGTTGCATTAAAATCTGAGGAGAGGATGATAGATATCCAAAATTCCAAATTCCTTTTTTTCAGTTCAGGTATTTGGTGTCTCAAATATGATGTATGATCTCTTATAAAGTAAAAATATACTCATGTTATTGCCCAGCAATTCCACACCATTTCCCCAAGAAGCTTGTGCCCAAATATTCATGGCCATTTTTGTGCAAAAAAAAACTGTTCAAAGTAATTTTATTTAAAATAGTCAAAAGCTGGAAATAAGACAATTGTTCATGCATGAGTGAATTCATATACACTGTAAAGTACACTCTTGAAAAGGTATATAATAGAACAAACAGACTCTGACCTGATCAGTCTACTGCCTTGATCAGTCCACTGAGGGATTCATAATGTTCTAGCATTATGTTCTGAGGTAGTAGAAACCAAGAGATGGGACCTAGATAGAGTACATAGGTGGTTGGGAGCATGGCTTTGAAGGGTGGGGCTCCTTCCAAGCATCCTTTCTTTTCTCCCTCTGCTTCTGACTCCTATAAAAGTATCAACTTTCTTCACTTATGCTCTTCCAACATGATTCAATAGGCCTAAAAACAATGGAGCCAGCCCTCAATGGACTGCAAATTCTGAAACAGAGACAAAATGAATCCTTTTCCCTTTTGCTTTTATCAAGTATCTTGTCACAGTGATTTTTAAATGTGTGATACCAAAGCTAAAAAGAAAGAAAAGGTACAGAATTTTTTTTTCCTGTATGGGAGATGAGGGTATGGGACAGAGTGACAGTACCAGGGATCAAACCTAAGGCTTTGTGCATACTAGGAAAGCACTCTACCACTAATGGATAACCCCATCCCAGAAGTTCTGAAATCTTGTATTTGCTCATACTCTTGTGTTTGTATATCTAAGTCATCACTGAAGATACAGTACTCTGTCTGGAACTTAAGTGGAAACTTAAATGCCCATTTTTGTATAATGGGCTTAGTAGTCTCCAAGAATGTTAACTCGGGCAAACTGCCTCTCCAGGATAGACTCTAAAAACACAGCACAGGGTTGTATGATCCAGTCCCTCTATAATCAACTTTTGTAAAGGAAGGAAATTGCCTGCCCTACTCCTGCCCTGCTGCTTTGCTTTTGTTGCCAGAGATGAATGGCAGGCTTCTGGTCTCTCTGAAGAAAGAATTCAAGAAACGAAAGCATTACCAGCACTACCGCTGGAGCCCAGCACCACTTCCGGCTTTTTCTGAGTAGTTTACTGGAGATGAGAGTCTCAGGGATTTTCCTGCTCCGATTGGCTTCCAACGAAAATCTCATCCTCCCAAGTAACTAGGATTACAGGCGTGAGCCACTGGCGCCCAGCTGCAAGGAGGAATTTTATCAGAGCAAGACTGATTGTAGTAAAAGTGTAAGTACATCCCCAGAGCAGATTGAGAGTGGGCAGCTTGGTCCAGCCAGTCAAGCGCCCCAAGATTCTGAGGTATTTATGGTCTACCTATTTTTTTTTTACAGAAGGCCTAATGACATGTGGTGATTTCTGGGAAATAGGAAGGCTTTTCTAGGTATTAAGGAGCACAGAATAATTTTACCTAACTAGGTGTCCTTGGAACAAAAATGATTGATGTGGGAGAAGGTACATCGATAAAAAGGCTGCAATGCTTGATAAGAAATGTACTCATTATCTTGCCTATGTAATTGTAACCCCTCTGTACAGTATGTTCACAAAAAATAAAAGTAAAATAATAATTAAAAAACTGAAACTATAATGGGTGAATAACCTTTAGATTTGGGGAAGTCCCTGATGGACTCCACACTATGAATACATCATTTCAGCTGTGGTCAGCTGTTACTCCAGGATAGTTTGGGAAGTAGTGTGCATGGCAAAATGTAGTCAGATATGATACTGCACATATTCTTTGGCTGTTTGGCTTTATTTTTCCCTTTCTGCCTGCTTATCCCTGCTCACTTTTTTTTTTGTAAACTTTCATATTGATCTCTTCTCACCTCTGTCCTCAAATTCTTGATTACATAGCTCAACCAGCACCCAAACTCCAGTCCCCAGACTTGATGCTTACCCTTGATGTCTATCCTTGGGCATCCACCCATGGAGGGAACATTTTTTTCCTATCAAATAATTCATCTAAGTCATCTGAGCCTTAATACAATTTCCTAAACTATTATTCTGAGTAATAAAAAGTTGCTTCTATGATCTGTATGGTATTATTGTTGCTACCAATTATTAATAGTCAAATATTAATTCACAGATTATAAATATTATGTCCTTTAGCCTTCTTAGCAACTCCAACCATTATTTGCCTTGTTATTCTTCCTTAATAAGTACAGAAATCTTAAAAAAATAAAAGTAGGTTACAGAAGCATTTTACCAGTAGGAGGTAGAACTTGCAAAAATGTGCTCAATCTGGTTCTTTCTGTTTACCACATGGATGGTCTTGAAGAATGTATGATATCCTCTTCAACTTTGTGAAAAACACATTATGAGGTATGTATGGTATGTAGGAGGTATGACTTTGAAGCATCTCCAAGACTTCAACATCTAAATCTTCTGAGGACAAATAATACATTGCTTTCCAATTTCTGGACTTTATTTCCTCTACTTTAGTTCTATTTCCATGTATCCTTCCAGCAAGTGTATTTGTAGCATATATGTAAGAAGAATGCTTTACAGTGAGACCAAAGGAGGATATTCTTAAGAGAGGAACACAAAGGCTCAATGTCTATGTGCCTCATACAACATTTATCAAAATGAACTCCAGGAAATGGAAACAAGAGCTTTTTTTCTTTTCTGCTGTTTTTGTTTTCTTTTCTTTTTGTCTTGTTTGTTCATTTTCTGATTGGAGGAGGGTAAAGGGTGGGGCACAGAAAAGGTTGGACAAATGGTAAACAAATCCAGCAGTGATATTCACTAGACATTATGTTGAAAATGAACTATACAACTTGGGGGGGGGGGGGCACTTCAGGGAAAAATGGAGAGAGTAAGAGAATGAATGACATAGTCCAAACAGAAATGTACTCATTACCTGATTTATGTAACTGTAACCCCTCTGTAACCCCTTTATAATAACAAGAAAAGGGGGGAGGGAGAAGAGCAGTGTTTTATCCTTGGCCAAGCTCCCTTTAATTACTTTCAGTGTCTCTCTGTCTGGTTATTCACTGCCCAGAGCATATGCTACAATTGCTTCATCAGTTATTAACAAGCAAGGAGACCATATTGAAATCAAGTCTTAGCTGAATTATCCGTGGCAAGAAAATCTTCCCACTGCAATGCTGGTGCATAATGCTCATGAATACAAGAGAGAACAAGAAATGGAAACTATATGCCACTAAAAAAATGTAGATTCTTGCTCATAACTTCAAATCAAGAAGCCAAGGTATTTCCTTGTGTTCCACAGTAAAGAGTTAAGTAGATGAGTTACCCTGTGGATTCAAAATAGCACATACCAACTTGGAGTGAATTATTTGCAGAATTTTATCTGCTCATTCCTATGAAGGTCTGATGTCTAGGACTTGCAACCTTGATAGAAAGTTAATTCTTTTCCTGCTGTATATAGCATTTGTTATAATAAGAATATAAGATAATTCATTATTAATCAGGCAATTAAAAGAAGCAATTAAAATATGAATTTTTATTTTTTTGTGAACTAGAACTGGAAAAATCTCATTTTGAAATTCATATTGAAGGTAATGCTACAGATTGCAATCTAAAATAGGAAAAAATTCTTCAGAGTAGGAGCGAGTGGTAATTTGTATACTGGAAGTAGTACACATTCCTTTTTTTATACACATTCTTGTATGACACATCCTTGTAAGACAGATTTCACATGGAAATTGAAGGCTACAAACACTCACTATTGTTGTTCAGAGCTAGAAGAATTATGACTGTCTCCCCCACATTGAGCTCAATATTACTTGAGTTTTCTTATCACATAACTTGATCCTCTAATACAGACAATACTAAACAATATTTCAACAATACCCCACAACCTCTAGACCACTTTTGAAAATGGAATTCATACTTGGCCTTTTTGGATCTCCTTCTGAACTGCTTCTCTCTACTTGAGAAATAGATTTGACCATCTCACCCCAGTTAAAATGGCCATCATCAAGAATACAAATAATAAAAGATGCTGGCACTTATATGAAAAAAAGCTAATTCTAGTACACTGTTGGTAGAAATGTATATATTCTTTCTGGAAAGTATGAAGGCTCCTCAAAAAAATAAATATAGAACTACCCTATGAGCCAGCAATTCCACTCTTGGGCATTTACCCAAAAGATTACAAGCTAGGATACAGTAAAGCCACCAGCACAACCATGTTCATTGCAGTAGTATTTTTCCAAAGCCAAAGTATGAAATCAACCCACAGTGAATGAATGGATCAAGAAAGTTCTATTGAGTATATATACAACAGAACTTTATTCATCCACTAGAAAGAATGATATTGTATCATTTGCAAAGAAATGAAGGACCTGGAACAAAAATTATGTTTTGAAGTAAGACGAGCCCAGAGAGAAAAGGTTACATGTTTTTTCTTATCTTTGGAAAATAGAATTCCTTTTTAAATATACGAAGTAGATACTTTGAGTAATATGCAAGTGTACACAAATGTAATAACTGAAATATAGCAGACTCGGGAAAAATTGGTGTAATCTCTTAGAAAAGCAAAATCAGGTACTTGAAAGAGGTGAAGTATAGTACAAAGGGTTGGGGGGCAGGGTAGATGAATGAAGAGAAGACTTGGAAGGGAAAATGCACTAAAAAAAATTCAAAGTATAGCTGGGAAGGTGGCTCAGTGGTAGAGTGCTTGCTTTGCATGCCTGAGGCCCTGAGTTCGATTCCTCAGCACCACATAAGCAAAAAGAAAAAAGCCGGAAGTGGCACTGTGGCTCAAGGGTAGAGTGCTAGCCTTGAGCTGAAGAGCTGAGGGACAGTGCCTAGGCCCAGAGTTCAGGCCCCATGACCGGACCCCCCAAAAAAAAAATTCAATGTATATCCTACAAAATTAAGAAAAGTGAGGGAATGGATAGAGTGGAAGGTATGGGTAAGAATGTTGATGTTGAAAGGGATGACATTGATCAAGTTGCATTATATTCATAAATTGCTTTGTTGAATGGCAACTCCTTTGTACAATTACTTTAAAAAAATAAAATATTTTTAAAGAAGAAATTCTTTTGACCCTAGAATACAACCAAACTTTAAGATAACAAGTAGACTATATTGAAAACAAACTTTACAACTTCAGGGCGGGTGGGTGGGCATGTGGAGGAGTTGGGGAGGTGGGGAGGGAAGGGATAGGATGGTAGGGGGAAAAGATAGGAGGGGTAGGAAATGTATTCATTACCTTACTCATGTAACTGTAACCCCTCTGTACAGTATCTTTACAATAAAAATATATTAATTTTTAAAAAGATAACAAGTAGAAAATTCCTTCAAATGGAGGCTTCTAACCCCTTTTCTCATCTCCACTAAAGCACAAATAAGTAGTTTATGTAGTTTACAGACAGGGATCTTATATGATTATGAAGATGTGTGGTAATATGCAATTTCCAATTCATTTACTTAATGTACTAAAAATCAAGTCTCTATTTTCTCATGAAATTATTAGAGAGGAACAAGCATAATTTCTTGGTGAGAAATTTTTTTCTGATCCTTGTGTAAATATCTACAATCCCTTTCCATAAATGTTATTAGCCTCTAGAAAGAGATTGGCAGAACCATACCCACTACTTAACAACTGTGGTCATACTTAATCCCCGAAATGTCAAGACTCTTTAAAATACCACTGTCCTATGAACCAATCATTCCAGTTTCAGCATTTGATCCAAAGTAAAATCAATTCTTCTGTTGAAGTAAAATAGATAGATAGATAGATAGATAGAGACAAAAGAGAGATATCAGAGAATGCTTATAAGAAAAATTAAAAGTAAAATGCCCAGTAAATAATAATTTGTTCTATGAAATTTATGCAACTACTAAATATCATGTTTCAAAAGAATAGCTACTGATATAGAGATATGTGGCAAAACTAGTATAGGATCTTCATAAACATATTGACAGTAAACATTTATAAAATATTTATTAAAATATTGATATCTTCATTCAAATTTTCCCTAACAGTATTTTTATAAGGAACTAAAACCTAAATCCAAGAGATTTTTATATATTGACTTCCAAGTTACAGCCCCTTAGGATTACTTCTGCAGGAAATTCCCTTTGAAAAATCTTCCAACAGCAGTTGGACTTTCCAAGAAGACGAATGTAGCAGGATTAAGGTTAGTGGCTGTGTATGCCACTTTCTCTACTCTCTCCTAATAATCCTACTCTCCCCTAATAATCTCTCCTACTCTCTCCTAATAATCAAACTCTGTAAGTGGAAAAGAAACAGAGAACAGGTCAAGGGCAATTGTCTTATAGAAAATGACCAGATATTGCATACATAACTTCTGCTCATTGTTAATTGATAGCAACCCTGCCAAATGGCCATACTTAGTCTCAGAGATATCTGGAAAATTTAGTATGGTCACAAGAAGGCAAGATGAATTAATCTGAGGAACAATAATTAGTCTACTATATCAAATATATAGATAGATATTTTAACAAATAAAAAGAAACACAAGTCGGGCACTGGTGGCTCATGCCTGTAAGCCTAGCTACTTAGGAGGCTGAGATCTGAGGATCACAGTTCAAAGCCAGCCAAGGCAGGAAAGACCATGAGACTCTTATCTCCAATAAACCACCAGATAACAGGAAGTAGTGCTGTAGCTCAGTGGTAGAGTGCTAGCCTTGAGCTGAAGAGCTGAGGGACAACGCCTAAGCCCAGAGTTCAAGTCCCACGACTGACAAAAAAAAAAAAAAGAAAAAGAAAAGAAACACACCCTAATGTTCACAGTAGCCATCTATTATTTGTTTTTATATTTTCTGAATTGTTTACATTTACCTCTATGGCTATTTTTCTACATAATAAGGTAATTTAAAACAGTATTAAATTAAAAATCAAAGACTATAAATGCCGTTCTAAAATATTATCAGCAATTGTCTTTAGCAAACATGACTTTCCACTGTCACTTTCTTGTCTTTTTTCTGATTATATAAAAATTTATTTGAAGTTTTAGAAAGTAGTTCACCAAATGTGTTAGTTCCTTCAGGGGCAGGTAGAAATATTGTTACAGCCTATATTTGGGTTTCACACATGATCACAATTACAGTGTACTTCTGTCAACGCCCTCTGTTTTCTTTGTTTTAAAATAGAAAGTAAGACTGCTTATATGTGACTCTCAGTAAGATGATGAGCAATATAACCAACCAGCCCCCCTCCTCAAAGCAACCATATTAAGTAATACATCTGTTCAATTCTAGCCTTGAGTTCAAAATGAAAGGACAGTGCCCAAGACCGAAGTTCCAGTAACAGGAATGGCAATCAACCAATCAATCAATAAGATGTTTATCTAAACCAGTCATAGTGGTTCATGCCTGTAATCTTACCTACTTAGGACCCTGATATCTAGGGATGGTTGCTCTAGGACAACCCAGGCAAAAAGACATTTGCAGAATTCCATTACAACTATAGCGGGCATACTATGTCCACCTTCAACCCCTCTACAGGAGAAGCATGAGGACAGCTCAGTGGTATACACCTGCAACAACACAGGGAAACACATGTAGAAGGATCATAATGCAAGCCAAGCCTAAACAGTGAGACCCTAACCCACATGAAAAGAGGCTGAAGATGATGTAGCTCAAGTGGTAAAGCACCTGTGTAGCAAAGCACACAGTTCAATCTAGGAAGGAAGGAAGGAAGGAAGGAAGGAAGGAAGGAAGGAAGGAAGGAAGGAAGGAAGGAAGGAAGGAAGGAAGGAAGGAAGGAAGGAAGGAAGGAAGGGAGGGAAAGAGGAAGGGAGGGAGGAAGGGAGGGAGGGAAGGAGGAAGGGAAGAAAGAAAAAGAGAAAGAGAGAAAGAAAGAAAGAAAGAAGAAAGAGAGAGAAAGAAAGAAAGAAAGAAAGAAAGAAAGAAAGAAAGAAAGAAAGAAAGAAAGAAAGAAAGAAAGAAAGAAAGAAAGAAAGAAAGAAAGAAAGAAAGAAAGAAAGAGAGAGAGAGAGGAGTTCCGGGAAGATGGCGGAGGAGAAGCTGGAATCTGAACAAGCTCTTGCATAGAAAACAGTTTCAGAGTTCCAGTGAACAGTCCCAAGCCAGAGAATCACACCAAGTGTGCCATCACAGGACAGAGAATTAGTCAAGAGAGGGGAAGCCAAGCAGACACATCTGAGCTCTTGCCAGCAGCTGCCGCTGTGGCGGCAGGGTCGCGGCAGCGACCACCGCCGCGGGGGCATCCTGAGACACAGTCCGGGACGAAGGAGCCAGACGCAGCGGATGAGCTGATTCTACTCAACACCAGCAAGAACCGACAAGGAGCTGATTCTACTCAACACCAGCAAGAACCGACAAGGAGCGGACAACTTCATCCTGCACTTTGCAGACCAGAGACGACCCAGGATCCAAGACTCGGCGAATACGTGAATGTGTGTTTTCATTTCTTTTCTTGTCTTCTTTCTCTTTTTCTTTCATTCTTAATTATCTTTTTGTTTTTTGTCTAGCTCTACTGAACTTCTGATCTTTTCTTCTCCCTTTCCTATCCTTTCCACCTTTTCCTCTTTTGTTCTTCTTTATGTGACTTAACTCTTGTCCTGCACATCCACAGATAAACCCGTAGTTAACTAGTAGAACCTATCCCCCATTGTGTACACACTTAATCCACAAACTTATTACTCAATTCAAAACCCCTGAGACTTAAATTCATTAATAGCAGTACTACCTCTTTATACCTATATAATATTTTAAGCATTTTTTTAAAGTTTTTCACATCTCCTCTATGTCCCTCCCTTTCTCTCAACATATTCACATTCCTCTCTAAATAGATGGTCTTTTAATCTCTATAATAACATTAATTTTTACGTTTCTATTTTTTTCTGCTCTCTTTTCATTCCCCTTTCCCTTTCTTCTTTTTCTCTCTCTCTCTACTTGCATCCTACCTAACCTATTTCCTGCATTGTGATTAGGACATAGTTAACTCTCCCTGTGCCTCCCCACACCAATCTATTCCTATTTTTTACCCACATCTCTCCCTAACCCTAATAACTTCTGGTTTTCCAAATTCTTCTCTGCGGTTCGAAGTCCTTTAACATATAGTTGTTTGATGTCGAATAGATGTATCTGTTGAACTAGATTGTATCTGTAGACTATTGACTGTACAAAGGCAAACTTTGGTTGATGGTTGCCTTAAGATAGTGTTCTAGCACAAAACTGGTGCTATCTTCATCTCAAATGGGCAGAGGAAGCCGGAAAAACACAAGAAAAATGGCAAATTCGGGTTTCTCAATTCCCAATCTTGATAATCAGGGGTTAGAACAGATAATGAATAATCCAGAGGAGAGTTCCCAAATAGCTCTACAAACACTGCTAGCAAACATGATAAATGAGAAGTTTGACAACGTACAAAGGACTCTGTATGAGTGTGATAGGGAGAGAGAGGAGGCATCCCAGAAGTTTATACAGGAATATCATAAGCATGAGGAAGCTACTCAAAAACTGATGCAGGATTTACGTGAACAACTTGAGAATACTCAAAGAGAAAGGGAGGAATGGCGTGAGCAGGCTGAGAACACTCAAAGAGACCTGCAGGAATCCCACGAACGGGAAGAAGCTAATCAAAGAGTAATACAGGAATTGAGAGACCAGGTAGAGAACACACAAAGATCACTAAAGGCATTCATGGAATCCATTAACAAAGAGCTGAAGGAAGTCAGGGAGACCACAAAGGGAATGCTGAATGGAACCCAACAGAAGGAATGGGAGCCCAAAGAAACCATAACCAATCAACTAAGTGATTTGAGGACAAACACTGAACACCAAATTAAGGAAGTAAAGAAATTCATACAAGACATAAAACAGAGCTTTAACAAAGAACTTGAAGCCATCAAAGCTGACCAATTAGAAGGAAAAGAGATAAAAAACAAAGTACAGAGTCTTGACAGCAGGTTAGACCATGCAGAAGATCGAATCTCAGGGATTGAAGACAGCCTAGATATTATAGAGAAAGAACATAGAAACATCCAAGACAAGTCCAAGAAATACGATAGATCTATCCAACACCTGGAAGACACCATCAGAAGGCCTAATCTAAGGATAATGGGTGTAGAGGAGCACCTAGAAACAGAAGTTAATGGTCTAGGAAATTTGTTTAACAGGATCCTAGCAGAGAACTTCCCAAACATGCAAAAAGATAGGCCTGTCCAGATACAAGAAGCCTTTAGAACCCCAAATAGACCAGACCAGAATAGGCCATCCCACTGTCACATTATAATCCACACAGGATCAACTCAGAACAAGGAAAAGATCCTTAAAGCTGTCAAGGAGAAAAGGGTAATCACCTATAAAGGGAAACCAATTAGAATCACCTCAGATTTCTCAGCAGAGATAATCAAAGCAAGAAGAGCCTGGAATGATGTATGCCATGCCCTAAAAACAAACAACTATCAACCAAGAATACTGTACCCAGCTAAACTCTCCTTCATAACTGAAGGCCAAATAAAAACCTTCCATAGCAAAGAAAAATTGAAACAATACATCTCCACCAAACCAGCTCTACAAAAGATTCTTAAAGATGTCCTACACATAGAAAACCAACAAGACCGCAATAAAGGCCAAAAAACTGCAACCAAACTGAGAATCCAAGAACCATAGGAAGAACCCAGTTTTCGCAGCCCCCAAGAAGGTAGATAACATGGCAGGAACTCCCAAATACCTCTCAGTCCTATCTCTTAATGTTAATGGACTGAACTCTCCAATTAAGTGACATAGACTGTCTAGTTGGATTAAAAAACAAGACCCTTCTATCTGCTGCCTGCAGGAGTCACATCTTGCCCGTAAAAACAAACACATTTTCAATGTTAAAGGCTGGAACAAAATCTACCAAGCAAACGGACCCCATAAACAGGCGGGAGTTGCAATCCTAATATCAGATAAAATAGACTTCAAATTAAAATTCGTGAGAAGAGATAAAGAAGGTCACTACATACTAATTAAAGGATCTCTCCTTCAGGAGATTACAATTCTAAATATCTACTCGCCAAACAATGGAGCACCCAAATTTATCAAAGAAACACTACTTTCCCTCAAATCCCATATAGATCCAAAGACATTAATTGTTGGGGATTTTAACACACCACTCTCCCCACTAGATAGATCAACTCGGCAAAAACTCAACAGAGAAACCGCAGATCTAAACAGCTGCATAGATCAACTAGACTTAACAGACATCTACCGAACATTTCACCCAGCAGTATCAGAATACACGTTTTTCTCAGCAGCACATGGAACGTTTTCTAAAATAGACCACATTTTAGGCCACAAAGCAAATTTGTCTAAATTCAGAAACATTGAAGTTATACCTTGCATTCTCTCTGACCACAAGGGAATAAAATTAGAACTCAACACCAAAAGCCACCAAAGAAAGTCCGGTATCACATGGAGGCTGAACAACACACTGCTGAATCATGAGTGGGTCATGGAAGAGATTAGAAAGGAAATTCAAATGTTCATGCTATTCAACAAAAATGAACACACAAAATACCAGCTCCTCTGGGACACAGCAAAGGCAGTACTCAGAGGCAAGTTTATAGCTCTGAGCTCCTACATCAACAAATTGGAGAGATCTGAAACTAACAATTTGCTGCTCTTGCAAAAGAGCAGCAAGATAAACCCCAATCCAGTAGACCGAAAGAAATAATCAAAATTAAATCAGAATTAAATGAATTAGAATCCAAAAAACTATAGAAAGAATCAACAAAACAAAGAGTTGGTTCTTCGAAAAACTTAACAAAATTGACAGACCCTTAGCAAATCTTATCAGAAAAAGAAGAGAACACACCCAAATTAATAAACTCAGAGATGAGAATGGAAACATCACCATGGAAACAACCAAGATTCAGAACATTATAAGGGAATACTTCTCAAAACTTTACGCTAATAAGTTTGAGAACTTGACAGAAATGGACCTCTTCCTAGCAAATGTTGACATCCCAAAACTAAACCAAGATGAGTTAAACTATCTTAACAGGCCCATATCAAGCATTGAAATAGAAACAGCAATAAGAGACCTCCCAGCTAAGAAAAGTCCAGGACCAGATGGTTTACAGCGGAATTTTACAAGGCCTTCAAAGCAGAGCTCACACCAATTCTCCTCCAACTCTTCAATGAAATTGAAAGAGAAAGCTCACTACCGAACACATTCTATGAAGCCATCATAACCCTCATCCCAAAACCAGGCAGGGACTCATCAAAGAAAGAGAACTATAGACCCATTTCTTTGATGAACATTGATGCAAAACTTCTCAACAAAATTTTGGCCACCCGACTTCAACAATTCATCCAAAAAATCATTCACCACGATCAAACAGGATTCATTTCAGGGATGCAAAGCTGGTTCAATATACGAAAATCAATTAATATTATTCATCATATCAACAGGAGCAAGAATAAGAACCACATGGTTATCTCAACAGACGCAGAAAAAGCATTCGACAAGATCCAACACCCCTTCCTGATGAAGGTTTTGGAAAAATTAGGAATCCATGGAACATTCCTCAATACAATAAAGGCTGTATATGACAAACCTACAGCCAGCATTATACTCAATGGTGAAAAACTAAAGCCATTTCCTCTTAACTCAGGAACAAGACAAGGATGCCCACTCTCTCCACTTCTCTTCAATCTAGTATTAGAATGCCTAGCTACAGCAATAAGACAAGATGCAGACATAAAGGGGATCCAAATAGGGAAAGAAGAAATAAAACTCTCCCTCTTTGCAGATGACATGACCTTGTATTTAAAGAATCCCATAGACTCCACTCCCAAATTACTCAAGCTGATTCAAAACTTTGGCAAAGTAGCAGGTTATAAAATTAACCCCCAAAAATCAATGGCTTTTCTATATGCCAACAATGAGAAAACTGTGGCTGAAATTAGGAAAGCAACTCCATTTGTAATAGCCCCACAAAAAATAAAATACCTAGGAATTAACTTAACTAAAGAAGTGAAGGACCTCTATGATGAAAACTTTAAAATCTTGAAAAAGGAAATCAACACAGAACTTAAAAAATGGCAAAACCTCCCATGCTCCTGGATTGGAAAGATTAACATCGTGAAAATGGCAATACTTCCCAAGGCTATCTACAAATTCAACGCAATACCTATCAAAATTCCACCCTCATTCTTCAAGGAAATAGAAGAGGCAATCCAAAAATTCATATGGAACAATAAAAGACCCCGAATAGCAAAAACGCTCCTCAACGGAAAGAACACTGCTGGAGGAATATCAATACCAAGTTTCAAACTCTACTATAAAGCCATAGTAATCAAAACAGCTTGGTATTGGCATAAGAACAGACCTCAGGACCAATGGAATAGAATTGAAAACCCAGAAATGAACCTACAGACGTATAGCCATCTAATCTTCGATAAGGGAGCTAAAACAATAGAATGGAAGACAGACAGCCTCTTCAGTAAATGGTGCTGGCAAAACTGGTTAACTACATGTAGAAAACTAAAGCTAGATCCTTATATATCACCCTGCACCAGAATCAACTCCAAATGGATCAAAGACCTTGAAGTCAAAGCAGACACTCTGAAAACATTACAGGATGGAATAGGAGAAACCCTGGGTCTCCTTGGCTCAGGCCGAAATTTTCTGAATAGAGACCCAGAAACACAACAAATCAAAGAAAGGTTGGACAAATGGGATGGCATAAGGTTGCAGAGCTTCTGCAGGGCAAATGACATAGCTAGCAAGATCAATAGAAAGCCCACGGATTGGGAGAAGATCTTTACTAGCCATACAACGGACAAGGGTCTCATATCTAAAATATACTTGGAACTCAAAAAATTAAACCACCCAACAACAAATCCTCAAAGAAACAACTGCCCAATAAATAAGTGGGCGAAAGACTTAAAGAGAAGCTTCTCTGAAGAAGAAAGAAGGAGATGGCCAATAGACACATGAAGAAATGTTCAACATCCCTAGCCATAAAAGAAATGCAAATCAAAACAACATTGAGATATCACCTCACTCCAGTTAGAACGGCAAAAATCAAGAACTCTAACAACAGATGCTGGAGGGGATGTGGACAGAAAGGAACCTTACTTCATTGTTGGTGGGAATGTAAACTTGTTCAACCACTTTGGAAAGCAGTATGGAGGTTCCTCAAAAGACTTCACATAGAACTCCCCTATGACCCAGCAATCCCGCTTTTGGGCATTTACCCTAATGTTTACAAAAAAGACCACACTAAAGCTACCAGCACAACTATGTTTATTGCAGCATTATTTACCATAGCTAAGATATGGAACCAACCCAGATGCCCCTTAGTAGATGAATGGATCAAGAAAATGTGGTATATATACACAATGGAATTCTATGCCTCCATCAGAAAGAATGACATTTCCCCATTTGTTAGGAAATGGAAAGGCTTGGAAAAAATTATATTAAGTGAAGTAAGCCAGGCCCAAAGAAACATAGGTCCCATGGTTTCCCTTATTTGCAATATCTAGTATAGGTATGAGTCAAGCGGAAAAAGTCAGATAATGTGATGTTAGGAAAACGAACCCTCAAATATGTATTTTAATGTTTTTGTTTCTTTCATGCATGTGTTTCTAATGCATTTATAAGATTATTTCTTTGTTGCTTTGTATGTCCCTTCCCCACAGTGTAACCCCCGCTTTCACTATATTTGATGTCAGTATAACGTGGAGGAGACGGGGACAAACAAGTCGTTTAAGCATTCAGGTGGACCTGTTGCAACAATGAGAAGTACAAAATGTCATGTCAAAACCAGCTTTACAATGTCGGTGTGGGGGGGGGGGGGTATGATTGGGTGGGGGGGAGGGGGGAGGCTGGGAAGGGAGGTGAAGGGTAAACAAAGGAGGAGGCTGCAATGCTTGGTAAGAAATGTATGCATTATCCTGCCCATGTAATTGTAACCCCTCTGTACAGTATGTTCTCAAATAAAATAAAATAAAATTTAAAAAAAAAAAAAGAAAGAAAGAGAGAGAGAGAGATCTAGGTAATGTACTTTAAGTTAATTATTGTCTAGAAAATATCTAAAGAAGAGCTTGTTTTAAAGTTTGTTTTTAGCTTAACCTGGCATACTAGATCAGTTCCAACTTTTTACTAACTAGGAAGCTTCCTTCTACAAAAAGGTTCTTCTAAAAGAGTCATACCCTGAATGGTGTATGTGCTGGTGAAGAAACATTCTGTCAGATTACTAGAGTCCTTTTCTACTATCTATCAATAAGAAATAAGATTCTATGGGTTCAAGGCGGCAAAATGGCATCCATGGTACAAAAATGTCATTTAAGTTCTGAGTTCCTCTATAAAATAGAAAAAAATCATTGCAATTTGGTTTATAATGTGGAAGAAGAGAATTTATGTATCTGTTAATCAATACAGAGATATATTTTTCCAAATAAGTTCTGTGAAACTATGAATACAGAACATGTGGAAAGATTTTAGTTATTACAACCATCTGGAAGGCAGCTAGAGAAGTCAAAGACATCTAAGACCCCAAGAAATTTAAAAGGCCGAAAGGATGAATAGCTGCTCCTTTTTCAAAAGTTCCTTACTTTCTTAACATTTTGCAACTCTAGGTTTTCTACTGGATGCTTTATGATCATTGTTTATGGTAGCATATGATGGAAGGATATAAATGTGCAGAGGGGTTTTGAACAGAGAGTTGCAAAGCAGTGTGTCTGATTTTAAAAATAAATCCACACGGAATAATAAATAGATAATTCATTTTGACATTCAAAGCTAAATCCACATTATGGAATATGATGAAATTCACACTTTCTTCCATGTAATAAATGTTGCCCAGATTTACATGGCCCCAATACAATAAGATTAAGAACATTCTATCACTGTTTATTCTTTGTGATCAATTGTTTATCTGGTGTTAAACAAATATTGTGGGAAGAATAGATTGGAACAGGCTTCAAAACTATTCCTTGGATGCTCATCAACAGAAACACAGAGAGAGACAGCAGAGCTTAGAACTTGGACAGATAAAAATCCAACAGGAAAACCAAAAGGAAACTGACTAGAATTTTAAATCTTCGACAATGAATGGAGTCATGGGATTACTGGTATAAATGCAAACCTGATGCTGCAGAAAATAACTTGGAATTTGTGTTTCCAAAAAATAAATATATCAACTTGTCTTTCCAAGGAGATCCTTAATGATACATGTGCCAGGGTAATATGTATGTGTGTGTGTGTGTGTGTGTGTGTGTGTGTGTGTGTGTGTGTGTGTGTGTGTGGTGTGTATACATAATGTGTGTATTTTATATATAGTCTTTTTGGGGGGAAAAAAGCAGGAGAAAAAAAGCATGAAGAACATATAACATATGGCATTCCCTATCGCCTCAGCTGGTGTTTGCCATTTCCTGCTTGTAACTTTCTTAATTTTACATCTTCTCCTCAATTTCAATATACAAGACATTTAAATCAGATTTTCAAGTTGGTCTTCTCATTTTCATTACTTGCTGCCCCTACTTCTATTAATCTTTTCTATTATATGATGAGTTCTATTTAATTTAAAAATAACTAATCATGGGCAATGCCTAAGGTGTCTTCATGAATAATCACGATGGTGCTCACTGTGATGTGGCTGGCCCGGTAAGTTATGCCCATATACAAAAGGCAATAATAGAAAAACTTATTCTAATATGTTAATAAAATCTTATAAAACTGACACTAGTGATGTTACCCAGAGTAGAATCTATGAGTGGTACAGAGGCAGCCTACAATGATAAAAAGAAATCTTTTATTTGTTTAGCACTGACCCTCAAAGTTAGGTCTTTGTTTTCCTAATTGTTAACCCTAACAGTCTCCTTTAGGAAAATTAGGGTTACTGACCTTAAGGTAAATGCTTAACTACATTTCTAATGCAACTTACTAGGATTTAAAAGCATTAGAAGCCTTCTCACCAGTTCCAAAATTCAAAAGTGAAAGCAAAGAACATGGAAAAGAGAATAGTAGGAGATGTGGAGTTGTAGGAAATGGGGGAGGAGTTGAAGGAGAAGAGAAAAGAGATGAGGGAGGAGGGAAGAGGTGGGGAGGAAGGGAGGGACAGAGCAGTGAAGGGACGAGAGGAGAAGAAAGGGAAAGAAAGGAGAAGAAGGCAGAGGAGGAGGGGAGGAGGAGGAGGAGGAGAAGGAGGAGGAGGAGGAAGGAGGAGGAGGAGGAGGAGGAAGGAGAAGGAGAAGGAGAAGGAGAAGAAGAAGAAGAAGAAGAGGAGAGAAGGGAAAGGAGGGGAGGAAAGGGAAGGTAAGGATTATTCCACAGATTTTACAATAAATACCTAATTGTTATCAACTAAAAATCTGTTGCTGTGAAATCTTGGTAATTTAGAGCTAAGTTCATAGACCAAAGCAGGAATCTCCAAACAAAACCAGTAACTAGAGGCATGGGTCCAGTGGTAGAGCACCATCTGTGAATGCATAAAAATAAATCACCGGGGAGACTATGAGGCCCAGAACTGGCTAAAAACAATAAAAATAAAAATCTAAAGAGAATCCGGAAATACAACTACAAGGAAGAAAAAAAAGCTACTATGATCAGAAAACAATGAAATGTAGTCCTTTTCTTACTTTTGAACCAACAACCAAAACTGGAATAAATGAAGAGATTCTCATTTACATAGCCATAAAAATTACTAGTCCTTGCGGCTAATTTTATTGCTTAGGTGCCAAAAGAATAAGTATACTTCATTATAAAAGTTAAGAATCTTTTGACTATCATAAATATCCAGTTTAGATTTTAATTTATTCATTAAAAAGAGCAGTCATTACCCTATGTCACCATAAAATTAATTTCTCTATAAAAGAAAAGCAACTAATTCAAAATTAAAACATCTTAGTATCTTACATAGATCAAAATTCTGAAACTGGTAGCTGTAGTTGAGATGAGGGGTGTCAATAAAATTTTGAAGATCTTTGAATCTGTAACAAATCATATCTAAATAATATTAAATTTAAGAATTTACATTAACAAATGAAATAAACAAAACTTGCACAGTTAAGAAAGGCCCAACTTGTCTTGTTTTAAATACAAATCCAACATTCAACATTTCCATTTCTTGCTCTCATGACTTGCCCTAGCTAGAGAATTAATAGGAAACAAAGGCCTGAGGCAATTAGGTTCCACCATCTGTCCATCACCCAGAAAATGATGGGAAATGTAGTATCAAAAGACTGACAAGAAGGAAATTCTTATGATGAGAATTTACAGCATCCAAGAAAAAAAAAAACAGTGAAGCCAGATGTCAAAATATGTATTTAGTGACTCATAAAATTTCATTGCCCTAAAGTGAAGAAAGGAGAAAAAAAAAAGAATACCACAGTTAGGCAACATTTTCAGCAGATGCCCCCAAAAATACTTCTAACTTTAAAATAGTTCTTCAAATCTACTTGAAGTACTTTTTTCCCCTTTATGTTTCTTTCATTTTACTGACTTTTTTCCCTCACTGCCTTACAGGATTAGAGGTGAATCCAAGAAGAGAAGAAAGCAGAGATGAACTAAATGTCATCTTCACTATACCCTGCCTATCCTCATCATTCTCAAATTTTCTCCTGACAAGCAGTCAGACAGGATAAGCTAGGGGATAAAATAAGAGAAGGAAATGGATCCATTTTAATCATGTTCCTCTCCTCTGTCTTTGTGAAAGGTAAATTAGAAGATTCATTTCTTACATTTCATGTTCAAGCATTGTGTTATAAATCTTTAAAAAAAATAGCAGTGAATATTTTATATTGGAGAACCTAAAGAAAATGCTAAACATTAGAAAAATCTCCTTCCTCCCCCCTCCCTGCACTTCCTTGGAAAGATTTTGAGTCATGTTAAAGTGAAGAGCAAAATCTAAATTTGCAGATATGTGTTAAGTGTAGTGCCTTTCAATAGAGCCTCACTGCAGTTTTCCAGGTCATTTCACACTTGTGCCTGTTTGTTAGTCCCAGTTTGTATTTCAGATTTTGGCCCCACAAGTGAAGATTTGATACACTTACTTAATTCAGCATTAATAGTGGTCTTAAAGCCCTTGGAATTTTCTACAATCAACCATTAGATAACTGGATTATTAGCATATTATTGGCCTAGGTTTTTGTACATCTGAAGCACCAAAAAGAACTTTAAAAAAAAGAAAATCAAGCAAGCCAGGCACCAATGGCTCACACCTGTAATCCTAGTTATTCAGGAGGCTGAAATCTGACGATTATGGTTCAAAGCAATCCTGGGCAGAAAAAGTCTGTGAGATCTTATCTCAGAAAACCAGAAGTGGCCCTGTGGCTCAAGTGGTAGAGCACTAGCCTTGAGCTGAAGAGCTGAGGGACAGTGCCCAGGCCCAGAGTTCAAGCCCCACAACTGACAAAAAAAAAAAAAACACAGATGCCTGAACATCTATTAAAGTATCTAAAGAATAGTGAGAGTGGCTACATGTCTATGCATGTGTCTGCCAGATGAGCAGCTAGAGGTATAAACTATTTCTTTATTCTATCAAATGATGAGGAACTCACTTTAAAAAAATAACAATATAAGAAAGATTTTTCCTCAGGCAAATTTCAGTGCTCAGACTAGAGATAGAGAAGACTTAGCTGCCTCCTAGCCCTAGTGTGGTTTGACAGTATATCACAGAGCCTTGTCAAAACTGGAGCGTTTGTTACAGAAACTAGTCTTCAGTTCTTCCTCTCCCTGCCATCTGTTTCATTCCCTACTGGCTGGATTCTGAGACAATTCTCTGTCTCTACGTCCATGTGGAAGCTAAAGCTACCTATTCAGGTGTTGCAGCTGTCATCAACAATATCCTGTTGATGGGATGAAATAGAGTTTGCTTCCAAAATTATGAAAAGAAAGTGAGTGCTCAGAAATGACACCTTATGAAATGATGAAGCACAACATCTGGCGCAGAAGTGAGTCACGCAGGTGCCATTAAGAGAAAAACAGGAAGCTTCGTTATTCAGTAGAAAAGTGGAACTTCCAGGCTATTTTGGACTTTATACAGGCCTATTCATCAATTCAGTAAAAATATCTATGTATATATCAGTGGACTTGACCAGATGTTTGGCTAAATTAGCTTAAATGGCTGGTCATTATAACACAGCAAGGATTCATCCACATAATTGACCACAGAAATTTAATAGTTGATAGTTAAAATGTATCATTATTATAGCAAGTCAACATGGCGTGATATATTACACCTTTCAAAACACCCACTAATAAATAATCTCACTGAAATGTTAAGCAAATTCATTGTCAGTGATAGATGAAGGAACAGAGAGTCTGTCATAGAGCTTACCCAAGTTTGTTCAAGTAGAATCAAAGCCGGTACAGATTTCCCATATTTTCTAATACTAAGGCTGATTCTCAATTACCGAGGGTTTTCAGGTTTTGAGTATACAAGTGAAAACTAAATTCTTTAAACAAAATAAATAAATCCCGAACCAGTGGGGTGCTCACACCTATAATCCAGCTACTCAGGAGGCTGAGATCTGAAGGTTTCAGTTTGAAGCCAACCAAGGCAAGAAAGTCTGTGAGACTCTAATCTCCAATAAATTACCACCCCACCCCACCGCCCAAAAAAAAAAAGCCAGAAGTGGAGTTGTGGCTTAAATGGTAGAGCAGTAGCCTTCAGAGAAAACAAAAAAGCAGCAGCAGCTCAAAGACAGCTCCCAGGCCCTGAGTTTAAGCTCCAGGTCTCCCCCATGCACACACCCCCTCCCCGACACACACACACACAAATCTCAATCAACATAAATCTAACCATGATCTGGAAAACAGTATGAGCAAACAGGAAGAAATGCAAGAGAGAAAACAAATGTGAGAAATATCTAGCCCTGGCTGCCAAGGCTAGCAACCTGTCACTCTTCAAGCTGAGTTGTAGGTACTCATGCTACACAAACACCTGCAAACAATTCCAGGCCCATCAAGAGCTAGCTTCAAAGGAGCAGATGCAAGGCAGAGAACTAAAGAGTGAGATAACTTTATATTTGCATGGCACTACCCAGAAAAAATGAGACATATTTCCCTGTCAGGTAGACACTAGCCACTGAACATTTTGGGAAAGAATGAATGGAATATAGCTGAAAGGGTTATCAGAACTTCATTCTTCCTAAAGGTTTGCCATGATAGCAGGGTCCTCCTACTTAGATAATTCCTTGCTATTTAGGACATTTGATCAAAAACCAACTATAGAATGATAAAGAGATTATAGTAACTTTGCAGTTTGACCAAATGATCTTATTCATTTTAGATCTCTTAATTGTATTAGTTTCCAGTAGTAATTTTAAGAAGGAGGGGGCCTGGGGTATGACTCACTTGCCTATTATGTGAACAATTCCAGCCCTTTTGCTGTAAGAAAAAATAAACTATAATCTTTAAGATTGGAGATCTAGTTCTAAATGCTATATAAACTTAACTATCCCTTTGTATGTTTCCTATATGTGTATGTGTGAGCATGAGACCCTGATGAGAAAAAGCCAGTGTAATTATGTGCCTATATATTTCAGCCCAAGGAAAAGATCAATATAAAATTCAAAGTCATAAAAATCAACAATTAAGAGAGATTATTTAACTTTGTTAATTTAACAAATATTTATCAAATACTTATGTCATAACCTGTGTGAGAAATAAAAGCATGCACATGAGGCAGGTTGTATCACTTATCTCAAATGGTTGTGAGTGTAAATGTTTCTTCACATTTCTGAGTGTTTTAAACTTTGGAATCTTTGCACAGACCATATTCTCAAAACCTGAACCCTAAAATGCTCTAAAAATCTGTAAATTGTTGAGCATTATAAGCATTATGCTGGTGCTCATAAAAGCTTCCATATCGGATTTTCAGACTAGGGATTCTCAAATTTCAATACAAGGCCTGTCTCTCAAGAGATACTAGGGAAATGGAGGAATTAAGTGGTGGTGTAAGGAAAAAAATTATATATAGCCCATGGTAGAGATACAGGCCAATAGTGAACGTTTCGGTGAAAAAGAACTCCTTTAAAGGCTGCATTAAAGCTTTGGACTTTTTAATGAAGACAGGAAAACTACTGAGAAGTTTTAAACAGTGAGTGATTTTTTAAATCATATATTATAAATAACACTAGTAACAGAGACAAAGCTGGACAGAATTCACATGAAAAATGATCAGGACTTAAAGCAGACCCCCATAGAAGAGAAGATGAAGCTAAGTAAGGGTACAGTAGAAATAGGTACAATTAAAGAACTCTTCATGTATGAATATCCAAAGCCCTGCTTTCAATTACTTTGGATACAACATACATTGCTTTGGGGAGATCTCCCTTCTTACCCCTCCCTCGAATTCTTAAGTTAGGCAATGAATCAATTTTTAAGTATAGGGAACAATAGTTTAAAGTATGTTATGACAATTTACAAAATCCAGACTTTTCTTGTAAAAATAAACTCCACTTCTCAGAGCCAGACACAGTAGACTAAATAGAGCTTACGCCTGATGTAAAGGAAATAAGATTACTGCTATGGAAATTTTCTGACCAGAGAATGCAGACTTCTTTCACAATGTGAGGGAAGAGAACAGCAAAAGAAGAAAAGGGAAACAAACTAAAGATTTGAATAATTTCCCAAAAGAGACATATAAGTGGACGATAAACATATGAGAAGATGTTCAGCATCACTAGTCATCAGGGAAATGCAAATCCAAATCACATTATCATCTTATATACATTAGAACACCATTAAAAAGGAAAAAAGCACTAAACAGCATGCGTTGACAGGCATGTGGTGAAACCAAACCCTTTGAACACTGCTAATGAGATGGAGAATTACAAAATGATGCATCTGCTGTGGGAACAGGATAGAAGGATCCTTTAACAAGTAAAAATAGAACTACTAAAAGGCCAAGCCTAAGTTCAACAAAATGAATACCAGGAAGTTCATACTTGAAAGGGGTGGCATGAGGTCAAGGAAAAAGGAGTGAAAGAAGAGGGGGAGAATGCAGTCAAGATTCCAATGTATATCCTATAAAATAAAGAAGAGTTAGGGAAGGGATGGATAAGGGAGGGAATGGATGAGAATGTTGAAAGGCATGACATTGCTCAAGATGCACTGTATTCATAAACTGCTTTGTTAAATGGCAACTTTTTGTACAACTACTTAAAGATAATAAGGAAAGAACTACCAGGTGGTCCAGAAACTCATTCCATATATGCAGCCAAGAGAATTGAAACTGGGGTCTTCAGGAGATAAATGAACTTGGTGTTGATAGCAGCATTCACAATACCCAAGAGGAAGAGGGAAACTAAGAGTCTATCAATCAATGAATGAATAAAAATGTGGTACACCCATACAGTGAATAATTTTCTTCCTTAAAAAGGAAAGAAATGCTGTCACATGCTGCAATACGAGTGAACCTTGAGGACATTAAATTACATTAAACAAATTTAAAAATGTTCTATGATTCTAAGTGTATGAGGTATCTAGCTAGAGTAGTCAATAGTCAAATTCACAAAAATAGTATGATGGTGACTACCAGGGGCTGAGGAAATGGGAGAAGGAAAATTGTATTGGTGGGTACAGATTTTCAAGATGAAAAAGTTCTGGGGACTTGTTTCATGACACAAAGAGAAAGAGAGGAGAAAAAGATGAGAGAGGGAGAGGGAGAAAGATGAAGAAAGAAAGAATAAGGAAAGAGAAGGGCAAATGATCAGAGGGATAACAGATCAGATCAAATGTATTCATCTCTCCCTTACCTCCTTAGTGTTAAACTTCAGATCAGTTGAGTGATGGAAATACTCAGATTGATCTGTGACGCCCACCTGTAATCTTAGCTATTCAGGAGGCTAAGATCTGGAGAATGGAAGTTCCAAGCCAGCCTGAACAGAAAAGTTTACTAGATTTCATCAAAAAATAAACAGCAAAAAGCAGAGCTGAGCAAGGAAGGCACCATGGGCTCATGCTTGTAATCCAGTCTACTCAGGAGACTAAGACTTAGAGGAACACAATTTTAACCCAGCCCAGGCAAAAAAGTCACCAACACTCCATTTCCAATTAACTAGCAAGATATCAAACTGAATGTGTGGTTCCAGTTGTAAAGTGCCAACCAACCAAGAAAATTAGTAAGAGTTCAAACACCAGTACCCCCTCACTTACAAAAAAAGAAATATTGAGACTCAATAAAGGGATTAGGACCCCAAAATAAGAGACTTTCTTCTGATTAGGCTATATCAATCTCACAGTAAAATCTAAGTTTTCATGGAGCTTTCTTCACATGGCACTGAGTAATAGATAAGTAACTAAATGAAGCACCTGACTAGAAGGACCTAGTAATGTGCCTGTTCCCCAGGAACAGCATGTCACTAAGGTAGTTAAAGGAAATCATTTAAGCTCATTAGAGGTCCATCAATATCAGCAGAGAATAGCAAAGACACTACTGAGCCAGAAACCTAAGACCAGATCCCAAAAGATTTGTCACACTATAACTACCAAAGTGAGAGTCAAGTTAGCAAAAAAAGAATGGCGACTCGCCATAATTCTTAGGGCCAATGGCACTACAGCAACTCACTCAGCAAGAACCTGGAAGGATAGAATTCTCTGTGTGTGTGTGTGTGTGTGTGTGTGTGTGTGTATCACACACACACACACACACACACACACTTATATATATATATATATATATATATATATATATATATATATATATATATATATATCACATTTTCTTGATCCATTCATCTGATGAGGGGCATCTGAATTGGTTAAACACCTGTTAAAAAAAAAACTAAAAGTAGATCCTTATATATCACCTGGCACCCAAATCAACTCCAAAAGGATAAAAGACCTCAAAGTAAAAGCGGACACCTTCAAAACATTACAGGAAGGAATAGGAGAAATGCTAGGGTTCCTTGGCACAGGCCAAATTTTTCTTAATGAAGACCCAAAAACACAACAAATCAAAGGAAGTTTGGACAAATGGGATTGCATTAAACTGCAGGGCTTCTGCATGGCAAAGGACACAGCTAGTAAGATCAATAGAAAGCTCATGGATTGGGAGAAGATCTTCACTAGCTATATAACACACATGGGTCTCATATTTAAAATATACTTAGGACTCAAAAAATTAAATCCTCAATGAAACAACCTCCCCATTAATAAGTGGACTAAAGAGAGACTGTCCTGAAGAGGAAATAAGAATAGCCAATAGACACATAAAGAAATGCTCTACTTCTCTAGCCATAAAAGAAATGCAAATCAAAACAATATTGACATCCCACCTCACCCCAGTTAGAATGGCTATAATCAAGAACTCTAATAACAACAGATGCTGGAGAGGATGTGGCTAAAAGGGAACACTGCTACACTGTTGGTGGGACTGTAAACTTGTTCAACCACTCTGGAAAGCAGTATGGAGGGTCCTCAAAAGACTACACATAGAGCTCCCTTATGACCCAGCAATCCCACTTCTGGGCATTTACCCCAATGGTCACAAACAAGGCTGTACTAAAGCTCCCAGCATAATTATGTTTATCACAGCATTATTCACCATAGCTAAGATATGGAACCAGCTTCCATCAAAAAGAATGACACCGCCTCATATGTTAGGAAATAGAAAGACTTGAGAAAAATCATATTAAGTGAAGTAAGCCAGATCCAAAGAACTATAGGTCCCATGATTTCCCTCATTTGCAATAGTTAGTTTATGTCTAGGATAATTTTATCAGATGAGCAAAAAAGCTCAAAAGCTATATACATATGGCCATATAAGATGATGCTAAGCAAAATAAACCCCAAGATCTGGACACAAGAGGTCTTTCTTTGTTGTTGTTGTGTTTAATATACTATGTGGTTTTTTGTTGTTGTTTTTGTTTGTTTGTTTCCTTCATATGTTCTTTGCCCTATGGTATATCCCCTGTTGTTACTGTACTTGATTTTGGTACCCTGTATCTTGTATATACATTTATCTAAATTGGGGAGGGAGAGGGGAATACCAAAATGCTGAAACAAGGACACAGAATGACCCATTGCAACAAGGATACTCACAAGAAACTAATATTGGAAATGAACTTTACAACTTCAGGTTGGAAGGGAAGGGATAGTGGGAGAACAAAGAAGGGAGTAACAGTGCTCAACAAGAAATATACTCGTTACCTTACTCATGCAACTGTAACCCCTCTGTACAGCATCTTTACAATATAAGAAAATTCTTAAAAAAGAACCTGGAGCTCAGTTCAAGGGCGGCCATACTTCTCCCATTGTCCAAAGGGCAGTTTGCCTCTCTCACCTAGATGCCAACTTGAGAAAAAGCAGAGGGAAAGGAAGACATTTGAGAAAGGGAGAAGAGAGACAAATCTAGGTATTGTCACACTAGAATCTTACACAATTTAACATCCTCTTATGAAAAAAGTATACAAACTTACAAATAGAAAATTACTAGAGCCCTGCCTAATGAGTCCTAGGTAAGTGAGGCCCCTGGAGCACAAACTGCTCATAAACATTTCTATGAAGAAAGATCTTGAAATTTTGAATACTTGCTGAAAATAGACTGCTCTATACCTGGAGAGGTAAAGATAATGCAGTACTGGCCTTGCCAGTGCATTCTGCCAGCATCAGGGATAACTTCTCCAGTGTGCTTGGGAATCAGTTGAAGAAAATAAAGTGAAAATATGAGTCTTAGTGTGTAAATTTCTACCACCTGCTACATTTTCTGCATTCAGAGATGTAAAAGTCACTTTGCAGATTTCACAAAAAGGAGTATGCTTCTGGAAGTCATATTTCAGTTTTATTATTCCATGAATTTAACCCAATGCATGCCCCTAATAATGAGAGCAGAAAAATCACTGACAGTAATATATGGGAAGATGATTGAGATCACCAGATCTCCAGTTTCTCATGAATATTTCTCACTTTTCCTGGAATCATAATGTATGTATATGGAACCAAATGCTTACTTCATGCCAGTAGGTCCTCAGAAGGGACATGAGGTCCTCCTTTTCCAATGACATAGATGTGTAAGGCTGGATTTTTAAAAATATACACTCCAACCAAAACAACATTTCACAACAGATTGAATACACCAGCAGACATGAAAATCCAGCTGTCTTGTATGAAGCCAGAAAGCAAAGAGATTTGCAAAAATGTAAAACAATACTATTTTTCACTAAAAGATAACTATATATATATCAATGTATAACATATATGTAATTATATTACGCATGCCAATAAACATACCACATGTTATAGTTCAACAAATTAATAAATGTGCTTAAGTTTCTCTAACTTCTAATGTAGTAAATATGAATATAGCCCAACTAAATAACAGATCTGGAGGTTTTTTTAACAACTGTTAAGAATTTAAAAGTAGGCCTAGCAACGACTCTGCTGCAGGCTGCGGGGCGCCCGGCGGCCCGGCACCGGGAGGCGGCGAGGTAGCAGAGAGGCCTTCCAGCTCCATCATAAAAGTTTAAGGAAGCGAGGACCCTCGCCTCTAGGACCAGCGTTTGTCCCCTGTTAAGTATGTGTCTGCTATAGGATGCATAAGTTGGCGACACCGGAAAAGAGAAAGGACAAGAAAGACTCTTGGCCTGCACCTTGGGTCTGGACTGTTCACCTTGAAACATCACTGAATTCTACCTTCACTTCTGCCCAGAACCTCTGGACTTAGGGAAAACTTGGCTCCTTTCCATAGAATTTCTACCTTGACCAATCAAGAGAGAAAATCTGAAGAGATGCCAGCAGGAAAACGAAATTAACTATCAGGCCCAAGGAGCAATACAACAGGCGTGATGAGTCAGGTCCTTCTACTCGGACTTCATCTCCTGTGACTCGACAGGCCGTCCGAATGCAGTCCCCGACATCCAAAGCGACTTGGAGGCCGTGAGCGTGTGGAATCAGCGAGCTGGCACTCGAAGGGGTAGAAGGACAGGCGGAAGCAAGCACTTCTGACAAGGAGGCCAGCAGCCAATCTGAGAGCTGTGATGAGACCACCTCATCTTGAGTCTGCCTTTGCCCACAGAGGCTGGAAGAGAAACTGTCCCCCTCCTCACCACCCCCCCAGAACAAGAGCCCTGGCACTGGCCCAGTGGCCTCTTCTCTGAGCCCATGTGCCAGACCAAACTATGAAGCCCTGTGGAGGCCTCCATGACCCCTTCTCAGACAGCTCTCTGCCCACACCCACAGGCTTTCCATAACTACCACCCTCACATCATGCCCAGGTGCCCTTTGAAGACGCTGTAACCACAGGATGTTATCTATTCCATGGGGCAGGACTCAGGTCAGGCCCTGTCTACCAGGTGAACAGCCAGGTCACCTTCCTTCTGCGGGGCTGTCTGGATGAGATTGAGCATGGCCTGGCACCGCCCTTCCTTTCTTCTTATCTTCAATTTTTTTTTAAAACTTTAAACCTTTCTTCGGCAGAGGGAGGGAGCTGACAATCAATTCCTTTTTGTTCTGGAAGCTGTTTCAATCTGGTCTCTGACCATCTATGTAGCTCTGAGGCTTCACAGGTTTGGGAGCTAAGCTAACTGACTGATTTTTTGCCCTTTCTACCAAGATAAGTGACACCTGGGCCCTGAGAAATAAATACTAATTTGTGTGACTGGTTAAAAAAAAAAAAGAATTTAAAAGTACTTAGCATGGTGGTATGTGGACCCCTGCCACTATTCGAAAGGCTCAGTAATGAAAATCATGAGGTCAAACCCAATCTGGACTATGTAATGAAACCCAACCTCTAAAATAAATAAGAATATAAAGGTCTTCAAAGACTAGAAAATCTGCTAGGTACCAGTGGCTCATGCCTGTAATTCTAACTATTCAGGAGGTCAAGATCTGAGGATCAGAGTTTGAAGCCAGCCCCAGGTAGAAGAGTCCCCATGAGACTTTTACCTCCAGTAAACCACTCAAAAAACAGAGGTGGAGCTGTGGCTCAAAGTGGTTGAGTGCTAGCCTTGAGCAAAACAGCTCAGGGACAGAGCCCAGGCTCTGGGTTCAAGTCCTATGACCAAGAAAGGTTAAAAAAAAAAAAAAATCTGAGAACCTAGTGTGTGTTGAGTAATGAGATCTACTCCAAAGGAATCAGAAATAAAATGTTGTCCCACTTTTATAGCCCACAGGACCCAATACAGTAGGAGCTTAATTAATATTTGTTGGTTGCATGAAGTAAATAAATCCATTAAATACTTGCTTCCAGAGCTATATAAAGAGCTAAGCTGGGAAATCTAGAGAACATTTTCAAATGCATTTCCCCATCTTTTCCAGCATGCTAAATATTTCTTAAATAGGAAAAGACCCACTGTTTTTCCTGTGAAGTAGTTTTGTGTCGCTCACAGCCAAGTCTCCTCACATCTCCACTGTAAGTATACTCCATTGGTAGAAAATGACAACAAATATAGACTGTAGGAGAACTGGCTGGAGTACTTAGAAGACTGACAGAACTTGATTATATATTTGTCTCTGGCCAGATTTACTGTTGATTTTTATCTAAATTCGTTCTAAAGACAGTAGTTTAGCCTCCAATTTTCCCAATTTATCAAAAAGCTTCATACTTAAACACACATACCCACACGCACTTGCACATACACATACACACATGCACTTGCACATACACATACACACATACATGCATATATATACATATACACATTGACCCTGACTATGATAAGAATTTCCATCCAATGGGTAAACATACGAAGGAGAAAGACCATTAAGCTCTTTCATCTAAGCAATGCATCTACCTAATGCACATAAAAAGAACAAGTATTATTATGTCTGCAACCAGCATCCCCTTAACACAGGATCTAATCTTTGCTCACCAGTTTGTGTACAGTGATTTTTAGGTAATTTAATTATATCTGGGACTATGTCCCTTTAGAGCTAACCAGTGTGACTGCTCCAAAAGTGTGCCTCAGTTACAGTGTTTGGCACTTGGCCCCAAGAATCTGACTTTGCTTGATCATTTAATTCAGTGCCAAGATATTCCTATTTGTGAAGCAGATAATAACACCTACACCAGGCATCTGCAAAGGATATTATGAAGAGAGATGGGATTAGTGATGGCAAAGCTCTTTGTTTGAAAGGTGCTATTTAAATCTCAAGTACTATTATTAGGACTCTCTGCAGTTTCTCAGCTAATGGATTATGTAACAGATGGAGCCTTTAAAAAAATTAATAGTATTGATATTTCCTTTGTGTTCTGTTCTTTCTTCCTACCTTTCTTATTTATTATTTATTAAAAGTCTAGCTCTGATTTGCTGATATCAACTTACTCAAATATCACTTTCTACAAATTTAGAAATACACAAAGGTCTGAACAGTTGAAAGAAATGACACAGTTCCATTAAGTCAGATTTAATGCAGGTGAGTGGATTTACTGTAAGTTTTCTTTTTTAAAAAACATTCCTTTTTAGAGCAAGTGAGAAGGTGGAGAAAAGCAACCTCTTATCTATTATTTGTGGGAATGTAAATTACTACAGTCATTATAGAAAGTACTATGAAGATCCCCCAACAAAATTAAAAATAGAACTATCACGAGATTCAGAATCCCACTTCTGGCTATATATCCACAGGAAATGAAATGAGTATGTCTAAGAGATTTCTACACTCCCATATTTGTTGCAACATTACACATGATAGCCAAGCAAGAGAACCAATTTAAGTGTCCGCCAATGAGGGAATGAATGAATGAAAACTATGGCATATCTATATAATACTCTTTAGCCACACATCATTGTGATAATATGAATAATATGATATTATCATTGTTATAACATAATAAACCTGAAGGAGATTATATTCAGCAAAATAGGATAAGCATAGAAAGACAAATACCCAATGATCCTTCATCATAATATGGGCCATTAAAAAGTTGATCTCATGGAAGTAGAGAGTAGAATGGTATTATCAGATGCTGGGGTAATGGAGGCAGATGGAGAAGGTACTGATCAGGAGATACGTCATTCTAGTTAGTAGAAATAAATAGTGTGACTATAGTTTATGACAATATATGCTTGAACAAAGAGAAGATATGGGTTGGTAAGTATTCTCACTGTAAAAGTAACTATGTGTGGTGATACATTTATTAAATAGATTTAAATCCTCTATAATATATATGCTTCAAATATATTATATTATATATTATATATATTACATATTATATATATATAATATGTAATATTTTCTGTCAATTTAAAACTAAATAAATGTTAATTTGGAGCCCAATATTTGTGAAATAAAAAATAAGGCAGAGAAAAACACTTTAAAAGTCCTAACTATACCCAAAATATTTACCAGGGATGTATGATATGAGCTCTACAGACTAAAATAATATTGTACTGTTACTAGTATATACCAATAACTCATGGTTCAGTGAAAGAGGGAGATCAGGAATGCTTAAAACTGGGAGCAAGGTTCAGCAGAAGACAGAAGAGATTTTCCGGGTTTAGATACGGTAAGTGGAGGTAACACTGAAAGGATGAAAAAACATGTTTTTAGAGAAATACTTAACTCTAGACCTAACAACACAATGTCAGGCTTAGCATCCTTCTTCACGAGCTGTTTACAATCACCTCTAGCCAAACCAATTTCACTTTACTGCAAGTTATTCCTACTGTTAACTCACTGCCAGGGTGTAGCTTAACACTGGGGGGAAAGACTACATCTTCAATTCAAGGAAAATGTCTTAGAAGACTTCCCTCAGTTCAGTTAACCCCAGGCTCCTAGGAGAAGATGCTGCTGCTTCTGAATCAAGTATCCAATGAGCAGACTGCTGCTGGGCAGAATAAGAGAGAAAAGAACAGGTTGTGCCTGTTTATTGCTGCTTGGTGTTGTTCCCAAATAAATGGATGCTAATTGAGAGGGAGTGTGGCTTCACGTTTTATGACACCCTGGGTATATGCTTGGAAGTCTCAGGAGAGGTGATTTAAATTAAAGCTAATGTTAAACTCTGCTTAATTAACATTTCTGTAGAGGAGTTTACTTCTCTCTGCTAGGGGAAGAGTGTGCTCAGCTACCATTTTCCTGTTGCAAAATACTAAACTATATGATGGAAATGAAGAAGTGATTTCAGAACTGAATGACTTGCTGGCATGAGAGAACCAGACAGGATAGCATCCTACTAATTAAGATGAGTGTTGCACCAACCACATGGGAAGAATACACAATGAAACAATGGAAAGAGAGCCTCTAAATGAAGCATTATTTTAGAAGGCATAATAAATCTACTGGAGTTGGGGACCTATAAGCAACTCCCATTAAAAGTAAGTCAGTTGCATCTGGGGGAAAAAAAGACATTAAGGATGTTGCATGCTAAAACTCTTAGATGGCATATACAATAATTTACTGGTAATTGATGGAAGTATAAAAGTACAGCAGAGAGGAAATGGCTCTGACTTCTGCTGAATACTGCCAATCAGCACACCAATCACATGCATGCTTTAGATGGATCTAATATTGGGTTCTTGTATCAGCATGCTCTGCCACTTTCTTTTGCTTTGTTCCCATTTTCCACTAACTGTGCAGACTTTAATAAGCTAGATCAAGTTCCTTCCCTAAATGCCAGGGCAAGAGATGCCATATTGGCTGCCTGTCACCCAATCTGTTGCTGACTTCATTACTAGTGAACTGGGAAGCATAAGAGTAGTTGTTTATGGACTGGCCACCAGATCAGGCAACACTAATTTCTGGGCATTCCATAAAGTACAGCAAGGCCAGAGAAGCTTTCACAGATTAATACAGCAGTAAGTTGATCACAGAAAGAAATTCAAGTTTTTAATATACAAATGATTTGCTAAGTGAACTGCCCTGCTCAAAGTCCTGGGTGAAAAATTTAGAGGTCAGCCAGTACTCAGCTGCCTGCCTCTGCCAAAGAGTCATCTCAGAATAAAGAGATGATTATTCAGCTTTCCAATGCAAGTCAAACACACTCATATCTCCTGCTCACAAGAAGCCAGCTTAAAATGGGTACTGAGCTGGGAGAACAGGTGTGTTTGTGCTTGGAGAAAGCAGCTAGGGATATGAAAATGACTTAGCAGCTGGTGCAAAAGAAGATTGAAGTTGTGCCAAGCAAAGAGTGTTTTTCCCTAATTATGCAAAAGCTTTAATTTCATTGATCATGTTGTTCTCTTCTTTCTCCATCTAAATAATATGAAATCTATGTAACAACACTTTGGAGAAGTCAAAATCATTGCCAGAGATGCCTATTAAAGGAATGAAGGTCAAGAAATACTCTTTAGAGGATAACCTTGTTATTTTCTGAGGAGTTGTAAACCATGGTAAGCATAAATAGAAAAAATAAAATAAAGACACAATCAAGTGAAGGTAGTTTTGAGAGCTGGAAAAAGGAAGTTAATTGAAGATTAACCTCTGAAAACAAGACCCGGGAAACCTGACGAGCTCTTTTTTTTTATATTCAACTCTTAATTAATGCCATTCATTCTTTCCTCTCATTTGACACAAATTTATGAAGCATGCGTGTTGTGCAAGGCACTGAACTGCACTTTCAGAATGTGGGATGAAAATCCAGTTTCTGCCTTCTTCTTCAGTGGCTTACAAGCTCAGGATGGTAAAAATGTCCTGTCATAACTCAGTTGAGGTGTGGGTGGAGCAGCGTCTGGGATAGAACTTGCTTCAACTCCAAAGACAAGCCTGTCTTTTCCTCTCCAAAGCAAATGTAGTTTCTTATCATTTGAATCTTACATGAATTTTTCTGATGAGAAACTTAGTAAATGACAAGGATACTTCTCTCATTCATGTATGACCATGTGACCCCCACGGGCCCTTTGATACCTCTGATGTTCTAAGTGGTCCTGCTCATCTTTTCTAAACCCCCTTAAAAGTAAATCAAACCCTCTCCCACTATTCTCACACTCACACACAAGCACACACACACACACACACACACACACAGAGTTGGAAATTGTGTTGCTGACATTGCTGTCCTTTGCTTCAGTTTTCTCCCATTCAAGGAGGCAATGTGTGCCAAATGATCTAAGAGTTAAGGCTACCTTTTGACTCTACAGCTTGTGGTTATGAACTGACATTCAACATCTCTCCATACTGTCAAAAACTGTATCAGCAGTCCTCAGAACTGGAAACAGCAGTCACAGAATGAGGTTCCATGTCTCTCTGTTTGACTTATAAAATGTCAATCATTGTGTGGTCTCAAATACATTGACTTGCTCACTGTTTGGTAACATTGCAATGACAATGTGTTTTAAATATATGCTGGAAGGACAATTTAAACACTTGACAGCAGTGAGATTCAAGACAGACCATATTTTCTTTTCAGAATCTAGTATGCAACAGAATCTGCACATACTGCCAGTGTGTCATTGTCATTTACATAGTCTTCTAGTGTAACAGTGTTGATTTAGCCAGCATTTTGCTGGTTGATTTTACCTTGAAAACCTGACATAGGAGAAAGGGTTGCTAGCTGAAAAGAACAAAGAGGGTTTGAGCTTAAGAGATCAGCATATACTTTTCCTATTTATTTCAGTCAGTCCCTGTATACATTACTTTTTCCTTAAACTCCACACTAGGCTTACTGTACTAAAACTTTTAGCCTTACAACATTCCATATAATACTCTGAAGCTGATCATCTAACTTTTATTAGGGGGAAGGAGCCAAAGAGAATATAAAGGACAAGTCACAAAGGACAATGGAATATGATACATTATTGAAATAGAAAGCTGTGTTTGTTCCTCAAATTATTTTTCCCTCTACAGATTCCTACCAGAAACAAAAAGTCAAATGCCTTAGACTCTTGCTCCAGGATATTTTCTGCTTGGGTTTGTTTTCCCAAACATTTGAGCTCCTTGAAGGTGCTATGAAAACAATGAGAAGTTCTTGGCCTGACAAGAAGAAGTTCCACCTCATTTGGAAAGAGAGTGAGGATCCTGGCACATAGGCTTTCCTCTCTGGTTAGATCTTTAGCAGAGATGTTCGTGGTCAACATGATCACAGAAGAGCAGTAGGTCCAGGTACTCCAAATGGCCCAAAATGGCTTAGATAAAGAACATGGGCCCTGTTTCTTGGGTAAAACTTAAACCTCTGAAGGAAACACAAAGATGAAAAGTGAAGACAAAGACTAGTATTCCTACCATCTCAGTAACTCCTAGATAATAGAGTACATCACATTTCTTAGTCACAGAAGATTGTGTTGATCATGCCTGACAGTTTCAAATACAAAGTTGATAACAATATTATTAGAATTATTCTACTCAAAAAGTTATCTTTCCCAGGGTATATTTGGTTTCTCATCGCAAGACATTGCCATGAATTCCCAGTCAGAAGACCTAGAGGCTACTGAATATTATTCTGGTCTTAATTCTATTCCACAGCCTTGAGCTAACACCATTTTGTGATTGTCAAGAATAGGAAAGAATGTGAAATTTTATCCAATTGATTAACAAGCTAGCCTGCCAGTTTCACAGGTACGACTAGCTGATGCAAATCTTGAGTCAAAGACTACAGACTTTCTAACTGTTGACACAAAATACTAGCATGAGGACAATGGTGCTTTTGTTTGTTTGTTTTTTGTTTTATTTTTTGTCCATTCTTCCTTACCCTCAAGTTCCATGGAGATATGCAGACAAACAAACACAGATGCCTACACAAGCAGTGGGCTACATTTCAGGAAAGAGATGCTGAACTCAGGGAACTCAAATCTTTCACACTAGATAGCAACTTTGCTCCAAAACGACACAGTACTTCTGTCTTCAAGACTGTGCTATACAAACCTCTTTAAAAACACTTTCCAGGGCAAAGGACAATCTGAGTTTCAGCTCCTGAGATATGCAGAAATGTTACAAACTCAAAGGAAATTGTCTACCAACTAAGCCTGCTATAGCATGTACAAAGCCTAAAAATATATAACCTCAGGCCTTAAAGAATCCCATAAAAGAGCTTAATTTGCTGATGTAGAGCTACAAGCCAAGAACTCCACATTTCAATGCTTCTTTTGCTGTGATTATGAAATAGGAATGATATCTGCCCACTCATTACTTATTTTGAGAAATAAAGGAAAAAGAACAGTTTGACAAATGCTTTGAGTTTCATGATGGACACGCTAAAAAAAGAAGCACATAATATATAAACATACTGGATTTTAATCACACTTTTATTCTCTGATGCCTTTGGAGGAAGTGTGATATAAACATACAGATATTTTATTCTGATAAAGTGGAAATGCTGATTTTTTGTAAATGTTGATCATGAGTTTAAGCCATTACTTTCATCAAGCTGTAAAGCTGATTAGATATGTTTAAATATGCTTTTCTTACTGAAAGCACTGTTTAGATTTTTTTTTAGAAATCAAATAGGTTGGCTGTCTCTTCATCACATACCTTTGTAGCTGGCAGAGTACTGACCCTTGCTCTCCAAGTTCTCCTAACAATCTCTACATACCTCCTCATCTTATACACAAGGTTGGCAGGTAACAACCCTCTATCTTCCACCACAAAACTAGGGCTTCTCTCCATTCTTTCAGTCTTTTGGGGGGGGGGAGTCCAGTCGTGGGGCCTGAACTCTGGGCCTGGGCACTGTCCCACAGCTCTTCAGCTCAAGGCTAGCACTCTACCACTTGAACCAGAGCACACCACTTCTGGCTTTCTTCGTTTTGCTTATGTGGTGCTGGGGAATCAAACCCAGGGCCTCATGCATGCAAGGCAAGCGCTCTACCACTGAGCCACCTTCCCAGCCCCCATTCTTTCAGTCTTAACTTTCTTTCTGCTGTTAGGTGATTTTGGCATAAAGTCAAACTAGGTATAAACTTATAGGTGTAAGTATCAAAGAACTCTACAATTGTCTTGAATTTTACCTGAATGTTCAGGGTCAGGTGGTTTCATCACTATAATCCTAGCTACACAGGAGGATGAAATCTAAAGATCATGACTCAAAGCTAGCCTGGGTAGGAAAGTCCATGGAACTCTTATCTCCAAATAACCACAGAAATCTGGAAATGGAGCTGTGGTTCAAGTGGTAGAGCAGTAGCCTTGAACAACAAAGAAAGCTCAAGGAAAACACCCAGGCCCTGAGTTCAAGCCTCAGAGTTCAAGCCTCAGAGTACAAGCGCATATGTGTATGTGTGCATGCATGTACACACACACACACACACACACACAAACACACACACACAATCTGAATGAGTTTAAGAACCTCCACAATTCTGGGATTAATTCTACTGGCAATTGTGCTAAGGCGTGACTTATATTTCTATGAAAAGTGTTTATATACAGGTAATTTGTAAGCTTCTATATGAGAATGCCCAGACCACACCCTAGCTCAAGTTAATCAGAACATCTGAAGATGAAACCCAGAACAGGCATTTTGGCAAGCATAATGGATTATTCTGATAGTCATTCGGGTTTCAGAGTTATTTAAAATACCATTAATAGAATTCCAGTAATGTTTATCTTATAAATTATATAGAATAAAAAACACAAGCATATCTAGTCACTGAAGGGCAAGGAAACAGAGAGCGAGAGAGAGAGAAAGAGAGAGAGAGAGAGAGACAGAGAGAGAGAGATTTAAGAAAATAAGCTATTTCCAAACTAAGTACATCTTAACAATATGTATAAACTGTCTGATTTCCTTTAATAAAAAAGAAGAGAATCTAAAAGGGCTCATCAATAAGCAGTGAAGTGAAACATATCCACTCAGTGGAAAATAAGAGGCAAAATAAAAACATAAAAGTAAATAAATATGGGCACAAAACTGTATATATACAATTCCAGCTAAATATACCATGTATTTATAAAAAAAAAACCTTTACAATAAAAGGTCAGAGTTGTAAGATTATAAATGAGTCTCCTCCATTTTTTCCAAAGATACATTTATCTTTGCCCTGTTGAAGTATCTCAAGTATCTTTTTAGCAGCTTTATTAGGACATCATTTATATGCCATAAAATTTGTTTTGTTCATGAAATTCAATGAACTTTCTTTTTCCCTTCATTTTTAAAAAATGTAATGGTTTCATTGTTCTACTTTTACCCATGCATTCGAAGTAACTTCTATCATGTTCAACCCTTCTTACCCTCTCACAGATTCCCATCCCCAGTCTCTTTGTTTTACATTCATGTCATTTAGTTACATCTATGTTCCACATAGAAGAAAGAATATATGATATTTGTCTTTCTCAGTCTGCCTTATTTCACTTAGCATCATAACTGCCAGTAATTCTTTTTGGTGCTGAATAATATTCCACTATGTATATTCAGTATACCACATTTTCTTTATCCATTCATCAATTGATGACTGCCTATGCTAATTCCATAGCTTTGTTATCGTGAATAAACATGGATGTACAGGTATCTGGACTATATGTGTTGACCTATACTACCTCATATATATCTCAAAATCTATTTAAGACCTAATTTTTTCTATGGCTTGTTTTGAAGGAGTAGAATATTCCTAGGAGTCCTAACTGCACACTATTCCTAAAAATTCTACTAAGGAGATTAACAATACTATTTTGCACACACGAAGAAGTGAATGTCTCTTTACCTTGATCTCTGACAAAGTATAGATTGCATATTGTTATAGAGAGATCTTTATACTCTACCATCTTCTTCCCATTAATATCCCACCACTTATCATCTGGAATGTTTAACACACTTCTCAGACTAGAAAATTCACACACACACACACACACACACACACACACACACACACACACCTTTCTTTCTTCTCCTTCTTCCCTTACTGGCCTTGAGTAAATGCCTGCATCTGCCAGTCATTTGCTATTCTTCAAGGGAAAGCACAAAAACCCACTCCAGAGAAAAGTATCTGCATTGTCTATCTCTGAAACCCACAGATCATCTGGCCAAATCTTAGAATTCATAATAAATTTTTTTCTGTGGTCCAAATTCCACTCATTAACACTGGACATAAATTTCTGTTGTAGTTGGTGCTCTTCTCAGAGTTTTAAGGAGAGAAAAACATTTTCTATTAGTAAGTCTTACTAATTGTAAACATACAAAATAGAGAATTTCAAAATGAAATGATCTTTTCATCCCTTTATTTCAGAAATCAGGACTGTGCCTGTGTCAGGAATGCTGTAGCTTGTGGTTCAGGAAGTATATTACACAAAAGCTTAGGCAAGAAGTTCTGTAATGGAAAACCAACATCCAGTCAGAATTCTTTTCACCAAACTTGTTCTCTCATTGCTGTAACACCTGGAAGTGTGTATACCTTTCCTGGTTAGGAGAGACAGTCTGCTATATGTTTGTCTATTTTTAAAGTTCTTTGTTTAATTATTTTACTCCATCAAAAATGTCTGTCCAGGGCTGGGAAGGTGGCTCAGTGGTAGAGCGCTTGCCTTGCATGCATGAGGCCCTGGGTTCGATTCCCTAGCACCACATAAGCAAAAAGAAAAAAGCCGGAAGTGGCGCTGTGGCTCAAGTGGTAGAGCGGTAGCCTTGAGCTGAAGAGCTGAGGGACAGTGCCCAGGCTCAGAGTTCAGGCCCCACGACCGCCCCCCCCCAAAAAAATGTCTGTCCAGGCATTCTATTTTCTAGAGAAACTGTGAATACACAATTCTTCTGTTTTTAAGTGCTCTGTGTGTGTGCATACGTGTGGTGTGTGTGTGTGTGTGTGTGTGTGTGTGTGTGTGTGTGTTTTACTGGGGTTTTGAACTTAAGACCTTATGCTTAGTAGATAGTTACTCTATTGCATGAGACTTATGCCCAGTCCTGTTTGCTCTGATTTTTTTTTAATGGGCTTCACTTTTTTTCACCTGGACTACATTCCTCCTATTTGTGATTACCTCTGTAGATTAAATGTCAGGCACACACCACCATGTCAACATCATATTGAAATGAGATTCTGCTCATTTATTTTTGCTTAGGCTGGCCTGGAACTGTGATCTTTTCAATCTCAACCTTCTGTATAGCTTGGACACCAAGCACAGCCACTGCACCCAGGTATTTGTTGAGATGAGGTCTCATCAAGGTTTTGACTAGATTGACTGAAAAAACTTAGATTCTCTTAATAGTTACTTCCAGAGTAGCTAGTATTAATGACATGAGCCATCATGCCTAGCTTTTTCAGTGCTTTCTTGGTTTTACTGAGAAACAAAGTGGCTATATTAGACACTGTCCAAATTCCTAGTGTTCAATTTCTTCAGGGCACACAGACTTCTAAACAGAGTATGATCTGTATCTCTTTGCTAAGAGGAACAATTTGCAACTCTAGGATGTGTCCAATCAAGCACAATTCTAGGAAAGCTTAGAAATAATCATGGTAGTATCTCTGGAAATGGCCAAGTTTCTTCAGGATGTGCAGTAAATGACATATGGAGTAAATGGTATATGTTAGCACTATGAAGCTGCAGTGAATCCACTCTACTTTGGAGGTAATGTATATGAATATTCCTAACATAAAACCTGTAATAGCTGAGCGCCAGTGGCTCACATCTGTAATCCTACCTACTGAGGAGGCTAAGATCTGAGGATCATGGTTCAAAGCCAGCCGAGGCAGGAAATTCTGAGACTTTATCTCCAATAAAGCACCAGAAAACTGGAAGTGGCACTGTGGCTTGAGTGGTAGAGTGCTAGCCTTGAACTGAAGGACACGACCCAGGTCCAAAGTTCAAGCCCCACAACCAACAATAAAAATCTCAAAACTATAACATTTGTCCATGTAATGAATCACAAATACTATTATCATTATTATTTCTCTCTGTTCCTCAAGAGCAGCCTAACTAATACAGTCAGAGAACGAGCTTCCTACTTCTGCTGTATTCTCAGTTTTCAAGGTGCCATATTTTGGATTATCATGTTCTAAGCTCCAACAGAGTCTGTAATTCTAGTCTAATTCCTATTGGGTCTAACTCAAACTTAGTGGCAAACACCTTCCATTTATATGAATTCTTTTGGCTATCTCTAGACCTGGGTCAATCGAACCTTCTATCTAAACTCTCCAAAATGGTGAAATCAGCATCAGCAGCTAAAGCATTCATGGAAAGCCTTGTTGGACCATCATTTGGCTACTCCACTTCACAGTGAAACTAGGATCATATCACAGAACCAGTATAGCTAAAGAATTCATAGAAAGAGAATGGTGCAGTTAAGTTCTAACCCTTACAACTGCCTACAATTCACTATGTGATGTAAGTTAGTCTCTGAAACTGCTTTGGCTTCTGAAAATGTCTAATTCACAGGGTAGTTGTGAAAATAAAATACGAAGAGCCAGACCCAGAATAGGTACCCAATAGAAGTAGTTTCTTCCTTTTCTTGGCTGAAATTTGCAAACTAGGTGTTAAGATAATAAAAAAAATCTCCAGTTTCCAAGATTAGCCTTTTGTGGAGCTATTCCACTTCAAGGCAGTCTAATTAACACCCATTCTTCACCTTCACCCACGCATTCATCAGTTTCAACAACAGTTAATCACTAGCAGGAGGTCACAGTGTATATCCAGGCCTCCAATTTATACTTCTGAGTATGTTTGCTACAGGAAATTTAAATAAAATGACAATACAATACTTTATTTGTAGTTTTAAAAATATAGACACCTACAAACTCAAGCTCCACTCCATCCTAATTTCTAACACAATAAAATATTTCTAATTAAATATTTACTACAGTTTTCATAGTAATTTATAAGGCATTTATTGATGCTATAATTTTGCTGTTTTTCCTTGTGAAATATAAATGCTTATTCTCCCCCCACGTACACCCCCTCCCCAGATCTTTAAAGTAACAAAATGTTGCAGAGTTTGCAACACTGACTGCATATAACAGTTAACAGGGTAAAAAAATTTAAATACTAATGCCAGAGGCAGACTATCTGGTAAAAGTGTATAGCAAAGCAAAACCATCGACTCCATAGCCATGAAGTAGAAGAGAGGAAGAAGAAGACTACAGAGTTCCATGATCCCTTTTGAGGACATTTCTGCATTTGCCTAAGGGCCTCCCAGTGTTCCTCACCTCATAAGGGTTCTCTGCCCTTCCAATCTTGCTACTCTAGAGAAAAAGTTTTCTGGGTTTTGTTGTTGTTGTTGTTTTAGCTGGTCCTAGAGTGCTGTCCCTGAGGTCCTTTCTTTTCAAGGCTAACACTCTACTACTCGAGCCATGGCTCCATTTCTGGCTTTTTCTCTGGTTAACTGGAGATAAAAGTCTCACAAACTTTCCTGCCTGGGCTGGCTTCAAATTGCAAGCCTCAGATCACAGCCTCCTGAGTAGTTAGGATTATAGGTATGAGCCACTGGCACCTGGCTAACGAAGCTTTTAATATATAGATTTGAGAGAACCCTCAAGGGTCAAACTGTCCTTTTTGTGCTATGTGCCATAGAAACCAGGTATCCCAGGACTGCCCATTTCTTTGCCAACTAGCCTCATTCCAGCTTCCTTCTGCTGATCCACCTTAATAGGTTCTCTTATGTCCAAACTAACAATCCTCAATCCTATTGACTGAAATGACAGGTTCTAGATAAAAAGAGTTTCCTGTTTTATTCAGTTTTTCTAGAATGTGGATTTCTGATCTCTTCTCATGTTGTCACAGACAGCTTTATACAGTGTGGGCTGTTCATGTGTAGAAAAAGGAGTTTCTGAATTACATTAAACTGCAGAGCTTCTGCATGGCAAAGGACATAGCTAGCAAGATAAATAGAAAACCTACAGATTTGGAGATCTTCAAAAGACATACAATAGACAAGGGCTTCATAAATTAAAGTATACTTTGAGCTCAAAAAATTACATACCCCAAAAACAAATCCTCAAAGAAATAACCACCACATTACGTGGGCCAAAGACTTAAAGAAAGACTTCTCTGAAGAGGAAATAAGAATGGCCAATAGACATATAAAGAAATGTTCAACATCTCTTCCCACAAAAGAAATGCAGGGCTGGGAAGGTGGCTCAGTGGTAGAGCGCTTGCTTTGCATGCATGAGGCCCTGGGTTCGATTCCCCAGCACCACATAAGCAAAAAGAAAAAAAGCCAGAAGTGGCACTGTGGCTCAAGTGGTCGAGCTCTATCCTTGAGCTGAAGAGCTGAGGGACAGCGCCCAGGCCCAGAGTTCAGGCCCCACGACCAGACCCCCCCCCCAAAAAAAAAAAGAAATGCAAATCGAAACTACACTGAGATTCCACCTCACCCCAGTTAGAATGGCCATTGTTAGGAAATTTAATAGTAACAACAGATGCTGGTGGGGATGTGGCCAAAAGGGTGAGAGTGTAAACTTGTTCAGCCACTCTGGAAATCAATATGGAGGTTCCTCAAAAGCCTACATATAGCGCTCCCTATGACCCAACAATCCCACTCCTGGGCATTTATCCAATTGACCACAGACCACGTTACACTAAAGTTACCAGCACAACCATGTTCATTGAAGCATTATTTACCATAGCTAAGATATGGAACAAACTCAGATGCCCTTCAGTAGATGAATGGATCAAGAAAATGTGGTATATATACACAATAAAATCCTATGCTTCCATCAAAAAGAATGGCATTGCCTCATTCATAAGGAAACGGAATGACCTGGAAAAATTTATATTAAGTGAAGCAAGCCAGGCCCAAAGAAATTAGGTTGCATGATTTCTCTCATTTGTAATAACTAGAATATGTCTATGATATTCGTAGCAGAGGATTACAATACCCCAATCACTGGGTGCATTTGACCATATATAATGAAGTGTATCAAAATGAACTCCAAGAATTGGAAACAAGAGGTTTTTATTTTGTCCTTATGCAGTTATTTCTTTTGGTCTTTTTTTTTTTTTAAGTTTTCTGTACCCTTTGTCTTGTATAGAAGTTTATCTGATCTGCAGAAGGGAAAGGGAATCACAGAAACACCAAGACAAAGGATGAATTAATGCAACAATGATACTCACTAAACACTATGTTGGAAATGAACTTTACAATTTAGGGGTTGGGGAGAATGGGGAGTGGGAAGGGGAAAGTGGGAGAAAATGAGGGAGGGGTATCAGTGTTCAAAAAGAAATGTATTCATTACCTTACTTATGTAACTGTACCCACCCCCCTGTTGATTACTTTTACAATAAAAAATAAATTGCCTATAAACATATTGCCTCCCTAGTCCAAAGCCATCTTTCCTTCTTGTCTCCTCTACAAAAATGGAGCCCATATATTGAAATCTTTCTCCTTTGCAATGAACACAATATTCAGTTTTGTCAATAATAGGTTGCTGAAGAGGCACTGCAAAAGGAACAGGACTTTTCTCCTACCTTTACTGTTCTGTGTTCCTATCTTGTGGCTACCATACATACATGTGGGGTTTCTCTAGTAACACTTATTCCTGAATTGTAGTGATATACATATGGGTGGCTTGTCATCCAAGTTTGGTGGTATCCTATTGACAGCTTCCCAATAAATCTCAATATCCCTAAGACCAACTTCCTAATCTCAGTCCACCTCAATTTGCAGGAGCATTCTCTGCTTGCCCAGAACCTGTGGAGCAGGTCTGGCCTAGACAACCAAGTAAACATCCTATAACATAGAGCACTTTTTCCAACATGGTCTATGAGAATCTAATCTTATAAAATAATATTTATCAAAATGAACTCCAGGAAATGGAAACAAGAGGCTTTTTTCTTTGTTGCTGTTTTTGTCTTCTTTCTTTGTGTCTTGTTTGTTCATCTGTCTTTGTGAGGATAAAGGGGGCACAGAAATGGAGGGACAAAGGATGGAGAAATGTAACAGTGGTACTCATTAGATACTATGTTGAAAACGGACTATACAACTTGGGGGGGGGAATATGAGGGAAAAACTGGGAGAGACAGAGGGAAGGGGTGATAGTGTATAAAAAGAAGTGTACTCTTTACTTGACATGTAACTGAATCCCCTTCATAATAACAATTAAATTAAATTTTTATTTTTAAAATTAAAAAATGATAGATACAACATGGTCTGAATCCCATTCTTGAGAAGAAGGACTCTTTCCCACACTTATTACTTACTTGGACACATTCCAGAGACCCAGGGCTATCTTCTGAATTAACTTAGCTTTTCATAGATAATCAATTGTTATAGTTAATAATCCTCTGTATTAAATGTTCCTATTCAGATTAGAATATGATTTCTACACCTTAATTTAATTGAACCCTGAGTGATGCTAGGATTCAGAGACTTCCATTCCTAAGGAATAAACTTTTGAAGCACTTATTTTAAAATCCAAAGAATACAAAAAAAATCAGAGAAAAGTGTTTGTCTTTCTACCAGAATTATCTATTTCAAGTTAGCCTAATACTTTGATTATAGTAAACAAAATAGAAACCAGCAATAATTTAAATTCTAGATTCTCATATTAAATCTTCAATCAAAACTAAAATCCTCAAGTATACTAAAAATTCAAATCTAAATATAAAAGAGTCCTAATCACCTGTTAAGCTTCAAAACAATTGTCTTGCCCAAATGAGTATCTTTTATGTTTAGTGAAAAAATTATCTAGGAAAACAGAGAAGAGAGGTATTTTATTTCTTTAAAAAATATATAGTATAAAATAGGCCACAAATAGGCAAAATATTAGAAGTAGAACCTATGCAGTCATATATACTTTGTAGATGGTATTCCACAATTAACATAGCTGTCTAACAGGATTGCTGGAAAGATTATTATTTAATGTCAGTGTATCATATAGAAACTTCTCCACAAACCACATATTATGGTTATTATCATAATCACAATCTTTTACTATATTGAATATTAATTATATCAAGATGATTACAATTGCTGGTAATAGAACATTCAACTTAAACCTAAAGGATAAAGTGTAACCTTGGGAATAGGATAATGTTAAAGTCAAGACACAGAGGAGCTTCAAACAAAAATTAGGTGATTAGCAATTTCAAGAAGAACTTGTTCTGTTTTTTCATTGCTCTTTTCTGGCCAGCTCATGATGATGGTTTAAGTTTGAAGCCCTTTCTGTGAAGGTTGGCTAGTATAGGCTGTGTTTCACTGTTTTCTGTCAGCAGAAGAATTCTATATTTTAAGCATGAGTCCTGGGATTCACCCAGGTTAGATTGGCTTAGACTATGCACTCTCTCTGTGCCAATAGCAGAAGCCTGAGAAATGTAATGTACTGATTGGTTTAAGTCAGCCTACTCACGGACTACAGATGGAATTAGTATCCATAAATTAAGACTAGAAATGCTACTTCTTAAACTACACATAAATTATAATAAGATAAAGCAAAAGGCAATGTGGATGTTGCCTGGACAAACCAAAATATCTTGTTTAAATACTTTAATTCCCTTATTTGTAGGTTTCCTGAAACTCTTAGGTGAATTTACAGTATGATTTTACAGATATACTGAAGAAAATATAACAAGAAAAAAACAATAAAACCTTCTTACATAGCTTTACCAAGTGCTCTGGGTTTTAAATGTTCTACAAATACTAATCCAAGAAATCACCAATGATTTAGGCAAGTCAGATGAGTAGAATTTGGATCTGAATGCTAAACAATATGGCCACAGCACTTGCATGTCTAACTTCATGTTAGGGTAGACTCACTAAACAAATGTTCATTTTTTAATATCCTCCAACATGCTACAGAGCTTAGTTCTATGGCTCCCTGTTCCCAAAAGTGATCACCACACAGCAACTAATGAATGAAAGATGTATCATAAATGAATGACCTAGAAAAGAAGGTTTTGTTCCATTCAGATAATATCTTAAAATCTTAAACCCAATGACAGCAGGAGAGAAAAAGCAAGCCTTGTACCAATAGAATTATTAGGAAAAAAATTGCAACCATATTGTGATTAGCTTTCAAATCTTAAAAACATTTTTATATTATAAAGCCAGGAATGATCTAGTACTTCGAAGCTAGGGTTTCTAAGACTGTTGGAAATCTGTCCTCATTACCATAAACTCTGTGAGATTGAGGAAATTGACTGATCTCTTCTCTCACTTTCTATCTTTTGAAAGTGAAGGATTTGACCAGTTTAACCTAAAAAACAGCACATTTGCCTACTGCTGGTGGCTCACATCTGTAATCCTAGCTACTCAGGATGCTGAGACCCTGAAGCTCTAGGTTCAAAGCCAGTCAGGGCCAAAAAGATATTAAAGATACTCCTTTTCCACAATAACCAGCAAAAATCCAGTTTACAGGGATATATCAACTAGTGAAACACCAGTGAAGCAAGGATGAGTTCAAGCCCCCAAACAAAACACACACACACACACACACACACACACACACACACACACACACACAATTACTCCTCTACTTTTAGTACTAGCTGAATCTTGCCGTCAAAAAATAGCTTATGGTTTTCCTTAGGACCCATGTTTATTGAATCACTTATAATAATCTGGCATTCCACTAAATACATTCAAATTCAACTGGTGAGTCAAAGAATAAAAAACACACAAAGAACCTTGAAATCACGTAGTGAGGCCTGTAACTACCCAGCATCCAGTTTTCAAAGGTCAGATCTCATTGAGAGTCTGACTTATTTCATTGAAGTCACATAAAAACCCAGAGCCCATGGGTTATCCCTTCTCTCTCTTCTGCTTTTCTCTTCTCTCTTGCTATCATTCTACTTCAGAGATTACACACCTTTTATCTCCTTATTTTTAGAGAATTACAAGTATAAACTATTAATCCCAACGTTAGAAACGGTGTCAGTACTAACTTACAATTCTGTGTATACTCATGTATAAAATTATTAATGACCTTTAGCATCTACAGAAACTTCAGTTTCATGAATTTATAAATGCAGAAAGAATTGGGGGGGAGGGTTATACAAATTTGTTTTTTTTAAACATTTCTAAATTCTGAACTTTTGTAAAGAGTGCAATAATTTCTATTTTATCCTTCTATCTAAACTACTTTTCCAGGTTTTTCAGGTTAGAAAGAAAATGCCTATGAGACACACTATTTTTGGTTGGTGTTTCTTACTAACTTTACGTGGGAAAATCCCATGTATCAAAATATATGTGCATGTATCAAAATAAAGGATTCTTTGTCAATAAATTAAATGGATTGTTATATTGGCCACAAAAAGAGAAAGCAGATTGTAATGTCTGAAATAGGTCCTTCCATGGCAAAATGCCTGATTCTCTGAGGAAATTCTGTCATCTTACAGAAGTGTTTTATGAAAACATAGATAGTTCACCTTGTACCTTGTAGAAAACATCATAGTTTTTTATAAGACTTACTCATCTATACATAGCAGATTAGAAAGAAAAAAAATCTAAGGATGAATACATCTGCAGAAGCAAAATGTGCACTGTCATCTTCCTTAACAAATGGTACTCAATCTGCTCTAAGACTGTCCTATTTCCCTAAATTAGCACTTGAGAAGAGGCAGCAAGCCTGATTCTCTCCCATGGTTCTCAACAGGAACATCCTTCTTCATAACCATCTTTTCCTCTTACCATCCTCTTGTACTATTCCAATTGTACTACTCTTACATGCTTGCCCCAAAACCAAATGGGTAGATAGTGAACAGGAGTTCAAGGTAATATAATCTCAGTTCATTAATTTCTCTTCAGGCTAGAAACTTTCAAAACCAGGCATTAGAAGTAATCAAAAGTAATTCAATAAGTGAGAGACAGAATATGTAAGAATGATAAATAGATACATGAGGATATGCTCAACATCCTTGGCTATAGAAGAAACAAATGCAAATCAAAACAACTTTGAGATTCTATCTCACCTCAATTAGATTGGCTAACATCAAGAATTTGAACAATAAATGCTGGTGGGGATAATGGGGAAATGAAGCCCTACTGCACTTTGGGAATGTAAACTAGTACAACTACTCTAGAAGGAGGTTTAAAGATTCTTCAACAAACTAAATTTAGAACTTCCCTAAGACCCAGTCATGCCACTCTTGAGAAGCTACCCAGATCATTACAAGTCAGGATACCGTAATAACACTTGCACACCATATTCATTGCTACACTATTAAAATAACCAAGTTATGTAAACAGCTTAGATGCCCTACAACAGACAAGTGGATTAATAAAAAGTGTTACATATACACAATGGCATTTTACTCACCCATTAGAAAAAATAAGATTATGTCATTTTGCAGGGAAATGAATTGAGATAAGCCAAGCTAAGAGAAACAAATGGCACGTGTTTTCTCTCATATGTGGAAGCTAGATGTAAAATATAACTGGACATGATAATCCATACAGAACTCTAAGCATTCACACAAACAGACTAAAGGACAATACTTTTATGGGAAGAAACAAAAGGTATAACTCCTCTGAACATTTAAAATACTATTTATTAAACTGAATTCCAAGAAATAGAAACATGGGTTTTTTGTTGTTATTGTTATTGTTGTTGGTGGTGGTGGTATTTGGTTTTGAGTTTTTTAAGGGGGAGGGGACAAAGGAAAGGTGCAGAAAGGGAGGGAGGAAGGGTTAAAAAATGCCATCATAGTATTCAGTATGTACCCTGTGTAGAAAATGAGCTATGTAATTTGGGGGTTGGAATGGGAGGGGAAATCTGGAGGAAAGCAAAGCAAAAGATGGCATTGTCCAAAGAAAGAAATATACTCATTTCCTGATTTACAGCATGGTAAAACCTCAATACAACAAATTTTACTTTTATTAATTACAACAATAAAGTTATTTTTATAAAGTGAGAGCAGTACACTCAAAGAAGCCATAAAGAAGTATTTAGTTGACATTTGAACATAGTTATTTCCTTCCCATTTTCTCTGGAATAATACAAATATAATATTGTTGAGTATTTGATAACTAGTTTGTCTTTGATCTCAATGAGTAGTACTCAGAAAAATTAGTCAAAAAAGAATAACTAGCTCTTCCTTTGTTCTAGAGGAAATCCTCCTTTCCTATTAGTTTGAAGATTGTAACATCTTCATATTACTTCCTCAAGCAAAACTTGCTTATTTTGTAAGACTGCTACTAAACTGTCTCTCTTCAACTCTTGCTGGTCTCTATAAATTTTTTGTTGTTCTCTGATTGTTTATGGGATGGTGATGAGGCCAATAGTAATTAAAAACTGTACGATTATACTTGTTAAATTTCACATTGATATCATCCTATTACTTAAGCTTGTCAAAGGTTTTGGAGTTTGTCAGCCTCTTTTATTATATATTACTTACTGTCCTGTTCCTTTTATAGCCAAATATATACCACTGTCATATAAGGAGAATATAGTGCTGGGAATTCAAGGTCTTACTTTCATTCTTATTCTCAAAACCAATAGGCTAATGATACCAAACTACTTACTTTTTCTATATAGCTCAGTAATGTATTTTTTTTTGGAGGTGGGGTTCTGTCGTGGGCCTGAACTCTGGGCCTGGGCATTGTCCTCAGCTTTTCAGCTCAAGGCTAGGGCTCTACCACTTGAGCCACAGTGCCACTTCCGGCTTTTATTTTTCTGTTTATGTGGTGCTGAGGAATCGAACCCAGGGCCTCATGCATGCAAGGCAAGCACTCTACCACTGAGCTACCTTCCCAGACTCAGTAACATATTTTTAAGGATAGATACCAAGAACATAAAAACGGTGTCTTTCATGACTATAAATAACACTACAATGTTCAAAGCAAATTGAGATTATCAGAAAATTTTTCACTTATGAAGCTATGTAAACAAGTAAAATACCATAAATTTAACCTAAAAGAAATTAGAGTGAATTCACTAAGAATATAAAAGAAGATAGAAAATTATTTTTTAACCCTCAATCCTTTTCCTTGTTCAATCTGTGTCTAGGTATGGCTTGGTGCCCATTTTCTCCAACTTCACTTAATGGATTTTCTGCATTTCTATTTACCATAGCCATAGAGTGTATGATTCTAAGAAGAAAAAAGGTGGAATAGGGCCAGGAAATAGGAAAAGCAGCCATTAGGGAGAACAAAACAAAAATTTCCATCTGCCTCCCATTCTTTGCCTAGTCTAAACTAGTCAGGGGCCTTGGTTTTAAATATCATGCACTCAGAATTTCTTGAAAAAGAATCTCTAAACTTGGCTTATCTGTAGAGGCCCCAGGAGGGTCTCTTCTCACAGGGTTGAGACTCAGTCCACAGGAATTCTGCAGGAGCAGCATAGGTGTCAGCTAAATTCAATAGCCAAAGTAAATAGCAAAAGGAGGGGGAACAGGATGGAGAGACCAAAGACATGGGCATTTCCCAGCTAAAACAGGAACACAGCAGCTTTTAAAAGCTTTACTCTTAGAATCTTGCTCACACTCAAAAAGTGCAAACTATTAAAAAAAAAAAAAAGTAGATTTTCCTTTCACTGGGGCTATCTCCATTTCTCAATTTTTTGTTTGTTTGTTTGTTTTTACCATATTTACAAGCATTAGGTAGGTTTTATTTTTTCCATTGCATCTAAGAATGTTTAAGGCTATGTCATCAGAGAGTTCTAAAGTCCATAGTGCTAGAACAAATTTTATACTTCATTATGCAGTCAATGAGTAAATTGAACACTTTTCATCACAACTTAGCATTTTACATATTTGTAGAATTATTTTTATAAACTAAGTTCATCATAAGTAGCAATCTCTCAGAGTTATTAAACATAAAAAGAAGTAATGTGCTGGTAGCTCACACCTGTAATCTTTCCTTAGGCAAGTCCCCCAATTAACCTCTGCAGGCCATGAAACAAGAACGGCTATATTAAAATTTTGGCTTTTTATGCTGTTTATAAATATATTGCTTAGGATAAAAAATGACTTCTTAATGGCTAAGAAGTCATTTGTCAGTTGAGGTTACCTTTAACATATACATGAAAATATGTTTTATCTCAGGACATTTTTGTGTTTATAATTTCTAGCTTTTTCCTAACATGTCTGAAGTATTCAAACAGTCTTTGCTTCAAAAGGAAGTCAGAGTTACAGTCATGGGTGGTTTACAGAACATTTTCTGGTAGTTTTTGCTTCATTTTAATATCTGGACATGATTGGCTGTTGTTAGCTACAAATAAGGAAGTCCTCAAGTCAGGGGATTTCTCAGTGGAAGTTCCCAGTTCAACACAAGGGAAAACTCAGGACAGTCTGAGCAGCATTGATAGGACCTGAGCAAGCAGCTACCAGAATGTGTACTGTCTACGTCTTTAAAGAGAAATAGTCTGTGAAGGAAGATTTGTAATCTGGAGAAGAGGTAATCAGATTTTATTAGTTCCTACCAATTTTCAACCTAACAAAGTGGCCAGGGTGTCTTCTTATGTATTACAGATTCATTCCACTTTTGTATTTGTTAACTGTGTAATTTATTAGATGATTCTATATTGTCTTGTAATCCTTATAATAGAAGTTTGGTCTGTTTTTTTTTTTTAGACAAAATCCAAGACGAAATTTAAATTCTGTAGTCTTTTTGCCTTTATAACTTTTAAGGTAGAATTTACTATGTTTCTAATGGAGATGAATGTGTAATGTTATATCTGGAATAAATGCCTTCACTAATAAATCGTTTTTATAACATAATGTAAGGCTGAAAGACATTGGGCCTAAGTTCAGAGGTATGTAGCTTACTAGGTTAAAAAGTAAATCAAGGAGCTGAGAATGTGGTAGAGTGGTAGAGTGCTTGCCTTACATGCACCAAACCCTGGGTTTGATTCCTCAGTATCACATACACAGAAAAAGCCAGAAGTGGCCCTGGCTCAAGGAGTAGAATGCTAGCCTTGAGCAAAAGGAGCTCAGGGACAGTGTCTAGACCCTGAGTTCAAGACCCAGAATTGGCAAAAAAAAAAAAAAAAAAGGTAAATTAAAAGTGTATGTATTCACACATTTTAAATCACATTTTAAAAAATTAATTCCAGCCTGATTTAATGTCCACTCAAACATTAAGTTTAGTATTTTTCTATTTCATAAAACACATGATATTGAATTTTTCATGACAGTAAATTATCAGCCTTATAGGCATCCTTACATTTTCTATTTAGAATGTTCTAACTTGTAGAATTATAGTAATCAAATCTTTATTATTTTACCAACTGACCCTTTTATTTCTACACTCAAAATGAACATCAAAACCTTCATAGAATTTTCTTAAGAACAATCCTTGAGAATATTGGAAATTCAAAAAGATTAAACACAAAGAGCTATTATCACTATTGATATACTAATAGCTGTCATTTATTGATTGCCTGATGGAAAAAAAAATGATCACAGATCTTTAGCGTCAGATATAAAATGGCAGAGTCAGGGAAGGTTTAAATATAAATTCATGTCTCTTTTGTCCATGGCTCTCTGTTACTGTTTTATCCTCTGCCTTCTTATAGTATCACAACAGTATTTACTGCCATGTAATGGAGAAAAAAGAAAATGGAAGGAAAAAGGAAAATGACTTCACCAAGGTCACAGAATAGCATCATTCCTAAAATTGTCTTGCTTTCCACTCACCTGACCTCACCTCCTCCCTCCCTTCCTGTAGGGCTACATCTATGTGTGCACAGGTGGACATGCTAGCTTGCCTCTGGGAGGATGTGAAACTGTATCTGGCCCAACCTCCCTGAAACTCAAATTCAGCAGAAAACCAGGAAACTAGAACAATGACCAGTTATTTCTCTTAAACACTTGTGATGAGATTATTTAAATAAACCTGTTAGCCTGGTACTGATGTCTCATCCTTAATCCTAGGAGACTACAGTTGAGGATAATGGCTCAAAGCCAGCCTCAGCAAGAAAGTCTACCAAAACAGCCAGAAGTGAAGCTGTGGCTCAAGTGGCAAAAGAAGCTCAGGGACAATGCCCAGGCCCTGAGATCAAGCCCCAAGACTGACACCAAAAAATAATCTAATTAATTAATTAATGAAATCTGTTAAATCCCCAAAACAATCTTCTGTTAAATTTTTGTAAAACTTATTCTCTAAATTGAGGAGCATGAACATCATTACAGTGAAAAACCTTCCTGTCTGTTAACATTTTATTTTCCATGTAGTAATCTTAAACATTTGTAGTTGTATATATTCTGTATATTTTGTTCTGTCTTTGTGTGTGTGTGTGTGTGTGTGTGTGTGTGTGTGTGTGTGTGTGTGTGTGCGCGCGCGCACGCGCGCACGCGCGCGCGTGCACGCGCGCCCGTATACATAGTAAGAATATTCTTCACGTGTAATAACGATAGTCTTTTCATTACATTTCTTCCTGGTCATTGCTACTTTCCTGATTTTATTTTACTAATCATTTTATTGAGCTGTTATTTTTCTATATTATTATAAGTAATTTACAAGTAAAGCTTAAATTGAAAAATGTATAAATATGTCTTCTTCCTTTTATCTGCTAACTACTTTGGCCAGAATTTCTGGAACAAGACTTAAGAGCAGAGAAGAGAGCAACCAATCTTGTCACATTTCTGATCTCCGGGGGAATTCCCCTAGTGGTTAACATTCAGAGTGACGTTGGCTGCTGGTTTGAGATAAATATATTTATCATAAAACCAAATAACAATCAAGTAATCTAGTTTGCTAAGAGTGTATTCAAGAAAAAATATAAGAACTTATGTTAAACTATATTGAATATATTTTTGGGTTTCATCAGATTTTTCTACTTTACATAGTGTTCTGCTTTGACATAAAGTAGTCATTGCAGTTTTGAAAATTATATATCATAAAAAATAATGTTACAATAGCATATTTCCCCCTTACTATTTAGTACATTGCAAAACACATGTGAAATGTAAAAAATTACTTGGCTTATAAAATTGATATTACTGAGTGCTCCTGTAGTAATGCAGATTTGGAGTTATAAATTACATTTTGTTATTGCTCAGATTAAAATAGTCAAAAGTTGATCAAAACAAAGTAGGCAGTTACATGTTTACATGCCTCCTTTTCCAGTATTTTGGGTTCACAATTCAGTTCACAACTCAAATTAACAGGAAAGAATGAAAACAATGTGGCATAAGCCAACGAACTCTACCCAGGCAAAGAAACCAGATACACAAAGCAGCTGTTCAGATGTTTTATGAAGACAGCTTTCTTTAGTTAAAACCAACAGTGGTATGTAACACAGGTGGATTTTCCTTATTTATATTGATAAAATAAGTCTAAAAAACCCAAAAGTTTGCTCAGAATTTTTCCACTCATATTCATAAGTAAAATTAATCTGTATTTTTATTTTCTGGAACCTACCACTCATGGGTTTCCATATTAAAGTTAAATTAGCTACAGAAAGTAAAATTATGAAACTGCCAAAATATTTCATATTCTAAAACAATTTTAATGGAAGTTAGCTGCTCCTTGAAATGTATAAAGAGCAAATACATAACACTATCTGGCCTTGGCAGCCCCTTCTGAAAGTAATTCATTAAAAAGCTTTTCCAATGCCTTCTATATTATTGATCTATTGAAGTTTTTGTGATTTTTTTCATACAATTTAGATTATTTTTACACAAAAACAATTCTTTTTATCTGATTTTTCAAATACATTGGCATACATGGTATGTCTTGTACTATTTAAAATATTTGTAACTATATGGGAAACTTTTTCTCTCATTTTCTCTCCTAAATCTCTCTGTCTCTGTCCCTCTGTGTGTCTCTGGTCTCTGTCTCTCTCTGTCTCTTTGTCTCTGATTCTGTCTCTGTCTCTGTCTGTCTGCCTCTTTGTCTCCTTCTCTCTGTCTCTCTGTTTCTCTCTCTTTCTCTGTGTCTCTCTCTCATTTTCTTTCTCTCTCTTCCTCTCTCTCTCCTGGTTGGACATGGCACAAAGCTAATCTCATAGATTGAAATTTTTATAGTTAGCTTAAAAAACTCTTTGGCTTTTATCTTAATGTTTTCTTGATAGATTTTTTTTTTAGATTATTTGACTTCTCTCAGTGAGTTGAATGCTTAAGTTAGCATACGTATCTTTAATTCTTTCTTGTTTAAGTAGGGGAAATTTAAGTTCATCTTATGAATTTTTTATATTACTTGCACATTGTTATTATTATTATTTTACAGTTCTAGGGTTTTATAAGTTTTTGTTTTGGGCACAGTTATTAATCATAATTTTATTTTCTCTTTCTTCAAAAAGTTATTTAGCGCTGGACATGGCACATGTCTGCAATCCCAGCTTGCAAGGCACAAAGAGGAGCCCTTTGGAAAATTCTGATACCCTATCAGAAAAATAAAGCAAAAGCAAACACCTTTGTTTTGCAAGCACAAAGGCCTACATTCAAACTTCAGGACCATCAGAAAACAAAAACAAAAAGAAGTTAATTAGAACAGTAAAGACTGTTTCAGTACAGCTTTAGGCTTAAAGAAAAATTAAGCAAGCACTGGAGATCTTTCTCTTTTGTTACCCTGATTATCCCACAACTTATTGTTATCAATTTCTGCATTAACATGGTATATTTATTATAATAAGCCAAACCTTGATTTTATTGGTTCTTTTTTTGTTGTTCTTTTATTTCTTACTAATTTGTTAAGTTTCTTTTCCCTGCTACCTTTAGACTTAGTTGGTTTTCATTTTCTTAGTTCCTTGAGATACAAATTTATATGACTGAATTCAGATCTATCTTCCTTGGAATCTGAATGCATAGTGCATGTGAATGCACTAAGCACTGCATTCACTATATACCATTAGATTTAGCATTTTTCAGGGTGTTCTTTTTTTCTTTTTTGCATTTATTTCTAGCACAATCAAATTGTCCTTGTGATTTCATTTTTGACCCATCGGTTAAGAATGTGTCGGTAATTTTCTCACCTATAATGCATTTTCCAGTTTTATTCATGCCATTGATTTCCATCTCTGTTAGGCCCTGCCAGAAAACCACGGAGACACAGGGGCATATAGAACAAAAAAAGGTTTATTGCTAGCAAAAGAACCAGCAAGGAGAAGGAGCCCCAGTCAGTGTCTGAGGTGACCTTTATAACTTTAGAGGGATTAGGAGGCAGGGACTTTGGTGTGGACATGTGGTCCGGAACTTCATCATGGCAGGCTAGGACTTATGGTAGCTGCCCAAGTAGTAGATAAGGGAAGTGCAGCTGCCCAAACTGAAGGTCACTTTAAGGGATTCTGTTATCTTATATGGTTGTAACTGCCCCAATGGAGTACCAACTCAAGGTGAAAGTGGGAGGAGACTGATAATTTATTGCCAGCACCAAAAGGGCCTGGTGCGTTACTTACTGCCTACACCTAAGAGGCGTAATGATAAACTCTCTGAGTAAGGTGCCTGGCCAATCCTGGGAAAGGAGCTTAAACTATGGAATGGGGCCCACTGGACTAACAATCTTCATTCCATTTTGGTTGTAGGAGATAGCCTGTGTGACTTACATATTTTTACATATATTGAAATGTTTATGGCCTAACTTTTGTTCTGTTCTGGAGAAGATTCCATGTCCTAATAAGAGTATATATTTTGCTTATTTTGGTAGAGTGCTGTATTTACTTTTTTTGTGTGTGTCGGTCGTGGGGCTTGAATCAGGGCCTGCGCATCATCCCTGAGCTTTTTCACTCAAGGTTAGCACTCTACCACTTTGAACCACAGCACCACTTCTGGTTTGCTGGTGGTTAATTGGAGATAGTCTCTTGGACTTTCCTGCCCCAGCTGGCTTTAAATTGCAGTCCCCAGATCTCAACTTCCTGAGTAGCTAGGATTATGGATGTGAGCCACCAGAACAACTGCTATATTTATTTCTGTCAGACTTGGTTGGCTTAGAGTATTATTTAAATCGTCTCTTCCCTTTCTGGTCCCCTACTTTTCTATTTGTTTCCATTGTGTAATGAAGTCCTATTGATTATCTACCTTCTATTTTGTTGATGTTTATTTATTTCATATATTTTAGGGCTTTGTGATTTGGTGTGGATATATGTATAATTGTTATATCTTCTAGGTAAATTATCCTTTGTGAATACATAATGTTCTGGTTTGTCTCCTCTAACAGTTTTTAACTTGAAGTCTATTTTAGCTAATATTAGCATAGTTCTGTGTCTCTATTGTGATCATTTGCATAGAAATTGCTTTTCACCATTCTTTGACTAAATATTTCCTAAATAAATTTTTTAAGTTTTAAAAGATTATTCATTATTATAACCTCATGACAGGAAATCTGTTTCTGAATTTTAACTAGTATTCAGTATTTACTTAAAGAACCACTTAGACAAAGTAGCTTTTGACATAATAAAATTTTCATGGGGAAAAAACTAAACCACCTTTTAATCTTGATTTAGTGTCAAATTGAAGAAAGACCATTACCTTTCTCCACAACTTCTTGCTTGTATTGAAGATGAATATGTTACTATTACATATTCTTTAGCTATCTTCTGTCCTATGTTAAGCTGCCTGACCTCTCAACTTCTTGATGAGAATGACCATGTCAGAACTTTCAGGACTTACCTTCTCCAGGAGAAGCTCCTTTATGGACTGACAGAATCATACTTGCAAATCTGGTGTCTCTACCACCAAGCAAATGCCTTGTATGTACTGGTACTGGGGCTTGAACTCAGGACCTGCACACTATTCCATAGCTTTTTCCCTCAAGATTGGCATTCTACCACTTGAGCCACATCTCTACTTCTGGCTTTTTGCTTGTTAATTGGAGGTAAGAACCTCAGGATGTTCCTGCCTGGGCTGGTTTTGAACTATGATCCTCAAATCTTAGTCTCTTAAGTAGCTAAGATTACAGAGGTAAGACATCAACACCTAGCTCTTTTACACATATCTAAAGATATTTTCTTAGTGATTACATGAGGATTAAAATTAACAAACTAAATCTATAACAACCTAATTTAATAGATATAAACCTAGTTTGGATAACATTAAAAGCTTTATTCTTATACAACTTAATCTCTCTCTGTGTTACTACAAATTATATATCATTTTACTTATTAAAATTCACTTATAATTCTTAAATAAGCCCTTGGTTTTAATCATATACAAAATAAAAGAGGAGTTAATTGAAACCATGCTGAAATTTATACTCATTTCATTTATTAACTTTTTTTTAAAATTTCTTATGGCTTCAAAAATTCTATGCTGGGCTTTTCTTCAGCTTTTGGGCTTTTCTTCAGCTTTCTTCAGCTTTCAGGAATTCCTTCATGGTTCTGTTGGATAAATCTAATATCAAACCTACTCAACTTTTGTTTAATGTCAGAATATCTTAATTTCTCCATCATTTTTGATTGATAGTTTTGCTAGCTTTAGAATTGTTGTCTGACACTTTTTCTCTAGCATTTAAACTATTATCCTACTATGTTCAGCCACTATTTCAAAGCAAAATTGGCTGTTAATTTTGTTGATGATTCCTTTCACATAATGTGTTAGTTCTCTCCCAGTACTTTCAAGATTCTCGCTTTGTCTTTTAATAGATTATAATATACTTCAGTATGGATTTCTTTGGTTTTATACTAGTTAGTGTCTGTTGAACTCCTCCACTAAGCAGATTCAGTCTCCTATCAAATTGCAAAGTTTCTAGTTATTGTTTCTGGCACTAGTTTTTCTGCTCTTTTTCTCTTCTCTGTGTCAAGACTTCCATAATATCTATGTTGGTAAATTTGATAATCCCACCAGAACCTCAGATTCTAGTCTTCAGGTTTGTGTTTTTTTTTTTCTTTTCTAGTCCTCTAGTAGATAATTCCAATTGTTTCATCACCACATTCTCTGCCTCTTTCTTTTACCTACTCAATCTCTTATTGGACACTCTAATAAATTTTGTGCTTATTAATTGTACTATACCACTCCAAGTTTCTCATAATTTCTGTTACCTCATATGTATTTTCATTTTGTTCTCTTTTTTTGTTTTGCTTTCATGTTTTTAAATGTTTTTCATATTTCACATTTCATATTTGCCTTGCACGTTCTAGGGAAATGCCCCACCACTTAGCTACAACCCCAAATCTTATTTATTTTGAGACAGGTTTTGCTATGTAACTCAGGCTGAACTTAAACTCATGGCTCAGACTGGCCTCAGACTTGCAGTACTCTTGTCCCTGTATCTCTAGTGCTAGAATTTCAGGCATGTACTACCAGGCTATTCTCATTTTATTCATTTATCATTTCCTGATTTCCTTTAGTTATTTGTCCATGAGTTTTCTTTAGCTCTTTGGACAAACTAAAAATGGTCGATTTTAAGTATTTTCTAGAAAGCCCATTTATCTGAGCTATCTCATCTCCCTTTTCATTATCCCTTGTAAAAGATTTTGAGTGATAATCATGGAACATTCATTTCTGTCTGCCCAATTTCTTTCCTTAATGTTTTTACATGCCTGGATATGGAGCACCCATCTATCTACCTCTATTAGGATACTATTGTTACTTCCTAAATCAAAGCTTTAAAAATGAGTAATAGGGGTATAAGTGGGGAATATTGCGGCAAGGAGCTACAAAATATTACTTGCAGGTCATATATAGTAATAGATTTATTGCCCAATTCATTAGTATTCTTCAGACCACTAGATTTGTGTTTTGCATTTTTTGTTTTCGTTATTTTGGTCATGAGGCTTTAACTTGGGGTCTGGGCACTGTCCATGAGCTCTTTTTGCAATTTGAGGCTCAGCGCCACCTCCAGTTTTTTAATGGTTAATTGGATATGAGTCTTAAGGACTTCCCTGCCAGACTGGCTTTGAACCCCGATCCTCAGATCTCAGTCTCCTGAGTAGCTAGGATTACAGGCGTGAGCCACCAGCAGCTGGCTCATGTTCTCTTAATAGGGATATTTCACACAAAAAATTTGACTGACATCATATCTGATATTTGAAGTTGCAGTTCGCTGTTTATATATACAAGTTTCCTTATTCCTGGATTTATATTCGAAACTCCTCAAAATTATTTTTTGGAGTTTAAAAAAGTCTCCAGAATATTTTTTAATAAATCTGCTTTTCTCATTTTCATCCTACTCTAACGCCAGTACCGTAAATGATTGCTTACTAACTAGAGTTATATACCAACACAACTTAAGAAAAATGTAATTAAAATCTCGTCAATTATTTCTGAAATGTCCTGTGACTGGAGAGGTTTTGAAATTCTTCAACTCACCGATTTAAGAAAACAAGTGCAAACGTCCATAGTTTAGAAGTACAGAGACAAACTGGGACAATCAGAGCTTGATTCTTTTACTGGATTCTTTTAACTGGATGAATGTCTAACATTTCTATCTTGGAAAGTATTCAAGCATATATAGGGAAGGGAATAAGGACATTTTAATGTCTGAGGAATTTTCTCATCAACTTCTGTTAACCAATAGTTGAACTTTATTAGCCAGTACATTTATTGAAAAGTGTAATTAGTTGGGGAAAAAAGTGTGTGTGTGTGTGTGTGTGTGTGTGTGTTAACCTCCTTAATCACGTTGGAAATGCAAATTCTCGTAGCCTTTGAACTATAAATCTGTAGGGGTTGGCTGGTGGAGTTGAATTTTAAGCTTGTTGAGTGATTCTTTTTACTCTTCACAAGCATTGTTTGGCCAAAATTCAAAGCAAAGTCTTCAATTGACCTTTACTTTTGACATTGGGTTCCCTTCTGTGGTATTGTTTCTCCAAATGCTCACTGAGCCGGGGTTTGTCAGGACACGAGGAGGGTGGGGGCGGGGCTTGACGGGGCGGGGCTTGCATGTGACTGGGCGGGGCCTGTCGGGGCGGGGCGGCACTGGAGAAGTCTCGCCTGACCCTGAAGGTGAAGCCTTCTTGGCTTGGCGCGCAGGCGCTGCCCTCTGAACTGGAACGGAAAGCCACTTCCGGTGGCATTCCCTGGGCCGGGTGCCGGCGACCTGTGGCGTGAGCGCGCGGCGGGACCCCGAACTGTGAGTGAGTGTTGGGGAGCGGTCTGAGGCGTCGGCGTCAGTGGACCCTGGGGACCCAGAGCTCGGAGTGCGAGCGTTCCGGGCGTGCTGGCGGCGCGGGGGGCCAGGGCTGGGGGGAGGCCGGGGCTGAGAGGCGGGGCACGGGGCGGTTCTTGCGGGGAAGCCTCTCCAGTCCTGGCCGCGAGCCGACCCCGTGGGCCCTGCGGGGCTGTGACCCTGGCCGGCGACGGGGGTCCCGGCGCCCCTGCGGTCGGGGTGCCTCGCGGCCCGGCTCCACGGCGCCGCCTCGGGACTTGGGTCCTGGGCCGTGGCGGGCGGCGGCGCCCGCCGCGGTGGGGTGACGGGCGGACCCTGTCCCGGCTGTCCCGGCTGTCCCGGCTGTCCCGGCTGTCCCGGCTGTCCCGGCTGTCCCGGGCCGCCTCCTCGAAGCCAGAGCTCTCGGCGTTGCTCTTTGGAAAACTTTCGGGTAGGTTCTTTCTGTTGTTTCTCCCAAGGCGGTTGCACAATTCCGCCCTCCGCTTTCCCGCGGGGTGTCATCATACCTTGTCCGTGAGAAGTTGGGTAACTTCCCAGAGGGTCACGGAGACAAGGGGTGGGGGCCGAGCAGATGCCAGCCCCGCCCGCGAGGGAGCCCCGGGCCTTAGGTAGAGTCCCCGCCCTGCCTACTGTCGGTAGTCGGGGTCAACCCACGAACCCGGAGGTACAGGCGGAAAAAGCCCAATTTGTCAAAAAGTAGAAAGGAGGAGAACGTGTGCAAAAAACATAAAGCCGCCTTGCCAAGTGTCACGTCTTTCACCAGTGACGCTTTTGACAAGAAGTGATAGTAAAGGGGAGAGAAGAAGGGGAAGAAAATGCTCTACTTTTTTTACCAAATATGAAGTACAAATGTGCTGTATCCTGTTGGAAAATTATTTTATCCCCTCATTGGACAGAGGCGGCAAACCATGTGCCAGCCCAAACCTTCCACGTATTTAACATGTGCATAATCATTTTATTCCACTTTCTTAGGAACATGATCCTGAGTTTGAGATGTTAAGATATACTGGAAGTTATTTAACTCTTATTTATTGTAATGTCACTGTGGTATTCCTTTGTCAAGGCAGTTAAACCGTCACTTGAGATGCCCTATCCACATAATTTGCCCTTTTTTCACAGTTTATTGATTGTACATTAATTTTTGTGAAAGATTTGACAGATACTTTAAAGAACTATCAACTTTTGGCTTAAAATGCCCATGTATTTAAGGAGACAGTCCCCACTCAAAAATTACTAAAAATTTCCCCAATACTGCCTCTTAATATGTTATGATTTACTGCTGTAATCACCTAAAATTATTTTTTTACTTTGCATAAGATATTTAGTTTTCTTCATGAGTGGATAGCCTTTGTTCCAGACATGATGTGTTAAAATCAGTGGTTGCTGAACTGACTAGAAATATTTCCCTAATATAATAAATTACAATGTGTACATCTGCCATTTTTAGTAGAATCTCTTGCTGTGTCTATTTGTTGCTTCCTGTACACATCTCAACCTGATTTATGACCTATTTTAGTGTTCATAGGGCAAGTTTCTCTTCATTTTTCAGTATTTTCTTAGATTTTATTGCATTGTCTTTGAGATGAAGTTTGTTAACTGTTTATGTTCTATTCATATAATCTTTTTGGAAGCTTATCCATTATATTTTCTAGTATCTTATTGCTGGTATGTGTTTGTATATGGCTAACTTTCTAAATTATTTAGTTTCAATGAATTCTTGGATTTGTTGGAAAACAATCATTAAAATATAATTTCTCTTTATACTTCTTTCTTTAATGAAATGCTAGCTTCTTCCAAAAAGTGATAAATGTTAGGTTTTTAAAAAGAGGTAGCTGAGTAAGAACTGCAGCACTCACGTGGTATTCGGGTAAGGGGTAGGTTTATTCAGTAGACCTGCTGGGACCAGGCAAGGTTGGCACTCCACGTGGCTGGGAAAGGCCTGGGAATGAGAGAGAGCTGGGAAAGAGAGGAAAGAGCTAGAAAAGAGCAGAGAGAGGGGTAAGAACAGTAGCACTCACGTGGTATTCAGGTAAGGGGTAGGTTTATTCAGTAGACCTGCTGGGACCAGGCAAGGTTGGCACTCCACGTGGCTGGGAAAGAGAGAGGAAAGAGCTAGAGCAGAGAGAGAGCTAGAAAAGAAGAGCAAGAGCTAGAAAAGAAGAGCAAGAGCTAGAAACGAACAGAGAGAGAAAAAAGAGAGTCTGGGCCTGGGCTAGGCCTTATCTTGGGTATGGGCGGAGAAAGGTGTGGCCACATCAAATTCAGATGTGACCTCAGCGGATGCAGATGTGACCTCTTCCAGGTGTCTCAGTTGCCTAGGTAACGCAGGTACTGGGTGGAGACTTTGCTGCGAGGAGGGTGGAGTCTGCTCACCATCCAGGAGCGGACCTTACAATAAATACATAATATTATATAATATATATTATCTTTACCTTATTTCTTATCTTACAGATGGTTTTATTTTGTCATCTTTAGTATTTATAGTTTATAAGGGAATTTTTATAGAGAATGGATGTTTGGGTTATGGCCAAAGTTGTTTTTTGGCAGGAATGGCAGTCTATTTGTATTAGTTACCAGTTTAAAAACTTTTAAATAATAGGTATTGAAGGTTCATTTGGCATATATGTATATGTGTGTATAGAAATGATACAAATATGGCATATTTGTCGCATATATATGATATGTATCTTAAGACAGTGTCTTTTTATTGGTATCAAGGGTGTACTGATTTCCTAAAAAAAGAGTTTCTGGTTTAACATGTTTTAAATAGCATGAGAACTCCATTCTTCAAAATCTGAAAGAATTCATTCATCAAACTACATGAGTATGAAAGTACATTGTTCCTAAGACAGCAATAATATTCAGCAAAATGGTTCAGAACCAAACAAAACCTCCTTAGAGTAAATCCAAGTAACTGAAAAGGTTGGAGCACCAGTACTATCAACTACTATACTGATTCTATTCAGCAACTCTCCATGCCCTCACAGCTTTTTAAATTTTGTTATGTGTCTTACATAGTATTTTTCCCCCTCTATTCCAATTATGTTTCCTCTACATGGACATGGACCTAAAAGAAGCCATCAGTTTCACTTTGTTGTCACTAATTTCCCAGTATTGCTGGGAAATGACTTACTTTAAAGTTAATAACCAAGCTGACATTTAACTGTAGTCAGAACCCACAAGGGGTATCAAAATGAGTAAATGAGAAAATACACATGTTCCACATGTATATACTTATTTTAACATATACTTAGAATAGTCAGGTTATGTGTTGTATATAGATTGGTGTATGTGAAGTAGGGCTGATTTTGAAGGAATACAGGCTACCTATTTGGTGGGCAAAAGTTCACCTTTTTCCTCAACTAATGGCTAATACACAGGTAATAAATTGTCTTTAAGTGATCTTGGTAGAATTATTAACTCTTGAAAGCAATTATTTTTGTCACTTTTTGATCACTTTTAAAGATGACCTTAGGCAGCGTCTTTGTTTTATTAGGAAAAGAGTTTGAGAAAGTAATAGTGATCTTGGGGAGATATCCTAGACAATAACCTGATTTTTTTATCTTTCCCTATAGAGATGTAGAGATAAACTGTAATGAAAATTATGAATAATAAATAATGGAAATAAATAGCTTGAGTAGCTGTAATCTGCAATAGCTTTTACTTACCATCAGTACTTTTCCTTGACAAAAAAAAGTCTTAAAAAAAAAGTTCATTGCATTGAGGACATTCATTGAACTAAGGAAACTAATGTGAATTCCATTTGCCCCGCTTTTTTTGTGCTGACCCTGGCCCTTGAACTGAGAGCCTGGGTCCTCTGAGCCTTTTTGCTCAAGGTTAATGCTCTATCACTTGAGCTGGTGGTTAATTGGTCTGGCTTTCAACTGTGATCTTCAGATTCCAGCTTCCTGAGTAGCTAGAATTACAGGTATGAGTCATTGGTGACTATGTGAATTCCATTTTAATGGTATTTAGCAAGTTGAAAGTGTGAGTCCTTGAAATATTTGCACTAGATTCAAGTTTGAAGAATTTTCTGTTAAGCACCAGAACAAAACACAGTTATGTAACTTTGCTGTGAAGAGTCTCTTACTGTAAAGACAGAAATCGAAGACTTCACAATATAAAGGATATATTAAATTGCTTGAAGAAAATTTATTGGAATCAATAATAAATTTACAGTTTATTTTATGACATTTACTGATTCCACATTTCTCTTAATCTTGATGTTTTTCAACTTTTTACACGATCTTAGCCAAAAGGCCAAGAAACAATGTTTTTCAGCTTTTTAAAATAATCCTCACAAGTCATAGAAGACAGTAATAGTTGTTCCTTTCCATACCATTCTGTTCTGTTCATTCTCTAGACCTCTACAGACATTCTCTGCTTGTTTCCTCATCTATAAATATCCTTATTATATGAGTTAGGAAAACATTGAGATTAGCCATTTTAAATTATATCTTTCCGCTTCCATCTCTAGATTCTAACATGGCCCCTATTCAGGGAGAGACTATGCCTTCAAGGTCATGTGAAGTTGCAAATGGTGATGCTTGTCTTGTTATCCTAGCACTTCAGTGGCAGGGGCAAGGTGATTGAAAGCTCATAGCCATTGTGGGCTATATAGCTAGGACTATTACAAAACAATGAAAAGAACACGTATGTCCAGTTACACCGTTACACTGTTAAAGCCACAGTATTAGATAAACAGTCTGAGAAAAAATACAGTTATGTGCCTCATAGTCAATGCTGTACAATACAACCTACATAGGTAATAGTCTATACCATCTAAGTTTGTGTAAGCACTCTGTGTAATGTTTGCACAGTGACAAAATCAACCAACAATACATTTTTCAGAATGCCTGAGGTTCAGCAACAAATGCCTGTAGTATAGAGAAAACCAGGAAGTGGGGCAGAGCTGAGACTCATGGGTGTGGTCTTTGTGAAATAAGAGATAAGAGAGAATTTTTCACCAAGTTCTATATAAAATATATATCAGAGCTTTGATTTGATCAGAGGAGTAGTCTTATTTTATAGTGACAAATTTAGCCAGCCACCTTATAGAAAAAAATGTACAACTCAACTTCAGACAATGCTGAGTCTATGATATTTAACTTTCTCATATCAACTGCCAAATTGGTACCCAGAAATAGTTTAGCACAATGTACTGTGGGTATAACCCATAAACAAAGTTTATAACCTATAAAGTAAGACTAGAAATGTAAACTGTCATTTGAGGAATTGGCTGCTTGTGCTACAGTAAATACTGAAAGTAGAAAATATTCGTGTTAAGAATGATGGTTCTTGCCAGGTGTCAGTTGCTCACGTTGTAATCCTAGCTGTTTAAGAGGCTGAGATCTTCTAGTTCAGGCAGAAAGTCTGAGACTTTTGTCTCTAACCACTGAAAAGCAGGGCCAGAGACATGGCTCAAGTGGCAAAGTACCAGCCAAGCTAGCAAAGTGAATACAGGTCTTTTAATTCAAACCCCAGTGACAGTGAACATTCTCTTCTGTTTCCCTTCTTCAAATAATTAAAATACATTTATGTTTTTGAGTGTCTTTAAATCTGCCTTAACTACATCCAAGATAGAGGATGTCTTATTTATGTGCATGCACTATGCTATCGAATGATTCCTGCTTTTCCTGTTACTTCTGAGAAGACAAAACATACAGTTTAGACCTAAAAAAGATATTTCTCTCACTTTGAAAGGCTCTTTCAGGACCCTCACAGGGGACCATGCAGAGGCAGGCAGGCAGGCACTGGAGAAACATTATTGTAATGTTTATTAACGGGGTCATATCACCCTGGGAGAGGGAGCTCATAGCATCCGCCCCCATTCAAGTAGAAGGTGGGTCTTGGGGAAGTGAGGTAAAATGCATTGGTGGGTGGGTCTGGGTGGAGGGATTGGCCAGCTGTCGGTGGGAACTCCAGGATAGGGAGGAGCTCAGGTCTCGGTGGAGCTGAGGACCAAAAGTTGGGATAATACTAACATACTTAATCACCAATTTTCTCTGTTAAAGTGGCAACTTTCTGGCTAGGTCCTAGTGGCTCATGCCTCTAATCCTAGCTACTCAGGGAGCTGAGATCTGAGGGTTATGGCTCAAAGCCAGCCCAGACAAGAGAGTGTGAAAAAAAAAAGCTGGAAATGGAGCAGTGGCTCAAGTGGTAGAGTGCTAGCCTTGAACAAAAAAAAAAAGCTCAGGAATAGCACTCAGGCCCTGAGTTCAAGCTCCTGGACTGGCACCAAAAAAAAAAAAAAGTGGCAACTTTTCTGAATTACAGCAAGGTTTTGAGAAAGGCTTTCCTAGGACAAAATGGAACAGGTCATTTCCTTTCCCCATCCTGAAACTGCTTTAGATTTAAATAGATCCTTTACCACAAGTATGCTTTATCACAAGTGAACCATAGCAGAACATTTATCTAAAAGTAAAATAGACAGCAATGGGGCAAGCCCTACAGAATCCTTCCTCCTCTCCTAGGTCACCCACACTGTACCTCACCCCTCAAGAAATTAAGCCTTGATGGGCACTAATGGCTCACGCTGGTAACCCTAATTATGTAGGAGAGAAATCTGGAAATCACAGTATGAAGCTAGCTCACACCCAAAGTCCATGAGACTGATCTCCAATTAACCACCAAAAAGCTGTAAGTATTGCTGTGGCTGACATGGTAGAGTGCTAGCCTTGAGCAAAAAAGCTCATGGACAGCACTCAGGCTGTCAATCCCCAGGACCAGCACCAAAAAAAAACAAAAAAACAAAAGCCTTAAAGAATTGCAAATCACTCCAGTGGAGTAGAAATGATAGAAATCAAATCTTTCAAGTTTGTGAATCCTAATATGTATAAGTGGTCAAAGCGAGATCTTCGTTTTCATCTGGTTTTATCTATCTTGGAGCTGGAGTTCCTAAAGCATCACTTTTTTTTGTTTGTTTGTTTTCTTGAGATTGAACCTAGGGCCACATTCACGCTAGGCAAACAGTACCACTGGAGCCACATATTCCCCACTTGTTTGTAAATGTTTTTGGTTTTCTTGGCAATTCTTGGTTTGACCTTAGGATCTCACACTTGCTAGGTAGGTTATGTGCTTATCCACTAAGTCTCTCTACCAGTCCCTGTATTTTGACATAGTCTCACTAAATTTTTTGGGCTAGCCTCAAAATGATAATCTTCCTGCCTGTAATACCCAAGTAGTTGAGATCGAGAGTGCCTAACCTAAAGCAGTCCCACAACCTAAAGCACTCTTACCTTTGATTTTTACTTTGTTTATCCAAGAAAGTTGGTTGGTTAACTATAATGTGGCAGCATGTTACTAGCTCCAAAGACAACGGTCTTAAGACACTGTGTCTATGAAATAACAGAAGTTCATTTTAAAAGAGTAAGAAAATCAGAGACTGAGACAGAAGGATTGTGAGTTCAAGGCCAGGTGGGCTAGATAGCAAGACTCTGTCTCAAAAAACAAAACAAAAAAAAGCCCAGTGCCAGTGGCTTACACCTGTAATCCTAGCTACTCAGGAGGCTGAGATCTGAGGATAGCCCTTCAAAGCCAGCCCAGGCAGGAAAGGCTCTTTATCTCCAATAAACCACCAGAAAACTGGAAGTGGCACTTTGGCTCAAGTGGTAGAGCTCTCGGCTTCAGCTAAAGAGCTTCAGGGACAGCGCCCTGGCTCAGAGTTCAAGCCCCACGACCCACAAAAGGAGGAGGAGGAGGAAGAAGATGATTCCACATTTAGATAGTATTGAATTTAAGGGAGGGGTGGGGATGGAGGAGGAGGAAAAAGGGAAAAAAAAGGAAAAGGTGGAAATTGTCAAGAATTTTTTTTCCTGAGAGAATATCTAAACTGAAGGATGAAATTCTAGGTTAAAAGGCTTAACTGCAATTAGCAGGAGTTTTAGAATATTGAATATAAAGAGAAAACATCTTACTGATTTCCGGAGGGGGATGAAATAGGTTCAGTAGAGTACTGTGTATCATAATGGGTTTGCACTTCACCAAAACAAACAAGCCCAACAGCAAAGCTTTTCAAATACTGAGGAAAAATTACTTCCAAATTAGAACTTTTACTCTGGCCAAACTATCAGGTCCAAGGGTAGATGGTATTTTCAGTTATGCTTCCTTTACACTCTTGCTCTGAAAGCTATATTAATATCTGGACCATCAAATGGAGATGTAAAACAAGAAAAGAAAAAATGGGATTATTGATAGTACTCAGTTCGAGAGAAAGATGGGCAAAGGGAAATGGTAAATTCAAGGTGAAACAAAGTCCTAAGATTAAGGCTTTCTGTCAGGCATAGAGAGCAGCTAATATAGAATCAGAAAGCTCAGGAAAGTTTTGTCTGAAAATATAAATTTGATTTAAAGCAAAAACATATCTGAAGTGTATAAATATATTAAGGTGTCATATTAGTGACCATAGGAAGAAAGCAAACTATTTTTTTCAAAAAAGTTTTTAGGAAAGCAGAATTAGCACTGAGTATTATCAGCAAATACGGTAAAACTGAATGGAATGCTCATCTAACAAAAGTGGCATATAATTATGTTGGAAAAATGAGAGAAGGGAGGGGATGTTTAAAGACAGCTGAGTTCATATTATGTGTGGGAGGACAAAATTGACAAATCAATAATGGCAATATTGCACATTTATTTAGAGATACAGAGATAAATATAAAAAAAGAATCAGCCAAAAGTGTTGTTGCCAAGGTGAAGCAGGAAATGAGAGAGGAAAGCAGAGGACTGTTGTTTTTCTTAAGCATGCAGAGCTATTTGACTCATAAAGGTAGATGTATATATAGCGTTAGCAAAGAAAATACATAAAAACTAAATTAAGAACAAAAGAACTAATGATTGTGCTTTTAGGTCAGAGAAACCTAGATTTTTCTGATTCTTCCATTTGCTAATTCTATGACCTTAGCAACTTACTTACTCTTTTGAATCAAGTAGTTTCCTCATCTGCAAAAGGAAGACAGTATTTGATCCTTCAGAGAAAAGATTAAAAACTAGCTAGTTTATATAAAGTACCTGGCAAATACGTGTCAATTTCTACTCATGTCTCTAGTATTTCCAATGAGGAAATAGAGAACAACTCCTTCGTTGTTGGAGTGCTTGCCATTTGAACAGAGTTTAAATTGTACTTCTGGTCCTTGGCTTTGGGCCTCTTTAGATTTTGAAGGCATGCCATTAGAAAGTATCTTCTCTCCCAATTTTGGTAGTTTGAAAATGTTAAATAGAATTGGTATAATTAAGTATCAGTAAAGAGAATATAAAACTAAAAGGGTCATTACCACTTAAGGAAGGGCTCTGGCTATATTCAAATTTCTCCATGAGAGTTCCATTAATAGTAAAAACATTTGTTGTATACTCTGATGGATTATGGGAATTTCATAGATCCAAGATCAATAAAGTGCTGTTGTTCTGGGACATCTGCCAAAGTATCAAAATACTTCCTTTTTAAAGAAAAAAAATGTTCTACCTTGGCAACTGCTATTTTTGTTTCTGTATTCTATATCCTCATGGAATAATTCACAAAGCAGATCAATGGGGTAGGAGCAGTCTGTGAACCATTGTCCTGCTTTGATTTGTAGTATTTTGTGATGCTTTACCAGCTATGACTTGACTCCTTATGATAGTGATTATTTTTTTTAGGTCTTGGAGCTTGAACTCTGGGCCTGGGCACAGTTCCTCAGCTCTTTAGCTCAGGGTGAGCGCTGTACCACTTTAACTACAGCACCACTTAGGTTTTCTGGTGGTTTATTGGAGATAAGACTAACACGGATTTTCTTGCCCAGGCTAGCTTTGAAGGTAATCCTCAGATCTCAGCCTCCTGAGTAGCTAGGATTATAGGCATGAGCTATCAGTGCCTGGCTTATAATAGTGATACACAAAATTATCATTCAAGAAGTCTTGGAAAGGATTTTTTTTTTAACCACCTTGAATGAGTCTAATGTGCTAACCTGTAGGAAACAAATACCCTAGACTACAAACTGTCTTAGAGAAATGAATGTGTTTCATAGAAAATGTAGTTTAACTAAAGACTGAAGTTTGTAATTTTTATAGCATCTTTAAAACTTTTTTTCAGGGACAAAAAAAGTAAAAACATCAAGTCATTTTTTTTTTTTTAACCAGTTCTTGCTCTTCCACAGTAGGATGGCACAGTAAATGTTAGAATTTACTTGATCTGAAACTTAACATTTATAAAAAAATGAGTGTTGCCCTAAAAAAACGAAAGATTCTGTTTGGGCCAAAAAAGCTTGTCAGGCTACTCAGATTTTGGGTCCTGTCATATAGAATATTTAACAGTTGGAGTGAGAGTATATTGCACATTATAAAAGTATTAGATCTAGCCGGATGGCTAACACCTGTAATCATACCTACTCTGAAGAGTGGTACTGGAAGTCAGCCCAGGCAGAAAGTCCATGAGACTCTTAGCTCCAATGAACCACTCAAGAAAAGCCGGAAGTTGTGCTGTGGCTCAAGTGGTAGAATATTAGCCTTCAGCAAAAGAAGCACAGGGGCAGTGCCCAGGGGCTGAGTTCAAACCCCAGGACTGGCAAATATGTGTGTGTGTGCGTGTGTGTGTTATAATACATATTATATATAATGATATGTACTATATATATATTAGATCTAGTTTTAAACTTAAATTATGTATGTATATTTATTTAAAGTCATGCCTTAAACATCTTGGGAATGACTGGAAATGGAAATGTGAAAGTTTCTGAAACTTTTATTTTCTCATTGCCATTCTCACAGTTACTTCTAATAAAACAAGTTTTGACTTGCAAACATTTGCCCAAGAGCCTGTAGGTGTCCTCGGGGAAATTAAAAGCAGAGCTATCCCAGTGGTTAAGAGCACAGAGTACAGCTTTATAATTACATGGCCTTTGCCTATTCCTCTTTATCTATGGAATATTCTCGAGGCTAAATGGCTGCTCAGCAATTTTAAACTATGACTTAAAGAGAAAACAAGCTTTTTATGTAAAGCTCTTTCACCTCCTGAAATATTGCTCTCTATCGAAGAGGTTTGTGCCTTCATATTCTCCATTTTGTTCTGGTGTGGTTAATGACTTGGGCATCATGGAAGAACAGCTGTTTTACTATCTCATAAGGTTTTGATTGGTATTTTAGAAACAACATTATCCTTTGTCCTGTATAGCCTGTAATATTTATTATACTTATGTCATATGAGGGAGTTTTTTTTTAAGATTACTGAAAATTTTATATCTACAGATGATAGATGCAAACTGCTATTTTGAAAAATCATTAATAATGTTATTTTATTATTATAAATTTGGTAGAGAAACATGAGAAATCACATTCAAACACTCTGCCAGAGGTTTACTTTTTCTGTTATTTAACTGCCTACCATTTGATTAATAGGCCTTTCAGAAGACAAAAGACCTATGCTATGCTTTGTATATATCTTAATTTTTCTTCTAACATTCTAAATAAGTGAGCTTGTCCCTTTTTTGGTTTCTATGTACAAACAAAAAGTGTACATGTCATGGTATAGGAAAGTACAATAAGAGTTCCAACTCTACATTATTTCCTTATTAAAACTATGGGAGGGGTTCCTACATTTTCTTGGTAAGAGTATTCTGGCCATTTTAACAGTTTAAAGAGTCACATATAAAACAGAATTTATATGTCCAAGTGAGAAAGTCATACTTAGCTGTCAGTTCTTGTCAGCTTTTTTTTCTGTGGCAGTACCTAGTCTTCAACTCTACTTCATGCTCTTTTCTGTATCTTTCTTTCTTTTCTTTTTTTCTTTTTTCTTTTTGTGGTTGGTCCTGGGGCTTGAACTCTGGGTCTGGGTGCTGTCCCTGAGCTCTTCAGATGAAGGCAAGTGCTCTACCACTTGAGCCCATAGAGCCACTTTGGTTTGCTGGTGGTTAACTGGAGATAAGAGTCTCATAGACTTTCCTGCCTAGTCTGGCTTTGAATAGCAATCCTCAGATCTCAGCCTTCTTAGTAGCTAGGATTATAGGCATGAGCCACAGGCGCCCGGCTTAGTGCTTCATATTCTTGTTTGACTTTTTAGCTCACTGCTGGCATTCTACCACCCAAGCCATCCCTCTAGTCTGCAGTTTTTGCTGCTGGCTAGTTGAAGATAAAGTCTTGTGATCTTTTCTGGCTTTGAACTGAGATCCTCTAAGGCTCAGCCTCCTGAGTAGCTAGGCTCACAGGCATGAACCCCTGGTACCCTGTGAGCAATTTCTTCATTCTTCTTGTAGGTTATCACTCAGTTTGTTCTTTCTCTTCATTATTAATTATTTCTCTTACATCATTTTTGTCCAAAGCTGAATTTAGTGCCTCCCCCTGCTCCAAATTTTCTTCCTGTTTCCTTGTATCTGACTATCACAACTGTTCCTCTAAGGTTTTGAAAAATGACTTGTGGACTATCTGCAACAAAATCACCTCGAACATTTTCCTAATTAAAATGCAGATTTCTAGACCAATATGAATTATGGGTATCTGAGCACTGGTTTCTTGCCTTCTTTTTTGTCAGTCATGGGGGCTGAACTTGGCCTGTGCACTGTCCCTCAGCTCTTCAACTCAAGGCTAGTGCCCTACCACTTGAGCCACAGTGCCACTTCCGGCTTTTTCTGCTTATGTGGTTCTGAGGAATCCAACCCAGGGCCTCATGTATGCCAGGCAAGCACTCTACCACTGAGCTAACTTCCCAGCCCCTGCTTTCTTGCTGTTTGTCTATAAAGTTTGCCACTAAATCCTGTTAATTTACTTAAAAATGTCTCAAATCATCTTTCAATCCCCTTTCTCCTGTTCTTATTTTAAGCCCTTAACTTAAAGCAATAGTATCTTGTGAGATATCCCTACTTTGGCTCAGCCTCCTGAGTAGCTAGGATTACAGGTGTGAGCCACCAGTACCCAGCAGTGATGAACTTAATGACCTTGTTTGTGGCTTTACATCGGGCACAATTTGTGTAGTAAGTACTCCATATGTGATTCCATATGTGGCATGACCACTGGTCTTTTCTATATCATTTTGGAATTAAGAACTTGAGAAATCCAATTTACCTTATGAACACATCTCCATGTCCTTAAACCCTCTATTTCTCCCTTAATGTAAACAAGTAAGAAGTAAAAAATGACAGTGAGAATGGCACTCAATTGCAATCTGCCCATAACTGAGTTTCTATGTAGTTTATGTAAGTAGTGCTCTCTGCCATTCTGAGGAGTACCACTTCACTCATGGTCTTTATGAATAATGCAGCATACATGGTGACCTGGATTGTAGCCAGTCTTGATACTCTGACCTTTTTGCACTGTTATACTAGATTTGTGTAAGTAGAATAGACACTGAATGCAAAATGCTAATGTCTTCTTCTTAGTGCCTCTGCTTTTCCAAATATTTTTTATCTTATGCTCTATTTGTTGAAAGTCTTCATGTCTTTCAGGACCCACTTGAACTGTTACATCCCCTGTGAAGCTGTTCATAATCTCACTTATTTTATTTGTTCTATCGAGCCCTTATCTTGCTTGTACCTTTAAGAGATTTTTTTTCTTTGTAGGAAATGAACTGAAATGCATAAATCTGGAGAACCGTTAGATGAGGTCTTACAAATACTTATGTTGTGCTACCCTGACCACCCCCCCCAATATGTTCATACCTTTTTTTTTAACACATTTATAGATGACCTCTTAGAATAGGTATTTTGTCTTATGTCAGTTTCACTGAATTATGAGCTCTAATTAGAGAAAAGGGCAGTGACTGTCTCTTTCCCAGGGAGGAAAGTAGTATATACTGAACATTCAGAACTGAACCAGTAAGGATAGAGTTCTTCCCTTTTAGAAGCTCTCAAAGCAGCACTTGAAAATAGGCACATAACTGTAACAGATAAAAATCATGAGTATTTGTACTTAAAGAACAAAAGCAATATTGAACAACAACTTATGTTCTTTATATCTGATTCACTTAATATTCCCAATAAGTACAAACTATGCAATGAATGATATGACAAGTAATGCTAAAATAAGCTAATAAGTAAACAGCTAGAAAATTGTAGATAAGCATTATTACTAAAGTATTTAGAAGGGAATATATGCATGTAATATTTTCATGTTTAATTTGCAAATCATTTAAGTATAATTTGTATAAAGTTATAAATTTTTATAAATATTTTAGATATATAACCAGAGTGTAATATAAGGTTTTAATATAAACTAAAAATTACTACTCCATTTAAAGTTATAGCATTATTAGTGAGAAAAAATAAGTATCCTATTTTTTTTAACAAAAGTTTCTGTGCTCTGTATTTGTTTAGTAATACTATATAATCGTAAAATTAAAGGACATTATATCCAGCTCTTTCATCCTACAGTAACCATTGTTTGTAAGCATCTTGAAAAAAATGCTCTGGCTTAATCAGTCATTTCTGTAGAAAACATCATTATTATTCCTAAGAATTGTCTCAGGTTCACAAGTTGTCCTCATCAGGAAAACCAAGCTCAACAAAACATGAGAAATGTACATGTCCTGGCTTGTTTTAGTGAAGAATAAATGTTTGAATGTTTTGAGTGACCAGAAAATAGGAACATAACTGTAACAGATAAAAATCATGAGTACTTGTACTTAAAGAAGAAAAGGAATATTGAGAAACAAACAATATATGTTCTGTATGTCTGATTCACTCAGTAATCCTAACAAGTACAAACTATGCAATGAAAGTAATGCTGAGAAACTAAACATTCAAACCATCTTTATAACAGTGGGAAACTTATTTCAGAAAGGGTGACTGCTATTTGACAATCATATCAAAGAAATGGTGAGGTTATTCATATCAGTTCAAACCCCTATTGAAACATCAGCTAAGCTTCTTAATTCTTGTTCTACCTATCTTAAACTATTCCCTTTACTATTATATTCTTAGATTACTACTGCAGCAGTCCATCTAGCTGGAAAATGAAAAAGGTGAATGGAAAAAAGTCCTAACTTTATAAATAAATGTGACCACTTACCTTTCCCAAACTATAGTGCTATTTGTAGTAACATATATAAGTTATAGCTGATGGTGCTTTCCTTCACAAGAGTAGGTTTCATGTCAGTGATGTTGTCATAAAATCCATTATATCCAACACATCTTTCTTAACAATTGGCACTCAATAATTATGTTTTATCAAAGAACATATCCAATATGCTTTGCAACTGGCTTTAATGAACAATCCTTGAACTAAGAAATTTGAAGATTTAACCCCATTTGTAACACTGCTGTGTAGCTGTAGGCCAGTCATTTAAGCCTGTGAGTCTTATCAGCAAATGGAATATTAATAGGAAATGAAAACTTGGTGAAAATACCTTGTTATACGCCACACAATGCCTTGCCCACAGTAAGCAAATATTTTTTTTCTAATGCAATTGAATAGAAATGAGATACATTTTATTAAATTAGATTTTTGGCCCCAGCAATGAACATACTTTGTTGGGACAAGGAAACTACCAAAGGAAGAAATTATCTTTCTTGCTTTTAATGGAGGAAAGAGGAAGTAGGTTGCTGCCCACAGATTTTCTTGGTGAAACCTTCTGGGATAGAGAGATTGGGAATCTGCTGTCCTCTGGTTTACTTTCTTGATGGAACCACTGGGGATGGAAGAGAAGTAGATTACTGCTAGAAGGAGAAAGGTGGATGGGTGAGTCAGTATTGAGGCTTCCAGAGAATTGCAAAAGGGAAGGTCAATGTATCCAGCTAGTCTGGCTGTCTTCTGTGATGTAATATCAAATTTCTTAATATTTTCTTTATGTAGTAAAACAAAACCAATGAACTAAATTGAGAAATAAAGTGAAACCATAAACAAAAGAATGTTTCCAAGACAGGTTATTATAGTTTGGAACTTCTGGATTTGGGGAACAAGGCTGCCCATGAAAGGTGGTATACACACTTGTAATACCAGCTAGATTATGGTTCTAGGCAAGCTTGGGCAAAAGAGAGGCAGGGGAGAGAAAAGAGAGAAAGAAAAGAGAGAGAAAAGAAGGAAGTTGGGGGGGAGGGAGTTAGCAAAGGCATGTCCCAAAAAAGAAGTATAGTGTGATAGCCCATGCCTGTAATCACACCTATTCAGGAAGTAGAGGTAGGAGTATTGCAACATGACACTAGCCTGGGTAAAAGTGCTAGATTGTCTGAAAAATAAAGCAAAAAGGAATGACAGTGTGGCTCAATGGTAGAGCTCTTGCCTACCAAGCACAAAGCCCTGAGGTCAAACCCCACTACTGCCAATCAGTCAATCATGAATGGTAATGGACTTGGATCTGAGCATGTTTACTATAAATGAAAAGCATTTTTCTGAAGCCTGGCAACTTTTGCAGAAGGCCTACCAAAATTTAATTGAAATGTAACTGTCTCCATTGTGAAATTAATTTTACACTTAACAAATGCCTTGAAAAATAGTTGAACACATGGCTTTAAAGTTCAGCGTTAATATTCTAAATCTGTCCAAATAAATAAGCTAGATCTCAAAAACTTGCCTTTTTCTCTGGTCAGAGTCAGTAAGCTAACACCCATTTCACCTCTTGATTGTGAACTAGGAATTAAATATATTGTTTATGTATTTATTTATACTGAACAAAACTTAATGCCTCAGCATACATTCTTATTTCAGGAAATTGTATGTGGAATTTACTTAGTAGCTCCACTTAGTGACATTTGTATGGTCTAATTCAGTGACCTAAAACGAAGGCTTCGCATAATTTTCTTGCATATGATGCAGCTACTTTTACTTCTGTATTCACATTTTTAAGTTTAAAATAATAAAATAATGTACCTTTCTGATGGAACAGACATATATTTTAAACTCACAGACTCAAGAAATCAAGTCCCAACACCATTTTTATAATGAAGAGGAAAAAAAAAAACCGTGTCACAAAAAATTTTGTAGCTTTTACACAAGGTTCATTCGATAACACAATGAAGTGTGATGCTAGATAGAGCCCCAATTCAAGGTTATCATTTATCTCAGATTATGAACTCAGGTATGGTTTTCACTGACAATTTGCTGTTATATGTTCAGCTTTTGAAGATGACAGATAATTTAGTGGCTTTAAACCTCTTATTTCTGCATTCATATATGTCAGTATACTATAGTCCTTATGAGATATATATATCTAGATATACACATACTATAAGGAGTGTGTATATATATATATATATATATATATATATATACCTTCTATTTTAGTCTCGTGTATTTTTATAGTCATATTTTTGAATGAAAATGTATCTAAATAAAATATTCTATGTGACACTTTGTATTAATGCTAATTGCTTGTGTTTCCATAGTGTCTTACAACTAGGCAGAAGTCCCAGCAATGTTAATAATCCTAACAAGATTCATCATTTTCCTAAGCAAAATGACTAAAGAATTACTATTCCTTCAGTTCCGAAAGCAATGACACTGTGATTCCTGTAACAACAACAACAACAAAATTGCTTCGGGAAGCAATGACTATAACCCCTGGGTTTAGCTGGGTGCCAGTGACCCATGCTTGCAATCTTAGCTACTAGGAGGCAGAGATCAGGAGAACTGTAGTTCAAGCCTGTCTGAGCAGAAAATTCACGAAACCGCATTTCAGCCAGTAGTTGGACCCGGTGGCATATGCCTGATACTCCATCTGTGGTGGGAAACATAAGTAAAAAGATTGCTGTTTAGGACAGCCAGGGACAAAAGTTTTTTGCAATAGCAAAAATAAGAGTAGAAAGGCGGGAGGTGTTACTCAAGCAGAGCATCTACCTAGCAAGTACAAAACTCTGATTCAAACCCCAGTACTACCAAAAACAAAATAAAGACCCTGGAATTTTTGTTTTATTAAGTCTGACAAATGAATTATGGATAGGGGTTGGAGGCATGGCTCAGTTGGTAGAGCACTAGCCAATGAACAAAAGCAGCAGGTATCAAATTGAGTCCTGGTCTTGGACCTAAAGAAGAAAAAAAAGAGTTTAGGGATATAGTTTGCATCGTAAAATGAAAGATTGCAGCTGCTAAGATTGAAATATTACTTGTACCTGTGTGTTTACAGGACTCTTATGGGAGGCCAGGGATCTAACTTTGTGGTAGAACCATGTGTTTAATATGTACAGGGAACCTGTGTTCAGTTCCCAGCATAAACAAACCAAACAAAAAAAGACATTGTTGTTTATGGTTGGTTGTTGGCAACATTATCAAGGCAACTCAATGAGAAAACAAAAAGTCTTTCAATATACAGTGCCAAGAAACCTAGATAGCTTCACATATTCACAAAATGAATCTAAATCATACCTCTTATTCACAAATAAAACTTTTAAAAGGAAATGTAGGTGACAAATCTTCATGACCTTGGATTAAGCACTAGATTCTTAGAAATGGCATCAAAAGGAAGTATAAGAAGCTTAAGGAAAAACTATAGGTAAATTGTAATTCATGAAAATTAAAAGGTTTTATGAGTGGTTGCTATTAAAAGGATGCAAAGAGCTTTGACCTGCAATGACAACTTTCCCATGACAACAAGCCTTTCGTAGCTCCTTTATTCTTCTTCAGAAGAATAGAAGAAAAAAAGAAAGAAGAAGCCCTAAATCCAGAGCCCCAATTCCTCAATAATATATGTAAAATTCTCAGAATGCTATAAAATCACCATGGTCTTTGGACAAGAACAAATTACTTTTGTGTGTTGGCTGCTCCTCTGTCTTCTACTATCCTATAGAGGAAAAGCAAGGCTTATAAAAGAAAGAGAAAAAGGATTTGAATAGAACTTTCTCCAAAGATAAATGACCAACAAGTACATGGACGTTGGACATCATTAGTCATTAGGAAAATGCAAATCCAAACCGCAATTTGGTATTACTTCACACTCACTAGAATAGCTATGATTTTTTTAAATGGACTGTAAGAAGGTGGGTGAGGATGTAAAGAAATTGGAAATGTTTTATGTTGCTGTTGGAAATGTAAAATGGTACAGCTACTAGGGAAATAGTTGACGGTCCCTCAAAAAGTTAAACAGAATGACCATCTGAGGTCTGGGAAGGGGTGGCTCAGTGGTGAGTGTTTGCCTTGTATGCATGGGGCCCTGGTTTCGATTCCTCAGCTCCACATAAGCAGAAAAAACCAGAAGTGGCAGTGTGGCTCAAGTGGTAGAGCACTCGCCTTGAGCTGAATTGCTGAGGGACAAACGCCCAGGCCCAGAATTCAGGCCCCATGACCGACAAAAAAAAAAAAAAAAAAGAATTACCATCTGACCCATCAGTTCCCACTCCTAAACATATATAAGAGAATTGAAAACATATGCTTGTACAAGTGCATATACACAAATTTTCATAGTAGCTTTATTCAAAATAGTCAAAAAGTAGATACAACCCAAATGTCCAGGAATGAATACACAATGTTGTATATCCATACAATGGAAAATTATTCAACCATATAAAGGTATATTGCAATATGGATGAACCTCAGAAATTTTATTTTGTGTGAAAGAAGCCAGACATAGAAGTCATATATTGAATGATTCCATTTATATGAAATGTCACATGATTCCATTTATATGAAATGTCAAAAAGAGGCAAACCCATACTGACAGTAACAGATTAGTGGTTGCTAACAGATGGTTGAAGAGGGGAATTAGTACTAACTTTTAATAGGTTCAGACTTTGTGTTTGAGGTGATAAAAATTTTGAAATTAGTGGTAGTTGCATATTACAGTAAACATTAGGATGTTGAAGAATATATTTGAAATATTTTTTATTTTTCTATGAGTTATAAATAAAATACAACTTGATGCATTTTTATATTTATACATATTTTATATGTCTCAATCTTTACATTTCTCATTTGAAAATATTTTTACACAGCATTTTTGTGTGCAAAGATAAAATGAAAGATTCTATGACATTAAAAACAGATTATAAAGGATTTTTTCAAAACATGAAATACTTTGTCATCCCTTAATTAATAGATGACTTTGTCTGTTCTGTGTTTTTTGGAGTATTGAAAAAAACATTTTTATGCTTTTTTCAGTTGGACAGACAGAATCAGAGTCATTAGGAAGCTCTCTGCTCAGAGCCAAAGAATGTAGTTAGAGATGTTATGAAAGCTGAGATAAAACTAAATTACCTCCTCTGAGAAAATCATCTGTAGTTTAGAAACAGCAGGGAAGTTGGAAAACTAATAGGTAGTGGGGGGTAGAACTAAACGGATGTGATTTTGCTTTTTTTATTATACAATCCAACAGCAGCTCTCCCTAGATTTTGTGCTAAAATAAGAGTATTTTCACACATTTTAATTGCTCTGTGATAACAACAGTGTGAACTCCATCCACAAACATTTATTATCTATTTAATTTTGCTCTAATTTCAGTGTAGCAAGAATTCACCTTGTAAATGGGAGTAACTGTCCATTTAGTAAGAAGAAATCCCTTCCCACATTGCTATATACTTTTATAGTCATGCTGTACACTTTTATAATAAAACATGAATAATAAAATGCTTTTGTAGTTTCTATTTTGTGGTTAAATTTACAGGTTGCTAATCCCAAAAGTAGCATTTTTAATATATACTTTCAATTGAAATGTATTTTTTTTATTTTATTGTCAAGATAATGTACAGAGGGGTTACAGTTACATAAGTAAGGTAGTATTTTTTGCCAAACTTGTTACCTCCTCCCTCATTTTTTCCCACTTCACCCCCAAGCCTCTCCCAGTTGTACAGATCATTTCCAACCTATTATCTTGTGAGTATCACTATTGCAATTCCCCGTTTGTCCTTTGTCTTGCCATTTTGTTGTTTCCCTTCCTTTCCTAATTCAGATAACTAGAACTCCCCTTTATTAACTAGAATATTAATAGTGAATATTTAAAAATTATAGAAAGCATTTTAATATCTAGCCAGGATTTTAGATTAAATGTTAATGCCTTTATAACCCTTTGTAGTACTTGGTGCTATGTCAGGCCTTATAGGACTGTCTTACGATGCATTTTTTTAAATGAGATTTGTATAACTGAGTAACTGAATTATTTTGATTATTTTTCAGACCTGCCATTTGCTCTGTCCTTTATAGTGATGGTACAGGAAAAAGAGGAATGGATAAAAACATTGGTGAGCAACTCAATAAAGCATATGAGGCCTTCCGACAGGCATGCATGGATAGAGATTCTGCAGTAAAAGAACTACAGCAAAAGGTGTGTGCTTCCTCTATGGGAATCTGCTGCCATAGCAGTTCTGAAACCCTCTTAGAAGACTGAGAATGTATCTCAACATCCATTCTTTGAAAATTGTTATTTATTATAGTAAAGGGAATTTGAGAACATTTTTCAACTGAACATGTTATATCATTGGAAATTGAGGAACTATAATTACTGAAACACAGGAATATATATATATATATATATGGATAAAATTGAAGTTTGTGTGTGTGTGTGTGTGTGTGTGTGTGTGTGTGTGTCTTTAAAAAACATTCTGCACCCTGTGGGAAGAGCTGATTTGATGGGTTCATTTAATGGTAACTGTGTTTGGAAAAAAACTGTGTTTTCTATATGTAATTTTTTTCTTTATTTTTTTTTGTTATTGTTTGGGACTTGAACTGAAGGCCTTGGGCTCACTTATCTCACTTGCTCGCTACTAGTGTTCAACCATTTCAACCACCCTTGCAGCTATCCTTTTTTTAAATTGGAAATGGAGTCTTGCTGAATTTTCTGCTGGAGCTGGCTTTGAACCTCCATCTTTTCTGCTGAATAGCTAGAATTATAGTTGTGAACCATTAGTACCCAGCTGTTCTTTTCTTTTTTGTTCTTTTTTTTACAGTTAAAATAGACTATTTCAATAAGGTCTTTGGTGACTTACTCAGTTTTTTAAAAAAATATGCCTGTACATACGTCATTTGTGCTTAGTACTTTCAGTACCAAAAAGTAAGTAATTTGTGGGACAAAAAAAAAATCCAACTTATAGTTCCAATACATATTTCTCTACTGGTACATGATGAGGATTTCACAGATCTTCAGCAAAATGAGAAAAGTAAGAATAACACAATGAACTTCCTGTAATACTAAATTTATTCCGTTTAAAATTCTGGCCTCTATTCTGATGTTATATTCCATTTTTACTTATAGATTAGAATTTTGTCAACATACATTTTTGTGAAATAATGGTGAGAGTCTGTCTTTGTTTAATATCGTTACTTAGAAGTGTTTCAGAGGTTCCACAGTTCTACCCACAATTCTGGAATTCTCTAGAAGTTACAGGACTCAGCATATAGTCAGATTTATCACTTAGGTTTATTATAGTGACATGGTAACATAACCAGATCATTCACAAAGAAAAACATTATGAAGAGTCAGGAGTCCATATTCAGCTTTCTTATACTCTGCCTGTAGTTTCACAGATTCTGTTACAGTATGCAGAGCGTAAGGAACTCCAGTTGAGATTTAGAGTTCAGGGTTTTTTCAAGTTCAGGATGGTTGCATAGGTACTTGATGTCAACCAAAATTTCAGCTGGAATAGGAAAATAGTAGTCTACCATAGTCTCATTATACAGTCAGAGTAGATTGACATGGTAGTCGTAACCTTATCATTTAGGCAATGTTTTCAAAAGCCAAGTTTCTAGCTGCCATCCAAGGACCAACCTTTGCTTTCTAGAAGTAAAAGCCAAGACCAACCCCAGCCATCTTAAATTATTCTTGCACTGGCAGTTGAAAATAGAGGATCTTACATTTACTCAATTAAAATTTTAAAAAGAGCTTTTACTATCTCATAAAAGTTTGAAGTCGGGCTGGGAAGGTGGCTCAGTGGTAGAGCACTTGCCTTGCATGCATGAGGCCCTGGGTTCGATTCCTCAGCACCACATAAGCAAAAAGAAAAAAACTGGAAGTGGCACTGTGGCTCAAGTGGTAGAGCGGTAGCCTTGAGCTGAAGAGCTGAGGAACAGTGCCCAGGCCCAGAGTTCAGGCCCCATAACCAGACCCCCCCAAAAAAAGTTTGAAGTCATAGGAAATATGCTAGTCATACAGTTTTTAGGAGTTTTTTTTTTTTTTTTTTTTTTAATTGTAAAGCTACTATACAGAGGGTTACAGTTACATGAGTGAGGTAATGAGTACACTTCCTCTTGAACATTGTTACCCCCTCCATTGTTTTCCCCCTACCATCCCCTCCCTCCCTCCCTTCCCCGAAGTTCTTTTTTTTTTTTTGATTGTGATTAAATGATTACATAATTTCAAAGTCACAAGTTCATTCTAACTTCCCTGGAGCAAATTGTCTACCACAGTCTGTAATATATAACAGTGTTCACATGTTATATACCATATTTGTGATCAGCAGCATGGGGATATTTAGTAGTGGTTCAACCAGATGAGCGGGAGTTTTTTGTTTCTTAAGTCCTGTTAGTTTTGTCGTATCACCTAACCTTTTGGATTTAGTATCCACTTATCAGGGAGACCATGTACCGTTTGTCTCTTCGTTCTTGGCTTACCTCGCTCAACATGATTCCTTCTAGCTCCATCCATTTCCCTGCAAATGCCATTATTTTGTCATTTCTAATGGCTGCATAATATTCCATTGTGTATAGATACCACAATTTTTGGATCCATTCATCTGTGGTGGGGCATCTAGGTTGTTTCCATATCCTAGCTATTGCGAACAGTGCTGCAATAAACATGGAGGTGCACGTGTCCTTTTATATTGGTTCCTGTTGTTCAGGGTAGATGCCTAGAAGTGGTATGACTGGGTCGTAAGGGAGGTCAATCTTTGGCTTTCTAAGGACCTTCTAGACTGCTTTCCAAAGTGGTTGTATAAGTGTACATTCCCACCAGCAGTGTAATAGGGTTCCTCTTTCTACACATCCCCTCCAGCATTTGTCGTTGGCTGATTTGTGGATGTGGGACATTCTGACTGGGGTAAGGTGGTATCTCAGGGTTGTCTTTATTTGCATTTCCTTCACCACCAGGGATGATGAACATTTCCTCATGTGTTTCTTTGCCATTTTTATTTCTTCATTTGAGAAGTCCCTCTTTAGTTCCCTTGCCCATTTAGTAATTGGTTTGTTAGGTTTGGGAGGGATTAGTTTCTTGAGTTCCCTGTATATACAGGATGTTAACCCCTTGTCTGATATATTGCTGGTAAATATTTTTTCCCAATTAGTTGGTTGTCTTTCTAGCTTAGTTGCGATAGATTTAGCTGTGCAGAAGCTTTTTATTTTAAGGTAGTCCCATTTGTCGAGTCTCTCTCCAACTTGTTGTGACCCTGGGACTCTGTTCAGGAAGTTCCTTCCTGTGCCTATTAGTTCAAGTGTCTCTCCTACTCTGTCCTGCAGTAGTTTCAGAGATTCAGGTTTAATGTTAAGTTCTTTAATCCATTTTGAGTTGATGTTGGTGCATGGTGATAGGCTGGGGTCCACTTTTAGTTTTCTGCATGTGGCTGCCCAGTTTTCCCAGCACCAGCGGTTGAAGAGGCTGTGTTTCTTCCATTATATGTCTTTGGCTCCTTTGTCGAATATCAGCTGGCTGTAGGCCTGTGGATTTATATCTGGATCTTCTATTCTGTTCCATTGGTCTTCGGGTCTGTTTTTGTGCCAGTACCATGCTGTCTTTGTTATTATAGCTTTGTAGTAGAGTTTGAAGTTCAGCATGGATAGCTCTCCCATATTGTCTTTATCCCCTAGAATTGTTTTGGCTATTCTAGGTCTTTTGTTGTTCCATATAAATTTTTGGACTGTTTTCTGTATTTCAGTGATGTACGTCATTGGGATTTTAATAGGAATTGCATTGAATTTGTATATTAGTTTTGGAAGTATCACCATCTTTACTATATTAAGTCGGCCTATCCAGGAGCATGGGAGGTCTTTCCATTTCCTAGTGTCTTCTGCAATTTCTTTCTTTAACTTTTTATAGTTCTCATTAAATAGTTCTTTTACATCTTTGGTTAGGTTAATTCCTAAATATTTTATTTTTTGGGAGGTTATTGTGAATGGGGTTGCTCCCTTTATTTCCCTCTCTTCCTGTGCGTTATCAGTGTATAGGAAGGCAACTGATTTTTGTGGGTTTATTTTGTATCCTGCTATTTTGCCGAAGTGACTTATGATTTCTAAAAGTTTGGGGATGGAGTTTTTGGGATCGTGGAGGTATAGTATCATGTCGTCTGCAAAAAGGGATAGTTTAACTTCTTCTTTCCCTATGTGGATCCCTTTAATGTCTTTTTCTTGCCTTATTGCCCTGGCTAAGGGTTCTAGGACTATGTTGAAGAGGAGTGGAGACAGTGGGCATCCTTGCCTCGTTCCTGTTTTTAGGAGGATTGGTTGTAGCTTTTCCCCATTAAGTATAATATTGGCTATTGGTCTGTCATAAATGGCTTTTATTGTTTTTAGAAATGTTCCTTCTATTCCTATTTTCTCCAGAGCTTTTAGCATGAATGAATGTTGAATTTTATCAAAGGCCTTTTCTGCATCTGTGGCGATAATCATGTGATTCTTGACCTTGGCTCTGTTGATATGCTGGATTACATATATTGACTTACATATGTTAAACCATCCCTGTGTCTCTGGGATGAAGCCTACCTGATCATAGTGTATTATTTTTTTTATGTGTTTCTGGATTCTGTTAGCTAGAATCTTGTTAAGGATCTTTGCATCTGTGTTCATCAAGGAAATTGGCCTGTAATTCTCCTTTTTGGTTGGGTCTTTGCCTGGTTTGGGGATGAGTGTGATACTGGCTTCGTAGAATGAGTTTGGGATAGCTCCCTCCTTCTCTGTTTCTCTGAAGAGCTTGAGGAGTATGGGTATTAGTTCTTCTTTAAAGGTCTTATAGAATTCTGCTGTGAATCCATCTGGTCCTGGGCTTTTTTTGTTGGAAGACTTTTGATAGCTTCCTGTATCTCATTATAGGATATTGGCTTATTTAATTGGTTAACTTCTTCTTTGCTCAGTTTGGGTAACTTGTATTTCTCTAAAAATGCATCCATTTCCGCCAGATTTTCTTCCTTTAGAGAGTATAGCTTTTGAAAGTAGTCTGTTAGAATTGTTTGGATATCTTGGGTACGTGTTGTGATGTTTCCCGTGGCATCCCTAATCCTATTAATGTGGGTTTCCTCTCTTCTTTTTTTAATTAATCTTGCCAATGGGCCATCAATTTTGTTTATTTTTTCAAAGAGCCAGCTTTTTGTTTGGTTTATTTTGGTTATGGTTTTCTGATTTTCTAATTGGTTAATCTCTGCTCTCAATTTGGTTATCTGGCTTCGTCTAGTAGCTTTAGGTCCCATTTTTTCTTGTTTTTCTAGCTGTTTTAGTTGCAACATGAGATTATTTACTTGGTCTGTCTCCATTTTCTTGATGTGGGCACTGAGGGCAATAAATTTGCCCCTCAGGACTGCTTTTGCTGTGTCCCACAAGTTTCTTTGTGAGGTGTTTTCATTTTCATTGAGTTGTAGGAAATGCTTTATTTCTTCTCTGATCTCTTCTGTTACCCAGGCCTTGTTAAGGAGTGTGCTGTTCAATTTCCATGTATTAGAGAAATTTCTGCGGTATGCTTTGTTATTGAGAGCTAGCTTGATTCCACTGTGGTCAGATAGGATACAGGGGATTATGTTGATCCCTTTGTATTTGCTTAAGTTCTTTGCATGAACTATGATATGGTCTATTTTGGAGAAAGTTCCATGAGCTGCTGAGAAGAATGTGTACTGTGTTGTTTTAGGGTGAAATACTCGGTAATGTCAGTTAATTCCGCTTGAAGTATGGCCTCACTTAATTCGGTAGCTTCTTTGCCAATCCTCTGGTTGGTAGACCTGTCCTTTGGTGAGAGTGGCGTGTTAAAGTCTCCTAGTATTATCGTATTGGGATCTATTTTATTCTGTAAGTTTGAGAGCATTTGTTTAACATATCTGGGTGCACCGATATTTGGGGCATATAAGTTGATGATGGTTATATCCTCCTCTTGGATTGTTCCCTTTATTAATATGTAGTGTCCGTCCTTGTCTTTCTGTACTGATTTTAATGAAAAGTTTATTTTGTCAGATATCAGGATAGCTACACCTGCTTTCTTATTGGGGGAATTTGATTAGTAGATCCTTTTCCACCCCTTCACTCTGAGTTTGTTTGTATGTTTGGCTGAGAGGTGGGTCTCCTGAAGGCAACAGATGGATGGGTCTTGTTTTCTGATCCAGTCCTCAGTTCGTTTTCTTTTAATTGGCGAATTCAGCCCATTTATATTAAGAGAAAGTATAGAGAGATGCATTGTTGTCCCTGCCATTCCGTTTTCCTAAGTTTTTCTTCTTTCCTTTCCTCCTGTGCTTGCTCAGTTAGACTTTGAGTAATGCCTGTTTGGGGCAGGTCCCAGTTCCTGGTTGCTTTCTTCAGGTTGTGTCCCCCTCTTAGAATTCTTTGTAATGCTGGCTTAATGTTTATGTATTCATTTAGTTTTTCTTTGCTATTAAAAGTTTTCAGTTCTCCATCGAATGTGAATGCTAGCTTTGCCGGGTATATCAGTCTGGGTTGGCAGTTATTGGCTCTCAGGGCTCGTATGGTGCTTTCCCAGGCTTTTCTTGCATTCATTGTTTGTGTGGAGAGATCTGCAGTGATTCTAATTTTTTTCCCGTTGTAGTATAGCTCCTTCTTCATTTTTGCTGCATGCAGGATTGTTTCCTTATTATTCAGATCTATCATTTTTACTATAATGTGTCTAGAAGTGTTTCTCCTGGGATCTTGCTTTTTGGGTGTTCGATAAGCTTTTGTGATGTAGTTAAGATGGTCGTTTTTGAGGTGGGGAAAATTTTCATTGACTATCTTGTTAAATAGGTGTTGCATTCCCTTGCTCTGGAATTCCTCACCTTCTTCCACTCCGATTATGCGAAGGTTAAATTTTTTAGCATTATCTGCTTGCTCTTGAATTTCCCTTTGGTTTAATTTGAGTGATTTTTTCATATCTGTCACTTTTTGGTCCAGTTGGTGTATTCTGTCTTCTGTATCTGACACTCTACCTTCCATTTCATTCACTCTGTTGACCGTGGCTTCTATTGTGGTTTGCATGGAGGAAATGGATCCCTTTATGGATTCAATGTTGGTTCTCAGAGTACTGATCTCTCCTCTCTATGAGGTGAGATCAGTATGCATTACCTCTAATTTGGCGTTTATCTCACTTCTTACTGAGGTTTGTGCAGCTTCTATTTTTGCATCCAACTTTTGTTTGATATCCTGTATATGTTTTGATAGTTCATCCTTGTGCTCTTTCAATTTCTGATCCATTTCTCGCTTTATTTCTTGAGTCATTGCCTCCAGCAACCCTTGGATGTAGCTTTTGTCTTCCATTCCTGCTTTGCTCCCACTGGGGCTCTCCCCTGCGTGGCTGCTGGCTTTTGAGGTGAGCTTGCTGTCCTGGGTAGTGGTAAACCTTGTGATTTTTCTCTGTGATTTTCGCATGGGGGTTCAGGAGACTGCTCTTCAATCTTGTTTTGGTGTGTCTGTCTTTGCTTGGTTGCTGATTCCTGTAGGTCGTCAGTTGTTGTTGCAATCCGAGTTCAGTTGGGGTGGTTGCGGGCTGGGTTGGGCGGCCCCGCCGGGTCGTTGAGATCACGATTGGGCGGGTGGTCTGCCGACAGGTCCCTTTGTCGCGCTGCTGGTGCCGGGTGGCTTTGGCGGGATGGAGCCTCTCCGCTCCGGTGGAGAGTGAGCAGGAGTTTTTTGTCTTAAATACAGTATAACAACTGCATAATTCCCTTTCTCCTTTCTAGTTGCTGTATCTACTATTAAATGCTCTTATTTGTATTTTCCTGCTCGCATTTCTCAGAAACCATCATTAGTGTGATTCTGTACTTGGTTTACAAAACAGTGCTCTATTATATAAATAATTTGAGAGAGTTTCCTTGAGTGAATAGGAGGGGATGTAGAGGGACCTGTTATAATGGGCTTTCAACTTTAAAAACCCTGTACTGGTGGCTCACACCTGTAATCATAGCTACTCAGGAGGCTGAGATCTGAAGACTGCCATTTGAAGCCAGCCCAGGCAGGAGGAAAGGGAGGAAAGTCTGTGAAACTTTTATCTCCAATAAACTACTCAGAAAAAGCCAGAAGTGGCACAGTGGCTCAAGTGGTAAAGCAGTAGCCTTGAGCAAAAAGGAGCTCTGAGACAGAGACCAGGCCCTGAGTTCAAGTCTAAAGACCAGTAGGATTGGTGCATGTGCACTCTCTCAGTCACACACACACACACACACACACACACACACAAACAAATACAAATAAATTATTGAAATGAGCTGGGCACTGGTGGCTCACATCTGTAATCCTAGCTGCTCATGAGTCTTCAGATTGAGATTCAAAAGCAGGAAAGTCCATGAGATTCTAATCTCTAATTAAAATCACCAAAAAAACCCAGAAGTGAACCTGTGGGTCAGGTGGTAGAATGCTAACTTTGAGCCCAAATGCTCAGGGACAGAGTCCAGGTCCTGGACTGTATAGGCCTCAGGGATGGCACTTTAAAAAAGAAAAAACAAAAAAAAAGAGGAGCAGAAGGAGGAGGTAGAGAAGGGAGAAGAGGAGGAAGGAGGAAGAGAAGGAGAAGGAGGAGAAAAGGAAATATAGGATGGAATTTGAATTTCTTTTTCTAGTTCAACTTTAAGGCATAATTGTTTTTGTAAAACAAAACAGTCCCAACTTTGTCCTTTCTATTTTGTGATTAGATTCATTAGGAAACTTTGGCCAGGCATGTTCTACCACGCCTGTAATCCCATCTATTTAGGAAGCAGGGATAGGAGATAACAGATTTGAAGCCAATGTGGAAGAGGGAGAGGGAAAGGGAGGGAGAAGAAGGAAGGAAAAGACTGACAATTTTGGGTTCTATAAGAGTTTAGAAACTTAGAATTTGGGAAGGAGAATATTGACATGTTTTAAAGCAGAAATAAGAATTCCTTTTAAATTCTACTCTCACTGGTAAAGGGTAAACAACTGCCAGTTTAACCCCTTAACTATAGTGGAAGAATCTTTTGCTTCTGGGAACTTGGCTTGTGGTATTTCATTTGGCTGAAATAGTTTTCCTATGGCTATTTTCATGGTTTCTTCTCTTACTTAATTTGAATCTCTCCTCTCATCCCACCTTTTCAAAGAAGCCCTTTCTGAACATCCTGAATGTAAGAGTAGCCTCTACTACATTCTTCCAACCCTCCTTGGTTATTTGTTTTTCCTTAGAGGATATATTACCTAGACATTATATCAGGTTTGTTTTGTTTTATTTACTTATTTGTCTCCTGATAAGAAAGTAAGGACCCATGAGATTGAAGCCTTGTCTTGTTTAATGGTATATCCCCATTGCCAAGCGTAGAGGTTGCTCATTGAAGGTTAAAAGCAAAGGTAAATAATAGGAAGGAAAGGTCAGCTAACTGTCCTTTACCAGTATAGGTAAAAGAACTGACTATAAACAAGGAGACAAATCCTTAACTTTCTCATGACTAGAAGGAACAAGAGAAGTAACAAACAAACAAACAACAAAAATACTCAAATGAAGATAAACTTGGACATTGGAGAAGTGGTGGTAGAAAATTCAGTGGTTTATCGTGCAAGAGCCTACTTTTTTTCTGTGAAGTATAAAGTATTATCTAGGTAAAATGGGGTGTAGGATATTCTGAGAGTGGTAGCAAAAAATTAAAATCAATTTGTGTAAGAAATAAGAGGAGAACAATACTACAGTTAGCATTTGCCATGAATTCTTGGTTGTATCAATCTATGTATTTGTTGATTATTTCTTGGTATAGAAATGGTTAACCAAATACAAAATTAGGAGATTGTAGCCAGGTGCAGGTTACTCACGCTGTAATCCTAGCTACTCAAGGAGTCTGAGATCTGAGGATCTCGTTCAAAGCCAACCCGGGGGAAAGTCCATGACATTCTTATCTGCAATAAACCACTCAGAAAACTGAAAGTGACCCTGTGGCTCAGTTGGTAGAGTGCTCGCCTTGATCTGAAAAGCTGAGGGACAGCACCCAGGCCCAGAGTTCAAGCCCCACGACTGCAAAAAAAAAAAATAGGAGATTGTAAGATTGAGAGTAAAAGACTAGTAGTAAACTGGCCAGAAAGTACATACAAAGTGATCAAAATTGCAAACTTTGAGGTATGAACTGAAATTAGAAATATGCTATTCATAAGAGGAGTCTAATAAACTAAAACAAAAATATGGTGGTTGAGGTCTTTATAAGGTGAGAGAATGGATTAGAAGGAGAATGAGTGTTGGAGGGACGGGGTCAGGAAAGGTAAGTGCAGCGCTTGCCCATTCCCCAGCCTCCCTCAGCCCGGGAGACAATCAGACACAGCGGGGAGCCATGTCAAGCAGGTAGAAAACTTGTTTATTAACAGAGAGCAGCCCTTTTTAAAGCCAAAAAAGGGCGGGTGGCGTGGCAAGGGAGGAAGAGGAACCAATCACTGTCAAGGTCACACCCTACCATGCACCTAAGCTTTCATGGGCTGGTTACGCACTGAACGTAAGGTGAATTGGGCTCTGCCCACTCTACTCTCTCTCAGTGCCATCTTTGCTGCCCATGTGCTCTACAGTAAATTGGGCTCTGCCCACTCAACTCCCTCTCAGCGCCATCTTTGCTGCCTGTGTTCCTCACAAATGAGAGTTAAGAGTATGGCTTATTATCAGTAAATAACTATTGATGGTTGGGATCCCATTGTAATAAAGGGTCATAAAAGTTAGTACATGGAATGGGAAAGGCCAGGAAACTGACTAGAACACATCCAAGGTACTAGTAGAACTAGTGGCATTTAGAGAAGCTTTGTGTGAAAGAAAATACCAAAATTCTTGAATATGAGAGAGTAACTATATATTAGAAGATAGCAGTTTTAGGGAAGAGATAGTATAACTATATTCTTATGGGCTTTTTTAGAAAAATTTGAAGAAATAATGACCAAAATTGGTTGAGGAGATAAGATAGTGCTTACCTTTTTGACTTATCTTTTTATTCTCTCCTATCCTGCCACATTGTCCAATCCCTGTGATTTCCTGGGATATTAGACCAGCTCATGTGAGGACATTGAAAAGGCATCTGTATCCTTAGGGGGAAAAGTAATTCCCATTTTGAAGTGAGTTGTCAAGCTTCTGAAATTCTAATTTATTAGTCATTGTGTGATCTATAGTATAATGAAAAAGTAATTTTGAACCTATTTGATTTCATTAATCTTTTTTAAAATTAACTTTTTCTATAGCAATTTTGGGAAATATATGTAGGCTTGCTTTTAATATTTCTTGGGATTTTATTTTGTAAATTACAGAAACAAATATTACTTAGTGTGAATCACTAATTTGCCCTTATCTGCATATTTCAGTAAATAGTACTTAATACTTTCAGTAAATAAATTAGAACTTATAATTGAGCCATTTTAATATCTATAACGGTAAGATATATGTACACGTTTTCTAATTTCTATAATAAGAGCAAAAGCTCTGAAGTCATGCTGGACTTTGTTTTTCAGTGCCATTCCTGGGGCTTAAACTCAGGGCTTGGGTTCTGTCCCTGACATTTTGTGCTTATGGCTAGCACTCTACCACTTCTTTTTGTTGGTTAATGGAAATTAAGTCTCATGGACTTTCCTGCCCAGGCTGGCAGGCTGGCTTTGAACCATGATCCTCAGATCTCATCTTCCTGAGTAGCCAGGATTATAGGCAAGAGCCACTGATGTCTGGCATACCTGAGATTTTTAAATTATCTCACTCCAAAATTTTCAGTATTGATGATTGGAAGATCAGAGATGTGTTCTCAGAAATAGAGTATGCTAAGCTAGGCACTGGTGTGTCATACCTGTAATCTTAGCAACTCAGGAAGATAACATCTGAGGGTTACAGTTGGAAGCCAACTGGGACAGGAAAGTTAATGAGACTCTTATCTCCAATTAATCACCAAAAAACAAAAAACAAAGAGCTAGAAGTGGAACTGTGGCTCAAGTGCTAGTATGAGCACTCAGGTCTTGAATTTAAGCCCCAGTACTGGCACAAAAACAACAATAACAACAAAAAAGCATGCTGATTCTGAAAAGAAGAATAATTATTCCATTTGGTTTGAATATATTGAACTTACATGCTCACAGATCAGTGAGGGGAAGATAATCAGCAGGCAATTGAATTGTGAGTCTTTAAGGACAAGTTGGAAATTTTTTTAAAAAAATGGGAGTGATCTGCGTAGAGCTGATATTTGAAGTGGTAAATGAAAATGGTCCCACAAGTAATAAGAACAGACAAGAAAACCTTAGAGAAATTGTCTGGAATTCTGATGGTCCCAAGAGCCCTAAGAGGTGTTCTATAAGTAAATCTGACTGCCCTAGAGTGTCTTGCTTAAAGAATTAGTCTGTTGACCTCTTGTCTTCTTGAATCAGCGGAATTAATGTTGTAAAAATGGCCATACTGCCAATGGTGATCTACAAATTCAACATAATACTCATCAAAATTCCAATGTTAGTCTTCATTGAGATAGAGAAAAAGATCCAAAATTCCATATGGAACCAGAAAAAGCCTTGAATCACCAAAGCAATCTTGAGCCAAAAAGAAAAAAGCAATACTTGGGGAATATCATAATTCCAGACTTCAAAATTTACTGTAGTTATAGTAACAAAATAGTTTTGTACTGCCTCAGAATTAAGTCTGAAGACCAATGGAACAGACTAGTAGACCCAGAAATAGACCCATATACTTACATCCATTTGATATTTGACAAAGGAGCCAAAACTGTATGATGGGAAAAGAGAGCCTTTTCAGCCAATGTTATTGACAGTATTGGACATACTTATGCAGAAGATCGCTGTCACTTTTTGCTAGTATCAATTAAAAATGAATCGATCTGAAACCTTAAAATTACTATAGGAAGAAATAGAAGAAATATTAGAACAAATAAATTATTGGCATAGACAAGAACATCCTGAGTAGAATTCCAGGGCTCAGCAAATAGGAGAGAAAATTGGCTAATGGAATTGCATCAAGCTAAAAAGTTTCTGTACATAAAGACATAGTGACTAAGCTAAAAAAGAATGAGAGATCTTTGCCAGTTATATGTCTGACAAGGGCTAATATCCAGAATATACAAGGATTCAAGAAAGCAAAACCTCAAAGAATCAATAATCCAATTAATAAATTGTCAAATGAGCTAGATAGAGACTTCTCAGAAGGTGTGAAAATGGCCAGTAAACACATGAAGAAATGCTCAACATCTCTGGTCATAAAGGAAATGCAACTAAAAACAGCACAAATTCCATCTCATCCAAGTAAGAATAATCATCATCAAGACAATGAACAGCAACAAATGCTGGCATGGATGTGAGGAAAAAAGAATCCTTTTACACTGTTGGTGGGAATGTAAACTCATGCATCTAGTCTGGAAACTAGAGAGTCCTCAAAACAGCTAAACATAATAAAGCCATACCACTCTTGGGCATTTATCCAAAAGATTAGAAGTCAGCATACAGTAAAGACACTTGCACCTTTATGGTCACTGATATACTATTCACCATAGCCAAGTTATAGAAACAGCCCAGATGACCTACAATGGATGAATGGATCAAGAAAATGGTATAAATACACAAAAAAATGGCATTTTACTCATCTACCAGGAATAATAATACTGGGTCATTTGCAGGGAATGAGTGGACTTGGAAAAAAATATGTTATGTGAATTAAGTTAGGCCTAGACAAAGGCTCATGCTTTCTCATGTGGAGGTAAGATCTAACTTATCAACATGAAAACTTATACAATGTTATAGGTGAGTATGATATGGTAGTAGAAGAATGGTAGATATGAGAGGAGTGCAGTGGTGTAACTCTGTTGAACAACTAATTTATAGTTTAACAAAATGAAGACCATGAAGCTGAAATGTGTTATTGGCAAGGAGGACAAGGGAAGCAGAGGCAGAATGGAGAGGGGAATAATGGCTAAATACATTCATAATTTTCAGTGTACATATGTGAAAATGGAACCATGTAAGTTAAGGGCATAGGTGAGGTTAGGGGGAAGGGATAGAATGATGGAAGGGATGACATTGATGAAGATGCATAAGTCATAAATTGACATGTTGAAGTGAAAGCCCTTTTTACAACTACTTAAAGATCGTTTTAAAAATCATAAAAGGGTAAATATACCATTAGCCTGTTGCGCTCCCCCCCCACAAAAGAATTTGTCTATTGCTTAATGTTAGCAAAATGACAGACTAAGAAGTTTCAGGATTTCCTTGTCTATGAAAGCATCAAATAAACACAAATGAACAACAACAATAGCAAAACCTTATTGCAGCTCTAAAATCAAAAATTTGTAGTAACAAGTGATAAATGCCCAATCAAGAATAATCTACATTCAAATGGTAGGCAATGTTAGGACATTTCATCTTGTCCTATCCCTACTACCTTCTCAGCATGTCATGCTGTGATTAGAATGGAGAAATGGCTCAATTCCTTCTTTCCCTAAGGAAAGATATATAGTATAGTGAAAATTGTGTTGTAATAGCCTCGTCTGTCTCTAATCTATCCAAAGAACTTGCTAGGTATTTTTTCTTTCCTGTCTTACCTAACTCTGACTTTGGAGTTAGGAGGAATTAGATCTCAGACTGAAAATTAGTGTGGCTGAGAGCTGAAAAGTAAGTATAGTCCTGCCAAACACCTGGCTATAAGAGATTATAGGAGAATAAAGGAATATCTAAGGCTCTAAGACAGCTGAGCTAAAATTCTTTGGGAGATTGAGTTTATAAGAAGCCTGGGAAAATCAGAAGTGGGTTTTTCTTCATTTTGTTTTGTTTCTTAAAGCATGTACTAATGCCCAGACAAGACCATGCCAGAGAAAACCTGAATTGACCTCAAACCTTATGTAAAGTGCTGGGGGGGGGGGGGGGGGGGGAGGGGGGAATAAAGCATTTTATTGAGGGTTGGTTTTTTTTTTTTCATTTCTTTTCTTGAAGGTACCAGTATTAGAGTAAGGATACTTTTGGTAATTTTTGGTTGAAGCTTTCTTTTATACTATATTGTGGTTCTTAGCAATAGAATCATTTTGTATCCATCAGAATATAAAACATCAGTATCCTTTCTTCCAGTTTTTACTTACTTCCAGAAATATGTCTTATCAAAATTTGTAGATAGACAATACATATGGCCAATAAAAGAATTTACAGGGCTGGGAATATGACTTAGTGGTATAGTGCATGCCTAGCATGCATGAGGCCCTAGGTTTGATTCCTTGGTACCACATAATCAAAAAATAAATACCTAAAAGAATTTACATTATGGATTAATTCAAAACTTTAGTGAGCGCATACTGTATCTCAAGAAAAACACTAAATCCTGGGTATTTAATGATAAAATAGACATGCTTTCTGCTTCAATGTATTGCATAATGAAGACTAATGAATCTCACAAATAGACTTGCAACCTCTTAGAAGTATTAAAAGAAAAGATAAACTGCTGTCAGACTTGGCCTAATACAGAATATTAGAGGAGATTATATTTATGAAGTGGTTTTTGAAAGGGCACGTAAAGACTCACTGGTCTACAAGACCTGAAATATATATGTGGGAAATAGTGTCAAGTGCAAGACTGTTGGACTTAAAAAGCCGTATTAAAAACATTTGGAGCCGGGTGCTAGTGGCTCATGCCTGTAATCCTAGCTACTCAGGAGGCTGAGATCTGAGGATCATGGTTCAAAGCCAGCCCAGGGCCAGGCAGAAAAGTCCATGAGACTCTTATCTCCAGTAAACCACTAGAAAACCAGAAGTGGCACTGTGGCTCAAGCGGTAGAGTGCTCGCCTTGAGCTGAAGAGCGCAGGGATAGTGCCCAAGCCCAGAGTTCAAGCCCTATGACCGAAAAAAAAAAATTTGGTTCTTTATTGAAAGAATAATAAAATGCCTTCAAAGGTTTCTTGGATTTTCTGGACGTTTGGCTGGAGATTAAGAGGAGAGCATTGGAGTTTCCAGATTAGGTTTAATTTGGCAAAGAACAGAGTGACTACAATATAAAGAATAAATTATCTAATAAATTTAAAGAACATTTAAGCTATTACAGTCATCTTTTAAGGATGTGGTTGCTTGAGTTGTGATGACTGCATAGATTTTAAATTTTTATATGTTTGAAAGACTTTTAAGCTTAAAATTATTGACACTTGGTGATGGATTAGCTGTACAACAAGTAGAAATCAAAATATCAGAAGAGAAAAATGTCAGGTCCTTGATGTCACAAAGGAAATTTTTTTAACAAGAAAAGGTTTATTTGAAAAAAAAATACCTAGGAATTAACCAAAAAGCAGACAGAGCTCTATGATGAAAACTTTAAGTACCTAAAAAAGGAAATTAAAGCAGATTTCAGGAAGTGGAAAAAGCCATGCTCCTGGATTGAGAGGATTAACATTGTGAAAATGGCAGTACTGCCCCAAGCTTTCTACGTCTACAGAGTCAGTACAATATCCATCAATATCCTAACAACATTCTTTAATAAAATGGAAGAAGCAATCCAGAAATTCATATGGAATAGCAAAACCAATCCTGAGCAAAAAAAAAAAACAGTGCTGGAGAAATATCAGTAACAAACTTCAAACTCTGTTATAAAGCTGTGGTTATAAAAACAACTTGGTAATGGCATGAACAGGAGAACCAATGGAATAGAATTGAAGATACAGACATGATCCCACAGACCTATGGCCACCAAATCTTTGATAAGGGAGCCAAAATCATTAGATGGAAGAAAGATAGCCTCTTCAACAAATAGTATGGCAGAATTGGCTAAACATACGTAGAAAATTGAAGTTAGATCCTTATATATAAGCCCGCACCAGAATCAACTCTAAATGGATCAAAGACCTCAAGGTAAGAGCAGATACCCTGAAAATACTACAGAAAGGGATAGGGGATACTCTGGGGGCTCCTTGGCACAGATCGAAACTTCCTAAATAAAGATCCAGAAACACAACAAATCAAAGAAAAGCTGGAAAATGGGATTGCATTAAACTGCAGAGCTTCTATATGGCCAGATAAATAGAAAGCCCATAGATTGGGAGATCTTTACTAACTATGTAATAGACAAGGGTTTCATATCAAAAATATACCTAGAACTCAAAAAATTAAACCTCTCAATAAAAAAAAAAATCCTCAAAGAAACAACCACCCTATTAATAAGCAGGCTAGAATTAAGAGAATTAAAAAGAGACTTCTCTGAATAGGAAGTAAGAATAGCCAATAGACACATGAAGTAATATTCAGCATCTCTGCCCATAAAAGAAATGCACTGAGATTCCACCTCACCCCAGTTAGAATGGCCATTATCAAGAAAACAAACAATAGTAGATGCTGGGGGCAGGGGATGTGGCCAAAAGGGAACACTACTCCACTACTGGTGGAAATATAAACTGATTCAACCACTCTAGAAAAACAGTATGGAGGTTCCTTAAAAGACTAATGAACACAAAGCTAAACACAAAAGCTACCAGCACAACTATGTTCCTTGCATCATTATTTACCATACCTAAGATAATGGAACCAACCCAGATGCGCCTCAGTAGATAAATGGATCAAGAAAATGTGGGATATGTATACAATGGAATTCTTTGTTTCCATCAGAAAGAATGGCATTGTACCATTCATAAGGAAATGGAAAGACTTGAAAAAAAATATTAAGTGAAATAAGCCAGACCCAAAGGAACATAGGCTCCATGGTTTGTAATAATTAGTAATAATTTGTGTATGTCTAGGATAGTCTAGCAGAGGATCACAATAGCTCAATAGTTGTGTACACATGGCCGTATAAAACGACGCTAATCAAAATGAACTCCAAGATATGGAAAGGGTTTTTTTGTTGTTGCTGCTGCTGTTGTTGTTTTTAATGTACTGTGTGACATTATTTTCTTTTTTTCTTTTTTCTTTTCCTTTGGTTTACCCCCTGATGTCACTATTTTTTTTTTTTTTTGGTACCCTGTGTCTTGTATTATACATTTATCTGATTTGGGGAAGGGAAGGAGAATAACAAAATGGTGAGACAAAGGACAAAGGGTGAACATAGTGATACTCACAAGACACTATGTTGGAAATGAACTTTACAACTTGGGAGGGGAGGGAGTAAGACAAAGTGGAGATAAGAGAAAGTGGGAGAAAACAAGAAAAGGTAACAATGTTAGACAAAAAAGTACTCATTGCCTTACTTACATAACCCCTCTGTACAGTACCTTTACAATAAAATTAAAATTTTTAAAAAGGTTTTATTTGAACAAAAACTAGAATTTATAGAAGGAGAAGCTAATGTGAAGCAATAGTACAACCTTAAAAAAAAAAACAAAAAACAAGTACAGGTAGCTTGCCCAAGCAATTAAATGAACCAATTCCCAGATCTCAGACATCTTTAAGGACTTCAAGAAATTAGATAGATTAATTTCACACACAGTTTCAGAGATTTCTAAAAAGTGGAATGACATTTCCAAGAACTTGGAAATGGTTTTCTCAGAGCCAAGATAGTGATTTAAAGTGATGTGTGAACATAAAACCACAGCTGTAATGGGTCATAACTTCTGGCTAACCTCTAGGATTGGAAAGTTCATGTTAGGGTAGTTGTTAAGAACAGGGTTTTTGGCAAAATGTTCTGGGATAAAGTGCTGCACCTGTTCTTTGGTTCTTGGTGTTTTGGTTCTCTTTCAACTTCTTTAGCTCACATCAGATAATAGTGTGCTAGGCACGCAGTTCAAAGTTAGAAGAACCTTGCCTGCCCTGTCTAAGGCCCTGCCTTCAGTTACCAACACAGCAAATAAGTAAATTAAAATAAAAAGATGGGAGACAGGTACAGCTTTCTGAATTGGTAGTGGTACCATATACTGAAAAGGATAGACTAGATTTTGATGGTTAGGCAGTGGTAGTTGGAGGGATATCATCATTTTAGAATATGTAAATTTGGAAGTACTCTAGCAGTTAGGCTATAAAAATACAGAGATCAAGAGAAAGGTCTGAACTAGAAGTAGAAATCTGAATTATTAGAGTACAGCCAGCCAGCTGGCATGGATGAAGTTACATAAAAAAGTAGGCTCTGAGCAAGATAGGTCCTTTTTCACATGATATATGGTGTAGGACATTAGGATTTGTGTCAAGCAAACCTACATTCAAACCTCATATCTTGTACCTACTGGAAAACCTTAGACAGATTACTTTGAATCTTGTTGAGACTTATTTTTATTCATATGAAAAATAAGAAAGGGAATCTTGGTAGAAAGTTGATTTAAGATTAAGTAAGTTACTGTAGCACACAATAAGTATTCAGTGAGATGATAGCATGATACGTTGCTGAGTGGAAGAATTTAGTTACAGAACATATCTCACTTTTTGAAAAGGTAAGTTGTGCATGAACATGCATGTATGTGTGCATGAACACATGTACACACATACACACACACACACACACACACACACACACACACACACACACAGTGGTAAAGAATTTCCCAAAAGATGTATAACAAAATGTCAGCAATAGTTACCTTTGAGAAATGGAAGGCAAAGGATGGAATTTTCACTCTGTAAATGTGTGTATATCTGTGTGTTGTATAATTGTTTTATAACTTGTCTCTGTAAAATTTGAATAATTAAAAGTTTGTGTATATTTGATTGACAGTATATTTTTTATTTTATTGTTAAGATGCTGTACAGAGGGGTTACATTTACATGAGTAAGGCAATAAGTACATTACTTGTCGATAATTGTTACCCCTTCCCTTCCTTGTTTTTGTCCCACTATCCCTTCCCTCCCCACCTCCCACACTAGGATCCAGTTGTGCTGTGTATTCTGAATAATTGCTATTTATTCCCTTTCCTGATCTATGACACTTCCTATTAAAAGCATTTGTAGCTGAGTAGAACTTTGTTTATTAATATTAGAGAAGTCTGCCAAATGTCAGTGGCTCATGCTTGTAATCCTAGCCACTCAGGAGGCTGAGATCTAAGGATCACGTTTCAACCAGCCCAGGAAGGAAAGTCCATGAGACTCTTATCTCCAATTAACCAGAAAACCAGAAGTGGTGCTGTGGCTCTAGTGGTAGAGCGCTAGCCTTGAGCTGAAGACCTGAGGGACAGTGCCGAGGCCCAGAGTTCAAGCCCCACAACCAACCAAAAAAAAAAAAAAAATTAGAGCAGTTTGAAAGGTTTTTAAATTGAGACTTTTGTTTTAATTCATTAAACATTTTAAATGTTTAGTGTTTAAATCATTGGGGGAAAGGCATAGTGTTTCTCTGAATACTGAGATTAGTTCCTGAAGATGAAAAGAAATGCTGGACCTATTCAGTGTTATGATTTAAGGACACATGATCTTTTTATCCTCTGTAGGAGATAAGCATATTGGAAAATTGGAGAGATAAGACAGTACAATGTCAGCAATAGAGAAAATTTTGGTTTTTAAAGCTATTTTAATATTTATCAAACTTAGGAAAACTTGAACAGCTCTATGTCCAAAATTAGTGAAAGTACAGTACTTTAGTTTTGAAAAAGAAAAGACTGAAATTTTGCCTTGATAAAAGGATAATTTTAAGATAAGCTTTTGCTTTATATATGATAATCTAGTGTATTATGGATGAGCATATTTAATAAGTGTCAGATTGTACTACATTTGACCACCATTATTTTCAGTTTGACTTTTGAACACCAAGAATATAAAATACTTTATGACACAAGTACTTAAGTATTTGTTTACCTCTTTAGATACTGGTAGACCACTTGTTTTGCTAGTCTTTGGAATTAGAAGGAGTGTCAAATACACAGAAGCCAGAGTCATCTTGGCCAGATGGTGTTTGATACAGATGGATGGTTAGTTGTCATGCAGATCTCCTAGTTGGTAACTTGTTGCTGCCATCTGACTCAAAGAATCATTCACACACACTGGCTGTCAAAAGCATCTTCTCTTCTGTCTGTTTTAGCTGTCATGTCTGTGCTCTGTACAGAAGTGTTGACAAGACATTGCTGTTGTACATTTTCAATGTGGTTGTTAGTAATTTTTCTGTTTTATGGGGTCTCTGATGGTATTGGAATGTATTTACTTTGTAATTTTTTTCTTTTAAACACTGTAACTATGCAACCATTATCAGGCCTTTTAAAGGGAGTTTTCGGATTTGTTAACAAAATTAATTTTTATTTGTCTTGCTTAGTTTCCACATATACAAATAAATTTACACTGGTTAGAGTTCCCTGTGTAAACAGTATTCTCTTCTGGACTTTCAAAGCCTGTAGTTAAAGTCTTTGTACTTTTGGAATATGAATTTTCTCTTCTAAAATTACTATCCTTTAACAATATATAATTTCTCTCCTTTCCAAGAACATTATTTTTGCATCCATTTTTCTCAAACTTAATTTCCTCTTTGAATTAATCACTTGCTGATTTTGTTTATATTTTTCCTATTTCCCTTATCGAAATTAAGGCCATTTCCCTCTATTTGGACAGACCATTTATGAAAGCATAACTCTGTCTCTTAATATTTCATTAGCAGTTATTCAATAATATGTACTGAGCCGCTCAATATGTGTCAGGTGTTCTGTGATACTTTGGAGGTATCAGCAAGAAAGTCTCTGTTCATAAAGGGTTGATAGTCTAAAAGGGAATCAGACATATGTAGGACATGTAGATAAATGAGAATACTATAATTTCTCTAATTAAATAAATTAAGTGTACAGTAGGAAAACACATGGACCATTGCTATTGTATTTCCTCTGCTGTACCTTCAGAATATTGAACTTTGTAATTATTATAGCATTAAGTAGTTGATATTAAAAATTTTCACATGAAGTAGCCATTGATTTATTAGTATTGCCTAGCTATTGGACATATTTCAACATTGTTATTGGTTTATTGTAATATATGATATGCAGATGTACTGAAGTGTGTATTTAAGCCAGAGAGAAGATGAAAATTAACTGCAGAAGCTTCCTGAGTTGGTTCCAAAAGAAAACATATGGCTATTTGGTTTCTTCATTAAAGTGGGCAAATAAATCCCATGGTAGATGGACTGAGACTTAGAATAAACTGAATATTTACTTTGGACCTAGTAGCCTTCTAAACTTTTTTAGACTGGTTATTTTATCCTTGGACAGTGGAATATATGTGCCTATCAATATGTAGTGAAAATGGTCATTATGAATTGATGTTTATGAAGAAATTCAAGTTCTTTGAAGAAAGTTTTAAATTCATTGAAGTAGTTAGAGAAGACCAGAACATATTTGTTGATTTGTCAGTGCTAGCAAGGTAATTGTAAGGTAGTAAGAGAGTTGATTTTGGTTTTTTTTGTTTCGTTTTTGTAACAATCTTTAACTACTATTTCTTGTAGGGGGAAATGAAATATCTCCCTCTCTTTTTCTTTTTCTTTCTACTTTACCCTTGTAATACTAAAATAAAGCCTTGCTGATGCTTAAGAAAAAGAAAAGCATTTGCTATAGATACTTGCATCTTTTCTTTCAGTCACCTTACCCACTTATTTTAGCAGCTTGGATGTGAAATCTATATAAGAATAAAATGTCCTATCCTGAGAAGTTCTGTTTTAGACTAGACTTGATTATCTAGGGTTGCTTTGCAACTCAGTCATTGAACCCGTAGTTCATAGACTCTGAAGATTCTTTTTTTTGTTAATAAAATTTACGTAGATTTTTTTCCCCTTCATTTTCCTCAAAAACATGTTTAAAGTTAGGCACACACTGGCAGCCCATGTCTGTAATCCCGGCTACTCAGAAGACAGAGATCTGAGAGTCATGGTTCAAAACCAGCCCAGGAAGAAAAATCCATAAGACTCTTCTTATCTCTAATAAAACTAGCAAAATGTCAGAAGTAGAGTTCTGACTCAAATGGCTGAGCACCAGCCTTGAGCAAAAAAAAAAAAAAAGTAAGGGACAAAGGCCCTGAGCCCAAGCCCCAGTGCTGGCACAAATTAAAACAACAACCAAAAAAGCATGATTTTAACATACTTTGCAGAGTTTTATGGTAAGTGTCAAGTGTCTATGGTAAGACTGCCCTCAAGCAACATACAAAGCCAGTATGTCTCATGGATTCCTTGTAAGTTGTCAGTTGTTCATGTTTGAAGTGTCTTATAAAAGTTTGCTTTTACTTGAACAAATATACTTTGCTTTAACTTCTCAAGTTATATGTGAAAATCTTGGAACAGCTATGTAATTTATAATTAATGAAGAATTTTAGGCTTATGAATATCTAAAAATAATAGAGCTTCTTTAATTATAATCATTAAGTCAATTTTAAATGATAGAAATTGATACAGAATGTATAATGTACTATGTGATTTTTTTTTGTTTCTTTTGTTTCTTCCCCCATGGTATGACCCCTGTTGTCACTGTATTTGATTCCAGTGTCCTCCATCTTGTATATACATTTTTCTAATTTGGGAAGGGGAAGGGAAATAACAAAATGTTTAAATAAGGATACAACTTATACAGATGTATAAGATACTATGTTGAAAACAAACTTTACAACTTTGGGGTGGGGGAAGGGAGGAGTGGGGAGGTGGGGAGGAAAGGGATGGTAAGGGAAAAGCAAAGGAGAGGGTAACAATGCTCCATAGGAAATCTACTCATTACCTTACTCATGTAACTGTAACCCCTCTGTACAGTATCTTTACAATAAAACGTATATATTTTTTAAAAAATGCAGTGAGGACGGGGGTTATACCATGGAGGAAGAACATACAAACGGGGGGTGGGGGGGTGGGAAGGGATGGGAAAGGGGAGAAACAAAGGAGGAGGCAACAATGCTTGATAAGAAATGTACTCATGGGACTGGGAAGGTGGCTCAGTGGTAGAGCGCTTGCCTTGCATGCATGAGGCCCTGGGTTCGATTCCTCAGCACCACATAAGCAAAAAGCCAGAAGTGGTGCTGTGGCTCAGGTGGTAGAGTGCTAGCCTTGAGCTGAAGAGCTGAGGGACAGCGCCCAGGCTCAGAGTTGAGGCCCCACGACCGGACCCAAAAAAAAAAAAAGAAATGTACTCATTACCTTGTCCATGTAATTGTAACCCCTCTGTATGGTATTTTCACAATAAAAAATAAATTAATTAAAAAAAAGAACCTACAAAAGAAACCAAAAAAATCACATGGTACATTGTAACAAGGAGATATAGAAGACACTACCTTATAACTTGGGGGGGTGGGTGGAAGGGAGAAGTTGGGGGGTGGGGAGGGAAAGTTGGAAAGGTGGGGAGGGAAGGGATGGTAGGGGGAAAATAAAGGAGGAGGTAACAATGCTTGACAGGAAATGTACTCATTACCTTACTCATGTAACTGTAACCCCTCTGTATAGTATTTTTATAATAAAAAATATATACAAAAAATAAATTGATACAGAATTCGATCTTATGTTTTGCTAATATATTTTAAAACTTCATTTGCTAACTATAATGTAGTATTTTCAGATTTGCTTGGAATATTTACAACATCTGTATTAGACCCTAAACATACTTAGGTTTTTTTCTACTACTTTTCTATGACTCACAGCCTTCACAATAAATTATCAAGATGGATAGGATAAAAGGGAATTTTAAAATAAATACTATATATATTCTGCTGAGTTGCTGAAACAAAGAAAAGAACATTCTGGCCAGTACTCTTTTTCCTTTTCATACTGTCTTCAAGCTGTTTCTTTCACTTTTGTTTTCTAAAAGTGAATTCAGAAGTATATTTGAAAAAGTGAACTTTTAATTTTTAAATAAATATTTTTACAGAACAGTTTTAACACCTGTCCTGTCATTCATGCTTTTTCTTTTTTTCCTAAGGGATAAAATTCTAAATTTTAAGTTTATCCTGAAAGACCAAGAGAACATATTCTCAAACTCTTAACTAAAATTTCTTTAAGGTTTTTTCTAAGATTTTTATAGTGCTTAAGTATTTCAAATCAATAGTGTTTATCATGACTGCAAGTACATTCCCGGGGTCAGTTTGTAACTCATAGCTAAATGTTCCAGTACCTGAAATGGCAATATAGGCAGCTCCTATATATTTATTGATGGACAGTGAAAATATATTCATGGGCTGGGAAGGTGGGCTCAGTGGTAGAGCGCTTGCCTTGCATGCATGAGGCCCTGGGTTTGGTTCCTCAGCACCACATAAGCAAAAAGAAAAAAGCCGGAAGTGGCGCTGTGGCTCAAGTGGTAGAGCGCTAGCCTTGAGCTGAAGAGCTGAGGGACAGCGCCCAGGCCCAGAATTCAGGCGTCACGACCAGACCAAAAAATATATATATATATTCATGTCTGTCAGTAAATATCAAGCTAACTGGTTCTTATGTTAGCAGACTGAGAACTATGAGCAGAGAATACGTGAGCAACAGGAACAGCTGTCACTTCAACAAATGATTATTGACAAGCTACAATCACAGTTACTTCTTGTGAATTCAAGACGAGGTATGTTCATGTTATTTTGTCATGTATTTCTTAAACCTTTAAAAGGAAAGAAAGGTATAATTTGAGTTATTCTATTTTACTTTTCCATTGTTTCCTAATAGTTCTAATAAAACAAATGCAATGCAGCTGTACATTTTTATTTAAATGAATAGCTGCAAGGTAAGTAGAACAATCTCATCGATGATAATAGAACCATAGGTTGAGAAAAATTCTTTGAAGACACTTTGTCAAAAAGCAGCAAACATTTTTTAAATTTCCATGCCTATTAAACTAAAAAATTTCTTATATATCATAAGAAAATATATGTGAATTTACCATGATATGTGTACAGGAGGTGCATCACAGTATAATTTCTAATAGTGAACAGTCAGAAACAAGGAAGTGTGTAGGCTTCTAGATAACTGAACATGTGGACAGATTCCTAGAAGATGATGCATCAAAGAGGACATGGGGGAGGATCTGTGTGTCTTCTCCAGTTTCTTGCCCTATCTATCTTTTCTTTTGAAATGTTTTATACAGTAAATCAGAAGTGTTGTATATAGTAAACCCAATCCAGAAACAAAGAAGGAGGAAGGGAGGGAGGGAGAGAGACAGTCCAAAAGTTGTTACAATGATTCAGAACAATTATGTAGCTAACAGTAAATATGATGATGGTATATAGCAAAAATAGAGCTAGATACAAAAATACATGCAACAGTATTTTATTTATACAGAATAACATTTTTGTTTGGATTTGTATTTATAGAAAAAGAAAAGCTGGGGGCTGGGAAGATGGCTCAGTGGTGTAGTGCTTGCTTTGCATGCATGAGGCCCTGGGTTCAATTCCTCAGCACCACATAAGCAGAAAAGCTGGAAGTGGCATTGTGGCTCAAGTGGTAGAGCGCTAGCCTTGAGCTGAAATGCTGAGTGACAGTGCCTAGGCCCAGAGTTCAGACCCCATGACTGACCAAAAAAAAAAAAAGAAAAAGAAAAGCTGGTGGAATATAAACCAAAATGTTAACAAGAAAAATTCATAAACGATAAAAGTTGTGAGTAGCTATATTTTTTATTCTTTATAGGATAGGTCTATTTTCTAATTTCCTTTCTTAATAACTATGGGGTCGTTATGAAAATAATTGTCTAATCCAAGAATTGAATATCTGAAAATATGTTGGTAAAAGTAAAATGCAAAGAACATATTTGTAGTTTCTAAATTCTAAATATTTTACCTTTTACTTTGGGAGAATGTAAGTTTTGGTATATTTAGTACAAAAGAAACATCTAAATGAGTAACTTCTCAAGCTAACTATAAATAATTTTTAAAAATCGATTCTTTTAAAATATACTTTTGGTTTTTATTATGTTTCCTTTTTTTCCATGATCAAAAATAAAGGTTTTCTGCTAATGTCCAAGAAGTTTTTGTCTTGTAGATAACAATTACAGCCACATTCCCTTGCTTGAAGACAGTGAAGCAAAGAATAATAATTTGACTCCTGATCATCCACATGATAAAATGAAACCTGGAATGCCAAAAGACAAAGAACCAAAGGTAGACTTATTTTCAAATTTATTTCCTAAATAAATATAAGAAATGAGAAATTAGGCCCCACAGATTTGCTTAATTTCTTAGTATTGTGTCACAATTTGGATGGACAGGATGTAAGTAAAATGCTGCTTCTGAAAAAGCAACATTTAGAACTAAGTGTTGGTGTCTCATGCCTGTAATTCTAGCTATTCAGGAAGGCTAAGATCTCAAGATAGCAGTTCAAAGCCAACCCAGGCAGAAAAGTTTATGAGACTCTTATTTCCAGTTAACCACCAAAAAGCCAAAAGTGGAATTTGGCTCAAGTTGTAGAGCACTAGCCTTGAGCAAAATGTCTAAGGGAGAATGTCTTGGCCCTGAGTTCAAGTCCCATTACTAGCATATGCTCAACACACCTATACACAAAGCAATATTTAAATGCCACTACAAAATACATTTTCAATGCTCCTAAGTGATCCACAACTGGAATTCTAAACAGAAATTTATACATATATGTAATATAAATGTTCCTAACAGAACTATTTCCAAGTAAACATATGAATTTCATTATGTCACAGTATTGAACAATTAAAATATTTAACAAAGAAATAAAAATTTAAACTAAGCAGGGCACTGGTGGCTCAGGCCTGTAATCCTGGCTACTCAGGAGGCTGAGATCTGAGGATCACAGTTTGAAGCCAGCCCAGGCAGGAAAGTCCCAATGAGCCTCTTGTCTCCAGTTAGCCACTCAAAAACTGGAAGTGGCACTGTGGCTCAAGTGGTAGAGCGCTAGCCTTGAGCACAAAGAGGCTCAAGGACACCACCCATGCCCTGAGTTCAAGCCCCTCAACCGAAATGAAATAATTTAAATTAAGGTAGTCAGTAAATCTAGATGTGCTAGTTTACTTCTTTTCAAATAGCTTTCTATCTTTACTTTCAGTTTCTGGTACTTAGTTTTAAAAAAGTCACCATGTTAGCTTAACTAATAATCCTCACTAAAGCAATGTGCAAAGAATATGTATAAGAATTGAAAGAAAGCTGGGTGCCTGTGGATCATGTCTGTAATCCTAGCTACTAAAGGGGTTGAGATCTGAGGATCACGGTTCAAAGCCAGCCCAGGCAGGAAAGTTCATGAGACTCTTATCTCCAGTTAACCACCAGAAAACTGGAAGTGGCACTGTGGCTCAAGTGGTAGAGCACTTACGTAGAGCTGAGGAACAGCAACCAGGCTCAGAGTCAAGACCCACAGCCGACAAAAAAAAAATAGAATTGAAAGAATATGTAGACAGAGGGGCATGTACATCCTTACATGTGCAAGGATGTTCATGCTACACTGGTTAGAAACCACCCTAAATATCCATCAAGAACAGAATAGGATGTGTTTAAAGCAGCTTAAAAAATGTAAATAAACTGTTTATGTATCTGTGTACTTGGTTCATAAAGCAGTATTGAGTAAAAAAAATGGAAATTATAGAGTGAAAAGTAGGGAATTATGTAATTTTTTAAAACTAAACAATGTGAAAACACAAATATATAGTAGAAATATAAAAATATGGGCAGGAAAGGTATACATATCTTTAAAAAAAATGATCATGCTACCTGGGAAGAAAGGGAATTATATGACATGTGGAAGGGAATAGGGGGACTAATACTTGTTAAATCAAGGTAATGGTTATAGATAGGTTTTATATTATTCTCCTTTTTTTTCCTGAGTCATTGAAATTTTACATTTAAAGACTATTGTTTTTAATGAGATGGGTTAGTTTTTATGGAATAGTGCATCTTGAATAAAACAAGAACTAATGATGTCAGCCAAACTGAGTCAAGAGTACTTTGTATCTTTCTTACTAAATAAAATAGGAAATTTACTTTTGTTATGACAATTCAGTTTACAGATACTACAGCTAAGACTACCTTAATATGTTCTCTTAATAAATTCTCTTTAAGTTCTTTTTTTAAAATTTAAAACCATTATTTTTTTAATCATTCAGCTTTCTTTATCCCATTCCAATTACCCTTTATCTAAAAATTATTGGTAATCATAGAAACTGTTAATTTGGAATTTATGTTTAATTAGGTTTATTTTATAAAATTCAGAAATGAAGTTTGCTATAGTATATAATAACATCATTGAACTACTATAAATACTGACATCTATTTTGCACTAAACTGTATTTACAATTTTCCTGTTTCAAAGACTCCTAAATGTCAATATCATTAAATTTAAATAACCAAACTCATGTTATCTCATTTATAGTACATGTTTAAAAATAGTAAGAGTATCACCAGGTGGCGCACCCTTGTAATCCTAGCTACTAAGGAGGCTGAGATATGAGGATCACAGTTCAAAGCCAGCTCAGGCAGGAAAGTCCATGAGACTTATCTTCAATAAACTATCAGAAAACCAGAAGTGGCACTATGGCTAAAGTAGTAGAGCGCTAGCCTTGAGCTAAACTGCTGATGGACAGTGCCTAAGCCCAGAGTTCAAGACCCATGACCAACCAAACAATAATAATAATAATAATAATAGAGTATCTGAAGTACAAAATACATATAAGTTATTTTTAAAATTACTTAGGACAGAAGGGATATTGGGTAAGTTTTTGTTATTTGTTAAATTTGTGGGGTTTTTTAGTAACTATTCAAAGGGAAATAAGATACTTTTTAAAAGTATTTTAATTTTGTAAGATAAGTGTTTAACCTACAGAATATATATCTGTATATCTGGCTTAAAATTGTTTTAACTATACTTATAGATAGAAAGAGGAAAATCCCCTTGTGGAATAAAATACTCAGTAGGAAATAAATCTAAACCCAGTGAGTTAATTTTAGTTATCTTTACTAACATAGTAAAGGCTCAATTCTTTGAGGAGCTCATTAAGTTTACTTATAGTATAATCACTTAATAAAAATAAAAATTATCTTTTTTTCCTTTCTCTTCATCTTTTTGTATATCTGTAAGTAAAGTGCTAATGAGCACAAATATACAAAAAGAAGAAATAAGTTCTAAAAGAAAGAATATATTGAAAAAATTAAGTGAAGTAAGCCAGGCCCCAAGAAACATACATCCCATGGTTTCCCTTATTTGCAATAACTAGTATATGTCTGACACAAGCAGAAAAGGTCAGATAAGTTGATGTTAGGTGAAATGAACCCCAAGATAAGGACTCAAGTGGTTTTTCTTTCTTGCTATTGTTTCTAGCATATTTATAAGGTGATTTTTTTTTTGTTGCTTTGTATGTCCCTCCCCCACGGTATAACCCATTTTCACTGTTTTTGATGTTGGTATAATTTGGAGAGAGGAAGGGAAAAAACAAATTGTTTAAATAGGGATACAGGTGGACCCATTGCAACAATGAAATGTACAAGATGCTATGTCAAAAAACAAACTTTACAACTTTAGGGGTGGGAGGGGCAGGGATGGTAAAGGGAAACGAAGGAGGAGGCAATAATGCATGATAAGAAATGTACTTGCTCATATAATTGTAACACCTCTGTACGATATTTTCACAATAAAAAAAACTTAATAAAAAATTGTATAAAAGGGAAAAAAGAAAGAATATATTTATTGAACATTTGAGAACTAGGCATATATTCTATATTTAAAAAATTAGTCCTGTGCTCGACTGCTCTGGAAACTAAGACCTGAGGTCATGATTTCATGTCAGCTTGAACAGGCAAATCCATGAGACTCTTATCTGAGTTAACCAACAAAAAACCAGAACTGGAGGCATGACTCAACTGGTAGACCACCAGCCCTTCATGGGGGAAAAAAAAAAAAACAGAAAAGTGAGGCCCTGAGTTCACCTCCTAATGCCAGCACTAAAGAAAGGAAAGGAGGAAAAAGGAAAGGAAAGGAAAGGGGGAGGGAGAGAGAGGAAGGAAGAAAGGGAGGGAGGGGAGGGGAGGAAGGAAAGAGAAGAGAGAGAAAGAAAGTCCAGATTTTGAAAAAACATTTGTTCATCAAGCAAGAAGGAAGGAAGGGAGGGAAAGAAGAAAAGAAAGAAAGTCCAGATTTTGAAAAAGCATTTGTTGATCAAGCAATTAAATTGAAATTGAAATCTTTTCTGTTGGCATATATGTTGTTGATCCATATTTAGTGAGTTGGAATTAAATTTACATTTAACTAATAGAGATGAGAAGTATTTTCCTATAGGACTTTGAAAGATTTGATTGTATGAGTTTTTTTATATAATCAACAAAGCCTATATTGGTTGGCTACAAATTTTTTTTAAATATACTTTACATATATAAGAACTAGAACATAACAGAAATAGTTATGGTAATGATACATTTTTTTCTGTTTTCAAAGTACTTTAATATTATTAGTCTTCAGAAAAATTATTGTTTTAGAAGTAACATTCTCAATCCATTGGTCTAACTTCTGTAATGATTTAGTAAGCTGAAAGAAATACATTGGGGCTGAAAGAAATACATTGGGGCTGGGATGTAGCTCAGTGGCAAAGTGCTTGCCTAGTAAGTGTAACACCCACCAAAAAGGAAAAGACCAAAAAAAATACAGTTTTTAAGAAAAAGAGAAATGTATTGAAGCAACAACAGAAGGAAGCTACTACCAACCACAAGAGTACTTACATTCTTGGTGGGAGGTTTCATTTTGTTGAGACACTTAAGGATTTGTTTTCTTTTGTATGTGTTTGTGTGTATGTATTTATTGTGTGAATGTGTGTGTGTGTGTGTATTTATATATATGTGTGTATATATATGTATATATATATACATAGCCAGTATTTAATAGCTCCTGTTTTTGTGTCATAACACTTCACATATTTCATGTATACCATACAATATCATTAGCTATGGTTCCCATGCAATATCTTTTTTCTTCTCTCTTTTATAAAATTTTTGTTGTCAAGGTGATATACAGAGGGGTTACAGTTACATATGTAAGGTAGTGAGTACATTTCTTGCTGAACTTGTTAACCCCCTCCCTCATTTTTCTCCTACTTTCTCTCCCCCCACAATTGTACAGTTCATTTCCAAATTATTATCTTGTGAGTATTGCTGTTGCATTGGTTCACCCTTTGTCCTTTGTCTTACCATTTTGTTGTTCCCCTTCCCTTCCCTAATTCAGATAAGAGTACAGACAATACTCACGGTACCAAAATCAAATACAGTGACAACAGGGAATAAACCATAGGAAAAAGACACACAAAAGAAAAAAATCATATAGTGCATTAAAAAACAACAACAAAGAAAAACCTTGTTTCCATGTCTTGGAATTCATTTCACTTATCATCTCATATGGTAATATGTACATAGCTATTGAGCTATTCTGCTCATCTGCTAGGAGTATCCTAGATATATACTAATTATTACAAATGAGAGAAACCATGGGATCTATGTTTCTTTGTGTCTGGCTTACAGGTTCCTCAAAAGACTACATATAGAGCTCTCCCCTATGACCCAGCAATCTCACTTCTGGCATTTACCCAAATGACCACAAACAAGCCATACTAAAGCACCTGCACAGCTATGTTTATTGCAGCATTATTACCATAGTTAAAATATGGAACCAACCCAGATACCCCTTAGTAGATGAATGCATCAAGAAAATGTGATTGTGTGTGTGTGTGTGTGTGTGTGTGTGTGTGTGTGTGTGTGTGTGTGTGTGTGTGTGTGTGTAGTATGAATTCTGTGCTTCCATCAGAAAGAATCACACCATCCCATTTGTAAGGGAAAGGATTTGTTTTCTTTAAACTATTGGATTTGTTTAGATATTTATGTGTTAGGACATTCAAGAGGAGAAAGACATTTTTACTAACGACAATTATGTGTCTGTATTGGGAATTAAACAGAAAGAAAGAAAGCAAAAAATATGAGATGGAATAAAGCCTTTTTAGAACATTTTACTTAGGAAAGATGAAATTGGAAGCCAAGGGGTCACTGGCTTAGATTACTCCTGTAATCCAAGCTACTTACGAAGCTGAGCATTAAAAAGAATAATGTCATTTACAGGAAAATTGATGGTCCCAGAACAAATCATGGTAAGTGTGGTAAGCCAAGCTCAGAGAAAAGTGGCACATGTTTTCTTTCATATGAGAAAGCTAGATCTAAAATACACTAGGAAACAAAGGAGGAGGCAACAATGCTGGATAAGAAATGTACTCATTACCTTGCTCATGTAACTGTAAGTAGCCCCACTATACAGTATTCTCACAATAAAAAAACTTAATTAAAAAAGAAAATACACCAGGACATGATAAATTTTATACTTTATAGGTCCTACTAGGTATTCACATACAGTGAGACCAAAGGAGATACTCTTAGGAGAGGAACACAAAGGTGCAATGCCTAGTCATCTGATCATACAAAATGATACTTATCAAAATGAACTCCAGGAAATGGAAACAATAGATTTTTTTCTTTTTTGCTATTTTTGTTTTCTTTTCCTCTCATCTTGTTTGGTCATTTGTATGTCTTTGCAAGTATAAAGGGAGGCCCAAAAATGGAAGGACAAAGGGTAAAACAAAGCAACAGTGGTACTCACAAGACACTATGTTAAATATGAACTATACAACTTATGGGGGGGGGAGGGAAAAACTGAGAGAGAGCGAGGTAAGGGGTGCCATTGTCCAAAAAGAAATGTGCTCTTTACCTGACTTCTGTAACTGTAACCCCTCTATATATCATCTTTGTAATAACAATAAAATGTTGTATAGATTTTAAGAAGAGAGGCTGAGATCTGAGGATTAGGGTTCAAAGACAACTTGGGCAGACAAATTGAGAAATTTTTACCTCTAATTAAAACAAAAAAACAGGAAGTATATATGTGGCTCAAGTGGTAGAGCACCAGCCACGAACAAAAAACTAAACAGGAATGTGAGGCTTTGAGCTTAGGCCTCAGTACTGGCACAGGAAGGAAGGGAGGGAGGAAAAGAGAAGAAAGGCAGGAAGGAAGAAATGAAGTTAGGATGGTGGTATGGCTTTAGCAGTAAAATGCTTGTCTCTCATATATATAGGATCATTGCAAAAAATAAAACATGGAAAGAAACATGAAATGCCTCTGCTTATGTTATTCCTACAGAGAAAACATAAAAGAGTCCTATTTTTCTCCTAAAGGGATATAGAGATTAGGACAGCATAGTCTATCATTAGATGACACTCAGTGTTCTACTTCTAGTTGAGTGACATGGGTAAAGAACCTCAGTTTAACTTTAATAACTGAGTTTCACTTCTTGTACACCATGGTAGTTTATATATCTTTTACATTATAATGCGAAGTAACTTGCTAGTTACTCTCAATCTGTTTTAAAACTTAGCAGATTAAGCTAGGTGCAGGTATTTCATGAATGTAATCCTAGCTACTCAGGAGGCTGAGATCTGAGGATCACAGTTCAAAGCCAGCCCAGGCAAGAAAATCTTTGAGACTTTTTTTTTTTTGTGGGGGGGGTAGGTCATGGGGCTACTCTTGAGTCTGGGCACTCACCCTCAGCTCTTCAGCTCAAGGCGAGTGTACTATCACTTGAACCACTGCTCCACATCTGGTTTTCTGGCAGATTTCTGTTTCAACTTCTCTAGCCATAAAAGAAACGTAAATCAAAACATTGAGATTCCACCTCACTCCAGTTAGAATGGCTATAATCAAGAACTCTAATAACAACAGATGCTGGAGGGGATGTGGCCAAAAGGGAACCCTACTGCATTGTTGGTGGGAGTGTAAACTTGTTCAACCACTTTGGAAAGTAGTATGGAGGTTCCTCAAAAGACTCCACAGAGAGCCCCCCTATGACTCAGCAATCCCACTTTTGGGCATTTACTCAAATGATCACAAACTGGACCATACTAAAACTAGCAAAACAACTATGTTTATTGCAGCCTTATTTACCATAGCTATGATATGGAACCAACCCAGATGCCCCCTCAGTAGATGAATGGATCAAGAAAATGTGAGATAGATAGATAGATAGATATCTAGAGAGAGAGAGAATGGAATTCTATGCCTCCATAAAAAGAATGACACTGTCCCATTTGTTAGTAAATGGAAAGATTTGGAAAAAATTCTATTAAGTGAAGTAAGCTAGACCCAAAGAAACATAGGTACTATGGTTTCCTTTATTTGCAATAACTACTATACATCTAGGATAATAATCTTACCAGACAAGCAGAAAAGGTTAAAAGCTATGTACATATGACCATATAAGATGGTGCTAAGTGAAATGAACCCCAGGATATGGACACGAGGGTTTTTTTTCTCTGTTACTGTTTTTAATGTCCTATGTGATTTTTGTTTTGTTTCTTTTGTATGTTCTTCCCCCTATGGTATAACCCATGTTGTCACTATATTTGGTTCTGGTGCCCTGTGTCTTGTGTATACATTTGTCAGTTTTAGGGAGGGAAAAGGAATTAACAAAATGCTGAAACAAGGATACAGGTTGACCCATTGTAACAATGAGACATACAAGACACTATGTTGGAAAATGAACTTTACAACTTCAGGGTTGGGGGGAGGGAGGAGTTGGGGATGTGGGTAGGGAAAGGTAGTAGGGGAAAAACAAAGGAAGAGGTAATGATGCTCAATAGGAAATGTACTCATTACCTTACTCATGTAACTATAACCTCTCTGTACAGTATCTTTACAATAAATTTTAATTGCACCACTATGTACACTATTGTATTGACAAATACTACTCATCTTTTGTTTGCAGGACACTTTTGTGTCCATGAAAGATTATTTTAATAACACATTTTTATTTTAATGTAAGTAAATTACTTTGTTAAAATTGATTTTTATAACAGGATTATAATATGCTCAGCATTTCATAATCACAGAAATAATTTTTTTTTTTTGGTCGTGGGGTTTGAACTCTGGACCTGGGTGCTGTCCCTCAGCTCTGTAGCACAAGACGAGCGCTCTACTACTTGAGCCACAGTGTCATTTCCTGTTTTCTGGTGGTTTATTGGAGATAAGAGTCTCACGGACTTTCCTGCCTGGGCTGGCTTTGAACTGTGATCCTCAGATCTCAGCCTCCTTAGTAGCTAGGATTATAGGCATGCGCCACCGGTGCCCAGCAGAAATAAAATTTTAAAAGTACTTGTTTCTGCTAATCATTTCTAGCTATGCCAATTACTATTTTAGATGTGTAGGGGTAAACAAAAATTATTTCCCCTCATATTTCTATCTCATTATTTTCATAGGGAGTTTTACAAAATCTAGTGTTTTGGTTGACACAGGAAGATATATGAGTGCTGGTTGCTCACCCCTGTACTCTAGATACTTAGGAGGCTATGATCTGAGAGTTAAAGTTCAAAGCCAGCCCAGGCAGAAAACTCTATGAGATTTTTATCCAAGTAAACAGCAAAATGCCAGAAGTTGGGGTGAGCTCAAGTGGTACAGTGCCAGCCTTGAGTGAAAAAGCTAATTATAAGGCCCTGAGTTCAAGTTCCAGTACTGTCTAAAAAAAAAGAAAAAGTAGAGAGCAGTAATAAAAATTACAAGCCGGGCACCAGTGGCTCGCACCTGTAATCCTAGCTACTCAGGAGGCTGAGATTTGAGGATCACAGTTCAAAGCCAACCCGGGCAAGAAAGTCCGTGAAACTCTTATCTCCAATAAACTACCAGAAAACCGGAAGTGGCACTGTGGCTCACGTGGAGGAGTACTAGTCTTGAGCTGAAGAGCTGAGAGACAGTGCCCAGGCCCAGAGTTCAAACCCCATGGCTGACAAAAAAAAAAATCATAAAGGAACTTGGTGATACTGGTAAATTATTTATCTTCATTCACTAATTCTGAATTCCTGTTCTATGTCTGATACTGCCAAATCACTGAAGAACAAAGGAATATTGTCCCTTTCTTCTTGCGTAAAGTCTAAATTTAATAATCAAAATTGGCCTTGGCATTGTTGAATATTGTAGTTATTTCCCCCTAGAATCAACAATATGATTTTAAAACATGCTTATTTGAACTTTTTAACTATATTAAATAGAGATTATATGTTTTTTTGTTCAGATAGCTGGTTTTTTGCTTAATTTCTGATTTTATACATGTATATTTACATTTCTGATTATCATCAGTTTTTCTTCTGAGTTATTAATCAAAAGCTTTCAAAAATGACTTGTATAGAAGTTACTGAGAGATACCAGCTAGATAATTTGCACATTTCTAATGTGGCTACATTGTGATTAGGTGAGCAGATATGATAGCTTTGAGAGCTAAAAGATTTTGTAGGTCTAGTATAGTAAAGATGGGTATAACTGGGGAGCTGCCATCAGTGCTAATATTGAGAAAGCATGATATGCTTGCTTTACCTGGCAATTGCAAGTAAATATAGATAACCTGACATGTTTGAAGAAAGCTAATATCTACAAATTTGCTTGTCAATCACTTAGAAAGAAGTATTTATTGAACTTCTATTTGCTAGTGACTGACAGCAGTACAAAAAAAGGGGTGGGGGGAGAAGGAAAAGGAGAAAGACAACATAAGTCCCCTTTTAAGGAGCTACAATCCAATTGAGAACAAAGATTTGGAGACCTAAAGCAAATAGCAAGCATTATAAAGCAATGTGATAGGAAATTTAATTTTATTATGTAATTTAATCCTGCCATATAATTAAGTGTAATTATATGAAAAATAAAATGATAATTTTATGTATAGATAAAATATGATGGACTTTTATTTAAAAATAAAATTCCTGGTGAACTGATCATGTAAAATAATATTTACATCTGATCATGTAAAATAATATTCAGTGAAATGAACTCCAAGAACTAGAAAACAAAAAAGTTTATTTCTTTGTTGCTGTTTTTGTCTTCTTTTCCTTTTGTCTCATTTGTTTATCTGTTTTGGAGGGGGCACAGAAGTGATAGGACAAAGGGTGAACAAACACAGCAGTGATACTAGATGCTGTTGAAAATGAACTATACAACTTGTGGGTGGACTATACAACTTGTGGGTGGGGACAAGGGAGAAAAACTGGGAAGGGGTGACATTGTTCAAAAAGCAATAACCTCTCTATATCACCTTTACATGAACAATTTTAAAAGTAGATAAAAAAGTAGAAAATACAGATTACATAAAGAAAGCTGAACAGAAAAAAATTAAGAAAAGAAAAACTAAGCTGATGGTAGATTTGAATTCAAGTAGGGAGAAGCAGACAAGTTTTTCTATAACCATAATTGGTTATTTATGTATGAATATGTAAACTTAAATTTTCTATCTTGGTCATGGTGTTTACATGCTTACAATCCTAGCAGCTGTGGAGGTAGAGGTAAGAATGATGAAGTCTGAGGCTAGCCAGAGCAAAATTGGTAGAGAAAATTAGCAGAGAAAACAAAGTAAAAGCAAAAAGAACTGAAGGAAGGGGAAAGCATGAGGTTCTGGATTCAATCCCTAGTACTACCAAAACAAGAAAAGGTTATGGTAAATGTTATTTTGAAAATTTTACTTTGTTGTTCATGTTTTCTAAAGTGGCCTGAGATAATCATGGCTTTATAGGAGAACTCTTTGTTTTTCTTATTTTGTTCTATGGGAGTCCTTCAGGGAAGAGCAGTGTATGCACATAATGTATTCCTTAGGTAGTGTTGTATATGGACATTTTGCAAGCCTTGTGAACGTGAGCCCTGTTCTGCCATCTGGCCTTTTGTAGATTATAAAATCCTAAACTTAACAAGTTTAAGTCTTTGGTAGCATCTTATCTTTTCGCTGTTCGTATGCCACATACTCTTGCCTTTTACTACAGCTCCCACTTAGGGTTAGCCTTCCAAGTTCTGGGCCCTCACAACACTCTTAAAACATTGTCCATCTCATGTCTTCTAAATTATATTTAACTTGCTATATATTTTCCAGACACCTGACTTAATATACATCATTAAAAAAAACTTTATTGGAGAATACGGTGTGCAGATACATGACATGACAAATACGTTTTTCATCATTTAAACAAAACTTAAGAATTCAGTCTTAGGATATTTAACTACTAAGTGATTTATGTAGGCAAAATCTGATGTACATTGTCTTAAACTATGTGCATGTTTCCAATGTGCAATACCTTTACTAATAGTGAATCTTGAAATAAATTTGACTACTAAAGTTTGTTATTTAAATAATTATTCCCATATTTATTTAACACTTAGTGCTTTATTTTCATCTTTTATTAGACAGAATGGTACTTATACATACTATACAATGGCACATGCCAACCTGGGGCCTAACAAGAACTAGAAACCGTTGTTTCTATGTGTACCACCTTAGGGAATTCTTGCCTTCTCAGTCAGAGCAAGTGTCCTATATTCCCTAGTTTTGTTTCATGTCTAACACTTGTATATTACTACTCTTTGGAGCCTAGTTTTTGTTTATAGACTGGTAGAATAATTAAAAGGAAAGAATTGTCTTCCTTAAATTTACTCATTTAACATTCAGATTATCCCCAAAGGTGTCATAATAAATATATCATAAATTCTAAGAAAAATATACTGATATTGAAAGCATTTTAATATTTATATTGAGATTTTTCTTGCAGGAATTTTGTTTCCAAGTCTGAATTTTTAATTCATCCTTTCTTGCTATGAGTCTGTGTGTCTTAACTTAGCACATCATTTTAGGATTTTTGCATTGTTAGAATTTTGTAAGTTGTTGTTGTTGTTGTTTTGTTGCCAATCCTGGGGCTTGAGCTTTTTTGCTCAAATCTAGTGTTCTACCACTTGAGCAACAGCCTCACTTCCAGCTCTTTTGGAGGTTAATTGGAGATAAAAGTCTCATGGACTTTTCTGTCCAGGGTTGGCTTTGAACCATAGTCCTCAGATCTCAGCCTCCTAAGTAAATAAGATTACACAGACATAAGCCACAAGCACCTGGCAATTGTAAATAATTTTTAGGAAAGGGGGAAGTGGTATAATATTTTAATTTTCTTCCCTAACTTCTAATCAAGTTTGAATGTCTCTTATGTGGCTTCCTTTTCTCCCTTTCTATCCCCATGTTGTCCCCTTTTCTCCCACTTTTCTCCCCCCTTCCCCCCCCCCCCCCGCCCCACTAAAGCCCATGAAACAGAATTGGTATATTCTATCCAGTCTTGATTTCTCTTGACAAAGGCATGAAAAGCAATTCCAACATCCATACGCAAGGAATAGCCCTCACAAAGCAATCTCTTTTCTCTTAGTATTATAATCTATCATTCTAAATATCTGTTTGGAAGATGTTTATTCCAGTAGCATGAAATATGTCTGCGTTCAATCTGTTGTGGTTTGTTGGCTTGTTTTTGTTTGACCTATATGAACATTCAATCTGTGTTTGGCTTTGGGGGAATTTTTTTGTTGAACAAATGACAAATTCCAGTCTCACAGATTTCATAAGAAAGGAAAGCCTTATTAGCAATTGTGCATATTCTTCTTTGATACTACACCAAACTTGATAAGTGGCAGTTTCTTAAATGTTATCGTATGGCATCTGAAACCCTATCAATAAATTTTTCTGCTGTAGGAAAACCCATTGGTCTGTCTTAAATATCCTATCTTTTACTTATGCATGATTTTATAACATCATGAGTTGGTCATTTTGGACAAACTGTTTTTGAGAGTTATACAGATTACAGACCATCCAAGTATCAACTCATTTCATTATAGAATATTTAAGAACCACATTTAACATCACTGATTTCATCAGAAAAGTCTTTAAGTATTGGGCAGCTGTCAAGCTTACTATGACAGGTACAAGTTTTCCAAAATTTTAATTTTCACTTGAAAGCTCAAATTTTATCATTGACAACAAATCTTGTCACTTGTTTTCCTTAAAGTGACAGGCTAACTTCATTTGCTTTTGAGAAAATGTCTGAATAACCATAGTCTGCATGTCAGTTACTTTTTCAAGTGAAAATGGCATTCTATTAAAAAAAGTGACTATTTCAGCTTGCAACTCAAACAGTTGTACAAGTTCTTTTTTCAAGACAATTATTGAGACTGTAGCAGCAATGATTTGTTTATACTTCCATTTTGTCACGCAGAGCATTAAAAAGATTGAGGTCATAAATCAATAAAATATTTGTACTCCTTTATTAAAGACACTTATAGGTGAGAGTGTCCTGGATTTTTTTAACTTAATATGCAGTAGGTAATTGTAGTGAATGTGGTGAGTGTCTTGGCAGTAGCAATGCTCTGGCACCAACAGCCTCACCATTACTTTTGCATCATCAGCATAAATGCCAATATAATAAAAAGGGCAAATGGCATGTGTTAATGGTATAGTAAAAAAGCTGGCCTTGGGATGGGATTTTACCCTGTTTACAAACTAGTAATTTATCAGTTATTGTTTTGTTGATGCTAGAAGAAAACAGACTAGAACAGAGAAAACAAACATATTAGTCACAGCAAAGCAAGCAGAGACAACATCATATTTACCTTGTTTCCACCTGGGAGGGGTGACAGGTAGACCCAGATGGATGCTTGCACATGCAGTTGATTACAAAAAGGAGAAGAAAACTGGGCTTAGGAACTCCTTCACTACAGCAAGCAATCAAGCTTGTTCTTTGGGAAATAGGTAGTATGTTTTCTTTCAAGTTCTTGGTCTTCAAGCAAAACCCTGAGAAATGTCCAAATACAGAACGGAGCTTGAATTCTTGTACAAGAACATTGAGGACCCATAGCAGATATTCCTCTCTCAACTGAATCCTATGAAGGGGTCTTGGGACACCTACGGTTCCTGGCCTCAAACCTTACCCTCCCAGTCTCAGCTTTGTAAGTAGCTAGAATTACAGGAATGAGCTACCACACACCTGACATCTCTGTAGCCATTTTTTTAAATACAAAAATATAGGACTGCTGAGCTCCGAGCTGCGTGATGCAGTCAGGGAGGAAGCACCTGAGGTCTGCCTGCAGGTGGTTGCAGTGTGTGGGTGTGCCGTTCCTCATTCGTGTTGGCCTCTGGCCAGGAGAGTCTCCCAGAAAGGCCTTCATTCCCTAGCTCTCAGCCCCTGCCCCTGGGCCTCTGCCCCTCTAGCTTGTTGCCTTTTCTTCTTCTCCTAAGTCTTGCCCTTCTCAAAGAGCTGCTTGAGTCTGCTCTCGCCCTCTGCCCCACCTGTCTCCATTGCCTAGCCATCTCCAGACAAGTGGATGAGCCACAGACTGAGCCACACGCAGTCCCACTGTCGCCTCCACCCTTCCTCACACAGCCACGCCCGCCCACTTAACGCTGGCGCCCACTTAACGCTGGCGCCCACTTAACGCTGGCGCCCACTTAACGCTGGCGCCCACTTAACGCTGGCACACAGGTGTCAAGAGAACAAAGTTTTCTTGTGAAATTGAACAGAACAGGCCTGGACGTTGTTATAAGTCCAAGATGTACCTTCAGGTGAGCCTGCCCTTATCAGTTGACAATACTTCCGAGAAACAAACAAAAGGTCACCTGTTCTCATCCCTCTCTCCTTGTACTTCTCTTCCCCCCTCCAAATAAAAAGAAAACACTAGAATTTAAAAAAAAAAAAAAAAAAAGAATGTAAGGCTGGGCATGAGAGGCTCACACCTGTAATCCTAGCCACTCGGGAGGCTGAGGTCTGAGGATCGGAGTTTGAAGCCAGCCTGGACAGGAAAATCTGTTGAGATTCATCTCCAATTAGCCACCAAAAAGCTGGAAGTGGAGCTGTGGCTCAAGTGATAGAGTGCTATCCTTGAGCTTTTTAAAAGCTCAGGACAGTGCCCACCCAGGCCCTGAGTTAAACTTCCAGAACTGGCACCAAAAAAGAAAGAATGCGTGCAGGAGCCAGGAACTAGTGACTCATGCTTGTAATACTAGCTACTAAGAAGGCTAAGATCTAAGCATTGGGGTTCAAAGCCAGTCTAAACAGACAAACTCTCAAGATTCTTATCTCCAGTTATCCAGCAAAATGCCAGTACTAGAGGTGTGGTTCAAGTGGTAGAGTGCCAGCCTTGAGTTAAAAAGCTAAGCAAAAACAAGAGGCCCTGAGTTCAAGATCTACTAACACCCATTCAAGCATGTGCACGTGTGTGTGCACACAAAGAATATACAACAGTCAAAAAAGCCACTTAGCTTAACCCCAGGATCTCTACCAAACACTTTACCAAATATTGTGTTTTGACTTTTTTTTATTGCCATTGGAATCTCTTCACAGGATCTCTACCAAACACTTTACCAAATATTGTGTTTTGACTTTTTTTTATTGCCATTGGAATCTCTTCAAAGATATTCCTAGAGGAGGGAAAGGCTCATCTAATTTATCATCTTGTTGACATGAAAATGAACTCTGAACTCAGTCATTTGCCTAAGTAGACTTGCTGTGTCATAGATGCTTTTTGCCTGATTTTTTTTCTTTCCTAGTTAATCATCTTTCCATTTACTTTTATTCTAAAATCTGTATCTTAAAATCTTAATAAAACTGTTGTCAAGTAGGTTCCAATAAACTCCATACTGACTCATATTGGTTTTCTCTTCCCTGGTAAATCCCTTTTGGAAACAAAATAATTCTAAGCATTTTTTTGGTTTATTTTCTCTTCTATCCCATCTGTGTATAGTATGATTTTTTTTTACTTCCAACTTGCTTTTCATCTAACTAGTTCTATATCTGATAGTTGCAAACTGTTATGTCTAACCCTAATTGTTCTGTTTAACATTAAGAATTGTATTTCCCTCTGCATTTTATCCTGATGACATTGCAGGGACCCACTACCTTGTCTGTATCCCTTGGTAGTACAATTTGCACAGTGTTCCTGCTGGATGACTATCATAGATCTTGTTTTCTTTCTTTCTGCTGCTTACTGGATATCCCATCCTCTCTATGCTTCAGCCCCAAAATTCTTTGTCCTGTCCCCAGCTCTTCTCACCTTGTCCTAATGATGTGATGGCTTTGTGTGAACTACATCAAAACTTTCTTTCCTCCTTTTTTGTTCTTTTTAAAATTTATTTTTATTATCTTTAAGTAGGTATACAAATGGGTTTCAGCACAACAGACTAATAATTTATACTTCCTCCTTTTTTAAGTGTCACTTTGACATGAAGAATGTAAAGTTAGTAGTGAGACCTTCAGTTTTTGAAAATTTCATCACTTCATTAAAGCCTAATTTATTTCTTTAGATTTTCTAATGTTATGATGTGTGAGATATATTTGAGAAAATTGTGGTTATGTTATTCTGTGTGTTTTAAAACTTCATTGGTCTATATTAGAGAAAACAAATGAACATATATTAGACAGATTGAGATTTGAAAATGACTGTTAAGAGAAATAGACCCGAACTTGGGAAACTTAAGGAGATGACCTTAGATGACAGACCAAAGGACATACTCAGTAGGGTTAGCATGATGATGAATAATATAACTAAGGTGTGTAGTGAAAGGTGAGTAATATACCTAGGTCTGAACCTAAGAGAATGTACATGACTATGACTTAGGAAATACTAAAACATAAGAAATGTCTAACAGAAATGTCAAGGTAGAGCTGGCCAGTGGGTATGAAATGCTGCCTAATGAGAGGCCAAATTAAGCAGAATGAGAGCTTTACAAAATACCACTAGATCATAGTGAAATCTTAGAATGGAGGATTATAAAAAACAGAATTTAGAAATTCAGCTACCATTGAGGAGAAATTAGCACCTAACAAACAGTCTTTTGCAAATAATGGTTATAACTTTGGAAAGCAGTATGGAGGTTCCTCAAAAGACTTCACATAGAGCTCCCCTGTGATCCAGCAATCCCACTTTTGGGCACTTACCCAAATGATCACAACAAGACCATACTAAAGCTGCCAGCACAACTGTTTATTGCAGCATTATTTACCATAGTTAAGATATGGAACCAACCCAGATGCCCCTCAGTAGATGAATGGATCAAGACAATGTGGTAAATATATACAATGGAATTCTATGCCTCCATCAGAAAGAATGACATTGCCCCATTTGTTAAGAAATGGGAAAACTTGGAAAAAATATATTAAGTGAAGTAAGTGCCTCATTTGTTAGGAAATGGAAAGACTTGGAAAAAAATTATATTAAGTGAAGTAAGCCAGGTCCAAAGAAACATAGGTCCCATGGTTTCCCTTATTTGCAATAACTAGTGTATGTCTGGGACAAGCAGAAGAGGTCAAATACTGTTACTCATGTAACAGTATTTTTACAATAAAAAAAGTATATATATTTAAAAAACAATGGTTAAAAGCCTCCAACCAAGGACCTTGGAGACTGAATATTGCATATTTTGGTCAAAAGCTCTGTACATATGACCAGATAAGATGATGTTAAGCAAAATGAACCCCAAGATAGGGACACAAGTGTTTTTTTTTTTTTCTTTCTTGCTATTGTTTCTAACATATCTATAAAGTATCAGGTGATTTTTGTTTGTTTGTTTCTTTGTACGTTCCTCCCCCCACGGTATAATCCCTGTTCTCACTGTATTTGATGTCGGTGCCCTGCATCTTGTATATACACTTCTCTAATTTGGGGATAGGAAGGGAAAAAACAAAAATGCTTAAATAGGAATACAGGTTGAACCATTGTAACAATGAGATGTACAAGACACTGTTGAAAACGAACTTTACAACTTTGGCGGGGGAGGCAGGGGAGTAGTTATGGAGGTGGGGAAGGAAAGGATCATAGGGGAAAAACAAAGGAGGAGGCAACAGTGCTCGATAGGAAATGTACTCATTACCTTACTCATGTAACAGTATTTTTACAATTAAAAAAAAACGTATTTATATATATATATTTAAAAAAAAAATGGTTAAAAGCCTCCAACAATGTATAGGTAAACAACCAAGGACCTTGGAGACTGAATATTGCGTATTTTGGTCTCCACAACAATATTCACAGTGTTCAAGATACAGTTCAAAATTACTAAATGTGTGAAGATTACAGAAAATGTGACCTAGTCACAGAAAACAGCAACTCTTACATGATGTAGGCATTGAAATGATCAGACAAGGACTTTATCAGCTGTGGTTGTGTCCACTCCTCTGTTAACAGATAGTTGGAGAGGCACAAGGAGAGTTTGGAGTGAGGATAGAATCTAAGACATTCCATTGAAATGCCCTGGCAAATTTTGAACTGATATACCAAGGTTGAGAAATACCTAAATTATGAAATTTTGGCTAAAAAATTCCTGCTAAATTACCTTATGTCAGCAAGTGACTGGTTTGGCGGAACTTGAATGAATCTGTTTAAGTTATTTTTAATGTTAATTTATTAATTTTGACCTATAACTTCTTTTCAGTAAGAAATACTGTATACTTTTTATTATGTGACAGGGCGGATCTTAAGATTGGCTTCCCCTTAGTGCAGTGAATACTACCACTTTCCATTCCCTCCCCAGGTGAACTGTAATATATAGTCCTTAGCTTCTCAGCAGCTATGAATGAGTCGTGAAAGTCTGGGGCACAAAGGCTTGTGTTCCAATCACAGCAGTTCCACTTGTGGGACTTTATGAAAGCTATTTGATCTCTACAATGCAAGCCCAAGTTTCAAACAAACTTTAAAATCCATAGTCAAGTATTTTGACATGTAAAATGATGATTAAGTCATACATGTAAATTGCTTAAATAATAGCCACTTTCAAGAAAATATATTCTGTTCATCTTTGTATAAGATTGAATTTGTGGTTAAAGAGAAGGTTTAAAAATAGAATTTAAACAGTGTTTAGTGAAGGAATAAAGGAAGTATGAGAAACTTTAAATTATCTGCTTATGTTATACAGTTTTTACTTTGCATGAAAAGACATCCTCAGAATGATATGTTTCCACCCCTTAAGAAAATAAATTCCCAAAAATAAGAAAGAAGAAAATAAATGCACAGTGGTGCATTTATAGTGGTGGCTCATGCCTGTAATCCTAGTTACTCAGGAGGTTGAGATCTAGAATATCATGGTTCAAATATCATAGCCCAGGCAGAAAAGCCCAACTGATTCTGTCTCCAAAATAACCAGCAAAAGCAGGGGTGGAAGTATGGTTCAAGTGGCAGAGCACCAAGGGAGCTCCTAAACTGAGCAAATGTAAGGTGATGAGTTCAAGTTCCAGTGCTGCCAAAGAAAGGAAAGAAGGAACCTAATATAAAGTGAAAGACTTTAAAAATACAACTAATAGAAACATACTAATCTTATTCCATGTTAATTTCAGTAGAACTGAAATTATAAATATTGAGGTAGTACTGGTAAAGAATTGTATTTTTCCAAAGAATATGTTTTATTGTAACATTAAATTGATACAGATTTTTGGGAGATTTACATTAAACCGGAACCCTGTAAAGTACTTGGAAGTAATTAGGGTGTTTAATTTTATTTTTATATTGTTTATTTTCTTGCCACTTCCTTCAGAACTCTGGGATGGATCCCATTTTGCCCTGGAGTTGTTCCCGCACTGGCAGTGGGTTTGCCTAGCACACTGTCGTGCAGAGCAGACAAGGCTTTTAGGATTTTGTTTCTCATGATTTGCTAGATTTTCAGGAATGCTAATGAGGGTGGAAAAACCATAGACTTCACATGGTTGTAAATTTGTATAGATTAAATATAATTTCCATGATCTTCCTACCTTTTTCTTTAAACTTATTTGCTGAGCTCTTATATCTATGCTTACTAAATCTCTTCTTGTAATTTTTTTCTCTTAAGTCCGGTTCTTTCACTTTCTCCTTATTTAATCCAAATCTAATACTTCACTATATCTCGTATGTAAGGTATCTAACTCTACTAAGGAAATACTCAGCCTGCTTGACCTATAACATTTAATTCATATTTTAAAAGTGTAAATTCAAATTCTTTTTTCCACTATTTGCTTCTTTTTCTTTTTTCTTGAGTGAATTTTATTCAAGTACACACACACACACACACACACACATATATATATATATATTTATTTATTTATTTATTTATGTGTTGTTTTTTTTTTTTTTTTTGGTCGGTCATGGGCCTGAACTCTAGGCCTGGGCACTGTCCCTCAGTTCTTCAGCTCAAGGCTAGATCTCTACCACTTGAGACACAGTGCCACTTCCGGCTTTTTCTGCTTGTGTGGCGCTGAGAAATTGAAGCCAGGGCCTCATGCATGCAAGGCAAGCACTCTATCACTAAGCCACCTTCCCAGCCCCTCAAGCTTATATTTATAATTTTTCCCAGATTATCAGTCCATCCCATCTTATCTTGCCTTATTTCTTACTTTACATTGTTCAAACTTAGAGCATGGTCCTCTTTTCCATTTTTAAACTACTGGCGTATGGCTCACTCAGTTTCTTAAACCACCTTAAAACATATCCCTTTTGCATGAGGATCCCAGCCACAGTTTACAGGGAATCCCTGATGCACACGCTGGGATAAAGTGATAGGCTAATGACCTAATTCAAATATGTGTCATTAAAAACTATCTTGCCAGGTGGCAGTGACTCAGGCCTGTAATACTAGTTACTCAGGAGCCTAAGTTTGAAGCCAGCCTGGGCAGGAAAATCTGTGAGACACTTTTCTTCAGTTAACCACCAAAAAGCCAGAAGGGTAGCTGTGGCTCAAATGGTAGAGCACTACTAGCTTTGAGCTAAAAGAATCAGGGATAGTATCCAGACTCTGAGTTAAAGCTCCAGGACCAACACAAACACTTAACCTTTTTTTTTTTACAATAAGTGTTAGAGATAGGGGATGTAGCTCAGTGATAAACTGCTTGCCCAACATGTATAAGGCCCTGGGTTCCATCCTGGGCAATGCAAAAACAAAAATAAAAATGATAGCTTAGGTAATTAAAGTTTAGGAAATTAATACATTGTATTAATGAGACAAATAATCTTTAAAAGTTTATAAAGTGATTTAATTTTACTGATTTTGATTGTTTATAATTAAGAAAGATCAAATTTTAAATGAAAATTTTTTCATTGCTTTTCTGTATTTTATTTATAATAGAAAAAGAAAAAGAGTAACCTAACATTTAGTATCAACTATAACAAAGACAAGAATTAGAGAACATGCACTTTTTTGCTTTCCTTTTTTCTTTTTTCAGAAATTTTGGAATTTTATTTGCTCGTTATTCTCTTTTTTTGTTTCAAATAGTTGTACAGAGGGGTTTCTGTCTAACGTGTACAGTGCATCCTGGTCAAGATCACCATTCCACGTCCCTCTATCCCATCCCCACCTGTCTCCTCAAGTTTCTTAGTTAGTTTTCAGGTATGCATGTTAGTATTATGGCTGTAGTTGCCCACTATTCCTGTTTTTGTTTATCCAAACCTTTTCTATTTATCCCCACAAATCCCCATCAGCAAAGCTTCCTGGTATTCATTTTGTTGAACTGCCTGTAAATTGTTCAAAGAGGACACATCCTTTGGTCAGTTTGACTTTGTATATATGTGAATGGCCTTGTATGTGTTACATTTTATGTCTAAAAACATGTGTTCTTTGTTTCTCTAAACCTGGATTACTTCACACAATATTATTTTTCCAGGTTCTTTCATTTCCCTGCAAATGATGAAGTATTTCTTCCAGATGAGTGAATAAATTTCTGTGTGTGTGTGTGTGTGTGTGTGTGTGTGTGTGTGTGCGCGCGCGTGCGCATGCGCGCACACATCACTTTTTTTTGATCCATTTGTCAGTTTTATTCATTTGAGAGAGCATCTTGATATATAGCCTAGGCTGATCTGAAACACAAGACCCTCCTTCCTTACCTCCTGAGATCTAGGAGCTCTCCGTTTGCAACACTTGTGTCCATGATAGGAGGGTCTAATTTAATGACAGATTTCCTGTTTTAATTTCTTTCTTTAGAGGTTACTATCTAACAACCTGAAAGGCAACTCAAAAATAGTATTTTCGTTTTTTCTCTTTGTGATGCTAGTGATTGAACCCAAGAAAGTGCCTGTCAGACAAGTGCTATAACACAGCCATATCTCATTATCTTTATATGAAAGGTAATTGGTTTTGAATTAATGAAATAGTAGTTCTTTTTTCTTTTTTCTCCTTTTTAAATATTATTGTGTGTTCAACTGGGCCTAAATATACATATTTTATATAATGCCCATCTAATTAATTCATTTATACTAAATACATATTCTCCCAATTGATACAAAAGGAAACTTAAGGAAACATTTCATAATATTTTCCAACTTACCTGAGTTTATCTTAATAGATTTGGTTGAAGGACTTACCTAGCATCATGTTGAAAGTGTATATGGCACATAAAAGTCTTATTTTAGTATTCATTCCACTAAGTTCCACATTTCCAAATAGTACTGGAAATGTTAAATATTTTAAGTTTTAGTATCTTAAAAAGAAACTTATTTGTTGAATTAATGCTCACAAATTTCCTAGTGTCCAAATTCCTTTGTCTTCTTGTTTGAAATTAAAATCATTTTATCTTCCTGCGATATAAGATCCACTTGGCTAATAAAGAATAGAAATAAAAATGTATGTCATATCTTTCCTAATGTTTACTTATTCTCTGGGATACTCAACAACCTGTGTAACACCTCATTAAAATTGAGGTTTGGTTGTTCATGCCTGACAGTCCTAGCACTTGGGAACTGTAATAGGAGAATCTAGAATTCCAGTCAGGCTGGGCTATGTAGACCTTGTGGATAGACAGGGGCCCGGGGAGGGAGGGGGGACACATTGAAAGGAAAGTATCTGCCCAAGGTTATCTTAATCCTAAATCCTTTAAAAATAAATTACTGTTTTCAGAAAGCTGAGACCAGTACGATGGAAAAATAACATTAATGTGCTAAACAAATTCTACTTCAAAATGTTTGCCAGAAAACTGCTTAAGTTTTTTCCCCCAGTATCGTGTTTAAAGTGTTTGTAATTTTGCTGGATGCTGAGACCCCAAACATACTCAATTGAGGACCAGAGGTGGCATTACACACTAGCATTGAGGAGGTTGAGGTAGGAAGAGCTTGAGTCTAGCCTGGGCTTTAAAAAAAGTTTTCAGGGGCTGGGAAGGTGGCTCAGTGGTAGAGCGCTTGCCTTGCATGCTCAAGGCCCTGGGTTCGATTCCTCAGCACCACATAAGCAAAAAAAAAGAAAAAAGCCGGAAGTGGCGCTGTGGCTCAAGTGGTAGAGCGCTAGCCTTGAGCTGAAGAGCTGAGGGACAGCGCCCAGGCCCAGAGTTCAGGCTCCATGACCGGACCAAAAAAAAAAAAAAAAGTTTTCATTTGAAATATCATAACGAACCTATTTGGTATAAATAATAGAAGGTGCAGTATATTGCTTGATATAATCAATAATTCTTTAATGATAGAACAAAAAAAATCATAGTAAGAACTGTATTCTTTATCCTCAAAGAAGCTGATTATATCTTTAGATACTTAACACATTTCCTTTTTTTCCATATATATTTTTATTGTAAAAAATACTGTACAGGGGGGTTACAGTTGCATGAGTAAGGTAATGAGTACATTTCCTATAGAGCATTGTTACCTCCTCCTTTGCTTTTTTCCTACCATCCCTTCCCTCCCCATCTCCCCAACTCCCCCCTCTCCAAAGTTGTAAAATTCATTTTCAACATAGTCTCTTGTACATCTCATTTAACAGACATTTCTTAACCAGTGAGTCTTCCTTTAGCCTGCTGCAACTACACCTAAGGAATCTTTTCCCAACAAATTCAGCCACATTAGTTATCAAATCCAAGTACCACAGAGAAGTTGATACCATTTACTTAAAAAGGCAAACAAAAACCATTATTTTCTTGCCTTGTTCTTTGATTTTTCTCATCTCCATTAGTTTTAATGGTTCATTTAACCTCAGAAGTAAACATCCTAACTTAGGTCACAGTCAGGACTTTGGAAACTAGTGTACTATCTTTATTACTTCCTGTAATGTCTTCAGTTTTAGACTAAAATTATAGAGCACGTCTTTGTTTTCTAGCTCCTAATAAAACTATATTGAGGCTTTCTAGTAGTAAAAAGAAGTCATTCCATATAATAAATCACTTATTCCAATTTATTTAAACTATCAAATGTAGTTATTTATGTACATTTGCAGAGCTGATGACCAAACTAAAGGCCTTGTACTGGCCAGGCAAGTGATCTTCCACTGGGCTAAATCCTCAACCCTGAATGTTTTGGTTTTTGTTTGTCTTTTGCCAGTTTTGAGACTTGAACTCTGGGCCTGGGCATTGTCCCTGGGTTCCTTTTGCTCAAGACTAGTTCTCTACCACTTGAGCCATGGTGGCACCATTTCCAGCTTTTTCTGTGCTTCAGTGGAAATAAGAGTCTCATGGACTTACCTGGCTGGCTTTGAACTACAATCCTCAAATCTCAGCCTTCTGAATAGTAGCTAGGATTACAGGCATGAGCCACCAGTGCTTGGCATCTCCAAATGTTTTTATTCTTTATTAAACACCTTTAATTTTTGTTTATACACATTTAATATAATACTTTTTTGTTTGGTGGTACTAGGATTTTATTTAATTCAGGACCTTAGCTTGCTTAGCTTGCTTCCTCACTTACCACTCTTACTGCTGAGCTCTGCTTTTTCGTGGTTATTTTGGAGATATGGAGTCTTGTGTGTTTTGTTTCTGCCCTGGCTGGTCTTGACCCATGATCCTCTGAATCTCAGCCTCCTGAGTAGCTAGTTATAGGTGTGAACCACTGATACCCTGATTTAAAATAAAATATTCTTAAAAGTTTTGTTTTAGTGCCCTAAAATGGTTGGCTGACTTTAAAATGCTACCTTTCTTCCTCTTCTACGCTGAAATCCATTGAGTGTCTAATTGCACATAACACCAAAGAAAAACCTTGTCTACCACGTTTAAAAACAAACTGTGAATGTGAAAACGTTTTCTAATGTGACTGCTTTATTAAGCTCAGTAAAGCAAGTTTAATGCAGAAGACATGGCCTAAATGTTTTTCAGATAAACAGCATGCATTAAAAAAATCTTTAATTTGCCACACTCCCAACAGTATAATATATAAAATCACAAATAGTTTGCATTGCCAGAATTTTATTTTACTAATTCTAAGTTGCTACAAAAATAATACTCGATACGCTAATAGTATTTATTTAGAAAAAGTAAATTTGAGCAACAAACTAAATAAAATTAAATAATATATTAATTTTGAGCAAAACAAATCAAGAATTTGTTTAAAGAACAAGAAAGCTAAAAATGTTAAAAAAAAAAAAAACTGAAGGAAAAGTTAAAGAGAGATTGAGAACAATTAAATAAAAACTTCATTGTGCTAATAGACATCAGTGACCTTAATTGAAATAACATGTAAAAGTCACTAAAAATAAATGTCTTTGGATTGGATTTCCATTTATGATTTTTATGGTTTGGATTGATTTATTATTTATGTGATATTAGGACTCCTTCAGATCCAGACTTTGTCATTTTTTAGTTTGCGAAAATACACAACGTTTTATGTATAAGATTAAAGATTTTTTTAATCTGAACAGTAGAACAAATCATTACATATTCTTTAATACTGATTCTTAAATGTTATTATGTGTAATACCAGTGTAAGCCACAAGGTGGGAGTGAAAGGCAAGAACTTGTGTTGTAGCAGCCTAAATATCTAATTGCATTATCTTTATAAATCTTTAAAATGCTTTTTAAAGCAGGTGCCAGTGGCTCACGCCTGTAATCCTAGCTACTCAGGAAGCTGAGATTTCAGTATCACAGTTCCAAGCCAGCCTGGGCAGGAAAGTCTGTGAGACACATCTCCATCTAACCAATCCCCCCACACACAAACACACACCAAAGTCTGTGAAACTCATCTCCATCTAACCCCCCACCACACACACGCACACCAAAAATGGAGTTATGGCTTAAGTGATAGAGCACTAATTTTCAGCAGAAAAGCTTAGGGACAGCACCCAGGCCTTGAGGATCAGCAAGGGGGGAAATGCTTGTTAAATAATAAGGAATTATAATTTGCTTGCTTGCTTTCTCTTTTAGAGCTCAATTACCCCAAAAAAGAATCTATAACAGAAGACATTGATTTAAATGTACCATATAGGCCATTATTAATGAATAGCAAAAGACATAAATACACTGATTTTCCCTATGATTATGGTCATATGAGTTATCAGTTTTGACCCAAAATCGAGAGTGTGGAATTCCTTTAATTACAGCTACTAAATTTTTCCAAAAAAATACTTAATACTTTCTACTTTCATTTAAACAAAAATTATTTTATATTGTGGGCATGCATGTGTGTAAATTGAGTAATTTTTTCAGCAGAGAAAATAAATTTTGCATTTTTTTTCTGTTAACCAAGCCTTGAGTTTAGAAACAATGTAAGTATAATCATTTTTCTATTTGTTTAAGGTACGAGGACAAGAACTTCCTTCTTCTAAAAAAGAGACTTCACCAAAGAGTCTTGGCTCTCCATTATTCAATGAAAGGTACTATGTCCTTTCTTCCCACCTCAAAATTTATAAATATTGAAATATATAATATTTTAAATTTTATATAAGTTTTTAACAACTTAAAATTTTTTATCTGCTTTTTGTAGAACTGGAACAGAATAACTCTGAGTTCTTTTTTTTGCCATTTTTTTAATTGTGAAAATACCGTACAGAGGGGTTACAATTACATGGGCAAGATAATGAGTACATTTCTGATCAAGCACTGTTGCCTCCAACTCTGAGCTCTTTAATGTAAAAATGACCTAAATAAGTCATATAGTTTGTAGCAGAGCTGAATCTAAAAGCTGATTCTCTAAGTCCCTACTATTACAATAGACAGTGTATTATAGCTGTATTGTTTTACATGGTTAAGTCTTCATGTCCTTGCTAAAGTGAGGAGTATTTAATATTCTGTTTATAATGTTTATCAGCATTTAACAAGATCAGTGCACTGGAGTTTTTGAGAAATGGCAGCCTATACCAGTGTGATATGTAGATAAATAGATGTACTAATCTGTATTATATTTATGTATGAGAACTTTTCAACATTTCATGCCTAGATCTTCAAATATTAAACTTGTTTGAGGGATCATTAAATTTCAAATTAATATTTAAGCTTCAACTTTTCAATAATTAGGAGTACAAGAATGCTGAAACATAAACTTAACTATAATCAAAATTGTTTAAAAGTATAGAATTACATTTTAAATACTTGTTTTTAGGGACAATATAGAGAAGTCTTTCTGGGATCTGAAAGAAGAATTTCAGAGAATATGCATGCTAGCAAAAGCACAAAAAGATCACTTAAGCAAACTTGATATACCAGACACTGCAACTGGTAAGACTTGATTTTGTTTACAGTAAGTTTAATGTTATTGGTTGAAATTGACTTTGTTTGCAGTATGAAAACATATTCTAAATGTTAATGTAAGAATCTACATCTTTCTCAGTATTCTCAGTTGTTATTTGGGGATGTATTAAACATCCACTTGTACATTAGTAAGTGACCTAGAAGCAACACCACCTACGAGAGCTAAGTAGATACATTGCATCATGTTCATGTTTAATTTCTGTCTAAAATTTCATTGAGCACTATTTTCTGATAATTTGGTTCAAAAATAAAAATGTGGCATGCATATTTCCTGAGTACCACTTCTGTTGGAGGAACAAATACAAATTTAGTATAAAATACAACTGAGGGATGTCTGTTTGACATAAACTGTGTGATACTTTTTTTTTAAACGTTCACCTTCCCCTAAAATTTCACACTGACTTCTAGTGTCACTTCAGTAAACATTAACAGCAAAATAGCAGGGACTGTGTCTTGTCAGCCAAACAATCTCCTGTAAACAAAATGAAAATACACTGGTCATTTAAAAATGATAAATTCTCCATTTCTCTTTTGATTTGAGATATTCTTAGACAATTTCTAAGTGAGGTGATTTGCAGTTTTCACTCTGAGAGGTTCTACAGCAGTTCTGACTAGCGCTTTAATTGAAGATCACTTTTACAGTTCTTAAGTCTTAGCTACTTAAAAATCCTCTTATCATATAAGGTGTCTTTTGCAACTCGTAACATTTTTATCCAAAAAGTTGTATGTTGTGATGAGGGAGAAACAAAGTAATCTTTGTAGATGGACATAATTTTTCTCATTTCAATTCCATTACTTCTTCAAAAAAGAGCTCTTAATTTCTCCATGTTAATTTTTGCCATTTTCATTGACTTTTTGTGTGGACTATAGATGCTCTTTATGTCTAAAAGAAATATTTTTATACAAAATATGCTAGCTACGGATATGTAGACCTAGACTTCATAAGTATATTTTTTAAAGCATCAACATTTATCAAAATATTCTAATAGTGACATTATTCTGTTACCCAGAGAACATACCCCATTATCAATGACTTAATACTTTGACCACTTTTAAATTGCACAGGTCTAAAGTTGACTATGTATCTGTCAACTATAACACTGAATATTTAACTTGTTTCTGTCCTAGCTAAACTGATTCCTAACAGTATTCTGATACTGCATCAAAAATGATAAATAAAATTCTTGAAATGTTTTAGATCTGCTATGCTACAGACTCCAGTAAAGTTTTTCTTGTTCCAAACAAAAAAAAAAAAAATATCAAATAGTATGCTTTCACAATAGTAGATCAAAAAGAGAAAAGAAAAAAATTATATATTTTGGGAAAATATATGTAAGCAAGGTTTCTAAGTATGTATGCTACTTTGAATAAAACACAAAGAAACTACTTTAAATGAGATTTATATAATATGTGTTATATTGTCCTTTTATGGCTTTATTATATATGACAATAGCCTTGAAAAAGGATAAGACAGAAATGTATGGTTAAGCAAAATCTTCAGGGGAAAAGTACTATTATGTTCAAAAGGAGGGTGCTATTTCCTTGGCTGTTACAAGAGGAGAATATAGAACTAGAGGTTAGAAGTAACCATCAGGTCTTCTTCTTTTGTCATTATTCATAATAATTAGGCTAAGAAGTAGTCTAAATAGACAACCTATACATAAAATTTGGGAATCTAAGAATGCTTCTCATTTTACTTTTTTTCCTTACAAAAATAAGTATTCTTGAAGCAGACAAAATAGAAAAGCTATTTACTCACCTGATTGTGTTTCTCAGTGTGGTGTCAGAATAACAAGTATTTTCATGCACTGTGTTTGTGTTTTAAGTTTCTAAGCTTAGATTTCTATTGCTATAGGAATCTTAGGTTTAAATCTTCTTTTAATAGATATTACTCTTACCACACAGGCAGATTAACTCAAATTATTTTAATATAATTGAGGTTGTATATCAGCTAGCTCTGCTAAAAGAAAATACCTTCTCTCTTACAGCTGTTTGGTGTCTCTGTGTTTTCTTTGCAAGAAGGATAGGTCAACTGTTAGGAAAGTAATTCTAAGCACAATTCTGTCTGAGGACTCCTCTCTCTATATATAGAAACCAACATGTTCAATTTAGCACGATGGTTCTGAGCACAGATTCTAGAGTTAGGCTGCCTGGGTTCTAGTGCCAGATCCACCACTCAGTAGCTATGTAGCCTTGGATTTAACCTCTCCATATCCCAATTTCTTCACACATAAATTTGGGACAGTAATAGTGCCAACATTGAAATTAGTCTAAGTTTTAGATGAATTAAAACTCATGTAGCAATTGTATTGGCACATGGAAGTACTATTATTAATAGTCATTTCCATAAGCAGCAGCAGATTCTAAAGCATTCTCCCTGTTCTCTTAAAGATCACTTGATAAGTCTTTCCTCCTTCCCCATTGTTACAGAATTTAATTAACATTTCCTAGAATTTCTTGCCACCCTCAAGTCTTCCATCAGGAACAATGGCTACTTCAATTACCGGATTTTAAGTACTTCAAAGGTCAATGAAATCCAGATAAACAATTGAGCGTGTTTTCAATTACTGTACCATCCCTAATCACAGACAGATTATCTAGTAAATATGTTATCTTGACTTTGAAGAAAAAAATATACTTTCATTCAGAATTAATTTATTAAGGAAATCTATGAGTCAGGCACTGGGCAGAATACATAAATGAGGAACAGAACATCATTTTGAACATAAAAGAAACTTACTTGAATGAGAGAGAGAAGTAAACTTGGAAATATAAGAATGCTTAGTCCCTGGGGCACTATGTGAAGGTCATCCAGAGAAAGTAATGTGTAAGCCAAGATATGAAGGACAAGTAAAGGCAAAGAGCTGAGAATGGTGGTACATACCTGTAATTCCAGCACAACTGAAGCAGGAGGACAAAGAATTCAAGTTTATACTGGGCTGAGTAATATGGAGAGAAACAGAGACAGAGGCAGCGACAGAGATACAAAGAGAGAGGGGGACAGAGACAGAGACAGAGGATGGGCGGAGGGCCAGTTGATATATAACAGGATGAACTAAAGAAGTTACTGGCATTGAGCCACATATCTGAACAGAAGACATCTTATATTAGATTGTGCTATGGCAAAAGATAGAGAAGTATCAAAACTACAAAGAAAAAAGACTATAAAAGTGCTGTCATTGGTTAGGTTCCTATTAACAGAGACACCAACATTGCAACATTATTTGTCTTGTCTACTTGAACCTACATCATTGGTAAAGTTTCTATGTGGGAATATACATCTTCTTCATTGTTGACAATCTTTTTAAAATATTTTTCTATTTACCCATTGGCTTAAAATATCTTACCAACATTACTACCTTTATGGTGACATTGTAGAACATAATTTAGCTTTTTCTATATCTCAAGATCAGTATGGACAGAGTTTTTGTCATGGGGAGGGTTATTTTGGTTTTGCTTTTATGTTGTGAAATACAACTCTTGTTAGCCGTACATTAGACTATAGTGCTGCATTTTTTTAACCTCTTACATGTTTTCAGCTTTTACTGATTTCATATCTGCCTTTAACAACTCAAATCCCCCTTCTAATTTGCTGTTTCAAAGTAGCTATGGGTTCAGGAAACATCAGCTTGTTAGAGCAAATCTAAAATGAGAATAGTAATAAAAATTAATATATCCATAGACCTTGTAGCTCTAATCCTCACAAGTTCTTAGTTACTTTCTGGTTTTTACTATGTCCCCAAGAGCTGAATTTGTTGCCTAAGTTAATGAACTATAGAGGTCCTGGAACCTGCCATCTATAGAAGCCTTTACTTATGAGAAAATCATGTATTCATATGCAGAGGTTTCTTAACATGCATCCTTAAGTTTTATCCTTCTTTGCTCCACTATCTTCTTTCTTCCCAACTTTATCACTATTCCCTCATACGGAATTTTTAGATAATGGCTAAACCTAGTGATACACTTATGGGGAGGGGAGATAAACCACCGAATTCACGTCATAAATAATAAATGAGAGTTATATGTGTGTGTATGTATATATGTATACATTGGAAGTCCATACATATATGATTTTATTATATATGATGTTTCTCTTTTAACAATTTGTCTAATCAGCCTTATTTTTGCAGCTTCTGTTACTGACAGAAATGTCACATCACAAGCAAGTTTTTATTTTAAGTGTAGTACTATATAACTATGAACAATAGGCAAAGTTTATGGCAGAAGACCTAGAGAAAGACAAAAGCAGTTGTGACTAAGTTGTGACTAATAAGCTGTGTTCCCAGTTTGCTGCTGGAGATGGCTTATATTGCTATGTAAGATAGTAGCAAATACAAAAATTCATTGTCTTCAGTTTCTGTGAAACCCAGTAGAAAAATATTACCTCTCCAGAGCTGATTGAGCAGCTTTTTAAGAATAATTTGAGTGTAACTATTTTTCTTTTGTGTTTTTTCTTGCAGAAACACAGTGCTCTGTGCCTATACAGTGTACAGATAGACCAGATAAACAAGAAGTGCTGTTCAAGCCTCAGGCTAAAGATGATATAAATAGGGGCGCAGTGTGTATCACATCTGTCACAGCAAGAGGACCTGGCCGAGATGAGGAAGATATTTCTTTTGAATCACTTTCGAAATTCAATGTCAAGTTTCCACCTATGGACAGTGACTCTACTTTCTTACATAGCACTCCAGGGAGACCCAGCATCCTTGGTCCTGCCATATCTGAGACTCTATGCCAGGACAAATTTAACGTGGAGCTCAGAGACAACCCAGGAAACTTTGTTAAAAGAGAAGAAACTTCATTTGAAATTCAGGGACTTGCTCCCATAGCTACAGCTATACAAAACCTTAAGACAACTGACAAAACAAAACGCTCAAATCTTGCAAATACTGATATCCGGACAATTGTGGATGGAGCTTTGTGTTTGCCATCTGGAGACCATAATGCATTGTATGTAAATACATTCCCACTTCAGGACCCAATTGATGCACCTTTTCCCTCACTGGATTCCCCAGGAAAAGCTATCCGAGGACCACAGCAGGTAACTGATTTGCATTAACAAATACTTTATTATGTGTGAACACACATTTTGCCATACTGCACAGATATAAATCTCTCTTAGGGTATGGAATATCCTTTAGAAATGACTGCCTAGCCAAAGTTAACAGTTAAACATGCAGAATTTATTTTTTTAAAGGATGTAGATTTTAAAAAGATGAATAGGAGAAAGCTCTATTAAAAAGTTTGTAACAGATTTTAAATGTATGTAAGCCTTACCCATATCTCACAGTGTAATTTTCTTAGTACCTCACTCAAAGCCTTGTTTTTTGAGCTTCAGTGTTATAAAAGGATTTATTAAATTTCATAAATTATATAATGTAAAACAAATTTTGACTAAGAAGTATATTCTTAAGAATGCAAAAATTTTTCATAAGTAAGCAGTTACATCAGATATTCTACTTATCAGAGTAAATTACCTCTCAACTATCAGATATTTAGTTATATATTATGATGATCAGTATCATTTCATTTTGGTTTTGATTGCTAATCTGGTGCTGAACATTCAGCCTGATGTATTTTTTAACAAAATATTTTATCAAATATTTTGTTTAATCTTTCTGAGGTTTGAGGATTACTTATCCTTTCTCTCTTTCAGATTAAGGTTGTGTCACAAAGTAATTCTTTTTGTTAAAAAAAAAAAAGTTTAATGCCTGAAGGCAAGTGAAATATATAGTTGTTAAACAGAATAAAAATTGGTGTGGCTATCTATGTAATTTGCAAACATTTGTTTGATTGTTTTTGAGAGAATTGCTTTTTAAGAAAAGCTTGATTAACCTCCTTTGGTCTTAAGTACTACTATAGGTTATAGATTTTTTTTTAACCAGCCTGCAAAGAAGGTAGTAGCTAAACATTAGTACAGTTTGTAGGTAAAACAAGGATGGCTAACAGCTTTCGTTATAAACTCACTTATGTTCTACTTTATGTCATATTGTAATAGGAGTTATAGTTGCTACTAAATGAAACAAATAATTTCCTTTATTGCAAATAGAATCCTACAAATCTGTGTACTATGTAAGTTCCAAAGCCTACTTTCCATTATCTCTTCCTTGTTCTTTTACTAGTTAGTCTGTGCATTCATGTTTCAGTAGATGGCACCCTGCATTGTACATTTGCTTTCTATACTGCAGCAAGGGAAACAGCTGGTATGTGATTACAACTTGATAGAAAAGTATTCAGCTTAAAAAAATGCAAGAGAATTGGTGTTGAGCTGTCATAAGACATGGGGCATAAGGTTAGATAATTGATATTTTGGCAGAAAAGCCAAATAAATTAGTTTGATTTAAAGGTCATGTTACAGTTTAGGGTTGCAAAAATATTTCCCAAATAGATTTTTCCCTAAACGTCTCCCATTTTATTAGTATTCATAAAGCTCATATAAAGCATATAAAAATTATGAGTTTTTCATAGTACGAGAAATGAAATTTTGGTTGCATATTTCAAGTTTTTACTTTATGTTAATCATTACTGTTAAACACCTATTTTGTTTGTATACCTGGTTATCTTAGCAATGTATTGGCATATTTTTGTTCTATGTGCTTTTATCTTTTTTTTACTTTTGCTGAGTCAGCAACGCCTCCCCACCCCACCCTAGCCCCCCACTATCTTTTATGAAGAAGTCAAATCTAAATAGATAGATAGATTCCTGAAAGAGAACTTTAAAGGTAAATTGGCTTATAAATGCTTATCGCATTTAGAAGCTAAGTTGCTTCTAAATTAATTTCTTGCTATTTTGTGTAGGACTTAATAAAAATTACCTTTAAAGTAATAATCTTCTGTGGCCATATTAATTTTCCATTAGAGTAGTTTGCACTTTTGTTTAAACTGAAAGTAGTATTTATTTAAATTTACTTAACTAATCTACTTTTTGTTTATATACTCACATTTATACTTGCTTTGCTTTCATCATGGAAGATTTTTCTAAACAGAAATAAAAAGGCTTGTGGCCCAAAATTTTACATTGTTTTAAATATTATGATTTTTTATGGTAAGATTTCTTTTTCCATGAAAAGACCTGAATCTGTATTATAAGCTCTTATCTTGATATTTAAGTGCATTTTGCTATCTAGACAGATTTTTTACATAAACCAGTTGAACACATATGTCCTGTAAAATGTTTATAAGAAGACATTAATGTCTAGAAACTCAAATGCTTCATATATGTTTTTATTAATAATTGGAAAACTAAAATAGAGGATGAGAATTGTCAGCTGCAGGACTAGGCATGTTTCATTAAAACCATATTAGTAATAGGAGCATAAAGGAAGGAGTCTCTTTAAATTGGTTTCTCCTCAAAGTACCAGAATTTACCCTATATCAGGATAATTTACCTGTACCAGATTAAGAAAAATTTTAGTTTTTGATCTATGCAGTTCAGAGAAATATTTCCCAGTCAACACCATTTATTAAGCACCTGCCAACCAAAGTAAACATTGTATTTTCTCCTTTTAAAAGGTGTGTGTGCTGGTGGCTATAATGGAGGTAGTTCTATTCAAATAAGGTTTTTCCCTAGTACTTTAACTGGGCAGCTATTGACTAAGGTTTCACTGTGTAGCCATAAGAAAATAAGGCAAACTGTTGTATTACACGACAAGCAGAATGGAAGAATAAAATCTGATGTTAGCTTTTGTCGAATAACTAAATATTTGAGTTTTTAAAAAAGACTGAACAATAGAATTTGTTTAGTTTAAAAGATTTTTTTCTTTTTAGATGTGTTTATTTGTATTTGTTATTAAATGGTAGTAAAATTTAAAACTGCTTTTAAGATGCATGAACACATATCTAGTGTAACGTGTATCAATAAAAGCCCAATAGTTTAAGGTTTCTATTTTAAAATAGAAAAGATAAGATTTATTTTAATGTCTAAAACATTGACTATTGAATATTGACTATTTCTGATGAGATCATTGTTTATTAAAAATAGCTGGTGCTGAAGCTTTAGTTTAGCTTTAAATTTGTAAATTTGTAAACTTAGTTACAAGTGATTTCAATGAAAGTGATTTCAATAAAATAATGTGCCCATTATTTTAAAAAAAGATGATGAATTGAATCATGCCCCCTTGCTAATAACTATGGAAAAGTAATTTGCTTACATATTTGGGATTTCATGTATATCAGGGCATGTATAACATTCAACTATTTTGATTTGAAATTCAATGCAAGTTAATTTTAAATGCAAGTAACAGTAGATGTTTTTGTTTTTCTGCAGCCCCTTTGGAAGCCCTTTTCTAACCAAGACAGTGACTTAGAGGTACTAAGTGACTCATTCTCAGAATTCCATATACCTCGAGTATGTGAATTCTGTCAAGCAGTTTTCCCACCATCCATTACATCCAGAGGGGATTTCCTTCGGCATCTTAATTCACACTTTAATGGGAAGAGTTAAGTCACATTGATAACAGATATATCAAGTTCTGTGTGATGATTTTAAGTTTGCAATACTATTAAAAAAAACTTGACTGTAAAACTAAATTTAAAATGATTTATGGAAAGATCTAGTGCCAGTGCTATTGTAATTTTTTTCTAAACTTACTTTGTAATTTACTGTTAAAGATCATTTTGTACAAAACTATTATAATTCTTTTTTCATGTGTACAGTATTACCATATTTCAAAATTATGTTTGTACTTTAAAGAATTATATAATTGTAATTTATGGTTGTTTCAAATACCTAAACCTATTGCTTGGATTTCTCATGAGATCTATTGAATTTGATGATATCAAATGTTCATAAGATTTCATTTAAAGGTCTTCATTTTAAAATGTAGATTATTTATGCTACAGGTAATGTTCTTTTAAAATAAATCTGTAATTTATAGGAAATAGCAGCAACATAAACATCCATTGAAGATGTGTTGCTGAGTGATATTTAACACTTTTTTAATCTAGGTATGTTTTAATAATGTGCATGCTACGCAATGAAATGAATTAAACATTAAAAGACTTATTTTGTGTTATGATCATTAAATATTCTTTGTTCCTTAGTGAACAGGTAAATCACATTTGGGAAAAGTTTATAAAACTTGTCTTTTCCATCCACTGGATGACCAAGTCTAATGGCACTTACTACAGTTAGCAAATCACACTGAAATCTAATTTCAAACTAAATATTCTAAAGAAACATTTGCTTTTAATAGGAGCAACTATAAAACCTTGTAAGGGCCATCCATATTTATTAATTTAGATTAGGAATATTCACATTCCTGTTGTGAAATGTGTTATTCATTCTCAGCAGCCTGATTGATGGTCTCTGGAAGACGCTTGAGAGGATACCAAATTCACAGTGCCACTAAATTCACAATGCCACAGAATTGTTGAAAATGAGACTTCCTTTTTGCTTTTCTTCCTTATGGCTCTTGCCTTTGGGGTTTTTGTCTTTTCTCCTGATGGTTAAAAATGTTTGAGACATGGCTTTCATTTTATGAAGTAAACATTGATTTGTAGCTCTCAAACAGAAATTTCAGCTTTCCTGAAGCAAGTGTTTTGAATTGGTGGGTTTAGCATGGGGGAGATCTAGCAGGCTAGACCCTTGTGCCGCGGCGGAGAGCCTTGACTTGTGGAAGAATGAGATCGGTGCCTCCACTTCTCAAGGTGCCAAGCACATCACACTGACATCTTCCTCACCAAGGTGACATAGCGATTATTAGGTATTCACTGTGAAGGGTTCTGAGGCTTGTACATCTTTTTCATTGCCACTGGGGCTGAATGGAAATGCCTAGACAATTATCCAAGTCCCTTCCCTTCCCCCTCCCTTCCTCCCACCAGCCTCCCCTCTCACTCCACACACACACACACACACCCCGGTGTGCACCCGCCAGAACATCCTCTCCCCCTCCCCCACACACCCCTATCTCCTGGTACGGAGTTCTTCACCTTTTCTTTATTGGGAGGACCCCCGTCGCCCAGTTGACTTGTATACTAGCCTGCAGGCAGGCCCAGAAAGTGACTCCCAAGTGGACCCTGAGCGCCCCCACCCCTTTCTCGGTGTATCCTTTCCCCTCTACCATTTTTAGTAAGAGTTAGGAACAGTGTTTTCTTTGGGGTTCTACGGGCCCCCAACGCTCCAACTTCCGGGGGGGGCCGAGGTTACTGAGCCGCGGAGGGGAGGAGGCTGCGGGTCCTGCCCTGCAGAGGTGCGGCACTGGTCTGGAAGGCGGCTGGAGAGGCGGCGCGGTCGCGGGCCGGGCCCCCACCCCTGTCTCTCGGACTGAGTCGTGCCGGGCCGCCGCTCGGCATCTGCTGAGCGTGGCCGGGTAAGAACAGCTCCCAGGTAAAAAAGCTGCACGCGCAAAACGCTGAGTCTGGAAAAACCACCCCCGCCGAGGCGAGGCAGTTGTGAGCGGGATGCCTGAGAAGTGGGAGGTGAATGTCCTCGGGAGGGCCCCCTCCCCCGAGCAGCTTTCCCCGGAGGCTGAGGCTGCTGCCAGCGGGGACATCTGCTTTCTTACACTCCAGCCCGGCTCCCCCGCCCCCTCAGCCCCGGGTTGCGCGGTTATTTTACCAACACCGGGGGAGGGAGAGCTCGAGGAGGTAGCGGAGGGGTGGGTGGAAAGCTTAGAGGGTTGTCGTCCCGCTCCCCCCAAGTCCCCTCCTTTCTTCCTCACATCTTTTAACCTTCAAGGTACAGCCTTTATAAACGGGAAACAATGCGCGGGGCCGCTGGCTCCGGGGCGGTGGGAGGCCGGGCCTCGCCCTTTCCTTTTCCCACCGTCCCCAGTCGGGCCGGAGCCGGGGCCGGGTGCGCGGGGCCCGCCGCGCCTCCTCTCCCGGGCTGCTGCCTCGACAGCTGCGTGTAGCTACAGTAATTAGACTGTCAGTGCTTGTTAGGAGACAGAGGGGGACGCGCTCCTGACAGCAGATTCCGAGACTCCCGGGTTCGTGAATGTCTAAGAGATCTTTCAACCTCGAGGGCCCCCTCGTTCTTCCCTGCCCGTCCCTCTTCTCATCTCGTCCCTTCCCCCCCCCCCCCTTAAAGATCTTTGGGAGCACATCCTGTCTCCGCGTGGAAGCGGTGGTTCCCGCCACACTGCCAGCCCGCTGCCCGCGGCCCGCTCCCCGCGGCTCCCGGCTCCCGCACGCGCACGCGCGCGCGCCCCGGCTTCCGCAGACACCGAGATAGGCACCCTTGTGCACGCGGAAGGTTAAGTCGGCGGACGACTCGTCCAAATAGGCACCGGGATTGCATTTAAAATAATACTAATAATAAATAAATAAATAAATCAACTGGGAAGGAGCGCGGGGGGGGGGGGGGCTGGGGGGGAGGGAAGCAGAAGTCGGGAAGAAAAGAGAAAAGCAGCAGGCTGATTACGAGGTGTCAAAACTGCCAGGAGCAAGAAGGTGATAGCAATCAGGGGTGAGAAGAGTGCGGCATTCGTGCGGGGCAACTAATTATCCGTCTCATTTGAGAAGAGCAGCATTTGAGGCAGCAGCGTTCGCCTGCTGAACGGTGACAGATTGGCGCGGAGGAGAGGGGAGGTGTTAAAACAATGGAGCCGGGCGCGCGAGCGCTGCTGCATGCTAATCAGCCCTCCCTCCGCCTGCCCGCCGCGCTCCCTCCTTCCTCCCGGCCTCCCTCCTCCGCGCTCCCTCCTCCCGCCCGCGGCGCTCCCTCCTTTCCAGCGGGCCCGCCGCCGCCGCCACCCGCGTCCCGCTCCCTCGCTTTCCCGCGCGCCCTTCCCGCCGCTGGCGAGTGGCACCCAGGCGCCGCCGCGTCCCCTCGAGGGCCGCGAGCCACCGCGCAGCGGCCCCCCTCCCCACGTCCCCACCCCCGGGCCGCACCCGGCGCTGGCCCGGCCCCAGCGCGGCCCGCGCCTGTGCCCCCGGGTGGGGACCGACTCCCCGGGGCCGGGGCCCCGAGCACAGCCCCACGCCTAAGAGGCCCGGGGCCTCCACTTTCTGTCGGAGGCCGAACGCCTCGGGTAGAGTAGAGAATTCAGAGGGTCGAAGGACGGGCAGAGGTCGGAGCCACGAGGCTCGTGCACCGACCACGGACACCGCCCCTCCCCACGGACACCGAAAGGCCTCGGGCCACTGCACGCCCTGGCCCCCGCGGCCGCGCCCCTACCAGGACCACCCCCTGCAAAGCCTAGCTGAGACCCCCCCCCGACCCCTGCACCTCCCCCTGCCAGCTCCCCCCCCCATTCACTGGGCGCAAGGAAAAACGTGTAGGTGGTGTGCGTCCAGGCCTGACCCGCTGACCCCCAGACTGGGGTAAAGAAGGGCCACTGGACACCATACACACCAGGACACTAAGTCGCCTGAGAGGGCAAAGCCTATGAAGAAGCGGGCCGCACTACTACCCTGGCTGCGGAGCCCGGAGAGACCCCCTGGCTGCCCCACGGGGCCCGGGCCCCGCTCCCCACCTCCTGCCTGGCTCTGCTCCACACACTGGCCTGAGAGAAGCTGGATACCAAGTCTCTTCGAACCTGCGTCTACACTGAGAAAGGTCTTCCATACCTGTTGAGGCAGGCCAGGAACCCGAGGTTTTCAACCACCTTCCCACCCTACCCCCCACTTTTTCACTTTACAGCTGGTTGTCCAGCTGAAAGCATACTTTTATACCTACCATTAGAATATATATATATATATTTTTTTTTTTTTTTTACCATTGCAGAAACTACCCTTAGCATTTTTTTAAGTTGGCATTCTTGTGACTTTGGGTTTAATTGAACTTATGAAGAGCTGCCGTATTTTTTCCTAATTCGTCCCTTGCTAGTTAGCTAACCAGGTGGCAAAATTAACATGACTTCCTCCTAACGATGGAAGCAAAGTACCTGAAAGATAATCTATGCAATACTTTTTTTCTATTAACCCCTACCTTTGCATAACTTCACACACACACACACACACAAACACACACACACACAGTTTTTCAAAAACCAAATCAAAATGTAAAGGATTGATAAAACTAAGTCATACATGCAGATGTCTTTCATCTATATTATTGTCTCTGCCCTACTTAATAAAAGGTACCTAAAATGAAAATGACAAGTAGATTTTGGTATTTTTATATTGCCGTTATTATTCGTAGTCATGAAAAACTATACAAATGGTCAGAGTAAATCATTTTCCCTTTAGAATATGTTCAAGCATACCCATAAAGTAGCTGAATTGAAGATTATTAGGATCTACAAAGATAATACAAAATGTTGAAAGGCTTTTGAATTAAAGGTTCTTAAAAGGATTACATAATGTATTTTGTGTCAATTAAATGTTAATACTTTCTGATTTCTACTTTGGAAAACCACTAACCAGGCCTCTGTCCTTAACACATCACAGACCTTTCAGTGTTAGAGCATTAGCTGGCATTTGAAAAATTCCCTGGTGTCTGAATCTGTTTAAATAGCAACCTATCAGACAGCAAGAAAAAAATTTACATTTATTAACGTAAACTTGAGATTTACTTGCTCCATCAACTTCAAAATTAAGCTATTTATTAACTATTCATCAGCCTTTGCTTCATTAGCTAGTTTTAAAGAAGCAATATATTTGAGGCAATCAAATTCAAATAAGCTAAATTCTGGTTGTTATGTATTTCTAATGTCTAACAAAATTACTTACTTTCCACTCACTTGGCTTTTATGGACCTAATGGAATTTTTCTCAGTCTATAGACCACACCAATTTGCATGACTGTTTTAATGGTGTTTTTACAGATAAGTTTATATTTGCACATAAGGACAAAAAGGTGAAGTGAAATTTGGTCCCAATGGAAACCTGTTAGGTTCCCTGAACATATGGCTCATTGGGCTGTTACTTCCTTTTTTGAGATCATTTTCCAAGATTTTTTAATATATACATCAATTTGACACCAGTTATAGAGGAAATATATTGGCTTTGAAGATGCTTCCACCTGGGGCATATCTCTTAATAACTAACGATGGAGTCAGGGGTACCTCTGCATTTACAGGTTTCTGGAGAACAAGGCATAATTTGAAACCAGACAGCCCTGACAGTTGATTTACAGTCTCTAAAATTAGGTAGGTCTTTGGATTCTTAGAGTACTACAGCCACAGTAGTTTGATTAATACCGTTTAGGGGTAACTGCCTAAAACACTTCTTCAGATGGCTGTACATTTGGAACCCATAGTCTTAACAATGATTTCTCTCAATAGATACACATGATGTAGGTTTCATTTGCTGAAAAAGTGGGGTGCCAGTTTAAGACTTAAGGGGGAAATCACAGCACTGAAAAAGATGTAAAATGTTCAATTGGTTAAAGGGGGGGAGGGAACTATGCTAAAACATGCGCCTATTCCCATTATGCTTAATTTACTATTCAAAACAAGTTTTTCCTAATAAGCTCTATTGTTTCTTTCTGTTTTGTAAAATTTAATATGTGTGAGACAAAAACCAGATTCTGAATGTGAATGAAGTCTGTTTAGGAAAAGATTTGTGGAACTTATGGCTCAAGAAGGGCATCAAATCAAAAGAAACATGGACTTCAGTCATTGATAAGATATATGGAGTCAAGTGTCTGAGGTCATTTCTAGACCCAGTTACAACCATGTTGCCAACTTCCTGCAGCCTGGCAGCTCTCCTAGAAGAACTCATACACTTACAGTACACCAAGCATGAAAATATTCAGAATGGTGATGCTGTGTGTATTTCACAAATTGCTTCAGCTTTTGTTTTATTGTTGTCTGTTCTTCTGAGGACTCAGTCCCCCAAATAGAACTTAAGTAAAATCAGTCATCTCCTTGTCTCTTGCATACAGAGATGGTCACATCTCTTCTCCAGACTCTGTCCCTGACCACAGAATTCCTTCATGTTTAAACAATCTCCCACATTTGGATGACTCCTTTTGGTGCAGGATACCTGAACAATCTAAGGGAAGCCCATGAACACAAAAACTGTCCTGCAAATAGTCTTTGGAGCAAGTGTATAAAAGATGAATTGTCGCTTATCTATTAGTTCAAGAAATAGTTGCTTTAATATAACAAGCTATTAAGGATGGTCTAGTTCATTTTTCTTTTCATGAGGGCAAAAAAATAAAGAGAATGAGTTTTCAAACCTACTTACATAGCTGGAACTTAGTTCAGACTTTCAATCCATAATTTGTCTAAAACAACCCTCACCTTAGAAAAGATGGAGACTTTTCCCCTGGCTTTGGAGCTAGTTTCATAGGAAGCTTAAATCATATCCAAAGTGTTTTTACCCTAATGATTATGTTAAACAACAGAGACAGAAAGACAATTTGACAATAGGGTGAGCTTCACTACTTAGGGATAGGCAGTTTATTACAGCACTGACTAGGGCCCCAGTGCATTTCTGCTGGAAATAGAGGTACCTCAGTCACTGAGGGATGAGCGTTTCCCAGGCCAGCTCAGATGGGGAAAGAGCAAGTATTGGGATATAGTATGGTAATGTAGGAGTGAAGATACAAAGATTTGTACTTCTAAAGTGTGAAGTTAACCTATACCCTAACCCCCAAATCATAATGCTAGCTTTTGATGCTCCATATTCTAAACCAGAGGTTAGAGTTTGGGAACAACAACAACAAAATCAACATAAACCAGTGTATTTTCTGAAACCACCTTTCATTTTCTGAACCAAACTAAGTATTTCGTTTGGCTCTAGAGATGGCTTTTCCTTGCCGAAGAAAGCCCTGTGGCTCAGAGGGAGGTCTCAGGCTTATATTATCTTTTCTCAGTGTTGGTGAATCAACTCTGAAAACAGCTCTCATTAGACAAATAGTTTCTCCGTTTGCAGTTGTTAAATAGCACTAAGTGTCAGTGATAAAGGGGCATCCTGTGTGGGTGTATTCATTCCTACAACTTCAAGCAATTGGCTTAAAAGGCAGCCTAGCTCACTAGGAATCCTAAGTATCCGCAAGGGTGATAAAGCTTGCTTGAAAAAGCTCTCTCTAACCAGGAGTGGGGAAGAAATGTACACAGCAGGCTTCCTCCATGAAGTAGCCTTTTTACACAACACACACACACACACACACACACACACACACACACACCCCACTAGGAAAAAACTAGCTGTTGAGGGATTTCTTTTTCCTGAGGTTTTACCAGTGGTGTTTTGAAAGTCTTTTCTTTCAGCATCTCCATGTTTTTGTCTTTTTGTTTTTTTCCATTAGAATCTTTGATAACTTTTCTTTTTTTTTCCAGATTTTTCTCTGCCCACCTTTAAAGTTTTCAAGTTCTAACTTTGATTGTTTTCATTTTTCAAAGTAACTAAATAGTATAAATAGTAATGTGGCTCTATGGAAAATGTAGATAGATAGATAGATAGATAGATAGATAGATAGATAGATAGATAGATAGATAGATAGATAGATAGATAGGAGATATGCTATGGTACCTTGTACTGGCTAGTAAAAGAGCACTTCTGTATGTGAGACCCAGTAAGCCAACCTCAGAGAAGAAACGGTGGTCCATTTTCTTCTGAAGAGGCAACAGTGCTATTGTCACTTCCTCCTGAAAGGAAGTAGGACATTCCCAACTTGCTTCATTCATTTCTTCCTCTTCTACAATGTGTTGGAATAAGAATGCCATAAATAGGCAGCTTGCTTTCTTCTTTAAGAATTTACACACACACACACACATACACACACTCATACATTAAAAAAGTACTGAATGTAAGCCTACATCAGAAAACAAGCCTTGTTTCTTGTATAATTTCTTCAATAAAATATTTTTAGGTAGGACTGAAGGCTTAGCCAATAAAAATATAAGATCCCCTGTTAAATTTGAAATTCAGAGAAACAACAATATTTTTAGGATAAATATGTCCCATTTAATATCTAGCAACCTTATGTTTATCATCCCATTAACTTTGAAAAAGTCTTAATAGATTCTTCTCTAGTGTGCATGTTGAGCCATAGGTGTGGAGCCTAATATCTTCGTTTGTATCTGAAACTTTCTGGTTTCCTTTCTCTTTCCATAAAGTCTCAGCTCCTCTGAAGTATCTCAAAAGCATTTAGTGTACATACCACTCCTCTGACCTGGTTATACGAGGTTTTGTGTTGGGTATAAACATGTGCTTATGTAGTCTCTTATATGATGTGAGCTTTTACAATACAGACTGACTAGTAACTTCCTTCCTCCAGAGTTTAGCATCTCTCTTGCTTCTTCTTCTATGCTTCTCAGAAGCATACACCTGAGAATTTTTGACTCACCTCTGAAGTGAGGTTTGGCAATGGGTCTCTTGAAGGCATATGGAAAAAGAAAGGAGAAAGCAAGATAGGGCTCTCTGATTCCTTTCAATTCTGTGCTGCAGGACATGCTAAGGAGGAAGACCTGTGCAGGCCCTTCTCTGACACCTGGCCTAAAGGCCTCCTCTGGGCACTTGGTAGTCTGTTGTCCTGCAGAGGAAAAGCCTTGAGCCTGGTCACTCTGTGCCTAGCAAGCAGCCCAGGGACACACTGCCTGACATGCCCCAGGTCAGGAAGGCCAGGTTATATAGGCTGGTGGTCAGACTTTTCCTGGCCAAAGTGGCAACCACCTCAGGCCTTGCTTCAGCCAGGCAATTCTTTCCTTCATTTGTTGCATTGTTTGCATTAATATGAATATCTTGTTCTGTTTGTTTTGTCTCCTGGGAGCCAATAAAGCTGTGAGTTTTTTCTTTACACCAAGTGCAGCTCTACAGGCGATCAATCAATGGGTAGTCTTCAGATAATCTGTGAGAGTGAGAAATCTAATAAAGCTAGCAACTAAAAAAGGAAAACAAAATCTATTTTTCTGTTAGGTTAACTACGTCAGGACTGGTGTATTCCACTTCCACTTGCGGTGGGTTTAACATGGTTTTGTTTGTTTGTTTGTTTGTTTGTTTGTTTTGTCTATGGATTTGAATATCAAGAGGAGTGGAGGAGCTGAGGGAAAACCATTAAAGAGGGATGTTTAGGAGTCTTAATATTTTCTGGTACTTGGCGAAGCTTGCAGGAAGAGGAAGAATTTTTCTAATGTCCCCCCAAACAAGAAAGATGTCAGATTATAATAAAATATGCTTTGTCTAAAGGTCCTCCTGCAGTTTTCCAAAAACACAGCAAGCATAAATTAGTGAAGTAAAGTAAAACAATGAGAATAAATCAATATATTACTAGTGTCCTCTACTCCTTTCACTTATTTCTCAGACAGCCTCCTAAATGCATTTTCTGGAAGGCCCCTTACCTTTCTTGCTAACACAAGAAGGATAAGGAAGATCTGCTCGGGCTGCTGCATGCTCCTCACAACACAACGCAACCTAAATCATTTATAAACAGATCAAAATAACAACCTGAATTATCTAACATTAACAGCTGAATTGAAGAGCCCAGGATTATGTGATGAATTGTTAAATTGCAGTAGCATTGTTTTGGATTGCTAATTAAAAAAAAAATAAGCAAACCCCATGACTCTAGATATGACAACTGAAAATACCCACAAATTATTTAATAAATGAAGCGTCTAACAACTTTAACACTTCCTGGTCGCCTTGTTAATAAATGTAATTTGAGATAGATTTTAAAAATCTTCAATCTAAACAGTGAATTCATTACGCACCATTCAGATCCCTGGATGCCTATGGACTTCTTGGAATTAGGTGTTAAATAGACAAAAGTGAACCAAACTGCCTTTAAAAGCACAGCATGACCATGTAATTCTTTTTCCAGTTTGTGGTAAAAAATGATGAAACTTCTTTCCAAGTAGCTATCACCCAGATTTAGTGTGAAAAGTAGTGTAATTGTAATTCACGCCATCAGGGTCTATCGCTGATAGACGATCAGCTGTTCTGTGGTGGGGAGAGGCTTTCTTTTCAAATAGGAAAGCTGCCAAGTGCTCTGCGATACCTCCAGCAAGCTTATCGGATTGAGTTCAGAGCCAAAACAGCAGCTGCACACATATGCAAATTGGCAATTAATAGTATAACATTCTGCAAAAAAAAAAAAAAAAATGTTTAAAAAAATTTAAGAAAATAGAGAGAGCTACCTGAACGTTAACCTTCACTATAACTGGGACTTTTAAGATGAATGACTAAGGATTAATTACCCTCTGGAGAGGACTTACTCTTTATTATATTCTCTTCTGCAGATCAAGTCTTTGTTGTCTTGCTGAGTTTTGTCTGTTTTATGGAACACAACAATAGGCTCTGTAAGAACTTAAAGATAACTAAAAGGCCCTTATATTTTGATTCCAGAAAAGAGGAGGAATTAAGTCATTTCCATTGATCATTCTTGCTATACTCAGAGATCACAAAACCAGTGCTTCAGCATCCAGGTAAAATAGACATTTTGTTCTGGATGTCATCATCTCTTTCTACTACAGCTTGTGATGAGAACAAACTTCACATCCTGGGGGTGCTGCTTGCCTCTGTCTTAATTTCTGTCTGTCTTTTCCTCCTATTGACAGCAATGCCATTTTGTATGCTTCGCACAGCAGTTTGCAGAAATCCAGCATGGTTTATGGTTTAGGTTGCCCAGCATGTATAAACATAGCATTCTAAAATGTTTTTTTTAAATCAAATTGTTAAATTTCTTAACATCCCCCTCCTCTTTTCCAACATTTTTTTGCTATCTCTATCTGATACACAGATGTAGACACAGACACACACACACACACGAGTGACTGGGAATAGGGAGACTACCTAAGACCCAAGAAGGGCTTGCCACTTTCATAGTAGCCATTCCCCAGTGTTTTGGGTGTTCCTCTTCTTCCTTTTTCTCTTTCCCTCTCATATGAAGGTGGTGTGACAAGCACATGTTTCAGATGATCATTGACTTTTTTTTCTTAATCAGTGCCAGGGATCAAACCCTGGGCCTTGCCCAGGCAAGGCAAACACATTATCCCTGAATCACATACAAGCCCTAGTGCATTCTTAATAGTCATATTTCCATGGTTGAAGGTCTCTATTTTTGTGATGTTCTGTGACCCTTTTATCGGGAATTTTATAGGTGTTTCCAAACTCTAGGAATTTGGAATTTGGGTCAGGAACTTGATTCCCTTAGTAAGTGAAAGTAGTAGAGATTTTTCTTTTTCTTTCTTTCTGTATGTTACAGGATGAGATTATGTCCACACCTGGCTATAAGATGTACCATAAATATAGAATTGCAATATTCTGCCTTTTTATTACTTGCATTTCTAGTATTGATGTGTTCTATTTTTTGTAATCCACTGCCTTTAGTTTAAAAACATTCTTTTTCTTACATTTAAGGATACTTTCTTCTAACCTGAAACAAAATTTACCTTATTAATTTTCCAGTTAAAAAGAACATTACACTTTCATTGCCAATATAGTCTTTGAAGTCTGAACGTTAACATTGTTATGGGGAAATACTCCACGTAGGGTTTAACTGTGTTTGTATTTCTTGGTGGTGAAGGCGTTCTTTAACTGGGAATTAAGCATCCAGTCCTATTTGGGGCTCAGAAAAATTTAAGCCCCATAATAAGAAGTAAAAATTATTTTCTCTAAGTAGTTAACTCTAGATCAATAGATTGCAATTAAAAAAAAAGTTTCTGATTCGAAGAACTTCACCTGATTCCAACAGAAGCATCCTAGGCTGTGAAGAATGGGAGGAAAAGTCTAAAATTGATTGATAGGTATTGTTTTTCTCATCTTGTAGCCCACTTTGAATGCATTGTTAGACCTTTCCTTGTTTTTAAGATTAAATGAAGACTGATTTAAAAAGATAGAGCAAAGTCAATTGAAAAGTTGCTTCTGAATAAAACAGTAAACTGGGGAATGCCAACTTTCTTTCTCTATAACTTCATTAACATGGCTGTATAGACATTTGCATGTAAAATGTAGTTAACAAAAATTACACAGAAGTAAATTTAGTCCTCTAGTGCCTACCTCTATGGTGAAATCAGACCATTTGGCATAGTTTGAAGTCTTCCAAGAAGCCCGGTTTCCACCTGGAAAATAAATTACTAAATTTGAATGTGTTACTTATACTATGGTGAGTTGTCTATCTGTTACATTTTATTTTAGTGCACATACTAGAAATTGTATTTAGAGTGTTCTAAAATTGTCATCTGTCAAGGTAGAGAATTAAAATAATATAATTATACTCAGAAAAAGTGTCTTACTTTACATTATTTTAGTGCTGTTACAAATTCGATACATTTTAAAACTCAGAATGCTTATTGTAAGTTCATATGTTTGTCAAATCTTGACATTAATTTAAATTAGCTATAGCAAAGCTTATTTTCTCCCCCTGTCTTTTTTTGGCATGGGGGTGCTGTCATTTGAACCCAAGTCTTCATGCATGCTAAGCATGTGCTCTGCCACTGAGCCATGCCTCTACTTTTCTTCACATTTATTAATACATACATACTGCTTATACATAGACCAGTATAGCAAATATACACTATTGCAGTATCCTGGCAGTCTAACTTTGCTGTAGCTTTAAATGATGCTTTGAATTTTTCATCACAAAAATTTCAAATATTATTACCTGCTCAATTCATCAATATATAAGATGGTTGTTTTAAAGTTTGAATCTGAGTTCGCATTAAGTAATCAAAGGTTCTATATGTGTTTCTTTGTACTCTTTGGTTTTGTTCTTTAGCTTTTTTGAGACTGCGTAGCCTAGGAAGGCCTTGACTGTTTGTGTTTTAGCCTCCTGCGTTCTATGATTATAGGCACGTCCCACCACAAGAGTTTAAAGAATCTATGTTGTTATATATAACGTATAATGAAATTATTTATTTATAATGGTCAATGAAGATTATGTTCAATGAACTTATTCACTTAAAAACTGTGTCTCATAATGCTACAAGTATACACATGGGGAGGAGATTCTGGTGTGAGACCTCAACCCAGTAAAAGTTCATTACCGCAGACAGTGAAAAGATTTATCTTGCTGAAGTCAAGGGTTGCTGTCTATAGTCCCAGCTACATGTGAAATATAGGTAGGAGGATCATAGTCTGAGGCTAGCCTGAGCAAAAGCAAGACCCTATCTGGAAAAGAAATAAAATAAAAAGGGCTGTGAATGTACTTCACGTGGTAAAGGCCATGAGTTTAAATACTAGAATTGCAAACACACAAAAAGTATTTTTAAAAGTTTTAAATATGTGTTTAAAGGTTTTTCTTTAGTTCCAAAGATAGTAAATCTCCTGAAGGAAGAACTCATTTTGGGGGAGAGGGGAGAGTAAAAGTACATTTTCTAAGTTGAGTCAACTGGGAACAGGTATAGTGGTAAAACTTTATTTTCTCAAGCCCCAAAACTTTAGAATTCATTACAATATAGCCAACTAGTCTAAAATAGTCTACTTGTTGATACCTTTGTAATAATTATAATTTTTATGTTTGTCATTTTAGAACTGCTAAAGGGCTTTCTGAATGAGTATATAATGGATAATCTTCTGAGTGAGTGAAAAGAAGAAAAACTCATTCTTACTTAAAGGTGCTATATTTGAACAATATGGTGTTAAAGTATTTTCTTTTAGCATAAGCATTTGTTTTAAAAGAATTTGTCTGAAGGATCCAAGACATTTTCTATACAGTAAACTGAATGAGGAGTCATTAGTTAGTAGATCAGGGAGGTTAGTTTTAGAAAATCATGCCTCTAGGAATTGTATTGGACATAGAATAAGAAGTGATTGAGATAGGCTAAAAATAGCTTCTTAGTTAAACACTTTCTCTGCTAGACAATTCACATACATTTCCTCAGTCAGTGACAATAACCACCTTCTGAGATAAGCAGCATTAGCTACATTTTACTATTGAGGAAAACAACGTTTAAGTCCCATAGTATTAATGGATGAGCCCTAGGACTGTGGATGGCAAAATCCATGGTCTTATCATGTGAAGCAGCTCCATTCTGGTGATTAAAGAGGCATGGAGAAGGTTTGCAAACTGTCTTTTTCCCATCTTAAATTTTCATTTTTCCTATACTATATCCAAAAGAGTTGTGGAATGGTCCAAAAATTTAGCAGTGTAGGCGAGGTCCATTTGATTAGGAAGTCTTTACGACTAGAAACAGCCTTGCTTTGGCACATGCATAAAGACAGGCGATCTACACATCTATCCTCAAATTTAGCAATTCGAAGCAGTTAGCTACACGGACAGTTTTGTATGCATTGCTAAATGCAGACACAAAAACTGCATTTGCAAAAAGAGGAAACCCAGTTAAACTAGGTTGCAAATTTGGCCCTAATTTAGCGTAGCATTTGTGATACATATAGGTTAGAGTGACATTTATATAATGGTGTGAAATATGAGAAAGTTCCAATGCTAGACACAAAGACTTTTTAAAATTGCTTTTGCCTACTTTGGTTAGTTTAAGAAACAGGAGGAAGAATTTGGTTTTTCAAGTGATGGGAAGCCTTTAAGGATGTTGGAACACTGTTCAGTCCCCTGGGGTTCTGCCTGCTGTACAATTTTAAATGTCTTTTAGCTAAAAAATTGGCCAACAAGGGAAACACAGGGATGAAATCTCTTCTTTCCTTATCTGAGAAGTGAGAAACTATAGGGGGCTTGCATAATCCAATTGAGGTAGTCAAATAAGTGGTCTCAGCTTTTGGGGTTAAAAAGTAAATCAATTCTCTTTAATATTTCTATTTAACTCAAATTCTACTTGAAATTTTGAATTTATTTTAGAAATTTTATCCTTATGCTCAGTTGTAGACATAAGTTTCAGCTTAGGAAATACAGCCAGAAATAAGACTAGATAAATACACCATGTTTCATGTAAATGCTTCAGTCATGATGGTACCTGAGACTATTTCCATCTACTCATTGAAGACCACTGGAGGGCAGTATTTTCCCCACTGGGAACAGCACCTGGCCTTTGATGGAGACCAAACCGGTATATTAGAAAGCGGCCTGTCTGGGTTGTAGGAAATTAGTTGGATTTCTCAATCAGAATTGAAATTTATCACCTCCTGTTGACATGTCATAGAGGTGGTTGTTTATACTGCCAGCTAAATCAGTTGTGCCTAAAATCAGATTCCAAAAGATCATTTAAGAGTCTTTTTAAACTTTCTGTTAATTAATCATTTGAGAATCATTGAGAATATATTTTGTTAATATAAATGGCAAGTTAAAGAAGGATATATGAGCAAGAGTGGGTAGTTTTAACCAGCTGCTTTGCACTTAAAAATTTCAATGTTTTGTTAAGTGTACATTAATTTTATTTTTAGGATAATTTTATTACATATGTATATATGTATGCCACCAAATCCAGTCAATTTTTTTTTTTAGAAACAGGAGGTCTTTTTCTGGAAGATTATTTGCCATTTATATGATATGCTTTGCATTGTAGCCATAGGATAATAAAATATTTGGGTATTTTTTATTTAAAATATTTAGATGATATTTTAGAGTATTTAGTACTTTGAATAGTTAAAGTATTTTACATGTTCGTGTCTGTTACTATTATAAAATGTTTTTGTGTTTTTATTGCTAAAATTAAGTTAGATTACACTATAATTTGTAGACACATAATGCTATCAGTTGTAGGGCTGGAACTCAGGACCTGGGCACTGTCTCTGAGCTTTTCTGCTTAAGACTGGTGTTCTACCACTTTGAAAGAGAGCTCTACTTCCAATGTTCTGGTGGTTAACTAGAGATAGTAGTCTCACGACCTTTCCTGCCAAGGCTAGCTTTGAACTGCAATCATCAAACCCCAGCCTCCTAAATAGTTAGGATTACAGTGTGAGCCATCAGTGTTTGTCAATCTGATTTTTTTTAAAATTGTAATAGTCCTTTATTTCTGTATCTGTATGAGTGCATATGCCAGTTCTGAATTTGGGGTCTCATGCTCTCGCATAACTTTTCCCCCTCATATCTGTCTACCAGTTGAAACAGTCTTCTAGTTTCAGCTCTTTGTGGATTAATTGGAGATAAGAATCCCTTGGATTTGTTTGCCTAGGAAAGGCTTTGAATTTCAATCCTCATATCTCAGCCTTCTCTGCAGCTAGGATTATAGGCATGTGCCATGAGTGCCTTGCTTAATTTATGTTTAAAAGGAAAATGTAATATACTTTAGCTTTGCAACTTTATCTAAATAAATAAGATTGCTATTTTTGAAAAATCAACATATAATGTGAATCTGATTATCTTTTTATTTATACACAAAATATCAATTACATATAAAGTGCCTAGAAGTTTACATGGCCTTTTGCCAAAATGACTCAAAGCAACAATTCACTTGAAGAAAAATGTATATGTCAATATTTATATCATAAACGTTTTTATAATATTTCTTTTTTATTATAAAATACATGTTCACTGTGAAAATTATCTGAGTAACAAATGTAGTCAAATATATCAAAACATTCCATGGTGCACAGTATGTTTTCTTGAATTGGTTAAAAATAAAATAAAAATCTCTCAAATCCTATTGTAACTATGTTAAGCCTTCTTTTCTTTTATTTCTTTTCTTTTCCTTTTTCTTTTCTTTTCATTTGCCAGTCCTGGGGCTTGAACTCAGGGCCTGGGCGCTGTCCCTGATCTTCTTTTGCTCAAGGCTAGCATTCTACCACTTGAGCCACAGTGCCACTTCTAGCTTTTTCTGCTTATGTGGACTGAGGAATCAAGCCCAGGGCTTCATGCATGCTAAGCAAGCACTCTATCACTGAGCCACCTTGCCAGCTCTGGTTAAGCTTTTATAGTGTGTGTTCATAACTTTTTTTTTAATCCTGTGCTGCTGGGCATTAAATTCAGGACCTTACCAGGCAAGTTCTCTTCTACCAAATTGTACTTCTAACCCATTTAATTTTTCCACATTGTAAACAATATTAGGATAAGAATTTCCATAGTTGAATATTATTTCCTCTAGATATATTTCTAAAAGAGACCACAAATTTTTATGCATAAATGAAGTGTCTTCCTAAAGTGGAAATACATGAGATTGTACATTTATCCATATCTTTACCAATCTAAATGTTATCAGATTTTTAACTTTTTTCTAATTTGATGTATGAAAAATATTCTTTTGCTTTTTGTTAAAATTGTTTGAAAATTAAATGTAGTTCATACATTTATTTGCCACTATCTTATTGCTTTATAGCTTGTGTATTCCCATATACCCTTTTTTTCCACTGTGGGAGTGTTTTTGTTAATTAACTTGTGAGAGTTCTTTATAAAATAAGGATAGCAAGACTGGGTCATAGATTTTACAAGAATCTTCCCAAGATAATCTTGATCATATCTTGCTATTGACCTTTCCATTTTTAAATTGTCAAGTCCTCAATGTTTTAATTAAAATTTCTACCCTTGCTTGGATATTTAGAAATTCTTCCTCATAAAAATTATTAGGAATGAACTTGCAGACCCATGGCCACTTAAATCTTCAGTAAGAGAGCCTGAAAAATAGGAGGGAAGGAAGAAAGACAGACTCTTCAGTAAATAGTCCTGGCAAAGTTGGTTGAACACCTGTAGAAAACTAAAGTTAGATCCTTATATATCACTCTGCACCAGAATCAACTCCAGATTGATCAAAGACCTTAAGGTAAAAGCAAACACTCTGAAAACATTACAGGAAATAATAGGAGAAATCTAGGGCTCCCTGGCACAGGTCAAAATTTTCTTAATAAAGATCCAGAAACACAACAAATCAAAGAAAGATTGGACAAATGGGATTGCATTAAACTTCATGCTTCTGCATGGCAAAGGATCTAGCAAGCATGATCAAGAGAAAGCCCACAGATTGGGAGAAGACTTTCACTAGCCATAAAACCGACAAGGGCCTCATATCTAAAATATACTAGAACTCAAAAAATTAAATTCACCTGAAACACATCCTCAAAGAAACAACTGTCCCATTAACAAGTGGACTAAAGACTTAAAGAGAGACTTCTCTGAAGAGGAAATAAGAATGGCCAATAGACACATGAAGAAATGCTCAACATCTCTGGCCATAAAAGAAATGCAAATCAAAACAACATTGACATCCCACCTCACCCTAGTTAGAATGGCTATACTCAAGAAATCTAATAACAACAGATGCTGAAGGGGATGTGGCCAAAAAGGAACACTGCTACACTGTTGGTGGGACTGTAAACTTGTTCAACCACTCTGGAAAGCAGTATGGAGGTTCCTCAAAAGATTCCACATAGAGCTTCCCTATGATCCAGCAATCCCACTTCTGGGCATTTACCCAAATGACCACAAACAAGGCCATAGTAAAGCTACCAGTATAATTATGTTTATTGCAGCATTATTCACCATAGCTAAGATAGGAACCAACCCAGATGCCCCTCAGTAGATGAATGGATCAAGAAAATGTGATATATACGTACAATGAAAATCTATGCTTCCATCAGAAAGAATGACACTTCCCTATTTGTAAGGAAACGGAAAAGATTTGGAAAAAAAATGATATTAAATGAAGTAAGCCAGTCCCAAAGAAACATAGACAGGTCCCATGGTTTCCCTTATTTGTAATAATTAGTCTATGTCTAGGACAATCTTTTCAGATGAGCAGAATATCTCAGTAGCTGTGTACATATGACCATATAAGATGATGCTAAACAAAATGAATTCCAAGATATGTACAGAAGAGGTTGTTCTTTGTTGTTGTTTTTAATGGATGATGTGATTTCTTTTTTCCTTTGTGTCTTTTTCCCCTCTATGGTTTATACCCTGTTTTCACTGTATTTGTATTGTTTTCATTGTATTTTCACGGGGTATTGTATATACATTTATCAGAATTAGGGAAGGGAAGGGGAACAAAAAATGGTGAGACAAAGGACAAAACGGGAGCCATTGAAGCAGGAATATTCACAAGACAATATATCTGTACAACTTTGGGGTCTGGGGGAGCAGGAAAATAGGAGAAAATGAGGAGGTAACAAGTTTGACAAGAAATGTACTCAGCACCTTTCCTTTGTAACTGTAACCCCTATGTATATCACCTTGACAATAAAATTAGAATAAAAATTATTAGATAATTAGCTACTCAGGAGGCTGAGATCTGATGAGCATCATTTAAAGCCAGCCCAACCAGAAAAGTCCACAAGGCTCTTATCTACAACCAAGAAAAAGTCAAAAGTGGAGGTATGGCTCAAGTGTGAGGTGGCAACCTTCAGGAAAAAAAAAAAAAAAAGCTAATGGAAAGTACCCTGGCCCTGAGTTTAAACCCTAGTAGTGGCACAAAAAATAAACACATAAAAATTGTTAAATATTGGGGCTGGGAAGGTGGCTCAGTGATAAGTGCTTGTCTTGCATGCATGAGGCCCTGGGTTCAATTCCTCAGCACCACATAAGCAAAAAAAGCTGGAAGTGGTGCTGTGGCTCACCTGGTAGAGCACTAGCCTTGAGCAGAATAGCTGAGGGACAGGGCCCAGGCCCACGACCAACAACAACAACAAAATTGTTAAATATTCACTTTTGTGTTTAACAACTGCTTTGTTTTTGTTTTCACTTTATACACTTAATGTTTAATAAATTTCCTTCTTATCTTGATTCATAATATTAAATGAGGTAAGGATCAGTTTTTCCAGCTGTGAAGCATTTTTTTCCTGATATGTACTTCTTTCCAATTAATTTAAAAAGACTTTGAATCCAGCTGGACCTTGACATGCTAGGACCCACTTCTGAGATTATTTTCTGCTCTACTGATTACTCTTTTTCTACCTTTATCACAATACTTGAATTACATTTGGTATTACAAACCCATTTTCAGCCATATTTTCAAAATTTTCTTTGTCATTCTGTACTATTTACTTTTTCATACACTTTAGAATTACTTTACTTGGTTAAAAGGTTCAGTTTGATAACATATGCTTTGTTATGGAAAAATGCCCAAGATATATTAAGTGCATACCAATATGTATAACATTATTCCTCATAATTAAAAGGGAAGTGGCAAAAAAGCACAGAAATGCATGTACATGCTCATGAATTAGGATGTACCTATGGGAACATATAAAAGTTTTAGAAGAATGATCAAAAACATGATTTATATGGTTACCTTTGGTGAGTGGAAATGGAGATTATAGGGAAGAAGAACTTTGCTTTTTCTCTAAAGTATCATTTTATGCAATTTATATTTTTCTTCCATGAAAAAGCAATATTCTTAAGATTTTTAAAAAGCCTTTTGAAAAAGTCTTCCCCAAATGTAACAAAAAAAGACAAATATTGTATTATTTTACTTGTATGTGATACAGTAGCTAAATTCATAGAAATAAAATAAAAATTGTCATAACCAGGGGCTAGAATAAAGGTAGAAAATTATATTTCATTACTCTTTTAATTTCTAGAATTTGATTATTAATGGCATTTATCATTTTCACATTTAAGACCTATAATTATTTTCTATTTGTCAGTTAGCTATTCTATCTTATTCCTGCCATTTTTCTGGAGTATACATATTAATTGACTCCTAAGTGATTCTTAAAGATTAAAAATACAAATGTTTGATTTGTGATATATGCTTTTGAGTATGACTTTAGTCTTTACCTCCTTGTATCATTTTTTGCCATACAAAGTATTTTATGTAATCAAGCTACAAGTTAGCACTGTGTTCAGTGTCTTACCTATCATTCTTAGACATTCCCTAAAAAATAATGAATAAGAAAAATACTCCTCTTCTTTATTCTAACTGTATTTATGCTTTCACATTTCATGTTTACATAATTAATCTAGGGTTTTTTTTTAATATGTAAGCTGAAGATTTGGCCATACTGTTCTAATGTGGCTTGTTAATATTCCTTGCTTTTTGTTTTTATTTTTAAATTAGCATATATTTGTAATTCAAGGGGTTCTGTGACATTTTCACACATGCACACAGAAGACTCTGAACAAATTCACCTTCTCTATCATATACTTATCCTTTCCCTCCTATTCCCCCATTTTCAAACTCCCACACTCTTTTAGATAATCTATTTTCTCCACTAAAGTTTAGTACCAGATTTAATTTTGTTTCCTTGAACTTTATTATCTCCTCAGTTCTTAGGTATTATTTAAGTGTTGCTGCATAATGCTATAAAACTAACATCTCCCAAATTGCAATGTCTCGCAATTACCAGCATTTATTCCTGTGTTGTGGGTTTATGGGTCAACTGTAACAATACCATGTTCCTCTAGACACACAAAGCGTCTTTACTTCCATTCAAGATCATGTTTATGGCTGTTTGATATACCTCTTCTTAGACTGGTACAATAATTCCAGAGAATGAATGTGTTTTCCTATTGGATGGCTGGAGTGTGGGAGAGATGGCAGAGACTTGGAACATTTCCTGTATCTCAAATCAATACATTCTCTTTGCCATCCACACTGTACTGGTCCGAGAAAAATCATGTGACTGAATGAGAAACTAAAGCATATCCTCCCTGTATGGAAAGCATGTCAAAAATTTAGAATTAAGAGCTCTGAACAAATAGACCTGTTTACCACACTGAAATAATTATGCTTTCTAAATATCAGCTTCCTCAAAGTCAGACAGGACAATTGTGTGGATTCATAAAGATGACAAATATCAAGCTTACTAGTTACATTTGATCTTTTCCCAGTTTAGCAGTGTGCAGTATGATCCTCTTATAATGCTAGGTGGTGGCAGCGTTGGACCACAAAAAAAAAATCTATTTCAAAGATGTTGGGAATTTTGGAAATGGATGAAAGCTTAAAATAGAAAAAGAATTAAAGAGATCTAATTTAGGTCTGTAAGTCTAGCTAAGGGAATGGTAATTCATTTTTTAAGAGCTAAGGTGTTAGGTAGGTTAAGCATATAGCTCAGAGGTGGAACATGTGCCTAACGTGTGTGGGATAAATCTACAGCAAGCAAGAACAACAAAGACATGACCTGATTTATTCAGTTGTAAGGTTTCTAGAAATACTAGCAGTGCTCTCCTCTGTATAAAAAAGATTTATTAAAATAGGCAATAAATGATACTTTATGGAAGTACGCATTGTTGGTTAGGTCAAGGGAATATGAAAATTAAATATGAACAGACTTTAAAATTTCTACTTCTGGAAAAAATATATTCTATGAGTAGACAAATAGGCAATTACCAATCTGGTTAAAATTGTCATTTAGCAACACATAGTGATCCCAGGACTTGGAAGTCTAAGGAAAGAGGATTTTTCAGTTGAAGCCTACCCTGGGAAATATAGTAAAACCTGGTCAAAAAATGTCATTATTTTCACAATAAAAAAATGTCATTCTTAGGTCAACTTCTAACACTGTGTGCCTATGAATTAGCATCAAGATAATCCATTACTATCAATTAACATTAAGTTACCTAAAATTTTAATGTACAAAATAAAATAACAGAATTATCCATTGTTTTACTATATATATATGCACTAGATAGGCCATATATACATATACTTTATATATGTAATAAAATTACAGAGGTGTTTACTCTTTCTCCACTCTGTTAGGAATGTATTTGTTCAGTTACATTTTGCATATTATTTTGGCTATTATACAAAAATACCCAATACATGTTATTCAAACTATCCCCATTCATTCTTAAATGTAACAGAGATTGTAGGGGGGATTGTGTGCATTTAAAGCACTTTTAAGGCTTAATATTAGAACAGCATACTTTATTTATCTGATTGTTGCAGTATTAAAGATCAAACCCAATGCTAGATAAGTGCTCTCTCACTGAGAGAGCAGTCTACAGAGATATACATCTTAAACTGTCTTCCAAAGACTTGTTGTGGAAATAAAATGTATTTTTTTGTCTTGTTTTTATGAGGTAGGGTTTCCCTACCAGGCTAATATGGAACTTACAATCTTTAGCTTCCTGAGTCCTGAAATTATAGACTTATGCTGCTAGGCCTATCTTAATAAGCCCTTTAATTTTTTTATTTTTAATTATCTCTAAATAGTGTACAAAGGAATTTCAATTCAACATATCAATTTATGTGTGAACACATTTGATCAGTGTCCCCTCCTCCATCACTCTCTCCCCCAACTCTCCCATTCCCACCCATCCCTTCAAGTTCCTAGCTCTAATTTCACATATACACATTGAGTCTTACGACAATATTCACCCACAATTCTTCATTTGTCCAACCAAGTCTCCTTTAATTGCCACCCCTCACAGAAAATATGCTTCAGCTTCTGGTATTCACCTTGTTAAACTGTTTTTTAAGGGTTATTTGTAAGTTCTAAACAAAAGAAAATTGTATGTGTATTTATGTGTGTTTGTGTGTTTATGTGAGTGATGAGAATTTTAAGGAGAATAAATTTCATTTTTCAAAAATATAATAAAACTGTCTAATTAAGCAGGATTATAAGAAACATGTTGTAGTACCTTTTTATCTTTTGCAATCAATCTCATTTTGAACTCAGAGCCCTGCATTTCCTTGGTTTTCTTGCTTTGCCGCCACTGATTTTTTTTGCTCAAGGGTAGTGCTCTACCACTTAAGCCACAGCTGTGGCTTGAGCCATGCCCTCAGTTTGTTATTTTACTGGTAATTTTGGAAATGTCTAGCAATTTTCTCTGCCTAGGCTGGCTTCAAACTGCAATCCTCCAGATCTTAAACCCCTGAGAACCTAGGATTATAGGCATGAGCCACCAGAGCCTGGCTTGTTTTTGTTTAAGCATCTGCCAATGGTTCTGTGAAATGTATGTATATATGTGGAAAGCTCACTAAAATTAGCCTTTTCCAAACTCTTGATCTATTATGTAAAACTTTTGTGTAAGAAAGCAGTACATTTTGCAGATTAGAAATATTAAAAAAATTACCACCTTTCCAAACTACTGACATTATTTGTCCTCATCATTCTGGACCAAATGAAGGCCTGTTCTATCTTCTCTCTGCTTTATTCATCTTTACCTGAGTAAATTGCTGAAAAGCCTTCCAGTAGGTTCATATTTTTTATTGTGTTGTTCTACCTATTGGTAACTTCATAAATATAAGACTAATAGGCTGTTAAAGTATGTGGATGCCTGTGTTAGTTTGGAATATATCTTGAAATGTTCTTCACATTGGAGGAAGAGAGATCAACCTACTTACTTATGATCTCATTTTTAAATTTTTTTGAGAATTCAGAGAAAAACATTTTTGTTGTTGTTGGTGGTGGTGGTGGTGGGGCTTGAACTCTGTGCCTGGCGCTGTCCCTCAGCTCTTCAGCTCAAGGAAGCACTTTACCACTTGAGCCACAGCCCCATTTCTAGAAAAACACATTTAATAAGTAACTTGAGCCAAGCAGGGTACTAACAGCTTCCAAGTGCATGAGCCCACGTGTGTGTGTGTGCGCACACACGCACATACACACACATACACACACGCCAAAGTACCAGCAGTCTCATATCTAGTAAAAGTTCACTGTGTCTACCTTGTCCTTCTCAGAGCATCTGTACATGGCCAAAGGGGTAAGGGTGCTCCTATCAACTGCATTTAAGGAGTTCTGATCTCATTCATGCAGTATAGCACTCAGGATATACTCCCTTCCCCAAAGGCTCTTTAATATGATGAAAACTCCTTAATAGTATGAAGACTCTTTAATATTATGAACTTTGAGGGTGCACCAACATTCAAATAATAACAGATAACAAACTCTAAATCTTCTTTACTCTGAGATACAGGATAGATATTGATGATAAAGTAATGTATTTTAATTTATGAGGAAAAATTTTACTCTAACAGATTAGTGTGTTGTGGGTTTTTTTGTTTTGTCTTTGTTTTTTGTCAGTTGTGGGGCTTGAACTTAAGGCTGAGTGCTGTCCCTGAGTTCTTTTGCTCAAGGCTAGCACTCTATCACTTTGAGACAGAGCACCATTTTCTGGTTTTCTAGTAGTAAAATGGAGATAGGAGTCACATGGCCCTTCCTGCCTCGGCTGGCTTTGAAACACAATCCTTAGATCTCAGCCTCTTCGGTAGCTAGTATTACATGCATGAATCACCAGTACCTGGCTTGCTTTATCTTTTAAGAGCAATCATGAATATTACATAGTTAATAAAGCTGTGCTTTTCAACAATACTTCTGAACATAGAGAAAAATACTTTTTTTTTTTTTTTGGGTCCGGTCGTGGGGCCTGAACTCTGGGCCTGGGCGCTGTCCCTCAGCTCTTCAGTGCTCTACCACTTGAGCCACAGTGCCACTTCCAGGTTTTTTCTTTTTGCTTATGTGGTGCTGAGGAATCGAACCCAGGGCCTCAGGCATGCAAGGCAAGCGTTCTACCACTGAGCCACCTTCCCAGCCCGAGAAAAATACTTTGATAAATGTTAAGGAATAACAAAATATTTGCAATTCTTTTATACCTGTCTCTCTTTTATACTATTCTTCTTTTTAGATATCTTTCCATTACAAAGCAATAAAAAAAAAAAAGGCCAAGCACTAGTCACTCATGCCTGCAATCCAAGATAATCAGGCTGAGATCTCTTGAGGCTCAAGATTCACTCTAGCGAAAAAAGTTCACTAGACTCCATCTCCACAATAACAGCAAGAGGCAATACTGGAGGTATAGCCAAAGTATTAGAACATCAGCAAGCAAGCACAAGGTCCTGAGTTCAAAAACCAGTGTCTCTCCTCCAAAAAAAAAAAAAACTGATGAAAGGCAGACTAAGAAAACCCTCTTGAAATCATTAAAAGAGAAATAAAGATACACTGGGAAAATGCCTAATGTAGATTATGTCTGTTTCTTAGTTCAGGGGAGAAAGCAATAATTGTCTGTTTAACCAATGGATACTATTTTATGTGTATATCTATCTGTCTATCTATCTATCTATCTATCCATCTATCTATTTTTACATTCTGTAACCCTGGAGTGTTTGTTGGTTTCTGTTACTATATTATGCAAGATGATTTTGAATGAGTAGATACAACCATGTTAACATTTCATATGGTCGGTTTATATTGAATAATATATGATTGGGTTAACCATTCTTAAAGTATTTTTTTTTTTTTTTTTTTATTGGTCCTGGGGCTTGAACTCTGGGCCTGGGCGCTGTCCCTCAGCTCTTCAGCTCAAGGCAAGCACTCTACCACTTGAGCTACAGCGCCACTTCCGGTTTTGTGGTGGTTTATTGGAGATAGGAGTCTCACGGTCTTTCCTGCCCGGGCTGGCTTTGAACCGCGATCCTCAGATCTCAGCCTCCTGAGTAGCTAGGATTACAGGCGTGAGCCACCAGCGCCCGGCTTCTTAAAGTATTTTATGTTGCTTATATATTAATGTATGTATGTACTGTCTTTTATTGTCATTATTATTTCCTGGTGGTAGGGTTCATAGGCAGGTAGGTAAGTATTTTAACACTAAGCTACTTTTCCAGCCCTATTCTCTTGTTATTTTCTGACCCTTCACAAGGGTGGATAACAAACAATAACTAAATGTTGACATACATTTGTAATTCCAGTATGAGATCTACAAAAGACATAACTTGCCTCTTATTTCTTACTTTCTATTCCACTACAATCTAGAATTTAGCTATATTTTTCTTGTACCTATTTTATAACAAGAAATATTTCAATTAATGTTTACAGTAGAGAAAAGCTGTCATGAATAAGAAATTGCCTTCCAAAGGAAAAAAATTGTTATATGTTAAAAGTGCTTAAACTTACTTGTTCTATGGGAACTCATTAGCTATTGAGTACAGGTTTTGATCTCTGTTTTTAAAAGTTGTGAACATCTAAGCCTGCCATTGCTTTTTCTAAAGACCAACTTAACTCTTGAAAAAAAATGTTTTTAAGCTGGGCACTGGTGACTCACATCTGTAATCCTAGCTACTTGGGAGGCTGAGATCTGAGAACTGTGATTCAAAGCCAGCCAGGGCAGGATATCTCCAATTAACTAGAGAAAACCAGAAGTGGTACGGTGGCTCAAAATGGTAGAGGACTAGACTTAAGCAAAAAGAGCTCAGGGACAGCGCCCAGGCCTGAGTTCAAGCCCTACAATTGACACAAAAAAAAAAAGGAAGGAAGGAAGGAAGGAAGGAAGGAAGGAAGGAAGGAAGGAAGGAAGGAAGGAAGGAAGGAAGGAAGGAAGGAAAGAAAGAAAGGAAAGAAAGAAAGAAAGAAAGAAAGAAAGAAAGAAAGAAAGAAAGAAAGAAAGAAAAGATGGAAGGAAGGAAGAGGAGGGAGGGAGGGAAGGAGAAAGACAAAAAGAGAAAAAAGAAAGAAAGAAAGAAAGAAGGAAGGAAAGAAAGAGAAAAGAAAAGAAGGAAAAAAGGAAGGAAGGAAAGGGAAAGAAACACCAACCCATTTTCCCAGGAAGAGAAAAAATTTTAACTGAATAAGTAGAAAATAAAAGTTGCTTACATCTATTTTTCTATAAAAGCATTCCTAGGGGAAAGTAGGCAGATATTAAAGCAGGAAAACACATTTTAAAAACTGTATTGGTTCATATCTAAAATATACCTGGAACTCAAAAAACTGTATTGGTTTTTGTTGCCTTTTAATTGTTAACATTATTTTCTTTACTTTAAAATATAATTTCTTCTAAAAGAACTGCATTTCTAAAATCAAGTGCAAATGGAGAAATAGCAATAAAATATGTTAATAATGTATATAGAATTATTTTCCCCCCAGTACTGGGATTAAATTCAGGGCCTCCAACATACTAGAAAGGCAACTCACTTTAGCCTTTTATTCTTGTTTTGCATTAGAGATAGGGTCTTATTAGATTTGCCAAGATAGTCCTCCAACTTGTAATCCTTCTGCCTCTGCTAGACCACTAGCTGAGAGAAGTTAGGTCTTGTCAATCTTTCAGAGCATTAATCTATCATGTTTAATCATTGCTGCCATCTTTATTGATCAGCATCAGAATAAATGTTGTAGGAGCCACAACTTTAATCTAAATGTATTCAATTTTTAAATAGTTGATGGTCTATTCATTTGTAAGCTTACTTACTATATAGATATTTATATTCATCAAGTACATAAATTGCTATATATGGATGCATGCCCATGATAGAGAAGAAGTGGTTAACTGTTCTGTTAAGTAAAGATGGCTACTGAAGTAAAACATAGATAGGTGGATAGCTTTAATAAATTTAAAGACTATGTAATAGATCAAAGGACCCTTGACATTTTTACTTCTAGAAATTAGTGTTGTCCTAGGAATAAGTTATCTTTACAGATAGATATAACATTTGTACAGACATATTAATATGCATTAACCTACATAGATTATTTGTAATACATATATTCATATACTCATTATTATTAAGGCTGTTCACCTTAAAATGAAAAATTTTGAGGTTGTTTCAGACAATTCTGATGAACTAGGGATGTACATACTTCTTCATATGAGGAACATTTGTTTTCTATTTGTGTATACAATTTGATAAGTGACTTATACTTTTGGACAACTTTTCACACAAATATAAGGAGTAAGTACTAAAATAAATGTATGTGTTGTCAGCAGGAATGGGATTTTAAATTACTAGAAATATAACCAATGTTCATGTCACCTTCACTCAAAAGATCCAAGAGCAGGAGAAACAGATCCAGTTTCTTGAAACTTGCATTTATCTACCTAACTTTGATTAGAAAAGGATTATATTTGTATGTATCTGAATTATGAAAGGATCGTATTTATATGTATCTGAATGAAGGATGAAGTGGGATTAAGCTAATTTTCTATATTTTTTAGCATTCTTAGTTTTTATAGGAACTGAAAGTTAATGAATTAGCTAATGATTTTCTTCTTGTGCTTACAAGGTGGAACAGGGTATCTTTTCTGATATTGTTTCTACTGAAGATACTTCCATAGTACTTCAGTCAAATAATCTCAAAGATTCCATGTAACACAACTTGTTTTTATTATTTGACTGCAATTAAGCAACAAAGATAATTTTTTTTTAACAGCAGATGGGCAAATATTCTGAATTCCATTGGAAACATGCTCTAACACCCTTTTGGGTATGATGGACTCTCCCTCCCCCATTTTGTTGGTTAAGTGAACTTTTAGTAATAAGAGAGGCCATCAAAGTGGGGTACCCTTGAGGTAAGAGGTTCTGTAAAGACAATGGATTATTTTACCCAATACTTTTTGCTACAACCTACTCACAGTTATGTTCTGTACTGGGCTGCCAACACTGACTTCATGATGTAATTTTTAAGGTTCTGAGGCAGGATCTTCCACCATGATCCAGCAGACAATTCTCTGGTCGAGTCCCTCTAATTATTTAAGGTAGGCCTTCATTTCTTTAAAAATAACTGTTATTCAAGTTTGAAAAACAGCTACTGCGTAAGCAGCCTGACTTAAACTGACAAAAGCGAGGGAATTCTGGATCCATAATTCACCTTCCACCCCTTGACCTCACAAACCGCCATATTAGCGTGATCACACCAAAATACCAGCTTGTGTTTACAGTTTCAGTCCTCCTGATGGCGGACGGGCGCGTGTACACGAGCACTCGCTCTGTGTGCACTGAATAGGATCACGATCCGGAGAGCTGAAAATGTAAACACAAGCTGGTATTATGGTGTGACTGGCGGTTTGTGGTTCTTTGTTTGAATACTTTAAAAATGGGCACCCTGGCAAGAACAAAAGAGGCAGAAAGCAGAACTGCTCTTAAATGGTTTCTCTATCTTTGTCCTTCCTCAGGTAGACCCAAAATAACTTACCAATTTGATGTAGTCCCTGGAGCCATGTGTTTTTGCCTAGTTGGCTACACTTCAACGCAACAGTTTTGTTTTCAAATGAAGGCCATTAGTACTTTGCCTTTGGTAGTTTTAAACAATTTTCTGAGTACTCTCAAGCACTATACTTCTCTAGCTATTACTGTTATCAAATCTGCCCACATTGCAAATTCAACATTACAACATTTGATGTGTTTAATCAAGAACTCAAACTCTTTATACGGCCTTTTGAAAAACAGTAGCAAGCCTGGCTTGGTGGTATATATTTGTAATCTCAGCATTTAGAAGGCTTAGGTAGGAGGATTGAGAGTTCCAGGCCAGCTTGGACTATGTAGTGAGACCCTATCTCAAAAAACCCAATCCAAATTAAAACAGAACAAAAAATACTGCTAGTTAGCAATGGTTCTTTTACCCCTACTGAGAGACTAGTGCCAACATTAAACTATTAGACAACTTGTCTCTCTGTAGTACTTGTTTATGCTATTTCAGTTAATTGATTTTAGAGTTTAAAGACAGATGTAGATGATTTTTTTAAAAGGTAAGTTGTAAGCTTTAGTTTACCACAGGATATACTTGTATACTTGGTCATTTCTTTCCTCTGTATTCTTTATCATTTCTCCAGAAAATAAGTTTTACCATTGGCTTTTACACTATGAAACTGGATTCTAAAACTGATTTACTTGCCTATTGAAGAGATGACTATTATTTCAGGGAGAAAATTAAGACATATAAGGAAGGAAGTTTGAAAAACGTATTTTCTGAAAAATGTCAACACAACACATGATATGCTTGACTTTGTGGTATATTGTCTTGTTTTTCAAAGAACAAAGATTTCCCTTTGGAATAAGATATATTATTGATACAAAAAGCAGTAACTAAAGGAACAGTGGGTATTTTGGCAGATCTCTTTTCTTAAATAAAGTTACAAATTGATTTTACACCTATTGAAGCAACCATTCACCACTCTAAACTTATTTCTGACAACTGTTTGTTTTAGAATCAAATAAGTAATTGAAAAACAAAAGTGATTTTCTCAATGCAGTTGAGAAGTAGTTAATGTAAAGACATAAACACAAACAACTCATGGTCATGGCTGTAGACAGTTTTGATGTAGACTGCAATTCTTAATAAAGGAAATAAGAGGGATCTTAGCTTGGGACATTTTAATGAAATGCCACTCAAGTGGAAGCAAGTGATTCCAAAGTGTTGTCAGTCACTTTAGACTGAAAAGAAATAACAAGAAATAGCTTGTAAGATATCAAATAATTCACACTAAAATACCATGCTATAGCACCTCGAGTTTGAATAGGCCAACAATTTGCCTTATTTAAAACATACTGTACTTGATCACTTCATGAAATTGCACAACTTGACTGACCTTTACAATCTTGTACCTTGATTATCTCTCCCCGTGTGAGATCTCTCCCTAAGACAGCTTGCAAGTATTTCACAAATTATACTGCAGGAATCGCCAGCATATACATCAATACTGACAGATCTAGATCATCTTATTTTCACCTTAGATACGTTCAGTCTAAATTGAAAACTAAACTAAGGAATGAGTAGATTTACTGAAGAGTGAATTTGGCCTTATCTTACAGATATAGCTTAAGAACAACCATATGAAGCTTTAGGGGGGATTCATTTATGGTAATATATTTAGATATATAAATAATGTACAAAGAATTGACATTTACACAAGTTTTAACCCTAATATTATATAAATTGTTAACTCATGTTTCACCTTCTGGAATACAAAGTCTAAGCTAAAGGAATTCATAGCTAATAACTTTTTAAAAAATAGTCAATGTGTATTTTATGAAAAGATAATAAATATCAACACTTACATATAAAGACTCTCAATCATGTCACTCATTAGGAAATGAAAGTTAAAAGCCATAATAAAATATTAGAAAACAGACAGAAATTCACATCTGGTAGCAAGCAAGAATTTTGAACAGGCAGACTCTCAAATGCTGCCATTAACAATGTAAATAAGTAATTGTTTAGAATAACTTGGTAAATATGAATATGTGATACATGTTCTATGAGAAATACTTAAAAATACTGACCAGGAGATACGTTAAATCATGTATGAAGGATTGTTAAAAGAAATACATTTGTTAATGGTGAAACCATTATATTAATAATTATATTTTATGCAGTACTATGTTATATGACAGTGAATATGCATAAAGATAGAATATTGAGAAAAGTCACAGAAGATACTTATTTGTAGCCTAATTTACATAAAGCTCAAAAGTAAAACTAAGTGGTAAAACATGCTTCAAATATGCACATTTACAAAACAGTGGTTCTCACTGGGTGCTAATGGCTCACATGTACAATCCTAGCTACTCAGGAAGCTAGGATCTGAGAATCCCAGTTGACAGTCAGCCCAAGCAGATAAATCCTACAGACTCTTATCTCCAACTAACTTGCAAGGCGCTAGAATAGATATGGCTCAAGTGGTAGGGTACAAACTATGAGCTAAAAAATCAGAGACACATACAATACCTGATATTATTATTCTTATACAAAAATATTTCAATCTGTTCTCAAAGCATATTATCGAATTATTTTTTACATGTTTTTCTCTTCTATTGAACTCTTAGTAGAACAGAGATAAAAAATACTTTTATTTTCACGTTTGTGTACCTGATTCTTTATGTTGTATTTCAATAATACTTGTAAGTTGAGAGATGAGAAGGTGGCTCAGTGGTAGAGCGCTTGCCTTGCATGCATGAGGCCCTGGGTTCGATTCCTCAGCACCACATAAGCAGAAAAAGCCAGAAGTGGTGCTGTGGCTCAAGTGGTAGAGCACTAGCCTTGAGCTGCAGAGCTGAGGGTCAGTTCCCAGAGTTCAGGCCCCATGACTGGCCAAAATAATAATAATAATAATCCTTGTAAGTTGAATAAGTAACATAAATACTAGAAGTTTGAAGATAGTCAGGCTCTGAAGAGTTATGATTATACTTTACTGTAGTTATTTCCTTGAGGGCATGAAATAGACAAAGAAACACTCAGACAATTGAAATGATGAGGTTTTTAGTTATCTCTTAGAAAACTGCCTATAATCAGGGAAGAATGTACATTCTTTTTTCTTTGGGGGAAATTATTAATATGGTCAGTAGGGTATGTTTAAATGTTTCGGTCACTTTTTATTGTAAAGATATTATACAGAGGGGTTACAGTTACATGAGTAAAGTAGTGAGTACATTTCCTCTTGAGCATTATTACCCCTCCTTTGTTTTTCCCTAGCCATCCCTTCCCTCCCCAATTCCTCCCTTCCCCCCACCCGCTGAAGTTGTAGAGTTTGTTTTTAACATGGTGTCTTGTATATCTCATTGTTACAATGGGTCAGCCTGTATCCTTGTTCCAGCATTTTGTTGTTTCCCTTCCCCTCCCCAAATTAGAAAATTGTATATACAAGATGCAGGACACCAAAATCAAATACGGTAAAAACAAGGGTTATACCAGGAGGGAAGAACAAACAAAAGAAACAAAAGAAATCACATAGTACATTATAAGTACATTAAAAACAACAGCAACAAAGATAAAACCTCTTGTGTATCTATCATGGGGTTCATTTTGCTTAGTATCATTTTATATGGTCATATGTGCATAGCTTTTGACCTTTTCTATTTGTCTGGTAAGGTTATCCTAGATGTATACTAGTTATTTCAAATAAGGGAAACCATGGGACCTATGTTTCTTTGGGTCTGGCTTACTTCACTTAGTATAAGTTTTTCCAAGTCTTTCCATTTCCTATCAAATCAGCTCTCTCCTGATGGAGAGAGCTGATAACTTTTAGTTTTAGAATTTTTAAAGAATAAATTAATTTCAAAATATATACCTACAATGAGCTGCAGACATCATTATTACTCCTCATTATTTAAGTTGGCTCATCTATTTTTAATGTCATCACTTCCCTTAGCTACCTCATCCTACTAGGATCTGTTAGTACATAAAGGTAAATGTGGCCTTATAGATTAGAAAATCTTTGATAAATTTGTGCTGTTGAAAGCTGCTGGGAAACAAAGTGGAAATCACAAAAGCTTCAGCAATGGTTTGCTCAACATTACTAACATTACTAACATTGTTAACAGAAAGATGAAAAAGTTCTAGAGATGAATTATGATGACTGAACAACAATTTAGTGGTTAAATGCCAAGTTTTATGTCATATATATTTTCCCACAATAGAAAAATAGAAACTGAAAGAGAAAAGAAAATGTACTCTTTACCTGATTTATACAAATACAGTCCCTTTGTATACACTTTTATAATAACAATAAATAATTTGTTTAAAGAAAAGAAAAGTAGAGTTAAGATGAATTTGAGTAAGAAATTAGGGATTGCCTTTAAGAACCTATCTAACCCACAAAGAAAGCAAGCATACCACAGAAGGGAGGTAAATATATTTGAGAGATCACACAGGAAGTCTATGTATCATTCCCAAGCCACTGCAATTTATTCAAACACAAATTATCATGTAAAGTAGACAAAAGAAAATAATACATGTTTTTTACTAAATATTCTTTACTTCCCCTTTTCTATATTTTTCAACTGACCCTCTTTATTTCCAGATTGTTATTTTTTAAGTTCATGAACATGAGAATATATGACTCTATATGACTATTTATAAAAATGAAAAGGAATAAAGTAAGAAGAAGAGAAAAATAACACTGCCTTAAATACTAATGAATTTTAAGTAGTTGAATTTTTAAAAGTAAACTCTAAGTCATACTTTAGGGCCTACTTTCGCATTTTTTAATAGCTTTCTAAAAAAACTCCAACCTTGAAATGCATGCAATTAGAAACATGCTACAGTGAGGCTAGGCTTAGTCACAGTACTATTTCAATGCAAGCTGCTGCTATTTTTGGTGTCCTACAGAGAAATAGAATTAGAATGTTCTAACCTCTGCTCATTCTGTAGGTGAGAATATTAAGCTGACTGCTTAAAAATTGAGGAAGTGGTTCCCTTTGAGTTAGTTCTTTTTCATGTTTTAGGTATTAATATTTGTTTTTATTATGATGTAGAACATGAAGAACATATAGTTAATCTTGTACTCGTAATTAGTTTCAAATTATCCCTTACAGATGGCCACAGACATAGCCTATCTACTATGAGAATCAGAACATGCTTTCTGTCCCATACTCGTATTTTCCTGCTTTTTTCTGGATCTGAGCCATACAATTTTCAAGGGTTGCTATAATCTAACACAGATATTAAGTGGATTTATAAAATCACTTGGCAAGGTGAATTTTAAGTTTACTAATTCAAGCACCCATCTGATGCTTGAACTGGTTCAAATACATAGCCTTCACATCAATAATCCTTGTGATATCAAAACTTATTACTGCTAGAACTATGTAGCTGAGAACAGAGAAACTAATAAGCTAAGATTAAATTACTACCTTTTCATCTGCAAAAGGTATATAAAATTGGGGATTAAATTAAGTAATCTATATAAATATTGTTAGCATAGTGCTAACAATAAAATTATTAAAATTATTTGTATCATACTCTTGTTTACATTTTACATTAGTCTTATAATATAGAAACAGCTCATAAGTTTTTAAATGAAGGAAAAATGAAATTATTTTTATTATATATTTTATTATATATTTTTGTGGTATTGCTGTTTTAGCTTTGTCAAGATAAATTTGCATAAATGTTTACCTGTTCATTTAATCATTCTCATTCACTCAGTTGCTAAAAGCTTACTTACAAACTAAGCATTACAAGATATTTTAGAATATTATGATTGTCCCAGTAAGGTTCCTCTTCTACTTTGTTTATACCTCTTTATTGCCTATATGCTGAGTAGGAAAAACTATTCGCTTCTAGATCTAAAATATCCCAGGTTTACTTCATAATTTCATACATAGATACAAAAGAACCATTTTTCTCTGGTAAAACTGCAGTCAGAAGATATTAGTCTTTGAGTTATTTTTTCAAATGTTCTTAATGATTTCTAGCTTTATGATTATGATGATCATTAAACTAATCTGACTGCATGTAGTTTTTTGAAGATAAATTAATTCAAATTATGAATAAGTGACCTGAAAATTTTAAAGTAATTAGCAGTTCTGGTTTACCTGAAAGATGCAGTTATCAGGAGCATGGAATTTAATATCAGCACATCTCTAATATCGATGTTATTTAAAGCCATACATTAGGAGTCATAAGCATCTGTAGTGACAGAGAGGCATACAGCAAAGCACTGAAAAACTGGAATAGAATTAATTGGTTTTGGTCTACCCACTTTAAATTAGAAAATAGCAACAGAAAAAAAATTAAACACTAAATGTATTCGTTAGGCAGGATCAGCAATCATGCTGCCCACACATGATCTGCAATTAATTTGTAAATAAGAAGATTCATCACCTGGAGGATAATAAACTCTAGTTTTATGGCCCAAAAGACTAGACAAGTAAAAACCACTAATGAATGCACTGTATAAACACAGGGGCAAAAATCTACATTGGTTGAGCAAGTGAGGATAACAAGGAGACTCTTTTTTGTTAATAAAGTAGACCAAAAGATACATGACACATATCTAGAGATTTTTCTTAAGTGTTAACACTGCTCAAAACAGGGTCACTTAAAAGGCATGGAAAAGTGTTACTACAAGGTAAGGAGGGCAAAGTTGATGTTTAGAAAGAGTTAGCAATTTTTAAAAGTAAGGATCAGTGTTTTAAAAGACTGAGATAGCTATCTTGATTTTAATTAGTTTTTATAATTAGAAAGTCTTACTACAAATAATCTGAAGTGATTTTAGTTTGTCATCATCAGATATGACATGGACTATGAAGAGATATTGCCACATATTATTTAGTGGAAAATATTAAATGGATTTTAGGTATTGCTGTACTTTGCTAGAGACTTTAATTTGAAAAAATTACATTTTTCTTACATAATATAGTTGTTTTCACACCTTAATTTTGAACTCAAAATAAAGCATTTAACTTAACGTCCATTCAAATGAGAACTACTCCTTTGGTGCCAGCTAAGAACTCTGAGAAGCACAAAGGTAAAGACAAGTGGGATGTTTACTAAAAATACAAAGTTCTGGTCTCTCATACTAATTGAAATGCAATCTCTAGAACAAGGATCCTGGAATCTGTATACAATTTTAACAAAATCTGTGCTTGGTTTTTATGACTGCTACAGTTGAAGAGTGACTAAGAGTGATTTTATTGATTAATATACATGCTTGTCACAAACATCTTCAAGTTATTCCTTTTTAGAAACACAATCTTTAATGATATGTAAATAATTTTACAAAGTATTAAACACAATTTGATGTTGCTTAAATAAAATAAGTATGTTTTCAAACCTGGGGTCACTATGATAGAATCAGTATTATGGCTATGATCTTTTTAAAGGTCGAAAGGAACTGTTTGGGGTTTTATTGTTTTAGTTTTAGTTTTGTTTTTATTGGCTTTGCCAACGTGTTGAAGTCAGGGTCTCACAGTGGTACTCTATTGTGGAATCACATCTCTAGCCTTTTTTTTTTTTTGTAGTCGTTATTTTTGAGTTAGGATCTCATTTCTTTCTTGGGCACATGCCTAGACTGCAATCCACTTATTTTATGCTTTCTGTCAGTCATAGCTGGGATGACAGGCTCACACTATCACATCCACTATCTTTCTTTTAGAATTGAGTCTAACAAACTTTTCTGCCTGTGCTGGCCTAGAACTATGATCCTCTCCATGTCAGCCTCCCGAAACTGCAGGCTACCTGCTTAGATTATTGATTGAAAAGGGAGTCTCAACCAAGTGTATATTGAGGCTGGCTTCAAACAATACTTCCCACCTCAACCCCTCAAGTAGCTAAGATTACAGGCATGAGCCACCAGGACTGGATTTGAAGGAAATGTGTGTGTGTGTGTATGTGTGCGCTAGTCCTGGGGCTTGAACTCAGGGTCTGGGCACTGTCCCTGAGCTTTTGTACTCAAGGCTACCACTACCACTCTACCACTTGAGTCACAGATCTGCTTCCAGTTATTTTAGTGGTGAATTGGAGATGACAGTCTCTAGACTTTCCTGCTGGGACTGGCTTTAACCCGTGATTCTCAGTTCTCAGCCTCCTGAGTAGCTAGGATTATAGGCATGAGCCATCAGTACCTGACTTGTAAGAGAAAATCTTAAGGCAGCAAGAAGCAATTGATTTTTAAAATGCTCTAAAACTAAGTTATGAATTACAAATATAAGTAATATATTAAAATATATCACTTTTAAGTAACTTCAACAATCAAAACATGTCTTAGTACTCAAAGACTTGTCATAGGCTACTCAAAACAGATGCCATAAAGCATATTAAAACGTATGTAATTCATTATAGGACCTATAGTAAACTCAGTTCTGGTAATTTTATTTATATCATTTATTTGACCGTAGCACAGTAGAGCTAGCAATATTTCAAAACATTGTTGGGATAAAAAAGGACATTTGGTACTAGAGTTACTTTTTTCCCTCTTTCTGTGCCAGTCCCAAGGCTTAAACTCAGGGCATGGGTGCTTTCCCTGAGCTTATTTTGCTCAAGGCTAGTACTGTACCATTTGAACCACAGCTCCACTTCTAGCTCTTTAGTCTGACTTTCCTGCCCAGGCTGGCTTCGAACCATAATCCTCAGCTCTCAGCCTCCAATAGAGCCCTGGGGCTTAGCTTTTTCACTCAAGGCTCTCTACCACTTGAGCCACAGCTCCATGAATCTCATTCTGGTGGTGAAATAAGGGTCTCACAGATTTTCCTGCCCAGACTGTTTTAAACTATAATACTCAGAGTTCTGTCTCCTGAATATCGAGGATTATAGGCCTGAGCCATCAGCCTCCAGCTAATGTATTTAACCTATTCTTTATAGCACATTAGTATAGTACTATTTGGGAGCTTGCTTGTTAGTATGGATTTTTCTTTTTTTCAGATTCTAGTTTTTTTTGTTTTTTGGTTTTTTTTTTTTTTGGTCAGTTGTGGGCCTTGAACTCTGGGCCTGAGCACTGTTCCTCTGCTATTCAGCTCAAGGCAAGCACTCTACCTCTTGAGCCACAGCACCACTTCTGGTTTACTGAGTGGTTTATTGGAGATGAGTCTCAACGGACTTTCCTGCCCAGGCTGGCTTTGAACCGAGATCCTCAGATCTCAGTCTCCTGAGTAGGTAGGATTACAGGTGTGAGCCACCTGCCCCCAGCAATATTTTGGCTATTTTTTTTCTTTGCTGGAACTGGGGCTTGAACTCAGGACCTTGCATTTGATTGGCTTGCTTATTTAGCTGCTCTCAGAACTTGAGTCACTTCTCCCATTCAGCTTTCTGCTGGTTATTTTGGAGATAGAATCTTGTGGGGTTTTCTGGCTTAGCCGGCTTCAAATCTTGATCTTCCAAATCTCAAACCCTGGAGTAGCTAAAATTACAGACATGGGTACCTGGTTAGATATTACTTCTTAAAAAGTAACTCCTGGGTATTGATGCATCACGCCTGTAATTCTAGCTACTCAGGAGGCTGATATTAGAGGATCACCATTCAAAGCCTGGCCAGGCAAGAAAGTCCACGTGACTCTTATCTCCAATTAACTACCAAAAAGCTGGAAACGGTGCTGTAGCTCAAAGTGGTAGAACACTAGCTATGAGCATAAAAGCTCAAGGAGAGTGCCCAGGACTGAGTTCAAGACTCAGCATCAGCCCCCCCCTCAAAAGAAAAGAAAAAAACAATGGGTTCAAAGTACAACTATACATAATATCATATATAGGGCTCAGTGCATTTACAAACAAACTTATTAAAGTAAGATATAGTTAGGGGAGGAATCTGAAGGAGTAACTCCTCTGAGCAACTAAAGTACTGCTTATCAAAATGAATAGCAGGAAGTGGAAGCATGCTTTGCAGGAGGGAAAAGGGGAGGAGGGACTTAGGGATGGAGCAAATGTAGTCATTACATTCAATGTACATTATGTAAAAAATGAACTGTGTAACTCTAGGTTAGGGACAGGAGAGGGAAAATGAAGAATGAAGGAAGGAAGAACACTGACCAAGAAGTATTGCATTCATAGCCTCGTTTACGGAATTGTAACGGCTTTGTACAACTACCTAATAAAAACAACAACAACAACAATAATAATGAAAACATAACTACAGCCATCCATTTAATGTAGGATTAAATACTGCATTAATCTGCATGGACTTTTGTACTACTAAAATTTAATTTTATGTTGGTCATTATTAATAACCAGGAAAAGCATACTTTTTTTCCTTTTGAAATAATGTCACATTGTATTGCCCAGTTGGCTTTGAACTTCTGGCTCAAGCAATCCTCTTTCCTCAGTCTTAAATTACAGGCCCACAACTACCTTGTAAAGCCCAGGAACTAGGTCTATTATGACCTGGACAGAAAGAAATGTATAGACCAGTGCTGGGAATATGGCTTAGTGTTAGAATGCTTGCCTAGCATGCATGAAGCCCAAGGTTCGATTCCTCAGTACCACATAAACAAAAAAAGCTGGAAGTGGAGCTATAGCTCAAGTGGTATAGTGCTAGCCTTGAAGGAAAAAAAAAATGAGCTCAAGGACAGTACACAGGCACAGAGTTCAAGCCCCAGGACTGGCCAAAAAAAAAAAAAAATGTATATATATATTTATATATATATATAAATCTTAATAAAGACAGTATAACATGAACAATTCTTTAAAAAATAGTAACTCTTTGGGGCTGGGAAGGTGGCTCAGTGGTAGAGTGCTTGCCTTGCATGCATGAGGCCCTGGGTTTGATTCCTAAGCACCACATAAGCAAAAAGAAAAAAAAACCTGGAAGTGGTGCTGTGGCTCAAGTGGTAGAGTGCTAGCCTTGAACTGAAGAGCTGAGGATAGTGTCCAGGCCCAGAGTTCAGGCCCCACAACCGGACCAAAAAAAAAAAATAGTAACTCTTTAATCCTTGAAAAGATATATTTGGCATATCATGAAAACTCATTTAGTTGGATTTACCTCAAAGGAAGACAAGGTTTTTCCCAAATACATTGATTGTGCTATTTAGACATAGGTGCCATCGTGGCAAGCAGAAATCAGGTAATTGTTTTATTCATTGGATTAGGATAATAAGAAATTTGTTAAACCTAAGGTATGATCGTAGTAATGATAAAAACTTACATAGTAAAAATAATAAGTTTAAGAAAAATTTCATTTAATGCTGACTATAAAAATATTACATATAGACATTTATTGGGAATGATTTTCTTACATTTAAAAAAATATTCCCTTATATTTCATTATTATGACAAATCTACAGATGAGGATGGTTGCATGAGATATCATATATTCAAAAAATTAGCTGGTGATAAGATTGAACTGTTTAGGAAATAACTTTAATTAATAAAAAATAACTATAGGTAACCAAAACCAAGTACTAAGAAATTAATAATGTTGAAAGAAAAAAGAGACTGCTTTTAGTCTAGTAAAATACAACTGAAATGATAAGAGATTAGCTACAATAAATAACATTCAATTATCTAGTAGAAACAGAAATTTCATAGGAAAAATAATTCAAAAGGGACTTATAGTTACTGTCTAAGTAAGGCCCAAGAAAGCAAGTACTTGTTTTCCCTGATAGTTTACCCCAGCTTAAAACAAAGCAATTCTCTTAAAAGTTTATAGTGCATGGTCATTGACTTTAACATTTTTTAACTAATTTCTGATGCTGCTATGTTTAAACATATAAAATCTTTTTAATGATAAATAGGAATTCTTTTTTAATCAGCCATGTTTTGAATTAGAAGCAGTATATGAAATGGAAGTTAGAAGACCATGGAATTGAATCCTAGTTCTGGCAAGTCTTAGTTGTGAATCTGTTAGAAAAGTAAGCCACAGCCTTCTGTTCTATAAAGAATGATGTCAGTTTTGTGAAACCATAACTGTGGCTGTGGAAAGTATTAAATAAGCTGTATTCTCTTTAGTTCTTTGGACTTTTCATTAGCAGATTAGTAAAGATAGTTAATACTAAAAACTGGACAACTGTCAAAAGGAAATTTTTTAGATGGGATATGATTAGACAAGGGAAAAATTTAAGATGTTCTGAGCAAGTTCTAAAAAAGAGAATGATAGATATAAAATGACAAAGAGAGAGCAAAAAAGCATATAAACTAGAAACATAAAACAAATTAACATCAAATATTGATACAGATGTCAAGGTAGAGTTTAAGAAAAAAAAATAACATGAGAATGGCATTAGGGTTATATAAGAATCCTATCTTAAAAGATTCATTTTATATGATAGACAATAGGGAACCACCGTATTTTCTTGAAAATAAATTTAAAACATAAAAGCAGGTGGTATTTCATCTCACTTTGTAGTTAAATTGATATAATGTATCTGTGCAATGATCTCTGAGTCTTTCCAAGGAAGAAAAAAGTAACAGGGTTAAGTACTTCATGTCTGTATATGATTAGAAACCCTAAATTTTTTAAAAGCAAAAGAAAGGCCTAGAATAAATATCTTTTCTTGTTTTCATCAACTATCTTCACTGTTATAGCACTCTATTCAAAGAACCTGTGAAACTCCCTATACTACTCATCCTTTACAGTTGTTTGTAGTTGAAATTTATTCATTCATTCTGCTTCCTGAGAGCTTTTCTAGGAAATAAGTTTGTTGTTGTTGTTGTTGTTGTCAGTCATGTGGCTTGAACTCTGAGCCTGGGCCACAGTGCCACTAGAGATAAGAGTCTCCCAGACTTCCTACCCAGACTTGGCTTTGAATTGCGATCCTCAGATCTCAGCCTTCTGAGTAGCTAAGATTACAGGCATGAGCCACTGGGGCCTGGCGTAGGTATTAAGTTTTTAAAGATGAATAAGATTAAGTTCCTGTTCTCAAGGAGCTCATAATAAATTAGGGTAAGAAAGTTAACTGTCAAAAATGACAACTTACAGAATTAGTAGGAAGATGATTTAAAAGATGAAATATATTGATCAATTTATTTTTACATAATTTATTTTTACACATAATTTTCCCATACTAAGGGCTTTTATTTTTCTTTTATTGTTATTCTTATTATAAAGGTGATGTACAGAGGGGCTACAGTTACATAAGTTAGGTAAAGAGTACATTTCTTTTTGGACAATGTATGTCACCCCTTTCCTTGTTCTCTCCCAGTATTTCCCTCCCATCTCACTCACAAGTTGTAAAATTGATTTTCAACATAGTGTCCAGTAAGTACCATTGCTTGATTTGTTTATCCTTTATTCCTCTATTTCTGTTCCTCCTTTTACACTCCCAAAGGCATATAAACAAACAAACAGAATAAAAAGGGGAAAAAGCAAAAACAGCGAAAAAGAAAACAATCTCTTTTTTAATGTTCTGGAGTTCATTTCAGGTTATTCATAATTGTACATATTCTCAGCTTTTATTTTTCACATTTTTAGTGATTTTATTTATAAAGTTATTTTTAACTAGTCTATGGGAAGAAGCAAGAAGCTGTTATGATTGGACATATAAGGATAATATCCTAAAGTTAGTGCACTTTCATGATCCTTATAACTTTTGAAGTGCTTGCCAAGTTGTGGTTTGGCTATAAAATTTCTCCTTAAGCCAGGCATTCGTGGCTCATGCCTGTAATCCTAGCTACTCAGACTGCTGAGATCTGAGGATCAGGGTTTGAAGCCAGTCCAGGCAGGAAAGTCTGAGAGACTCTTATCTCCAATTAAAAACTGGGGGTTAGGGCTCTAGCCTTGAGCAATAAAGCTCAGAGAAAGAGCATAGGCCCTGAGTTCAAGCCCCATGATCAACCCCCCAAAAATTCTCTTTAGATATATTTTGGGTACACTTTCGAGAATATGATATGTAAGAACTTCAAGCTTGTGATAAATATTTAGTTTGCCCTCCCATGTCTCCACCCTGTGCTCTACCCAGAGAGGCTCTCCTCAACTTCCAAGCCTGGGCTTTCTTCCTTCTGTTTGGACAATATGAGAAGATTAAAAAAAAAAAAAAAGAATGAAAGAAACTAGGACATTTCCGTGGATCCCTCTTTGCCAGGTCTGGGTTTGAAAATGTCTGAATTCCAATAAGGTAATATCTCCTATCAGATGGCATTTCTGTGGCAACCAATCTTACTTTAGGTTGTCCTAACTACTTTCTCTTCAAGTCTTGGGGTAGTGCTGGCTTCTTCATAACACCAAGTGGTTCCCTATTCCTATTGAATTCACTTCACTATCCCTTGTTCAGTTTAAACTTAACACATCTTTTAACAAAGCTATTAATTAAGCTGCTTTTAATGACATTTTTCTTGTGCCTGTATTAAATATGTACAGATTAATTTAATATATACAAAATAATTTGCATATATTAATGCAAATGTCATACTACCTGCAAGTTTTGGGATCCATAAGGTGTCTAGAACCAGTTGTCCATGGTACCAAGAGATAAGTGAATTCTCTTATTCTTCTTTTCATTAAAAAAATTACTCTAAAGGTGATGTACAGAGGGGTTACAGTTACATAAGTCAGGCAATGAGTATATTTCCTTTATAACAGTGTCATCCCCTACCTCATTTTCTCCTAGTTTTTCTCCTCCCAACTTCCTTCTCTCCCTCCCAAGTTGTATAGTTCATTTCCAACATAGTATTTAGTGAGTATCACTGCTGAATTGGTTCACCCTTTGTCCCACTATTTCTGTGCTTCCCCTTTCCCCTCCTCAAATCAGATCAATTTATATATAAGACAAAAAGTAAAAAATCGAAAAACACTGACAAACAGGAATAAATAAGAAAAAAGAAAAAAGAATTGCAAACAGTACAATAAAAAACCTCTTGTTTCCATTTCTTAGAGTTCATTTTGATAAGCATCATTTTATATAATCATATGCACATAACTATTGAGCCCCTGTGATCTTCTCCTAAGAATATCCTCCTTTGTTCTCACTCTGTGAATGTTTAGAGTGCTGTTTAATTAATTATGCATCAGACAAGGGCCTCATATCTAAAATATATTTAAAGCTCAAAAAAATTAAACCTCCCCAAAACAAATATTCAAAGAAACAACCCAATGAATAAATGGGCTAAAGACTAAAAGCGAGACTTCTCTGAAGAAGAAATAAGAATGGCCAATAGACATATGAAGAGATGTTTGACATTTCTGGGCATTAAAAAATGCAAATCAAAACAACATTGAGATTCTATCTTACAGGAGCTAGAATGGCCATTATCAAGAAAACCAATAAAAATAGATATTGACAGAGCCAAAAGAGAGCTCTACTACACTGCTGGTGGGAATGTAAACTTGTTTAACCACTTTGGAAAGCAGTATGGAGGTTCCTCAAAAGACTAAACAGAGCTTTCCCATGACCCAGCAATGTCACTCCTGGGTATTTATCCAAAATGATCACAAACCAAGCCACACTAAAGCCATACACAACCATGTTCATTGCAGCATTGTTTACCATAGCCAAGATATGGAATCAACCCAACCCAGATGCCCCTCAGTGGATGGATGAATCAAGAAAATGTTGTACAGAGAGAGAGAGAGAGAGAGAGAGGAATTCTATGCTTTAATCAGAAAGAATGGCATTGACCTATTTGTAAAGAAATGGAAAGACTTGGAAAAGTAAGCCAAACCCAAAGAAATATAGGCTTCATAGTCTTCTTCATTTGTAATAATTAGAATGAGCCTATAAATGTGACTACAAGTTAAATCCAATGGATAGCACAACACTAATAATGACATCCTTTAAATGTATATATTTCCTACTGATAAAAGGATCTTTCCCATCTATAATTCTAACAAGACTATGGGAAAGGATGGTATTCTAATCAAGACAGACTGCGGGAGAGCTAGGTTTATGGAGTGATAACAAAAATTCCAAAATTGTAGCAATTTAACACATGAGATTGTTGTATATATTTACACATATTGTTTATATAAAATTAGATTTTTTTACTTTTTACAATACTGAGAATGCTTATATTTAAAAATTATGCAAAGCTTATTTATTGATTCCCCGTTCCTTTTTGTTGGTTGTGGGGTTGAACTCAGGGCTTTTCTGCTCAAAACTTGTGCTCTAACCCTTTGAGCCAAGATATACTTCTGGTTTTCTGATAGTTAATTGGAGATAAGAGTCTCATAGACTTTCTTGCCCAGGCTGGCTTTGAAAGGCAATCCTGAGATCTCAGCCTCCCTCAGCGTGGGACACTAGCGCTCAGCTACCTGCAACCAAGCCCCATTTTCGAGATAGGGTTTTCATTGAGTTCCTCAAGTTGGCCTCAAACTCCTGGACTCAAGTGATTCTCCTTTCCAGCTCCCATGTAGACAGAATTATAGGCACACACCACTAAATGCAATTTATAACTACATTTGTTACAGATGCTTGCAATACTACTGTTCTGATGACATGGTTTTAGTGAACAAAAAATCTCCTCTTTGTTCTTTCTTGCACTTAGTATGTAAATATACAGAAATTCCTACTTAAATATAAGAAAAATATTTTTTGACTACAAAGCAATGTCTAGAGGGAGAAAAAAGGAAAACCTAGAGATGCTAGAAATAATGAGGAAATTAGCAGCCACGAAGACAGTAAGGCCAGATAATACTTCTTTCAAAGATGTCTAATCGTAAGAATCCGTGAATATGTTATCTTTTGTTGTAAAGAATCTTTGCATATCTGACTAAATTCAAGTTCTTGAGATTAGGAGACTACCATAGATCACCTGGGTGGAGATGATATAATCATGATAGTTCTTAGAGAGAGGCAAAAGGTCAGGGAGAGAAGCTAATGAAATGATCAAGCACATGAGAGTGATTTAGCCAGAAGCAATGAAATCTGGCCACTGGTAAAGACTAGAACAACTGAGGAACAGATTATGTCTTGTAATATCCAGAAGGAATCAGCCCTGTCAAAAGTTTGATTTGCATCTACAGAAATCATTCTGGACTCCAAAAGTCCAGAACTCTTAGATAATAAATGTGTGTTGTCCCTAAGTTTGTGGTTATCTGTTACAGAAGCAATAGGAAGCTAGTCAGATGCCAAGGCAATTGATGGAGTTATCAGGCATGAATATGAACCAAATAGGACAGAAAATAGGGTTCCAACTCCCTGGGGGAATCCAGAGGCTTGGAGCTCAACTCCTACAAGAAGGAACTGCAACCATGGATTCTGCATGGCTACCCCTTTCTGGAACCTTGTCTAGTAGTATAATTTGAATTTACACAGCTACAATGGTGCCAGACACCATGAAGAAAGGAAACTAACAGAAATTAAAAATTAGAATCTGGCTGGGAACTGATGACTCAGGCCTTAATCCTAGCTCAGGAGGATGAGACCTGAGGATGGTAGTTGGAAACCAGCCTGGAAAGAAAGTATGTGAAACTCTTTATCTCCAGTTAATAACAGAAAAACCTGGAAGTGGCACAGTGGCTCAAGTGGCAGAGCACTAGCTTTCAGCAAAAGGAGCTCAGGGCCTGCACCCAGGCACAGAGTTTGACTGGCAAAAAAAAAATTAGAATCTGAAGAAAAAATTGGTTAACTGTCTGGACCTCTAGCATAAGGATATGAACATAGATGATATAAAATGCAGATTCAAAGTGGCCTCCGTTTAAAGGTGTCTCTCAGATTTCGTGTGCTTTATTACAGCAGAATTGAGAGGAATTGCTTCATTAGAGATTTTCCCTTATTAATGGATTAAGCCACCCAAATTCTAAGAGATTAATTGGCCAATATGGAAGTGGCTGTGTTATAAAAGTGAGTTATCTTCGGCACTTCTTCTGTTTTACCATATGATACCCTCTGCCATGTCAGAATGAAACAGGAAGCATTTACCAGGTGCCAGCACTATGCTCTTTGACTTCCTAGCTTCCAGAATCATGAGCCAAATTATCATCTTCTTCTTTCTTCCTTTTTCCTTCCTCTTCATCCTCTTCTTTCTTCTTCTCTTCCTTCCTCCTCCTTCCTCCTTCCTATTCTTCTTCCTCCTCCCTTTTTCTCCCTCCTCCTCCTCTTTCTTCTCTTCTCCCCCTTTTTCTTCTTTCTTTTTCCTTCTCCTTCTGCTTCTTTGTGCCAACATGGGGCTTGAACTCAAGGCTTGGGTGCTATCCTTGAGCTTTTGTGCTTTTGTGCTCAAAGTTAGCGACAGTTCCACTTCCAATGTTTATGATGTTTGATTAGAGATACGAGTCTCTCAAAAACTGGGAGAGAATGAGGGAGGGGGTGACTGTTCAAAAGGAAATGTACTCAATTTACTAACTTATGTAACTATAATCCCTCTGTATATCATCTTTACAAGTTTTTTTTAAAAAATTTAATCTCAGGGACTTCCCTGCTTCAACATGGGATCCTCAGATCTCAGACTTTTGAGCATCTAGGATTATAGGCTTAAGCCACTAGTTCCCAACAACTTTTATTCTTTATAAATTACCCAGCCTCTAGTTTTACCTAAAGCAACAGGAAATGGTCTAAGACAAGGTAGTAAGTGCTATACAAATATTGTCTTTAATCTTTGTAGCATTTAATAAGTGACACAACAGTTCTTATTCTAGGTCCAGAATTTATGCTCTTAATGGCTATTTAATATTTTATATATGTCTTATTCAACTGCAAATTCAAGAGATGACAATACGGTGGTACATAAAAGTAAACAAAAAACAGATATTCAGTATCTATAAAGTCTTCACAGTGTACTGAAAGTCTTCACAATCAAGAAAGCAAAGCAAAGCAAGAAAACAAACACATAAAACTCCCAGGATTATAATTAGCCTTTTTGGCTGTGTCCGAATGGAAGAATAGGTAGAGATAGATGCATGCCTAAAATTCAAGAATGAGAAAATAGGAATAGATCTGATGTTATGAAACAACTTATTACATAGAAAAGTGACATTTCAAATCAGTAGGATAAGACAAATTAGAGTAATAACTATGTAACAATAATGAAAAATGTGCACTTGGAATCTTTTTTTTTTTTTTTGGGTCCGGTCGTGGGGCCTGAACTCTGGGCCTGGGCGCTGTCCTTCAGCTCTTCAGCTCAAGACTAGCGCTGTACCACTTGAGCCACAACACCACTTCCGGCTTTTTTTCTTTTTGCTTATGTGGTGCTGAGGAATCGAACCCAGGGCCTCATGCATGCAAGGCAAGCACTCTACCACTGAGCCATCTTCCCAGCCCTGCACTTGGAATCTTTACCTCATTTTTTTATACCCAGAAAAATCAAGAAAGAGTAAGAATTTAGGTTAAATGACTTTCAAGAGGAAAGGATGAATATTTAAAATTTTAAATACTTACTGTTAGCCAGCTTTCCATCACCACAACAAAGAGCTGGGATCATCAGCTTATAAAAAGAAAGGGTTTAAATGCAGCAGTGGTACTCACTAGACAGGATGTTGAAAATGAACTGTCAACTCATGGGTAGGTTCAGAAGGGAAAATCTGGGAGAGAGCAAGGGGTGACATTGTCCAAAAAGAAATACACTCTTTCTTTTTACCTGACTTATGTAACTGTAATCCTTCTGTATAGAACTTTTATAATAACAATTTTAAAAATTAAAAAAGTTTATTTTGGCTCACATTTTTGAAAGTTGCAGTCAATGATATTTGGCTCTCTACCATGGGCTTATGGAGAAGCAGCAAATTTTGGGAGTGCAAGGCACTTCAAGAATAAGAGGAGCTGGGAATGTAGCTTAGTGGTAGAGTGCTTGCCTAGCCTGCATGAAGCCCTGGGTTCAATTCCTCAGTACCACATAAACAGAAAAAAGTCAGAAATGGTGTTGTGACTCAAATGGTAGAGTGCTAGTCTTGAGCAAAAAGAAGTTCAGGGACAGTGCCCAGGCCCTGAGTTCAAGTCTCAGGACTGGCAAAAAGAATAGGAAGCAAAAGAAGAAAGAAGAGGTTAGGAGTCTCAGAATCCCCTTCAGAACACAACTACAATGATCTAAAAACCTCTCATTAGACCTCACCTTGTAAAAGTTCTGCCATCTCTCAACAGGACTACCTTATTGCTTACTGACAAGTCTTTAATGTATGGCCCTTTAGATGACATTCAGCTTTCAAACACACACACACACACACACACACACACACACACACACACACCACATATACATTCAAACAAAAGTAAAACCATGAACTATTTTTGAAACTTTTATGTGGGCAAATTCAAGGGAGAACAAGAGTATAATTCCTTAAAAAGGCAAAGTCGGGGAAGGGGTGGGGAGAGATGGAAAAGGATGGGAAGGAGAAACAAAGGAGGAGGCAATAATGCTTGATAAGAAATGTACTCATTATCTTGCCCATGTAATTGTAACCCCTCTGTACAGTATTTTCACAATAAAAATTTAAAAAAATAAAAATAAAAAGGCAAAGGCAAAGTTTAGCAAAATACAATACCAGGAAGTGGGTACTCAAAAGGGGTGGAACGGGGTAAAGGGTAAAAATAGGGTGGGATGGGGTCAACGGGAAAAGGATGGATAAATGAGGAGGAGAGGAAGGGAAGAATGCAGTCAAGAATTCAATGTACATCCTTCAAAATTAAGAAGAATAAGGATAGGGGTGGGTAAGGGAGGGATGGGTGAGAATATTGAAAGGGATGACATTGATCAGAATATGTTATATTCATAAACTGCTTTGTTAAATATCAACTCCTTTGAACAACTACTTAAAGATAATTTTTTTTATTTTTTTTTGTGAACATACTGTACAGAGGGGTTACAATTACATGGGCAGGATAATGCGTACATTTCTTATCAAGCATTGCAGCCTCCTCCTTTGTTTAAAGATAATTTTTTTAATTGACAAAAATATCACAAACAAACTACAGAGAGAGCCTAGAGATCCAGGATTTCCCACCTCACCAGAATAACTGCATTTATGTACTTCATATATGGATATCTTGCAGAAGATGCCATTTGACAAAATGTTCCTTGTTAGAATAAAGAGAGAGGAAATCATTAAAATGAAACAAAACAAAACCACTCTTTAGGCCCACATAGTGATGACTAGGCATTTCACTTAAAGTAAAAAATTCACTTGAAGTAAAAAACTAAGCCCTTGTTTTGTAATATTTTTGTTATGAGATAAGATATGGGACATAGCTCAGAGTGGCCTTAAGCTTGCTATTTAGTACAGACTTTGAAATTGTGATCTTCTTTTCTCTGCCTCTAAGTACTGGCATTATAGACTTGAGGCACCATGCCCAAATAATTTTTTTTCTAGCAACTGAATCGTCTATTGGTTTCTTTTTTTCATTTTGGAGGGGGGGGGTCTTAGTACTTGTGATTCGTTTTAAATCTTTTGTATTGCCTCATTATTGATTATTAATTCGCTAAATATGGCTGTAAATGTACAACTTAGGGAAAATGGGTAGAAATTTCAAAGATATACCATTTTGAGTTGTTTTTCAGTCTCTCTAAGCAATTAAAAATTCATTAGAAACATTTTTACAAAGGTAAAATTTGGCACAGTATACTGGTTTCATCCAAATTTTCAAAGTATCTCATAAGGTGTCATTTTTGCAGTAATCCCACAGCACAGATTCAATGGGTAGTATTGTAACTCAAGCATGACATTTTATAGTCTAGTATTTTTAAATTATTTCATGCAAATATAAATATAGTTTTGATGTTGAGTCACATGCTAACATTATTTTTAAATGTTTTTAATTAGGACAATTAATAGCTTAGTTGTTATGGTTAAACATTAATGACTCAACTATATTTGAAATAAAATAAAAGTTATCTCAGTAAGAAAAATAATACTGCATTTAATTTTTAGTAGTAAAGGATTTGTCATCTCAGGCTTGCTATTTTCAAACTTTTTCATTGACTAGGTTTTTTTTTTTTTAAGTTATCATCTATCTGTAATGAATTTTTGTGTGGGTAAACATTAACTTCTTACCAGGTATAAGCTCATTTTCACCTAAATTGTAAGGCAATCCATCTATTATACTAACATATTAAAGTCTTAATGTTACTGCTTAATTTATTAAGCTCATAATAATTGGTCAAAGAAACTACTAAGAAAACTAATGTAAAAATTAGAAATGGTTTATGGTGAACTAGTCTACATATCAAATAAGTTCATTATAAAAATAGTTAATTTATAAGGCTGGAAAGGTGGCTCAGTGGTAGAGTGCTTGCCTCGCATGCATGAAGCCCTGGGTTCGCTTCCTCAGCACCACATAACCAAAAAGAAAAAAGCCGGAAGTGGCACTGTGGCTCAAGTGGTAGAGCGCTAGCCTTGAGCTGAAGAGCTGAGGGACAGCGCCCAGGCCCAGAGTTCAGGCCCCACAACCGGACCCCCCCAAAAAAGTTAATTTATAATAATAGGACTCTATATAGAACTAATTAATATCCAACAAGGGTGATTTTTTAAGCTACATTAAAGGATAAGAAAGCTTTGAAGTTTAACTAGAGCAACATTTTTTGATACTTAACACATATAGATTTAAATGTCCTGCTTGTAAATGGATCAAATTTATTTTATAAAGGTTTGGAAACTTTATGTAAGCCTTTTTAATATATTTTTTTATTGTAAAAATACTGTGCAGAGGGGTTACAGTTACTTGAGTAAGGTAATGAATACATTTCCTATTGAGCGTTGTTACCTCTTTGTTTTTCTCCTACCATCCCTTCCCTTCCCACTTCCCTAACTCCTCCCTCTCCGCCAAGTTGTAAAGTTCATTTTCAACATAATGTCTTGTATATCTCATTGTTACAATGGGTCTTAAACAATGAATCACTAATATTTTACTCTTATATCAGGAATTGTCAGTTTGAAAATTTTATGAAAATTATAAAACTAGTTTCTACTCCAACTATGAAGGCAGTAAAATATTATGCAAATAGAATCCTTCACATTGAAACAAGAAATGAGAGAGGGAAAAGAAATCTAATGGGTGATGAATGTGATTAAAGTTCATTATATCCATGTCTGAAAAATCCATTATTTTGTACAATTAAGATATGGTAATAACAGTGAAAAGAAACAAATGACAATATCATACTTTTGTCCTGTTGAAATTCAGTCAAATTCCTTTAGCAGGAACATATATGGAGAGTATCTCCAAATGGTCTTTAAGCTAGTTCAAAAACTGGTTACAGTACATAAATACGGTCTATTAGATCATCCTCCTTTTGGCTATACTTCACACTAAACAATTTTAGGGGAGCTTCCTTAGGGGTTTTCAATCTTTAATTTCCTTACATAATAAGCATTATCACTGCAAAAATTGATCACCTATTCCACATTCATATTATTTTCAAAGCATTTAGAATTAAAAGCATAAGGAACTGAAATATTTTATTCTGTTTTTGCAGTTGGTAAACTTTCTGTACTTATTACTCATATTCTTCACAATGACCATTTCAGAATTTGTGTGTGTGTGTGTGTGCCAGTCCTGAGGCTAGAAGTCAGGGCCTGAGTACTGTCCTTGAGCTTTTATTCCTCAAAGCTAGTACTCTACCACAGGAGCCACAGTTCCTTCCACTTCTGGCTTTTGGGTGGTTAATTGGAGAAAAGAGTCTCACAAACTTTCCTGCCCTACCTTGATCCTCACACCCCAGCCTTCTGAGTAGCTAGGACTGCAGGCATGTGCCATGGACACTTAGCTGATTTTTCTTCTTTATGCTATTTTTTTCTATGTAGATGCTATAGCAATTCTTCACTAAATTACTTGTTCAACTGCTTGAAGAGAACTAAGGGAATTACTTGAAAAGATTAAATATTATTGACACCAAGGATACTTACACTACATCACCAAAAAAGTTATGCCAATATCAGTAGTGCCTTTAAAATTAAATGACAAATTGGAAGTGTTTAACAACATATGGTCTCTTTTCCTTGACATATATGATTAAGAATATATCTTTTTATCAAGACGTAAAATACCATCTGGCATAAGTAACAATTATTCTATTGACTTTATACATTAAATTAATTCACTGTACTTTAAAATGTAAATATTTTCCTATTTTTCTTTTTCTTATACTGGATATGTATTTATTTATAATACTCAGAAATTGCATGACTGAAAAACTATAATTAGCTATATAATTTTGAATTTTGAACAAAAAACAGTGTCTCTTAAATTCTTCCCAAATATTTCTTAGAAATTTTGATGGTATCAGACCTTTTGACATTCATAACTGTAAAGCTGGGTAAATTAAAAATTTACCATTACAACTTCATATTAGACATCTTCATATATAAAAAATGCTGTCCTTAGAGCTCTTAACAAATAGGAAGAATTTTTTACAAATGTGTTGATGCATTTTAAGATTTTGAAAATGAACGTACAAATGTTGCTAGCCAGTCATTGATTTATTTAATAATTTTTCCAGATTCAGACAATACAAAATGAAAGTTTCTCTCTGACACGAAACTGTTACATATTTAGTAATGTGAACTTTTGGCAACTTATGACTTTAGGAAATATATTAAACATTTCACTATTCTGTGGACTACAGTGTTTTTCAAAATCCTATTGGGACTAATAAAAATAAATAGCATTTGACATTCATATTAGATATGTAGCCAAATAAATTTTTTCGTTAGCTAGTTCTTAAATTATTATTTCAACAGTATATATACACACATATGAATGTATTTAAATTTTAGATGTTCCTTATATTTTAAACTATTCATTGTCAGCAAATCTTTAATATTCAACATTAATTTTTAGTATCTATCATGACCAGAGTATGTTCTTTGCTTTTAAGAGCTTTGTTGTGAATATGCTTTCCAAGAACCAATGGAAAGTTGTCATGTAGAAAACGAACTTTACAACTTTGGGGGGGGGGAGGATAAGGTGGGGAGGGAGAGGCTGAGAAGGGATGGGAAGGGGAAACAAAGGAGGAGGCTACAATGTTTGATAAGAAATGTACTCATTATCTTGCCCATGTAATTCTAACCCCTCTGTACAGTATTTTCACAATAAAAAATAAGTTAAAAAAAAGAACCACTGGAATCACAATGATAGACATGAAAATAAAGAATTGTCTCAGCAAGGCAAAGTTTACTTCTGAGGAAGGGGATGTCCTCAGCTAAAAATCTGGTAAGCAAACACAGAGTAGGTAGGCTGCTCCCGATTTATCCCTAAAACAGTAGGCCATGTCTCTCTGCTCAGATTGTTTGAGCTCAGGTTCACAATCTGCTCAAGATTGGCTAGTTTGAATAGGGTAAGCTGTATTTACCTAAGATGACCATTCAAAGACTTTGAAATAAAATTAACAGTACACAAAGAATCTCAAAACATACCCTACCCTCTGCTATTTATTGAAAAACCTTAAGTGTGTCTTCTGAGGTATGTCTAATTTCATCTTGGAAAAACCAGTTAAGACAAAACCTTACATTTCAAAAATCCTTTCTTATTTCAAAACAGTGCTTCTTTTTCTTTCTGTACTTGCTGATATTGTCTTAGCAGAATAATTAACAAGAGCCAACATCAAGCCAAATCACTTTAAGCCACCCACTTTGATTTAAAAAAAAAAAAATAGTTTTTGCCAGGTGCTGGGGGCTAACACTGGTAACCCTAGCTATTCAACAGGCTGGGATCTGAGGATTCCAGTTCATACTAGCCGGTTCAGGAAAGTCTGTGAAACTCTTATGTCCAAGTAACCACCAGAAAACCGGAAGTGAAGCTGTGGCTCAAGTTATAGAGCACTCGCCTTGGGCTGAAGAGCTCAGGGACTTTGCTCCACGCCCAGAGTTCAAGCACTACCAACAAAAAAGGATAAAAAGAAAAAAGAAAGACAGTTTTTCTCGCCATTTGAAGTTTAGATGGAAAGTAGACAAGTAAATAAAGTATCAAGTGTGATTATAAGATATAATTATATAATTCTATATAATTGGCTGCCCCTTCTCCCCCAAATAAGTAGTATGGAGTGAGAAGCCGAGAAAGAGAAAGGACAGGAGAAATAATAAGTTTGAAGATTCTAAAAACCTAAAAATCATGATTTAACTGTAAACACTACAAATACTACAACATGGCAAAAAGGGGGGAATAAATCTGAGGGTTTTCCCCCTTCAACAACTATGTAGAGGGATAAACTATGTACAATAAAATGCATCAATTTTTAGTCTATACTTTGATGAATTTTAACAAACTACTACCATAATAAAGACACAGGACATTTACAAGACTACAAAAAACTCCTACTTCTGGGCAGTCAAGCCCTAACTATTGTGAACCTCCTGATCGACTCTCTGTCAACACACACACCTCATAAATTTAATGTTTAGAGTTTCATTAAGGTGCTCTTATTAATGCATTCATTTCTATCTCATTTCATATCCTCAATATGTTTTGAAAATTCACTCATGTATATATAGTTGTATATAGTAGCTTTCTCTTCATTGTCAAGTAGAATTGTTTCTACTTCAGGGCTTGTATCTTTAAGCTCCTATGGATTATTATTTAGAGTGTGTGTGTGTGTGTGTGTGCCAGTCCTAGGACTTGACTCAGGGCCTGGGTGCTCTCTGATGATCAGGGCTACCAAGGCTACTGATGTACCACTTGAGCCCCATTTCTAGTGTGTGTGTGTGTGTGTGTGTGTGTGTGTGTGTGTCAGAGAGAGAGAGAGAGAGAAAGAAAGAGAGAGAAAGGGAATTGTTTATTGGAGAGTCTCCACAGATGTCCTTGCCTAGGCTAGCTTTAAACTGTGATCCTCTGATATCATCCTCTTGAGTGGCTGGGATTGGTGGCATTGAGCCACCAGTGCTGGGCTTGGATTTTTTTTTTTTTTTTTAGTATTTTAAATTGTTATAATAAAGGTGATGTACAGATGGGTTACAGTCACAAAAGTCAGATAAAGAGTACATTTCTTCATGGACAATGTCACCCTTTCCCTTGTTCTGTTCTACTTTGTTACTCTCCATCCACAAGTTGTATAGTTCATTTTCAACATAGTATCTAGTAAGTACCACTGCTGCATTTGTTTATCTTTCTGTGCTGCCCCCCCAAAAAAGGATTTTTTGGATTATAATTTTTAAGTCATGTAGTGGACATATGCAAACATTTAACAAACAATTGCTTGATCAAATGATAATTGTCTTTTTGAGTCAGTGTTTTGATATGTAGGTCCTGATGGCCTTGAACTTGAAATCTGCTTGCCTCAGCCTCCAGTGAGCTAGGATTACAAGCACTGCCACAAAACCCAGCTTTGGTAGCTTTGCATTTATTTATTTATATTATTTTTTGGGTCCGGTCATGGGGCGTGAACTCTGGGCCTGGGCCTGTCCCTCAGCTCTTCAGCTCAAGGCTAGCACTCTATCACTTGAGCCACAGCGCCTCTTCCGCCTTTTTTTTTTCTGCTTATGTGGTGCTGAGGAATCGAACCCAGGGCCTCAAGCATGCAAGGCAAATGCTTTACCACTGAGCCACCTTCCCAGCCCTTATTTATTTTTTTTAATGTGAGAGTAATTCCTAAAGTGAGATTCTGCCATTTTCGTTGTTCTTTGCAACTAAGTGTGTAGGTGTGTGCGTGTGTATACGCACACGCACACACATACACACATCCCTTTACTTTCAACTTGTTTGTGTCTTTAATTCAAAATTTATTCCTTGTAGAGGGAATGTAGTGGGATCATTTCTTAAAGACCATTCTGTCAATTTCTACCTCAAAACTGGAATGTTTATCCCATTTATACAAAGTTCTTAGAAAGCATCTAAGGGTCTACCCTGTTGAAATTTTCAGAAACATGAAGTAAACAGGAATTAACTAAGTGAAAGGTTATTGGGGAAAGGGAGAGGGTGTAGCATTGAGCTCTAAGCAGAATATTCTCAAGCTCTCAAGGAATATTCTCAAGGAATATTCTCAAGCTCTAAAAGTTCAGTACTTGGGACTATAGCAAATAAAGGAGGAAGAGTGGCTAGAGAGCAGGGGAAAGGCAGGTCCCCAGAGGCCTTATAAGGGAAAAGGGCTAGATTTAATCCCCAGGGCAGCATTTGTTTTCTTACCATGTTTTTGTTTGTTTCTCTTCATTACTGCTAGTTTGCTTTGTCAGATACATATTTACACCATTTTAATTCCCTTGCCTTTATTATATACACACACACTTTTTTTTTTTTTTAGTAATTGTTCAGGGGACTTAGAATTTCAAAATCTAACAATGAAGTTTAGATTAACACGATTTAATTTCAATTGTATACTGAAAGGTTGCTACTGTATACCTTTTTCTTCTGTTGCCATACAAATTACATGCTTACCTACAATATTCTCATCAACAGGTTTATAACTGTTATTTTATGCAATTGCCTTTTAAATTATATTGAGAATACAACAGATACAAAGAAATGTAGCTTTTTATATTTACTTATATAGTGACTTTTACAGATGTTCTTTATTCCTTCATATAAATTTGAATCAGTTACTGCCCTTTAATTCAGGTCTGAAGGACTCTCTTTAGAATTCTTTTCCTATTTTTTTTAATGGCAGAACTGGGGTGAGATTCTGGACAATGAATTGCAAGTATTTTCTACTTGGACTAAAGTTTCTTTCTTTTTTTCTTTTTCTTTTTGCCTGTACTGAACTTGGAGCCTGAGTGCTGTACCTGAGCTTTTTTGCTCAAAGTTAGCACTCCACCACTTGAGCCACTTCTGGCTTTTTTGGTGATTAATTGGAGATTTGAGTTTCATACTTTCCTGCTTGGGCTGGCTTTGATCCTTGATTTTCAGAGTTCAGCCTCCTGAGCAGCTAGCTAGGATTACAGGTGTGGGCTACCAACGCCTTGCTGGGTTTCCCATAGGTAGTCTCATCTCATCCCCTGTATAGCTAAGTCCTTTGGGGTTTTTTGTAGCGAGAACTTCTTGGTGATATATCTCATTTGTTTTTGAAGTATAGTAATAGTAATGCTGGGAGCACACATTTAACTGTTTTTTTCTCTCACATTTTTTGTGTTTAGTGCTGGTCCTGGGACTTGAACTCAGGGCCTGGTTACTGTCCCTGAGCTCTTTTGCTCAAGGCTAGGGTTTTACCACTTTGAGCCACACACAGTTCCATTTCTGGTTTTCTAGTGGTTAACTGAAGATAAGAGTTTCATGGGGCAAGGAAAGCAGGGGATCCAGGGTTTAAGTATATAATCAAACAAGGAAGTCAAATCAGGCAGTTGAAGCCGAAGGTTCTGCCTGGGCAATCCATACTTTGGGACAGGTGAAGTTTTTCTGAGAATTTCTCCAAGGCCAAGACTGCAAAGAATGAACCTTGGGTGGGTCAAGTGGGCCATAAAGGCAGCACTGGGTTGTGAGAACAATGACGCCAAAAGGCAGGAAGTGGAGATGTGGCTCAAGTGGTAGAGTGCTAGCCTTGGGCACAAAAACTCAGAAACAGTGCCCAGGCCCTGAGTTCAAGCCCCAGACCTGGCTAAATAGTTTCATATATTTGGTCAACAACACAATATCCTTTAAATCCAAACCCTTAAATCAGTAAATACAAGATAGTGGGTAAGCTAGACTACGGGGTGGGAGAGGCTGGCCATTTCCCTTTTCTGACCGAGTCCCTTTTTCTGGTTTATTTTCTAGATAACCATGTTTCTAAGTAAAACTTTTTAGTTTTTGAGGCAAGTCACATCAGGTGGACATCAGGATGAAAGTGCTTCTGGGCCCCACAATACTAACAGTTTCTTTTCCGAGCCGGTCATTTCTCAAGCAGGACACAGAGCTGTCCCAGGCCCGGGAGGCGGCAGGAGGCTGCGCAGAGGCCGAGGGAGAAACTGGAGGCCGTCGGAGGGGCGGAGGGGCCCAGACGCCCACTTCCGCCTCGGCCTCCGGGGAGGAGAGACGACCCGGGAACAGCCGCCGCGGTCCGGAGGCTCCGCGCGCTCCTCCTGGGACGCTTGCTCAGTTCCTATTGGCCGTCGGGGGAACGGAAGCCGAAGTGGAGCCGTGAACCCGGAAGTACTTCGCGGCGGAGGCCCGGGCGACTCTTTTTGAATGGAATCGGGCTGATTCATCGCCGGTTCGCGGAGTCAGAGCCGGGCCGAATCTGATCCGCTGCCGCCGTCGCCGCGTCACCGCAGAGGCCAGACGAGGGTCTGAACGGCGACCTTCTTCCCTGCCCTGCTTCAGGTGAGGTCTAGGAGGTTGGCGCGGGCGATCCACCGATGTGGCCACGCTAGGCCGCTCGCAGCCCCGGGCTTTCCTGAGTCACGTTGCCCAGCCGAGTTGCTACTGGAAGCCCGAACCTTGAGAGAGGAACTACGGCCGGTTCCTGCCCTCCGCCGATTCCCCAGGTTCTCTGGCAGGGTTCAGGTCAGCAAGGGGTCTCGGTTCAATCGTTTCTACTTGGTGGGATTCACCACAGCTCCGGACCGTCTCCAGCTCACACAGGGAGCAGCCTTGTTTACGGCCTGCTGGTGTCCTGTCTATAGTAGTTCCAATGTTGAAAAACTTCACGGCAATCTGGGGCACAAGGGAGAGACCAGAAACTTTCCCACAATACATACAGGCTTTATCGCTTGCTCCTTCTGTCTCTCTCCGCCACCCTCCGTAGGCTATGTCCTTCTTAATTATATATATATATATATATATATATATATAAAATGTTTTGTTTTAGGTTTTCAACTTATTTTTCTTTAATTTTCGGAGAGTCATTGTTTTTAACCTTGAATATTATCAGAACAGCGTAGTTCTCCTTGCTACGCTTACTTATTTTCTGTATTCTAATTGGGTAATTGTCAGTGAATTGATGACTTTTCTGTCCCTACAGCCACGAAGGCTGTGCCATTACCTCTTATAACTTAATTTTCTTGGGAACTTAGCTCAGAACCTGTCTAAAGAAAAATAATGTAAACGTTTTGAGTTTAAATAGAAAGCTAGTGATTGAATGAAAAGTTTTGGAGGTTAAAATGATAATGATTTCCTGGCAAAGGGAGAGGGGAGAGGCTTTTGAATTAGCATAGAAACATGGTTCTAGTGTGACTTTTTTTGGGCGGGGGCAGGGTCTCATATGTAGTCCAGTCGGGTTTGGTGATCATCCTTTTGACTGCTGGGATTTCAAGTGTATGCTTCTACACTGGCATCAAAGCATGGTTTTAGTGTTGCTGACTTAATGTGAGTCAAGCTTCAAGACAAGTACTGACAATGTTGAAATAAACTGACCAAGGTTTGAGTCAAGATAGTTAACATAGTGGTAGCCTTGTCATGTAGGCTCACTTAAAGTTACATAGATTTTAATGCATCTGTATAGTGTCTAAAAATAAACTACGGTCAAGATATGGTTAGTGAATAGCCTGAGTGTTGTCTCAAATTTGTCTAGCACAAAATTAAGTCTTGCCAAAAGAAGTGTTTTTTGTTTTTTGTTTTTGGTGCCAATTCTGGGGCTTGAACTAAGGACCTAGGTGCTGTCCCTGCATTTCATTTGCTCAAGGCTAGCACTATCACTTGAGTCACAGCTCTATCCTGGCTGGGTGATTAATTGTAGATAGAAGAGTCACACAGACTTTCCTGCTCTGGTTGGCTTTGAACTGAGATCTTCAGATCTCAGCCTCCTGAATCAGGGATTACAGTCATGAGCTGCTGGAGAGTTTTGAAGTCATAATCTTTCATTTTAGTCTCATCTGTTTTTTGGTTGTTTCTTGTTTTATTTCCCCAGGGTACTTGGTAAATAATGCATTGTTATTCTAATTGAAAAGCTGGGTTTTAACTTCAATGAATATATATATATATATATAATATATACTTTGTTCATACATTGTACAAAGTATGTAGGTTCATTTTATAGAAATGTTTGTTTCACTGTTTAGAGAAAACCCTGCCTGAATACTCATGTGATTTCTTGGTCATGAACTTAATATCTACTCTTGTTGCACTCATTTGACATTTGACATTCTGCTTTGATGTTCTCATCTGTAAAATGAGAGAATTGGAGAGAATAATCCTTACCAATTCTAAAATAGTTCAGATTTACAAGCTATAGATATTACTATTGGCATATCAAATATCTAACTAGAAGAAGGTAAACTTGTTCCACAATATAGTAAAATAGTGGTGGAGCCTGGATTTGAATCTAAGTAGACTAGAGTTAGAGGGTTTTTTTTTTTTGTCTTTTATTAAAACACTTTTTATTAGCATCAATTAGTTGAGCAAAAGGATTTCATTTTGTCATGTCTATATATGTGTATAGTGTACTTTGCTCAGACTCAGCCTTTGTCACTCTAGTGGCTTTTCTACTCTGTACAGTTGCCCTTCTACTTTTCATCTTTTTTTTTTTTTGTAGGATTGTATCTTTCTCACCTCCGGATTCTTGAGTACACAAGGTAGCACTCAAATGTTTTGCCTGAATGTTGTAATTAGGGAGTACTTATATAATTCCATTCTCTTCCAAACTGGGTGGGTGTGGTCTTGTTTTTCAAATCTTGTTTATATAAATAAGTTTAATGTTAACTCTTTCTGGCTCTACTACTTCCACAGAAAGAAGCTCATAATTACTTTCCACAAAGCAGAAAATAGAGAAATTAGAAATATAATGAAACAGTGAGTTCAAAGCCAGTTTGAGTTAGTGTTACTGTGTCTTCAAATGGCTGATTACTGAGATCTAGCCTAGTTGTGCAATTCCCAATTCCCAACACCACCAAAAACCAAACAAACAAATCAAATATAGTCATTATATTTAGAGTAGTTTAAAATGGTTTAGTATTAGCCTGAGAAGTAATAGTAAATTAATGGTGCAATGGATTTGTTAATGAACAGTGAAGCTCAGTGTAGCAATGCCTGTAATTCTGTTTTGGAGTCTAATGTTTGGAAGATTGAAGTTTGAAGTTTTCGAAAGTTTGTGAGAGCCCCAGTTTGGACTTGTAGCTGGGCACAGTGGTGCATATGTCACCTAGCTATAAGAAAGGTTGGTATAGTGAAAATGGTAGTTCCAGCCTGGGCAAAAAGTTTGTGAGACCCTGTCTCAAAAATAACCAGAGCATTAGGAGCACAATGTAGGAAAACCAATAATAGTAATAACCAGAGCAAAAAGAGCTGGAAGCACGGCTCATGCATGAAGTCCTGAGTTCCAATCCTAGTATTCCTCCCCCAAACCAATGAAGCAACAACAGAAACACAACAATAAGTCTGACTGGATAAGGATATCCAGATCTTGTAGAATGTGTGTGTGTGTGTGTCTGTGTGTCTTGAACTCTTCAGCTCAAGGCTAGTGCTCTACTGGATAAGGATATCCAGATCTTGGAGAGAGAGAGAGAGAGAGAGAGAGAGAGAGAAAGAGAGAGAGAGAGAGAGAGAGAGAGAGAAAGAGAGAGAGAGAGAGTGTATGTGTGTGTGTGTGTGTGTGTGTGTCTTGGCCATGGGACTTGAACTCTTCAGCTCAAGGCTAGTGCTCTACCACTTGAGCCACAGCGCCACTTCCAGTTTTCTAAGAGTGGTTTATTGGAGATAGTCTCACAGATATTTTCTGCCCCAGCTGGCTTTGAACCACGATGCTCAGATCTCAGCCTCCTGAGTAGCTAGGATTACAGGTGTGAGCCACTGGCGCCTGGCTTCTTGTAGAATTTTATACATATCTAGAACACTAGTATCCCTGGTTTAAAAAAATCTGAAAAGTTGAAAACTCAAAAAACATAATTTTGGGGGCTGGGAAGGTGGCTCAGTGGTAGAGCACTTGCCTCGCATGCATGAGGCCCTGGGTTCCATTCCTCAGCACCACACGAGCAAAAAGGCAAAAAAGCCGGAAGTGGCACTGTGGCTCAAGTGGTAGACGCTAGCCTTTAGCTGAAGAGCTGAGGGACAGCGCCCAGGCCCAGAGTTCAGGCCCCAGGACCGGAACCCCCCCCCCCCCAAAATAAAAAAATATATATATAATTTTGAAGGATCTACTACAGTTATTCACTGTTCTGTATATCGATTTTAAAATTTAAGAACTTATTTATTTTAAATAGAACATAATCATAAAACAGTAGGAGATTGTAATCAGATATTGATTTTAAGATTAAGAAAAAATGGATTTTTTTTAATTTTTATTTTTTGTGAACATACTGTACAGAGGGGTTACAATTACATGGGCAAGATAATGAGTACATTTCTTATCAAACATTGTAGCCTCCTCCTTTGTTTACCCATCAGGAGTCATCCATTTTTGTAAATACTGATAAATTCTTTTTGCCATTTAGGATTCTGACCATTGTTCTTTGTATGACATATTAGGTTTGTTAATCACTATTCATACTGCCTAATAATATTTTGAATAAATTTAATCATATCATGAATGAGCTTTTGTAATCTTAACTTTTTTGAAAGGTATAAAAACTTAGTTTAGATTCACAGACCTTCCTTTAAATTGTTATTATAAAGATGATATACAGAGGGGTTAAAGTTACATAAGTCAAATAGTACATTTCTTTTTGGAGAATGTCACCCCTTCCCTTGCTCTCAGTTCTCTCTTTCCCTCTCTCCCAGTTTTTCTCTTCTGTCCCCACCCACAAGTTGTATAGTTCATTTTCCACATAGTATCTAGTGAGTAACTGCTGCATTTGTTCACCCTTTTTTCTTCCATTTCTCACAGACCTTTTGATTTGCTTTTATTTCTAAGATTACAAAGTGTTTTTGTTACATTGTAGCACTTTAACTTTGAACCTCTTTGCTAAATTCTGCAGAATTCAAGTCCTTGCCTTAATGTGATTTTTTTGAATATTGTGAAATATGCTTGATGTGGTGTTTTTAAAACCATTAAGTGGCAAACTATTTGAGGAAGTGACTGTGTTGGTAACTACTTTCTTAGAAGTGATTGTACTAGTAATAACAGCTAGCATTCATTATTTACTTATGTTGTGCCTGGACTGTGTTAAATGTTTTGCTATGAGTGCTGTCCTTATCCTTCTTTTGTGGATGAAGAAACAGGCTGAGAGACATAATTGACCCAAGCACATAGCTAATAAGTGTTAAGAGCCAATATTTCAATCTTATTCTAACTGCAGAATCACAGCACTTAACCCTCATATACTAAGAAAAATACTCATCATCATTTACCATCTGGTTCCAGTGGACCTTTTTATTTTTTGCACCATTAGGTCATGAAAATAAAGAGACATTGAAAAACAATTACGTTAGAAATGTTATTAAAGCTTACATATGATAAATGCAAATATTTATTCTATATTTTCCTGGTCTTTGAGGTATATGTATCTTAAATGGTCAATATCTTTTTTATGTAATTTACTGTTCATCAGTCCTCTTGCATGAACATGGAACATAGTCTATCTTGTGAAGATTAATTCTATATTCCAAATCTATCTGTAGGAGTTTGGGACTCAGAGATAAGAAGACTTGCTCTCATACAAGGGGTCCTGGGTTCAATCTGTAGTCTTGCCAGAAGCAAACAATAACAACACCAACCCAAAAGTACAAGTACATTTGTAATAGGCCTTAGCTTATTATTCTGTTTCTTCTTGTAGTTGTTAACACTGTGTCCACGGGTCAGGTTAGAAACTATATATCATAAATTTTACTATTTTAAACATTTTTGGTATACAGTTCAGCAGCACTATGTATGTTGACTTAATGACTTACTAACCTGATCACCACTACCATTCACAGCTTTTCTAGTTTCTCAATTGCAATTACAGTACTTTTTGAAACATTTGATAGCTCATAATTTCATTGATTAGAAGATGGCCGTCATTGTTCCATAATTGCACAACATTTTTATTTTTAGAGATGTTAGAATTAGTTCAAGAATTAGTCCAGTGACTTTCAATATTGCATTGTTTTTCTTTTTTTACATTGTTTTTTCTTTTTCTTTTCCCTTTTCTTCATTCCTTCCCTCCCTCCCTTCTTTCTCTCTCTCCCTCTTTCCCTCCCTCCCTCTCTCTTTCCTTCCTTCCCTCCCTCCCTCCTTCCCACCGTCCCTCTCTCCTTTCTTTCTTTTTCTTCTTTCTTTCTTTCGTTCTCTTTCTCTTTCTTTCATTCTCTTTCTCTCTTCTCTTTCTCTCTCTCTATCTTTCTTTCTTTCCCTTCCTCCCTCCCTTCCTCCCTCCCTCCCTCTCTCTCTTTCTCTCTCTTTCTCTTTCTCTCTCTCTTTCTCTCTTTCTCTCTTTCTTTCTTTCTCTCTTTCTCTCTTTCTCTCTTTCTTTCTCTCTTTCTCTCTTTCTCTCTTTCTCTCTTTCTCTCTCTCTTTCTCTCTTTCTTTCTTTCTCTCTTTCTTTCCTTTCTTTCTTTCTTTCTCTCTTTCTTTCTTTCTCTCTCTTCTTTCTTTCTCTCTTTCTTTCTTTCTTTCTTTCTTTCTTTCTCTCCCTCTCTTTCTCTCTTTCTCTCTTTCTTTCTTTCTCTCTCTCTCTCTCTTTCTCTCTTTCTTTCTTTCTCTCTTTCTTTCTTTCTTTCTTCTTTCTTTCTTCTCTCTTTCTCTCTTTCTCTCTTTCTCTCTTTCTCTCTTTCTCTCTTTCTCTCTTTCTCTCTTTCTCTCTTTCTTTCTTTCTTTCTTTCTTTCTTGCCAGTGAGCTTCAACTCAGCCTGGGTACTGTGAGCTTTTTAGCTCATGACTAGCACTCTACCACTTGAGCAACAGCTCCACTTCCAGCTTTTTGATGGTTAATTGGCAGTAAGGGTCTCACAGACTTGGCCAAGGCTGGCTTCAAACTCAGTTCTTAGATCTGTCTTCTGAGGTAGTAGGATTACTGGAATGAGCCACCAGTACCCAGCTACATTGTCTATTTTTATTCACTGTGTAAATCTTAGCATTTGTCCACTTACTAGTTGAATATCAGCATTTGTAGGAGACCAAATACATTATCTGTTTAGCAAGATATATACTGGTTGCAAAATGGTGTGATAAACACATTATTGGATGACTAATTTATTGTGAAAAAAACTTACAAAATAAAGTTAACCATTTTGAAGTGACTAGTTCAGTATCATTTGGTGTATTCACACTGTGCTGCATCACTACCCCAGTAGCACTAGAATATTTACATCATTTGAAGGAAAAATTCTGTATCCATTAAGTAGTTTCTCTAGTTTTCTTTCCAGTCAGCATTTCTCTGTGGATTCATTGGATATTTCATTGAGTCATATGATATGAGACCTTTTATGCTTATTTCTTTCATAAAGCTATTTATGTTCTCCCCCTCACCCCCGCCCCGTTTGTGGGGCCTGAACTCTGGGCCTGGGCACTGTCCGTCAGCTCTTCAGCTCAAGGCTAGCACTCTACCACTTGAGCCACAGCACCACTTCTGGCTTTTTCTGCTTATGTGGTGCTAAGGAATGGAATCCAGGGCCTCATGCATGCAAGACTAGCACTCTACCACTGAACCACCTTACCAGCCCTATTTATGTTCTTATTTGTCTTGCTATGTAGTTTATGTTGGCCTTTTGATATTGAAAGGTAGGTAACACAGTAATGAAGACTTATATAGTTGTTGTAGTTTTAAATTGCCGTATTTTATACAAATTATTATCATTGTTTTATCTTGTTATCTTAATCTTCTTAGGTATAGTTGTTAATGATTAAGAAATGACTACTTTTTTTTTTATTTATTTACTTTTTTTTTTTTTGGGGTCCTGTCGTGGGGCCTGAACTCTGGGCCTGGGCACTGTCCCTTAGCTCTTCAGCTCAAGGCTAGCGCTCTACCACTTGAGCCATAGCGCCACTTCTGGCTTTTTTCTTTTTGCTTATGTGGTGCTGAGGAATCGAACCCAGGGCCTTTGGCATGCAAGGCAAGTGCCCTACCACTGAGCCACCTTCCCAGCCCCAGAAATGACTACTTCTGAGGGTAATGAATGGCACACTTTAAAAATAAGAGCTATGTACCAGTGGTACATGCTGGTAATCCTAGGAGGCTGAGATCTGAAGATTCTAGTTTGAAGCCAGCCCAGGCAGAAAGGCCTATCTCTACTTAATCACAGAAAGCCTGAAGTGGAACTGTGGCTTAAGAGGTGGAGAGCTAGTCTTGAGCAAAAAAGCTCAGGTATAGCATCCAGATTCTGAGTTCCAAGACCAGAACAAAAAATAAAAGGAAAATATTACTAAGATTGCATGAGTCACAAATTTGTAGTAATTTGTAATAAACCTTTGTGTTAATTGCATGGTACAATGAACTTTCTACTTGAAAATAAAAGTAGGACTGGATGTAATCCCAGCTAGATAGAGATGGAGATCAGAGGATCATAGTTTAAGACCAGACCAGCCAAAAAGTTAGACGTTATCTTGAAGAACATACCTGTTGTGGTGGCACTGGTAATTGAAGCTAAAAGGAAAGCAGGGATAGGAAGATTGAGAGTTAAGACCTACTCTGGCAAAAAATAAATAAATAAATCCAAAGGGACTGGATGTGTGGCCGAAGACTCTTTGAGTTCAAATCCCAATACCTGCCCTCCCACATAAAAAAATAAATGCAAATAAAATAAAATGAAAATACATGTAAATTTTATGCTTTGAGAAACTTCCAAACCAACTAAATGCCATAAAATCTATGTCTTTAGAGTCAGTACTCAGAGTAAAATATACAAACAAACAAAATTTGGACATAGAACTAAATGTTTTATTCCACAGCTGCTTGGGATGGTAAATCTTTGTTCTCAGGAAATGATAAATATCAGTTTAGGGCTGGAGTATAGCTCAGGGTAGAATGCTTGCCTAGTTTACGTGAGGTATTGGGTGTGATCCACAGCACTTCAAAAGTAAATAAGCAACTAATTTCTATTTCATTTCTAAAACTTCTTATGATATAAGGTTGCATATGTGCTTCTACCAATACTCATTTCTAAAACTTCTTATGGTGTAGGATTGCATATGTGCTTCTACCAATACTCTACCCCCACCTCTTTTTGCTTTAGTTATTTTTCAGATAATACCTTGTGGTTTCACCCAAGCTGGCCTTGGCTAAGATTTTTCCATGTATGCCTCCCTTGTAGATTTGATTACATATGTGAAACACCATGTCTGGCTTATTGGTTAGGATAGGGTCTCCAGAAAAATTTTGTCTAGACTGGCCTCAACTTCAGTCCTCTCAGTCTCCCTAAGTAGCTGGGATTGTAGACATACATAGGCACGCTCTATCTTGCTCAGCCTGAAGTTTGTTCTTTGAAATGATTTTGGTATAAAAATGTCCTCTTTAATTTATAAAATAATTATATCTACTTTGCTTTTGTTTTTTTAAGGAAAGAAAAAATAGTTCCTGGAACTATTGCCCAATATTAGCAAGAGTTTGAATTAAGAAGAAACCTGCCCAAACTCATCAATTTGAAGCTTAATACCTTAAGGCTTATAATACCGACCAGGTAAGATTTAAAATTGTATTGTACCTTTAATTTTTATTTCAGGATATAATAGGTACTATGAAAAAGAATTTTTTAGCAGACATTGAATTATGTATGTGTGTAATCACCAGATTTTTTTAGATTTGTAAGATTTAGAATATTAGTATATTTCATTCTAAATGTTAGTATTTTTATTAAAATATGGTCATCTGAAATGTTTTAATTTGTTAAATATTTTTCTTGGATTGAGACACCTAGTTTTGCTGAAAACACAAATTTGACCTGCCAGATTTTCTTTCCCGCCGTTTCCCACATTGCTCATGTATATTCACAGCATCTGGAGTCTGTGTAAAGTCACCAGAAACAACACAGAGGGAGTAGATAAAACTGAACCCAGCTGGGAATTGACTTTGGCCTAGAATTTACATATATATTTGTGTATCTATATGTGTATACCTAAAAATGTATTATGTTTATATATTAAAGTATATATTAAAGTATTGTTGTTTTGGCTTTTTTTTTTGTAATACAGAAATGGTCTCAATTTTTTTCTTCTTTGGTAATAATATTTAGAAGATAATGTCTTTAATATTATATATATATATATATATATAGGATTTTTTTTGTTTTCCATTTTTAAAATATGCTATATATTGAATGATATATTTGAGTTGAGAAATTTTAATGAGAATTTGGTGAGATTTTATTTGAAATATTATTAGGTTGAGGGAGTAAGGTGTTGGAAGTAGAAATTTTGTTTATAGCATTAACTTTTCTTGCCTTTTCATTTGTACAAATGAATTTATTTTCATTTGTATAAGCTTTTATGCTTAGTGAAACAAGCCAGACACAACAAATATCTGATTCTGTTCATATAAAATTTGAAGCCATAGCACTGGTCTTTACTATTAGAAATTGGAGTCCCACCTATGCAGTATGGTAGAGACTGGAGGAGGCATTTTGGAGATGTGGATTGTGGGTTTCTTTTTTTTTGTATTTAGGTGACCATCACTTGAGTCTATGGCTTTATAGTTTTATATTTTTCTATATGTGAACTTGAATAAAGTTTGTAGTATTACTGTTAAATATCTGCAGAATTAAAATGTTACTGATTGGTTCAGCAGTTAGTTTGTATAGCAGTTCTAACTAGAACAAGGACAAATGTTATTAGTACTTAATTTAGAATATAATTTGGTAATAGTTTCTAAAGGATACATTTAGAAGAAGAGGAATTTGAAGTTGTAATAGCAGTTTTCAAATCAAGAAAACATTTTTATTTTATAAGGAATCTGTTGTACTGTTAAGTTTTATAATTTGATTACTTTTTTTTGCATTTGAGGATGTGTTAAGTACTTCTGTTAATTGTTTTCTTGAATAAGTTCCTCAAGTTTTTGTATAGTTATTCAAAACACTCAAAAAAATTGATAGTTCAAAGTTAAACCTCTTTGTATTGATGAACTCTGAAATTGTAATTGAGAATAGCAGCTGAATTTCCTTAGTATAAAAGATTTGTAACTACATTTGAAGTAATAATATATCCATGTAGGTTCTAGAACACTATCTTAATGTATTAATGTTTACTTTATAGTATTTCTTTTAGAATAATGAGTTCATTTTTAAAAAGCCTTTGATGCTAATTCAGAGATCCATAATCTGCTCACAATGTCTTTCACATGTAGTTTTGATGATAACTGACAAGCTGTAAGTTAATTAGCACAGAACTTACTAATGAGGATGTTAAAATTTAATTTAAAAGTGAGGATTTTTATTTGTACACTCTGGACAAATTGAAGGAAATTCAATCATACATATGATAAGCATTTCAGACACTTTTTCCTCATTCAGGTAGTTTATTAGATAACAATAAAAAAATATAATTAACTTAATGATAGCAAAGTTTTGAAAGTATGCTTAGATTGCTTGTCTTTAAAACTGGGGATAACCCAAAACTAAAGCAGTAAAATAAGGTCTGTTAATTAGCATGGAAGACAGCTTCTTGAATTAATATGTGGTGTTAATTAACAGGAAGTCTGATGTTGTGTTGTAATTACCACCAATATTTTTGACATACTGAGTGACTGAAGGTGAATTATATAGATAGCAGTTGAGTAAACACTTTTGTACTTAGGAACATTTCCTTTGTTTCTGTTTTCTAGAAATATGGACAGACTTCTTAGACTTGGAGGAGGTATGCCTGGACTTGGCCAGGTTAGTATGAAATCTCCTTAAGTATTTCATGGTGTATAAACGACAAGCTTTTCTATAGTTATACAAAGACAAAGAAATCACCCAACAGATAACATGGTAAGGAGCTAACCTTACTGATGCATTGTAACACTAAATAATGTGTGGGAAACATTTATTACTTTGATTTACTACTTTCCTGGAAATAAGAATTTTCTCTGTTCACTTTGTTTAAAATTTTGAGATACATGAAATTATACCTTTTAGAAAAGAAAGAAGGACATCGTATTTCTGGGTTTAAATTGTAAAGTTAATATGTTATGAAAGTAAGCAGGGTGTACTTTTTTGAGCAGTAACACTTTTTGACTTTTTGATGGTTTGAATATTTCTCATATGTCTTTGAGCCAGTTTTCTTCATGATTCTTCTTTTTGTAATATCTATATAACCATTCTCTGGCATATAAAGATATCAGATGTGAGCTGTGATAATAGGGAGATTCTGTAAATTTATAAATTTAGTTGCAAATTGTGAGTTAAAACATTGCCTTAATAGAATACCTAACAGAAATTGCATCATGCTTAATTATCATGCTTAAATACCAAAATAACTTTTCAATTCTTTTTTTTTGCACTAGTTTTTAAACTCAGGGCCTCTTGCTTTCTTGGTAGGTACTTTACTGCTCAAATAATTTTTCTTAGGCATTAGACTCAGCAAATTATATATTCATCTTAATGAATTTATGCTGGAAAAACAACTGGACAAACTGGGCTATACTGATTCTCAGAGACCACTAAAAACCATTGTGTTTAATACTTGCTTAGTAAGTAATCTCATTAATTTCAATTCTATTAACTGTCTCATTAATTTCAATTCTATTAACTGGATTCTGGATTGTAGGTACTCAATTTGTAATCCTACTGGACCTTAAATGTATTTTGCTTAAGAACCTGTTATTTCATCCCCCATTTAGTGACGCATTAAAAAAGGAATAATTTGTAGTTCTTTTTTTTTTTTTTTAATGGTAGCACCTTTATCAGATGCTCTAGAATCAGTTTTTTTCTCCCTAAAACTTACTCTTATTCCAGGACTAAATTGAAAAATACTGTATTTCTTCTTCAATGTGAAATATTAAGTATTACTTTGAAATAATAAGAATGAAATGTGTATGTTCCCCCCTCTCCCCTCCTTTGCCAGTTCAGTGAACTCAAGGCTTGAGTGCTATCTCTTAGCTTTTTTGCTCTGGGCTAGTACTCCATTGCTTGAGCCACAGTTATACTTCTGGCTTTTTGGTGGTTAATCAGAGATAAGGCTGTCATAGACTTTACTGCTGAGTCTGTCTTTGAGTATTATTGCTCAGGTCTCATCCTCCTGAGTAGATAGAAGTACAGGCATGCCTTACCAGTGCCCAACATGGATTCTTTGTTTTTAATAAAAAGTTCAAGTTTGTTGCTTGGTTGGTTAGTTTGTGTTGGGAATTGAACCCAGGCCCTTGCATATGTTAGGGAAGTACTCTACCACTAAACTATACCCTTAGCCCCATAAAACAATAGAAGTCTTTGAATCTTTATCTTATCTTCATTTATCTTAATTATCCTTATTTATTATTATCTTAGTTATCTTTATCTTATCTTTTTATTATATATATATAAGGCAAATATATATATTAGATATACCAATGGCCGTAGTATCTTTAATACAGTCTAATATTAGATGACATTTAGGCATTGCTCTGTATGCTAATCTCATTGGTCACCTTTTTTGTGGAGTTCATAGTAATACAAGCAATTTAATCACAGTTGACACTGATATTTCTTTGGTGTAGCTTTGACTGCTTATTTAGGCAAAACAGTTGGGCTAAAAGGTAAAAAGGACCTTATTTAAATAGTTCTTTAAAAAAATCAGTCTTCACTCTAGACTTCGGATGTTCTCTCAATAGGAGAGCACCCTTTACTTTTTCCAAGTCTAATCCTTCTATAGTCTCTAGCCCCATGTTCTTGAAATGTTACTGTCTCCACTAATCACTTTCTTTGACTATAAAGTTGTTTTTGTGTGTTATATCTACAAAGTGAAGCCTAGTAATCCTTTTTTCCCATTAGTTTTATAATTCTCTAAGATAATATACTCATTTTTTACTTGCCTATCTTTTTTTACTCGCATGGAACTATATTCAGTCTTTTCCATTACTGAACTAAAATTGTTAAAATGGCTAAATTTATATAGATTATTTGTTTTTACTGGGGATTGAACCCAGAGTCTTAGGCCTGCTAGACAAGTGTTTCTATCACTGAGTTATACTTCTTCCCCTTTTTATTTTGAAACAGAGTCTTGCGAAGTTACCCAGGTTGATCTCAAACTTACTGTCCTCTTGCACAACCCTACCTAGTAGTTGAGTTTGTAGATGTATATTTCCATACCTAGCTATTAGCTTGCTCTTATTTCTTGTTTATTAGACTTGAATATTTCATACTAACAATCTTAAAACATTCTTCATCCACAGCTTTTATCATGCTATCTTTATCAGTTTTTTTATTCTAGACTATATTTATAAAACAACTTAGATTTTATTGCAATGTTACATTTTAAAATGTAAGTACTTAAATAGTGGTAGGCTAAAATTGTTACATCTGTCCACACGCACTTATTTCAATGTAAGTTATTGTAGTTTGAAGCTGAATGAAGCAAATGTTTTGATAGTACTGTTAATTTACATAAAATAGTATTTTTAAATTTTTGAATGTATCTTTTAATTTGCTTTGCTAAAATTCTTAACAGTTTGACATTTTCAGAAGATGCTAAGATGATTCTATTAGAATATATATTGCTGTAATTTTTGATGCAGGGCTTGAATTCAGTGCTTCATGCTCTTGCTTGACTCGTCACCTTGGCTGATGCTCTAGCACTTGAGCCAGGCCTCCACCTGGGCTTTTTGCTAGTTAATTTGAAACTTAATTTCTCAGATTCTTTGTCTGGCTGGCTTTTAACCTTGATCATTTCATCTCAGCCTCCTAAGTAATTTAGATTATAGACATGAGCCTGACTGGTGTCCATCTTGTAATTTTTTTTCCATTGTCTTTGTAATCTTGCCCTACATCTTGATATCTAAACTACTTGTAAAAGCAGCAAAATCAAAGTCCAAAAGATGAGATTGGTTAAATGTAGTGCCTAAGAAAATTTTAGTTTTAGTTTTTGGGTTTTTTTTTTCTTGGTGGTACTGGGATTTAGCATTTTTTTGTGTGTGTGCTAGTGTTTTTTGTTTGTTTTGTTCTTGTTTTCACCAGTATTGGGGCTTTAATTCAGGATCTTTGACTCTTACTTACTTTCTTGGCTCTGAACCACTTCTTTCTAGGACTGTACTACTCGGGCTAGACCCACAGTAACAGCTTTTTGCTGGTTAATTGGAGGTAATAGTCTCTGTCTTAACTGGGCTGTTTCCAAACAATGCTCCTCAGATCTCAGCTTTCAGAGTGGCTAGGACTATAAATGTAAGCCACCAGTGCCCAGCTTTCTGGTTATTTCTGAGATAGGGTCTTACTTCCTACCCATGACAATACCTGTACTACAATCTACTATTTTAAACTTAGTTTCTGAGATGTTAGTTCTACCTCACCATACCCAGATTTTCCCCATGAGATGGAGTGTTATGGACTTTTCTGCCAATCTCAACCGCTTGTGTAACTTTGTATGATAGGCATTTGCCATCTCACCAGCAGCTAGCAGTGTGTTGAGAAAAGTTCTCTTGAACTTTTCTTCTTGGACTGGCCTTGAACCTCAGACCTCCCATTCTCAACATTCCAAGTGTTAGGATAACAGGTGTGAGCTGGGGACCCAGGCTTACATATTAAATGTGGATTAATTTTCTGATTCTTTTAGTTTTGGAAATCATTCATTTATAAGCTGAGAAGTAAGCAGTGTAAGAGCAAATACTGGGGAAAATTTTTTTAAAAGTACAGTTCATCTTGATAAATGTCATCACTTCAACTGAAGCCCTTTTTACCTGAGTCTTTAAGTGAGAATGGAACCTGTATGTTTTAGAACAGTCAGAAATCCAGTGATATTTTTGTGAAAATACTCTTAATTTTTTCTCTCCAAGTTTTGGCCTATGTCCAGTGATATATGAAGAGTTAGTATTACCTTTTGTTTGTCTGTTATGTCCTAACTGGCCAAAATACAGTCATTTGAAGTTTATGATGTAGACCAGTAGATTCAGCCTGCAGAACTAAGGAAACATAGGCAAGTGATATTGAAGGCTTTCTACATGTGGTAACATATCCATCCGTCTATCTATCTATGTAATCTGGCTGCATGTGTTTTGAGACAGGATTTCACTGTGTAGCTATAACTGGCCTGGAACATCTGTCTAGGATACCCTTGAACCTGTAATCTTCCTGCCTCAGTCTCTCAAGTGTTGGAATTACAGGTGTTATTCATTGAACATGCTATCATGTACAATTAAAATTTTATTTTAGTGACTAGATTTTAGAAAATAATTTCATAAATTGAATAGATTTTTGTTTTTTAAAATTTCTTTATCTTTAAGTAGCTGTACAAAGGCATTGTCATTCAGCAAAGCAATTTGTGAATATAATGTGTCTTGATCAATGTCACCCCTTTCATCATTCTCACCCATCCTTCCCAGTGAATGTGATGTATTTCTTATAACTTCCAAATCTTTATAGTAGGTGGTTTTAGTGTACATTAGCTAATAACCATTGGTTTCTTACTGTAGATCTTGTGTTTTTGTTATTTATCTTCGATTTTGTTCTAATGCTGCATAAAGAGGATTAATTTAACATAGCAATTGGAAAAATTATTATTTCTTCATTTAGTCCAGTAATTTTGGATAAGCAGTCTTTTTTTTTTCTTTTTTTCTTACAGTACTGGAATTTGAATTTGGGGCCTCATGCTTGCTTGGTTTTCTTGTTTGCTCAGTTGATGCTTTATCACTGTGCTCAGCCACAGTGAAATTTTCTGCTCGGGCTTTAATTCTCAGTTTTCTAGATAACAGCTTTCTAAGTAGCTAGGATATAGGCATGAACAATCAGCACTTGGCAGAATTTAATGTCTTGTTTTGTTTTGCTGGGGCTAACAGGTTTGAACTCAGGGCTTGGGTTGCTTGAAAAGTGATCTAACACTGAGCCATGCCTCCAGCTCTCATTTTGTTTTTGAAGAAATTTTTTCCTCAAGGGGCTGGAGAGGTGGCTCAGTGGTAGAGCGCTTGCCTTGCATGCATGAGGCCTTGGGTTCGATTCCTCAGCACCACATAAGCAAAAAGAAAAAAAGCCGGAAGTGGTGCTGTGGCTCAAGTGGTACAGCGCTAGCCTTGAGCTGAAGAGCTGAGGGACAGCGCCCAGGCCGAGTTCAGGCCCCACGACCAGACCCAAAAAAAAGAAATTTTTTCCTCAAGACAGGAAAGTACATCTCAGTAAAAAAATACTCATATTTTTACTACCTCAGTACAAATATTACTAATTCTTGTCCCTGAAGCACAGATTTAAATCAAAATACTAGGAGTAGATGGAAGAGATAATTATAGCACATTCATCTGTAAGACATTAAACAAAAATCAGTAATACAAAAAAAATATAGAAGTAATACAAAAAAGATAACCTCTTAGAAAAAGAACATGAAATGGTTTGTAGATTAAGAATGATCAGCAATAAGCTGGGCACCAGTAGCTTATGCTTATAATCCTAGCTACTTGGGAGGCTGAGAATGAGAAGATCATGGTTCCAGGCCAGCTAGGGCAGAAACATCATCTATCTTAGTGATAGGAAGCTGGACACAGGGGTGTGCACCTGTGATCCCAAGTTTTTGAAGCCTAAAAGTAGGAGGATCGTACATCACATACACGTTGGGGCAAAATGAAACCCTGTCCTAAAAGTACTCATTGAAAAACGGCTCACAGCAATATCATAGCCTAACAAGTATGATGCCCCAAATTCAAACCCTAGTATCACTGATTAGAATATGGTGAAGAGGCTGAGTGTAGCAGTACAAGCCTCAAGTTTCAGGGCAACCTGGGCGCCTGGATGAGAAAGCCCTCTGGCTATGTATAGACTGCCTCAAAAAGTTTTAAATTTATTTTGGGTTACAGCAACATAACTCAGGTAAAGAGTACATTTCTTTTTGGACCCCTTCCCTTGCTTTCTCCTAGCTTTTCTCTTGTCCCCACTAAAAAATACTTTTTTTAAATGTACACAAAGATAACCAGTATGACTGTGTATTGGGAATGAAAACTAAAACCACTATCATTTTTTTGTTGTATTGGGGATTGAACTCAGAGTCTAGCAAATGCTTAACCCCTTGAGCCTTACCCTAGTCCTTTGTACTGTTTTTCAGACAAAAACTCGTATTTTTACCTGGATGGACTTAACACTATGTATGGAGCATGAACCTCCGACCTCTGTCCACTGAATAGCTGGGATTGCAGGCCCCAGCTTGCCCAGCTTGTTTTTGAGATAGAGCCTTGCTAACTTTCACCCACATGGCCTGGAACTGCCGTCTCCTTGTCTCTTGTCAGAGTAATTGGGATTATAGACATGTGCATAATAAAACCACCACATCTTGCTTTTTTTAAAAAAATATGTGTATGTGCTGGTACTGGAGCTTTTTTCCTCCACTTACAGCTGATACTCTTTAAGATGATGAGGTATGTCTCCAGTTGTGGCTTTTTACTGGCTAACTGGAGATAAGAATATATGTTAAGAAAATTTAAGGAGTCAAGAGTTCTCATGAAAGCTTTTCTACTTATGTGGAGAAGGGGGATGGTATGTGGTAGTAGATGTGAAGGATTGTAGTTCAATACTTGAAGCATTCCCTAGCAAATAATAGAACAAATATAAAGGTGTTAAATGAACACATCAAGTATGGATTATAAGCTACTTAGAACTGTGATAGTGTATACTGATGTTGAAGATACCTAGACTCTAGGATACTCAGCAATTTCATTTATTCACTTTACAGAAACTCTTATACATATATATTCATTTTACAGAAACTCTTATACACACACACACACACACACACACACACACACACACATACATATATATATCTATCAGGAGACATAGAATTGTTTGGAATATTGACAAAATGCAAAGCACTTCAGCCTAGAAAATTGAAGAACGAAATTTTATGTTCTAGTTATTGTAATCACGTATACCTCATGGGACCATAATATATATATAAATAACTGAAGAACTAGATTTTAAACTTATTTAAGTCTAGGTAGTTGGGCAGGGAAAGTGGCTTAGTTAGTGGTAGAGTGCTTGCCTAACACGCATGAAGACCTGGGTTGTTTCCTCAGTACCACATAAACAGAAAAAGCTGGAAATGGCACTGTGGCTCAAGTGGTAGAGTGCTAGCTTTGAGCAAAAAGAAGCGTAGAGACAATGCCCAGACCTGAATCCAAGCCCCAGGACTGACCAAAAAAAAAAGTTTAAGTAACCAAATGTATCTAGTGCCCAGATAACTCACCAAATTAATGAGAAGGGAATAAAAAGAAACTTCAGCTTTTCAGGTAATGTCTTTTCTACTGAATACAAAGGGCCAAACTACATCAAAAGAACAAGATGCTACTCACATTAAATTCCACTTGACATTGTGATATTTATTAACATTTGTATCTAGTTCTTAAAAATCATTACCAAATGGGACAAACTCAAAAAATCATTTGCATTTACTTTTCAGAGTTTTTTGTTTTTATTTTGTGTCCGTCATGGGTCTTAAACTCTGGGCCTGGATGCTGGCCCTGAGCTCTTCAGCTCAAGCTAAGTGCTCAACCACTTGAGCCACAGTCACTTCTCATTCTCTGGTGGTTAATTGGAGATAAAGAGTCTCACAGACTTTCCTGCCTTGGCTGGCTTCGAACCAAGATCCTCAGATCTCAGCCTCCTGAGTAACTAGGATTCCAGGAGTGAACCACCAGCCCACTTTTTTTTGTTGTTGGTGGTTGTGGGGCTTGAAGCCAGACTGGGCGCTGTCTCTGAGACTCTGTGCTCCAGGGTAGTGCTGCAGTGCTGCTCTTCCACTTGAGACACAGTGCCACTTCCAGTTTTTGAGTGGTTAATTGTAGATAAGGGTCTCACAGGGACTTTTCTGCCTGAGCTGACTGAGCTGGCTTCAAAATCCAAATCTTGTGTCTCAGCCTCCTGAATAATTAGGATTACAGGTATGCACTCCAGTGCCTGGCTTATTGTGTTTATTTTTATTTCATCTTTTATCTGCTAGAGAATTGTGTGGCATGAGCTATTATAGATTAATGTCTATGATTAATCTTGAAACTTGTCATTCGAAATAAAAGCTGTAATTCTGTTATAAGCATTGGTGTTGTAGCATGAAAATGATTTAACAGGATTTTATTTTTAAAAAGCTTTTATGAGTTTCTTTATATTTCTAATTCTTCAGCCTGCCTCTATTAATAGTATATTGTGTATATTGTACGTATATTGTATGTGTATTGTGTATATTTATTGTATGTATATGAATGCTTCTGTTTTCCTTTTATTTCTTTGGATTATCTGTTGTTATCCCCCTGTATATTTATTTATTTTTTTAATTTTTTTTTGGCTGGGGGTCTGGTCATGGGGCCTGAACTCTGGGCCACAGCGCCACTTCCGGCTTTTATCTTTTTGCTTATGTGGTGCTGAGGAATCGAACCCAGGGCCTCAGGCTTGCAAGGCAAGCACTCTACCACTGAGCCACCTTCCCAGCCCCCCCCCCCGCCTCCCCCATATATATAAAGAGCCTTTCTGGGTATCCTTATATTTATTTATTTGACGATTTTTCTTCCAGTTAAGTTGGGATCAGGTATTTTTAATAGTTTCCTTTCTTTGTTTAATTGCAAACAACAGTAATTTTTCTTAAGAAAAAAGCAAAAATACAAAATGTGCTTAATGTTCTATTTTCTATTCAATAAAAAATTTATTATTTAAAAAGTATAGATACTAATCATTCTATTCATATGCTTAAGTTGGTATTTGTACTGTAGAAAATACAAAAAGGTTAGGTCAAAAGTAAAACTAATTTTAGGCAGACTAAAAAGGTCAGCTTAAAAGTAAACTAGTGCTGGGTGCCGGTGGCTGGCGGCTCACGCCTATAATCCTAACTACTCAGGAGGCTGAGATCTGAGGATCATGGTTCAAAGCCAGTCCAGGTAGGAAAGTCCAGGAGACTCTTGCCTATCCAGTTAACCACCAGAAAACCGGAAGTGGCGCTGTGGCTCAAGTGGTAGAGCACTAGCCTTGAGCTGAAGTGTGCTCAGGGCCTGTGCCCAGGCCCAGAGTTCAACACCTATGACTGATCAAAAAAAAAAAAAAAAGTAAACTGGTCTTTTTCTTGCCACTATAGTTGTCACTATAGGTATTTAACTCTGAAAATGTGCTTTTGAGAGGTCTCAAATCTGCTCTTAAGCTTCTTAAGTAAAAGAAACAAATTCTTGGTGGGTGCATTACTAATCTATGTCATTCTGTTCGAACATTCTAGTTGTAACAAGTGTTTCAAGGAAAACTTGTGAATGTTAAACTTCTATTTTGGTAAGAAATTACAATAAAGGGTTTTTGAGTTCTTTAGAACATAAGAGGAGTGGTGATTTTTTTTTTTGAGTGATACTGAAATTGTCCACAAGCATTAATCACATTCTGATAAGACCAAATTAAAATGTTGAGGAAAAATATCATGGTTAACATTTTAAACCTGAAGTGTATGAATTCTGATTGTGGCATATATTTATATTTTTAGTAGAAAAAATGTGTGGAATAGAGACCAAAATAGATAAGCCTAAGATTCCAAATGTATGCATGTTATGGATCCTATGAGATCCAATCTCCATTTTTTTGTTGTTGTTTGTATTTTTTAAGTACTGGGGATTGAACTTGGGACATCACACCTATTAGGAAAGTACTCTACTACTTGGCCATGCACTCAGTCCTTTTTTTCTTTACCTGGTTCTTTTTTTTTTTTTTCTTTACATGTTTGTTTTACTGGTTATGCTGAAGACCTGGCATACCAACTTTTTGAATTTTGTCTTAAACATGAGTAATACAACTTCTGAAATTTTCAGTTCATTCTATCACTTCAGTTCTATTGTTAACATACTAATTTAAAACCTTGCCATGCAAGACTGGAGTTTTCTCATGCACATTCAAGGTGATTTTTTCGTGAGATGTTGTGTATATTGAATATTCTAGAAGTTATCATCAAAGCAGAACAATACTCTTCCCAAGGCAACTTCCCAGTGCTGCTTTTCAAATGGGTACCAATTTCTCCTGCTTTCTCTCCTGTGAAGGAAGGCCTGTATGCTTCCTCTTTAGGGCATTATTGGAAGGCTTAGCAAACTAGTGACTGTGATAACTTTACTTTTCTCATATTTTTGTCTATGCATTTACTATTGTCTTATTGGAATACATTTTTTCCTCCCTGTACAGTAACTTCTGGTTAATCAGTTTTTTTATCCTCCTACTGTTATAGGCATCAGAATTTGAATAATTAGAAGCAGAATGCTTTTCAAAAATGTATTAAAGGTGGGCCAGGTACCAGTAGTTCACTCCTGTAATTCTATCTACTCAGGAAGTAGAGATCTGAGGATCCAGGTTCAAAGCCAACCATCCATGAGTCCATGAGACTTTTACAAAACAACAACAACAAGACAAAACAAAGCCAGAAGTGGAGTGTGGCTCAAGTGGTAGAGCCTCTAGCCTCTAGCTCAAGGACAGAGACCAAGCCCTGAGTTCAAGCCCCATAACTGGCCGCTAACAACAACAAAAAATTACCAAAGGTGAGATATAGTTCGGTGGTACAGTGGTAGAGCACTCACCTAGCATTTCCAGTTTTCTCAATTTGTTTAATTCCTAGCACTGCCCTCTCACAAACAAATGTAGACAATAAAATAACAAAAAATAATGTTGGAAAAGTGCTCTATTTTGCTTTGTAGAAGGAGAAGTTTCTTGTACCTTATGGAAACTACTTCATTACCTAGTAGAATGTATCTTGCTACCATCATTTATGTATATGTTATAATAGGGAGGTAAATTTCACTTTCTTGTATTTACTAGAGTCCATGACTACCATCCGCTGCTTGTAGATTCTGATTATTATATACATGTCCTGTGCTACTTTTTAGGTTAAGTGAGATCTTTGAATATATTTAAACTCAGCTTTTCTATACTTCTCTACCTTGGAGGCTTTTAATTTGTAATGTTAACGAAAATTGTAGCCAAATATTCTTAATAAGATATGTAACTGTGAGTGGGATCTAGAAAGAAAAGCAACTTTGGTTGGCAACTGTTTCATGAGTCCTTCTAGTTCTTACAGAAGTGGAATAGAAGAGCAGAGGAGAGCCATTGGGCGAATACTGAGTATATTCCATATTCTGATGTGAAGTTTCTATATATGTATAGTCTTCTCATTTAATCTTTATCCCTCATAGGTAGGGATAATTATTCCCATATCATAGGGTTGAGTCAAAGAACTAACAGTAAATGAAGCTAGAGTTGGAATACAAATCTGATGGCAATGCCTAGTCCATATCCACAATATTTTCTTGAGTAGCTAAAATCTATAGTGTTGCTACTGGCTACTTGCTTTATATCACTAAATTTTAAATGGTTATAATTTTTATTGCAAAAAACTGATTTTTTAATTTCTAGGAAGTTAAAATATGTAAGGCTATTTTTTATTCTGATACGAAATGCTTTATCTACATTTGAAAAATATTCAAGAAATTAGTGAATAGCTTATTTTCTTCACTGTGATAATGTATATATTGACACATTGATACAGTTAAAGGTTACAACAATACGACCTTTCAAAGAAGATTTGCATTTTTTACTCATTTCTTAAAAGATGATTTACTTATTATTTTTTCACAAATCAGATTAGTTCTAAACTAATTATCAGAATATGTTGCTTAACTAAAAAACCATGTTTTGGGAAAGAGGTATCACTTAGTAAGCTAGTTTCAGTGACCCATCAGGTTGTACCTTGACTTGTAATAATAAAAAAAGAGGTACAGAGAGCTGTTTTATTTGAATAATAGACTTGCCAATTAGCCATCAAGTGCTTCCATCTGTGAAATTTTTGATCAGATGGGTTAGCTGGGATGTTTCCAGACTAGGGCATCATAAATGGCACTTGAAAACTGTCACTTTGATGATGAGGTTTCAAGTATTACACTGCTTGATGCTGTGGAACCTTTTTTTTTTTTTTCCTTTTTCATCACCATGTTTTTTTAGAACATGCTGATCCCATTTATGAATTCTGTGGCATCAAGAGAACTTGGGATACCTGCCACTGATGTAAAGTTCTGCTTAGTCTGCTGCTCTGGCCTGTACTGAGTTTTACTCCAGCATCTTTTTATGGCCTTCACAATGTTGGTTGGCATAGACAAGCATGAATGCTTTATTGTCAGTGGACTATGGATCTGGCACAGTTTAGGAAGTTTCTCTGCGCTTTTTCATTAATATAAACTCATTTTCAAAAATCTCATTTATAAAGATGTACAGCAGTAGCCTAAAACCACACATAAGTGATATATTTAACCAGTCCTCTGTTGATAGCTCACATAATTTGTTTTCTGTTTTGATTTGAAACAGTATTATAGTAACTTTTTGAAAACATTACTTCACATACATATTTCCAGAGGATAAATTTCTAGAAATGGAATTACTGTGTTTAAGAAACAGTGCATGCTTTGGCTTTGGATTTAGGCTTTCCCAGTATCTTTATAACTTGGACACACTGGTTAACTACCTTCAACCTAAGCTTCAAAAAGAGATCTAGTGATATCCCCTCTGCCACATTATATTATTAAAAGTATTATGTATAATGGATCTCTCAAGTAGTTTCAGGAACTCAAATTTAGTACTGATAGTGTTACTCTACTCTTTGTTATTTTATGTTATTTGATAGTACTGATGGGTGAGCTCAGGCTTTGTGCTTGCTTGGCTTTCTTGCTCATGGCTGGTGCTCTACTACTTGAACCATGCCCCTAGCTTACCTTATTTCTGGAATTAGAAATGGAGTCTCATGGACTTTCTATCCAGAGTGACTGATCTCAGTCTCCTGAGTAGGAATACAGGCATGAGCCACCAACTCCCAGCTTTTTTTTTTTAAAATTGGTAATGAGAACATAACCAATCCAGAGGCCTTTTTGTTTTTCTTCTTTTTAAAAAAAATATGTTGATTGTGACAGAACCTTTAGGATAGCTTTAACTGGCTCATTTCAGGCTTAGATGTACAGACAGGCCTACCTTTTACTCACTTGATTTCTGAGTTGTGTATAGTGTATAAATTACTTTCATACTATTTTACAATTTTTGTGCATTATTTGGCAAAACTGTATATTTCAGGTTATATATGGTGCCTTGCCTATTAGCCAGTATTTAAATTTAAGTGTAACTGTCTTACTTCAGCATTGCAGTTTGCATATGAATGTTTTATAGCATATTGGTAGAAAATGGGAAAATGAAAATGCTAATACTATTTAGAAGTAGCTGTGGGTATTAAAATTATAGAAGTTATGGACTGGCTTGGAACCGTGATCCTCAGATCTCAGCCTCCTGAGTAGCTAGGATTACAGACATGAGCCACCAGCACCTGGCTAAGGGGTTCTAGACACTTACTGTGTGTTTGTATGTAGTTTTCTCCTTAGTATTTTCAGTGATGTCATTAATTTGAAATAGAACCCTTAAGTTAAGCTTTACAACTTGATTCCTTGACTACAAGTGTTTTTATATTCTTAATACACTAGCAATTATTACTTGATAAGAATTCACTAAAGCCCATTTTCAATACCTAGGACCATCATATAAGTGGCTACTTGTGGAAATAATGTATTTAAATTTTTAAAGAAATATTACATAAAAGTTTTTTGCAACTTTTCCTAAGTATACAATATCAAAAACAGTTCCAGGTATGTCCTGTGTAAATATGAGCAAGAGAAAATGTGCCATCTCTCCTGCCTTTCATTTTTAAATCAGTGTATCTTCTAAAACATATTTGTATATAAAAGTCAGTTGAGGAAAAAGTATTTTTATACCTAAATCTAGTATTTGTAAAGCACATATGGTATATAGAATTGCCATTTTTGGTAGATACAGTACTCTAAATATTAAAGGTTTATTGATAAAAATAGTAGGAGGAATCACATTTATGTGCCTGCTGTATATCAAATTCACTCCTAAATTATCTCATTTAATCTCCATATTAGCCAGTAACATACACTATGATTAGCACAATTCACAAAGAAAACTGAGTCTCAGTTTTAAACAGTAAAGATTGAACCTCAGATTTAGTCATTCTGATTCCAAAATATTTATACTTCATTAGTATTTTAGAGTGGGGATTAAGTAGGTCTTGATGGATATTAACTTTATTATGTCCTGAACTAACAGGCATTCCTCAGTGAAAATTGATCAGCAAATGTGGGTTATAGTTCTGAATGTACCTCTTTACCTATATTGTAGCATGTACAATTCATTTATCTACATTTTTTTCTTTGTGTATTTTTGTAAAGATCAATAAAATTACTTAAAATATTTTGCAGAACTATGTATATAGTACTCAGATAAGCCATTTAATCTAAAGGATGGGATGTAGCTCATCAGTAGAGTACTTGATTAACATGTACAGGCCTTGAATTGCTTTAAAAAAAAATGATGGTCTCCAAGCATAGAGCATCATAACTAGAAGCATAATTAGATTTATCTGGGTTTTTTAAACCAGAATTTCTCTCAAAAAAATCTTGGAACTTATATTTGTAAGCATAAGTTATAAGAAATGAAATTTTGAAACATGTGTGCATGTACATATGCATACACACAGGTGCTATAATTTACTTATGTTGTAGATAGGGCCATATTACTTTGAAATAGAGAAAAACTACTCTTAAATGTTTTAGAATGGTGCTAGAGACTGAACTCCAGGGCCCTGCACATGCTAGGCAAATGCAATACTATTGAGCTATATTTTTAGTGCTTAATTTTTTTTAAAATTTGGACATTTCTGAATTAATGTTATTTTTGATCATCCTGAATTTGCTTAGTATAACAAATCATGTCATCTACTGTGTATGTACTGTTTTCTATTTTTTCATGCTTACAAAAATATTTTGTAGTCATTCTATTTGAAAATTATTCAAAAGCAGGTAATAAACATCAAGAGATGTTTATTAAGTTTACCCTAGTTTTGGAATGATAAATTTCAGGGTAGGAATATTTTTGTTATTAATAGTCTTATTAAGATATACATAACATGTTGTAAACTATATATATATATATATATATATATCATATAATTAGCTTTTATTTTTGTTTGTGTAAAAAGGTTTCAGTTCAACCAGTTAGTACAATATATCTTGATCAGGGTCACCCCTTACATTGTTTTCTCCCACCTTGCCTAATGTTTTGATTCTGAGACTGAATCTTTGCGTTCTGTATCCATGCATTCCACCAACTATTTGGGGAAATATTTAGAGAAACCAAATATTTGGGGAAAAAATCACGTTTGTACTTACTCTTCTGTCATCTTCCCTAATAATGTATTTACTACAGTGTATTAGGTATCATAAATAACCTAGAGATTACTTAAATGATGCAAGAAGATATACATATGTTATGTGCAAATACTATACCATTTCTTATGATGGACTTGAGCATCTAGAGATGTGCTATATGGGGAGTGGGTTTTAGAACCATTTTCTCACAGATAACAAGTGATGACATTATACACACTTGAAAAACCATCATTCCAATCAAGGTGGTGAATATCCATCATTCAAAATTAATTTACTTTCCATGGTAGTCCTTTTTTGTGAACTCTTTTTGTCTTCCATCTTTCCACAGTTAACTACTTAGTTCTCATTATGTGTTAGTTTGCATTTTCTAAATGTCAATAAATTGCATCATATAGTTGGCAACTCTTTGTCTGGCTTGCATTACTACTGTATATAGATATACTCCTTGATTTAAAATTGTTCAACTCAGGAATTTTCAAATGTTCCATATATCAGCATTTACATTTGGAACCATTGTTGGTAGAAGCCATAGTTCCTATTTTAATTTTCAATATCTGTCCAGCCATGTGCTGTTCAATACTATCGTAAGATCCTGGGCAGTGACAACATGCTTCCAGCACCATCCAGTCATCTTCCTTGTTGTTTCAAGTGTAAACTTTAATAAGCAGTGGATGCTGTATAATATACTATATTGCCAAGCTCTCTTGTTTGTCAGGGAAATGTATTAAATACATTTTTTTAAATTTTACTTTTTTATTGACATGCAATAATTGTACAAACTTAAGGGATATAATATGATACTTGGATTCATGGATGTAGGATATAAGCGTATCTATTACTTTAACACCATTTTTTTGTGGTGATTACATTATTTTTTTATTTTTATTTTTTTTGGGTCCGGTCATGGGGCCTGAACTCTGGGTCTGGGCGCTGTCCCTCAGCTCTTCAGCTCAAGGCTAGCGCTCTACCACTTGAGCCACAGCGCCACTTCCGGCTTTTCTCTTTTTGCATATGTGGTGCTAAGGAATCGAACCCAGGGCCTCAGGCATGCAAGGCAAGCACTCTACCACTGAGCCACCTTCCCAGCCTGTGGTGATTACATTATAAATCCTCTTTTCTAGATATTTTAAAATATACAGCACATTACTGTTAACTGTAGTCACTCTACTGTGCAAGAGAACAACAGAACTTATTCTTCCTATAACTGTAATACTTCACCTATGATGTTTTGCTAATGAGTTCTTTAAATATCTATACTAAAAATTATTATCAAATATAACATTTGCAGATACGTTCTCACTGTCTCCTCCTTATCTCTTTTGAAGGTCCGAATTCTGATTTTGATATGGCTTAATTGGCAAAAAAATTCTTCTCTAATGCATTGGTGTTAGTTTTGTTTTTAACATAAGATCACAAAGATATTCTCGTATGTTTTATTCTTAAGCTTTATGATTTGAAGCTTTTTTTTTTTTGTGGGGCCTGAACTCTGGGCCTGGGCACTGTCCCTCAGCTCTTCAGCTCAAGGCTAGTGCTCTACCACTTGAGCCACAGCGCCACTTCCGGCTTTTTTTCTTTTTGCTTATGTGGTGCTGAGGAATCGAACCCAGGGCCTCAGGCATGCAAGGCAAGCGTTCTACCACTGAGCCACCTTCCCAGCCCAAGCTTTTTTAATATGTGTCCATAATCAACTTTTTCAATAGTTTTTGTGAGTTCTTTCTGGCTAGTCTGGGACTTGAACTCAGGGCCTGGGCACTGTCTTTGAGCTTCTTTTACTCAAGGCTAGCTCTCTACTGCTTGAGCACCACTTCTGGCCTTTTCTGTGTATGTGGTACTAAGGAATTGAACCCAGGGTTTCATGCGTGGTAGGCAAGTACTCTGCCACTAAGCCACATTTTCAGTCTTTGCAAGCTCTTTGCCACTAAGCCACATTTTCAGCCTTTGAATTCATTTTTGTAAATTGTACAAGGTATGGCTCGTGAATATGGATAAGCTCTTTCCCTCCCCCCTCCTCTCTCTTTTAATGGTACTGAGGTTTGAACTTAAGTTTCATGATTCCTAAGCTGGTAGTATACCACTTGAGCCATACCTCTATCCCTGTTGTTTGCTAATTATTTTGGAGATGGTAGTCTAGCAAATTTTTCTGCCTGAATTGTCCTCCAGTTGTAACCCTCTATAGATATCAGTCTCCTGCATAGTAGGGAGTATGGAATGAGCTTTTTTGTTTTTGTTGATAGTACTAGGATTCAAACTAAGAGCCCTATGCTTGATTGGTAAGTAATTTAAATCACACCACTGAATATGATCTTTTTTTTTTTTACATGTAGATATCTAATCACAACATCACTTATTAAGAAGACTGATCTTTTTCTGTATCTTTCTATTTCGTTGAAACCACCTGTTTGGCTTTTTCTATAATCTCTATTCCATTGCTTAGCTTTTTAAGCTTTTTTGAATACTTTAGCTTTGTAATAAATATTGAAATCAGGTTTGTTAGTTATCCTAGGTGTTCAGATAAATTTTAGAACCAAGTTTGTCAGCTTCTGCAAAAACTTGTGAAAGTGATGTATTAACAATGTTAAAGTTTCTAAACCTTGAATATGATCTCTCTCTTTGATTATCTCAAATTTCAACAGGTTGTTTTGGTAGTTTTCAGTGTATATACTGTCAGGGTACCCTCCTTGTTATATACTGTTATAAGTAGTGGGGTTTTTTATTTCAAAGGTTATATTTCTTTTTAAAAAATCTGTTCTTATCAATTTTATTCTTTGTGCTCTTTTTGAACAACTCATCAAAGTAATTAAGATAGTCTCATAGATTGCCTTCTAAAATTTTACAGTTTCACATTTCATGTAAGACTTCGATCCATCTGTAATGTTCCAATTTGGGGGATTTGGCAAGAATTTACTTTTGTTTTATCAAGAAGATAACATACTTTTCAAGCCTTTCTGTTGAAAAGTTCATCTTTCCTACTTAGAGCTGAAATACTCAATTGTCAGATGGGTATATTTGTATATTTGAGTTCTTAGTTCATAGCCACCACTTATTTTGTGTCTTAATTTCTGTAGTGTTAAATAAGTCTTCTGTGGTACTGAGAATCTTCGCATTTTGTTCTTTAGTAATGTCTTGTATATTTTTGGCCCTTTGGCTCTGTATATGAATTTTAGAATCGTGTCAAATTCTCTTGAATAAAAAAATGCCTACTAAGATTTGGAAATTTTATTACAACAATTCATACCTGTTCATAACATGGTATAAACATTGCATTTGTTTAGGTTTTCTTTGATGGTTTTAAATTAAATTTAATTGCTTTATTTTCTCCTTTTAATTATTAATTTATTTTATTGTAAAGATGCTGTACAGAGGGGTTACAGTTATGTGAGTAAGGTAATGAGTACATTTCCTTGAACTTTGTTACCCACTCCTTTATTGTTCTAGAAACATAGGCTCTATGGTTTCCCCTACATGTAATAATTAATTTATGCCTAGGATAGTCCTGGCAGAGAATCGTAATAGCTCAATAGCTATGTATGTATGACTACAAAATTGATGCTAATTGAATTCCAAGACATGGAAATAACAGGTCTTTCTTTTAGTTGTTGACCTTGTCACCAATGTCTAGTTCTTTCTTCTTATTTTATTTCATTTTTCTTTTCCCATTGGTTTATTCCTGGCAGTCACTGTCTTTGATTCGGGTATATGCATTTATCTAATTTGGAGAGGGGAAGGGGAATAACAATATTGAAACAAGGACAAAGGATGACCAGTTGCAAAATCAATACTCACAAGGCACTCTGTCAGAAATGAACTTTACAACTTTGGGGGGGCGGGGGAGGTGGGGAGAGAGGAGTAGAGAAGGGAAGGGATAGTGGAGGAACATCAAAGGTTATATTTCATATGAATAAGATATTTTATTTCATCTTTTCTGGTCTAGATGCTCTTTATCTGACTAGAACCCTTAATATCAATGTTGACTTGAGGTGACTTTTTCCTAATCTTAGAAAACATTCTTTCACTATCAATCATAATATTAATTGTGAGGGGTTTTGTGTGTGTGTGTGTGTGTGTGTGTGTGTGTGTGTGTGTGTGTGTGTGTGTGTGTGTGTGTGTGTGTGTGTGTGTGTGTGTGTGTGCGTGCGTGTGTGCGCGCGCGCGCTGGTCATGGGGCTATAACTAAGGGACCGGGTGCTGTTAGCTTCTTTTGCTCAGAGATAGTGTTCTAGCACTTGAGCCACAGCACCATTTCTAGCTTTGTTGTTGTTGTTGTTTTGGGTTTGGGATATTTGGGGGGGGGGGGGGAGTAATTTATTGGAGACCTTGCTGCCCAGCTTTCGACCTTGATCCTGAGATCTCAGCCTCCTGAGTAGCTAGGAGTACCAGTGTGAGCTACTAGCACCTGGCTAACTGGGTGTTGGGTTTTTAAATTATTTTATTTTATTTTTTTAAATACGTTTTTTATTGTAAAAATACTGTACAGAGGGGTTACAGTTCCATGAGCAAAGTAATTTCCTGTCAAACATTGTTACCTCCTCCTTTGTTTTTCCCTTACCATCCCTTCCCTCCCCACCTCTACAACTACACTCTCCCCCTCCCCTTTTAAACTGTAAAGTTCCTTTGTCAACTTAGTATCTTGTACTTCTCATTGTTACAATGGGTCAACCTGCAACCCTATTTAAGCATTTTGTTTTTTCCCTTCCCTTACCCAAACTAGAGAAGTGTATATATGAGATTCAGGGCACCAACATCAAATACAGTGAAAACAACAGGAGTTATACTGTGGGGGAGGAACATACAAAGAAACAAAAAAAATCACATGGTACATTATAAATAGTTTAGGAACAAGAGCAAGCAAGGAAAAAAAAAAACACTTGTGTCCCTATCTTGGGGTTCATTTCGCTTAACATCATCTTATCTAGTCATAGTGTTGGCTTTTTTTATTGCTATTAAAAGAACAGTATACAAAAGGGTTATAGTTACATAAATCAGGTAGAGTACATTTCTTTTTGGATAGTATCACTCCTTTTCTCTCTCTTAGTAACTAGGTATTTTGCTTATTTATTTCATTTTATGTTTTTGTTAGTAGTGGGGCTTGAACTCTGGTCCTGGGCTCTGTCCCTGAGCTTTTCAGCTCAAGATGAGCACTCTACCACTTGAGCCACGGTGCCACTTCTGGTTTCCTGGTGGTTAATTGGAGATAAGAGTTTCACAATCTTTCCTGCCTGGGCTAGATCCCAGCCCAGCCTCCTGAGTAGCTAGGATTACATGCATGAGCCACTAGCGCCCACTTAATTTTTAATAGATGTTTATTATTTTAAAAAGACCACTACTATACCTACTTTAGTGAAAGTTTCCATCAGGATGGGTGTTGAATTTAGTTAGGATCCTTTCTTCATTTACTGAAAAGATCATATAGTATCAAATGACTAGCTTCTTCTTATTTTTTTAAATTAATTATTTTTTTCGGTCGATCGTGGGGCTTGAACTCTGGGCCAGGGCGCTGTCCCTGTGCTCTTCAGCTTAAGGCGAGCGCTCTACTGCTTCAGCCACAGTGCCACTTCCGGTTTTCTAATGGTTTATTGGAGATAAGAGTCTCACGGACTTTCCTGCCCAGGCTGGCTTTGAACCGTGATCCTCAGATCTCAGTCTCCTGAGTAGCTAGGATTACAGGCGTGAGCCACTCGCGCCCGGCTCTTATAATATTTTTAGCTATGAAATTGATATTAAAATATGCAATGTATCTCTTTTTTTTATGGTCTTGGGATTTGAAGTAGAGACTTGTTTGCTAGGCAGGCACTTGTTTGATCCACTTTCCTGCTCCTCTTTTTCTTTTTTTTTTTTTTTGTGGGAGGGGGGGTTCCGGTCGTGGGGCCTGAACTCTGGGCCTGGGTGCTGTCCCTGAGCTCTTCAGCTTAAGGCTAGCACTCTACCACTTGAGCCACAGCTCTACTTCTGGCTTTTTTTCTTTTTGCTTATGTGGTGCTGAGGAATTGAACCCAGGGCCTCATGCATGCAAGGCAAGCGCTCCACCATTGAGCCACCCTCCCAGCCCCTTCTTTACTTATTTTTCATGTAGGGTCTCTAGGATCTCTTTTTTTAAAAAAATTATTATAAAGGTGACATACAGAGGGGGTTACAGTTACATAGTACCTACATTACATAGGTAGTGAGTACATTTCCTTTTAGACCTCTTCCCTCACTCTCTCCCAGTTTTTCCTTCTCTAGGACCTTTTAATAAGGACACTAATTGTACTAAGGCACTACATTAGCAAGTAGGATTTTAGTATATGAATTTGGGTGTGTGGGGGGGGGGGGTTGTGAGGAACCCAAATAATCTATATCGTATGCTCAATAATTTTATTTAAGGAACTGCCGTATTGTTTTGCACAGCTCTTTTCTTTTTCTTTCTAGTCTGTATTCTACCACTTGATCTATGTCATAACCCAGGCATTGGTAGCTGATTACTTTAATCCTAGATACTCAGGAGGCTGAGATAGAACAATCTTGATTCAAAGCCAGCCCAGGCAGGAATATTTGTAAGATTCTTACCTCCAGTTAACTAGCAAAAAGCCTGAATTCAAGCTTCAGTGTACACACACACACACACAACCAAAGGTCTCATGGGTATTCCTGTCTGAGCTGATTTTGAACCACAGTTTTCAGATCTCTGCCTCCTGGGTAGCTGGTAGTACAGGCAGGAGCCAAAGAATTGAGGATAAAGTTCAATGTTAGAATGCTTGTCTAGGTATGCTCTGGAATTCCACCCCAATCCCAAAAAAGTCAGGAGCTGGATATGGTGACAAGAACATTTAATGTGCCATATGCAGATGTGAAAGGGAAGGAAGAAAATAATATTGGTTAGAAAAAAAATAGACTATTCTGTGTGTGGTGGTCTTGTATCACCAACCTCATTAGCCTGTCTCATTCCCAGAGAGGCACAACTACTCTTAGCACTTAGATCAGAAATCTAAGTAAATGACTACCATGCCTAATCAACTGCCTAACTAGTTTGCTGCCTACTGCCTTTTTCTCTAGTTTTTCATTTCTTTTTTTTTAGATAGATAGATAGATAGATAGATGTGTATGTCTATATCACCCTTTATTTAAGTTCCCTTGACATCCTTACCAACTTTGGGTATTTTCTGCTTCACACATCTGATATTGGTACAATGAGAGCATGTCATAGGTTTATGGATTTATTTTTAATTGGATGTTAACTTCTTATCTGTTCATTTCTCTCAATGGCTGGCTATAATTTTTTTACAGGATTTTTGGGTATTTTCTTATTTGAGAATATCTTATATTTTATTTCTAGAATTTTGACTTTTATAGATTTCTTTACATAGAAATGTTTAACAGAGTCAGTCTTTTGCTTTCTTTGTGAATTTGGTGACATGGACCTTATGCTTAAGAAAATAATAAAGTTGATCATCATTTTTTATACTTTTTACTTTACAATATAGTAGCTTTCTGAAATTCATTTTTATATAACATAGAAATATTAACTCATCTTTTTTATTTGTGGGGTGGTAGAGGAAAGAAAGAGCCGAGGCTTGGGACTGTGCTTCTTCCTTTTTGGGGGTGGGGGGTAATAGGTCTATTTTCTATTATAAGTTAGCCTGATGGCCTTCATGACATTCTTGGCGGTTCTTTATATCACAGTATGTTATTTTGTGCATATGTCTGTATCTGAATTCTTTTATCTAAGATCAGAAATTAATATCTTTTATTTATTCAATAAATGTAACATAGAATTACATTTTGTGTGTTTGTGTGTGTGTGTGTGTGTGTGTGTGTATCACATATTCTTGATCCATTCATTTACTGAGGGGTTGGTTCCATATCTTAGCTATGATGAATTATGCTACAATAAACATAGTTGTGCTGGTAGCTTTAGTATGGCTTTGCTTGTGATCCTTTGGGTAAATGCCTAGAATTGGGATTGCTGGGTCATAGGAGAGCTCTATGTGTAGTCTTTTGAGGAACCCCCATACTGCTTTTCAGAGTGGTTGAACAACTTTACATTCCCACCAACAATGCAGTAGGGTTCCCTTTTGGCCACATCCCCTCTAGCATCTGTTGTTATTAGATTTCTTAATTATAGCCATTCTAACTGGGGTGAGGTGGAATGCACACGCGCCCATGCGCGCGCGCACGCGCGCGCACACACACACACACACACACACACACACACACATTAAAAGCTAAAACCACATTTATTTGTAAAGAGAACACCATTTTGTGTTGTTTTGGTAATCTTTCTCTAGTGTGGAATTCTCTCAATGTCTTTTACCTCTGAGTGTTTAGGATTTTCTGTTATGTTATTCTACCAGGTAACAACAATAGTATATAGAGTACTGACCGATTTGTGTAAAGCTACAAACAAGTGAATGACAGTCCTTGAGTTTGGCTTAATAGATTTGTTGATGACATGTTGAACAGAATTTATAGCTCCTGAGGAGTGCTGCTACTCAAGGGATGGAGGTCAGAGACCAGCATGACCATGTGGGTACTATGTCCTGAACTGTTTTCTTGCCTAAAATAAAAGATATATTTCTCAATTAGTGAATGATTATTGCATTCACTAATGCAATATGGTAGATGCAGATTCATAACAAAAATGAAAAGTTTATCTCCAGTTGATGAAGGTGTTTTATTCTTTTATTTTTTAAAAATTGTTATAAAGGTGATGTCCAGAGGGGTTACTAGTTACATTAGTTGGGTAGAGTCTGTTTCTTTTGGGACAATGTCACCTCTTCTCTTGCTCTTGCTCTTTCCCAGTTATTTCCTGCCTCCCCCCCCCCCCCCAATTGTATACTTTACTTTCTACATAGTATCTAGTGAGTACCACTGGGTGTTTCATTCTTAATAGTATTATATTTAAAAACAAAGAACTGATAACGGACTTTGAGAAAAATGTTGAAAATATGTATGGCAACATAAAATCACTTCCAGTTTCAACTTGGCAGAATCAATAAATTTTGAAAGGGTCTTAGAGGATACCTGTAGTTACTTAAGGATAAAATTTTAGGTTTAACATCTGAGTTAATTTTAAATTTCAAATAATTTTTCTGTAGGTATGTACCAAATATTTCATGAAATGGACTTGTTAACAATATCTGAGGGGCTGTGAAGGTGGCTCAGTGGTAGAGTGCTTGCCTTGCATGCCTGAGGCCCTGGGTTCGATTCCTCAGCACCACATAAGCAAAAAGAAAAAAGCCGGAAGTGGCGCTGTGGCTCAAGTGGTAGAGCGCTAGCCTTGAGCTGAAGAGCTGAGGGACAGCGCCCAGACCCAGAGTTCAGGCCCCACGCCCAGACACCCCCCCCCCCCCAAAAAAAAAATATCTGAAATTCCAATTTACTTCAGTATTATATCTTTTTCTTTGACAGTTTTTTTGGAGATGATGAACTTAAGTAATTTATACTGAGAAGGAAGTAAACTAGTTCTATAAAGATCAGATCTTAGACTGTCTTAAATTGTTCCTGTTTGGGCAAGATTCTAACTAGCCATTTGTAGACTAAATATAATGTTATAGCTGTGTTAACTGAATTTCACAGTGTCAGGTCTTGATTAGATAAGACAATGGAGATGGGAGGAGATCTTTGATAATTGCCAATCAGTAAAACTAAAATTAGTAAAAAAAAAAAAGAGATACAAATGAATTTCATGTCTACATAAGCACATTAATCATCAGAATGGTGTATTAAAAATGTTTTAAGAAGCAGATTCTGGAGATTTTGGCCATAGCCTGAAGGTAGTTAATGATATAAATGTATACATAGCAGGCTAAGCAAAAACCTGTAACCATATTTTACTTCTTTACTCCATGTTAATAGTGCTTAAGTATCATATCATATCTCTTGTTTCCTAAATCATATCATATCTCTTGTTTCCTAAACTTGTCTTGAAGGTGTTTCCATCTGTCATTCCCTCTGCTTATCTATGGTTTCCTTGTCACTAGTTTCCCTTAGTAAATCTTTCCACTACTAGTAATTGTACAGTACTTTTAAAATGTAGAACTGGTTTTGATACTTATTTCTGTTACCATTATAGGACCTTTGTCGTCATCATTGTTGGATATTCCTAAAGCCAAACTATAGTGTTTCTCATGAGAATGAAAATACAGTGAAGGGCCATCTCTCCTAATGCAATCAGAAATGTTTGGAAGTTATAATCCTGATCTAACTTTTTCATATCCTAAACTAGCTATTTTGTACTACAGTATTTAATCCTCTGTATGTTCCATGTCATCCATTATCTAACTTTTAAGAAAGTTTTTTTTTTTGTCTTTCATGGTCTTGAACTCTGGTCCTGGGCGCTGTCCCTGAGCTCGTCAGCTCAAGGTGAGCTCTCTACCACTTGAACCATAGCACCACTTCCAGTTTTCTGGTGGTTAATTGGTAATGAGTTTCATGGACTTTTCTGCTGGGCTGGCTTTGATCTGCCACGCTCAGATCTCAGCCTCCTTCCTGAGTAGCTAGATCACAGGCATGAGCCACCGGCATCCGGCAAGAAAGATTTTTTTTTTTACTCAAAGATTTTCTTACTTGTGTAATATTTTCTTTATAAATGAATAGCCTTGCCATTATTGGTTGTTGAATAAATTTGCTCCTAGCATTTATTCTAGACTACTTACATAATCTCCCTTTCCCCTTTAGTCTTCTATGTATGTCAGGAATGAACATCATGCTTTAGGAACAACCACTAAATCTCCCATGGCTGAAAACCATGAAATTTAACTAGACACTGGTGGCTCACACCTGTGAGCCTAGCTACTGAGGAGGCTAGATCTGAGGATCATGGTTCAAAGCCATTCCAGGCAGGGAAGGCTGTGAGACTTGTACCTCCAATTGACCATCAGAAAACTGGAACTGGCACTGTGGCTCAAAGTGGTAGAGTGCTAGCCTTGAGCCAAAAAGCTCAGGGACAATGCCCAGGCCCTAAGTTCAAGCCCCAGGACCAGCAAAAAATAAACAAAAAAATCCACACAGCTTTCTTTTGTACTCCTGTTGCATGTCTGTCCTGGTTCAGCTGGTTTCTCTGTGTTGTAATATTGGCACTGCTATGGGACTCAGTCTGACAGAGCATTATTACTGAACAATGACTCTTAAAAAGCTTTCAGTGGACATGACAAGTCACTTTGGTTTCTCTTTCATTAGGTAAAGCCACCTAACTTCAAGAGGCCAGGGAAGAGTAGCCTTTTTTTTAAGGACCAGGAATATATTGCCTCCACAATTGCTAATTTCTCGTTCATTGTTACATGATAGTTTAAAAACGTTTGTATCTCGCTGAGTTGAAATGATAATAAAAGTATATAAGCAATATAGAATTTGTTTTGTTTGGTAGTTGGCTCTAGATCTCTGTCATTTCAAACCCGCTACCTGGCAAACTAACTTCAGTCATGTTAGAAACACAATAATAATGAAATCTTTGTTTTCTAAGTTTATTGTCTGTGGCTTTCAACCTGGACTGTACTCCACATGAGGAGCTTTTCTATAAATAAATCAACAAAGCCTGAACCTTACCCCCAGAAGCTAAATCAGCATCCCCGAGGATAGACTTGAGTATCTGAATTTTGTAACTTTTCTATGTAGTTCTAATGTATAAATAGACAAGAATTCCTAGCTTCTATGATCATGGTTTTCTGGAGAGGCTCTTTAACATGAAGCCTTACTTTTATTATTTCCCTAAAACTTACTCTATTTCCTGTTACCTTTAGCACCAAACCCAAGTTATATATTCATTTTTATATTTATTTATGTTTTGTCTGCCTCTGATACATTTTAAGAACTAGCACCACATCTAATTGCTTCATCATATATCTAGTTCATGTATCTTTGTTTTCTTTTTATTTATTTATTTTTTTCTGATACCCATGTCTAGCTACACATCCTCATGGTTTGGGGCTTTTGTTGGGCCCATATAATATTCTTTTTCTTACATTTTATCTTTTTGTCTTTCTCTTTCATTGGATGAGATAACTAATATTTTGAAATGAAGGAAAATACAAATCCAACATTGGAAAATTATAAAACAAAATACACGCAAACAGGAAAGGTTATTATTATTCCTATTAACATTTCAGGGTTGGACTTTATCACAGTAGTGTCCACTTGCAGTCCCTTTCATCATCAGTGTCTGATAATCAGATTTCATACTATTTATTGAGAAAATATTTTGTTCTAAGAACTTTATATTAAAGAAAAAAACTGGAATACAAGACTTTATTGATGATTGATTGATTGTCATCTGAAGGGCTAGGCTCTAGCCTTCTGCTACTTTGTGACTCAGCTCCACTTTTGGTTTTTGACTGGTTAATTGGAGATAAGAGTCTCAGGGACTGCTGATTTTTTTTTTTTAAATAGACCTTAAAAAATATTTCAGGAAAGTATCCATTGAAAATGAATCCAGAGTAACTTAGTATGGCTTCTTACTATTCATTGTTTTTTGGCCCATTTTATTGATTGGAAATCTTTTAATGATATTGCATTGGCTGATTGCTGTTTCATGTCTGACTTTTTGAGTCATTTTCTTTTCTTGGCATGTCCTACTTTGACACACCCCTTTCTTTGTGCGTAGGAAAGACCTACATATTTTACCTGTCTCTGCTTTTTTTGGGGGGGGGGGGCGGGTCCGGTTGTGGAGCCTGAACTCTGGGCCTGGGCACTGTCCCTTAGCTCTTCAGCTCAAGGCTAGCGCTCTACCACTTGAGCCACAGCGCCACTTCTGGCTTTTTTCTTTTTGCTTATGTGGTGCTGAGGAATCGAACCCAGGGCCTCAGGCATGCAAGGCAAGTGCTCTACCACTGAGCCAACTTCCCAGCCCCCTGCCTCTGCTTTTTATTCTTAATGGTTACAGTTACTTGAGAAAGGTAATGAGTCCATTTCCTATGGAGCATTGTGAGCCCCTCCTTTATTTTTCCCCCCTACCATCCCTTTCCTCCCCAACTCCCCTTCCGGGCCCCCCCCCCCACACACACACATACACCCTGCCCCACCTCTGCTTTTGTTCTGGATCTAGTGTGTTGTAATTATGGTTTTACTATTTCTTGCCAGCCTTCTATTTTGTGAACCTTTTTTTTTTTCCGTGCCATTCCTGGAGGCTTAAACTCAGGGTTTGGAAGCTGTCTTTTGCTCAAGGCTGGCACTCTACTACTTCAGCCACAGTTCACTTCTGGTTTTTTGGTGCTTAATTGGAGATAAGGGTTTCAGGAACCCCAATCCTCAAATCTCAGCCTTCTGAGTAACTAGGATTATAGCCATGAACTGTAAACCTGTAAACTGCCTGTATGTAAGCCAGTACAAGGCATTATATGGACTCTGTGGTTGTTGAATGAATAAAAATATGCCTTCTGTCTTAGTATTCATTGTCTTCTGTGTTTATAATATTCCATACATGGCTTTGCATAGAATAATTTAGAAGATGAGCTAATTATGCTTCACAAAATAACTCACTGTGGTAAACTGTATTTTCTATGTTTTGAATTTATTTATTTATTTTTGTTGTTGTTGTTGTCCATGGTAGGGCTTGAAGTCAAGACCTGGGCACTGTCTCTGAGTTTTTTCATTCAAAACTAGTGCTCTACCACTTTGAACCACAGCATCATTTCTTGTTTTCTGGTGGTTAAATGGAGACAAGAGTCTACAGCCTTTCCTTCCCAGCCTGGCTTTGAACTATGATTCTCAGATCTCAGCCTCCCGAGTAGCTGGGATTACAAGTGTGAGCCATCAGCATCTGGCTATCTTTTGAAATTTAAACACAAATAAATACTGTGTTTGAACATTACTTTAAAAAGGAAGTGTGAACTGCTAGTGCTTAAGAACTCTAATGCTAGTTGAAGTGTCTATTATGGGACAAAGGACTGATATCATACTCTCTATTGGACAGAACACTAAAAGGCTTGATTATGGGTCCTTATTTCTAGTTAGAAAAGAGCATGATTCACTGTTCTCAAATGTTTGTAGTTACCTTTTGGTTTTTGAAGTTTGAACTGATCCTCTGTAAATATTGCTTTAAAACAAAAGTAGTCAGTATTACAGTAGAGAATAGTGGTATTCACCCAGAATGGAGGACACTGTCTCTTTTTTGGTAGGACAGATTTCATAGATGTATGAAGTGATTGGTGATCATGGCATAGTTTATAGGTACAATAGACATTTTTAAGTAGGTGAAAATTGTTTCCAAGTACTATCAAGTGTGGTCTTGAGGAGAGAGAAGTGTTGCAATTGGGTATTGTGCACCTGGCCACTAGCCTGTATTTTGATCAGGCTTTTTTATAACCAGGAAATATTGTCAACTTCCGCCTCCCCCATTATTGTAGCACCTACCCCACATCCTGTTCCCCACTGAAAATTTTATATTCTCAAAATATTGGCCTTAGGGTAGTCACTTAGGTTTGCTATGCTGAATCTTAGTGGGCCTAGTGAAATAATGTTTTGGAAAAGAAAAGAACTGAGTGTCTTGAGAGGAGTACTGTGAGAAGAAATAGGGATAAAATGGTTTAGTAATATACTAAACCATATTGATACCTATCATTATCTTAGCCCTTCCTGATCAAGTTTTAAATAAATAAATGTATTAGTTATAGCTACTCAGGAGCCAAGCTATATGTCATTCATCAGTGGATAGAATTATACTTCTTTAATATTGGTAACCATTGATATATCACATGTATGTAATGTTTGGTATAATAGGTTTTTAAATGTCTAGTTCTTTGTGAGTTTTTATTAAAGTCAGTACTCTCAAGGTTACTCAGATGTATGATGTAGCATATGTACATTAATTTTTAATAATTTTTAGTATTAATCTTTATAATTTTATTTATATAGTTGAGGTTTATTTTAAATTCCTGTAATGATTAAAATATGTGAGAATATTAGTAGTTACAGATATGGTATTTGAAAGGCAATACATCATTATTTTGACATTTCCATTCTTACTTTCTTTTGTCCTTTTTTTTTTCTTTTTTAAAGAATTAATGTGCCATCTGGAAACCTGAGATCATGCCATAAAAGGAATTTGGGCTTTTTTTTGGCAACGATTCATCAGGGTGTGCTATGATCTGCACCTTATCAGAATAATAAAACATACTTAAAAAGATGTATTAACTCATATGTTCCAAAACATTTTATTATTGGAAATTTTTACATAGATGTGAAGGGAATAAAAGAAATACTCCTACTATTAATATTAAGGTTGTTAATAGTACAGTTGTTGAATTCTCAAACCCAAGTGTATCAAAATTCTGTGTGACTGAAACTATTCTAAGCTATTTCTAGATCTTCCTTTCGATGTTAAAATAAGCAAATACAATTAATTTATTTTTTTGCGGGGGGGAGTTACAGTATTACATCGCAATTAACTTGCATTGTTTTTCTGAACAATATAGCCACTGGAATTGTCAGCCAAAGGGTTTATTTTTGGAACTTTTTTTTAACTCTTAAAAAGTAACAATTTGTTTTTGTTTTTGTTTTTAAAATTAATTGAGAGAAAATAGCTGAAATCATGCACTGAAAGGGTTAAGTCGACATGAAAGAATTCATTTCCACTTTAATGACCTAGCCTTGCTGGGTTAGGACGATAGGGAACATGCTTCTGACTTGTACTCCTATTGCCAATTAACACCTCCTATAACAGGTTGCCTCAGCTAGTCATTGAAGCTCAAGCAGTAGAAATAGTTTACATGCAGCGTGTTTTTCACACTACTTGTTTAATACTCACAAAATTAAAGTATTAAAAGGTTGTTTCTTACCTTGCTGGGTAAGAGGTAAACAATATAGTGGTAGATATTTGTATATGTTTGAATTTATTTTGTATTCATTTTTAAGGGATTTTTTTAATCAAGAAAATCGAAGGTGGTTTTATTAAATTTTTAAATTTTATGATATAATTTGTTGAGGCTTACTGGATGCAATAAAATTAAAAATTATATTCTGTCAATTGTTCATTATTACAAGCTTACATTTGAAATATGAGGAAGGAGGTCTTGGGTTTTTTTTTTAACTTTTATTTTTTTTAATTTTTTTTTTTGTTTATTGATACGGGGGATTGAACCCAGGACATTGCAGTTACTAGGCAAGCCCTTTGCCACTGAGCTATATCCTGGCCCTATGTTTCATTTTGTTTTTAAAATATAATCACCTTTGTTTGTTAATTAACTCTGTTTTCTTTTTGTTAAAACACTCGTATCTTATTGGATTTTTCAAGACTTTTAAGGATAGTTCTAAAATCTGTGATCAAATATTCCATTATTTACAACCATTATGAAATAAGTCCTATGTACTATTTTAATACTAGAACAACTATATTTAAAATTTTTGAAATGTCATTTTTAAGATAACTTTGTGTATTTAGATCTCTTGGGGATACTGCAATTTGGTGAAATATTATTTTAGATATATTCTAAGTGACATTTTGGTGTATGTTTGATCAGCAGGTATTTTAGTAATAAAATTGGCTTAATAATTGATATCAGTTCACACTACGAGAAAGGTGGAGTAATGGAACTAATAGTGTTAACCAATTTGTTAAAAGGCCTGAGTAGGTAACACTATTATAATGACAAATGCCTTTTTTTTTAACACTTAGTCAACAAGGGCTACCCAAATAAAAGTCACAGCTTTTTATGCTAGATCAGATTTTTAACCTGGATAGGGTAGGAGAGAACAAAACAATAAGAACCAAATAACCATGTCTCAATATAATCACTTCTAAAATTTGTGGACTCAGGTAATAATTTCTGTTTACTCAATATGGCAGATAAAATTTTATGTACAAAGATAAATTTGATGCTGTTCAGGAGTTCACAAGAGGTTTTACATCACTGATTTGTTAGACTTTCATGTTTGAAAAACACTGGTTATACTACTATTTGCCCTTCAATTGTATAGGTAGCTGCCTTATACATTTCTTCAGTTTTACAGATTGTAAACATTTATAAGACAAAATCAGACCTAAGTGATTTCAAAGTTGCTCGTAGTAATTAAGTATTGAGGATTCACATTTTAAAAAGCATTTTCTTTTCTTTGTAAATGATATGTGCATTTTGGCTTTATCATATTTTACAGAAATTTACAACTGTAAACCAGATTCTCATTGTCAAATGGAAACATTGCTTTGAGATTTAATAGTGGACTATGAAGTCAAAGGACCTTGAGAGTTTCCCATTTTACTTATCTGTTAACAGTGATATATTGCAGTGGCAATGGGTGAAGGATAGACCGATTTTCTTTAGTTCTTGATTTTTTTGTTTCTTTAAGTACCTCCTTAGTTACTATTATAGTTGTTACTAAAGCCCCTGAAATCATATTCAATCTCCAAAAAGGTGCTTTTCAATCTTGTTACTGTGGTCAAACAGAAGTTTTCAGTAAATGAAAAACAACTGAGAAGATTCACATCCTGCACATTATTCAGGACATATATAATTTTTCTTATTTTTGATCACATGTCCATTTTAGTTAAGTGTAAATCAAAGAAACAGTATTGGAAATATGAGACAAAAGGGCAGGAAAAATTAAAAACTTTAAGGGGCTTGGAAACTTTCTTTGGTAAGATAAAAAGACATCAAGCTGTAGCATATTACTCGCACTTTCTAATCCATGACCTTACCACTCTTACCTAGTATTTCCCTTTTCACTGAACCTCTTGACTCGTACTTATTTGGTTTTTTTCTTTCAAAAAATTTTTTAAGCCCAGGCTAACCTTAAAGTAGTTAATCCTCCTCCTGTGCCTCCGGAATGCTGGGTTACAGTTGTGCACTGCCTTTCCCGACTATAGTTTGTTTTTTCTTATGTTAGCTGATATTTAAAATAGAGCTATGTCTTAGTATTTTTATTTGTGTAGGGCATAAGAATTAAATACATGAGATTCGTTTGTGTGTGTGTCCTAGTCCTGGGACTTGATGTTAATTAAGTAACTTATAGGGAACTCACTAAGTTTAGCTCCTCTATAGGTGATTTGAACTAATATAAAATTTTTCTCATATTGAACTCCAGGCCACTGTGATCCTTGCTTCTTTCCACTGGACTATATTATACAGTACAGTGGTAATCAAACTCCCTGACTATCAGTACCACTTGCAGTGCTTTTTCTTTCTTTCCTTTTTGGCTAGTCCTGGGGCTTGAACTCTAGACTTGGGCGCTGTCCTTGAGCCTCTTTATGCTCGAGGCTAGTACTCTACCACTTGAGCTACAGTGCCACTTCCAGCTTTTTTTGAGTAGTTTATTGGTGATAAGAGTCTCATGGTCTTTCCTGTCTGGCTGACTTCCCAAACTGTGATCCCCAGATCTCAGCCTTCTAGGTGGCTAGGATTACAGGTGTGAGCTACCAGCACCTGGTTAGGGAGTACTTCTCCCCTTTTTTTGGGGGGGGGGGGGTCAGTCATGGGGCCTGAACTCTTGGCCTGGGCACTGTCCCTCAGCTGTTCAGGTTCAAGGCTAGCGCTTCACCACTTCCTGCCTTTTCTGCTTATGTGGTGCTGAGGAATGGAACCCCGTGCTTTACACATGCAAGGCAAGCACTTTACACTAAGCCACCTTCCCAGCTCTGGCAGTACTTTTTTTTTTTTTTTTTTTTTTTTTTAATGGTAAAAAGCTTTATCTGGCAGTACTTCTTTAAAACTCTGATTTTTTTTTTTTTTTTTTGGTTATGTCTTATATAATTTGATTCAGAAAAAAATAGGCATTGCTATCAAGTTTGTAGGTGATATTGATGGGACTGATTGAGGATCCAACTTGAAGTATTAGTCTAAACTCTGTCTTCTGGTAGTTTTTAGATACATCAAAGAGAACTTGTAGAGTCTTTTCTGTTCCAAACTTCCTATGCTTCTTTTAAATTTTCCTATATGTCATTATTTTCAAGTTATCTTTCTGTCCTGTGTAACTCAGATTTTGATAGTGAAATATTCTTTAAAATTGAAAACCCTTACTTAGAGCCAGAAAAGTCTCCATCCTTGAAATGCTCCAAAATACTTCATGCTGGAAAACACATAAGCCTACCTAGTTGTTTTATAGATTAATTCCTAACTTACTAATATCAGAGCCACCCAAAAGAAATCTATCTCTATCAGAACATATATGTCACTTGTGTACCATTCACTTAGCTTTCTTTTTTGTACTCCCAGCTTTATAAGTAAAAAAACCAAACCTTTGTGATCATAAGGCATACAGTTGCTACATTTGCATTTTGTAATAAAATTATCAAAATCATAGCTTATGCTACCTCACTGTGTATATATTAGATCTCCTGAATTTACTCAAAATCTTTGACCTACATTTCCTTTTCCCACTTTTCCTACCTCTGGTAACCACCATTATATTCTCTTTATGAGTTCAACGTTTCCAGATTCTGAGTATAGATGAAATCATGTCTTTCTCTACATGGCTTATTTCACCTAACATAACATCCTCAAGATTCATCTATGTTGTTGCAAAAAGCAAGGTTTTCTTCTTTTATGGCTGAATAATATGCCAGTGTAGATATCCATACTTGTCCAAAGTTCTACATAGCAATGGCTGTAGTGAGTATGGGCGCTCAGGTATTTTTTTATGGTGATTTTTGTTTCCTTGAGTACAAAACCCAGAAGAAATTAGAGTTGTCTTGTAGTTCTGTTTATTGTTATTTCAAGTGAGTTCATACTGTTTTTTACATTGACTAAATAATTTATGTTTCAGGCCAGGTGCTAGAGGCTCATGCCTGTAATCCTAGCTAGTCAGGAAGTTAAAAAAGATTGCATTTGAAGCCAACCAGGGCAAGAAAGTCCATGAGTTGCTTATCTCTAATTAACAAGCAAAACACCAGATATGATACTGTGGATCAAGAGAGTAAGGGCTTTAGCCTTGAGCTCAGATTTTTTTTTTTTGTAGTAATTTTGTTTCCTTTGAGTGTAAAACCCAGAAGAGAGATTATAATCTTTTATTTTTATTGATATTCTGAGCATCACTAATCCAAATGCTGAAATGTTTCAGAATCCAAAAGCTAAGGGACAGTGCCCAGGCCCTGAGTTCAAGCCCTAGGACTGACATTAGTGTGTGTGTGTGTGTGTGTGTGTGTGTGTGTGTGTGTGTGTATTTTTTCCACCAACATTGTACAAGGTGTCTTTTTCCTCTACAACTTTGGCCTCTTTTTACTTTGGGGGAGGACCCTTTAAGAATATAGTTAAGGCTAGGCCCTGGTTGCTCATGCCTGTAATCCTTGATACTCAAGAGGCTTAGATTTGAGAATCATGGTTCAAAGCAAGCCTGGGCAGGAAAGTCCCTGAGTTTCTTATCTCCAATAAACCACTCAGAAAACCAGAAGTGGTGTTGTGGCTCAAGTGGTAGACTGTTAGCCTTGAGCTGAAGAGCTGAGGGACAGCACCCTGGCCCAGAGCTCAAGCTCCATAATGACCAAAAAAAAAAAGAATATAGTTAAAATATTCAGTAAACAGCAGAATAAGGTACTTGTTTTTATTTTAAGATTATATTGCTGTTTAAGGTGGTTAGAGCCATCAGAAGAAGGTACTTTTAACAATATTCTTTAATTATAGGTTAAATTCTTAGGTTATTTTTCAATATCAAAAGGATTTTTATAAACATTTTGGCTTTTAAAAACAGCTCTGCTTATTTACTGAAATAATTTATAGGAATGAAAAAGTGGTTTACAGAGTTTGTACACCTTTAAAATTTGTACCTTGTTTGGCTGCTTTTGATAGATTGTACCAATTCACATTCCTACCAAGGCTTTTGAATATCCTTATTACACCCTCTCCAAAATTGGACATTGTAAAACTTGTTATGTAAGATAATAAATGTCTTAATGTGTTAATTGGTATTTCTTTAATTAAAGAAGGTCAACTAGAGATGAACATTTTTTCATAGTTATTTCATCATGCATTTCTTTTGTAATTAGGTTTTAGTGGTTTTTAATTTGTATTGATATTGTTATAAATGTGATAGCTGTTTTAGAGTATTTGTTTTGCTTTGCTTTTAAATTTTTTAATATTCAGAAATTTTAGATTATGGTGTCAACTTTACCTTGTTTTATTGATTTGTTTGGGTATGTACCAAACATTTTTCTTTCTTAGTAGGCATTTACTAGTATTTTTGGCGTAGTTTTTCATATAGTTTTGTTTTTAAAAATATAAATCTTAATTCATGTGGGTGATGGTATAGCATGTTATAGAAAAGCAAATTTCATTTTAAATGTTTCTAGTATTAACAAAAAAAAACTGAAAAGAGAGTGTGTTCAATTCTATGGTGATAGCTTTGAAATATAAATAATGTGAAATTTTCTGTAAAAGTATAGATTTGGGTAGCAGTCCATCTAATTGCAAAATAAAAGTAAACTGACTATCAGTACCACTGAAAAAGTTAGAACAATTAACTCCAAAAAAGTGCCAGAGCCAAATGTTTTAGTAATGAACTCTCCCCCAATTTTTTTTTTTTTTTTGTCAGTGGTGGGGCCTGAACTCTGGGCCTCAAGGCTAGCTCTAGCACTCAAGGCTAGATAGAGCTCCACCACTTGAGCCACAACACCACTTCCAGCCTTTTCTGCTTATGTGGTGCTGAGGCATCAAACCCAGGGCCTCATGCTTGCAAGGAAAGCACTCTACCACTGAGCCACCTTCCCAGCCCCACTCCCCAGTTCTTAAGACATGGTATTTATGCACATACACAGATTATTAGGCCATAGAAAATAGAAAAGTTTGTAATTGGAGAACTTGTAAACAGTTCTTATTTAAAAAAATATTTTATAAATCTGCTATACTGCTAAAAAAGAATAATGGGGAAAAAACAGGCCAAACTCCCTTTGAAAACAAAAATTATGAATAAAAACTATTATATCAAACATGAACCATTTATCCGAGAAGTTTAAAGATGATTTATTGCTGGGAAGCAAGATAAGTAAACCATAGTGACCACACAGGTTGAGCATTACTAATCTAGATGCTAAAGTGCTTCAGAATCTAAAATGTTTAAGCCTTTCTAAAGTTTCAGATATGAGGGACCATTTCAGATACTTGAATTAGGGATGTTCTATGGGTAAAGTCCATGTAAATATTCCATGTTCTAGACTGCAAGATCTGAAGCACTTTAGGTTCCAAGTATTTCAGTTAAAAATACATTAATTGTAAATCCTTTTGACAGAAATTTTGCTTAGTCTTATTTGTTTTTGTGCTGATCCTAGGGCTTGAACTCAGGGCCTGGATACTGTCCCTAAGCTTTTTTTGCTCAAGCCTAGTGCTCTACCACTTGAGCCATAGCTACACTTTGAATTTTTTGGTTGTTAATTGGTGCTAAGAGTCTCATGGACTTTTTTTCCTTGGCTGGCTTTGAACTGAGTTTCTCTGATTTCAGCTTCCTGAATAGTAAGGATTACAGGTGTGAGTCACTATTCAATTGTTTTGTTATTTTTAAATAGCATATACATGAATTTTCATATAAAAATCTGTTTTGAATGTTTTTGTTTCATACATGGAAGCTAGATCCAAATATAACTGGACATGATAACTTATACAGAACTCGGCATTCATACATAGTCAGACTAAAGAGGATAGATACCCTTAGGGGAGGAACACAGAGGAAACATTGTGTTTTTTGGTGGTGGTGGTGGTATTTTTTTCTTTCTTTCTTTTTTTTTTTGTTTGTTATAGGGAGCAATGGTGGGGCATAGAAAGGAAAGGAGAAAGGTTGAATAAATGTAGTCATAGTATTAGTATACACTATCACTAGGCAGAAGATGAACTATGCGACTTAAGAGCAGTGATGGGAGAGACTGGGGGAAAGCAAAGGAAGGGTTGACATTGTCCAAAAAAGAAATTTACTCATTATCTGACTTATGAAATAGTAACCTCTTGTATAACACCTTAAGTATAACAACAAAACAATACACTATTTAAAAGTCCCATTTTATGTTTTAATAAGACATTTAGTCTGTTGATATTTTTCACAATTAATATATCTGACTATATCATGTGATTTGGTACTTTTTACCTTTCTTCACTTCCTATATTTTTTTCCCTTTTTTTGGTCAGCAGTGGGACTTGAAATCCGGGCCTAGGCTCTGTCCCTGAGCTCTTTTGCTCAAGGCCAGCACTCTGCCACTTTGAGCCACAGCTCCACTTCCACCATTTTTCTGGTGTTTAATTGGAGATAAAAGTTTCATGGACTTTCCTCCCCTGGCTGGCTTTGAATCACGATTTCTCAGCTCTCAGGTTCCTAAGTGGCCCAGTGTCTATATTGTTTTCATGTTTTCTGTTTTTGTAAACATTCTCATTCCATACTCGAGACTGGCCTTGAACTTGGAGATCATTCCTGCTGCTTCTGCTTCCCAAAGAGTTGAGTATGGTGTGGGCTACCATGCTCAGCATTATTTTCCTTTTTGACATATAAGTCTCATGGATAGCCTTGGTCTTGTAATCCTTCATCTCTATCTCCAGAAACGCTGGAATTACAAGATGCCACTCACCATAGCTGGTTTCTACTATTGTTTTATTTTCTATCAGTTTTTTTTTTCTTCAGAAACTTGATATGGCATACATTATGGTTTAAATTTTATAGCTTTAAACTTACTTAAAAAGATTTTCAGTCCTTATTTAATAGTAGAATAATCAGTATTTTCAAAATCCATTTTCTCTTCCATTTGCAAGAAAATTTTGTATTGATTCAGTTTGTCCTGGCATCCTTTCTTTTCTTAGTGTAATTTTAATTCTTGATTATTTTTCATCTTGACTACATTTGAGTTTATATATATATATATATATATATATTTTTTTTTTTTTTTTTTTTGGGGGGGGGGGTCCGGTCATGGGGCCTGAACTCTGGGCCTGGGCGCTGTCCCTCAGCTCTTCAGCTCAAGGCTAGCGCTCTACCACTTGAGCCACAGCACCACTTCCGGCTTTTTTCTTTTTGCTTATGTGGGCTGAGGAATCGAACCCAGGGCCTCTGGCATGCAAAGCAAGTGCTCTACCACTGAGCCACCTTCCCAGCCCACATTTGAGTTTATATTTCAAAGAAACCTGTGTGTTTACTGACACCATAGTTTCATAAAATTTTGTTCATGATTCCTGCTTTTAGATGGCTTCTTGAATCATCAGAATGCTGGCCTCCAGGAGTGATTTCTAAAGACAACAAATGTTGATTGTCTACAGCCCCTCATATTTTCCTACCATGGAGGCTAATCAAGTCATTTTTAATCTGTAGCTGTACAAGATCTTTCTGGACTCAGTTTTCAAGGTCTTAGCTGGGTTTTGTTTTATACTACTTAGTTGCATGATATTCTGAAAAGGTGAACATGTAAGAAGTGCAGTAGCCTAACATATTCTCTGCTAGTTAAGATTCTTAATATCTGTATTTTTCCCTTACTTTCCTCCCTTCTTTCTTCTGTCTTTCCCTATTTGGGTTTATTCTCCTTCCCTCCAAAGGAAGAAAAAGACAAAAAGGCTGAAGGGCATGATAAAGCATTTGCCAAGCATGCTTAAGGCCCTAGCTTCCCCCCAGTATAGTGGGAAGAGGGGTATGGCTGACTAAGATATTTATTGCATGTGGCTTGTTCCCTCTCTCACAAGTAACTGCTGGCCTTTTCTGTTCTGTTGTATTTCAGTGTGTTCATTTATTCTTTCCAACCAATTTTAATGTATCCATTTATTCTTTCCAACCGACACATATTGAATTCTATGCACCACTTTTCTAGATGGCTGTGCATAATGCTCAACAAAAAAAGTTTTCTTCTTTGATGTCAGGAATACATTTGGATGATGGTGTAATTTTTTTGTTTTCTAAAGAGTTTCTTATTTTATGACAAATTGAGAAAGGATGAATGAATAGCTGCAGTTGATACCAGTTAAACTTTGTTCTTTGTATTATTTTAATGAATATAGTGTTTATTATCCCAATGTTCCTCAAACTTCTCATCACATCTAAGTCACTACTGGTCTGGACATAATCTCTCTTAACTTTATTAGTTAACTGAATAAAATCATATCACTGAAACTATAGTAACTTCTGTAGTTGGCTTAGCCTGATGGTACTTTAGCTTACAGTGTATTCATTCTGAAAGAAATTCTTACCTATTTGCAAGATAAGCAAATCCATTCAGTGATGATAAAATAGTGAATTTGGTCATTTTTAACTTCATTGTCTATCATTTATTATTAAAATATATAGTTATAGGGCTTGCTTGTTGTTTTTTCAATACTGTGTTCAAAAGAAAATAAAGACAGGTGTTATTGGCTCACACTTAAAATTCTAGCTATTCAGGAGGCTGAGATCTGAAGATTGAGATTTAAAGCCAGCCCTGAAATGAGTCCGTGAGACTCTTATCTCCAATTAACCAGCAAAAAAAAAAAAAAAAAAAGGAAGTGGAAATGTGGCTCCAGTGTTAGAGTGCCACAGCCTTGGGCAACAAAGCTAAGTGAGAGCTTGAGGCTCTGAGTTAAAGCTCCAGTACTTGTAACCGCCCCCCTTCCCACCAAAAAAGGCAAGATTTTTTTTTTGGGGGGGGGGGTGGGTCAGTCGTGGCACTGAACTTTGGCCCTGGGTGCTGTCCCTCAGCTCTTCAGTTCAAAGCACCACTTCCAGCTTTTTCTGCTTATGTGGTGCTGAGGAATCGAACCCAGGGCCTCATGCATGCAAGGCACGCACTCTACCACTGAGCCACCTTCCCAGCCAAGGCAAGAAATTTTTGTATGTGATTCTTATATTTAAAGAAAACTTAAATCTATAACCTTTTGTACTTTAGCCTTACAGTATTATGCGCATTTAAACCAACTCCCCCAGCAAAAATGATAGAATATACTGTAGAGCTATAAGTATATAAAACCTTAATAAGTTTGGAATATAATCAGCCAACTAGTTGTTTAATTTCAGTAAGTAAAAGTATAAAAGCAAAATGAACATAGAGAAAAATGGGCTGAATTGCTCACTGTCCTAAGTCTTTTATTGACCTTTAAGAAGTTGAGGGAGGAAGTGGCTCTGTAGCTCAAGTGGTAGAGCGCTAGCCTTCAGCTGAAGAGCTGAGGGACAGTGCCCAGGCCCAGAGTTCAAGCCCGAAAACTGACAAAAAAACAAGAAGTTGAGGGAAGCATTGTGTTAGAATTTGAATAGTTAACTATAATGTAATTTGTAATAGACATTTTCAGGCAGAGAAGTATAAAGAAAACAGGATTTGACAATTATAAAATCAAATCTCAGTATGTGTTATATTTGGTAAAGCCACAAAATTGTAGGCATCTTGAAGGTAAGAACTGTAAATTGTTTTGTGTAGCCAAATATTATAGTCCAAAGAGATTTACTTCTTAATGATAGAAAACAATTTTACAGAAGAAACTATCTTCATTAGCCCATGATATGATTGATAGTATTTGTGGTATTTTGTTTGTTTTTTGTGCCTGGGGTTTTGTTTGTTTGTTTTTTTTGTGCCTGGAGTTTGAACTCAGGCACTGGCCCTTAGCTTCCTTGCTCAAGGTTAGTGTCTACCATTTGAACTATAGCACCACTTCTGGCTCTTTTGTGGTAGTTAATTGTAGGTAAGGATCAGTCTCACAGCCTTTCCTGCCCAGGCTGTCTTCAAGCAGAGATCCTCAGCTCTCATCTCATCTAGCTAAGATTATAGGCATGAGACTATATGTTGCCTAGCTAGTAGTATTTGTTTTAATGGTTTGAAGTTAAATTAAACTTCAGATTCCTGACCATTCCTTTAAAACAAACGTTAGCTACACCTTTCTTGGCCAGTTTGTTCACACCTGTTGTGTATATGGTCAACTTTACTAGTTGAAGTGTAGACCATGTTCTCTAGGGAACAGAAGTCTTTCCCTTTCCCTAGCATCATTCTTCAAAGTGATCCCATAGCTCTAATCTATATGCTGACTATTTAAAACTGAAGAGTCTCAGAGGATTTGCTGTTTGCGTTGATTCTTCAATTAATTGTGCTAGTCCAAAACATTTTACTTTGACATTGTACTCGAATTGTGATAACAAATGTGGACAGTTGGTGCTATTAGAAATATTTTTATAGCCAAGCATTGCTGAAAGACTTCAACTTTATGACCACTGGAAACTTGCCTGAATGCTAAGTTTTATCTGTTTTCTTCAGGTTTGATACTTGCAAATATATTATGATTATTTGGGTTGTAACTAAGTTTAAAAAGTGCTTGACAGTTATTTCCAGAACTCTTAAAACCATTAAGCTTACAATGCTTGTAACTTTTAACTCTTACACTGTGTATTAATAGTTGATATACTTGCTTCTAGGGCCCACCTACAGATGCTCCTGCAGTAGACACAGCAGAACAAGTCTATATTTCTTCCTTGGCACTGTTAAAAGTAAGTAAGTGAAGTAATGGTTTAGAAAATGTTGAGTTCACTTTTTGGTTTTTGTTTTTTTTTGCCACTCCTAGGACTTGTACTTAGGGCCTAGGCACTGTTCCAGAGCTTCTTTTTCTTAAGGGTAGTGCTCTACCACTAGAGTCACAATGCCACTTCTGGCTTTTTCTGAGTAGTTAATTGGAGATAAAAATCTCACCAACTTTCCTACCTCTGCTACCTTTGAACTGAGATCCTTAGATCTCAGCCTCCTAAGTAGTTAGGATTACAGGTTCACACCAGCACCCAGTTAATTTCACTCTTGTACTTTGCCATAGGTCACCTTAATCTTCTCAGACATAATTATTTAGGCATCTTTATAAAAAAGACTTGCTTCCATTGAAACATTTTTTACTTCAAAGGGTTTGGGGACTAAACATTTCAGAGAAAAATGCTTTCTCTTAATGTAAGTAACTTCTTTTTTACAGATGCTAAAACATGGACGTGCTGGAGTTCCAATGGAAGTTATGGGTCTGATGCTTGGCGAATTTGTTGATGATTACACGGTCAGAGTGATTGATGTGTTTGCTATGCCACAGTCAGGAACAGTGAGTACTTTTTTGGTTGCCTGCTGCAAGTAAATGTGTTTCTTTTCTCTTACTTTTCCATTGCAAAGTAACTCTCATCATTTTCTCTTTCTAATAGGGAAAATTAATCATAACAGTAATGTATATTTCTAAACGGGATTGGGCAAACCATTAGTCTTAGAATGACAGACATTCTTATATGTCTAAAAATGCTGACACTAAGCCCTTAGCTTTAATTAACAAAACTTTGGATTTAAAAGTTACTCTATAAAAGCACAATATTAGTTTGGTTACTTTGAATACTTGGTTCAAAAGATTTCAAAGACTTTCATTTAAAATTTGAATGCACATACATTAACTAATCCTCATGTCTTGTTTATGTTATTCTGAAATATGTCCTATTTGATACTATGGTGATGAATGGAATTGTAGAATATCTTAGCTGCTTTTACTCAGGCATGTTAATTTATGTATATGTACCAAATTTCATATGTATTTTCAAAGTTATTTATTCTCTTTACAATGTATTATTTTTTTTTTGGTCTTGGTTAGCCTTTTTGATTAATGCATTAAACATGTATAGATAGAAGTATATTTAGGTTTAAAAACAATTTTTATAGTCAATAATTATTCTATACACCAAAAGATGGTTCATATATTCTTTTCATCTGTTTTCTTTTTTAAAAAAGTGTATTTTTTAATTTTTATTTTTGTCTGCCAGCAATACTTCTCACTGAGCCTTGTAATTGATTATAAAGAATTGCCATAAAGCTAAAGATCCTTACTGAATTTGCTTTGGTAAAATTCATACTAGGAAACGAATATCATCTTTAGGTGATATTGTGTATATGAAGCAATTATTTTAAGTAAAGTAGTTGTTATAGAATGCAGTATATTTATATATAAAATACCAAAAAATAGGCATTTTTTTCTAGGTGACTATATTGAGGTAAACTAATTTAATCTATTGATTTTGCCCCTTTGAATGTCCATTATGTTTTTTTTTTTTTGTTCATTCAGATATAAACATTCTATATATCACACTCTGCATATTAAATAAGATTTATATTTTAATTTTAGACTGTTATTACTTATGTCTTTGTATATTGAAACACATAATAAAATTGTTTCTGTTAAATGTGGTTCTTAGGATTTAAGATCATTTAATATCATTACTTCAATGTAAAATAAAATACTTTGATATTCATATTTACACTGTAGTAGAATCAAAAAAAAAACATTCTTACGCCAGCAGCATATTATACTCACATTCTCAAATGATGTAATTGTTAATGGAATTTAATATATACTGTTTCTTTGGTAAGAAGGAAGGGTTTATATTAACTGATTTGTTTAGCTAGATTTGATTTAGATTATGATGGTACAAGAAGTCTTGTAAGAACTATAATGGCAGTGATATATCACCAAATATACCAAATAGGTAATAATGAGCCTCCCTTCCCTCGCTCCATTTTTATGTATGTTTTTATGTCTGTGCCAGTCCTTGGGCTTGAACTCAGGATTTCACTTTACTTGGCTTTTTTGCCAATGCCTGGCACTCTACCACTTGAGCCATGTCTCCAAATCTGACATTGTTGGTTAATTGGGAGTAAGAGTCCTGGGAGTAAGAGTCTTATCTGCCCTGGCTGACTCTAAACTCAAGATTTCAACCTTCTGAATAGCTAGGGTAATAAGCATGAGCCCGCAGAGCCCAGTGATATGAACCCTTTTTATTTTTCCAGGTATTAGAATCTTATTTTGGTAGAACTAACAAAGTAATGCAACATTTATGGTATTTGGTCGTAGTCTATCAGGGAGTTTTCTTGTGACTGTTTTTATTTGAGGCAATGAATTCTTCAAAGTGTTTACATAATTTAAAAATATGTTCCATTATAATAATTGAATATTTGTAGTCTTTATTAGTTATCAGACAGTGGCATTAGGAAGTATGCTTGTCAAAGTAGGTATAACCAAAAGTCGTAGTAGGTTTAAATTATTTGGTATTTCTGATAATGACATAGTAATAGTTATAAATTTTTGAAGGCTCCTGAATGTTGTCTTACTTACATGATTAGTCAGCAACAGTTTGGTATTTAGCAGTTTTAGGAATTTCATTGTTATATGGCTTATGATTGAGTGACTTAAGTAATATTAAATCCTGTAAAATTACTTTCATACCCCAAAATAATATATACAGCATTTTTGTAGAGTTTTTGTCCATTGGCATTATAATACATCTTTTTTTAAAGTTATATAAAGCAATCATTTTTCTTTCTTTCTACACTAGGGTGTCAGTGTAGAAGCAGTTGATCCAGTGTTCCAAGCTAAAATGTTAGATATGTTGAAGCAAACTGGAAGGTATGTATTCTATATAGTCTTTTTGTAAAGGGAATTTATTTTTAGAAACCTCAAAATAATAGGTGTTTGTGAATATTATTCCTAGGGGAAATAAAGCCATGTAGATGATATAATAGTATCTGTCAGTATCAGTGTTATATTCTGCCTATGTGTTAATCTCTTCCCTCCAGAATGAAAGAATTCTGCCATCAGAAAACTGCCTCTTATTAAAATTCTTGACATGGGCTCAAGCTTACTATGTCTACGATATGGAGTTACTGTCTTGTCACTTGTAATTGAAAGAACTTGTGTATTTTATGTTTGAGAATTGCAAGCAAATGAGATTTTGAATATTTGTTTGTAGATATGTTTTACAGACAGAAAGTACAACCCAAGTATTTGTAAGTCTTTATCCTCAGACCAAATCTCTCAATAGTTGTCATTCTCTTGCTCAAATTCTTCTACTGTGGAAAAAACTTCAAAATTAATGTTAGCAAAAGGCTCAGCAGCTGAGCAGAACAGTGCAAATTGGTTTTTGACTGAGTTCCTAGTTCTACTGCTGGTTTAATTGATATTTAATCCTTTCACAACAGTGGATCCTGGTGTCCATTGTTGAAAATGTGCTCTGTGCCTAGAAAATCCAACTCCCAGAGCTAAGGAGTTAAAGAGTAGATATTTACTTGAATGCTGAAAGGGTAAAAACTGGCTCTGAGAAAGTGTGGTAACAAGGTGAAAAACTGAAAGCCTTATCTACCACTGCTAATGTGCAACTCTTAATGATAGCACTCCTTTGTCACACTTACTCATTTCTATGTTTTCTGGATAATATGGTGTACAATTTCAGAGTTTCTAATGGTGCTTTTTCACACCTGTGTTTTTTTCATCTCTTCTTAATTTATACCCTGTTAGTGTGTTGTTTCTTTTCATATCATAAATATATTACTTGTTCTGTTCTGAGCATCTGAATGCCCTCTTTGTTTCAGGCCTGAGATGGTTGTTGGTTGGTATCACAGTCACCCTGGCTTTGGCTGTTGGCTTTCTGGTGTGGATATCAACACTCAGCAGAGCTTTGAAGCCTTGTCGGAAAGAGCTGTGGCAGTAGTTGTGGATCCCATTCAGAGTGTAAAAGGAAAGGTAGAGTCAATTCTATCTTTGTTGCTGTCTATGGCCACATTCTGTTTACATATAGATTAAATAAACATCCATTTTGTCTTAAACAGGGTTTTTAATCACACTAAAACCACTTTATACTTAGAAGAACAAAAGTATTCAAGTCAGTTAATGTGTTTTGATATTATTAGCAGTTTAACTCTTGAGGGATTTGGCTTTTTTTTTTTAGTTTATTCACCTAGTGTCGGGTATGAATTTTTTTTTCATAAATCTGGGGATGCTAAACCATACTGAAAGCTGCTGTATACATTTTATTACTGTTTTAATTAGGCTTACTCTACCTTTTTTAAATTTTTAAATGATATACTTGGAATTGGCATAATATTATACAATGTCTGTTTGAAGGATTCTGCTTTATGTTGTGCAGGACGTATTTTGAAGTTAAATATTCCAAATCTTTTAGACAATGAAAACTTGCACCAAAGATTTGGTATCAGCCATTCATGTATCTGGAGTGAAGACACAGATGAATGATTAAATATGCTAAATGATTCTGAAAAGAGATTTACTTGCAAAGCATAATGGGTTATAGTTGCTCTTTGTTGAAATCTCTTTTGTTCTTATTTAGTTCTCTTTTTTTGTTCGATCTTTCGTTCTTTCTTTCTTTTTTTTTTTTTATTTCTTTCTTTCTAGCCCCATATGCCATTTTCCTATTTCCTGCCTCATGACAGCAGGGAGCAGCTCTATTATCACCTTCACAGAGCTGTCTGCAAATGTGAGAGGCAATTCGATTTTGCTCAACCACAGGGAGAGTGGATTAGAAAAACTACAGAACATACAGAAATTGGCTAGGTGGTTACTGCTTTAAAATACTGCTGAGGTGTCTTGTTTGAGCATGTACTTCCATTGTAGTGTAGAATAATTGTTAAAATAAAATCATAATACATTTATGGAATCCTTTTTATTCAGGTTTTACAAATAATTTTTAAAGTGCTTAGAAATAAATATTTGCTAGATATCTATCAGACCTACAGTTTGATAGTAGTGTAGATTATTTTTACATCTGCTCACCAACTTGAACAAACTACACATAGTTGTTAAAACATGGAGTTTTTATTTATTATAAATTTGGAGTTGAATGTTTCCGCATATATTATTATGATACATAAAAATTGAGGTCTTCTTCAAAACATAATTCTATTAAATGAGATTTAGCTTTTCAGAGACAGGAACTATCCCTAAAATCAATAATAATAGAAGCTGCTATACAAGACAATTTAGAATAGACAACTTATTTGGCTTGCTGCATGCTTGTGTTTATATTTACTTAGTTTCTCGTTTAAAGCTAAGCATAAGCATATTTATATCAACTTGGTAAAAATCAAGTTGATTTTCATCTCAAAAACTCCTTGGCTTTTGAGAAGTACAATATAATAATTCAAGTTTAAATCTTTGGTATTTAAGGTATCTTTTTAGTAACCTAAGTAATTTAATTAAATAATTATTACTGTTTTAAAAATACACAGTTGCCTTATCACAATAATTAGCTAGCAATAATTAAAACTTAAGTATAATTGTAAATAGGAATTAGTTTTAAATGAGGTATTAGTTTTAATACCTCATTAAGTATTCTAAAATATTCAGCATTTTATATCTAGTTATAATTTATTAAAAATGAATTGCATTATAAAATACACTGATTATATTCCTGTTAGCGATGTTAAATCTAGTTTAAAAATAAATTTATTTTATGTAAGGTAATATATATGTTATGAAAAATATTCTTGAAAAAATATTATTCTCTAATATTGATGACTATTACTACTTGTTATACCCACACTACAGATTCATATGATTATATTCCTGATTCCAGATCTTTGTCAGTAATGCAACTTCATCTATATGGTGCTTGAGTTTTGTTACAATTTATGATTTTTTTCTGTGCCAAGACCTCTTTGCCAACTGCTGATGGTTTATGCCTGTAATCTTAGTTACTGAGAAAGCTAAGATCTGAGGACTGTAGTTCAAAGCTAGCCTGGGTAAGAAAGTCTGTAAGACCCTTATCTCCAATTAACCACCAAAAAGCCAGAGGTGGCGCTATGGCTCAAGTGATAGAGCTCTAGCCTTGAGCAAACAAAGCCCTGGGACAATGCCCAGGGTCTGAGTTCAGGCACCAGGATTAGCACTCATGCACGTGCATATGTACTCATGTCCCTCCATAGGCCCCCCCACCTCTCAAAACTTATGAGCCAAATTAAATGCTAGAACAAACATAAATATAGTGTGAGTTAAATTGTAAACTTAATAATACAAAGTTATAAAATGAAAAATAGTATAGTATTCTCCTTCTCCTTTCCTGTATATGTTTTTTCAAAGCTGTCAAAATCTTTAGTAAGTCAATGACTAGGTCAAGAAGTAAAATGAAAACCTATGTGTAAGTGATTTAAGTTGGATCTCTTAATATTTTTAAGCATCTCTCCTATGTATTTTTATGTTTTCCTTTTTATGAATTCTAGTTTTTACTTGTGTCTTTTGAGTGATTTGATAATCAGGATTCTTTGTGAACTCTTCATTGATTTGATTGTAGTTTTTTTAAAAATAACTTCTGTTTGCCTGGTATTGTAGTAATAATCATTTCAACGTACCACACTAATTCTTTCTAGTAATCTTAGAGATAGGCACGACTATTACCTTTTGTCAGTAAAATGGTTGAAAAAAGAGGGAAGGGTCAAGAGATTACTTTGCCAAAATCACAACATAAGAAAGCAGCAGGACAAGCACATAAATTCAAGTTTATAAAACTTGAGTGCTCAAGTTTTGGTTTTTTTCTTTTTAATGTTAGACTATTATAAATTAATCAAAATAAACTTAGGAATGGTAAATGAATACCAGAGGTCATTTCAGTCTCTGTAATTAGTGTGGCTAGATGTCACTCCTTTTAGCACTAAGTAGGTGAAAGAGCTATACATTGTCTCTAAATTGTTAATAGTTCTTTATATTATGCATAGTAGGTATTATGTATTTTTACGAACAATTCTGACTCATCTGTCAGTTTTTTCTAGACAGTGAGACCACTTAAATGATAAAATACACTATGATAAAGAATCTGTTGCACTCTTTATACTACATTGCTATAAATGTTTTTAAATGATAGAGGTAAAGACAATTGCTAATTAAATTCATAATTTATAAAGAGAGTAATAAGCTCATGGATATAAACAGAGAGATCTACTCTAAACAAATCAGTGAATGTTTTTTAGGATTCTGGTCCTGTTTTAGTTTATTTACAAAAATATACACATTCAAATATTTTAAGTACACATTCAAATATTTTAAGCTTTGTTTCTTAAAATGCCACTGTGGCAACCTCTTGCTTTATATTTTGTCACCTTATATATTCAAGCTATAGTTGGCTTGATCCAGCAGCAAATCAGTTAATTCAACTATACGCATAGGCTTCTCCTTAGGAAAAAAAGAACAGCATTAATAACAAAAGGATACTTTGGGTAATATCAGAACTAACAAATTGATTGTGACATTTTAATTTTTATATTAAAAAGTATACTTTAGAGAACTTATTTTCCTTATAAGAGGATCCTTGTTCATAACATGTTCAGATACTACCTGCTGACTGCAAGCAGTTGTTGTAGTATCTGGTTTCTTGGTTGCAAACATAAAAACTGATGACAATTTAATTGTAAGTACATAATTCCAATGGATTTTCCTAAAACATTTTTACTTATATATACCCAGGAGACTTTTAAAAAATGTATTGTTTATATTATTAAAGATGACCTATAGATACTACTTAATTATACCTGGTACACCTATATGCTAATGATATTGGGGTACAAAACTGAAAATATTTTTTGTTTCTAGAAGATAATTCTTACACATTGTCACTAGTAATCAGCATATTATACCATTCCTTGCATATAAGACACTACAAAATGTACTAATATTGCTTGTTTTTGTAAGTATTAAGTAGATTTTCAAGGACAGAAATAATTCAACAAATATTCAAAACTTTGTGTGTATCAGTAGTATTATGCTTGTAGGAAATGTCATAAATGCAAATTAGGTTTAGAAAAGGGAAGAAAATAGTATGTACTGAACAAAGTTGATGAAGCAGATACTTAGCTTCAAGAGTGAAAAGGGGGATATCACTCAGCAAAGAAGAGCTTATGCCATGTGTGAAAAATGTAGAAATACTATCATTCTCTGTGCTAATATAGCTGTTCATTCTTTCACAAATATAATGTAAAATCAATGGTATTATTTATATCAATTTATTTTGATGGTATGGGGTTTGAACTCAGCATCTTTTGCTTACTAGGTAAGTACTCTACCACTTGAAGCATGCCCTCAGCCCTTTTTGCTCCCCACCCCTTTCATTTTCTGCCTAAGCCAACTTGGACTGCTATCCTTCCCAGGTAGCTGGGATGCGAGGCACCTATCACTGTAGGTGTTTATTGGTTGACATAGGGTCCTGAGAGCTTTTTTTTTAATCTTTAAGTAGTTTTACAAATAGTTGTCATTCAGCAGAGCAGTTTATGAATGCAATGTATTTTCATCATTTTTCCCATTCCTCCTTTCATCCTCTATCCCTCCTAAACCTACCCTTCTGTTATGTTTTTAATTGTCATTAACCATAAATGAGACCCTAGAGAATAAACACATATGTAAGAGAAATGAGTTAGATGTGAGTATTCTATTTCCAGATATGTAGAAGTTTGTCTTTCTCAAGAGAGGGGTACTTTTTTTCCATAATGTCTTCTACTAGAAAATTGTCAGATGGTAGAGGTTTTAAATAATTCAAATAATAGTTTTCCTTTAAGCTTTTACCTGCTTAAAAAAAAAAGGGTATGCAAAGACAGGACAAAGTATCAAAGAGCATAGGTTTTGGGACAAGCATTCAAATCCCAATTTTTCGTCATGACCTTGAACAAGCTACCTAGTTTCCTTCATCTTCAGTTTTCTCATCTATAAAATAGGGAATTTAATACCCATTTCATAATATTATGAATATTGTAAAACATCTGTATAGTGATTAGAATAAATGTCATATAGAAAGTATGCAACTATTAGTATCTTATATAGTATTTATTATGAAATATCTTCATTTTAGAAATGGAATATAAATATTTATGAAACGATTATAGAGAACTTAGCATTTTTTGAAGTTGTCTTTCTGCATACTAATGAAGAAAGTGATTATATTATATTGAAACTCTGGCCCATAAAATGATTTGTGGGGGCTGGGAAGATGGCTCAATGGTAGAGCGCTTGCCTTGCATGCATGAGGCCCTGGGTTCGATTCCTCAGCACCACATAAGCAAAAAGAAAAAAAGCTGGAAGGGGCGCTGTGGCTCAAGTGGTAGAGCGCTAGCCTTGAGCTGAAGAGCTGAGGGACAGTGCCTAGACCCAGAGTTCTGGCCAATGACCGCACCCCCCCCCCCCCAAAAAAAAAAAAAAAAAAAAAAAGTTTGTGTGTGATGCTTAACAACTTTGTGTTTCCGTCATCATTTCCGTTTTCTTCTCCACAGGTTTAGTAATTTTTACAGGTTACTCATGTTCATTTATTAAATGACTGAAACATGACACTAACAAGGTCATTTGAACAGTTTGTTCATGCACATGAGTCTGGATAAATTTGAGCCTTTGTATAATGAGAGCAGATCTCAAATTTAGTACATTGTTTGTCTTTGCAAGGTAGTAAAAGACACCTTTCCTACTATTGATTGATTTTTTTTTTTTCCTTACTTGTATACTGTAAGGATCAGTTAGGGCCAGATAATTTATTTACTTATTTATTTTTTGGCTACTCCTGGGGCTTCTTTTGCTCAAGGCTAGCACCCATCCTACCACTTGAGACACAGCACCACTTCCAGCTTTTTCTGTTTATGTGGTAGTGAGGAATCTAACACAGGGCTTCATGCATGCTAGACAAGCATTCTACCTCTAAGACACAAGGCCAGATAATTTTAAGTCACACACACACACACACACACACACACACACACACACACACACGCGCCTTTGTCTAGTTTTCTTGATTGAAACAAAAAAATTAGGAAATACCATAGAGGACATAAAAATTCCATTCCTGATGTAGTTCTGTGAGCATACTCTTCCAACTCTTGGAACAGATTTAGTTACTATCTTATCTTTTGTTTGCCTCCTGTTTGTTACTCATCCATTTTTTGAAATTTTATAATGCTCTCAGATCTTGTGAGAATGCCTATGAAAATATTATGGGTGGTAATGTGACTGTTAGTTACCATTCGTAATTTAAAAACTTAATTGTTATAGCATTTATTTAACTGCTATAATCAAGAATTTTTAGTAATATAAAAACATGAGGCATGAGAAAATAGAAGACACTATGAAGAGAAATGTACGCATCTAATTCATGTAATTCGAATTCCTTTCTACATTACTTCTATAATAACATAAGATTGTGGTATACAGAGAGGTTAGTTACATAATTAAGGTGATAAGTACATTTCTTTTTGGAAAGTGTTACTCCTTCCCTCAATTTCTTTCCCCTTCCCCCTCCACACACCCCTCCAAGTTGTAAAGTTCATTTCCAGCAGTGTCTAGTGAGTATAGCAGTTTTATGCCTTAAGTGCTAAGAGAATAAATCTTCAATGGTGGTAAAAGTTCCAAGTGGAGTTCTTTTACTCTACCACTTCCATATTAGTATCATCTCAGAGCTAATTTACTTTGCATTATTACTTGCTGTGCATTTGAATTATTCAAATGTGTTTCAAATTAGTTTGAATCCAACTGTTTAAGCAAAAACGCAGAAGAAACTTTTAAGTCAGTGTCTATATAAATACTATAAGAATAGTATTTATTGACTCTTCTTACTGAATTCTTTATTCCCAAATTATGTAATTATCTGTGATCATTTTTTTTTAAACACAAACTTGTTGATCACTGTTGTGGGACAGTAGCAGTACTTTGTATACTAGAGATACAAAAAAGAATAAGATTTACTATATATCCTCTTTAATATTTTGTATTAATAAACTGACTTTGAAGAGACCTCTTCAGAGGTGGCATATATATTCATTTTTAAACATCATATTCTAGATAATAACATTAGTCATTGTCAATTGCAAAGATTTTTTTTCTGGACCTAGGTCTTAGTTTTTACAGGTATAATGTGTTATTGTAATTTGTTAAGGAATGTATAATTTATTATATTGGTAAATTAGGCTTCTATTAAGCTGTTTAATAGATGCTTGTCCCACCTTTCACATTACAAATATTTACTACATGTACTTTTTATTCCAAATTAGTTTTTTATTCTAAAAGTCAGTGCTGTATGCTGCTGAAATGTTCAGTTTGACAGGCCACAGGAAAGGTACTTCATGAATTTAAGCTAACATCAATAATAGGAAGAGTATATATAGTTAAAGTTAATTATTAGGGCTTGTTTTTTAAATAGATAATTGATGCCTGTTGTTTTCTCTTTTCCTTGAAATTTTTTTAACATGAATTGTAAGATTTTGTTAACCAAAAATCAAAATGCCTTGGAGGTTTTTTTATTGTAATAAATATATATATACATATGTATTTTTAAACCAAATTTATTTATGCCACCTAATTTGTTATAGGAGAGACATTCAGTATAAAGTAAAATGATAGTTTTTCTTGCTTTTGTATTAGGATAGCTTGATGATAGTTCTATAAACTTTAGTTTCCTCACATGTAAATTGATATTTTATTATTACCAGTAATAACATGCCTTTTGATTGTTGAGATGATTAGGCATGACAATTCCTATACAATATTTAATTAATAAACAAAATTAAAAGTGTTTAAAAGTGACATTCAGTAAATTTATTTCACTTTATTTTTGCCTAAATAGATTTGACTTTTGAGATAAAAGTTTAAAGCTTATAATTTGCATATTTATTTGTATAGGAAATGTATATCAGTCCCTTATTCTTTTCATCTGCCTGCCTATTACCATGCTAAAATGATTGAACTGGAGTCTTTATTCTCTAGGACTTTTTCTTTACTTTATATGGAACTATCAAGAAGCACAAAAATTGTTTTAGTTTGAATACTACAATGGGATCTAAAGTTACTTGATCATTTTATGTATGCTGACTGAATAGCCACCTGAGAGAACTGTCACTCTTAAGTTGGTATCAAACCAGTGGCCCACAGGCAGTAGTCTTTGAGCTCATTAGCAGTCCCCTGAGGAATTTAGTTTTAAATTTACTGTTGTTTTGTGACATATGAATCTAAAAACATCTGTCATGAATGTTCATAAACATTCTTCTGACTTTTAGCACTGTTCAATCTAGCAGTACTCTGCTTTAACAGTGTCAATTTGGATATTGCAAAGATCATTCAGCAGGATAAAATTAAGCATGTAGCAGATGTATTTAGGGGAAATACTCATGATGGGGAAAGAGTAAAGCCTTCAGACAACTGGGGACGTAGAAAAGAAGGGTAAAATTGGATAGGGAAAACCTAATTGTAAGCTATAATCCTAGGTACTCAGGACGCTGAGATCTGAGGATCACAGTTCAAAGCCACTTGAGGCAGGAAAGCCCTTAAGGTTCTTTATCTCTAATTAACTATCCAAAAGCTGGAAATGGAACTGGTCTCAAAGTGGTGTAGAGCACCTTAAATGTGCCTTGAGCACATTTAAGAGCAAGGATGGCACCCAGGCACTGTGTTCAAGCCCCAGGACTAGCACCAAAAAAACAAAAGTAACAACAAAAAAAACTACTGTAGGGATCATTCAGGTAGAGTTGATTCCCAGAGGTGTCTTTTGGTAGCAAAGGGTTCTAATACCATTGTTGTATCTAATCATTGGCTTAGAGCAAACCAAAGGAAGCATGACTTGGTATGAGTCCCAGGGCATCCAAAGTTTTGGAAATGAAAGTCAATTTTATTCTCCACAGCAGGTTTTATAGAAATGGGCTCCATGACTTCAACAATTAATAGCAATAAGAATTACATAGAAACATATATATTTAATATTACCACCAACTGTGATATATTATTTATGACCAAACAGAAATTGAAATGTTAAATAACTTGTCCTAGGTTACTTAGGTAGCAAGTGATAGAACTAGAATTCTAACTTGTGTCTCAGAAACTTAAACTTCTTTACCATATTGACTGAAATGTATACACTAAAATACTTCACTAAACTTCTTTTTACAAGTTAAATTCATTTCACAGTGTTTTGTGGATCTAAAAATGCCTAATTACCTTTTTGCCATACTAGTTTCTGAAAATCGATTTGTTTTCATTAAAGCATATATGTTCAAAACTTGTTTGAAACTCTTTGAATTTTGATGCATGTCTTCACTTGTCAAAAAAGTATGTTATTCTACTTTTACTCCATCCCTCTTTTCTCCCAGTATATTGAAATTGTAGTGCAGATCTCTAGCTACAGTAAGCAATTCTCCAAGGATGAAGAAAGAAAATGTACATACACATAGGAATTTCTTTTCCAGAGCTAAAATTGACATTTTATAAATAATTTCCATGTTGCAAACTTGAGACTAAGAAATCACAGCAATTCAGTGATATGCATTTGGCATGAGTCAGTTTTAGTTTTTAGTGCTTTCCATTGGAAATGGCATAAAAAGTAAGAAATCTCTGAATTTTTTATGCTGTGGGCTTATAAGAGACATAAGATGTTTTTTCTGATAGATGTGTGGCAGTGCATGGAAGCAGAAGTAATGAAATGGTCACAAAGCTCAAGAGTACTTCCCAGGTCACATGCACTCTTAATTTTTAAAGAATCTAGAGACAACCTGAACAATGATGATAACAGGTCATTTCTAGGTGATAAAGAGTGTTTGCTATGGGATGTTGCTTTTCTCTCCACACTTCTTTTTGTAGTGATTTGATGATTCGTTTTAATTTATGGTAGGTTTCTATGTTTTTAAGTATGTAGTCTAGTTGTTAACTGAATTTTCTTTTTCTTTCTTTTGTTTTTTACTTTCCAGCACTGATTTTTGAGGTCTTAAAAAAATCTTAAGACATTAGTCTTACCTCAGATATTTCCCATATTTATTGAATTCAATATAAGTACAATTGAAAATGCCATGTCAGGGCGGCAAGGAAGAAGACAGACAGACAGACAGACACACACACACACACACACACACACACACACACACACATATTTAACACTAATCACTGCCAGAAGTATGCATTTTTTTTCTTAAAATACTTTGTGTTCATCTAATTTGCAGAGTAATGCTTTAAGAAGTAGCTTTCTGAATATAAATTGGTGTGTCTGTGTTTTAACCTGGGCTTTGAGAAGTGCTGAAGGCTTCAGGGCATAATTAAGAGGGGGGAAAGTATTGAAAAATTAGGTGGGAGAAGATATTTCTGAAATTCCTGTCTCATTTTTTCTCCAAACTTTAGTCATTTTGGTCTTTCTATATTAACCATGGATCTACATAGGATATTTCAGCTGTAGTAAAGATCTCTGTGTTAAACCAATTCATATTTCACAACTAGTTAATGTAAACTGCTCCCTAAATCTTCCTTTTCCCAGTCTCTTAATTTCTATACTAGTTTTCTCAATATACATTAGACATCATGGATTAGACTGAATTTTAAAATGGATAATAAAGACCAGTTATTTTATTCAAGAAAAAAAAGTGGCTTTCTTTAAAAGTAATTATGGATTAGTGCTTTGGAAATTTAGTCTAGTCTTTCAGTGACCCAGCAGTTGATAAGAAAATAAGAACTTAAAAATAGCATATTGGATGAACCATACTATATTCATGAAAGAAGCCAAAAAATATAATTTAGACTGAATTTGAACATAATTCAAATTTTTTTGTCCTAACCAAGGATTCATCCTTAAAATGAAATGATAGGTCATTTGACCCTTGGCCATGCTTGGAATAAACATGGAACTTAGTATTGTTTTTAAAACTATTTTGCTTTTATAAGCTAAGACAGATGTACAAAAAAGATGTAGTTTTTATTTTGTATTGGCAGCTTCCAAATATTTAGTATCTATTTCCAAGAGTTGCAATTAGTAAAGCAACCATGGTACTGAAATCTGCACATCCCACAAGCTAATTATATTTGCAAGGTCAGAGTGAATACATATTTTCAGAAAAATAAAGGGTTATATAAATATGTGTCTTCTACTTGGCTGTTATATCACAGTTTGTTGATCTGGAGTATAATGTGTACAATTCACAAATTTGTCTGATAACAGAAAGTGGTGTGTGATTGTGTTTATTTTACTAACCAGTATATTCACAGCAATCACTTCCAAATATCTCTCCAGTAAAGATGTGTTAATTACAAAACAGACAAGGTCTTCTATTATATTAAAGCTACTAACAAGAAGACAGCAGGAATCACACATGTAAATAGCATCATCAACCCCTATTTTAGTCCTCTGTTTTGATCTGTGAGTTGCGCATAGACCAAAGGTGCTATTAAAGACTGAGTGTATGAAATAGGCAGCATTATATGAACAAAATTTATTCAACAAGAAAACAGACCTTTAACATGAATTTAACAAGCCTGAGAAATTATAAACTATCATATGCTGCAGATTCATGCAGTGATAATAAACAAAAAAGGAAAGTAAGAGGTTTCCCTAAGCTAGCCAAACTGCTAATGGTTTTGTTATAAGCTGTCTACTGTTGCAGTGACCTCTGAAAAGTCTCAAGGCACTTGTACCAGAAAAAATTAAATGGTCAGGCTGGTGAGCAAATTCAGTGTTGTTTTTAGGACTTCAACATGGGAAGGAATTTTACAAGTATAACATCATATTCTAGACATTATTCTTCCTATTTCAGCTTGGTGGTTTTTGTTATTACATAATAAGGAAGTGATTTTTGTGCAGCCATTTTTGGTTAAACAATTGGAAGTTTACAAGACAAATGGAATGGGTGTAATAGATATGTAGTTCAAAAAGAAATATTTAGAAAATTCTGATATCTCCCAAGATGGATTGTTTTTCCTGTGACTTCCCTAATACTTTAATTCTTGGGGTTCTTTGTTTAGTATATTCTCAGATTTGTAATCAACCATTGAGTGACCACTTTGCTGTCATTTCGTTGCATCATGCTGTAAATACACAAACATGGGGAAACATCTTCAGCTCATGAACACCTCCAGTTCTCGCTAGGGCTTTTTCTTGACTCTAACTGTGGCATAATTAACACCTTCTTCACCCATTGCTCATTAGGACACTGGACATTAATGAGTCTATTTTGATAGGTTGCTCTAAAGGAGGGAGGATCGATCCTACTTATTCTCACAGCAGAAAAAGCAATTATAAAATTGTACAAAAATTAAAATGTAGACTATTGCCATATTTATTTTTTATTGCATGCTAAGTCTAATTTTGGTCTGCAGGTTGTTGAACATGTTAGTTTCCTTAAGACAGTTACTATAGTGATGGCAGCAAATTCCTTTAATCTTAGTGTGAAGTAATCATTTCTATTGGGTATCATTGCTACTCACAAATTGTCAATTTAAATGGGTCATTTCACATATGCTGTAACTTATTAGTTGGACAATTGTTTCCTTAATTTTTCCTCTTAATTTCTTAATAAAATTAATTTTTATTTTCAAAAAACAGACCATGATACCTTCTTGGTATTTTCACTTATTTTTTGTGGTGTTTCACACCTGCTCACATTATTTTTCAGAAATAAAAGAGACTTTTACATGTAAAATAGCTGTCTGGTATTTTAGTTTGAAAAGTTAGCATTTCATTGTGATATATATTGAGATTTCCATAATGTTGTGCTAGTTTTTTTTCCCTGCAAATGAATTTACTGAGATCTTAAAATGGAGCCATAAAATAATATGATCAAAGTGATAGTTTGCTTCTTAATATTTCCCAATAATGAGTGGCAGTTTTAAAGTATTACTTGTTTAACATGTGCATCAATCTATTGAAATGGTTACTTTCTAACCATCATTGCATAAAAATGAAAAAGTTTCTTTGAACTATCAAAGCATTAATGTTCTAAAGATGTTTGGTTTTATTTTGAGTCAAGGGGAATCTTTAGGAAATTTTGAACTATTAGAATTAAAAACAGTAGGCTAAGCTAGGCACTGGTGGCTCATGCCTGCAATCCTAGCTACTGAGGAGGCTGAGATCTGAGGATTACGGTTCAAAGCCAGCCTGGGCAGGAAAGTCCGTGACACTCTTATCTCCAATTCACCACCAGAAACTGGAAGTGGCATTGTGGCTGAAGTGGTAGAGCACTTGCCTTGAGCTGAAGAACTGAGGGACAGTGCCCAGGCCCAGAGTTCAAGCCTCACGACCAACCAAAAAAACAAAACAATACAAAACAAAAAACCCAGTAGGCTTGTATAGAAACTTCAGATTGATTTTTCTCTAATGTTCTGAATGTGTTAATTCTTTTCCTTATAAATGTAATATTTGAGCATTTCCTGGAAGTATTGTTTGAAGAGTGGTTTTTCTTTTTCTTATTGGTATATAACATGTAAAAATTCTTTAAACAGATTTTTAGTTTTTGTTACATTTCATTTGGCTAAACCTGAAATAAATGCAATTTTCATCTATCTCAGTAAAGCTCTTAATTGTACAAATGAGAACATATCTAGTTGATAACAACTGTTGGCAAATCTCAGTTCATACTTTACATAGACTTTTCAATTAATTTTAAAATACTACATTAACTTATTGTAAGACTGTTTTATCTGATTGATATATTGAAGTAAATTCCCATAAAAAGGCAATCTATCTTGAAGCTGCTTGATTTTACCTAAAACGTCCCAATAGTTAAAATCTTTTAACAATTTTTTTTTCAAATCTATGATAAGGGACACAAACACATTAGCAAAAGGATAATGAATAGTATGTGTGTGGTTCTTGTTGATTTCTTAATGTGTAAAAGCTAGCAGATTACATCATGTAAGAATTTGAAGTTTTTCTATATAGAAAAAAGATACCTATTTTTTTGTTTGGTTTCTTGTTTTTTTTACTATAAACTTGTGGTATCATTGTATACGATTCTCTTGGCTTAAAGCTGGGTGACCTTGGTTTCCCTATATTGTGCTTCCCATACTTTGCAGTGGCTTGTATAAGACCATCAGACAAGGTATAAAATCTCTCATAGTTACAAGAAGTAAAAGGTATCTGACTAGTAGAGAACACATGGACAAGTGACTTGCTGGCAATAATTTTGTTGTCATTTCAAGTACTATGGTGGTGTAATTGATGTGACAGGACTGGGCTTTAAATGTAGTCCCTTAGCTTGTGCTCACTTTCAGTTTTAGTTTCTCTGTCATTCATTTTGACTAGGTAAAATTTAGGTGACAAACATGCACACAAATGAACGGTGTTTGGTGTAAGTTTAATATTGACGTGTTTTAATAATAAAGATGCAAAGATAGTATTTTTCTTTACTGCAATGAAAATTGCAATAATTGGTGTCACCTTACATTACAAGATAGAGGGTGGTGTGCTGATGGCACAATCAGCAGGAGATTCTTTTTTATTAATATTATAATTAAATGATTTTCTGGAAAGAGGCCAGAAACAGATGCAAGTTGATCATGCTTTGTCCAGTGTTTCTTGGCATTATTGCTTGTTTTCTTAAAAAGAATTGATTTGACACATTGTTTTTACAGGTTGTTATTGATGCCTTCAGATTGATCAATGCTAATATGATGGTCTTAGGACATGAACCAAGACAAACAACTTCAAATCTGGGTCACTTAAACAAGCCATCTATCCAGGTAATGGCTATATTTGATAACACATTCTATATTACATTACTTGATAGTTATTTTCACATGCCATGCACTGTGGCTCACTACTACTCAGGAGGCTGAGATCTGAGTATTGAGGTTCGAAGTCAGCCCATGCAGATAAATCTTCTGAGAGTCTTATCTCCAGCTAACCAGCAAAAAGCCAGAATAGGGATGCAGATCAAGTGGTAGAGTACCAACTTTGAGCAGAAAAAAAAACAACAAAACATGATTTTATGAAGCACTGAAGCACTGAGTTCAAGCCCCCACACACAAACAAGAGATGTAATTATTAGCATTTTAATTTGTTTGCATTTTTTGTTTGTTTAAAAATAGAATTTTAGGAAGTGTCACTGTGGCTCAAAGTGGTAGAGTGTTAACCTTGAGCAAAAAGAACTCAGGGACAGCTCCCATGCCCTAAGTTCAAGCCCCATGACCAACAAACGAAAGGATGGAAGGAAGGGAGAGGGGGGGAAAAGAAGAAAAGAAGGAAGGATTTGTTATAATCTTAGCTATTTCGGAAGCTAAAAAATTGAGTGTAAGCCAGACCTGACCAGCAGAACGTAACTTCATTCCAATTAAAAAAAGAAAAAAGATTATTGGAAAAGTCAGATTTGCTCATATATAGGTCAGTTTTCTATAAGTCAGTTTTAGTAGTCATTGCACTTTCCTACTATATTTTGAGGACACCCTTTTAGGAGCATAGGACAGGCAGTCCTTATTTTGAGAGACGTTTCATGTGGTTAGTATTTGTAGAGTAAAGGAGCTTCAAGTAGAAGGCATTGGCTATCATCATTAATTAGTTCATAGACATTTCTCACAGTGGAAAATAATGGGAAAACTAATAGACATTTTAAGAGGCTCTTTAAAACAATTTCTAGATAATACTTAAATTTCCTATCTTTTTTGTTTAATACCCACTATTAAGGTAATTCCTGTGAAGTATAAATTACTTTTTGAGGAGGATTTAACTCATTTTATCTAATGTTAATTAATGTTATCAGAGTTATTGGTGCTTAAATACTTACTATCCTCTTGAGTGATTAATGTTTTCTTGGTATTATTCACATGCCTCATTGTTTTAATACAAATCTTCATTGTCTACAAAAATTATATTAAATGTGTCATAGTCTGTGTCTATATAAGTAATTATTTCTCTAAAGATTAATTAATAGAACAAAAATAACATGTTTGGTTAAATAGAACACACAAGACAAACACATTATAGTAGCTATTGCTTTTCTTCCTGTGAACCCATGCTTTGCCATAAAGTTCTCTTTGGGGAATTGTGGCTTTGACAGTTAACTATGGTTAAGTTTGGTTATACTTTGGTAACTTTATACTTTTAAACACTTAATTTTGCAGCAGTCACTCATCCAAAAATGTTCCTTAAAGTGAAATATACTTTTTAAAGGATTGAGATGTTTTGCTTTTGAAATAAGTATTTTTATCTTCAGAGAAAACTGCAAAGTATAATGAGTATTAAATAACTACCTTTGGTTTTGATTGGGCACAGACAAGCCTGTACTTGTATGTTCCAAGAGAATATATTATTGGACCTGTTTAACCTGTGATAATGACCTTTCTTATAAACCCCCATAGCACCATACTGCTTCATTATTTTTTGCAAAAGGTTAAGTAGCAGCTCAATCTAGAATCATTGTGATTACTGCATGATATATTTCTGCCAGAAAATTTTACTAATTGCAAATCAACAGCCACCTGTTGAAGATTTTTTAATGAAAATAGTGCTCTTTTATTTTAAAATTGAGTATGATTTATGTTAAAGTCTGTATGTTTCTGTATTCATCCATTCATGCTATTTAATCTTACCTTCTAACATCTTATAATTCAAAATGGACCTTAGGAAGCAGGTACTAAACCTAAGCTAAATTTCTATGTATGTAACAAATACAGCATCATTATTTTTCCTGTCATTTTAATTTGTTTTGCCTTCCAATTAGAATCTGTAAATATATTTATTTCACAGTTTATATAGCGCCCATCAGAATGACATGTATCTGGGTGCTTTACAGTTTTAAGACAATTTCAGTACTAAACCACACAAATGAGATCAAGCCAAAACGTCAGAACAAAGTCACACCTCAGAATACTTTGTTTTGTTTTAAGAAGCTAGAAAGGCAGCAACCCAGAAGGGCCTGAAATGAATGGTAGTACCCACAACAGACTTTTAATGTAAATGTTTGCCGGATCCCTAACTTACAGATTAGAAGTCCTTGCCTTTTTTGAAGGGAAAGTTAAGCCTTCAGAGGGAATCTGCTCCCAAGCTATCTTTCAAATACTAGTTATAGAAGTCTGATAGCAGCCAGAGGCTCCATGTGCTGGTGATTACTAATAATTTTCAAACATCATTTTTTTACTATAAACAATGCCTGTGTATTTTTACAAGATGTTGCTATTGTTTACTTCTGAAGGTAGAATTGTGGATTTTTTTCTTTTTTCTTTCCTATCCATATTTCTTAAGGTTTGTACAGTGAAACATGATATTGTTTCAAGCACTAATGGTAATGTTAAGTTCTAATAGACAAATTTGTTTTCAATTCCATGTTTTCTATTTAAAAATTCAATATTCCTGACAGAGAGGGAAAAGTATAATGCCTAAACAGTACTGTAGGCTTCTATATTAATATGTGACACTTAATGTTATTGTATATTTGGAATATATGACAGTTATATTAAATGTTTAGAATTGAGAATAAGTAGTAACTCATTTTTAAAAACAGTCTCACTGAAAACTGTTCATGACATTTTAGATTAAGTAAATATTGATGCATAAATGCTTGTGCTAGGGCCTTGAGCCTATGTTGTAGAGTAATGTTAATAATTATTAAGTGTGTAAGTAGCTAAAGCAATTGCATAGGAACTATTTCACCTATTTTGTAAATGAAGCAGCTGAGACTCAGAAGTTGAATTATTCAAACTATTCCCTAGCTACTGAGGAGACTGAGATCTGAGGGGCAGTGGCTCAAGTGATAGAAGTGATAGCCTTGAGCAAAAAACAAAGTCAAGAACAGCACCCAGCCCCTAAGGTCAAGCCCCAGGACTGACAAACACAAAAATTAATTTTGGTATAAATAACATGGCTATGGTTCCAAAAGGTGCAGTAGGTTATTTAATAAAATTTCTCTACTGTTGCCTTCCACATCTCAGTTCTCCACTCTAAAGGGACTCCAAAAAAATACTTTTTTATTTCTTTTCAGAGTTTTTCTATTTATATATAGAAAGTCTCAGTTTAGATTTAATGGATATCACTTTTTTCATCTTCCCATTTTAATGTAAAATAGTTTAAGACAAGGCAATTTATCTATGTATCTAAGCATGCCTTTTTAACTAGATGTAATGTTTTAAACCTATCAAGAATGTAAGAATAAATAGTTTTATCGTAAGTAAACCAGCTATGTGCAGTTCTCCTCCTGCAAGAAACTGAAAAGCTCTGGATCAGTTTGTTTATGATCTGTGATGAATGCATTAGGGATACATAGTAGGTGAGTTAGTAACACTGTATGACAGCTTGAGTGCAACTATTTAAACTTACACTTGTTTTATCAGCCAATGTTAACTACAGTATTTTATGGCACATTTGTATAGCAGACATCAGAAAGATAATAATGGATTGTCACAGTACATATAATATCTAAAATACTTTAGTACTTACAAGTCTTTTAAAGAAACTATTTTCTTTTTATGCAAATCCTTAAAATGTATAGACTTAATCCAAGAAAGAATTTACTTACATGTAACATAGCATGTTAGAAAGAACTGGGGCTGTGGAATTAGAATGACCTAGGTTCAAGCTCTGTATTTTGCTAGATAAAGTTGGGACAAAGACAAAGATTGTTTCATATTTTCTTTGTCATAATACAGATAGAACCAACCTTGTCTTGAGAATCAGAAGATGTGATGTGTAAAGCAGATGTTAGGTGTTCATTAAATGTTCACTTCCTTTCCCCTCTTTTTGTCTCTTAGCACCTTAAGACCTGCACAGTAAAAATCCTGTATTTTGATTAGCTTTGCCATGAATTAATGACAGTTGATCCCCATTCCCTTTTCGTTTTTCATACTTGATAAAGAAAAAAAATGTTTCTAAGTTGCTCTGTTTTCATACCTTACTAGGCTGATTGAGCTTTTTAGGTCCTTCAGACTACTATTTTGAACCATAGTTGAATTCCTGTTGCTAATGCTAGGTCCTTGGGCAGTTGTGAATTGATTCCAGTACACCGGGGTTATTGTTTTTTATGTTTTTTTTTTTAAATGAAGCCATGTCATTAGCATAAATTTTTATTATGATTAGTCTTGGAGATAGAGTGTAGCGAAAGAAATTCTATTTAGTGAGATTCACATTATACTAGAAGAGAATATGTGTTAGATACAGTAAATAATAAATTTCACATTGTTAATTTGGAAATGTGCCTATACACAATTATTTGAATCACTCAAAATTGAGTTAAGAAAAAGGAAACCCCAGATTCATGTGGGTGAAGAAACAAGTGCATTATTATAATGTTCTTAAACTTTTGAAATACCAAAGGACCCTCTAAATATCAGAAAATCAGACATAATTATGATGAACCCATATCTGATTTCTGACTCTAAGAAAGGCTACTGAAACTGTTGAATTTGTTAGGCTCTATAACATGTTGTTTTTTTGTTTGTTTTTGTTGGTCACGGGGCCTGAACTCTAGGCTCTTCGGCTCAAGGCTAGTGCTCTACCACTTGAATCACAGCGCCACTTCTGACTTTTTTTGATTATGTGGTGTTGAGGAATCGAACTCAGGGCCTCATTCATGCAAGGCAAGCACTCTACCACTGAGCCACCTTCCCAGTCCTTTAACATGTTTTGAAAAGAATGTGTCACTCATTATTTTAAACTTTCCTTTAAACTTGTAACAGAGATAAAAAAAGTTTTAATTTAATTTGAATTCAGGATACAATGCCCTCTTTAAAATGTGATAAAAGTATTGTGTATAATATATGTCAACAGTTTCAAACATTTATATGTTAGTACATAAAAATATTACTTTATTCTTTTTAAATTATTTATATAGGCATTAATTCATGGATTAAACAGACATTATTATTCCATCACAATTAATTATCGGAAAAATGAACTGGAACAGAAGGTAAGTTTAAATTTTTATCATAGAAAATAATATTTTTCAAACTGCTTAAACTAGTAGTTGTTTGCCATAACTGTAACATAAAGAAAAGAACATTTTATTTAAAGATATATTTTCTCTTAGTAGTAGGTTTTAAGGTTGGAAATCAAATGTTCATCTTTGTTTTATGATAAAGTATAAAAGTATTTTTCTGTGGTTTTCTGATTAACTATAGCTTTTCAAATTTGATAAGAATAAGATAAAATTTTAATTATATAGTACTTTTCTTTGACAGAATGGGGAGCAATACAGGTCCTGGTGTTTGATCTCAGGGTCTAGGCGCTATCCCTGAGCTTTTTTTTTTTGCTCAATGTTATGAATCTGCTTGAGTGAGTCCTAGCTCTCCCCCTCACCTCCCTTTTGGTGGCTAATTGGAGATAGAGTTTCATGGATTTTCCTAATTGGAACTAGCCTCGAACCACAATCTATGATTATAGGCAGGAGCCACTGGTGACTGGCTGTATAGTTCTTATTGTAACTTAAGGAAAATAAAAATGAAACTGTTTATAGAATTTTTTTAAATAGGCAGATATGTATTTGACATTGACATTAGTTGAGAGAAAAACTATACTAGCAATAATCATAAAATAAGATATAGAAGAATACAAATCTATCAAAATGTTAAAATATTTTTAAAAGTTATAGTTGAAAATTCTTGGTATGAAAACAGACACAAATCTAACGTGAACATCTAAAAACTCAAAACTATAAACCAAAAATGAGGCAATCGCTATTACAATTAGTTATCTATTCAAGTAGCCTTTTGTATATCACTTAGGAAAAATTGTTTAATTTTTTTCTTTAAGGAAACTGAATTTACTATTAATAAGCAGTAAGTTTTGCTTGCTACATACACATTGAAGTATACAAGTGATAAGTATTGAGTAGTAAATAAGAATGGTCTTATTTACTAGTTGAAACTGTTTCTCATAAAGGTGGCTTGGAGAGGATTTGGGTACATATGATGAGTGGGAAGCAAAGTAAGTTGGGCAGCCCATCCATACCTTCCAACTCTCAGCCAGATAACTTTCATATTTAATTCCAGATATATATGGGTGAAACACGTGCTATAACAGGTAGTCTTTGAAAAGAAATAATTTTCCTTTTTATTTTAGATTTGATCAACTATTTTGAAAGGTCAAATACACCCATAAAGTCCCCTGAAGAATCTAGGTATTTGTGCACAGCAATGATCTAGAGGAAACCAGCTGTTTGCTCATGTTTACTTCTGCTGTGATTAATTTATTTTATTGTTTGAAATACCTTTTCAGCCTTTATTTTTATTTCTATGGAATAATTACAAGCTTTTAAAAAGATCACTGCAGCCAAGCACAGGTAGCTCACACTTGTAATCTTAACTACTCAGGAGACTGAGATATGAAGATCACAGACAAAGCCATACTGGGAAAGACAGTCCATGAACCTCTATCTCCAATTGAAGTAGAGCTGTGGTTCACATAGTAGAGCACTAGCCTTGAACAAAAAAGCTGAAATTGGATTTACATTATAAGATTTTTCCAGAGAATTTTTTAACATAATATTCTTGTCTTGGGAACTATGGTGGAACTTTTTTTGTTTTTTAAATGTGTGTACATATGTTGGTGTTCTGGGGTTTGAACTTAGGGCCTGAACTTTTATGCTTAAGTCTAGAGCTCTACCACTTGAACCACAACTCCTTTTCCAGCTTTTTGGTATTTAATTGGAGATAAGAGTCTATGGTCTTTCCTACCAGGCTAGCGTTGAACAGCAATTTTCAGATCTTGGCCTCCTGAATAGTTAGGATTACAGGCATGAGTCATAGGCACCTGGCTAAAGGTAGAACATTTATCTTGAAAAGCTTCAAAGGCTTTACATGAAGCCTCATCACAGTATTTTCCAACATAATATAAACATTGTACAATAAAAACTACAAACTTCTAAACAAGTGGGATTGTTTTCTAAACTGAACTAATCTATAGAAGTTATGTTTCAGCTCCTCCTGGTTAAGTGATACCAGTTAAAATTTGCTTGTTATCCTGGTGTTTGTGTCTGTGGAGTTGGGGATTGAACCCAGGATTCATATTGTGCATATGTGCATATGAAGCAAATACTATATTACTGAGCTGTAACAACCCCTAAAGTATTCTGATGACACCAATAATCTTTCTGTAGCCACTATTTTTTGACATTCCATACTTGTTTCAGTTTAAAAAAAAAAAACAAATTCTTCAGTGATAGACCTTAATTGAAAACAATGTGTGTTATGAGACGTTAAGAAAAACTATCTTAAAAATGCAAACTTGAAAGCCAGTGATTGTTCATGCCCATAATCCCACCACTTGAGTTCCAGGCTATCTTGGGCTACATAGCAAGATTTCTACCCCTGACTTCCCATGTGTGTACATGTACACATATATATATGAGTCCATTTTGAAAAATACTGAGTTCAGGTGTTCAATATCAGGATCACTAATACAGAGTCCAAACAAAGTTTTTAGTGTAATTATAAACTGGATTTATATCATTTACTCCCCAGCTTCATGGCCTTTTATTCTGATAACATAGAAAGTTTTTAACTTTTCAAATTATAGATAAAATATGAAACATTTGAAGAAAAAATTGAGATTATCAATTTGTAGGTACATAAACTGAGACCGACAAAACCAGTTAATAAATAGGGCATTACCTCCTTGACATTCAAAACCTGACTATATGAAAAATTAGCAGACCTGTATGTAATATAAAACAGATTAATAAATCTGTTATTTTTTTTGCCTATGATTAATATAGACTGATGATCTTAAAAGAGAAGTCCCTGCCCTCTTGGCTTCTTTTTAGCAGGAGAGAAATACACTAAACAAGAAAACAAAACTTTCAGGTGTTCATACACATTATAACAGTAATGCTAGGCCCTGTTGGTAGTTTTAGCTACTCAGGAAGCTGAGATCGAAGGATTGCAGTTCAAAGCCAAGAGACTCTAATCTCCAATTAAACACTAAGCCAAAAGTAGAGCTGTGCCTCAAGCGGTAAAGTTCTAATCCTGAGCAAAAAAGTCAGGGACAGTGCCCAGGCCGAGTTCAAGTCCTAGGATCAGCACAAAAAACATAGTAAGATAGGAATCTTTGCTTAAGATAATGTGGGGTGGCCTTTTTAGATAGTGTAATTAGGGAAGGGATCTATCTCTAAGGAAAAGAGGAAAATAAGTCATACAGAATTAGAATAGTCTTCTAGATAGGATAGCAAAGGGAAGAAAGGCCATGGAATTGGAGCACATCTGAGATTACATAATTTAGAAGACTCTAATTAGGATTTATTTAAATTACTAAAGTTAAATTTAATACTTAAGTTTTTCGGTGTGACTTGTTTTTGGTAATATCCTTTTCTCAAGGGAATTTTCCTAAGCTAAGAAAGTAATTACTTTTTGTTTATATTTTTAGATGTTGCTAAATTTGCATAAGAAGAGTTGGATGGAAGGTTTGACACTTCAGGACTACAGTGAACATTGTAAACACAATGAATCAGTGGTAAAAGAGATGCTAGAATTAGCTAAGAATTACAATAAGGTAAAACAATTTTTGGATTGTATGTTAGATGTCAAACAAATGTGTATTGTCATTAAAAATAGAGAAACCTGCTTTGTAGATTAAATAGTAAATATTTGCTTTATAGGTCAACTAGTCTCATAAATGCCGTGTGCAAAAGCAGCCATCAACAATATATAAATAAATAAAATGGTATGTTCTGTTAAAATAGATAGCTGGCCGGATTTGGCCCATGGGATGTAGTTTGCCAATTTGTACCATGTAATGTCATTAGTTGAATGTTTGAAATCTTCTCATTAATTCAGAGAGTTTTTCTTACAAAGGAAAGAGAGGAAGAAGATGTAGACAGTTGCAACAGCATTTGTTATTTGCTACATGTAATTTATGGACTTTCCTATTTTCCATGTAATAAATATTGAAAATCTACTCTGGTGCCAGGCACCAGAGATATGATAAAAAGCAAGAAAGGAAAAGTCCTTATTAGAGAGCTTACTTTCTTTAAAGAAAAGAAAGCTAAGTAAACATAATGCATTGTGCTATGAGAAAATAATAAATAATAAATAAATAAAGATAATATAAAAAAGTAACTAAAGAGACTCTAGTTACTTCGTATGTGAACATTTAAGAAGTTGTACGATGCAAAACCTCCTGAAAATGTTTATTGTATGCTAAAATATACATGTCCATAATATTTTCTCATAATTTTATATTCTTTTACAACTCTGAAATTAAGAAAATAGGAATGGGAAGTTGGTTCAGTGGTAGAGTGCTTGCCTTGCATGCATGAGGCCCAGGGTTTTGATTCCTCAGCACTACATAAGCAGAAAAAAGCTGGAAGTAAAGTTGTGGCTCAAGTGGTAAAGCACTAGCCTTGAGCTGAAGAGCTCAGGGACAGTGCCCAGGCCCAGAGTTCAGCCCCCACAACCGACAAAAAGGAAAAAGAAAAGAAAAAGAAATTAAGAAAATACTTGAGGGGCTGGGGAGGTGGCTCAGTGGTAGGGTTCAATTCCCAGCACCACATAAGCAAAAAGAAAAAAGCCGGAAGTGGCGCTGTGGTTCAAGTGGCAGAGCGCTAGCCTTGAACTAAAAGAGCTGAGGAACAGCGCCCAGGCCCAGAGTTCAGGCCCCACGACTGGACCCAAAAAAAAAGAAAATACTTGAGACCAGGCACTGATGGCTCATGCCTATAATCCTAGCTACTCAGGAGGCTGAGACCAGAGGATCATGGTTCGAAGCCAGCCTGAGTATGAAAAGTGTGAGATTCTTATCTCCATTTAACTACCTCCAAACTGGAAGTGGAGCTGTTGTTCTAAGTGGTAGAATGTTAGCCTTTACGAAAAGGAGCTCAGGACCTAGGCCCCAAAACAAAAACCTTGAGATTTTACTAAACGGTATCTTCCATGTTGTATTAACCAGTGCTACCATCATAAATTACCATAAACTAGTGGCTTGTAACAACAAAAATATATTCTCTTATGGTTCTGGAGGCTAAAAGGCTGAAACCAAGATGTTTGCAGGGCCTTGCTCCCTCTGAAGCTTGTAGGAAATGATCTTTCTCTTTTCTAGTTTCTAGTGATCCTAGGCAAACTTCAACTTTAGCAGTTGTGATCCCAGTGCTTAATCAAATGGAATTATAGCATATCTTACTGAGACATCATTCAGCACATAACATAGTTCTCAACTTTTTAGACCCATATCTACATTGAAAAAAATAAGCCAGGCATTGGTGGCTCATGCCTATAATCCTAGCTACTCAGGAAGCTGCAAACATTGCAAGCCCAGGAGAAAAGTCTGTGAGACTTTTACCTCAAATTAAATCACAGATAAACGGGAAGTGGTGCGTGTCAGATAGCAAGTTCAAGTCTGGGTCTTTGGGGAAAGAAAAACAAAAATTTAAAACAGTGATTATTATATGTAATACATTTGTTTTACTCCATTTCAGTTGCACACATACATATATACACATATATACATATTTACACACTGTAGTGTGTAAGAATTCTGAACTCAGAAGTAGAGAGTACAAAATTGTGGTTACCAGGTAGTTGAAGGAATAGGGGGAAAAGAGACAATACAGTATATCAAGTAACATTTAAGCTGGAATATCAGGAGTTATTTTATATTGGAAGCATGATATGTTCAAAATTTGTCTTTAGAAAGCTATTTTACAACAGTATGGAAGGGATGCTAAAAGAGGAAATTTGAGTGGGAGATTGTACTGAAGAAGAGTTTGTATTAAATGTCTAAATTACTCTAATGGCAATGGGAATGAAGATATCAGGCAAATAAACTGATTACAGAATCAAAGGTGAATTCAAGATTTCCTACCTAGGTGATAAGAAATGCATGAGTGCCATTAACTTTTCCAATTTAGGTAAAATAGAAGGTTAACTATTTTAAACAAGCAGTTAAAAATGTGAGATTAGCCAGGCATTAGTGGCTCACACCAATAATCCTAACTACTCAGGAGGCTAAGATCTATGGTTTTCATGGTTCAATGCTAGATGGTCAGGAAAGTCCATGAGACTCTTATCTCCAATAAACTGTCCCCCAAAAAGTTTTGGCTTAAGGTATACAATGTTACTTGCCTTGAGCAAAAGATCAGGGACAGTGCCCGTGCCTTGAGTTCAAGCCCCAGAACTGGCGCGTGTGTGCATGCACGCGCGCGCACACACACACACACAAAGTAGTAGGAGACTAAAAGTAACCCAAGAATTCATTATTCTGATGTCATCGTTAGGATTGATGTTGATTGTTGCACGATTTATTTATTTTAAATGTTGCTGAAAGCTGCCTGGGGCCAGTGGCTCATGCTTGTATTCCTAGATACATGGGAGACTGTATTCCTAGATACATGAGCCTGGCAGGAAAATTCAGGAGATCTATTCTCAGTGAAGAGCTGAACTAAGAAGAACTACTGAGAAGTCTTAACACAGATGTCTAGAGCTCAGGTACAAACCTGGTCAGGAACTAAGACCCCCATCTCAAAAATTACCAACAAAAAATAAGGCTTGGAGACTTGGCTCAGTGATTGGAGCTCCTGTCTAGCAAATAGGAGGACCAGACTTCAAACTCAAGTACTGCCACATATATGTGTGTATAACATATACTATATATCATATATAATACATTAGGTATGCAACAACATAGACTATATCATACGTTGTAATGTGTTATATATGGCAATATGCAACATGTTATATATAACATGCATGTGTATATTATATGTGTAAAAATATAGCAACAAGTCTTTTGAGAGAATTAAGCTTTGAAATAAATTAATAGGCTCATTAAAACTAAATTCTAGCAGTTAGCTTTGGTTTTGAGGAGCATACCCTAGTTTATATATAGTATTTCAACTAGGAATTCCTCCTGGCACAAAGTGATAGGTAAATCATTTATCTTTCTAGTAACATTGTCACGCTGTTGAGCTTCTTTTATCATTTAACCTTGTATTTTATAAAGTTACAGTTATTGGTAGCAGAAGGTAGGAATGGATTTTACTTCGCTATGTCATTACATATTTAAGTAAATTTGTATTGGTACTACTGCCAGGAAATAACCTATTTATGGTTACTGCTGCCTGTCCACAGAATTTTTCCTATTTTACAGTTTTAGAAAATCTCTGTAGTACTCAGAAACTTGTAAATTTGGTTTAAAAATGAAAACAATGTGTAAGCTATGATATGGAAGAATCCAAATTTAGGACTGTTCTTCCCTGTATGATTGAAAAATGCAGTGGGTTTTTTTAAAGTAATATTTGAAAATGAAATGTCCATACTACCATTTTTTAATTGGTTGGGGTTTAAATTGATGTAATTACTGTTAGGTGTCGGTCAAGTTCTAACATAAAAAGAAGGTTAGAAAACAATTAAATTTTCAACTTCAAGACTGAATTTCACATAGAAATTTTGCTTGATTATTACTCATTTGAACAACACCCACAACCCTGATTATTCCAACCTCCTAATTAAATTTTGATATTTTATTACATATTTGTAAATGAATTTACATGTGAAAAATGAATTGTAAAAGAGCATATTAGGAATAACAAAACTGTCTGATGCCAGTGGCTCACACCTGTATTCCTAGCTATTTGGGAAGCTGCGATCTGTCAATTGTGGTTCAAAGTCAGCCCAGGCAGAAAAGTCTATGACATTCTCATCTCCAATTAACTACCAAGGGGCTGGGAAGTTGGCTCAGGTAGAGCGCTCGCCTTGCATGCTTAAGGCCCTGGGTTTGATTCCTCAGTACCACATAAGCAGAAAAAAAAACCGGAAGTGGCGCTGTGGCTCAAGTGGTAGAGTTCTAGCCTTGAGCTGAAGAGCTGAGGGACAGCACCCAGGCCAAGAGTTCAGGCCCCACGACCGGACCCAACTAACTACCAAGAAGCTAGAAATGGAGCTGAGGCTCAAAGTGGTAGAGGGCTAGTTTTGAGCACAAAAGCTCAGAGATAGTGCCCAGACCCTGAGTTTATGCCCAAGGGATCAGCATAAAGAAAATGAATAACAAAAATGTCTTTTCATGCATGTAGAATTTATCTGATTACATATAAAATATGTCTATTTATATTATAGAAAAATCTTGCTTTATACTAATTTTATGTAATTAGATAATAAAAAAAATCTAAATATTGAGGAAAACAGGCCACATCTTCATTGTTATGAAAATGTCTGTTTCATTCAAGCTTAAAAGTCCTAGAGAATGAGCTAGAAACTTTCAGAGCTGTTAAATCAAGAATTCTGTAGATGGTAGAAATACCAGTAAGCTAGGCTAGAGGTAAGTTTTCAATGAAGCTAAATTGAGGGCTGAATATAGAATGACTCAAGTTATTGACTGCCTGCTTAGCAAGTGGAATGCCCTGAGTTCAGACCCCAGTTCTGCCAAAAATAAATTGAAATAATAATTTATGGAGCTGTCTTTTCATTTTAAATGAATACAGCTTTTCTTTTGTGTCTGTACTGATGCTTGAATTCTGGGTCTTGAAAGTTCTTTGGCTTTTTCTGCCTAGGACTGGCACTCTATCACTAAGCCACACCTCTACGTGAGGCTTTTTTTGCTGGTGAGTTGGAGATGAGAATCTCTCAGGTTTGTCTACCTGAGCTGGCTTTGAACTTCGAGCCTCAGGTCTCAGCTTTCTGAGTATCTAGGATTATAGATGTGAGCCACCAGCATTCAGCTGGCATACAGCTTTTGAAACGTACATGTTGTCTTTTAAGAATTCATGATGAGAAATAAAATTCCAGAATAATTGACTTAAGAGAATTGACCTATAAGCTGCTTTTAGATATTAAAAAACTACATAACAAGCCGGGAGCAGGTGGCTCACACCTGTAATCCTAGCTACTCAGGAGGCTGAGATCTGAGGATCACAGTTCAAAGCCATCCCAGGCAGGAAAGTCCATGAGACTCTTATCTCCAATAAACCACTAGAAAACCGGAAGTGGCACTGTGGCTCAAGTGGTAGAGCACTTGCCTTGAGCTGAAGAGCGCAGGGACAGCGCCCAGGCCCAGAGTTCAAGCCCCACGACCTACAAAAAAAAATATATATATATATAACAGTAGGCAAAAAAACAAATTTGCCATATTTTCTTCCCTTACACTTTTTGAAATAATAATCGCTTACATAATATTACGTTGGTAACATTGTTACTTCTAAGGTAAGAGATAGAGGAATTCTATGCTTAATATAATTCCTTCAGCCCTTTTTTTAAATCTAAGGTTATGTTATATTCACTCAAAACAACAATGGCTTGAATAATATAGAAAGTTTATCTCTTACACTTTAAGGACAGTGAAACTTGGTGAACTCATCAGAGTCTCGGGTTCCTCTCGTTTTTCTGTTCTACTTTCTTTGTTATTGTTTTTCCATTTCATGACTCAAGGTGAATATTTATTAACTGATAGTTTGCTTTTTAGATCAAGTCTTGGTCTAACTTCTTTGAATGGCCTAAACTATGTCCCTCCTACGATTGCCTCTGAGTAACGGATAATGAAGCATGCAGCCAGTCAGTCTGTTTCTTCCTTTTTGTGGTTCTGGGGATCGAAATTGGGTCTTGGGCATGCTAAGCAAGTACTCTACCACTTGAGCTAATATACCCAATCCTCTAGGTCACTTTGGAGATAGATTTTTTTTCCAAAACTTTTTGCCCAGCCTGCCTTTTGATCCTCCTTTCTCTGCCTCCTGAGTAGCTGGAATGACACATAGGGACTACCACACTCAGCCTCACTTTGAACTTCTTAATTCTTTCCCTTCCAAAACTATACACACACTCCATTGGTTCTTCTAATTCTGAATACTACTCTCTACTGCCTTTTTTTATTTGTGTACTTTTCTTTTAAAATCCTTTTATGGTTTATCCCTGTTAGCAGCTTTGAAATTTCTTTTTTGCTTCCACTTAATATTTGGTCTCCACTGTCTCTGAGATCTTTCCACTTGCAGGTACTGAGTTCTTCAAGTGTTTACTGTTCAAGAGTGAATATTGTTGTCTGCTTTGCTTTCTGTTTCAGAATAATTCTTCTAATCGTTTCATTGGACTCTACTATTCCTAAGTATCCTGTTTGTTTCAAAGCTTGGAGTTTTCTGGCTTCCTCTTCTGTGTTCTTCCATTGTGGATTCTGTGTTCTCTCATCCTGACTTTTTTTTTTTCCCAGACAATCTAGGTAGATTTACTGACTATATACTAATAGTTCTTTTTTGACACTTTTTCATTTTTTTAGTTCATGTATGATAATTTGAGATTTACAGACAAGTAAAGCCCAAATGTGTATTCCTTGAGAGAACTGATGGAAGTAGGGCATCCCAGAAGAGAGCACTGAGATGGTTTACATGAAAATCTTGGCTGCATCACTGGGATGTTTAAAGAATTCAGCAAATTAATATTTTTTAAATATGTGTATATTTATGTTCAATTAATATTGATACAAGACAGCTTTAATGTTCTTATTCAAGCTCATAACTAGTTTCCTAATTGCTTTATATTTATTTTGCTTTCCTAAATATGTTTTGTTTCTTTTTTTTTTTTTTTGATCCGGTGGTGGGCCTGAACTCTGGGCGTGGGCACTGTCCCTTAGCTCTTCAGCTCAAGGCTAGTGTTCTACCACTTGAGCCACAGTGCCACTTTCGGCTTTTTTTTTTTCCTGCTTATGTGGTGCTGAGGAACCTAGGGCCTCATGCATGCAAGGCAAGCTCTCTACCACTGAGCCACCTTCCCAGCCCCCTAAATATGTTTTGTAAAAAGCAATTTCTTTAAACTTATTCTCTACTCCTGCAACTCAGTGTTATTTTCAATTATATATTCAATATGAAAAAGTCACAGGTAAAATACATTTTTGAAATTCACTAGCAGACAGAGGTTGTTTACTTGGTGAAAAATTAACATATGCCATGTTAACAAGTTTTTTTTCCCCTGTATTCCATAGCAACTTCCATATTGGTTAAGGACTGGGGGACAGGGCTCAAGTGCTTGGTTGATTGCTTGCATAGCACATCTGAGACCCTAAATTCAATCACCAGTTCTGCTGAGAAGTACTGTTTAAATGGAATCATGGCATGTTACAGAGGGAACAACAAATGACAATGGAAGCAAAAAGTGAAGGAGTCAGCCATATAGAATAAGAGGCACATTGTCAAAAGCAAAGGTTAGGAAATACAAAGCAAGTGTGAGATTAATTCTAAAGATATTCAGAAAATTGGAATTTGCCTGATGGAGATCCTTAATTTTAGTGAATGTCAAGGAACCAATTCATGTTTTGTAGAGAGTTAATAAAATGATGATGTTTGAGGTACATATTTTCTATTTTAACCACTTGACCATCAGCAGAAAAAAAAAAAAAGAGAATGAGATTAATGGGTTAGGAAAGGTTTTGTAAGATGGGGTACATCTGAGGGGATTATGATCACTAACAGACCAAATTCCAAGAATTTCTTAGAACTGTGCAGACCGTGCATGATGGGATAGCCATCTGGGGGTCTTTGTTGATAAACTGTTAAAACATTTCTAGTGTGAATAGCCACAAACATTTTCAGTGCTTTTTTGTTGGTTGAGTAAACCGAAGAGCACGAATGCAAAAGCAAAATTTGAAGCCAAATCACAGAAGTTGCCATAAACACAGAAGTTCCCTAGTGAGGACACTGCCTGTGCCTGAGTTTCATGTGTTTCTGCTACTACCATTTCTTAATTTTTCCTGGTGAATAGCCAGATTAGAACTGTGAATGAAGACAAACTGGTTTTGCTCAGATATAGGTGAGATATAAATAACTTAGGTAGATGGAGATATTATTTAGGGGTTTGATGAGATGATCTGGTCTGTCTTAGAATGGAAGAGATGTGCTTACTCTTCTGTCATGGGGGTTTGCAACCTTAGTATATGCCTAAAATCTGCAGCTGCTCCTCATTTCCCAGATGGCATCCATGGCTGGGAGTACTTTTTACCATCTGCACTTCTCAAAGAGTTTGTGAACTCTCTTTTAATTATTGGGAATAGAAAAACTAATTGGTAAAGTGGCTAAATGATGTAAAAGATTTTTTTTAATTATAGCCTTTATATTCTTATCCTCACAAATAAGAATAGTGCTTTAAGTGCTTTTTGACCTTTGTCATCTTTGTCTGCCATCATTGATATTTCACTAATCCAGAATATGCTTTAATAGCTGTTTATATGTGGATTAGTATTTTGAGCCAAATTCCAAAACTCTTGCCTCCTTCCAATACTGTAGTAAGTACTGTTGTTGGCATGGGCATAAAACAACTAACACTGAATGGGCACAGAGTACAAACTTATGTGAATTGTTCCATTCATCTAATACATTTTTAAGTCAATTGAGGTTTTATATCACAAGTAATTTAGAAAGATAAGATCTTAATGTGTATCACTGTTTTCTGCTTATGTAGAAACACCTCAGTGAAAAATAGAAGAATCAATTTCCTAGTTAAAGAATACTTTCATAATTAACGGAGAATAACAGAATGACATTTGACACTGAAAAGGAACATATTCTTTGTCTAGGGAATTCTAGATTGGGAGTGTTTTGAACTTTTTATTTTTCCTTCTTTCAAGTTTATGAGTCATAATGAGTGTAATTCTTAATGATGTAAGGTAAATAAGTATCCCCTACTAACCATTAGAGGCAAAATTTATATTCCATCTTTTCTTTTTAGGTAGATTCTACTGGGGAAAATTCTCTAGATAGTTTGTCCATTTATAAAATTAGACACTTGCCATCTTTGCTCATTTTCAAGTTCTCTGTTTACAAAACTATTAAGAAGGTGTGAAATGCAGCCAAACTTCCCAGTTTATGGGAAATGTCTGATCATTGCATTCCCTACATGTTCATTGTTCACACATAAAGAAATTTGGCAGCTGTGAGATTATTAAGTTTAGAGTATCCAAATCTAATCCTCACTGGGATTTTGGTTCCTTTCTGCCATTACCATTTTACCTCTATGTGTAGCTATCTTTGTGGTAAATGCTGTAGTGACATTTCTTGAGGTGATCATTAAGTTTCTCATTAACAGATGTTATAAATAAATCATAGACCATAAGTTCACCACATACAGGGTCTTATCTTCAGGCAGCAGCATACTCAAATTGTTAAGAAAGTTTCTTTTTTTGGGGGGGGGGGGTCCGGTCATGGGGCCTGAACTCTGGGCCTGGGCGCTATCCCTCAGCTCTTCAGCTCAAGGCTAGCGCTCTATCTCTTGAGCCATAGCGCCACTTCCGGCTTTTTTTCTTTTTGCTTATGTGGTGCTGAGGAATCGAACCCAGGGCCTCAGGCATGCAAGGCAAGCGCTCTACCACTGAGCCACCTTCCCAGCCCTTAAGAAAGTTTCTTAAGCTTAGACTCCTCGATAAACAGCGTTTTGTGTTCATGCTATTACTAAAAGAGAAGGAAAGTGGTGGTAGCTGATCTAAATGTAAATGGTTTTAAAATTGTGTTTGCCAGAACGGTTATAATCAGGAACTGAGATGTGGCTAATTAATTACAAGAAGCCTAAATTCAAACCCTACTGCTACCAAAAAGAAAAGAAAAAAATGTATGGACACGAAAATAGTTAACATGTTGCTAGTTTGGGTTGATTTCATCTTATTTGATTTGGCTTTCGATGTTGAAAATTTGAAGTTACTCTTTCTTAATTATTTTTCTGAATATTTTCAGACATTTAAAAATATGAAAAGTAGCAAAGGGCTAGTGGCTCACCCTTGTAACCATCAGTTTTCAGGAGGATGAGATAGGATCACAGTTTGAAATCAGCCCAGGCAGGAAAGTCTTGAGAGACTCTTTAACCAGCAAAAAGCCAGAAGTGGTGTGTCTCAAGATGTAGAGTATCAGCTTTGAGCGAAAAAGCTAAAGGACAGCTAACAGGTTCTGATGAGCTCAAACCTCAGTAAAGTCACTAAATAAAATAATTTAAATATAATGAGGTCAACATATGATTTGATAAGGGAGTCAAAAGTCAGCAACTCCCTTGAGCCTAAATGCTGTTGAATATGTATTAGATATACATAGGCTGGATTAACAAGAGAAAAGGAGAAAATGACTTGGGAAGTTGGGAGAGAACTACTATGAATGTAGGAAAAGGAGAGATCAGATCTAGTTACTTACCAAGGTGGCATAAGATGCTACCTCATTGTTCCATTCCCCTATCCTTCAATTCAATAATGGTTTGCAGTCTTTTCAACTAATGGTGGTAATGGTTTCCATTAACCTAGAGATGAATAGAATTGCTTTTTGTTAAAATTCTTTGAATAAAAGGTTCTATAAGTAAAAATTATGATCATCATTATTTTGGTGATTTTTCTTTTGTAGTAATAGTAAATTTAAAGTTTGAAACTATTGAAATTTTTGTTTTCATTCACAGGCTGTGGAAGAAGAAGATAAGATGACACCTGAACAGCTGGCAATAAAGAATGTTGGCAAGCAGGTGAGGAGACCTCAATTCCTTATATAGTCATATAATAATTTGCTCTTTCAGAGTTAAAACTTAAAACTCTTACACACTTAACTGTTAAGTAGCAGAGCCTATATAATGGTTTTGTAAATCTGTTCACTTATATTTTTCTTGTCATATAAATGCAATGCTAATTTTAATGGACACTGAATTTACTTGCTATCAAATTCTCTGTCTATTGAGAATAAGCCACAAATTTATACCTATAATATACTGTTCATAGTGAAAAGAGTTTACTAGAAATAAATTAGGAAACTTGTGTCCTGAGTTAATCTTATCATAGACCAGGTAAGATAATAAGATAATGTATATGTAGTAGCTTTTTAAATGATACATTTTTATCAAGATGTAGGTAATGTACCTGAGAGAGCTTACTACTGGATTATACTGAGTGAAGAAGAAAGAGTTTTATGTATTTTTTTCACTTTTCTAAGATGAAATATATATTTTAGTCTTTATTATCTGGTGGTGGGAGGAAGATACCAACCAATTAAAGGAATCTACAGATTAATTAAGACTGTTTTTAAAGAATGTTGATTACATTTTTTTTTCTATTTCATGGAACATGGTTATCATATTGCTGATGTTGGCAGAATCTTGATATTTCAGATGCAAGACACTAAGCTGTCTTTGCTTTCAGCCATCCTACCATATGCTCTGATCCCATCACATCTCACAAGCTATGTAGGTTTGGGCCAGGACCATTCTTGGATGGGAAATCTCTAAGAATCACCCAGCTGCCACAAGAAGTAATGTAGATAACTGATAAATGAATTACCAATTCACTATAAAAACCAATTACTCCAGCAGAGTAGTAAGGGCAAAGGTCTGACTTTATCATATATTATAAATGAGGAAATCTACTTTCAGTGCATTCTAAATATTATAATTCAAAAAGAAGTAAACCCTAACCCAAAGTGAAATGTAGTTATCTTATTTTCTATCTTACATGATAGCAGCCTTTTTTCCTTCTTTTACTTATTTTAATCTAATAACTAACGTTAGATCACCAATTTTTGAGACATACCCTTCATAGTATGCACTGGTTGAATAAATTATTTCCTGAGGCTATCATTCATTGATTTAGATTTCACTGAACAGCAACAACATACAAGGAATAAATTAAAGTGAAACTGAAAATACATAATTGGCAAAATTTAATCATCAGAATCATTTTCTTTTTATGTAGTAACTCCCTGTTTAATCTACTGCATGACAAAAGAAAACCTGTGTAAAACAGAATTGAATCAGTATCTTTTTCTCCTGTCAGTCTTCCTAAGAAGTACCTTCCACTTAAAATTAACTAAGCCTTATTTCCAACATAAAAAACCAATAATAACATTGTCGCTTAGCCCATTGCAATTATTTGCAGCATGTTGTATCTCCGTGCTGTTTAGAAAAATTTTTGTATTGAAATTGTAAGTTAGAAAAGCATAGCCAAAAAATAATTTCAGTGATAAACATTTGTTTGAATTTAGTAATCTTGGATAATTTAACAATATCAATAAGAAAATTTAATGTTCTCTATTATTTATAGTACACATCTTTTATTTCAAAGCTTTTAAATTCATCTGCAATACTTAATTCACCCTTAAACATGAGTCTAGGCAAGCATTTTAATTTAAATGTATTATTATTATGTAATTTTAAATTTCATTTAACCTGCTCAAAAATGGGTTTGGTTAGGTTTAAGAGTTGCACCCCTGTAATTTTTATAGCTCCTTTTCCCAAACTTGCTGCATAAAACATTTTAATATTTTAGAGTAGATTCAATTGTGTTTAAATTTTCAACTACAGTGACTTTTATTTTAAGATTATTTTTCTGAATCATTTAAAGCACTGTTCTTAAAGTATTAAAATCATAAAGAATAAGTATTTAAAAATTTACATTTACTCGTTACTTTTGTTTTATACAAAACACCCCTCAGGTATTTAAAATAGCACGATAATACATACAAATAATTGTATGTATACACATACATGCTTTTTAAAATCAGATGATTGTGAGCTTTATAGAATTCCTTGTTACCTTTAACAAAAATCTCTGGTAAAGGTAAAGCTTTGTGTAAATCAATCTTTCATTGTGTAATCTATTATTTTATTAGTTATTTATAGCTTTAAAAACTCTTAAGAACATACTATTTCAGAAAAGTTAACTTGTGAAATTATAAAATTTAGTCTATTCATTCCATCAAGCTTTGGGAAAACACCTTAGGTAATTTATCTACAAGTAATACAATACTTTTTCCTTTGTCTTTTCTTACATTTTTTTTTTCTTTCAGGATCCCAAACGTCATTTGGAAGAACATGTGGATGTACTTATGACTTCAAATATTGTCCAGTGTTTAGCAGCTATGTTGGATACGGTCGTATTTAAATAAAGCAACATGAAATGCTATTATTGATACTTTCAGTGTATATTCCTCTGTTGTTCTTAATGCTCAAAATCAAGGGACCTCTGAAGGTGTATTTGGTTCAATGTAAGACATCTGGCATCATTTGCAGCACTATAACACCTTTAGTTTTAGTTGTGCAATTACTTCTGTTTCTTTAGTCAGGGTCTTTGCAGATTCTAAACTTGTACAAGAATACATCAAAGTGGACAAATTTTGTTAAGATCTCATTTAATATTTGAAGAAATCAGCACAAATATATTTTGATTGTTGCTTACAAAATAAAGTACATTTACAATCCATGTCTCCTGAGGTCTTTTTGGCACTGGTTGGAATTGACAGAATAACATTTGACAGTGCTTTAGAAATCTCACACAAAGATATAGTTCCCTTTGCATTTTAAGATCTCCTAACACATAAAACATCAGTGTGATAACAAAACTTCACAAATGCAAAATGATTGCCATTAATGAGTGGCTACCTCATTAAGTGAATAACCCAGGAAAAAGTTGACATTTTATTAAGAGAATTCTTACAAGCTAGCATTGTATACTCAGGATCCTAACATTTTATACTCTTAGGATTTCAGAGGGATACATTTAAAAAGAAAAGGAAGGCACTTGTAATTTAGACTTTATCATATTTTAAAGAGTACATTCAACCAGTAGATTTGAAAGTGTCTGAAATTGACTGCTGGGAACCACTAGATTTTCATCTAAGAATGGAGGTATATAATGTCTTCAAAGTGAGAAAAGTAATCTGTGTTCATAGTACAATGATTTCATAAACAATTTTTCCTCACATCTTTCCCAAATTAACCTAGAAGTAGTGTTTTCTGAGAGAAATCCTTTGAATAATGCCAGTTTTCATAGAAGACTTCAAACCTTTTTCTAATTGTAATACTCATGGTACCCAACATACTGGGTACCACCTCAAGGAGTATGGCAAAAGGTATGAAGGTAAAAATTTTAATATGTGCTGTTCCTTGTGGAAATATTTCCAAGGCTCCATAAAGAAAAGTTTTACTTAAGACTTTCAACTTAAGGCTAGGGATATTATGAATATAGTGGTAGACCAAAGTCCTGTCCTACTTGATTAATTCTAGGCTCTTGTTACTCAGTGAAGTTAGAAACAAAGTAGAAATGACTTGAACTGCCTATGTATTGTAATGTCATTTTTTGGTAGAAAGAGGTGTTCCAGCACTTCCTACTCCTGTAGTTTTTTTTCTTTAGATATAATAGTATATTCTTATTGTGTGTGTGTACATGTGCGTGTGTGTTTTTAAGTTACATTTAACTATTTAAATGGAAGATAAACAGTGTGGTAGTGTACATCTCTAATCCCAGCACTCTGGAGGATGAGACGAGTTTGAGCCAGGATGGGCTACCTAGTAAGTTCCAAGCCACTACATAGCAAACTCTTGTCTCAAAGAAAAAAGAACATCAAGTAAAATATAAGTTAGAATCTCATTCAAACTTCTCTGTTTTTTGTTTGTTGGTTTGTTTGAGGTCGCGTTACTATGTAGCCCAGGCTAGTGTCATACCATCTGCCCGCCTCAGCTCTCAAGACCTAGGATTATGGATATGCACCATGATACTGAGCTAATGTTTTTGGATGTACAGTATTTTTTCCTTTCTATAGTTTATTTCACAGATACTGATGATAATAGCTAGGGATTTTTTCATGTATTTTTATTATTATAAAGGTGTACAGAAGGGTTCCAGTTACATAAGTCAGATAAACAATATATTTCTTTTTGGATAGTGTTACCCTTTTCTCACTCTCTCCTACAAGCTGTATAGTTCATTTTCAACGTAGTATTTAGTATTGCTTCTGCATTTGTTCACATTTTGTCCCTCCACTTCTGTGCCCCCCTCTTACCTTCCCAAAGACAGGTAAATATTAAGACAAAAGGAAAAGAAGAAAATAGCAACAAAAGAAAAAAAAACCCTTGTTTCCATTTCCTGGAGTTCATTTCGATAAATATTATTTCATATTATCGGAAATTTTTTCCTTTTGAATTTGAGCAGAGGATTGAACTCAGAGCTTGGTGCATGCTATACAAGTTGCTCTTCTAATGAGCTTCATTGCAGTCCTCTTACAACTTGCTGTCAGGAAGGGGGATTTAGGGAGAAAAACAGAAAAGACAGAAGAGGTGATACCATTCAAAAAGAAATTACTCAAAAAAAAAAAAGAAGAAATTACTCATTACCTGACTTGTGTAACTTAATCCTTCTCCCCTCTACATCACCTTTACAATAAAAATAAATATAGGGGTATTATTGTTTTTGTTGTTTTTTTGTTACAGCATGCCTTTAGATGGAAGTTTCATTATTCTTAGGGATGGTCTCAGTATTCAAGTTGGAAGATGTGGTTTTGTTTTGTTTTTCACTGTTTCCTGAAAATACTGAATACGGTATCATGACTGGGAAAGCTTCCATAGTGTCTGATCTTCCTGTATTCCTCATAGAAATATACAACTTCCTCCTCCTTAGTTCATGTTGTAAACAGTCTTGAATTCAGAACTTTGTCACTGTGCTACTCTTTGCTACAAGTAGCAAAAACCTACATTTTCTTTCTAGAGTTAAAAGTCAAAATCAGGAGTCTGAAAGGAGATTCTCAGCAAACACCTTTGTCTAGGCATGTACAACTGTATTAGCAACAGTTACCTGAGGCCCAGAGCCAGTTAGCATTAAAATGTTTAATCACAAGCTTAATAAGGTATGTGTACATGCATGTGCGTCTGCACAGGTTTGCTTATGTGAGCATTGTTACTCATCACTATGAATAATTAAAGCAGCTCCAGAAACAATACTTGCCACTAGAGACATTCCTGCTTTCTTCTCAGACTTGTATGGGACATGGAAAGCTACAGATCCATGATTCAAAAATATGATCTATCAGGATAATACCTGGATGGAAGCTTGTTCTATTTATGTATAAATAAATATGTATTCATTCCAAGCCCCCCCCCAGACTTGATAGTCACAGGACTACTAGCATGGTTCATGTGCCATTTAAAATGAGAACTGGTCTCTAGAAGGTGCACTGTCATAATATAAATTTCAAGGCAGAACCTGTATGTGAGAAGCCACTGAGTTTTATATTGATGATCCCAAACAGGAAGGTATACTTGTTAACATAACATTAACACCTTAATGTTAATTTTTTCCTCTTTTTTTTTTAAAGCCAGTGCAGGGTGTCCGAATAGCAAAACCTTAAGAGCAGCTCAGGTAGTCTCATACTTAAGATTGTTTACCACAGAGGGAAGAATAAGATAGGAAGCCACAGAGGGAGAAGCACCTGGGGACTGAAATTGATGGAAGATAGGAGAAAACAAGTGGCCAAAATGGGACAGAAAGCCTCTCAGGAGGACGAATGGTGGAAGGTCAAAGGCAGGAACACAAGTGTCAAATGGTGTCATAGTTCTTCCCTTCCCTGGCGTCCCAGGGTTTCAGTAGCTAAGATCTTGCTTGTTTATGAAGCTTCCTGGCTTGGAGCTGGTTTGCTTTCAAATGGAAAATGGATCCGAATTCATTTTTCGCCCAGAAAAATAGCCTGGGCTTGAATCGGAGACATCTGGTCATCAACCTGTCCCACCATGGGCCGCGCCTGCTGGGCCTTGCTCGCGGCGCCCTGCCGGACGCCGCAGCTGGTGCCCTCTGCCGCCAAGGCGCCCAGCCTGCCTCGCGCGGGTGGTGCAGTCTGGGCTCGGTGATGACCGGTAGGTCAATGGCAATGCTCTAAATGGTAGCACAGCTGCGAATCTGGTTAACCCGTCTGCCCATCCATGCTCTGACCCCCCACCCCCACCCACCCACCCAGTGTCCCCAGCACCACTCTCCCTGGCCGGGGCGCGGGGTGGGGGGGAAGGGGCCGCTGGCTGGAAGGCAGAGGCTCCACCCGGTCGAGATGCCCAGGCCAGCGCCTGCGGCACGGGGAGAGTGTGAGCCTCTGGGGTCCCTGCCAGACGCGGTCGCCTGACGCGCTCTTGGCTCTGCGAGGCGGAGCCCGCCTGGTGCTTGGGGAGCCCGGTGCTCGGCCAGCTCGCTGGGCAGAGCCGAGCCGGCGCTGCGCTCCTTCTCATTCCCGCGCCCTTCCGCGTCCGGGGAGAAAGCTGCGGGAGGGCAGGCTGGCGAGGGCCGCGCCGCGGGAACCAGCTTGGGGCGGATAAAGCCTCTGGTGCTATTGGCTGGTTCCGGCCAACGGCTGGACTCTTCAGTGGAGAGCAGGTACTGAGAGATCTCCCTACACTCCAGACTTGCTTTGGGCCTCGTGCTATGTATTTGTGCCAACGTTTCTTTAAATTGGTTCTTTACTCCTCTTAAGATTACTGGCATGGATTCTTTCTCTCCTCTCCGAATTATATAAACAACACACACACACACACACACACAGAGGCAACTAGGATCACTGCGCTGGGCTGACACCACTTCCTTTAGGTCTCTTCTAGCGAACCCATTTACCCGGCAACTGGGCCCTCTTTAGCTGGTGAGGCTTTTGAAAGGGTCGCCAAGCGAGTACCTCCCAGAGAAGAAAGCGCAGGGGAACTCAAGGATGCATGGCGTCTGCCCCCAGTTAGATGCTCTTCAAAAGATCCGCAACCAAGTTGGCTGATAAAATATTTAGTAAAGACCTGGTAAACATCACGGCAAATACATTAAGGCACTTCAGCCCTACAGCTTATGATTATTTCAAAACTTAAAAGAGGGAGAGAGAGATCATAGATTGTCACTGTATCTGTGTTCCACCAAGAAACCGAACCTTTGCCGAGGTGGGTGGATGGGTGGATGAGTTGCTGCTTTTCGCCCCCACTTCGCCCCTCATCCCCATCCCCACCAACGCTGTGGCTCTCCACTGCAGTGATTATTTATGTATGTAGTTTAAAAGATGGGGGAAGGGGTGTCAAGGACACGCAGGTCCTACTCACAAAGCATCACTCAGGTGTTGTGTGCTTCTGTATTAACTGGAAAAGACAGACTCTGGAACTTTTACAGGGCGAGAAGAGGCCACCGGCTCATGCTTTGTATACTTTGCACTTGAAATCGTTACATTCAACTGAATATTTGGCTCATTCAGATTTGAAAAGTCTCCTAGCATCATCGAATTCCCTCCTCCGCTCTAAAGTGGGGAAGGGTGGGGGTGGGGGTAGAAAATGTTTAGTAAATTGCACATCTTTGAATCTTCCTAAAGCAGTGGTCACAAAGCTTAAAGGTGACACAACAGAGCTCACGTAAACCAGCACACATTCCCCACCCCTCAAGCCAACAATAAAATCATCCCCTTCAATTTGCCACGATCGTCGCGACCAGCAGCCAGGTGATTATCCTAATTAATGTCTATCTAATTAAATTACTGTCAGCAGTTAACCAATGGCAGGAGCCGTTTCATCGGCTGCATAAGCAGCAAGATCAAAAGTGAGCCTTTTCTGATTGCTGCATAGTGTCAATTGGCCAATCTCTTCTCCCAGGGAAAAAAAAAAGTAAATCAAACCTTTGAGAAGCATTTGCTGGTTGAAGTGCTTTCTGTCTAGTGAGGGGGTCTGTGGATTTCTAGTTTATGATAAATAGGACTTTAAAAACCAGGGACGGGAGGGTGAGTGTTCAGGTTCTAGAGCTATGCAGCTGGAGCATTGCCTTTCTCCTTCTATCATGCTCTCCAAGAAATTTCTCAATGTGAGCAGCAGCTACCCACATTCAGGCGGATCTGAGCTTGTCTTGCACGATCATCCCATTATCTCGACCACTGACAACCTGGAGAGAAGTTCACCTTTGAAAAAAATTACCAGGGGGATGACGAATCAGTCAGATACAGACAATTTTCCTGACTCCAAGGACTCACCAGGGGACGTCCAGAGAAGTAAACTCTCTCCTGTCTTGGACGGGGTCTCTGAGCTTCGTCACAGTTTCGATGGCTCTGCTGCAGATCGCTACCTCCTCTCTCAGTCCAGCCAGCCACAGTCTGCGGCCACTGCTCCCAGTGCCATGTTCCCGTACCCCGGCCAGCACGGACCGGCGCACCCCGCCTTCTCCATCGGCAGCCCCAGTCGCTACATGGCCCACCATCCGGTCATCACCAATGGAGCTTACAACAGCCTCCTGTCCAACTCCTCACCGCAGGGCTACCCCACGGCGGGATACCCCTACCCACAGCAATACGGCCACTCCTACCAAGGAGCCCCGTTCTACCAGTTCTCCTCTACCCAGCCCGGATTGGTGCCAGGCAAAGCACAGGTGTATCTGTGCAACAGGCCGCTTTGGCTGAAATTTCACCGGCACCAGACGGAGATGATCATCACCAAACAGGGAAGGTAATGCTTCCATTCTTGGCTGCAGCTGCTCCAGGCATGACCCGGGGCAAGCACACCCAGGTTGTGACCGCCGCCGCAGCAGCGATTTTTGGGGGGTCGGGAGCAGAATGGATGGCGCTCAGATGCGCCCTGGAGTTGGCTGGTTTTTGGATAGGGGAAGCGTGGAAGGGATTACCACCTCGGGGAGGTTAAGAGGGAGAGAGCTCTCCGGAGAAACGCTTTCCGAGAGCCAGTAAGTGGCGGGAGAAAGGGGAGAAAAGAGGAAGAGGAGCCGCGGCTTGCTGCCGAGCGAAGGGAGGGACGCTTCGACACCGGTCTTTTTTCGGACAGGTGAAGACGCAGGTCGCCCTAGAGCGCTTTCCACTGCGAGCTGAGGGGAACCTGCCGAGTGTCCACTACAGCTTGTTTGCTGTTCTCCCCGACTTTGGCCCCACTTCATTTGCCCTCTCCCACCGTCTCTTTTCTAGATTAGCAAACATTCGTTCATCTACTGTGAGAACAAGTTTTGCTTTGCTATCTGGCGCCCCGCTTCTTGCATTTTATCTTTAACATTTATTTTCTCCCCCCCCCCGTTTTCTCTCCCCTCTTCATTTGAATAGGCGCATGTTTCCTTTTTTAAGTTTTAACATTTCTGGTCTCGATCCCACGGCTCATTACAATATTTTTGTGGATGTGATTTTGGCCGATCCCAATCACTGGAGGTTTCAAGGAGGCAAATGGGTTCCTTGCGGCAAAGCGGACACCAATGTGCAAGGCAAGTCCTTCCAATTAACACGTTTCCTTGACACTTATTTAGGTGAGAATGATTAATTAAAGCCTTTGTGGACTGGTTCGAGCGACTTTTAAAACGATCGGCCAATGACTCCTTAAAGGAGACGCGGGGGATAAGGGGACAGACAGACAGAGGCAGCAAGAAGGGGGAGGATTATGCAAAAGCTATTTTAATCATCCCCAGTTAATAGGAAGAAAGTACAGCCTCAAAAAACCCCAGTTAATGGGCCTCACAATAGACTAAGGTGTGTGTGTGTGTGTGTGTGTGTGTGTGTGTGTGTGTGTGTGCTGTGTTGTGAGGAGTTGGGACTGGGCAGTGCCAGGGGGCATATGCAAAGAACGTATTTCTTTCTCTAGGAAATCGGGTCTATATGCATCCGGATTCTCCTAATACTGGGGCTCACTGGATGCGCCAAGAAATTTCTTTTGGAAAATTAAAACTTACGAACAACAAAGGAGCTTCAAACAACAATGGGCAGGTCAGTGGTTCCAAGCGCTTGTCTTTCGGGGTCTCTGTTTCCGTCTCCCCCACCCCACACACAGTTCAAAGCAGCACGCAAAAACTGGGCAGTTTCTTTGCTTCATTAGAGACTTTTAAAATGCGATTTCCAACCTCTCAAATTCTACTAGGTTTATGAGGTTGTTCTCCTCGGCCCCCATCCTGGCTTAATACCAGAACTGAACCTTCCCAAGGACAAATAGTGACTGGTCCGGGGAAGGAAATCCACCAGAGCTGCAGGTGGAGTGAGATCTTTGTTCCTCCTTAAAGGAGGAAGCGGAGGGCCCGAGGCTTCGCAGCAGCCGGCTGCTTTTCCTCCGGTGGCCGGAGCACCCTGGCTCGGGAGAGGTGCGAGGACCATCAGTCTGTCCTAGACAGCTGGTCACCAGTGACGCCAGTCCCCAAAACAGTTACCTGGGGCGACAGGCTCCACTTTAGCTCACCCGGCCCTGGGCGAGCGGCCGGACGTAAACAGCCCGGCGCTCTCCTTTCTCTTCGCTGGACAGATGGTGGTTTTACAATCCCTGCACAAGTACCAGCCCCGCCTGCATGTGGTGGAAGTGAACGAAGATGGTACGGAGGACACCAGCCAGCCGGGCCGCGTGCAGACATTCACTTTCCCCGAGACTCAGTTCATCGCTGTCACCGCCTACCAGAACACCGATGTAAGCAGGCCTAGGGGATGGGCGAGCTGCGGGGCCAGCGCGCTCGCGTCCCGCACCCTCCGTATCCTCTGGCTCTCTTGGGCTTCATACTAGCCCAGCTAACAGCAGCAACAGCTGGCTCTGCTGAGCTTAGGTTAGGGGCTAATGCTTCCGATTTGTCACTTGGACCACCTGTGAGTTGGCCAGGATTTCTGGGGCCTCTTCTTTTGAGAGTTTTAATTTGGTCCTCCAACTAGTACAGATAGTCTGTCCTCCCTTCCTCCCTCCTTCCCTCCCTCCCTCCCTCCCTTCCTTCCTTTTTTCTTTCTCTTTCCCCTCTTTCCTTTAGGAAACGAGAAGATTCCCCCTGCCCCACCCCCACCCTCCTGCCCCGGCTTAGTTTTACTTTTGGCCTGCTTTGGCATCTAAATTATTCTTTTTTTAAAAAAAAAAAAGCTAAGAAATTATGGTTGAAATGGCAAGCAACACTGTTGAGGGGCCTCAAAAATGCACATTTATATATGTGAAAACTATATTAAATCAAACTACTGGGATCTGGGAGGGGCTGGGGGGGGGAGTCTATCACTTGAGCTTGTTTGGTATTTGCATGTTCACCAAAACATGATTTTAATAGCTGATTGGACTTTCTAGAAGTGATAAGTTTCTTGTGTTTCTGTGTTCTTAAAAATATCAGAAACGAAAACACGTTATTTTAGATCAAACCTTATTTTATGATGCAATTTGTTGACTTCTCAAGTTGTAAATCAGACTTGGCCAACTTCTTAAAATATGGTGAAACATTTCATAATGGAAATATTTAACAATAAACTCAAGTTCTTGAACAATTTTTGTCTAAGTAAGTGCATTGTGTGTAACAAGCATTTTAAAATGAGACTTAATTTTAAAATGTTTGTTTAAGGAGAGTTAATTAAAAGCAATACTTTAGTTTTAGGGTGTCATTAATTTAAACATGTTTCTCAGAACTTTCATGATACTTTCTTGTTTTTTCCTTTCCATCTGTTCTCTGAATATTTTATTAGGGAAACCCGACAGAACTACAAGCCTTAAGCCCCAGTAAAACGTGGTAGACTATATATTCTCAAAAATAAAAAATAAAAAGAACTTTCCTGTGTAAAATTGAAATCACAACCATCCTTTTTTTGATTCTTCAGATTACACAACTGAAAATAGACCACAACCCCTTTGCAAAGGGATTCCGAGATAATTATGACACGTAAGTAATTTTGCATATTCCTTCTTGAATAATTGTTGAGTTGGCCTTTAGCTCAAGGGTGGACTGTTGTATTCAAGACTTTTGGAAGTTAAAATATGTGAGGATAGAATGGTTTGAAATGCATCCTTTCTTGCTTTTTTTCTTTTTGGTCTCCCACCCCCACCTTATGGCTTGGTATTTGTGTGGTTTGGGTCAAAGGTTTCCTCCACCTCTTTTCGGTTTTTCTGTGAATTTCCAAGTTGTTGGCAGGCCTCTGGGGCTGGCTGGCTGGCTGGGGAGCTGCCCTGGGTGCGGGTGTTGTATGTAATGCTGCAGATGCTCAGCTCAGATTGTCTGTGTCTGAAACGGGCAATTCTGCCTGCAAGTGCATGTGGCTCTGGCAGTTGTTACAGTCTCCTTGGCATATGTGACATTTATTTACCCATTTCCAAGTTTTGTGTATTAGCATTTCCTGTGCAAGTTTACTATGGACTGAATTTTTAAATGTGCATGTACCACAGGCAAGTTCATGAGCAGAACTGTTCTTAAAGTCATTTTAGGCTCTTGGAAGGACTAAGATGCTATTGCTGTGTATTATTTATAAGGTTTGAAAGGAAAAAAATATACCTCCTCATTTCTATGTTTTAATTAAATATGTTGGTTCCCTTTCCTCAGGCCTCTATTATCCATCTTTATCTTTTTTCTTTCTTTCTTTCTTTCTTTCTTTCTTTCTTTCTTTCTTTCTTTCTTTCTTTCTTTCTCTCTTTCTTTCTTTCTTTCTTTCTTTCTTTCTTTTTTAGCCCAAGGCTGTTCTTTGGGGCAGCAGTAGGTGTAAAATAAATGCTTTTGGTTCTGGGATTGGATTCTCACTCATGGCAGGTTATACGGTTATACGTACATAGGGCCTAAAAGTTCAGATAGTAGTATGTAGAAAAATCTCAATTGGTAATGTGGGAGTTCTCCCATTTTTCTGACTATAAAAGAGAAAGGTATATACATTTCAATTTCATGGCTTGTATCAAGTGCTTGGGATTGAACTAAAAAGTTGAAGCTGTTTTGGGGTAGGACTAGATTAAATGTGTTGGAAAAGACATAGGTGGCTGCCTCTATTTGATCTCCAGGCAGATACCCACCCCCTCTCTTGATATTGTAGAAGAAACTGATTTTGTGTGCAATCTATTTGTCTCCCAAAAGTACTTCAAAGGAAGCAATTCTCATCAATATGATCCTCTAGTTCTCATAACCTAAAAAGGGGGCCCAACTCTGTTGAAAGAATATGGCCCAAGGGAACAGAGATATTGGAGGGGAGTCCTATAGATTTTGAGCTTTTGATTCTGTTACAAACATCTGCTCAAAAGCATTTTATTTTGCACAAATCAGCTCAGTAATCCCAAGTGGCTTGGGACCTGGATGGGCATCTAAACTGTATCTTTTGCAAACTGCTTTTTAAAAAATCATTTTAAAAACACATTGTGGTGGTAAACAGAAGAGATTATTTGTACCTTGCTAGTTATGTTCCCTTACTGCCTTCTTTCACTTCTCTTATTTGCAATTGGAATTAGATTTCAGGAGGGAAATTTTGTACAGTAGACATAATGCACCTGAGCAGTCACAACAATTCTCACCTGCCCCACCTCCCCTCCATGGATGCTTCTGTTGGAAAAGCCACTTCCCCTTTCTAAGTCACAATGCATGTTTTCATAAAAATCTTCTTTACCTTTTAAAAGGGTACCTTAGGTTTTTAGGGGCTACTGAAGGGTGACACTCCCTTTCCCTCTTCATGCTAGTGAGATGGGCAAGAATGGATCTGGGTGAAATAGGGAGGAGTTCAGGGGGTACTAAGAAGTGTCTTGGCCATTTTCTTCCCCAAAGGAATAAGGCCTAATAACACAGGCTCTCCTTCAAACAGTCTGTTGACTCAAGATTGAAACATGTATGTGTGAGCAAAATAAAAAGGGAGGCATGTGTGTATGGGAATGAGGAAGTCCTCATAATCTTCATCCAGCTCATAGGCTCCTTCTCAATTCTATAGGACCTTCTAGGCCCAGGCCCTAAAATTAATCTTTACTTAAGGAAATTCAGTTATTGGGCAACTTATTTAACTTCCCTTTGCTCAGTTTCCTCATAAATAAAGTGGGATGATAGGAATACTTATGTGAGTTAAACAAGTCTGTGTGTGCCATCTGTAAATAAGTTCTTGTCTGTACAGTCCTAGAGACACATTTAAGCTGTGTAAAGGCTAGTTGTTATTAGTGGTAGGTTGTTATTAGTGGTGATTTATGTACTTTAAGAGTTTATCTCAAGTTTTTTTTTTTTTTTTTTTGCCAGTAATGTATCAAAAACTGGGTAGAGAAGATTAGGGAAAGAACATTTTTTTTTTTAAAGAATTCAATTGATGTGTATTGTTTCATGTAGTTCTTGTTTGTGTTGGTAGAGGTAAGGATTAAAGGCGCATGTAAGAGGGAAACAATAGACAAAAAGTACCTTGGAGATTTCCAGCAGAAATTCTCAGGATTCAGAAGGCCATTGAAGGCCAGTCTTTGATTACTGTCTGAATTTGTGCGAACCCCCTCCCCAACTGCTCATGTATTCCCTAGGGATTTGCATCTAAACTATCTAGATAGAGGTGGTGAGGAATCACCTTAACAAACAATCAAATGGACGCATGAAGTCTTAAAAGGGTGAAGAGATTGGGTACTTTTCTTGAGAAATTTCGCTCAGAATTTCACCACAGAGGAGAGGCCCACTGGGCAAATACACCTTGGTCGCTGGGTAATCGTCATCCTGTGTATACATTCGCTGGAGAAGCAGGATGAGAGGCCCTTGCGGTGGTCCTGTCTCATTGTGCCCAGTACATTTATGGAGAGCCCCAGGGCAGAGGGGAGACTATAGCTTCGAGACCTGTTCAGGTTGCTGCATAGACAAGTTGGTGTGAACTCCGGGATTTAGGCTGGGGATGGTGGATGACCTTTGCTGGTATGTCTCCTGTAGGGCAAGTGCAAGTTCCCAGATGCTAGGTGGGAGGGTGGAAAATGCAGGTGGCTCTCCCTTCTGCACCCTAAGGGGCCTCCGCGCCACCCCTCGGTTCTCTTTTTCTCCCTTCCCCACAGGATCTACACGGGCTGCGACATGGACCGTCTGACCCCTTCGCCTAACGACTCTCCGCGCTCGCAGATTGTCCCTGGCGCCCGCTACGCCATGGCTGGCTCTTTCCTGCAGGACCAGTTCGTGAGCAACTACGCCAAGGCCCGCTTCCACCCGGGTGCAGGCGCGGGCCCCGGGCCGGGGACGGACCGCAGCGTCCCGCACACCAACGGGCTGCTGTCCCCGCAGCAGGCCGAGGACCCCGGCGCGCCGTCGCCGCAGCGCTGGTTTGTGACACCCGCCAACAACCGGCTGGACTTCGCGGCCTCGGCCTACGACACCGCCACGGACTTCGCGGGCAATGCGGCCACGCTGCTGTCGTACGCGGCGGCGGGTGTGAAGGCGCTGCCGCTGCAGGCCGCCGGCTGCACGGGCCGCCCGCTCGGCTACTACGCCGACCCGTCGGGCTGGGGCGCGCGCAGCCCCCCGCAGTACTGCGGCGCCAAGTCGGGCTCCGTGCTGCCCTGCTGGCCCAACAGCGCCGCGGCCGCCGCGCGCATGGCCGGCGCCAACCCCTACCTGGGCGAGGAGGCCGAGGGCCTGGCCGCCGAGCGCTCGCCGCTGCCGCCCGGCGCCGCCGAGGACGCCAAGCCTAAGGACCTGTCCGACTCCAGCTGGATCGAGACGCCCTCCTCCATCAAGTCCATCGACTCGAGCGACTCGGGGATTTACGAGCAGGCCAAGCGGAGGCGGATCTCGCCGGCAGACACGCCAGTGTCGGAGAGCTCGTCCCCACTCAAGAGCGAGGTGCTGGCCCAGCGGGACTGTGAGAAGAACTGCGCCAAGGACATTGGCGGCTACTATGGCTTCTACTCGCACAGCTAGGCCGCCCCTGCCCGCCCGCCCGCCTGCCCGCCTGCCCGTCTGGGTCGCGCGCCCCGCCGAGCCCCCAGCCAGGCCCCCCACCGCTCTCCCCTCGCTCCTCTTCCCCAGGCCCCACGTTGCGAACCCTCTCATTTTCTTTGCCCCTGGATGACCGTCTGCAGCGAATATGTGCAGGTCTCACACTATGATTTTAACCTTTCCCCCTTTCTATTATTATTATTATTATTATTGACACAGCCAACTCTGCCATTAGCTCAGCTGACCTTCAACTTTGCTGTAAACCTTTTGGTTTCCCAACTTAGTTTTCTTCTGTGAAGTTATCCTCCTAACAGTCCTCTTTCCCCTCTCCTTTTCTCCCTCTTTCTCTTTCTTGGACTAAAACTCTTCATCTTTAGGAGACCTGGGCAGTCCTCTGGGGCAGCAGCGATTCCGACCCGTCCTTCCGTCCTTCCGTGTCTTGGCCTCCCCATTAACCATAGGAGTTGACTCTAGAATCTGGACCCACCCAGCGCGTCCTTTCTTATCCCCGAGTGGATGGATGGATGGATGGATGGTAGGGATGTGAATAATTTTAGTGGAACAAAGCCTGTGAAATGATTGTATATAGTGTTAATTTATTGTAACGAATGGCTAGTTTTTATTCTCATTGTCAAGGCACAAAACCAGTTCATGCTTAACTTTTTTAGTCCTTTCCTTCCCTTTCGTTGCGTTTCTTTCTCTTCCCATTCTTTCCTTTTCTGTCCCCTCTCTCTTCATTTTCTTGTGAGATATTAAAAATATTTGAAGAAGCTCTGGAAACATGAAATACTCCATAGTGATGGCTTTCTCACTTCTCCTCAACGCGTTGCATGAAATATGTGCCCTAATGCACACACATAGCTAAGGAGAAACTTACCCAAACACCTGTGAAAGATAGGTGTCTGTCCATAGGCAAGTCGACTTAAGTGGCATGATGCCTGCAAAGCAAAGTTAACTGGAGTTGTATGTTTTCCTCCCTTCCTTCTAAATAGAATAGCTCGACATCAGCAATATTATTTTGCCTTATTTGTTTTTCCCCAAAGTGCCAAATCCATTACTGGTCTGTGCAGGTGCCAAATATGCTGACAAACTGTTTCTGAATATCTTTTCAGTACCCCTTCCACCTTTATATGCTGTAAATCTTTGTAATGAATACTCTACTAATGATATAGATGACTGAATTGTTGGTAACTATAGTGTAGTCTAGTGAAGATGAATTGTGTGAGTTGTATATTTTACTGCATTTTAGTTTTGAAAACAATCCCCCCTTGCCACTTAGAAACAGCTGCAATTTGACTTCCTTGGGAAAATACTAGCATTAATGCAAGTTAAGACTGATTTTTTCCCCCTCTAAGTCTTGTTACATTTGATAAGGCACATTAATCCCCCTGGAAATAGATTAGTAGGATTTCTAATGTTGTGTAGCAAACCTATACTTTTTGTACTTTAAAACTAATGTGAAATATGCATCATACACAATATTTCAATCTAGATTCCAGTCCACGGGGGGGATATTTCCTAATAGGAATTCAGGGTCTAAACGTGTGTATATTTTGGCTCTTCTGTAAATCAAATGTTGTGATTTTTATATTTGTTTCGTTTTGTCTGTGAACTGAATAATTTATACAAGTACACACCCCATTGAGAAACGTTTTGTTTTTTTGCTTGTTTGTATTGTCTGTGTATAACAAGTAAAATAAACCTGGTAAAAATGCTAACTATGGTGTTTGAAAGCAGTTTGCAGTTCGAAAATAATTCAGATATTATAGCTTGATTACTCTTAAGGATTAAGAAAGACTAGGCACTCCATCCCCAATATAATATGGGCAGTCTGTTTAATGAGAACTACTTCCTATGTCCCCCTTAATTTTGTTTGATAGCACCATTAGGAGCTACCTTTTCTCATTTATTATCCCTTGTTTAGCTCCCTATGAGTCGAGTTTCTCTTTACTTTGCTCTCCCCCCCACCCCAAGTAAACACATGCTTTCTTCATCATGTCTGATTCTCTCTGAAGTTGGAAATGTGAATGGGAAAAGGAGGGTTTTGAACAATTAGGAATGTGTTTAGATTTCACAAAATAAGGTTGGAGGTGTTGGCGAGAGTAAAGTGCATTTAAAAGCTTGTCAAGATAGGCTGTTGTCCACACGTTTTTGACAATTCTGGTCTTTCTGGGAGGCCTTGGGGGTGAATGGCGAATCTGTAAGCTAATGTACAGAATGGCCTGCATTTCTTCAGTGGATGGTTTCAGAGCATGTGTAGGGGTAGAGTGGAGAAGGACCCTGAGAAGAAACTCATGGTGGGGTGTTTTCAAGCATTGAGTTTAAATCTTGCTTCGAGGACTGTCTGGGGGCTATTATGATCCCTTCTGTAGCGGAATCCTTGTGCTAGTCCCACCCAGGCCATATCCCCATCCTTTAAGAACAAATCTAGAAACGAGAGCTGCCTGTGTGCGAGGGTGAAGGGGCGCTTTGTCTTAGTGAACAGTCCATAGAGCTTTGCTTTTACCTCTCCTGTAGGAGCGGGTTCTGTACTTCTGTCTCTGGGAAAAAAGGGCAGAAAACAGTTTAATCTTCTTGAGTTAGTCTGGGTTAGCCTCAGGTTCGGAATTACTACCGCTTAGAGATGGTCCTGGGTCCCCTCTGCTGTTTGACAGATGTGAAGAGGCTTCAAAATTCCAATTAAAATGAAAAGATTCGAGCTAGGATAAAACTGACTTGCCTTTCCCTGGACGATGCCGCCGCTAGACGGCGTTCCGTGGAGTTTTGCGTGCCGCACAGAAAGAGGATGACTGCTTTTCCTTTGTGTTTCCTTCCCCCCCCCCCCCCCCCACTCCTACCCCCGTCCCCTCTGCACATCTAACAACTAACGAAGAGGACGAAAAGTAGAAAACACGGTGCATGCTTCAGAGTTCAGTAGCTCGGTGCACACATCTGACCTTGGCTGCGCTCCACCGACCCGGCCCCCCAAATCCCGCGTGGTCGCTGGGTGTGGGGTCGTCGGGGCAAGGGGTGAGCGCACAGGTCGTTGGGGGTCGGACGGAGCCCCGGGCGGCGCGCCCGAGGCCTGGTCGTGGGAGCGCACGACGCGTGGCGTGGCACGGCCCGCCGCCCTCGGGGGCAGCCGCGTCGCTGGTAAGCCCAGCCTCGTGCGTCAACGAAGCTCTTAGAAACGGAGCCTAGATTTCACAGGAACGGAGTGCCTCGTACCCAGAGACGCGCTTTAGCTGCCATTAGGAAGTTCTTTAAAAAAAAAAACCCACAAAGATTGGGGAGGTCGTTTCCCTTGCAGCTCCGCCACCATCTGCTGTGTGGACTGAGTCAGCGTGAGGTAAATTTGCAGCCACGCGCCTCTCTCGGAGGCGGTGCGCCTTCTCCACCGTTCCTCCTGGCTTCCAAGAAGGCTTGGGTGTCTGGTGAGGTGACATTGCCCCTGTGTTCCAAGGAAACCCGAGCTTGGAGTGGGGAGACCCCTGGGGAATCAAAGGTCGCGGCCCAGGTTGGGATAGAAGTTGTGAGGGTTGAGGTCAGACTTGCTTAATTTATCACAGCATAGAAAGAAGAAGAAGAAAGGAGATGAAAAGGGGAGGCCCTCGTACGGCCAGCTTTGGATTCTGCTGCCGTCCCGACCCTCCGCGCCATCTTAGATCAGTTTCAACCTCCCTGGGGGCTGAGTGCGGCGGGCGCCTGGCGCTGCTGGGGCGCGGAGAGGCTGCACCTCGGCTCTTCACCTTCCAGGCCGAGCCGAGGCGGGTCAGAGCGCCCAACCCCACGCGCTGAGGCGGCGGCAGGCGGCTTCTGCTCGGCCGGCCCGGGCACAAGCAAGCCCAGGCCCTCGGCGTTGGGCCGGGCCCGTGGTTCCGGAGGCGTGATCTGGCCTTTGAGCCTGGGCTTCGCGCTTCGGTCTTGCCCGGTCGTTGAGCCCGGGCTTTCTGGCCTTGCTATCAGGTGGGCATGCGGTGCTTTGGCTGACCAGGCCTCAGTATTAGCCCAAGGTCAGGCTGCAGGCCTGTCCGGAGTCATAGCCCCCGGCAGTATGTAAGATGGGTTCTTGCACTCTCCATTACTAGGCCTTGCAACTAGCGGTCTTTCTAGGACTAGCTGAAACTTACTGGACCAGATTGTTCCTTTGTAGAAACAATTTAAATCACCCAAGCTTTTAATGAACAGCAATTTAGAGTCTACACAGAACCTCCTGAACTTAGTTCTAGCTGTTATATGTATGGCCTTACAAATCCTACTGCTAATGCTTTGTAAGTTAAACCCTTCCCCTCACTGCCCCCTTTTCTTTGAAGGAGTAGTGATATTTATCTTTTTAGCACTGAGGCTTTAAAAGATTTTCTACTTTCTGTTTAGAATGCAGGGTAGAAACAAAAGCTTTGTTGAAAAAGACCATATATGTTCCCAAAGAATTTGTGTGTGTGTGTGTGTGTGTGTGTGTGTGTGAGAGAGAGAGAGAGAGAGAGAGAGAGAGAGAGAGAGAGAGAGAGAGAGCATGAGAGCGGAAGAGCACACTATCAACCATGTAGGGCATATTGGCCACTGGGTAGAGAAATGAGTAGAATTCTATTATGCTGTATTCAAACAAACCTATCTAGATTCCCTGGGAAGAAACAGCAACAATAGTCAAATTTATGTCTGAAGTACTTAGCAACTGTAAAACTCACTGATTCAATTTAGTTTTTAAAATATTTACTCTGGTATGTTGGCAATTACTTGGCTAATTTTTGATATTTGAATGAGTAATATTTTAGCCTAATATTATGAAATGACTGTTTTTAAAGGTAGCTGAGACTTTTGAATCTTAGCTGTATCTAAGTGAAGTTACAGTCAAATTTTGTTTTTGTCAGAACAAGAAGATAAGTCTAGTCTTCTAGAGAAGACAGACTAGGCAAGATTTTTGTGTAGGCATTGCATTGTACTTGGTTTGGTTCAGCTGCTTTGAGATTTTTGTGTCATCTTGGTTCCTGTCTTTAGATTGTGTGTTAGGTTGTCACATACTTAAAAATATATTCACTTGAAAGAAAACCCCACTGCTTTCACAATAAAGTAAACTTGATGGTGTACAACTCACTGGCCTCATCTAAGCCAATTATATCCGCCTTGCATGTATTTTACACCCACAGTATGGTTTGCAGCGGTGTTCAAGGCATGGCGTGAAAAATTCGATTTGAATAGTTCAATTAAAGCAATGGAAAAAAAACATGGTTTAATAGACCTTCTACTGATAGCTTCCCTTCTTACTATGCTAACTCTGAAATAAATATGTAATCTAGTTTTAGGAACCTGGCATTTAGAAGACCCTTGCTGGTAATATTTAATTTAATAAACATACTAACTGTGACATTATTAATGCAATGAAGCTTGTACCACAAGCTGATTCTTCAGGTTGTTTGACCTATTACTTATTACTAGATTTCTTATAAACATGTCCTGTAATTTATACCTTTGGTTATATTTTAAAATTATTTTGAAGTCCAACTCTTTAAAATACTTATATGACAGGATATTCATTTTATACACAAAACATTTATACTGGGATAACAGGGCAGCATACCCTTCAGTAGGAGGCAGACAGAGTTTACTAGGAAAGACTATGTCTATGAATATTTGATTGTTTCAGTCAGTATAGTTATTTTCTTCCAACACTAGCAGGAAAGAAAAAGAATATAGGATTAGGTTTCAATGCAAGAGTTGCATCTGTTTTTTAATGGTTAATACTAAGTGTTAAGAAGTGGCAAATTAACTGCACTTTCTGGTTGAAAAGTAAAAAAAAATTTTGCTTATATTAGATTTACTGCTTAGGGACTTCTGGGTTTAGGTTTAGTACATCTCTTCCAGCAGAAGTATGCTGAATAGGGGGGAAAACATTTCAGTTGAGCCGTATCATTTCAGGTGCCTAAAAAAAGCCAACAATGTTGTTATCAAACCATAGGGTCTTCCTAACACACAATTAAACATTAAGATGTATTTGTAATTTGTTTTTCTATTCCTTATATGAAAGGAAAGGCATTTTCAATCTTAGAAAAATTCAGAAGCAATTTTTTGGTTCTCAGTTAATTCAGTTTCATCTTAAAAGTTCAAATTTAGCAAAGCACATGTTCCCTTGTTCATGCCAAGTGTGATAAAAACTAGTCGAAAAATAAAACCATCGCAAACAAGTAGAGCACCGCACTTCACTGCACGCTATACAGGCCACATCATTTCTAGGTCTGATGTCACTGATCGCTGGGCATTGTAAGTTTGCCTTTGAAAGTTGATAGAATGCACCAGTACTGTATTTCAGATATATTTGTTTGTGTTGTGTTTTAAATACCATATTTGACTAGTGACTGCATACTCATGAACATTCAAACATTTCTATCTTCTATCAGCAAAAGTTATTCTTTTCAGAGCTCTAGGATATCATTTTCTTCATATTCCCTTGGAGACAATAGTTTCTTTACTTGTATCTAAAATACAAATCAGCAAAGCACCCCCCTTATAATTTAGTCATTATAGACTATTTTGTGAAATGATAACAGTCTTAGTTTGGTTTCTGTGTGTATAATAATTTCTACCACCTAGAATAATACTCTTGGACTTCAATGAATAAAATATACATGGATGTTGTATGGATTCAGATTAGGCCATCTGCAACCAACACAGACATTTTATGAGAACTTTCCATTATCATATATGTTTCTAGTGTTTCAAATAGCTTGCTCAATTGGGAATTTGCTGAAGCCCAAAGCAGTATTTTTCATTAAAAATGTTTCAAAAGGTGGCTAGCACTTTTATAACTGGATATCTTTGAATTGAAAAATTACAATTTTTGATATAGTTTTTACCAAAAATAGCAATGTTTACTACTCAGCACCTTGGAAGTAGAAACTATAGTGAGGACTTGCATTTCCATATACTTACAGTATATTTAATACTGAATCCTGTAGATTTTGTTCAAATAAATTCTTTTTGTACCTCTGTCTTAATTTGCTATTTTTAAAAAGTAACTGTGTTTTAATAATTCTTAGAGCGTATTCACCTTTAGGATTCATTCTCTTAATTTATGCACACATTCTGCTTTGTTCCTGTAGAGAAAGTCAAAGAAACATACTGACTTCCTCCTCAACAAATTTGTTCCTTCCTCCTCCAACTCTGCTCTCTCTGACACTCATTTTGCCCTTGTTGACTCCCTTGCCAACAACTTTTTTTTTAACCTACTCTTTTTTTTTTTTCTCATGCTACCATCCTCAACCTGAATCTTTATAAAATTAATGCCTGACTCATCAGTTTGCTTTTATTCTTTTAAAAAAAGATTATATTTTTATTATCTCTAAGTAGATGTACAAAGGAATTACCATTCCAAAAAATCTGGTTATTAGTACAATGCATCTTGATCAGTGTCACCATTTTTATCACTCTCAGCTTGCATTTTTAAGATCAGGATTTTTATGCTTTCCTCAAAACAATTAGGACTTTTGAGACAAACATCAGATACAGTATTTCTTTTTATTTAACCCCAAGACACGTTAAAAAATGTCTTTTATATGTTTTATAATCAGTTCATCTCTTAATACTCATTTTTCTCTTCTCTTGTTTCTCTTTATATTTGTGAAAAGATAGTGTAATATTCTTATTCCTTACTGGTATTTCTTTTCTCTTTATACATAACCTTCTTAGCTATGTGAGCTGCTGTGTTTATCCCTATTCTGATCTTTTGTAGTTAGAGTCCATCTCAATGCTTTCTTTGATCCTTTTCAGTTTAGCTTCCTCATTTGCAGGCACATTACAACTTTTCTTACTATGTTCCCTAGCACACTTTTCACCAAATTTAATGGCCTTATTACAGACTAATCTTCATTCTCTTCACTGTTTTAAGTCATAATTAGCTCTTTGGATGATTTAGAATCGTAGGTGATTCTGAAACTCCTTTACTGTCTAGTTCCTTTTTGCAGCTTTTCTTTCAGGGCTCTCTGCTCGCTTGCTCATTTGTTCATTCATCATATAAGTCTCTATGGGGGATGATTTTCACAGCATATGTGCTCATATATCTATCCTAAGAACATTGATTATACATGTAACATATGATATACCAGCATAGGTGGGAAAAACATCTAATGGTGTTCTTCTTAATGTATATCTTCAACTGGTTGCCTAACAGCCTTCACCTACTAGATCATTTTAATTTCTTATACTCTGATATTGTATTTGACATTCTAGGGTTTCTTATTTAGCCTTCCTTGGACCCTTTGCTATTAAGTCATGTTCTCTTTATCCTTAACCTACGTTTAACATAGTGAAGATTAAAATGGACTTTTTGAAGTTATTTTTCTTACTATTAAATTCCTTAAGAAGATTGCAATAGGAAGTATGCATAATATACATGCCAACACTATTGACAGAGAATATAGATGATATGTATCTTATATATGTACTATATCATATTAACTAAGTACATCATTATGACAACACGGTTAAGAGAGAGGATATATTTTAACATATATAATACAATATAGTGTATACACACACTATATAGTATCAACTAAATCATTATCACTTCTTTCTCCACAAAGCCATAAAAAAGTACAGAACCAAATCTAAGAGATTTAGGCCTTGTAGATCATGAGATATAATTTTACTGATATCCCACTTATTTAGGTAATTTTTTTGTTCCTGAATTTGACTTAAAGATACACATATTTTAAATTTTCATTTTCAATTCTTTTTGCTTTACAGTCAACTTTCAAAATATAAATGCATGTGTGCCTCTGTGTGTGTGTGTGTGTGTGTGTGTGTGTGTGTGTGTGTGTGTGTGTACAATTAGCATGATGAGTCTGGAGAGCAGGAAGATAAAACCAGGAAAAATGAGTGGGGAGTTTGACAGTCTATGTATTCAGCTGTCCTAGAAACTATTATGACTGTGTGTTCTTCGAGAGTCTCTTTTTGGAGCCTAAAGAAATACCCTTTTTAAACAATTTGTCTATGAAAATCAGCATTAGGATCAGGAGCCTTTAAGGTTTTTTTTTTAATTACTTAATTGCATGTAGCACAATATTCATTGGAGTATAAAAATTAGTAAAAATCTACCATTCTAAGAAATGTTCACAATATGATTGTAAGTTTGTAGTTGGTACCATGGAAACTTAGTATATAAGATAGGAAGGGATGGTAGGGGAAAAACAAAGGAGGGGACAATAATGCTCAACAAGAAATGTACTCATTACCTTACTCATGTAACTGTAACCCCTCTGTACAACATCTTTACAATAAAACACATTTTTTAAAAAGATAGTTACATATTAAATTTGTTTCAAAGTGTAGTTCTCAAAAGAACTTGACTCCTATGAGAGATTAGAAAACAGTGAACACAAAGAAAAGTCTTTATGATCATTTTCATTATTTTCATTTGTAAAATGACATTTGCCAACTTGAAAAAGGTGAGCTTTCTGTGGATTTATGGCTTCCTACATTTGAACTCAAATGTTATGACGTAGAGTAGAAATGCCTCTAGATTAGTGGTTTTTAAAGTTTATTTATTTATTAACTGGGACTCAAAGATATGTACACACAGAGAACTTGGACAAAATAATACTTTTACCACATTCAATTAACTCTGCCATTTTCCTTTCATGTTCCTTTTGATTAAAAATAATTCTAATTATTACCTAGTGAATTTATCCCATGATTCTCTACAGGACAGTGATGTAGTTTGAAAACCACTGCCATGGTGATGCTGTTAATTTGCCTAGCCTAGTATGTCTTCTCTGTCTCTGTCTCTGTCTCTGTCTTTGTGCCAGGTCTGGGGCTTTAACTCAGGTCTGCATGTTGTTCCTGAGCTTTTTGACTCAAAGCTAGTGTTCTACCACTAGAGCCACAGCTCCACTTCTAGCCCTTTGATGAGTTATTGTAGACACCATTATCCTTAGATCTCAGCCTCCTGATTAGGATTAAAAGTGTGAGCCGTAAAGCCTGATTCATTTTCCTCTTTTCTTTTTTTTTTGGGGGGGGGGGTCTGGTCGTGGCTCTACCATTGAGCCACCTTCCCAGCCCCTCCTCTTTTCTTTCTACATATACATTTTATTTTATTTCTTTTCTAGACTATGTAAGTCAAATTGGGTGGATAGCTTAGTAGTCCTCTTAAGTATATAGGGGCATACAGAGTGATTTGGTATAAAGATGGAGAAATTTTTCTTTACCATATTCATTTATGATGCTCAAGTTTTTGTTTTTTAATTTTAAGGTGTCTTTCAAATTGCTATTGATTTATTTAGCACTTATTCCATCTTTAGGCCTCTTATCTCTCTCTCCCTCCCACTTTCTCTTTCCCTTCCTCCCTCCCTCCCTCCCTCCCTGTCTTTCTCTCTCTCCCTCCTTCTCTTTCTCTCTCTCCCTCCCTCTTTCTCTCTCTCTCTCCCTTTCTTTCTTTCCTTTCTCTCTCTCTCTCTCTTTTTCACACACACACACACACACACACACACACACACACACACACACACACACACGTGTATTGATTTATTGAAATGCAAAGTCACTTGTAGTCTATGAACAGGCCCATACTTGCTGTGTGGTTCTTTGCATGAACTGCCTCCTTCCTTCTTGACACTAAGACACAGCTGGAGGGAGGAAGAGGACAGTATCACTTCTCACATTCTCTAGGTCAGTGGTTTCACATCAGAATCACCAGGGTTATGTTTTGAATTCTGATGCCTGGATTATCATTCCGCACCAAATCAATCAGGATGTGATCAATCAGGTGGTGAGATCCAGGAATCAGTAGTTTTCATAGATTACCAAGTAATTCTAATGTGATTCAAAGCTGGGAAACATTCCTCAAGGTTTTTTTGTTTGTTTATTGTAGTGAGAAGACTAGTTGAAAGTGTTTCTTTTTTTTGTTTTGTTTTGTTTTGGGGTCCGGTTGTGGGGCCTGAACTCTGGGCCTGGGTGCTGTCTCTCAGCTCTTCAGCTCAAGGCTAGCACTCTACTACTTGAGCCACCACGCCACTTCTGGCTTTTTTTTTCTTTTTGCTTATGTGGTGCTGAGGAATCGAACCCAGGGCCTCAGGAATGCAAGGCAAGCACTCCACCACTGAGCCACCTTCCCAGCCCTGAAAGTGTTTTTTATTTTTGTTCTGTTTTAGTTTTAAATTTTAAAACTGCTAATGTTGGACAATTGCATCTGATGAGTATAATATCAGGCCTAGGGACTGATGTAATTGCAACTTTCTTAAAAATAGTAAGTGCCTACCACCGGTGGCTCACACTTGTATTCCTAGCTACTCAAGAGGCTGAGTTCCGAGGATCGCAGCTTAAAGCCAGCTGGGTCAAGAGAGCCATGACACTCTTATATCCAGTTAACCACCAGAAAACTGGAAGTGGTGTTGTGGCTCAAAGTGGTAGAGCACTATCTTTGCATGAAAATGCTCAGGGATAGCATCTAGGCCTTAAGTTCAATCCCCATGACTGATAAACAAAAACAACAACAACAACAACAAAAACAAGTACATAGATTAAAAAATAATAATTATTTCCTTTTTGCTTTTTTCCCCTTCAGTGCTGAGGATCAAACCAAGACCTTAAGCATGCTAGGCAAGTGCTCTACCATTGAGTTATACACTCAGCCTTTACAAATAATTTCTTTTTTTTAATACTTTTTTATTGTAAAAATACCGTACAGAAGGGTTACAGATATATACATAAGGTAATGAGTACATTTCCTATAGAGCATTGTTGCTTCCCTTCCTTCCCACCTCCCCAACTACCCACCCCTTACAAATAATTTTTTTTAAGTAACTTTGCATTTTATAAGAATAAATCAATCTGGTCATCTTTTAGAGTAAGCAGGTTAACCTTTTGAATATAGTAGGAAGTGTAGATCTTCTCACTTTCTGTATAGAAGAAACATTTACACTTGTGTGCCAACTTATGATGATAAAACATCATGATAAGTGCTGTTTTGGAAACTACAACCATCCATAAGATAGTCTTTATCTGGTAGATTGAAACTGGAAGGTCATCAGGAAGTACTACATGTTGGACATCTGATGTCATTCTCCAAAGCGTAAATGGAGTTTATTCACAAATGGAATTTGTTGGTTGAACCAATTCTAAAGGTAGAAAGTCAGTTTAGGCAATACCATCCATATACCATATTTCAAGTCAGTTATAGAGGAATTTCCATTAAATGTGTCAGATCAAAAATTTCATCTCCTTTTTGCAGGCCAGACATAAGTAGCTTACTTACTCAGATGGCTTCCTACTCCATGGCATCCTCTCAAGTCATTCATTTTAAGTGGTTGTATCCATTTAAATCATAAACAAATCATTACACGTTTGAGAAGCTGTCGTATTTAGGAGATTGTAATAGAAGTATAGAAACTTTGAAGTTTTGTTCAGATTGAGTATCCCTTAAAATATGTGGAGGGTTATTGCTTACTATTATCCCTAGGAATGATAAGTTAATATTAATTGATTTTGTTTGTGTTTTATATAATACTTATATATGCAAGTATTATAACATGAGTAGAAGAGAAGATGAAATGAGGCCTGTTTATTTGCTATGAAATATAATATAGGGCAGGGGAGCATAGCTAGCAGTAGAACACATGCTAGCAAGTACGAGTCTGAGTTCAAACCTCAGTACTAGCAAAAAATAAAAATAAAAATTGATCAAGGTTGGCCTCAGTGCTTTGTGCCTATAATTGCAGGTACTCAGTAGGTAGAGATCAAGAAGCTCACAGTTCTGGGCCAGCCTTGGAAAAATATTATCGAGACTCCATTTCAACTAATAAAAAATAAGCTGTTATTCGATTATGTGGAAGGCGTAAGTCAGGGGATCATTGTCCAGCCTGACCCAGGCAAGAACTCAAGACCTTTTCTCCAAAATAACTAAAGAATAAAGGGCTAGGGGGCATAGTTCAAAGCCCTGAATTCGAATTCCAGTACTGAAAAAAAAAAAAAGAAGAAATAAAGTATAGAATATGAAAATTCACCAGCTGTAGGACCAAAATGGGAAAAACTTTAAAGGTTAGGAGAAAGAGCTTGATTAAATATGTTTTGGGACTTGCTAAGTTAAAATTGTGAGAAATGTCTTATGGTTTTCAAAATTATTTACTTATTTTTATACAGGGTCTGGTTTTGGACCCCAGCCTGACAAGGAAATTCCTGATTATCCTGTCCCAGCCTCTGAAGGGCTGGCGTTACTCCTACCCTGTTTAGCTTAACTATTGTTCAGTACAGTTTAGCTTGTATAATCTTTAGAAATCTGCAACTTCTGTGATTTAAAAATAAAAGAGAACCAACATGAAGAAAAGTAAAAGTTATTGATTGGACTTATTTCTTACACTACCTACTACCTGCTTCTCCAAATGCAGTATTTCATCTGTGCTAGAATTAAGTATTTATTAATGTTCAAGAAACTAGGCAGTCATATGACCATGGCTTATTTTAGCTTACTCCTAAATTTAGCAGTGTTCCCAGATTGAAAAATGGTAAAAGGATTGGAGAACAAATGTACAGTTTTTAGTTTATTCCTTCTTTTGGATTTTACATATTTTTAAAGCTATATTTCACTATCCCCAATCATATTCTATTGACCCTTTTATAAGAGTGAAGAATCAATATGTTAGAATTTTCTGAGACTCCAACATTTTATTTGTATGAATAATATATCTTTTGATTTTTCAGTTAACATAGTTCCTAGAAATGATGTATAGTCAATGTTTTATTATTCAGGCATTTCCTTTCTGTGAGTTATCTGTGTACATTGCTTCTCACTTGTTTCCATCTGCCAATCTTTTTGTTACTTTCACTTATTTTTACTTGATAACAAAAAAGGAAAATTATGGTAAAAATGAAATCTGTTTATTAGCGAATACAATTTGGCAAGAAAAAGAATACAAATATTTCTAAAATGAAATCCTTGGACTAATGCATTTTATTTAGCCTTGCTCTTTTTACAGTCTTAACCTACAATTAAATGAAACATTTAGCTTACTTATTTATTTTGCAAACCAAAAGCAACATGGTCATTATTTATTTCATAGAAATCCTAATGAACATGTTTTTACCAAAATAACCTGAATTAAAGCTCAGAATTTCTCTGCCATTGTTTCAAAGGCCTCTCTGGCAGGTCTCCAAACTGAAAATTTTGCTAGGCCTTTATTTTCAAGTGGATTGCCAGTTGAAGTGAAATTAATAATGGCCAGCATTACACCTTGCTTTTGTGGGTTAGATGAATTTACTATCTCCCCTTCTACTATTGTTGTGTTTGCAGTTTAGAGAAATGAAAAGTAGCTTGTCTTCACAGGACAATAAAGGATTGGGGATTCTTTATCTCAGACAAATAGAACAAGCACTTTCCATATGGATTTGATTACTATTTTAATTTAGCAAGCCTTTGTTGATTACTGACTATGATTGTGGGATTATGAAAGGCACCATGGAGATTGTAGGATGAATTAAATATAGACTCTTCGTGATTTGTGTGTGTGTGAGAACACTATTCTGCAGGATAAAAAGTGGTCAGTGATGATTTGTAGAACAGTAGCTTAAGAGAGCTCCTTTGAAAAAGTGTGATTATGCCCAACTGTGGGAATCATAGGAAGCTTTGATATGATCTTCTTGAGAATGGACTTGCAGAAATCCAGGGTTGGGGATGGGGGGTGGTAAAAAGTCATTTTGCATAGAAAAATATTCATAAGCGAAGTCTGAAAGATAGTGGAGCAAGGCCTATTTAAGAAATGGATAATAGTTTTGATGCTTGTGAAATTAGAAGGTACAGAGGTGGTAAGAGGAGGGTGAAAGGCTGAGTGTTCATTTGCCTAGCATTAGTAAGGTCCTGGGTTCTATTCCCAGCACTGAACAGAAAAGAAAGAAAAGCCTGGATGCTATGTAACCATTTACATTCTGCATGTTTAAACAAAATGGAAGCCAGGTGCTGTTGGCTAAACCTGTAATCGTAGCTACTCAGGAGGTTGAGATCTGAGGATCAAGATTTGAAGCCATCTCTAGAAAGAAAATCTGTGAGACTGTTATCTATGATTAACCACCAAAAAGCCAGAAGTGAAACCATGGCTCAAGTAGCAGAGCACTAACCTTGAGCAAAAAGGCTCAGGCCCTGAGTTCAAGACATAGGACCTATACCAAAAAGAAAAAGAAGAAGAAGGAAGAAAAGAAAAAGAAAAAGATCCAAATTTAATGGAAGCAACTTGTTTGCTTAAATGTAATTGACCTTTACTATGAATTCTAATTGAAGAAACCATATGTAGTATTGTGCAAATTATATCTACACTTAACAATATATTTAGGCTATGTTCTGTCTCCTTAGGCTATGTTTCTCTCTTGGTATGTATTGATTTCATTCTTTTTAATACGTTTACCATTGCATTACATTTACTATACTTAAACAGTCCCTTACTAATGTGCATGTAATTGTTCATAGGTTTTGCTATTATGAAAAATGATACATTGTACATTTATGTTTAATATTAGATATCAATAGGATAAGTTCCTGAAAAAAGACTTTTTTGAGGAATATACACTGTGTCAATTTATAGTTACTCCATAAGTATATGAAAATTTGTTTCTCTACCCTCCCCAGTTCCAACTTTGTCAGTCTTGATATAATTAAAAATTTGGTCGTATTGACAAAATTAGAAATTGGCATCTAAAATAGGAAGGTATCTACCAACTAGGGAACTTATAACTCTAGGGAATGTGTAATCTTGGAGTAGAAGGGCATTAAGAAAAAGCATATAGGAATAATATAGCATACCTTTCCAGATTGTTAAATTTGGTAAGAATGTGGAAGGAATATGTACAATTTTTATTGTGAAACAAGCTGAAAATTTGAAGATTACTGTACAATTTATATGGTTTCCTTTTTATTAATAAAATGGACATTTGTATATAATGAGCAAATCATGTAGATTATAATATTTTTTATACTGGAAGTTACTATGCAAATGTTGTTATTGTATTAGCCAAGGATAATAGTAAGATTATGGAAAAAGGACTATTCAGACAAGCTACCAATATAGAAGAAAAAGAGATGGCAAATTATTATTTTTTCACTTTTTTCTTTTTATTATCTTTAAGTAGTTGTACAAAGGAGTTGTCATTTAACAAACCAGTTTATTAATACAATATATCTTACACAGATCAAAAGGAACCGTACAGTAGAAATTAGTTAACACTTTCAGGCTGAAAGCAAACTATTACATTAGCTTAAGTGGCAACATTAGAACTTGTCTCTTACATGTTTTACTATTGTTATTAATAATAATAATTATTATTAGAGATAGGGTCTCTCTATGTAGCCCAGGCTTGCCTTCAACTGATGATCCTACTGGGATGGATCATAAGCCACCCTGGTGGCATATGTCATCATTCCCAGCTCAACTTTTTTTTTTAATTAGAGAAGTCATGTTTTAAGCTTTACGATAGCAATTTTTCCCCCCTTCACACAACATAATGTATATTCTTACGTGGTAGATGAGCTGAAGGAAAGAGGCTAATTCATATTTAAGCCACATTCAAAAGGAAGCACTAACAATATGAACATGAATTTTTTTCTGTCTACCATTCCCAAAGACAGCAGAAATTGAGAAACCACTAGCAATAGCGCCTTTTCAAAATGCATTGATATTCAGAATATAAAGTACACAAATAAGCATGGAGCTTTGCTGTTGGACCAGAGAGAAACTCTGGCTTTCTGTTCACTGGGACTTTCTTTGCCTCTGTCCTCCAATGACTCCTGATATTGGTGCCAATATCTAGACTATTGGGAGAAAAAGTAAAACTACTCTTTTAAGCAATGTTGGCACCCCAGTTTTAGGAGACATCAGATGAAAATCTCTGGTTTGCTCAATGGATTTATCTACATTCTATTTCATTCAAGGAATATGATCCCAAATTTGATATATTCTATTCTAAAAGCTTTGGGTTTTTTTCCAAGTTTCTTGGCTGATACAGAAAGGCCTTTGAACTTCAGTTTTTCATACTGTTTTTCACATTACATTAGGTAGGCAAGAATAATAGTAAATTATACTATCTCTGGGACCCTTAAAGAACCATTGTGCTGTGATTCATAAGAACTTTCTCTATAGATTTCTATATGATAGGAGATATTTTACAACTTGAGTTAAATGCTTTGGGCTCTACTTCTGACTTCTAGGATTTCCTCAGCTAAAATAGTCATTCTGATAGAAAAACTGAAAAACTCATTAAATTTTATAACATTTATAAGAGTCATGTGTTTCTGACATGTAACTTAGCTTTGGTGATTCTGAAGGTAAATTTAGTTCAGGAATTCTTTTTAATCGTTCATTATGTAATACCATATTTTTATAATCATTATTCAGATCTGTCCATGAAGTAATGGCATTAGTGGCACCAATACAAGTTTTATTTATTAAAACTGGTGATTGAACCTAAAAAGAGATTGAAGATGCTATCATGTGCTCCTTTGGTGTTAAAAACTTTATCTGTGAAGTTTGAACCAAGATAGAATTAAAAAGATAGAAATTTCACAGAGACTTAATCTTACTATTTTTGTGAATATGTAGTGCTTTACATTGTAGTAGTTAGCGATGATTAAAAATAAAGAGGACTCTATATAACCAGGAGTGTTACGGATAATTCTCTATGTAAGTGTAAGTCTGTTAAATCAGTTTTCTTACTTAGTGCTCGATCTACAAAAGTGTGAAGTCTATAAGCTTATTGATTTAATGAAATTTTTTATTTTTGAATGTTCTTTTCATTTTCAGCTAATAAATGGATAAGAAAAAATGTGTTATTTTTATTTCCTAATAATTTTCAGAGCTTCTGTAGTTCTGATCAGCAGCATGAGTCCTCTGACCATTTAACTAATATTTTTTCTTAAAGAAAATATTTATGAAATGCTAATAAACTATTAAGTGAACAAGTAATACAATATGTGATAATTTTTACACCCTTCCTGCAGTGTGTAAAATTTTAATACAAACTTGGGGTATACTTGATAACAATTTACATGTTTATTTTACCATCTGGTAAATGTGTAAACGATATTTTGAGAAGCACATTTCATATTCACTTTAACAACTTCTCCTTGACAATATGTGCCCTATCTTATGTATCGACTGGAAGGATCTTGGAAAAATTTGAAAAGATGAATCCAAAAAAAAATTCATGTCCTAGTTTGTTTGTTTAAAAAATATTATGGAGATTCAAGCTTTAGTTTTTAGTACAAAACTGAGGGATTGTGTTGTTTGCTGACTTTTACCAGACATCCTGCTAATTAGGGTAGAATAATCAGAGCAGCTTCCAAACATTATATCGTGTACATCAAAGCAGGTTTCCTACTAGCACTGTAGGCCACATAGGTAGCAATAATAAAATAAATATGGTTGTACGTGTTGTTATATAACAGTATCACATATTTTTCAGAGTGTTCGGCTTGCTATCACTTGTGTCTAAATATGGGAAGATCATTTTTTTTCCAGTGTGTTGCAACGAACCTCAAGTGGATAGCTTTTATCGAATACTTTAACAGCATTTATGACACTTTGGCCTTCTGCCTTTTTTATTCCATTCTCTTCACTTACTGCTCTCACTGGAATACGTCTCAGGGACTTAAACAAAACAAGTAAACAGATAATTCCCTATTTAGTTTTGTTTTAATGCACTCTTTCTTAGCTGGTAATAATCTCAGAACCTTTGTAAAATTTCATGGACTACCTCTACATACTAATTACCATCTGTCCATCGATAATGAGGGACTTTGATAAGCAAATTGCAAATGTTGGCTTTAACAAAATATCTTCTCATTGTAAAATATTTAAGTTGAAATCAAACTAAAAATGTAAAAACACATTTTTAGGTATTTGATTTAGAAATCAGGAATATTTCTATAAGTGAATTAAATCATCTATTACCTTTAAATTCTAAATGACAATCCAAAACCTCTCTAATTCTCTTTATCATTTGTCTCCTTATAGAATGCCTATGTCACTGCCATCATTTAACATAATCTTGAGAAATATTGTCTGTGTATGTCTTTTAGCTCCAACTATGAATTGAACTATGTTATTCTTTTTTTTTTTTTTTGTCGGTCTTGAGGCTTGAACTCTGGGCCTGGGCGCTGTCCCTCAGCTCTTCAGCTCAAGGCGAGTGCTTTACCACTTGAGCCACAGTGCCACTTCCGGTTTTCTGGTGGTTTATTGGAGATAGGAGTCTCACGGTCTCTCCTGCCCGGGCTGGCTTTGAACCGTGATCCTCAGATCTCAGCCTCCTGAGTAGCTAGGATTACAGGCGTGAGCCACCAGCGCCCGGCTGAACTACGTTATTCTTGATTTGTTGTAAAGCTTATAACTTATCTCAGTAACAACTGTATAAGATGAACAGCGTCTGAGTCTTCAGATAAAGGGATCCAGACAAGTTTAAGTTATGTATACTCTTCTATGGTGAAACAGCTAGTAGAGCTTAATAATTTTACCCCAGATTTGCCTTGCCTGGATCCATGCTGCTTGTTTTTTTTTTTTGTTTTTGTTTTTTCTGTCCTTCATGGGGCTTGAACTCTAGGCCTACACACTGTCCCTCAGCTCTTCAGCACTCTACCACTTGAGTCATAGCGCCACTTCTGGGTTTCTGGCAGAAATTAATTGGAGATAATTGTCTCTTTTCCTGCCTGAGCTGGCTTTGAACCTCGATCCTTAGATCTCCACCTCTTGAGTAGCTAGGATTACATGTGTGAGCCACCAGTGACTGGCTCCATGTTGCTTTTTTTGCCCTGTTGCCTCAGAATTTTAGTCAAGAGGATATTGAATCGTTCATTTACTCACCCATTCATTTGTTCCTTCATTGCATCTTATTGTGTAGCTCAGGTTAGCCTTGAACTTGAGAGCCTCCTGCTTCAGCCTCCAGAGTGTTAGGGTATAGGTCTACACAATGATGATAGCAGGAATCTACCTTGAGTGAAATGTTTTGAAAAGTCCAACATGGCATATTTAGTCTAAAGAGCACAAAGCTGACAGAGCCATGAAATGGTAGAGTAGGGATGGAGCAGAGAGAGAAGAAATGGGAAAGACTTCTTGGAATGCATACAGCACTATTATTTTTATTCATTTTTAATATATTTTATTGTAAAAATACTGTACAGAGGGGTTATAGTTACATGAGTAAGGTAATGAGTACATTTCCTTCCAAGCATTTTTACCCCCTCCTTTGTTTTTCCCCTACCATCCCTTCCCTCCCCATCTCTCCAACTCCTCCCTCCCCTCCCCACATTGTAAAGTTCATTTTCAACATAGTATCATGTACGTCTCATTGTTACAATGGGTCAACCTGTATCCTTATTTCAGCATTTTGTTATTTCCCTTTCCCTCCCCAAATCAGAAAAGTGTATATACAAGGTGCAGGGCACCGGAATCAAATACAGTGAAAACAGGGGTTATATTATGGGGAAAGAACATACAAAAGAAACAAAAAAAATCACATAGTGCATTAATAAGTATATTAAAAACAACAGCAGGGGCTGGGAAGTTGCATGCATGAGGCCTGGTTTCAATTCCTCAGCATCACATAAGCAGAAGAAGCCAGAAGTGGTGCTGTGGCTCAAGTGGTATCTTTGAGCTGAAGAGCTGAGGGACAGTGCCCAGGCCCCATGACCAACAACAGCAACAACAAAATAATAATAATAATAAATACAAATAAAAACAACAGCAACAAAGATAAAAGTTCTCGTGTCCCTATCTTGGGGTTCATTTCGCTTAACATCATCTTATATAGTCATATGTACATAGCTTTTGACCTTTTCTGCTTGTCTTAGACGTATACTAGTTATTGCAAATAAGGGAAATCATGGGACCTATGTTTCTTTTTACCTGGCTTCACTTAATATACATTTTCCAAGACTTTCCATTTCCTAACAAATGGAGTGATGTCATTCTTTCTGATAGAGGCATAGAATTCCATTGTATGTGTGTATATATATATATATCTCACATATATACATATATACATACATATATATATATAGAGAGAGAGAGAGAGAGAAAGAGAGAGAGAGAGGCATCTGGGTTGGTTCTGTATCTTAGCTATGGTGAATAATGCTGTGATAAACATAGTTGTGCTGGTAGCTTTAGTATGGCCTAACGTGATCCTTTGGGTAAATGTCCAAAAGTGGGATTGCTGGGTCATAGGGGAGCTCTTTTGAGGAACCTCCATACTGCTTTCCAAAGTGGTTGAGCAAGTTTACACTCCCACCAACAATGCAGTAGGGTTCCCTTTGGCCACATCTCCTCCAGCATCTGTTATTATTAGAGTTCTTGATTATAGCCATTCTAACTGATGTGAGGTGGAATCTCAATGTTGTTTTGATTTGCATTTCTTTTATGGCTAGAGAAGTTGAGCATTTTTTCATGTGTGTATTTGCCATTCTTATTTTCTCTTTAGAGAAGTCTTTCTTTTAGTCTTTAGCCCACTTACTAATTGGGCAGTTCTTTGAGGATTTGTTGTTGGGAGATTTAATTTACTTAATTTTTCTAAAATGTGCCTCTGCACTATTACTGTCACATCCAAATCTTACCTCAAGAAAATGCAGTTAGATTTCTTTGTGATGAAATGGATTTGAAATTCAAAGTAAATGTTTGAAAAATCAGGTAATGATTACACACACACACACACACACACACACACACACACACACACACACACACACACACACACACACACACACACACCAAGCAAAAATAGTATCTTAGATACTATGGCAATTCTAGATAACAGCTGAATTTTTGAAATACTCAAAGTATTGTTATGATAATATTAATAACAAATACTTGTAGAATGCTTCTTTTTGGCACATAAATTCTTAAATACAGAGTAACTAATTTAAGCCTTGTAATCACTCTTCTCCTCTATCCCTACTCTAAAGTATACTATGACTATTTCCATCTTGCAGATGAAGGAACTGAAACAGGGAGAGGTTAACTTTCCTAACGTCTCAATAAACAGTAGTTAAACTAGGATTTGAACGTTGCCATCTAGTTTCAGAGTGACGATTAGTAGTACCGTGGAATTAAGACAAATGAGATGACAACTGATCTTTCAGATTGGTAGATAAAATCCAGTATGAAGAAAAATACTAGATCAAATAAGAGTTAAGACGTCAAGGAAATAACAAATTTGCAATGGATCCTCTAATTCTTTATTGCTTTTCAAAAATGAATTAACCTTTAATTACAAGTATATAATGTTCATTGTTTTCTTTCCCAAATGGGATAATAGGAAAATATGTGATGGATCTGCTAAACATTTCCTCTTTATTAGTCCCAATGGTTCTTTATCACTTCTAATACGTAGAACGAATACACAATTAAAAGCAGTTTAAACTATGAGAGCTTTTTTCCTTTATATATATAGTAGACTGAAAAATTTCACCTTACACTCAAAATGATCAGTCTTAGTGATGCCTTTGTATAAAATTTCCTTTGCAAAAGTAATAAACTACATCTAGTAAAATAGTTATTATTTCAAATTAGAAAAATGTACAAGCAACAATTTTTCTTAATCACAAAAATAAAAGTCTTTCCTGAAAAAGAAATGATTTCTGCAAAACGGTAACAAGTAGGACATGCAATAAGAAAATAATATAATTTAAGAATTTCTTTTTTATTTATGGGGCCTACTTTTATAGTTTTAATTAAACATATTTTTACATTAAATTTATATAAAAATTGAAAATTTTTCTTCCACATAATTTAAAAATATTTATTTGGAGACAAAGAATATAGCTTAGAGGTAGAGGATTTGCCTGTCATTCGCTAGCATGGCAAAATTAAAAAAAATATTTTTTGAATGGCTTTTATTTTGTTGTCTCATTTTTCAAATAAGAAGGCTATAAGATAGTTCGTACTTCTGCATTAATAATAGTAATGATAATGTTTTTTTTTGCATAAGATAGTTCGTACTTCTGCATTAATAATAGTAATGATAATGATTTTTTTTGCAGTAGTTAGTAGTTGAACTCAGGGCCTTGCGCTTGCTGCTCTACCATTTGAGCCATGCCTCCAGCCTTTTTTGCTTTAGTTGTCATTTAGATAGCATCACAGTGCTTTTTTTCTTGACTCCATTTTTGCCTGGAGTGATCCCACATTTTGATCTTCTTGATCTCTTCCAAGTATCTGAGATTACTGGCATAAACCACCATGTTCAGCCATTAAAAATTACTTAAAATAATTTATTTTATACTTGGTTGTAGAAAAGATTTGTTGAGCCTGTTGTGAGACAAAATCTTCAAGACTCATTTCCGTGTCTGAAGTGGTAAAATGATCTCCCCTGCCCCCCCAGCAGTTCTGACTCTTCTCCTCTCACCTCAACATTGCTCTTCTGAGTAAGTGTAGATTTAATTTTGACTAATGACTGAACGTTACTCTTGCTCTTGATACTCCAGACTCCCTAAACTCTATCTTGAAAGACAGATTCTTTAATCCTTTCCAAGTAACCCCATATCTTCTTGCTTTCTTCCGTGTCTATTAAAATATCTTAACACTGGTTCTTAAATACAGCTGCTCAATAGAATTCCCTGTTATGCTTCAAACAAAATAAAGAAAAGGAAGCAGGCACCCAAACTAATATCATAATCTTTGGAAAAGGTAGGATATTAGTACTTTTAAGAAGTACCCAGGTCATTCTAATCCCATTGAGAAAAAAAATAAAATAAAATTCCGGCTTCAGAAGTCAGCAAATATGGTAGGAAGAAAAGATTTAGGGCCTGAAGGCTTTCTGGTTACTTTCCCTCACATGGCATAGGTAGTGTTGTCTTAGCTTATTCATGGGCTGCCATAATGGTACTGGGATCCCAGGAGAGGCTGTGTAGAAGTGTGTATTTCTCAAAAGTCAGTAGGATTTACTTTAATGAGAACGTTTACCATCCTCTAGTAGCTTCCATTAAGGAAATAAGTCAAATTTATCTATTCCCATGCCCTGGGAAACTGAATTGCCTGTTCTCTCAGCATTTGGCATTTTAAATAACAGTATTCTGACTGAATCTATTTCTATTTGGTACTCACAAAAATTTAAATACATTGTGTAATGGGAAATTATGGTTATTTTTGACAGCTTATCCATTATGCAAATACCTTTAGAGAAGAAAATACTCCTGTCTCCCCATTTTGGAATAGGTCAATAAATAATAGCCAGAGCTTGATTTAAATCCAGTTACAAGCTCTAGCATTTAGCTTAGGTGTTATTTGAAACTTGCATGGATTAATCAATTCTTTTAAAGATCTTACACTGGGTTGCACCATAGTGGATCAAATAGTTTTAATTAACTCAAATGAAAGCAGCATCCAGCACCTACCTATGGTTTCGGAAATTGTTTTGCTGTTTGGTTGAACTAGAATAGTTCAGGATATTTGATGGTTGCTGTTCCAACTGGTTCTTAGGGAATTAGGTGAATTTGAGGAATCTTCAAAGCCTGTATTACTGTGGGTTAAGTAAAGTTTTATAGAAAATTTTATGTTTTGGAGAAGGAAAATGTGGAACTGGTGATCGTTTTGGGGGTCTGTAAGTCATGTAATTTTGTTGAGCCACTATTTCTTCTCCAGCCACTTAGGTATAATGATACTTAAGCCCTGTAATATATAATACAGGAATATGGGAAAGGAAGCTCCTAGTAATCAAATACTATTGAGCATTCAGTAAGGATTTTTTAAACAAAATCTGTTATAAAAATAATTCATTAGAGCAATAAAAATCACTAAGAATCCAGCAGCCAAAAAAAGGCATAATTGTCCCCACAGCACTGTGAACTACCTTTCTGTACATGTAGCAGGCTGGATTTTAATGAATCTCTTATGCCTATTTCTCCTGCCAGACTTTGCTGATCTTGAGAGCAGAGATTGTAATTGTCTTCCTATTGACTCCCGTATGGACCTTGGCATGTGATAGATTCACACAAAGAATGTCCTTTATGTATCTTGGAAAGATATTAATTTGGCCATCTTTAAAATTTATTCTTCTTCTTTTTTTGAGAAAGGACAGTACTTGAAAACATAATTTTGTGCATCTAAAAGTACGTGAATGTAGATTTATAAGGGAAGTCATTGCTTTTGAAGATACTCTTTGGGTCAGGAAGTGAATTTTATTAAGTCAAAGAGAACTAGAAAATGACTGAGATTCTGTTTTCTGGTTGGCAGAGAGGTGTTTAGAAAAGATCATGGGCTTTGGGCCTAGGCAGACCTAAACTTGAATTTCTAACTTTGACCTTAATGTCTTAATTTCAATTTATCTGTGATATAGGAATAATATTTTCAATTTATCTGTGATATAGGAATAATATTTTATAAATAGTTGTCACAAATAAATGGAATCAGAAAAGCATCTGAATCTACAATGTCTGCACATAGTGAAGGCTATGGTAGTTGTTATTAAATAAGTTTGCAAAAGGCTGCTTTTTGGGTGGAAAATGATTTTAAAATGTGTCTTTTATTTTCAATGAATAGGAATGTATGACGTTTTCTCCTTTTATTTTTTTAATTTTTTGAAAATTATTTTCTAAATATCTACAAATTAAATATTGTGAGAAGTTACATATATTTTTCTTCTTTGCTGGTAAAGAATGTTGTACTTACAGAGGATTACAAGATGAAGCTAAATCTGTGGTTTTCATTTTAGCTCCTGTTAGTCCCTGTCACCAAACTACCACACAATTTGGAGCATGTGCCAGTGTTGGCTCAAGAGAGGCCAATCGAGACACTAATAGATGCATTTTCTCCATGAATACACCCTTGGATCACACATAGAATTCCTATTAACAGCAATGAGAGTTAAACTTGTAAATCCCTTATGCATTGATGGGAGAATAGACCTTTTAGTTTACTTAGCCATCTTCCAGTTATTTGGCACTTTCCCCATCCCTTGTGAGTTCTCCAACATTTTCATTAAAGGCTTTTCTATTCTGCTTCATTCAGTTTGGGTTGTAATTCATGTTGGCCTGATGCCTTGGCAGCAATGAATGATTCTAATTGCCTCACTATCTATCTAGTCTGGCCTACTCATAAAGCCTTTCAACTTTTCATTCAAGCTTCCTGCAGTATCAACTTCATGGGTCACAAACTTCCCACTCATATCTTTACATTACATCTTAGCTGCTTACCTCTTATGTATTTAAGAAACTCAAGAGAGTTCATCATTATTTCATTCATTTTCTGCTACACCACTTTATAATTTTGTGGTATTAAAGCAGCAATATGGATAAATAAGGATGCAAGGGCAACTTTAGACATTGTACCAGAAGAGCTAGGCACCTCATTCATATTTACTTGAATTAGCTATAGCAAAGGGTTAGAAATAAGAAAGAATGCTTTAAGTATTCTGTGTTTAGTCTGATTCCTCTTTCACTATAGTCAGTTTTAATTCTTTGCCTACTCACTGGAATATACCTTTATCCTTTCCTTTCTTTTCCTTTTCCCTCCCTTCCTCCCCTCCCCTTCCCTCCCCTCCCCTCTCCTCTCCTCTCCTCTACTCTCTCCTCTCCTCTCCTCTCTTCTCCTCTCCTCCCCTCCCCCATCTCCTCCCCTCTCCTCTCCTCTCCTCTTTCCTTTTTCCTTCTTTCCCTGAAGGTAGACTTAGTTTAAGGATCCTAGGTATAAGCTGAAAACAAAGGAACTGCTTTCAGCTCGTGGATTTTTGGCAGACAGGAAGGCCACTCCTTTACTTTGCAGAGAATAGATGGGTACTCTGATTCTGTGTGACAGTGCTGATTTTGGAGATAGCAAATCAATTTCATACAAAAATATTATGAAGTATTTTATCTTTTGCTCCCTTTTAAAACTTAAAATTTGAGAAGTTCTTGTTGGGCACTGGTGCCTCATATCTATAATACTAGCTAGCTATTTGAGATGGAGAGCATTTCTGGTCAAGGCCAGCCTGGCCCAATGAGGGGAAAAATGGCAAAATCCCATCTCAACAGAAAAAGCTGAGCGTGGTGGAACACACTTGTGTCCTGGCTACAACAGGGAACGTAAGTAGGAGGACTGCAATCTAGATTGGCCTAGTCAAAAGATGAGATTATCTCAAAAATGACCAGAGCCAAAAGATCTGAAAGATCCTTTGAGGAGTGGCGTGCCTGCAGAGCAAATCCAAAGCCTTGAGTTCAAATCTCCTACTGCCAAAAGTTTTAGAACATTTCAAGCATTTTATAAGATTACTATAACAAACTCTCACTTATAGATCCATTGATGATTTAGGAATGTTTTTGGAATCAGGTTAAATTTTTATTGTAAGATGACTTTATAGGTGATAGTTGTACTTGGGTAATATCTGTTCATCTAGTTGTCAGCCAAAAGAGCTGTCCCTTAACTGTCAGCCAAGATCATGATTGTCAAGAATCATGAACTCATTAGATTTTTCACAGTGAGATTAAACAATTATCACATTCTTTCATTTATTTGCTAGAATACTCCCAAAAAGTATTATCTTTATTTGGTTATAAGGTAAAGTGATCAATTCTGCCAGTTTTCAGTATGTTCTTTTATTATGGTTTTAAACATGTTTGATAGGTTTCAAATCATTGTAGATAATAGCAAAGTTTTCTGTCTTTGGTCATCATGACCTACTCATTATAAATCTCTGTTTCTTTTGATAAGATGCTCACTAGTCTCTTACAATATTCTTTCATTTCTCATATAGCAGGATCCTGTGAATTACATTTGAATTCTGAATGGTTTCTCTGCATACTATATCTGAACCATTACATGCTCTTTCATGAGCCCTATTTCCCTAGAAACTAGAAGCCACCTAGTGGATGCCACACAGACTCACTGCTACAGCGCTGCTCCATCCAGGGGACTGTGACCAGGAAACTACACACTTATGTAGCAAGTCACAAAATAAAATACATTTTAGGATTGGTATTTCCAGTTGCTAAGAAGAAATACATACTGGATGGTTGTATTTTTTTTTTAATGGTAGTAGTTTAGTTTTTGAACTAAGGGCCTCTACCACTTGAACCATGCTCCAAGTCCTGTTTGCAGTTAGGTTATATTTCAGATAGAAGTTTACATTTTAACCTGGGGCTAGTCCAAGATCCTTCTACTACCTCTCAAGTAGCTGCCAAACCCAGATTTCGATTGAAATGGAGTCTCACTAAGTTTTGGACTGTGATCCTCTGGATCTCTTACTCTCAAGTAGCTGGAATTAGAGAAATTTGTCAATGTGCCTAATTTAACTCTCAATTCTTGTTTAACCATTTTAGTTTTAAATTTGTATTTCCTTTCTCACATGCGGGAAAGCTATTTTTCTCATGCAGCTATTAAATCACTTATTTTACCAACAGTTCTACCATAATATGACTATCAAACACAGTTTAAGATTTCTGTACAGAATATCCTATTAAATATGCTTTGTTAAATTACTGTGTTTTGAAGGACAGTGGGATGTTTTCCTCTTTTCAGTATGAAATAATTTGGGGGTGGTAAGTAGAATAATTGACTCTTTAAGATATCCCTTCAAACGCTTTTCTCTGCTAGTCTCCAGATGCTTTTGTGTGGGTGTTATAAGATGCAATAGGACTTCTGCTTCCGTGCTTTCCTTGGGTGGTGTGCTGGAACAGTGGAGGGTAGAGATATTTACGAGAGCCAGTCTGATAAGAGGGCTAACTTACAATAACTTGTAGAAACGACCAGGTAAACATGAGCAGGTATATGCACAAGTAAACAGCTAACCATATCCCTGATTCAGCTTCTTGGCAGAATCTCCCAAATGCCTATAGCTACAACCCAATATGAGACAAGTGGTGGAAAAGTTAAGCAAAGAGAGAGAGTAGTCTGAACATTACAAATGATATTGCACATGAACCCATTGTTGAAACCGTTACTAGGAGTTTGCAAGAGGTTCATAATAGTGCCTTGTTGCTGTACTAACAAATTACCACAAAGTTCCTTGTTTAAACCAACACAAATTTATTGTAATGCTGTTCTAGAAGAAGTCTGAAATGGGTTTTACTGGGTAAGAATCAAGTGTATTTTTTCTGGAGATTGGAAAGTCTGTTTCTTTGCCCTTTTTAGCTGCAAGAGGCTGTCTGTATCCTTCACTTATGGTTCTTCTCTGCTGGGTTTCACCTTTGGGGTCATGCCACTGGATGGCATCTTCAAATCTTTCTTTATAACTCAAATCCCTGTGCAATCCATTAAAAAATCCAAAGGTTCTGAAGATTAGGATAGGGACATCTTTTTATTTAGTTTTACTTTTGCTAGTACTGTGATTTGAATTCAGGGCCTATGCACTGTCCCCTAGCTTTACCTTCAAGGCTGTTACTCTACCACTTGAACCAACCTTCAATTTCATTTGTGTGTGTGTGTGTGTGTGTGTAAGTGGAAATTAGAGTCTTACCAATTTTCCTGCTTAGGCTGACTTTGAACCTTGATCTTCAGTTTTCAGCCTCCTGAATAGTTAGGAGTACAGGCATTAGACACTGGCATCTAGCTTGGATATGGGTATCTTTAGGAAAACATTATTCAGCCTACCTCAGAGCAAGTGCATAACCTTGAAATGAAGGTATATATTTTTTATGTTACCATAAATCTGCCTGTAACCTTCAGGGAGATTTTTTTCATGTTTGCTTTATGAAGGTCCTACATGGTTCCTGTTAAATATCCTTTTAAATAGTTTCTATTTTTATTACTATAACTATAATATCTTTTTCTCATTCTGATTTCTAGATGGCTATGGTAGTATAGAGAAATTATTTATTTTTACATCATCATCCTCCTGTATTAAAAGATGCATTGCACTTCATTATTTTTTTCTTTTTTTTTTTTATTGTGAAAATACCGTACAGAGGGGTTACAATTACATGGGTAAGGTATTGAATACATTTCTTATCAAGCATTTTGCCTCCTCCTTTGTTTCCCCTTCCCCTTCTCATTCCCCATCCAACCCCCGCCTCGCCCTCCCCCAAAGTTGCAAAGTTCGTTTTTTCGACATAATGTCTTGAACATCTCATTGTTGCAATGGGTCTACCTGTATCCCTATTTAAACAATTTGTTTTTTCCCTTCCCCTCCAGAAATTACAGTGAAAACATCAAATACAGTGAAAACATATGCCATAGGGGAGGGACATACAAAGCAACAAAGAAATCATCTTATAAATATGTTAGAAACAATCACAAGAAAGAAAAAAATTTGAATACTTATCTTGGGGTTCATTTCTCCTAACATCAACTTATCTGACTGTTTCTGCTTGTCTCAGACATATACTAGTTATTGCAAATAAGGGAAATCATGAGACCAGTGTTTCTTTGGGCCTGGCTTGCTTCACTTAATATAATTTTTTCCAAGTCTTTCCATTTCCTAACAAATGGGGCAGTGTCATTCTTTCTGCTGGAGGCATAGAATTCCATTGTGTATATATACCACATTTTCTTGATCCATTCGTCCACTGAGGGGCATCTGGGTGCATTTCATTCTTAATTTGAGTGTTTTTCTCCCACCAGAATTTCATGCTTTCTAGATATATAACTAAATCTTCAGCAAAAGATTGTTTTATCTTTACTTTCTTGAGTATTTATTTTTCTTATTGTGTTCATAATCATCACCCAAATGCTCTGGGTTTGCTAAATATTTTTATTATTATTTTAGTTCCAGATTGTTATTAGGTTTTTTTCATAGCAGTATGTATCTCTGTTTCAAGAATTCTTATTTAGCACTTCCATTACAGTTTTTTTTTTTTGTCAATCTGTTATCTGAATGAGTAATTATAAACTACATCAGGGATTCTTAACCTGGGGATGATTTTTTTTCTCCAAAGAAATAATTGCTGATGGCTGGAGCCATTATAGATTTTCACAAATATGGTAAGGAGATGCTTCTAGAATGTCATGTGTAGAAGGTAGGGATAAGACTAACCATCCCAAATTTCACATATAAATAATGGATCCATTTTACCAAGGTTAGATATTCAACTAGATTTAACACAAGGTTTAAATTTTCTTATCTCTTAAGCATGTTCAGTTTCCTCAGATGGCTGAGGTTGGTGATATAATCTTTGTAGTCATATGTCTACATGCATTTTTATTATGCTTGGAAAGTAAATGCCATAATTTTTGATACTCTTTTGAATGATACCTGGCTAGGTATAGGAGCTTTCAGTTGCATTATTCTCAGTATTCCTCAATATAGTATTATTTCTGTTTTTCAAAGTAACTGATGCCAATCTGCATTTTTTCCTTTTTTTAAATAATTAACTTGTTCTTAGCTCTGAAGCTTGTTTATACACACACACACACACATATGTGTATATATTATCTTTGCAACTTGGGAGTTTTACTAAAATATGCTTAAGGTTTATATTTCATTTCCTACCTATTTCCTTCTGTACTTCCCTTGCTCTCTTCCTATTTTAATTGTTTATTTATTTGTTTGTTTATTTTTGTGCCAGTTCTGGGGCTTGAACTCAGGGTATGAGTGCTGTCCCTGAGCTTCTTTGCTCAAGGCTAGAGTCCTACTACTTGAGCCACAGCTCTACTTCTGGCTTTTTTGGTAGTTGATTATAAATAAGAACCTTAATAGGCTTTCTTGCTCAGCTGGCTTAGAATTTTGATCCTTAGTTCTCAGCCTTCTGAGGAGGTCATTACAGGCATGAACCATTGGTGCCTGGCTTTGACTGTATTTAAATTGTATTCTTAAATATTTTCTTCTTTTTTTTTTTGGGTCCGGTCATGGGTCTGAACTCTGGGCCTGAGCGCTGTCCCTCAGCTCTTCAGTTCAAGGCTAGCACTCTACCACTTGAGCCACAGCGCCACTTCCGGCTTTTTTTTTTTCTTCTGGTTATGTGGTGCTAAGGAATCGAACTCAGGGCCTCATGCATGCAAGGCAAGCGCTCTACCACTGAGCCACTTCCCAGCCTTAAATATTTTCTTATTCCAGGGAAAGTTCTTTCTTTTCTATTTTGATTTATGACACTTCTGTCTCTTTTTCTACTTCTCTCTCTTTCTTACCTTTAATATCGATCCTTGAGCTCAGGGCCTAGGCACTGTCCCTGAGCTTTATTTTGCTCAAGGCTAGAGCTTTACTACTAGAGCCACAACTTGACTTAAAGCTTTTTGGGTGGTTAATTGAGATAAGAATCTCACAGGCTTTCCCTTCCTGGGCTGGCTTTGAAGTGCAATCCTTAGATCTCAGTCTACTGAGTAGCTAGGATTATAGGCATGAGTCACCAGCATCTGGCATCTCTTCCATGTTTTTCTTTATTTGTTGTTGGTTTTTTTTGGTCAGTCGTGGGGCTTGAACTCTGGGCTCAGGCGCTATCCCTGTGCTCTTTAGCTCAAGGAGAGCACTCTACCACTTGAGCCACAGTGCCACTCCATGTTTTTCTTTATTATTCACACTTTAGGTCTACTGAATCTGTTTACCATAACTTCCCTTATGACCCTTTGGTATTTTCCTCCTTAGCCACACAAAAATCCCTTTAAATTTTGTTTTTCTTAAAAAATTGAGATAGGATTTATGAATCTACCATCAATTATACTTTTTTTTTTTTGTTGGTCTTGGGGCTTGAACTCTGGGCTTGGGTGCTGTCCCTGTGCTCTTCAGCTCAAGGCAAGCGCTCTACCTCTTGATCCACAGCACCACTTCTGGCTTTCTAGTGGTGTATTGGAGATCAGAGTCTCATGGACTTTTCTGCCCGGGCTGGGTTTGAACCATGATCCTCAGATCTCAGTCTCTTGTATAGATAGGATTACAGGCGTGAGCCACTGTGCCCAGCCAAATGTACATATTTTAAGCAAACAGGTTCTAAGTTTTTGCAGACACATATACTCACATATCAGATCTTGTTAAGATGGAGAGCATTTTTTATTATCCTAGAAAGATTCCTTGTATACCTTCACAGACATTTTTTTTTGGGTCTGGTTGTGGGGCCTGAACTCTGGGCCTGGGTGCTGTCCCTCAGCTCTTCAGCTCAAGGCTAGCACTCTACCACTTGAGCCACAGTGCCACTCCCAGATTTTTTCTTTTTGCTTATGTGGTGCTGAGGAATTGAACCCAGGGCCTAAGGCAAGCAAGGCAAGCGCTCTACCACCGAGCCACCTTCCTAGCCCCCTTCACAGACATTTTCAAGATCCCCTTTCAGTCAACCACTTTTCAGATTACCTTTATTTTAGCTTAGTTTTGCCTGTACTACAATTTCAACTCACACTCAAAATTTATTCATAAATGTTACCTGTATCAGGAGTTTATTCCATTTTTTGTTTGTTTTCAGTGCTTGGAATTGAGCTTAGGGTCTTGTACATACTAAGACAGGTATTCTGTCAATGAGCTGTTTCCATAGCCCAAGTTTGCACCTTCATATTTCTAAGTAACATTCCATTGTATTTATGGATATATCAAAATTCATTATTTCCTCTGATTTAGAATTAGTTTGCTTCTATTTGTTTACTATTATAAATAAGTACCTTATAAAACACCTTGTCCAAGGTTGTTTTCTCCTGGGTAAAAATACAGAAGTGGGATTGGTAGGTCAAAAGGAACCACGTACTTAATTCTTGGTGCCAGTATTAGAGCCTTGTGCTTGCTGGCTTGGCTTTTTACTTGAGGCTCAGTTTTCAAAGTAGTGGGAATAAAAATTCATACACTACTTTAGAATTTGAATTGGAAGCATAGTGAAGACTCAGTTGATCATATCAACATGGCTCAACTTCAAGACTGCCATTCTGTTTTACTAATGTATTTTTCTGTTTTACACCAATACCAATTTGATGTTGTTTTTATACTGTACTGTTTTTGTTTTAGTTTTGTCAGTCATGAGGCTTGGACTCAGGCCCTGCATACTGTCAGTCCCTGAACTCTTTTGCTCAAGGTGAGTGCTCTAACACTTTGAGCCGAAGATTCACTTCTGTTACTTGAGTGTTTAACTGGAGATAAGTTTCATGGACTTTCCTGCGCAGGCTGGCTTTGACCCTTAGTTCTCAGCCTCCTGTGTTGAGCCACTGGCGCTCAGCAAAAGGACTTTTAATATACAGTACATGATAATTACAATGGCAGAAACTACATTTTTGTATTCTGGATAACTTTAATTTCTTTTTCTTGTCTTATTGTACTTGCAAAAACCTCCTATGTCAAAAAATTTTTAAGGATAGCTGAGCACTAGTGGTTCATGTGGTATTTGTTTTTCTGCTTCTGGTTTATTTTACTTAACATAATGTCCCTTAATTCTGTCTGTTTTTATTCAACTGAGAGTATTTTATTTTTATGGTTAAATAATAGTCTGTCTATCTATCTATCTATCTATCTATCTATCTATCTATCTATCTATCTATCTATCTATCTATCATCACTTTATAAAATAGAGTCATTCTATGTACCCCAGGCTATCTGTGAACTAAATCAGCTCATCTCAGCCTCTTGAGTGTTGGGATTGTAGATGTGTAACTCCATGCCTGGATCCATCATGTGTGGGTGTGTGTGTCACATTTTTTAAAAAACCATTCATCTATGACAAATGGTGCATGTTTTCTCTCAAGTGTGGAAGATCTAAAATAGACTGGGACAAGATAAATTATACAGGGCTCTGGGCATTCACATACATTCACATTCTTAGGAGAAGAACACACAGCTTAATGGCTGTGTGCATCTGATCATATAAAATAATGTTAATCAAAATGAACTCCAGGAAGTGGAAACAAGAGGTTTGTTTCCTTGTTGCTGTTTTCTTTTCTTTTCTTTTTCTTGTTTGTTCTTTTTTCTATCTTTGGGAAGGTAAAGGGAGGCACAGAAATGGAGTGTAAACAAACGCTGCAATGATACTAGCCACTGTTGAAAATGAACTGTACAACTTATGGTTGGGCATGGGAGGGAAAAACTAGGAGAGAGTGGGAGGAAGGGTGACATTGTTTAAAAAAGAAATGTACCCTTTACCTGACTTACGTAACTGCAACCCCTGTGTACATCACTTTTATAATAAGAAAAAAATCAATAAAAATTAAAAACCCTATTCACTCATTTATGGACTCTGATGCTGATTTCATATTTTAGCTCTTGTGAGTAAGCTGTGATAAATATGGAAGTGTGAGTATCTCTTTGATATACTGATTTCATTTCCTTTGGCTATATACCCAGAAGTGAAATAGCTGGGTCATATGGTAGCTCTAGTTTTAGTTTCTTGAGACACTTCATACTGTTCTTTATAATGGCAGCATTAATTTACATTTACATTGGTAGTAGGTAGTATATGAGTCCTTTTTCCTCAACATCCTGGTGAAGCAGTTGTTATCTTTTTGGCATTAAACATTCAAATTGAGTAAAATGATATCTCATTGTAGTTCTAAGTTACATTTTCCTCATGGCTCATGGAGTTTATTATTTCTTCAATATTTGTTAGCCATTTGTATTGCTTTCTTTTCAGAAATACCTGCTTAATATATTTGCTCATTTAAAAATTTTTAATTACTTTTATTATCTTAAAGTAGTTATACAAAAGAGTTGCTTTTCAACAAAGCAGTTTATGAAAACAATGCATCTTTCAATTCTCTTAGTCTAGATAGTAATCCTTTGTCAGATGAATAGTTGGCAGATATTTTATCCCATTTTGTAGGTTGTATTTTTTACTCTGTTATTATTTACTTTATTCTGCAGAAGCTTCTTAGTTTGATATTTCTTGCCTGTCTGCCTGTCTGCCTCCCTCCCTCCCACCCTCCCTTCCTTCCTCCCTTCCTCCCTTCCCTCCTTCCCTCCCTTCCTTCTTTCCTTCCTTCCTTCTTTCCTTCCTTCCTGCTTTCTTGTTGATCGTGGGGGCTTGAACTCAGGGCCTGGGTGTTGTTCCGGAGCTCTATTGCTCAAGGCTAGTGCTATACCACTTTGAGCCACAGTGTCACTTCTGGTTTTTGGTGGTTAATTGGAGATAACAGTCTCATGGGGACTTTTCGGTTCCCACTGGCTTCGAGATCCTCAGATCTCAGCCTCCTGATTAGCTAGGACTACAGGCATAAATCACCAGAACCTGGCTAGTTTAATACTTCTATATATCTATTTTTGCTTGTGTGTGTGTGTGTGTGTGCTGATATTGGGGTTTAAATTCAGTGCCTTGCAATCCTGCTCAGCTTTTTTTTTTTTTTTCTCACAGCTGGGTCTGTATCACTTGAGCCACATCTTCAGTTTCAACTTTGCTCTAGTTAATTGGAGAGACAGTCTTGTGGATTTGTCTATTTGGGCTGGCTTTGAGCCTCAATCTTTGCATTTCAGCCTCTTGAGTAGCTAGAATTATAGATGTGAGTCATTGATGATGCCAGGTTTATTTTTTACTTTTGTTTCTTGTGTAAGGTGGTCTTTTTTTGTACTGTGAATTTCCTTTTCTGTGTGCCAAATTCTTGGTTGACTTTTGTTTTTTTAGTCAGTTATGGGCTTGAACTGAGGGCCTGGGTGTTGTCCCTGAGCTTTTTTGCTCTACCACTTTGAGCCACATTGCCTCTTCTGGTTTTCTAGTGGTTAAATGGAGGTAAGAGTCTCACAGACTTTACTTCCAAGCTGTCTTGGAGCCATGATCCTCAAATCTCAGCCTCCTGAGTAGCCAGCATTACAGGCATGAGCCACTGGTGCCAGGCTTTCTTGGTTGACTTTTAAAAAATGATATATAGATCTAGATGCCAGTAGTTCATTCCTGTAATCCTAACTACTTAAGAGACTGTGATCTGAGAAGGTGGTTCAAAGTCAGCCTGGGCAGGAAGGTTTGTGAGACACTTACCTCAAATTAACCATCAAGAAGCTGGGAGTGGAGATGTGGTTCAAATGGTAGAGCACTAACCTTGAGCAAAAAGCTCAGCACCCATGTCCTGAATTTAATCCCCAGGATCTGCATGCACGCGTGCACGCACATACACACACACATACACACACACACACACACACACACACACACACACACACACACACACAAATGAAGTTGAAAATGGAAAATGCATAATTCTATTGTTTTCTCACTTTTATAGTTTCTGAGAAGTGAATGTCTTATGATTGTTCCTCCGAAGTAATTTGACTTTTTTCCCCCTTGATGCATGTAAGAGGTCTTCCCCTTTATCACTGGTTTCCGACAATTTGATCATGTACATTTGATGGCATTCTTTGGATTTATTTGTTTAGGGTTCATTGAGCTTGTAGAGTCTCTGTTTGTATTGCCCTTCACAAAATGAATGCCAGAAAGTTGAAACATGTATTGTTGGAAGGGAAAAGTCATGAGAAGAGGAGGGAGTGGGGAGAGCTGGGATCAGGGAAAGGAGAAGAGTGGGGGCAGATGAATGGAGAGAAGAAAGAAGGGCCAATACAGTCAGAATACTTAATGTACATATGTAAAAGGAACCAGGTAACTTGCTTTTCATTTGGGAAAAATTGGCCCTATTTTCTAAATTCTTTTTCTGTCTTGTTTTGCATATTATTATTATTATTTTCTGTTCTCTCTTGGGCTTGAACTCAATATGTAGGTGCTTTTCCTGAGCTTTTTACTAAAAGCTAATGCTCTACCACTTGAACCACAGTTCAACTTCCAGCTTTTTTGGAGGGGAGTTTATTGGAGATTGGAGCCTCACAGACTTACTTACTCAGGCTTGAGCCACGATCCTCAGATCTCAACCTCCTGAGTAGATAGGAATAAAGGTTTGAGCCTTTACATTGTTTTTAAATCTTTTTTTTTCCCCTCTGCTATATTTTTGGATAGTTTCTGTCAATATGTGTTCATGCTTGCTGACTTCATTTTCTACAATTTGATCTACTATAGCCAATTCCGGTGAATTATTATTTTTTGGCTACATATATGACATTTATTTTGTTTAAAAAATACTAGTTGTATAACCAGTCAACATGTCATGTATATGTACAATGCATCTTTGTAAATGTCACCAATTTCATTGGTCTCCCTATCTCTCCCAACTGCATCTGTCCCCTCAAGTTACCCGGTTCCATTTTCACATATGTCCATTGTATTCTGACTGTATTGGCCCTTCCTTCCTTTCTCCATTTATCTGCCCCCACTCCTCCCCTCCTTTCCTCCACCCCAGCTCCCTCCCTCTCCCTCCCTGCCTTCTCATGAGTTTTCCCTTCCAACAATGTTTCAACTTTCTGGTATTCATTTTGTTAAATTCTCAGTGAGTTGTTCAAAAGAATTACACTTTAACAGTGTATTTTTAATCTCTGGAAAACCTTGAGTTATTTTTGTTGTTGTTGTTGTTGTTGGTTGTGGGGCTTAAACTAAGGGCTTGTGTGCTGTCTCTGAGCTCTAGCATTCTATCAGTGAGGCACAGTGCCACTTAACCTCGTGGTTAATTGGAGATCAGAGTCTCATGGACTTTCTTGCCTGGGATGGCTTCAAACTGCCTACCTCAGATCTCAGCCTCCTAAGTAGCTAGGATTACAGGCGTGAGCCACCAGCACTCAGCTGGTTCTTTTTTTTTTGTGTCTTCCTTTTCTCAATAAGTTTTTTTCTTTGTTGTTGCTTTAAATACTGAAGAAAATTATGGTTCACATTTTAACATTCAACTGTGCTAATCCCATTGTTGATATCATTTCTTTGTTTGGTTAATTTTTTGTAATGGGTAATATATATTTTTTCCTTCCTTCCTTCCTTCCTGCCTGCCTTCCTTCCTTCTTTTCTTTTTTTGGTTCCAGTCCTGGACTTGAACTCAAGGCGTGGGCACGTCCCAGGTTAGTTCAACGTTACTGCTCTACTACTTGAACCACAGCTCCACTTCGGCTTTTTTGGTGGATAATTGGAGATAAGGGTCTTCCTGGGCTGGCTTTGAACTGTGATCTTCAGATCTCAGGCACCTGAATAGTTAGTATTACAGGTGTGAGCCACTGGTACCCACTTTTTTTTTTTTTTTTTGTCGGTGGTGGGGTTTGAACTTTGTGCCTGGGCGCTGGCCCTGAGCTCTTTAGCTCAAGGAGAGTGCTCTACCACTTGAGCCACAGATCCACTTCCGGTTTTCTGGTGGTTAATTGGAAATGAGAATCTCACTTTCCTGCCTGGGCTGGCTTTGAACTACTATCCTTGGATCTCAGCCTTCTGAATACCTAGGATTACAGGCGTGAGCCACTGGCGCCTGGCTTGGTACCCACCTTTTAATTTCTTTTCATACCTAGTAATTTTTTCTTGTTATTTTGGGTTTTATTTGTTCTTCTTAGTTTTATAGCCTTAAAAATCTGTATGCTAATATTAAGCATTAAAATGCTTTACGTTTTCCTTTAAGCACTGCTTTGTTGCACTCCATTAAGTTTAGTTAGTTAATGTTTTGCTTTAATTCAAAGTATTTTCTCTATAATTTATTTTTCCATATTTATTGTTAAATATAGGATATTTATTGTTAAATATAGAATATATATTGCATTTTCGTTACATACTGAGAAGTGTGTTGCTTAATTTATAAATACTTAGGAATTTCCATATTTATCTTTTTAGTCATGATTTCTAGGTGTTAATGTTTGTGGAATAGAAAGGTCTCAATGTCAGCAAAAATGAATGTTGAGTCTTCTGCATTTCTTATTTTCTATTGATTTCTGAGGAGATGTTGAAATTTTAAGCTATAATTTTGAATTTGTTTTCACTTTACATATTTTGCAAGTACATTTCTTTTTTTTTTTTTCTCCTTCACTTCCTTCTTCATGCTGGGTATTTAACCAGGGCCTTGCATGTATTCTATCATTTTGCCTCCATCCTAGGCTCCATGAGGCTCTGTTGTTGATATGTACATATTTAGAGTTGTGATGTGTTAGTGAATTGAGATTTTTATCATTTATATGTTCATCTTTGTCCTTGATTATATTTTTATTTTATTTATTTATTTTTTTGTCCAGTCGTGAGCCTGAACTCTGGGCCTGGACGCTGTCCCTCAGCTCTTCTTGATTATATTTTTAAAGAGCAAGAATATAGTCCGGCCCTGGTGGCTCATGCCTGTAATCCTAGCTACTCAGGAGGCTGAGATCTGAGGATCACAGTTCAAACCCAGCCCAGGCAGGAAAGTCAGCAAGACTCTTATTGCCAATTAACCACCAGAAAACTGGAAGTGGTGCTGTGGCTCAAGTGGTAGAGTGCTAGCCTTGAGCTGAAGAGCTGAGGGACAGCGCCCAGGCCCAAAGTTCAAGACCCATGACTGACAAAAAAAAAAAAAAAAAGAAAAGAACAAGAATATAATCCTTTGTCTTACCCATGTAACTGTTACCCCTCTGTACAGTATCTTTATAATAAAAAATATAATAAAAGAATACAATCATCTGCTATATTCTGAAGAATATGTAGTATTAAGTAACCATTTTGCTACTTAAAAATATTATTGGTATTAAACTTTGTTATTTTGCTTTTAATATACAAAAACCTGTCTGAGATACTGGTTTCTTTTGGATGCATACACAGATGTGGAATTGCTGGATTATATGATATTTCTATTTTTATTTATTTATGTATTTATTTTTTTGCTAGTCCTGGGCTTGAACTCAGGGCCCGGGCACTGTCCCTGATCTTCTTTTGCTTAAGACTAGCTAACGCTCTACCACTTGAGCCACAGCTTCACTTCTGGCTTTTTTGAGTAGTTTATTGGAGATAAGCGTCTCATGGGGACTTTTCTGCCTGAGTTGGCTTTGAACCACCATCCACAGATTTCAGCCTTCTGAATAGCTGTTTTTTTTTTTTAGGTCATGGGGCCTGAACTCTGGGTCTGAGCACTGTACCTCAGCTCTTCAGCTCAAGGCTAGCACTCTACTGCTTGAGCCATAGTGCCACTTCTGGCTTTTTTTCTGCTTATGTGGTGTTGAGGAATTGAACCCAGGGCCTCATGCATGCCAGCCAACTTCCCAGCCCCCTGGGTTGTTTTTATAGTTGGCTATATATACAGCTTTTTCTGTTGAGATGTGTGAAAAGCCATGAACTTTTTGTCCAGGCTGTCTTGGAGCATGATATTCTTGATCCACTTCTGGTAATTTTTACTTAGTACCAGACATTGTACAGTTTATATTTTGAATAATGGATTTGGTTGCTTTTGTTTGAAAATGTTGAACTCTGCTTCATAATGCAGTTATTTGAATATTCTTTTGATTTGAGAAGGTCTTGTTTTCATTTTTATTTTATTTCTATTTTTAATTTTTAACATTTTTTTGGGCAGGAGGTTGGTCATGGAGCTTGCACTCTGAGCTTGGGTGCTGTCCTTCAGCTCAAGGCTAGCACTCTATCACTTGAGCCACAGCACCACTTATGGCTTTTTCTGCTTATGTGGTGCTGAGGAATCGAACCCAGGGCCTTGTACCACTGAGCCACCTTCCCAGCCCCTAAATTTTAACTTTTTAAGGTCTTGTTATTAATTCTTCTTTGGCTTACTCTGGAGTAGCTTTTACCCTAGGGCTAATGTAGTCTCAGTAGCTTCTTTCCTTAATGTTTTGAGCAAGAAATGCCCTGTTTTCAACAAGCTCTCTTCAATTTGGTTCTTATGAATTTGAAACTTTCCCAGTTCTAAATAGACTCTGAGATTATTTATCTTACAGTTATTTGGAAATTGTTCTTTTCTTGGCAATTGTTCTTTATTTGGCATTGTAGAATTTACCCTCTGGGCACATAGTAGAAGGTTTCTTTTGCTTGTGCTGCTTTCTCCTGTGTGCTTTAATTCCCCAACTTCTATTCATCTTGGTTTAAACTCAAGTTTTTACCTCAGTGCAGCAGGGAGGCTCTGTTTCACTTTCCTGAGGTAGGAAAATGCTTGTAAGGATTGGCTTGTTTCCTTCGTCCAGTAACTCTCTAGTCTGATGTTTAAAATGAGTTGTCTTATATACTTTATCCTTCCTTCTAATTGTTTATAGCAGAAGAGTGAGTCCTACTCCATATTTAATTTTTTAAATTTAAAGTAGTTGTGCTGGGCTGGGAAGTTGGCTCAGTGGTAGAGTGCTTGCCTTGCCTGCATGAGGCCCTGGGTTCGATTCCTCAGCACCACATAAACAGAAAAAAAAAGCCGGAAGTGGCGCTGTGGCTCAAGTGGTAGAGTGCTAGCCTTGAGCTGAAGAGCTGAGGGACAGTGCCCAGGCCCAGAGTTCAGGCCTCACGACCAGATCAAAATAAAAATGGTTGTGCAAAGGGATTACCATTTAATATGTCAGTTTATAATTATTATTCTTCCCCATCCCTCCCAAACAAACACCTCCCCTCAATTTTCCTGGTTTTGTAGGATAGGTATTGAATATTATGACTGTATTCTCTCTAGTTCTTTTCTTTGTCTATATCCTTCCTTTTCAACTCTACCCCTTTCAAGTACCAGTTTCCTGGTATCCATTTTGTTGGACTGTGCTAGTCCATGTTGTGAGATATTTCTTCTATCTAGGCTCCTTAATTTGATTTTCAGTGGTAGTAATTCTTGTTTTCAATTCAGCTACTGAATTTTAAAACCAGAAAATCATGATGGGTTCCAAAAACTCTTTGTTATAAATAACCCTGTATATTCTTTTACTCTTTATGTTAATGTTGTTCATTAGTTACTACACATCCCAGTTTCACTAGTAAATGCTTTTTATTTATTTATTTTGTTATTTCTTCATGACCTGCTTGGGTTCTCTTTACCTTCAAGGTTTACACTTTTGATGCCACTTCAGTGGTAGTATCAAATAGGAAAGATGCTGGTTTCTGTTTTGTTTTGTTTTGATGCTAGGAATTCAACTCAGGATCTTGTCTATGCTAGGTAAGTGCTCTACCACTGAGCTATATTCTCAGCCTTTATACAGGTGGTTGATATGTTAGCTGAAAATCTGTCAGACTCTAGACTTACCAAAATAAAGTTAATTTTTTTTAGCATGGTATGTGATGTACCCTAATTTTTTGTTGTCCCTTTTTCTAATGCATCCTGTGCTGAAGACATTCTACTTGAGATTCCAAAGACAGCCTATTCTCAAGCATTTGTACTTTGTTAACTATAAGATCTATTCTGTGGCTGTATAAACCAGTGTTTTGTTAGTACAACAAAATACTAGATACTAGGTAACTATGTAGTGAAAAAATATTTAGTTAGTTCACAGTTCTGGATGTTCAGGGTCTGGAGCTGGCATCAGTTCCAGATTTATTGTGGATTGATTCACCATGGTGGGAGCATGACCAGAGCAGGGAATTATATTGTTAGAAAGAGATAGAGAGACTGGAGTTTTATAATCCATTCTGACGGCAGGCACCTGATTGACCTAAGGACCCCTCTATTAGGCTCCACCTCTTAATATTCTTCAGCATCTCCTAACATCACCATTCTAGAAGCCAAGCTTCAAACACACAAGCCATTGGTAGTGCGGTGGTATACTTTCCCCCACTCTTGCTTTCCAAGCATATTCTTTCTTATTCATATTTGCTGAGCAAGTTTTTTAAAATTAAATTTTCAAGAGAGGTAGTGTATTTCTTTGTTTTTTCTTTTTTTTCTTTTTTTTGGTCCGGTCGTGGGGCCTGAACTCTGGGCTTGGGCACTGTCCCTCAGCTCTTCAGCTCAAGGCTAGCACTCTACCACTTGAGCCACAGTGCCACTTCCGGCTTTTTTCTTTTTGCTTATGTGGTGCTGAGGAATCGAACCCAGGGCCTCAGGCATGCAAGGCAAGCACTCTACCACTGAGCCACCTTCCCAGCCCAGGTAGTGTATTTCTCTAATCACATTGATCACACAGAATGACTTAAAAAAGATTAGAGAACCAAGTTCAGAAATGACCATGAATGGGGAAAAGATAGGCTAAGAAAAATCATACCATAGGAATAATCTATAAAGGATATTTATTGTGCTGCTGCTGATAGACAGTTGTTTTCATGATATGGATTTTCACTTCTGCTACTACCACTGTGACAAATAATTTGTAATTGTCTCTGCATGTTTGTTCAGCTTTCCCATGATACAAAGTCCTAGGGTAATAGCTCATCCCAATTGATCAAGCCTAAATCACATGTGTACTTGTAGTTTCTTTTGTGTGGTAATCAGGATTCTGCCTCCCCTTTTATCATAAAAACTCCCTCAAATTATGGGTATTTGGATGTTGAACTGCCAAAAATAGCAAATGGCTACTCTGTCCCTCAAGCAGTCCTTCCTAAATATTATTTATCTTGGCCAAGATTTTGATTGGTATTGGACAGGCTGAGTTCAGGATTGTATTTGCTGACAACTACCTGGAGTGCTGCTACTCTATGTTGCCAATTAAATAAGGACCCATATGCTTTAACAGACAGTTGAATTGTTAGTAGGATTGATATCTTCTTGTGAAAGTTAAGTAGCCTAATATAGACACAGGATTGACCACCCCTGATGCTCCCCTAGTGTAATGCAGGCTGTGGGAGTCCTGTAAGTAGACCAAGAGTCTACTTCTAAAAATGATTCTGAATTTGGTCTAATGAACAAATAAAGGGAACAATTATGCCCCATTTAGTAAATGGTAAAACAGTAATCTAGAAAAAATTTAAGATAGCTATAAAGTCATACCCACAAACATTTTGGAGAGGCTTAAAAATTGCCCTGAACATTATTATAATTAGCATATTTTTTGAAAAAACATGTACCTCAAAATAGCTGAGAGGAAATTTTCATTTTTTTCCTTTTAAAAAATGAATGTGAAAAAATTTGTATTAAAATTTTATCTTGTATAGATTATATGATCACATGGTTAACATGCTGAGTATGAATCTCTTGTTATTTGTCCAGTGATATCTTTACCATAACTAACCACTTAAATTAAAAAAAAATTATTTCAGAGTTACTTTTTGTTGTTGTTGTTGTTGTTGGTTGTGGGGCTTGAACTCTGGGCCTGGGTGCTGTCCCTTAGCTCTTCAGCTCAAGGCTAGCATTCTACCACTTGAGCCACAGCTCCACTTCTGGTTTTCTGGTTGTTAATTGGAAGTAAGAGACTCACAGACTTTCCTGCCTGGGCTGGGTTTGAAACGTGATCCTCAGATCTCAGCCTCCTGAGTAGCTAGGAGTACAGGCATGAGTCCCCCCCCCCCCCCCAGTTACTTTTATGCAAATGTAAGGACATGTTTCTTGCTTACTCCTTTTGAAAAACATGCAAGTATCATACTACAGTTTCTGTATCTTGTTTTTAAATTTTGATTAATTAAGTAATTAATTTTGAAGTACTAGACTCAGTATCATGCTCAGGATCTTGGACATGCTAGCAAGTGCTCTATCATTGAGCTACAATGCCAGTTCCTGCATCTTGCTTTTGAAAATTACATAACAGATATTAGAAGTCTTTTGACAGAGATATATAGACATGTTTGCATTTTTTTTTTTTTTGGGTCCGGTTGTGGGGCCTGAACTCTGTGCCTGGGCACTGTCCCTCAGCTCTTCAGCTCAAGGCTAACGCTCTACCACTTGAGCCACAGCGCCACTTCCAGCTTTTTTCTTTTTGCTTATGTGGTGCTGAGGAATTGAACCCAGGGCCTCAAGCATGTAAGGCAAGCGCTCTACCACTGAGCCACATTCCCAGCCTCTGTTTGCATATTTTTTGTAAATAACAGTCCACTGTGTGGGTATGGATGTCCCATTATTGAAAAAAAATCTCTTATTGAAGGGTGATTTTAGTTGGTTTCTACTGAAAAACATATTTTAACGTTTAGCATCAAGCATTCTTTGATGTTTTGGGACAGCAGTTTAAAGTTCTCCTATATAGGTGCTCAAATATTTCTTTTTAAGTTTGTAACTAGGTGTTATGTTCCCTTCCTGTAGGCATTTTTCTTTCATTATCTCTTAATTTTTAAAATTTTATAGGTCTCATCTTAAAAATTATTTTCACTTTTAACAGCATATATAGCTTGAGATCTTTTCATATAAACTCAAATAAACAGTATGTACTTTCTCATCAGTGAGTCATTTGGTAATGACTACAGTTTGATGTCTATCCACAATCACTTTATTAAAAACATGCTTCTCATGATCACCAGTAATATTTTGGTTATGGTTTTCAGTTAATGTCTTTGTGACCTGTCTGAAGTATTTGATAACTCTGACCACATTATAGGTGCTGGTTTCTGTTTTTTTGGGGGGGAGTTTATTATCTTTATTGCTATATTCAAACAAAATTCTCCTATTGTCATCCATGACCTCCAGAATAGAGTCATAATTGGACATTTCAGTTATTCTGTGTTTTTTTACTAGGTCATTTCTTGTAGTCTTGATAGGTTAAATTGTTTGTACTTTTGGCCTTACAATAGGTCATAATCATATGGTAGATCTTTTAAATGTATATCTACTTCAGTGTGCCTACTTCCCTGATAGTTTCAATAGCATTTCCCACTGTAATAGCAATTTTCACATTAACTCTATGTGAATAATCACCTTTTCCCTGTTTCTAGCAGCCATGTTAGTAAAAAGTTCATGTGGTCTTTCAGGAATTCTAGACAGGGTATTAGATTCTGCATCTTGGAAGAGTTTTCCTCATTCAATTTATAATCAGGTACCCTTTTAGGGCCTTTCAGACCCTGTTTCTACATTTACTCCTCAGGTTCATGATATTCTTTCTAGATCTTGCAGCTTCTTTTCAATATAGTCAATCATTTTTCTTCCTTCTATTGAGATTTCATTTCAACCCAATCAGAATGGTTATAGTCAAGAAGACAAACAACCAATGTCAGGAGAATGTTAGTGAACAAGAATCCTATGCACTGTTAGTAGAAATGTAAATTAAAGGGACAATATGGAAATTAGTATGGAGACATACTACTCCTGGGCATTCAAACAAGGGAATATAAATTGGAATACAATCTGATACCTGCAACACCATTAATAATAGTCAAGCTATAAAGTGAATGAAATAATAATATGATATACATATGTGTATATGCGTCTGTATTGTACAGCCATACAGCAGAATGAAACTGTTGTTTGTAGGCAAATGGATATAACTGGAAATCATCATGTTAAATTAAATAAACCACATTCAGAAAGAACTATTACATGTCTTCTCTCATATGCATAATCTAAACTTTAAGAAAATATAAAAGGACTGCGTCTTCACTTTCTTTCTTTTGGTTAGTTTTGTGAAAAGTCAGTGTTGTTTATCCTTTCAAAAAAGCAATTCTTTGTTTTATTGATTTTTTTATTATTTATTTATTCAAGTTTTAATTTCATTAATGTTCACTCTAATCATTATTCTTTCTATCTACTGATTTTGAGCTTATCATTTTTCTGAGAACTTGAGTTGCATCATTCAATTATTTGAGAGCTAAAGTTATTATTGTTATTATTATTATTATTTGGTTGTGAGTCTTGAACTCAGGGCCTGGGTTCCTGAGCTTTTTTGCTGAAGATTAGTCCTCTACCACTTTGAGCCACAGCTCCACTTCCAGCTTTCTGGTGGTTAATTGGAGATAAGAGTCTCATGGACTTTCTTTCCTGGACTGGCTTGGAACTGTGAGCCACTATCAACTGGTGAGACCTGAGGGATTTATACCTATAAATTTTCTTTTTGTTATTTTTTTCTGTATGTCAAGGGTAAGTTTTCGTTTTATTTTTCACTTGATTCTCAGGATTTTCTTATTCGTTCCTTATTTCTTTGATGACCATTGATCACTTAGTGATGTTTTCAGTTTTCATGTGTTTGTATGTTTTCTGTAGTTTATCATGTTGATTTCTACTTTTATAGGTGATATGATAAATGCTAAAAGTTATTTCAATTTTATTATTTTTAAAGACAGCAAGCATTCAAGTCTAGGGCTATCTCTTGACTATGGTAAAGTGTGGAAGAAGCAAACAGAATAGAGTTATAAAGTCCTAAAGTATGATACGTTTTAGAGAAAAATCCACTTGCTTCTGAGAAGAATATGTATTTTGTAGCTAGTTGGTGGAATATTTGTAGATATTTGCTAAGTCTGTTTGAAATATAGTTGCATTTAATGATTGACTTTTTTGTGTAGTATGTATCTGTTGATGAGATTTGGGTATTGACAGTGCCTACTATTATTTTGTTGGAATTGATTTGTGCTTTTTAGTTAGCTTATTCTAAAAATAAAAGTGTGTGTGCTATTGTTTGGTATGTATATATTTAAAATTGCTACAACTTCTTGATAAATTATTCTTTTTATCAATGTGAAATGACATCTTTATTACTTCTAATTTTTGTTCCAAGTCTGTTTTTTCAAATAGGAATATAGCTACTGGTGCTTGATTTTGGAATATCTATTCTATCCCCTCACTTTGTTTGTATTTGTTTTTGCCAGTAATGTACATTTCCTGTAGACAAAATTGGTGAGGAATAATTTTTAATCGAATTTGTCACTCTATGTCTTTTGACTGGAGAATTAAGACCCATTGACTTTCATCTACTGTTGAATGACATATAGTAATCTCCATAACTCTGTTGTTTTTGTAATGTTTGATTTTTATATTTTTTTGGTCTGTCATAGGGCTTGAACTCTGGGCCTGTGTGCTGTTCTTGAGCTCTTCAGCTCAAGGTGAGCACTCTACCACTTGAGCCACAGAGCCACTTCTGGATTTCTGGTGGTTAATTGGAGATAAAAAATCTCACAGACTTTCCTGCCCCAGCTGGCTTTGAACCTTGATCCTCAGCTCTCAGCCTCCTGAGTAGCTAGGATTTTAGGCAAGAGGCACAAGCACCTGGCTTGTAATGTTTGATTTTTTTTTCTAATCCTCATTTACTCATTTACTCCAGTCATGGGATTTACTCTTTCCTTTTATTTTTGTTTATTTCTTCATCTTCTATGGGTTCTTTAAAAAATCTATGGAGTGCTGGCTTAGTGTCAGGAATTAACTTAATGGTTCATCATAGAAGGTATTTACTCTCCTTCAATTATATAAGATAGTCTTGCCACACACATAGTAATCTAGATTGGTAGTTATTTTCTTTCAGGGTGTGAAATCCATCATTCCATGCCTTTTCGCCTTTTAGAGATTGTGTTGAGAAATCTACTGTTATTCTCATGGGTTTGCCTTTATATGTGACTTGGAGAAGATTCTGTTATTTTTATTAAATATGCATTCTATTTCTTTGGCTTAAATCGCTTCTCCTTTTATGTCCATAATTTGTAGGTTTAATAGTTGTTGAAAGTTCTAATTCATCTACCTTGTCTTCAATCCTTGATAATCTTTCTATCTTTAGTTTGATCCAGTCTACAGATAAGGCTTTCAAATGACTTCTTTGCCTTACTGAATTTCAATTTTTTTTTTTTGGGATTTTATATCTTTATTTAATTTCCCTTTCATACACTATATTGACTTCCTTATTTCTTTCATCTATTTACTTTTATTCTCATTCAATACGTTTAGGTGTTTATTCATGTCTCCTTAAAACTCATTGATCATTCTTTGAATTTTGAACTTTTACCCATTTCTCTATTGTTAGAGTCCATTATTATGGAATTATTAACTTTGAAGGAGTAATGTTGCATTTAAAAAATTTTTCTTGTGTTTACACATTGGAATTTTGTGCATCTATGGCCAAGATATTGGTTGAAAGTTTTAAACACCTGTAGTCGTCTTGTTGAATTATTCTTTTTTTTTAAATTGTGAAAATAACGTACAGAGGAGTTACAATACATGAACAAGGTAATGAGTATATTTCTTATCAACCATTGTTGCCTCCTTCATTGTTTCCCCTTACCATCCCTTCCCATTCTCCCCCCCCCAAAGTTGTAAAGTTCATTTTTCGACAAAATGTCTTGTATATCTCATTGTTGCAATGGGTCCACCTGTATCCCTGTTTAAACAATTTGTTTTTTCCCTTCCCCTCCACAAATTAAGAGCTCCCCTATGACCCAGCAAACCCACTTTTGGGCATTTATCCAAATGATCACAAACAAGACCACACTAAAGCTACTAGCACAACTACGTTTATTGCAGCATTATTTACCATAGCTAAGATATGGAATCAACTCAGATACCCCTAGTAGATGAATGGATCAAGAAAATGTGGTATATATACACAATGGAATTCTATGCCTCTATCAGAAAAAATGATATTGCCCCATTTGTTAGGAAATGGAAAGACTTGGAAAAAATTATATTAAGTGAAGTAAGCCAGGAAAGAAACATCGGTTCAATGGTTTCCCTTATTTGCAATAACTAGTATATGTCTGAGACAAATAGAAACGGTCAGATAAGTTGTTAGGCGAAATGAACCCCAAGATAAGGACACAACTGTTTTTCTTTCTTTCTTGCTATTGTTTCTAACATATTTGTTGAATTATTCTTAGTGTTTAGAAATGACTGAATATTGTCAGCATTTATTCATATTGCTTTCCTACTCTTATATTTGGAATATACCTCACCAGTGAAACATTTGCCCATATGTTCAGGGCACAGCTCAGAGAGAAGAAAACTGATGTTTCTTATAGTTGTTAGTGTACATGTTGTTGCTATATGTGGTTTGAGGATGGGGCCATTCAAGTGTAAGAGATCTGCTTCGGAGCTGCTTTCATTTTAAAACCTTCCCCTACTTTAATACATTTAGAATACTGCTGGTCACAAGGAGCTTTGTAGCCAGTAGCCAAGTGGATTTCCATGTGTTTTTAAGAGTCTCAGGTTTTTTCTTCCAGGTGCAGCAAATGTCCAAGCCTAGGGCTGTTCCTTGAATATGTTGAATTGTGGAAGAAGCAAACAAATAAATGAATTCTAAAGTTGAAGTAGGAGAATTCTGAGGAGTTAAAACATTTCGCCTATTATTGTCAGCTCTCTAAGACCCTTTTTGTAGTGTTCCCAGTGGGAGGGAACAGATTGGTGAAATCATGTGATCTGTGGGACCTTCGCTCAGAGCTCTCAGTTTTTATCTATTAAGAGCTGGGAGGTAGACACTTAGACCTCTGCCAGCCACAGGACTGGAGCTGTGTTCCTACAGTGATCCTCTGGTGACAGGGCTCACTCTTCATTGGAGATAATGGGGCAACCAACTACTATGCTTGCTACGTTCCAAGCTCCCCACTGTTGAAACTTCTCAGGTGGTCAATGTTACAACCCACCGCCTCGCCACAACTCCTTTAATGGCTGTCTTCTGCTCAGACACTGGCAGGTTGTTCCCAGGCTTCCTGAGTTGTGATTGTTCTGTATTTTCAAGTTTGTAGCCTAGCTTAGTCTCAAACAATGGGCTTCTCAGGATGGTACCTGGCTATAGCATTCTGATAGCTGGATGTCAATGGAATGTCTCTCTTTTCCAGTACCAGCCTGCTATGCCAAAGTAGTCACTGTCACACCAAATCCCTACATTGGGTTTAAAGTTTGCAGGAAGTATGAGCTTATCCTTCAGCTAGTCTTGCTAGTCTATTTCCAAACTCATCTGTGGTTGTGAGTTTGGCTTCCTTGCCACACACCCAGGGAGCTAGGGTGGGAACTGCAGACTATTTCCTTTATTTTTTCCTGTCATCTTTCTGAGTCTCTGTGTTTTTTAGCTGTCATATACATATTGCATACTAACATTTCACCACTGGAACTCAATTTCTAGCTGTCTTATCACCATTTTTGTGATTCTTGATGCTTTTCCTCTAATTTTTTCCTCCTTCAGAATTTAACTCTTTTTTGTTAATCTGACCTTTCTCATTTGTGTAGTCAAATGGAAAAAGCTACCAAGCTACCATTTTGCCCCAATTCTCCAAACATTTCTTGAAATGCAGGACTTTGCAGCTGAGGCAGGTCTTGATGGTGTTGACAGTTGGACACTATCTGCTGGATATTCTCTATGTTAGCTGGGTAGCAAGTCCTTTCTACAGAGTAGAAACTTTGTGGTGCATCTCTGTTTTTATCATAAGCTTTGAAGAATAGGTTTACAAGATTTGGAAAATGGAAAAAATTAGAATATTCAGTTAAATTTGAATTTCAGATAGGTAGCTAGTAGGTTTTCTTTAGTATAATTCTACTTCCTATTTTGTCACATATATTTAGTGTAAGTTTAATTTACTTGCTTTATAGGTACTGAACATACAGTAATCATTATCATTTATAGCCTGACTTTTCAAATGATGAGATTAGAAATAATAATCAAAATTTTATTGGGTTTGGTCTTCTTATGTTCTTATGAAGTACCTTGATATCCCTAAACTTTCCAGATGATCTTTCACAGGTGTTCTTAAAACAGAAACTTGGGTTGACAGTGTGGCTCAATTGGTAGAGCTCCTGCAAACATGGGGTCATAAGTTCAAACCTCATTATCACCAGGAAAACAAACAAAAGCAAAAACCAAAAACCCCAGAAACTTACTCCTTGTCACATTCCTCAGTCTCCTGCTGAACATTTCTGTTTCTCTATCAAGTCTCCCTTATGGTGTACTATGGAGCTGACAATGGAGAAATTCTCCTTTTCCTTTGTAACGTATTCCATTAGGAGAATCCACAGAGTACCATTTGTGTCCCAGAGTCTTATAGCAAGATGGCTTTTTTCCAAGTTTATTTACAGGTTACTACTTTTGTAAGAATTACTCACAAGTTTATTATGTAGGGTGAGTTTGGAAATATAGTTTACTAAGAATCACACCTTCATTTGAGCACTAAGGTTTTCTTAGTTCTTTATGTCTCTCTACTTCTTCCTCTAGGTTGCATGCTTGCATAAAAAATAGTTTTCATTGTTTCATAGTAAGATTCTGGGCAGTAGGAAGTAAAGTAAGGAAAAGATAATCCAGCTAGGGTTTTAGCAAGGATTTGGATATGATTTAACATATGAACTGATTGAAGGCCATTAGAAATCATGTTGATTTTTCAATATTTTCTCTAAAGAAGAGAGGAGTTTGAATTGATACCCAGAACATATGGCGAGAATAGTATGTTTTTGGTCTTCCATATGGGTCCTATGACCTGATTCAATGGACTCATTTCTAATTATGGGAAGAAATTTCCAAGTATATCAGTACAAGTAGCACTTGTTGTGCTCACATATAAACTTAGCAGAGAATAGAAAACATGACACTTCTCTGACAACTTGGGAATTGATTGTTCTAGAATCATTGGACAATAAAGAACCCTTAAGGAGCTAAAAAATAGAATGGAAGAAAGACAGCCTCTTCAGTAAATGGTCCTGGCAAAATTGGTTAATCACTTGTAGAAAACTAAAGCTAGATCCTTATATATCACCCTGCACCAGAATCAACGCCACATGGATCAAAGACCTTGGAGTCAAAGCAGACACCATGAAAACATTGTAGGACGGAATAGGAGAAACCCTAGATCTCCTTGGCACAGGCTGAAATTTTCTTAATAGAGACCCAGAAACACAACAAATCAAAGAAAGGTTGGACAAATGGGATTGCATGAAGTTGCAGAGCTTTTGCATGGCAAAGGATATAGCTAGCAAGATCAATAGAAAGCCCACAGATTGGGAGAAGATCTTCACTAGCCATACAACGGACAAGAGTCTTATATCTAAAATATACCTGGAATTAAAAAAATTAAATTCCCCAACAGCAAATCCTCAGAGAAACAACTGCCCAATAAGGGGGTAAAAACTTAAAGAGAAACTTCTCTGAAGAGGAAAGAAGGATGGCCAATAGACACATGAAGAAATGCTCAACCTCCTTAGCCATAAAATGAAAATCAAAACAATATTGAGTTTCCACCTCACCCCAGTTAGAATGGCTATAATGAAGAGCTCTAATAACAACAGATGCTGGAGGGGATGTGGGCAGAAGGGCATTGTTGGTGGGAGTGTAAACTTGTTCAACCACTTTGGAAAGTAGTATGGAGATTCCTCAAAAGACTCCACATAGAGCTCCCCTATGACCCAGCAATCCCACTTTTGGGCATTTACCTGAATGGTCACAAACAAGGCCATACTAAAGCCACCAGCACAACTATGTTTATTGCAGCATTATTTACCATAGCTAAGAAATGGAATCAACCCAGATGCCCCTAGTAGATGAATGGATCAAGAAAATGTGGTATATATACACAATGGAATTCTATGCCTCCATCAGAAAGAATGACATTGCCCCATTTGTTAGGAAATGGAAAGGCTTGGAAAAAATTATATTAAGTGAAGTAAGCCAGGCCCAAAGAAACATAGGTCCCATGGTTTCCCTTATTTGCAATAACTAGTATAAGTCTGAGACAAGCACAAAAGATCAGATAAGGTGATGTTAAGCGAAATGAACCCCAAGATAAGGACACAACTGTTTTTCTTTCTTTTTTGCGATTGTTTCTAACATATTTATAAGGTACCATGTGATTTTTTTTGTTGCTTTGTATGTCCTACCCCCACAGTATAACCCCTGTTTTCATTGTCTTTGATGTATAATTTGTGGAGAGGAAGGGAAAAAACAAATTGTTTAAATAGGGAAAAAGGTGGACCCATTGCAACAATAAGATGTACAAGATGCTATATCGAAAAACAAACTTTACAATTTAGAGGTGGTGGCGGTGGAGTGCAGTTGTGGAGTTGGGAAGGCAGGGATGGTAGGGGAAACAAAGGAGGAGGCAACAATGCTTGGTAAGAAATGTACTCATTACCTTGATCATGTAATTATAACCTCTCTGTACAGTATTTTCAGAATAAAAAACTTATTAAAAAATAAAGAACCCTTAATAGTCACTGCAGTCATTTCATGGTTTATACAGGCAATACAGAAAAAGTTAGAAATTTCTAGTGCCTGTCACTCATGCCTGTAATCCTAACTATACAGGAAATTTATATCTGATGATTGTGGTTTGAAGCTAACCTGAGCAGGAAAGTCTGTGAGACTCTAAATTCCAAATAACCAGGGGAAAAACAAACCAACACCTGGAAGTGGTAGAGCACTAGCCTGTAGCACAAAGGCTTCAGGGACAGGTAGTGTTATTGCAAATCAAATATTCAGAATATGGGTAAATTTCTGGTAATTTCTAAAAATTTACATGGCAATAAATACACAAAAGAAAATATATGTTCAACCTTCCTGGTTTCATGGACCCATTTTATATTCATGTCTAATAGTTTCAGGCTGGCACAATATCTGAATCAAGGTTCGTGCTTTTACATATTCAGGAATATATGCTTGTATGATTCCATTTATTAACAATGGTTGGTGAATTCCTTAGCAAACTGCTTATTTTTTCCCCCAGTAATGGTACTTGAACTCAGATCCTTGATTTTTTTTCTCAGTTTTATTCACTTAATACTGACACTCCACTGCTTGAATTATGCCTCTATGCCTCTGCTTCTGGCTTTTTTTCTGACTAACTGGAATTAAGAACCCCCTCTTTTTGCAATTCTCAGATCTCAGCTTCCTGAGTAAATAGCATTATAGATGTGATCTACTGGCCTGGCTGACACTGCTTATTTTTGTCAATCCTGAGGGCTTTCTGAGGTTCAGTTTTGTAGGGTCTTAGACATGGGTGTTGTTTTCCCCCCCAATAGAAATATCTTAGAGATTTTTTTTTTACCTTTACGGCGTTTAAGCCTTCTGAAGAAAATCTGGATTAGCATGATTATTTTGGAAGAGAAACAGGTCAGGAAACAGGTTAGGTCTTATAAAATCTGCTCCAGTGATCTTTACATTAACTTATGCAACTGATCAATGAAACTAGATCTATTCCATAACCTTCAATATAAGTATTTGTTATTAAGAATGCTATTGAAAATGATTAATATTGTTAATATTACATAGCAATTATGTGTATACAGCATAGTGTCTGGGCATGATTTTTTAATACTGTTGATCTAATGGAATATATCTGTGAATGAATTCTTTATCAAATAAAGTATGATACAATTTGGTAATGTATATATTTGGTCACTTCTGAAACTGAAACTTTACCTACCATTGAAATTGTCACGCCACAGAAAAAATTTTGCTTTTGATACAGTTAATTGGCTAATATAGCTCTTGAACCCACACCCTTGGCTTAATTAGTGTTTTCCATTAGTTAAATGGCTTAGATATTTGATCTTCATAATATCATTACAGGGGTAGATAACAATGTCGTAGAGACATGAAAAAGTCTCTGAACATGAGGATATTTGGATGTTATATATATGTTCAATATGTCTAAGAATCAAAGCAAAACATAGCAATCATTTATTTGGAAGAGTGGAGGTATAGAGTTTATCAATGTCATCCCACTGATGGCATGAGAAGAAAGGTTGTGTGCAGTCAGCTGGCTGGAATTAAAGGCCACATCTCTAGGATGAGAAAATTTGTTGAAAATGATAGTGTGTGAGATAAAACGATCATTTCCTTTTTGACAGTTATGAAGTTAGGATAGATAGTGTGGGAGGTGTAAGGGTTACAAAGAGGATTAGGTGTAAGAATAACAAGACAGAGTGGGAGGGTAGCATTTAGTGCAGATGGTAATATAATATATTGTGGCTATATTATAGGACATATTAAAACTGGCTAAAGAGATGAATTTAAAGCTGGTGAAACAGATTTTCAAATAATCTTTAAAAAGAACAAGTATTGCCTTTTATCATAGAGTATTGACCCATTTATGAAATTAAAAATATTTTAAATATATTAACAAAATTATTTGATGCTATCTATCTATCTATTGAGACTCAGTGACCAAGTTCAACCGCTAGTAAATCAGTAATAATGAGTTTTTAAATAACGAGATTTTGGAAAATAATAATATTTGTAAACCATTTACAAAAGCTTTTGAAGTACTAAACTTATTGTCAAGACTCAGAGGATAGAAAATGAGAAAATTTGAAGCCTTTCATGTTGTTATGTAGCTTTCTATTGCTATAGAAAACACTTGAGATACTCAAATTATTAAGAGGAAAGGTTTATTTTGGCTCACAATTTTGTATGTTATAGCACAAAAAATAGACTTGGCTGCTTTGATCATGGAGAGGTAGAGTACACTATAGCAAGACTGTATGATGGAGGCCTTTTTTTTTAATTCTGCTTATGTGGTGCTGAGGAATCGAACCCAGAGCCTCATGTATGCAAGGCAGCCCCTGATGGAGGCCTTTTTATCCCCCAGGAATCAAAAGAAAAAGAACAAGAGACAACTGTCCCACAATCTCCTTTGAGGGTACATCCCCAATGACCAGAAACATCTAAGCCCTAACTCTTAAAGGTGATTTTTATCATCTTTCAATAGCTAGAGCCAAGCTGCAACCAGGCTAGCATTTGGGAAATATGTATCCAAGATATAACACAGGGCAATAATAGCTGAGTTTGTTTTTTTTTAAATTGTGATTAAGTGATTACATAAATTTCACAAATTTCACAGTATTGTGAGACAGTGATATTTAGTTAAAGTCACAAACATATTCTAACATTCATGGGGCAAATTGTCTTTATTGTGGTCTATAAAGTTTATGAGTTCTATGAATTTTGACAATATAGTTATTTCTCCCACATTGGGTGATATGTACATTTCTTTCCTTTTGCTTAGTGTCAGCTGTTCCCTCTTTCCTGCTCGTTCCCTCCCTCCCATCGCTGCCATTGAGTTGCTTAGTTTGTTTCAATCAATGACCAGTGAAGCTGATAGGTCCTGCTCTTGTATGCTTTCCCATGTTTCCCTCTGCTTCTGTGTCCTCCTCTTAGTTTCCCTCAGATGTGCACATATATATTATATATGTCGTCAGCATTATAGGGTCATTTAGTAATGATTCGACCAGATGAGTGGAGGTCCTTTATTTCTCGAGTCTTGTTTACTTTGTCATATATCCTTACATTTTGGATTTAACATCCACTTATCAGGGAGACCATGTGCCATTTGGCTCTTTGCTCTAGGCTCACCTCACTCAACATGATTCTTTCTAGTTCCATCCATTTCCCTGCAAATGTCATTATTTTGTCCTTTCTAATGGCTGCATAATATTCCATTGTATATAGGTACCACAATTTTTGGATGCATTCATCTGTAGTGGGACATTTGGGTTGTTTCCATATCCTGGATATTGTAAACAGTGCTGCAATGAACATGGAGGTGCATGTGTCCTTGTATCCTGGTTCCTGTTGTTCAGGATAGATGCCTAGAAGTGGTATGGCTGGGTCATAGGGGAGGTCTATATTTAGCTTTCTGAGGACCTTCCAGACTGCTTTCCAAAGTGGTTGTATTAGTGTACATTCCCATCTGCAGTGCAAAAGGATTCCTCTTTCTTTGCATCCCCTCCAGCATTTGTCAATGGCTGAATTTAGGATGTGGGCCATTCTGACTGGGGTAAGGTGGTATCTCAAGGTCTTTATTTGCATTTCCTTTACAACCAGGGATAGTGAACATTTCTTCATGTGTTTCTTTGCCATTTTATCTCTTCTTCTGAGAAGTCTCTTTTTAGTTCCCTTGCCCATTTAGTAATTGGTTTGTTAGATTTGGGAGGGATTAGTTTCTTGAGTTACTTGTATAAACTGGATATTAGCCCTTTGTCTAATATATTGTTGGTAAATATTTTTTCCCAATTAGTTGGTTGTCTTTCTAGTTTGGTTGCTATGTCTTTAGCTGTGCAGAAACTTTTTATTTTAAGGTGGTCCCATTCGCCAAGTCTCTCTTCAATTTGTTGTGACCCTCGGACTCTGTTCAGGAAGTTCCTGCCTGTGCCTATAAGTTCAAGTGTCTCTCCTACTCTGTCCTACAGTAGTTTCAGAGTTTCAGGTTTGATGTTAAGGCCATTAATCCATTTTGAGTTGATGTTAGTGCATGCTGACAGGCTGGGGTCCACTTTTAGTTTTCTGCCTGTGGCCGCCTAGTTTTCCCAGCACCAGTAGTTGAAGGGGCTGTGCTTTTTCCACTTTATGTCTTTGGCTTCTTTGTCAAATATCAGCTGACTGTAAGCTAGTGGTTTTTATTTCTGGATCTTCTAATCGATTCCATTGGTCTTTGGGTCTGTTTTTGTTCCAGTACCAAGCTGTCTTTGTTATTATGGCTCTATAATAGAGTTTGAAGTCTGGCATCCAGATCCCTCCTGTGTTGTCTTTTTGCCTAGAATTGTTTTAGCTATTCTAGGTTTTTTTGTTGTTCCATATGAATTTTTGGACTGTTTTCTGTATTTCAGTAAGGAACATCACTGGGATTTTAATGGAAATTGTGCTGAATTTGTATATCAATTTTGGCAATATAGCCATTTTCACTATATTAAGTCTGCTTATCCAAGAACATGGAAGGTCTTTCCATTTCCTGATGTCCTCTATAGTTTCTTTAAGTTTTTATAGTTTTTATTAAATAATTCTTTTACATCTTTGGTTAGGTTAATTCCTAAATATTTTATTTTTTGAGGTTATTGTGAATGGGGTTGTTTCCTTAATTTCTCTTTCTGCTTGCAGATTATTGGTGTACAGAAAGGCAATTGATTTTTGTGGATTAATTTTGTATCCTGCTACTTTGCCAAAGTTGTTTATAAGTTCTAAGAGTTTGGGATGGAGTTTTTGGGATCATGCAGATATAGTAACATGTCATCTGCAAAAAGGGATAGTCTAACTTCTTCCTTTCCTATGTGGATCCCTTTAATGTCTTTTTCTTGCCTTATTGCTCTGGCTAAGGGTTCCAGGACTATATTGAAGAGGAGTGGTGAGAGTGGGCATCCTTGCCTTATTCCTGATTTTAGGTGAATTGGTTGTAGTTTTTCCCAATTAAGTATAATATTGTCTATTGGTCTGTCGTATATGACTTTTATTGTTTTAAGGAACGTTCCTTCTATTCTTATTTTCTCCAGAGCTTTTAACATGAATGAATGTTATATCTTATCAAAAGCCTTTTCCATGTCAATGGAGATAATCATGTGGTTCTTGACCTTGGATCTGTTGATGTGATGGAGTACATTTATTGATTTACATATGTAAAACCATCCCTGCATCTCTGGGATGAAGCCTACTTGGTTGTAATGTATGATTTTCTTGATATGTTTCTGGATTCTGTTGGCTAGAATTTTGTTAAGGATCTTTGTATCTGTGTTCATCAAGGAGATTGGTCTGTAGTTCTCTTTTTTTGTTGGGTCTTTGCCTGGTTTGGGGATGAGTGTGATATTGGCTTCATAGAATGAGTTTGGAATAGCTCCCTCTGTTTCTATTTCTCAGAAGAGTCTGAGGAGTATGGGTATTAGTTCTTATAGAATTCCACAGTGAATCCATAGTGTTCTGGGCTTTTCCTTATTGGAAGGCTTCTGATTGCTTCCTCTATTTCATTGTAAGACATTGGCTTATTTAATTGATTTATTTCTTGTTGGTTCAGTTTGGGCAATTTGTATTTCTCTAAAAATCCATCCATTTCTGCCAGGTTTTCTTTCCTTAGTGAGTATAGATTCTGGAAATAATTCTTTATAATTGTTTGGATGACTTGGGTATTTGTTGTAATTTTTCCCATGGCATCCCTGATCTTATTGATTTGGGTTTCCTCTCTTCTTTTTTTAGGTAATCTTGCCAAAGGTCCATCAATTTTATTTTTCAAAAAATATTTTTGTTTTATTAATTTTATTTTTAAAATTTTTACTTTTTTGCTTTCTCTTTTTTATGTTTTTTTTAAAATTGTAAAGATAGTGTACAGAGGGGTTATAGTTACATGAGTGAGGTAATGAGTACATTTTCTATCAAGCATTGTCGCCTATTATTATTGTATTTGGATCTATTTTGTTCTGTAAGTTTGAGAGTATTTGCTTAACATTTGGATGTGCACCAATATTTGGGGAGAAGAAGTTGATAATGGTAATATCCTCTTCTTGGATTGTTCCCTGTATTAATATGTAGTGTCCTTCTTTGTCTTTTTGTATTGATTTTTATGAAAAGTTATTTTGTCAGATATCAGGATGGCAACTCCTGCTTTCTTGCTGGGAGCATTTGCATGATAGATCTTTCTCCATCTCTTCACTGGGAGTTTGTTTTCCATGTTTGGCTATGAGGTGGGTCTCTTGAAGACAACAGATGGATGAGTCTTGTTTTCTGATCCAATCTGCAGTTCTTTTGCTTTTGCTTTGTGAATTGGGCCTGTGGTAATTGGGCCCCTATAATTGGTTATTATAGAGAGATGCATTGTGTTTCCTGTCAATTTCCTTCTTTCCAAAGTTTTTCTTCTTTCCTTTCCTCCAGTGCTTACTAAGTTGGACTTCTAGTGATATCTGTCTGATGTGGATCCCTGTTCTTGTTTTTTTTTTTTTTCAGGGGAGGGGTCTTCCAGTAGGTTCTGATCTGGGAAGTTTCTGTCTCTGTTTGTGCTCTCTGGGTCAGCACTGGCACCTTGGGAGTCTTCTGCACTGGCGTTCTGTGGATGGACCACTGTAGTTCTGGGGTTCCCCCCTTGGCTGTGAGGCCGAGTAGTTTTGGCGAGATGGGGCAGCACCGGTGAGGGGTGGGGGAAGGGTCCTTTTGCAGGTTCGGAGGTACAAGGTTTCTCTGTTTGCAATCAGTGGGTCCAGCACTGGCACCTTTGGTGTCTTCAGTGCTGGTGTTCTGCAGTTGACTCACTGTGGCTCTAGGGTCTCCGGCAGCCCCAGGCTGCAGTTTGGCGGCCATCCAGGGTTGGGGGAAGGGTCTGCATGCTTTTCCATTCTGAAGTTCTTCCTTTTCTATCTTTTTTTTCCCCACTTCCTGTTTTTCTCTGGGTGTTTGGCTTTTTGCTGTTGTCAGTCTCTTGGGGAAATTAAGCGTTAGAACTCGAACTCTCTATTTGGTTGGAGAGAGCTGTGGTGTTTCCCTACAGTCCTGTCACCTTTTTGGTCCTCCTCCTCAATAGCTGAGTTTTTAAAGAAGAGAATTACAATAGTAAGAGAACATAGATACATAGATATGTAAGATTCATTAATCTCAAAGAAGTTCAAACTGATTACATAAATACCTTCAAAATCATTTATATTGAAATAATAGGAACATAAAAACTCAAGGAAAATTGATTTATTTTTGATTTTATGCAAGGTTTTCCCTTTTTAATTCCAGTTTTAAGAAGTTAATTTTATTATCAAGGGTTATAGTTACATATGTAAGGTAATGAGTACATTTCTTGTTGAACATTGTTATTCCCCCTCCCTTGTTTTTGTCCCACTTTCCTTCCCACTCAACTCTACCCCCTTCAAGTTGTAAAGCTTATAATGGTTTAGTTTGCTTCAGTCTATACTAGGAGATTCATGTAAGAAAAGAAATGTTTCCCTTCTATAACATATTCCCGGGTTATACTAGTAGAAAGTAAATATTTGATTTAAAAAACCCAGAAAATAACTCCACATAGCAGTTTTTTTGTATTTTTATATAGTTTTTAATTGTAAAGGTAATGTACAGAGGGGTTACGGTTACATGAGTAAGGTAATGAGTGCATTTCCTATTGAGCATGGTTACCCCCTCCTTTGTTTTCCTCTACCATTCCTTCCCTCCTCACCTCCCAACTTAGTATATTTCCCCAAGTTCAGTTTGATTCTTCAAACCTACTTTATCCCAAGCCTGTCTGCAGAACATTTCATTGACAGATGTGGCTGGTGATAGGTTTCCATTTTTAACAAAAGTTAATTTTTTGTCTTGAAGACTGAGTTTGAGAATCTTTATGTATTTTTTTCTAATTTTGATAATACATCCACTAGAATTCTGTTTTCATAACAACTACTATTCACGGATGTCTATTTTTGTTTTATATGAAAGGAAAACTGTAATTTCGAACCACAATGGCACTTTTAAAATTATTCATTTATAAATGGGCTAGCTCAATATGAGCTAGGTTTGGGGAAAATGTTTACATTTTTGTTTCTTTTAAAAATTGTACTAAAATTATTCAAAATTATTTATTTCCTGTTAGGTTCAGAAAGCTTGCATCTGGTGGTGATACAGGTATCATTCCAATGATTAAGCTCCTGGATTAGCAGTGCTAATAATAATTTGTACACAGATGTTACAAAAAATAACCTCTTATTATTTTAGTGATGCTTTTTATGTAACACACAAAATTGGATAAAATTTTCAAGTAAACAAGTGACATCTACATTTTAAACCCAAATAAATTTCTGACTCAACTCCTATCAGTTGAAATCTACTTTCTGTAGATATCTTTCCCTTTAACTATATGTATGTGCATATGTATATTTAAAATCTATGACTACTATGTATATTATGTTTATAATATATATGTATCTTTTTAAAATTTATGACTATAATAAGTGTAAAAAGTTTTATGCTCAGTCACTAAATTTCTTGGAAAGTCCAGGTGTTAGGTAACTTACACAGTGCAATTGAAGAGTTAGCAAACCTCAATTCATCCATTCCTTTAATGTCAGGATAATTCATATCCCAAATACAAGACTAATCTCTCACTCTTGAAGTCTCATGTCCAGATCATAATACAAATGTAGTTAGACTATTTCCCAGAGTTCCCATTGTCCAATAGTTCCAGCATCGCTCAAAATTTCAAGTCCAAGTCTCCTCTGAAACTCAACACATGTTTCTCCTAGTATATTGACCATATAAATCCAAGCAACAGGGCTGGGAAGGTGGCTCAGTGGTAGAGCGCTTGCCTTGCAAGCATGAGGCCCTAGGTTCGATTCCTCAGCACCACATAAGCAGAAAAAAAGCCGGAAGTGGTGCTATGGCTCAAATGGTAGCACGCTAGCCTTGAGCTGAAGAGCTGAGGGACAGGCCCAAGCCCAGAGTTCAGGCCCCACTACCAGACCCCTCCCCCCCCAAAAAATCCAAACAACATACATTCAACATATAATGGGGAGAGAGATACAAGATAAACATTTTTATTGCAAAGAGGAAAAATGAAGGTATAGGAAGGAAGGATGGGACCAAAGCAAGCACAAAACCTACATGCCCGACATCCTCTGCAAGCATGGGTTGCCTCTGCCTGTTGCCTGTAGCTTCTCTTATGAAGAATTCCACATGTTAACTTCATGAGGTCTCCATTAGATTTTTATCTTGATCCACAGTTTAATGCATCACCCTCTCAGGAACTGCTTTCAAACATTCCAACTCTACCACACATTGCTTAGCCTACTAGGTCTTCCTTTCTTTGAAACTTGGATGGAGGTATTCATATTCACACAGCTCATGTATTCTGCATATCTGAAGACCCAGTTTCATCATATGTATAATGTCAAAGTCTGCCACTAGCATTAGTTAGTGCTGGATCCTCTTGTTCCATGGTTGCATTGGCCTTTGAGTGTTGGAATGGCTGAACATAGGAAGCAGGGTACTCCAGAGGTTTCTTCTGAAGGCCAAGAATTTCAAATTAGTTTATATTTTTATACTCTTGAGCATCCCCGAAAATTACTGTGATGCCTTCAAAGCATCTTTCTGCAAAGTAGTTAGCTTCCTTTTAATGGTTCGAATCTCAATCTCTTGTTCGTGGTCTGGAGCTCTACCACATGAGCTATTCCTGTAATACTCCAGTCTCTGCTGAAATCAAACCTTCTTTGGCATCAGATTTAAATGAACTTTTATGACCAAGCTGCAGGTTTGAAAAATTCTTTTGCTCTGTTTTTGCCCCTAATTTTCACTGTGAGTCTGGCTAAAAACAGGTAGTAATACCTATGCCATAGATTGAGCAGTGTGCTGACTTGAATTAACTACCAGATTAATTAACCAAACAAATCCACACTCAGCCTCACAGAGAATGACCAACATGTGGCCAAATGAAATACAAATGGTTCCTAGTCTAATTCCTAATACAGTCCTCATTTCCATCTGAAATTTGTAAATACATATTTTACTATTTGAATTCTTATCAGCATTTTAGTCTAAGCACCCATCAGAATTTCTCAACAAGCTATTACAGCATTTTAGCACTTTTCTAGTGTTTAGCTTCAAACCTTTCCAAACCTATCTCACAAACCTGTTTCCAAAGGCTTTTGAACCACTTGATTTACAAATATTGCCATAGCAATGACCCCACTTTGTAGTAGCTATTTCTTGTGTTAGTCAACTTTCTATTCTGTGACCCTTACCTGAAAGAAACAATTTAAAAAGAAGGAAGGTTGATTTTGGTTCATTATTTCCCAAGTTTCAGTCCATGGTCTTGAGGCTCCATTGTTATTGTCCTGTGGTAAGGCAGAAGAATATCATGGTGCTGGGATATTGAAATGGAGGAGGTTGTTCACCTCATGCCAGCCAGGAAATGACAGAGCGAGTTGGAGAGAGAGAGAGAGAGAGACAGAGAAAGACAGAGAGAGACAGAGAGAGGGGGGGGGATGGAGGGAGAGGGAGGGAGAGAGGAGAGAAGGAGAGAATCAAGCCAGGACATACCAACCATCAAAGGTGCACCTCCAGTACTCTACTTCAACCAAGCTCTACCTGCTGACTCTAATCAGCTATGAATAAAACAAACAAAAGATGTATTGATCAAGTAGATCTCATAATCTAATCACCTCTTAAAGCCTGACCTCTGAACACTGTTCTGTGGGGGACCAAAGTTCAATACATGGAAAAGGGCATTCATAACCAAACAAAAATATTAACTTGAAAAAATTTGTAGCTTAGTAGCAGTGAACTGTAGAATCTTGGTTTCTCACCCTTGTGATTATGTGGCTATTGAGACTCTTTGCTATGGTCCCACATCATAAGAGGGTCATATCATTAGTTATTTACCTAGGAAAAGGTGAAAACTCAAATTCAAAGCAGGTACTATGTCATATGCAAGTATCTGTAGCAATCAGAAAACTGAGGCAGGAGGATCATGTGTTTAGGACTAGCTTGGACTCATAGCAAGACCTTATCTCAAAAATATGATTCAAAGTATAGTTTCTATTGACTGAACACTGCTTCCCCATGGTTGTAAAACGGTAAAACTTGTAAGTCAAGTCATCATAAGCTGGGGCCTGCCTGCATTCTTTTTTCCAGAATTTCTATCTTCAGTTGGGCCCATCCAGAAAATCAAGAATACTCTTTTCATTTCAGTCTCCTTAGTATTAATAATATCTTCAATATGCTTTTTGTTATTTTAGGAAAATATTCATAGATCTCAGACGTTAGGATGTGTGAATCTTTGGAGTGTCATTTCTTCCTCTACCACAAAAATCTAGAATAAGAAGGGTGAAAGGGTCATATATAAAGGAATCAGCTGAAAGATAATAGCTAGAGAAAAATGCTTTCTTAAATATAAAATGTACAAATATAGAATCATGTAGTCATGTTTTTTCATGTTTTTAAGAATAATGATGTTTGGTTACAAGTAAAGAACAAGGCATAAATGAACATACCTTAATTTGAGAAATGTTTAAAGGGGTTCAGGTTTCACTATTCACAACAGAAAGTTCTAGTATCAAGCGTCCACAGACAAGAAACCTTGGCAAACCCACCTAACATGGAAATAAGTGAAAATCATCTGAATGACCCATAGAATGGAGTAAAAAACTATAAGGAGAGGTTAAGCGGGTCTAACTTTGAACAATTCACTGCTTCTCTCCATACTACATAAAGAATTTTCCAAGAACCACAATTTCTGTTGAGAAAAAAGAAAATGGAAAATAAAAATCTATCCCCTACTATTCAAAGATGCTTTCCAGAAAGTTCCCTTATGGAGATGCAGGGAGAGATATAACTGCTGGATTATCTGGGATCAGATGGAAATAAAGCAAGGTACATATAGCCTCAAAACTCACCCCCTACTCTGCATAGGGAGGAAGTTTAAGGCTGAAGTGAATTTTCTCAAGTAACAGGGGCTCCATCTACCACACCTGGGAGCTTAGAGAGCAATTTGACTAGCTTCAAACCCACATCAAGTCCCCATCGAGACAGGAAGGCAAATCTCACTTTTAATGAGTGTAGTAGCTCTCCTCATCTATCCCATTCAGCTACTCCATTTAACTTCAGAGTTCCTTCTGGCATCCTGATCAGTTGCTGAAGTCAAATAGCAGTACATTCTGACCAGCTTGATCAAAGGTAATTGAAGTGATGGTCTAGCAGCTTAGCCTGGCTGCAGAGCTCAGTCTGTTGTCTCACTGGATAGCAGAGCCCACACAACTGCCCCCACTGAAGTTCAAAACAGAAGCAGCATTCTAGCCATCTTAAGAACCCCAAAGCATGTGGCACTGGCTTATTTGAATGACAGCAAATTAAATTGTGAGGTCTTATCTCTGCCAAAGAACATTTGTAAAAATGTAGAAAAGAGAATGAATCTCAAGGAAGAAGCAGGGGAAGGGAGAGAATGCAATAATAATAATGCATATCCTATGAAAATAAGAAAATGAAGGGGAGTGATTGAGTTGGGAGAATAGGAGAAATGATGAAAATGATGACATTGATCAAGATGTATCACATTCATAAATTGAATTGTTGAATGGTAACTCTTTTGTACAGTTACTTAAAGATAATAATTTTAAAAAGAGCAAATAATTATTTGAAAAGAAATGTACTCATTACCTCACTAATGTAACTGTAACTCCTCTGTACATTACCTTTACCATAATAATAAAAATTTAAAAATGAAGTAGAAAAGATGATTGTCTCCTCAAATGTGCAGAAATCAATTTAAAGGACAGAAAAAATTTACCATGGACTCTAAAGAAATCAAGCTCTATTAAATGGCTGGCAAAGAATCAAGAACAATTATTTCAAAGAAACTCAGCGAACTGCAAGAATATATTAATAAAAATTAAATGAAATTAAGAAAGCAATGAAATGCTAATCTTGGGAAAAAAGAAGGGAACAAAAGAAAACCCAATGGAAGAAAAAGGCTTGTAAGAATTGTGGGAAAACATAATAAAAAGAATGCATCACATATGAAGGCATATTGATACAACTATCAAGCAGGTGTATCAGCAAAAATCCTGCAGGCTAGGAGAAAACAAGATGTTATGTTCAAAGTAAAGGAAAAAATTTCTGATCAAGAATAATTTACACAGAAAACTTCTCTTTCCAAAATGAGGAGAAATAAAAACTTTCACAAACAAGGTTAGGCATGCTTTTTTTTTTTTTTTTTTGCAAATTGTTAAGAAAAACTTAAATCTGAAACAAAAGACCACTAATCAATAACAGAAAACCTAATGGAAGCATAAAACCCAATGTATAATTTGTACAGACCTACATTCAGCACTGTAGAACTCTAATAGTGGTATGCTAAATACTTTTATTCCTAGAAAGAGGATTACAGATAAATTGTCAAGGGTCATATTTACATGTTGTAAAGTCTGGGATAGAGCCATACAATGTAGAGGGAGAATAAAACTATAGAGTTGTATGAAATAAAAGTTATGTTGTTATTAGCTTGAAACAGATTGTAATGGACCACTCTGTGTAAGTTCCGTAAGGCAAAAATCACCATAGATAGTGAAAAGATTTAAAACACACTACTAGGAGTACTAGGAGTACTCTTCAGGATAGGAATAAGGGATGAATTATTTTTAAAAAATCAGACTACAATGACCATAATAGTAGTAGCATATCTTTGCTATCAATGATTAACTCAAGTGCAAATAGATTGTTTTCCAATGAAACAACAGAGGGACAGAATTGATGAAAAAAGGAAAATACTCTAGTCATATGCTGCCTACAAGGGACTCCCCTCAGTTTTAATGACAGAGACCAAAAGCAAAGAAATGGAAAAACATTCCACATGAGCAGAAGCCAAAGAGAGCAGGAGTAATGAATCAGACAAACTAGACTTCAAGAAAAAAAAAAAAACTATAGAAAAGAAACAAAATCATTACATAATGATAGGTGTTAACACTTGTAAATATGTCATAAAAGTCTTAATATGTATATGTGCTCAATGTCAGAGAACTTAAATACTCTATATTAAACTAAAGCATCTAAAAAGAGAGAGGAACTGCAGTATAATAGTGATGATAGTGGACTTTACACTTTCAACAATAGACAGGTTATCCAGATAGAAAATTAATAAGAAAACATGAGATTTGAACAAGTTATACCAAACAGAACTAAGAACAGACACATACAGAACATTCTACCAAGCAACAACAAAATACACGTTCTTCTCAAGCACACAGTGAACATATTCCAGGACAGATCATATGTTAGGCCATAAGACAAGTCTTCGCATATTTAAGAAAGCTGAAATCATGTCAAATTCCTCTTCCAAGCATAATGACACAAAATTAGAAATCAGGCAGGATTGGGGACACAAATAAATGGAAATTAAACAACATATTGTCCAATACCAATGAGCCAGTGAAGAACTTAAAAGAAAATTAAAAAATTTATTGGGATAAAAAAAAGTGGAAACCCAATATACCAAAACATAGAGCACAGCAAAAGCAGTTCTAAGAAAAGTTTCTATGGCAATTTCTATTTTTTGTGGAAATATGAATTGAATTGGAGAAGCAAGGAAAATGGTGATTTTCAGAATGGGGGTGGGAGAAACAGGAAGGCAACGGGCAAAATGTACACAGCATGAACTAGACAGGAAGAACAACTTTCTCCTTTGAGATATATTGTACAGCACACTGAATACAGTAAAAAGTGTAGTATGCATTTTAAATTTACTGAGAATAAATGCCAAATGTTCTCACTGAAAAATGTAAGGATTTGAGGTTGTAGATGTGTTAGCTATGTGTATATGAGTGTTGGTATGTGTGCACGTACTCAGGGGCTGGCTTGGCTTTTTGCTCATGACCATACTCTACTACCTGAGCCATCCTCTAGTCTAGCCTTATTGATAATTAATTGAAGATAGAGACTCTTGGACTATTCTGCCATGGCTCGTTCAAAGCTCCATCCTCAGATCTCAGTCTTTTGGGTAACTAGGATTACAAACATGAGCATGTTAGCAATTTTTTTTTCTTTGGGTCGGGTCATGGGCCTGAACTCTGGGCCTGGGCGCTGTCCCTCAGCTCTTCAGCTCAAAGCTAGCACTCTACCACTTGAGCTATAGCTCCACTTCCAGCTTTTTATTTTTTCTGCTTATGTGGTGCTGAGGAATCGAACCCAGCGCCTCATGCATGCAAGGCAAGCGCTCTACCACTGAGCCACCTTCCCAGCCCCCATGTTAGCAATTTTGAGTTAATTATTCCATACTCTATGAGTAAATCATAACATCACTTTCTACCCCATGAATCTATAAAACTATTATTTGTCAATTTGTAAGTAAAAAGTTAAAAAAGACACATACATTTTTACACGTACAGAAAGATTTGAAAAATCTATATTAAATATAAAGTAGAATTTAGCTACATAATGGTGAAGATTTTGTGTAAAGAGGAATACAAGGCCTTTTTCTCCACATTCCATGATTTTTGACTTTTAGACAATGTAAATTCATGACTTGTTCAACAGAAGAAACTCTAAAATTAAAACTAAATATACATTTTTATATGCTAATATTAAAAGAAAAATTTATTTCAAATTATTTTAGAATGAAGTATGTGGACTTCTGTTTACATTAAAGAAAGGGAATTTAAGGTAAAAAAGAATTACAAAGAAAATTAAAAAAATATTTTTAGCAGTTCATTGTATATCTGTATTATTATTTGGGAATAAATTTCTTTATATTTCTAGATAAAGTGTAAGTAGACACATTAGTGTCATTAACAATCAGCATTTTTAGTATAAAAAGAAATTTATAGGATTATAAATTTAATCTACAGTACAATGAATTAGAAGCTTTAAAATAAGTTTAACTTCAAATATTCATTTTCTAGAATTGTCCATCTTGTCTACAAATAGTGTTAAGCCAGTTACAGTGAGAAGTTTACAGTTTTGATTTCTACTGTTTTATTTTCCACAAAAAGAAACCAGAGCTACTTGTAGAAGTATCTTTTTTTGTTTTTGTTTTTTTGTTTTTGTTTGGTCTGGTCGAGGGGCCTGAACTCTGAGCCTGGACACTGTCCCTCAGCTCTTCAGCTCAAGGCTAGCACTCTACCACCTGAGCCACAGCACCACTTCTGGCTTTTTGCTTATGTGGTGCTGAGGAATGGAACCCATGGCCTCATGGATGCAAGGCAAGCACTCTACCACTGAGCCACCTTCCCAGACATTGTAGAAAAATCTTATTCAAGGTTTTGGAAAAGAAAATATAAAATAACCTCAAGAGTCTTCTGTCAGAAATAAGAAAGCTTTCAAAGATTAATGTTTTTATTTTCTTTCCCCAGAAATACATAAAACAAATCACAGACGTGTGTGTGTGTGTGTGTGTGTGTGTGTGTGTGTGTGTGTGTATTACTGTGGATTGAACATGCCTCTAGACCCAAACCACAGACTGGGAAAAATATATGCAAAAGACTTATATGATAAAGAGCTCTCAAAACTCAACAAATACCAACACAAACAAATGGATAATAGAAATGGACAAAAGCTCTGAACTCACTGAAGAAGATATACAGATGATAAATCCCCAGATGAAAAGATGCTCAATTCCATATGTAACTAGGAAGATGCAAGTTAGATTAATGAAATACCACTACATAAATGGCTAAAATAAAAACCACCTACAATATTAAATGCTATCAAGAATGTGGAATACCAAGACCACTCATGCCTTGCTGGTGGAACATAACCACTTTAGAAGGCAGGTTGACAATTTCTTCCAAAGCTAAACTCTAAACAACATCTGATTCACTAATAACTCTCCTTGCTATTTATGCAAATTAGTCAAAAGCTTATATCTATGTAGAAGTCTGCACATAAATGCTTATGGTTTTATTCACATTTCAAAACTCACAGAACTCTACTACACAGAGTGAACTATGGGCTTCAGTTAATACTCACAGGTCAACATTCATTTATCAATTATAACAAAGCTATGGGACTAATATTAGATGTTAATTATATGAGTAACTGTGGAACAGAGGGTGGAAAGATAGTTCATGGGAGAGCTACTTTCTGTACACTTTTTCTTTCTTTGTTAAGAGTTTAATTTAGGGCCTTGCACATGCTTGGCAAGTGCTTTACTACTAAGCTATGTTTCTATCCCTTTGTTTACTTTTTAAAATAAAACTAAACCTGCCCTAAAAATTTAAGTCTAATAATCAAATTTTTTAAAAAAGAATGCAGAACCCACATTGGAAGGACTCCATTTACCAAAGTTGTGAGAACTTGAGTACTATATATATAAAAAAAAAACTCAGCATCTCTACTCTTCCCCTCCATCTACTTGGCATAGGGTAAGAGATCTGGAGGATCACTTATTCTCACTTCCCCTCCATCTACTTGGCATAGGGTAAGAGATCTGGAGGATCACTTATTCTCAGGCCAGCCCAGGCAAAGCATTAGCAAGACTCACCTTGCTAATGGAGGAGGTATATGTAGGAGGATGATGGTCTCAGGCAAAAAGTGGGAGACCTTATATGAAAAAAAAAGCAAAGAAATAAAAAAGTAGAACATCTGTTTAGAAGCATGAGGAACTGAGTTCATAGTTGGTTACTGAAAAACAAAAAGTAAAAAACAAAAACCAAAGGACAACCAAAAATTACTCAATAGTATTTGGGACATATTGAGTCTGAAAACCTATAAGTATTTAATTATTATATCATGATGCCATAAATTCATTTGTCACTATTATGAGTCACTATTAAATCAACTAATTAATTGAAAATTGCTAATGGAAAATCAGCATTTATTTTGCTTTTCTAACAGTAACTATATATCAAGGTATCCAAATGAAAAGGAAGTATTCTACTTACAAAAAATGCCCCAGTTGGAGGTGAAAGTTCTAGTTTCTTGCAATAGTGTAAGTGCAGAAAAACGAGAATCATAAAATTACCATTTTATAATTCCTAATGAAGGGTTATTCTTTCAGTGAAAATAAGTGATATTGAATTTAGTGGATGAATGAGTGAAAGGGAATTGGACATTTGGATAGTAGAAAGGTAACACCACAATGATTCCCCTTTGGAAAAGTTAAGTGACAGTATTCAATGGGACTAAGACTTTAGTGGTCAGTGGTAAGAAACCAAATATTTTGTAAGTCCATCTGTGATGTAATGGGAAACATGTGACCTCACTTCTGCTTTATTTAACAAAAACAAAATTATTTGAATCTAAGCAAATCTTTTCACCTAACTTGTATTTTATTTTTTCAGGAAATTCAACCAAAAATGAACTAAAGAAATTACAAAGAAAATGAAAAACCCAAAAGGTGAAATTCAACGGTACAAGTGTTCTAAGTACCTCCAACAGTCTGTATAATGAAAAAAATGATTTATATGTAAAAGACACTTACTGTCAGAAAAACCAGATGTGATATGTGCTTCTGGGTGAGATCATGTTTTGGACAAACCAGCTGTAAGAGATTTTGAGAAGGGGTTATGAACTAAATATTAGATGATACCAAGCGATTTCTATTATACGTGTGAAAATATTCACTTGCTTCCTTTGTTACTTTTTTTTGTCTCTGTGATGTAATACCCAAGTAAATAACTTAAGGAAGGAAGGGTTTCTTTTGGCCCAGTTTGCAGAGGTTTTAGTTCACTGTCAATTGGTTCTATTGCTTCTAGGCTTGTTGAGTCAGAACATTCTGGTGGGGAGTATATGCTGAGAAAAGTGTCTCCTCTCAAATCAGATAGGAGACAGAGAGACAGAGGAAGGGTCTGGGGATATGCTCTCAAAGATGTAGATGCTCTCAAAGAAGCAGACTCTTAGGGGTCTGCTTCTCTCAACCAGACTTTGCCTCTGAGTAGTCCACTGAGCTATGAATTCATCAATGGGTGATGAAGTTTGCACCTTCATGATCCAATAAATTCTCAAAAGCCTGTCAGCCAGCAACAAAACTTCCTGAGGCTTCAGGAAACACTTTTAGATTCAAACTACAACTGTAAATTCTGTTCACTGATTCAATGTAAAGCATAGCTCAGAGAAGCAGCTACCATATTCTTAACATGATTCTAGTTTCTTTTATAATTAATTCTGTATATGTATTACCATAAAATATGGGCAGAATCTGACCCTTAAGGCTGCAGTTTAGACTTTTAATGACATTAGATTTCTATCTCCAGACGAAATCACTAAGCATGCAAAACTTGCCTAGTTTTATAAAGCTTGTTTATAATTTGTATTGGTTTTTGATTGATTTTCTTTTGCAAACTAGGCAAACACTTTTACACATTTGTATTTTTTCTCTTGTGTTCAAGTTTTTACCATAATGTATCCCAGAGATATTCTTTGTTAGTACATTAGAGATTTTTCATCCTCTTTTACTAATGAGTTATTTTATGGATCATCATAGTTCAGTTAACCTACCCCCATAAAGGCTGTTTGAATTTTATTGTTAGTAATTTGTATGAAAAATACTGCTGCAGTCAGTAACCTCATGGGTATGTTTTTTGGTATTTCTGAAGTGTATCTTCAGAGAAGATTAATAGGAGGGGGATTGCTGGGTCAAAGGGAAGATACATCTGCTTTTAAAAAAAATATTGCTCATTTATCAATAGAGATCATACTGCTTTTACTTTAAATGTGGCTTGCATAGTTACTTTTACATATAAGCTTTACAATCAGAATAGATCTAAGAACTTCTTGGAATTTTGGTCATTGTTTTAGTTGATATTGTACATTAAACTTCAGAAGAATTGATAATCTCATGAAATGACATCTACCATAGTTGGGCAGAATTTTATAGCTTTTTACAAATAGGTTTGCACATTTTTCTGTTTGGGGTTTTCGATTATCTTCTAATTGTTTCTAATTTTTATATGAAAGCTCTTGATTTGTGGATTAATTCTCTATCCTGTTACCTCATTGGATTATTCCTTAGTTTTGTTATTCTTTGCTGACTTTTAATAATTTTTTTGTTGTCTAGGTGTATCACTAAATATTTATATGTAAATCCACTGCCTGCTATAAAAAGTATCTGAGGGAATCAACTTAATAAAAAGAAAAGTTAATTTTGGTTCATGGTTTCAGGTCATGGTTGCTTTGTTCAGTCACTTTGGCCTTGTGGTGAGGCAGACTGTTATGATAGGGAGTGTGTGGTATAGCACAGTTGCTTATCTCATGGTGGTCAGGAAGCAAAAAGGGAAAAAAGGACCATCCACTAGTAGATGTGTGAAAATTTAACTTCCTTCAGATAGTCTTATCATCTCCTAAATTTTCTACAAACTCCCATTAGCTCCATCAGCTGGGGATTAAACCTTCAATATAGGAGACTTTCAAAGACATTTAAGATCCAAACCATAATATTATTTGAAAATGGTTGTCTCTTTCCTTTCTGTTTTTTTTTTTTTTTTACTTCTTTATTTGACTGCATTGGTAAAATTTCGACTATAATTTATATGGTATTAGAACTTTGTTCCTGACTTTGATTAGATTTTATTTACCCTTTATATTCCCTAAGTCTCGTTCTAAGCCTCAGTAGGGCCAGACACTGTCTTTATTTCTAGTAGGTCTTTCTCACCATGTCTTATCTTTATTATAATAACAAACATTCTTTTATTTGTCATAGTCACCATAGCTCTGTTCCCCTTATAATTTGTGATTTTAAAAGTAAGTCAATACACTGGTGCTTAGTTTTATCCCTTTCTTAGGGAGTTTAAGCTCAATTTCTATTGCTAGGTTTTTATTAAAAGTGTATACAAAGAATTAAGTTTTAAGTGGGAAAACTTTCTGTGTTTTTAAGACTACTATTAAAGCATCACTGTTTCTACTATATGTTTTTTATGGGCAATTAAGATACAACTGATAAAGCAGAATTACTATCTCTCATAGCTCTTAGCTAAGTTTTTATCACTTTTTTTCTGTTTTGTTCCAAGATGTGTGCCAGCTGGCTATGTGCCTTTATCTCTGAAGTGGCCATGTTTTACCATTAGTGTGAACTCTTTAGAATATAGAAGATTGAATAGTATGCAAAACTACATGAAAAATCTGTAAAGTTTGAAAAAGGTGAGATGATAATATTGGGATATTCAAATAATTTAAGATCCAACTTAATTTTCTTTTAGATGTTCAAACAATGAAAAACTACATTTTACTTTGTCATTTTTTTCTGAAAATCTTTTTTACTTTGAATTTTTTCACAGTATACTATGTCAAATATGATTTTTTGAAGTATAAGAGATTGAATAATCCAGGCTTTCATTCATGCTAGGTAAATATTCTACCAATAAACCACAATCCTAGCTCCAAAAGATATCCTTTTCTCCCTTCCTTCCTTCCTTTTCTTCCTTCTTTCCTTGCTTCCTTTCTTCCTTTTTTTTTTTTTTTTTGCCAGTGCCTGGGTGCTGTTCCTGAGCCTCTGTATTCTCAGGGCTAGTGCTCTACCACTTGAGCCATAGATCTACTTCCAGCTTTTTTTGAGTAGTTTATTGGAGATAAGAATCTCATGAACTTGGCTGCCCAGGCTTCAAACCAAGGTCTTAGCCTCCTGAGTAACTAGGATTACAGATGTGAGCCTTTAATATATAAAAAGAGTATTTCCAAACATATACTGATGATTGCAAATGATCTTATGCCAGCTTCAGCTGCTTGCTTACTTAGATGATGTTAGGGATGAATGATTGTGAGATTCATCTAGGTTCAGAGGGAAGAGTGTTGTGAAGTTTGCCATGGGCAGGTCATATATACCCATTTGAACATCTCAACATTGCTTCAGAGCTCTAAGTATATGGGATGGAATTTATAGTTTATTTGCTAAATTTTAGAAAGGAGCTCTTTTTGTTTAAAAATAATTTTATTGCCAATATTGAAATTTCAAGTGTACTTTAATGTCATTTTGGCTTGGATTATTAAAGGTCATCTTTTTCTATGGCTGACACATGAAAACCACTAAATAATTACAGACCCATTTATAGTTGGTCTAGTAACTCATTCACATAGATGATAGTATAGTTGATCATTCCTACGAGAATTGATCCAATTAATCCTACAACTCCGCAGATTCGTTTCATTTCATTGAATTTAATGTATATGTCATAAGTGGGCTTGCAATAATAATCAACCTCACAAAATGCATGTGTTAAAATTTACTGAGAACTTTAAATCTAGTAGGGTTTGAAAAACTTCAGTAAGTCTGATTAGTTGATTATATTTATAGTCAATTTACTTGAGGAATAAAATTATAATCCAAATATTAAATTATTGATTTTCAGTAAAAAAACCCCAACCAAACAGCCATTTATTCACATGTACATGACTTCCCCCTCTTCTCCTTAAATGCACACTTACATGAGAAGTAAAGTCATAATGTTCTTTGTGGAATATAAAAACAAGGGGTATTAGAGTAATTCAATCTAAAAAGCAATCTTTTCAGTTGATTTTGTTTTGGCCCAGATTTCTCTATGTACAAGTCCTTGGATGAACACTGCCAAAGTGCAGTTCTCTGAAGGGCTTTTTCTATTTGCATTTGATTGGCAAATTTCCCTTTTGATTGACACATTTAATAAAGCATGGCAATATAATTAATCAAATAATAGCCATTCTTTCAGGCCTGGCTTTCATTTCTCTTTCAAGACAACTTTGCTTCTCTTCTCTGGCCCGTTGGATATTTAGAGTTTTACATTTATAAGGAAATATTATTTCTTTAATTTCCAGGTTTATTTTTTTTTAAAGAAACCTCACTACTAATGCATACTTGGGCCATGTCTTATTAAGGATCTTGTTTAGGCTTGTTTTTAGTGAGTAACATGAGAAAATTTGGTTATCCCAATGGTTTACAATACTGATAATATAGAGTGATGGAGACATAGAGGTGGTTATGAGTTGTGTGTAACACAAAGGAAGTTTTTAATGTATGTTAACATTCAGTAAAAAATTAAAAAGTACACTGCTTTTTCACACATTTTTTTGCTGTATGCTCTAGCTTTAGCCTTCAGACCTCCCATGCAGACAGCACATATGTTCAATGGAGCTGTGCTGTTAGAGAGTTTGTGTCTAATGATGTGTGCTATTAGTCTGTGGTAATGGTCTTAGGGAAGCTGAATTGGACTGAGGATATCATCCAAACACTGCAACACTTGCTCACTAAAAGTGTATTTTTATTTCTTTTTCTACCTTATTTGAGACTATGTTTCTAAGATTTTTTTTCTTCCTATACACTTCCACATATCTCATTCTATTCTACTCAACCCTGGAAAACAAATGCTGACCCCATTACTACAGTTTCATAACGAATGCATACCATCAAGCTTCACAGCAACATTTGAGCTTCTGTGATAATTTCTAGTTGAGGTGTTCTAAACATTTTCTAAATACAGCTTTTCACTTTTTCATTTAATCAGAGTAGTGACTGAGGAGGCAATTTTTAAATGAACTTGAGTTCTGTCCCTTCATTATGTACCAATGGGACATCTTATAGAAGTCATTTTGTAAAAATGACTTTTCAAAAGGTAAAGAGTTCTTTTTGTATGAAACTGTTATCACTGGGGTGAATTCACAGATAGGACTTTGTTGCTTATTGCCTTTTCCATGTAGAAATGGGAAGACTAACAAATAATTTTGTCTTACCGAGGCTACTATCTTATAGTTACGTAGTAAGTAAATGTAGTATAAATCAAAGCAAAGCAAAGGAGAATTTTAACAAATTAAGTATTTCTGAATTTTGGAGTGGGGAAGATTTTTATTTAAGAAGGTTGCATTGCACTTATATCCTGTTTTTTGCACTTGAAGACTTGGCAACATTACAAGAAGTAGATGAGAAAAGGAATTCTAAATCACATCCTCTGTGATTAAAAGAGAATGACTCTTTCTGGGATGGGCAAGGAATCTGACTTAGGCAAGCTAGAGAAGGAATTAGGACTGATGATAATAAAGAAGTGGGAACATGGGTAGTGGTAAACATGTTGAAGCAGTTCTGAGTTTTTGAGGTAATGCATTCTGGAATGGATTTCTGTTCTTTGGGAACAAGTTTTTATAATGGGAAGATGATGTGGGCTGTATGAACTGCTGCACTGGATCCTACTGAAACTTCACATTTTAACTTCCAGAAAAATAAACCCGGGTTCTAGTTCTTTTTTTTTTTTTTTTTGGGTCCGGTCGTGGGGCCTGAACTCTGGGCCTGGGCGCTGTCCCTCAGCTCTTCAGCTCAAGGCTAGCACTCTACCACTTGAGCCACAGCGCCACTTCCGGCTTTTTTCTTTTTGCTTATGTGGTGCTGAGGAATCGAACCCAGGACCTCGAGCATGCCAGGCAAGTGCTCTACCGCTGAGCCACCTTCCCAGCTCTAGTTCTATATTCTGTTAATGCGTTTTTCAATCGCAGAAATAATTTTCTGAGTTTAGGCAGCATCTTTTTCTTTGATTTTTTTTTCAGTTTAGAGATTTCTCTACAGCCTTTTTCTTTTAGAATAATACTGAATTAGACTTCTGCTGACTGGGAATTAAATGATATAGTTGGTAGAAGCGTGATTTTTTTAATGTTTTAAGGCAACTTGGGGGAATAGGGTCTTCACCCAAGTAGGTCTTATTAAGAGGTAAACAGGTTTTGGTGTTTTCACTCATCCTCTCAGCATCCATCTTCCCATCAGCTCCCATCTCTTCTCTCTGAGCTATATAGTAAGGCTGGAAGATTGGAATGGAAAAAGAGAAATCATTGAATCCATCAGTCATTAGCTTAGGAGGAAAAGGCTGAAGTTTTAGTTTAGTGAAGATTCTCACACTTCTTAGGCAAATACTTGCAAAGACTTTTGAGTTACTATGGTTTAAAGTGTCATTCCACTGCAGACTTGGTGATCTACTTGGTTTCTATTAAACAGAGGGTGGCAAATTGGAGAGATAGTGATGAAGGAGTGTGGGGTAGGCTTAGAAAAGGCTATACACATATCAAAGTCAAGGAAAAAGGTCATTGGGCCCTCACCATTACGACAGGATAGTTTCACAGGATAGTTTTCCACCAGGCAAGAATGTCCTGGCAGGAAGACTTTGTGAAGGGTCTCCAGGGTGGTACTGGAGAAGCACTGAATAAAGATGAGCTGGAACCATAGTTGCCTAACAAAGAAGCCAGCATTTGAATGCTGCCACATAGAGTGAATCAATCCAGAGCCTTGACCAAGAAAGGACAACCATATGGATCACATAAAAAAGGAGTGACTAGACCTTTCACATACTGAACAACCCAAGGGAAAGGACCTTGGGCTAGGGTACAGCAGGAAGAATGAAAGATTAGATCTCTTTATTTCTTACTACAAATCTCAGGCTCAGGCCTGACAACACTGTAGCAATGATGAACTCAGATCTTAAGTTAAAAGTGGGCTGTTTTTATATCTCAACAATGCTTCAGAATGGTCTGTAATCTTTCCAAGATGTTCATAAAAGATTATAAAGGGAGAATGACAGTAATAAAACTCAAATGAATGATGGGTAAATAGGAAATCCTTTAATGTCTTGCTCCTCTCTGCATCAGCTTGTTGGGCATTTTGGGCCTTTTTAGCTCTTTGGGTTCTATTGAAGACCTTGTCCACAAAACAAAAAGGTCTGTCTTGATTTCATGTCCACTTCTTGTCTGCCACTAGAGCCTGTCCACTTTCACCTGTAGCACTATATAACAATGATTAAAGAAACGAATGAAAGGAACGATAACTAACTAGATCCAGCTCAACTGCCTCCTAAAGGCTAGATTTTACTCAGCAGAAAACCTCTTTGTCACAGTCAGTGTGCCCTAATGGGATAGACCAACCTCTAGAGTTTTCTAAAAGAGTCAGAAAACTCTCAGAAAGTGTACGCTCTTAAGAGTCCTGGAGGTTGACTGTTTATTCAACTTCCTAATTCCTGTGGCATAGCCAAACTTCTGGGAGTGTCTTTTGCTCTATAAAAGACAATTAAGTGATACCTCCTCTCATTCCATAGTTCTCGTTTTCCATGTAATTTATACAGTCTTTATAATTATTAAACTACTACTGTAGCAATATTTAACTGATAATATTGTATTAAGAAGAGGTGTGGTGCCGACTCCAGTTTTGGACATTGAGTATGTTTTATTTCTCTGGATAAGTTGCTATCCTTTTAGTGGCTTTAAAAATTTTACTTAAAATTTTTTCATTTTTTTGCGGATGATTTAACACAAGAATTTATTGAGTAAGAATATTAAGGATCTTGAAACTCTAAGAATCTTGAATAGTTCTGAGAGTCTTGAGATACATGTACAATGTATGTCTTTAAAATATTTTTAGGTTGACATTTGCTGTCTCTAAACTTTCTTGTAAACTACTGATTAATCTTCTGAAGATACTTATGAACTTCAAGACATGGACACAAGAGGTTTTACTTTGTTGTTGTTCTCAATGTACTACGTGATTTCTTTTTTCTTTGGTGTTCTTTCCCCCTATGGTTTATCCCCTGTTGTCACCGTATTCGATTTTGGTACCCTGGGGATTGTATATATGTTTATCTGAAATAGGCAAGGGAAGGGGAACAACAAAATGGGTAGACAAAGGACAAAGAGGGAACCTATATAACTCACAAGACAGTATGTTAGAAACGATCTGTACAACTTGGGGGGGGGAGGCGTTGGGAGATAGAGAAAGAGGAAGAAAAATGAGGGAAGGGGTAACAAGTTAGACAAGAAATGTAATCATCACCTTACTTGTGTAACTATAACCCTCTGAATGTCACCTTAACAATAAAATTTAAAAAAAATAATAAAAACTCCCAGTCCTTCAGGGGTCTATCTGGAAGGATGCCAATTGGAACTCTAAAAAAAAACAAGATTCTTGTGTTTAAAATAATAATTTCCATTTTCTTTTTTGTGTAAGTGAAAACTTCTTGGCCTTATATTTTTTCATTTCAGTGCTTCCACAAGTTCATTTAATTCCTTTATCTACTGCTTTCTTGTATGAAATCTTTGTTCTTGCCTGATTATTTTGCCCTTTCATCATTGTGAATTACATCCATTTTCTTCTGTGTGGAATGTTCTCTCTACTTACCAAGTCAAAGGAAATTCCATCATCATACAGCAAAGCTGAGATTCTTATTCTTTTAAACTGTGTGTTTATAGCTCTTGAGATATTTAGAAGTATATCATGTTGCTGTCTAAAATTTATTCACACTAAGAAATAAAGTCTACGACTTGTATGCACTCATGAACCTAAAGCTTTGTATGCAGAGTAGAAGGAAATCGGCCTCCTCAAATCTGCATGCCTGAATGGAACCTTTCTGGCACTAGCATTTTGTAGTTTCAGCTCAGCTTGAAACAATGAAAGTAGCATATCTGATCACAAGCAGTTGATCCCCAGACATGTTTATTGATGGCACTATCAAGGAAAACAGCATACTGACATACAATACAAAGAAACTTGGCAGGCTTTATAGTGGCAATTCAGTTTTGGCATTTATATTGGTAAAAACAGACTACAAGGCTTAGTGTAGCTCAAACCTTATTTAAGCTTGCAAAATGTCTGATTTGATCAGTTGGCATTCCACTGAGAGCAACACCTCTATCTCGAGGAATTCCTCTTATGCAGTTTACACTGGTGAAGTGCCTGTGCTTTTCTTTGAGTTTGTGTTATATAATCAAATCTTTTTTTCCCCCTGATTGACCCCATTCAAAAGATTCTACTGAGTCACCATACCCCAGTACAGTTTAAAAACTTTAAATGAACAGTGACACTTAGTGGCTAGAAATATTCATTGCAGTGCTCTTTTGTAAGACTATTAACATGTCCCATGGTAATAAAGTAAATGATACCAAAATTTCATCTTCTTGGCAAAGTAACATATAGTATTTGAAGTGTTGTTGGTTTTGCAGCAGCTGTCATTCCATACCAATCCATTTAGTTAAAAAAGCAAACAGGTGGCTCACACATATTGTTTTTACTACATAAATTTAAAAATTTTCTTCAATCCTACTGAAATACATGGGCATTTTTGCTGTTGATTTCAATTTGCTAAAAGAATATATAACAATACAGTGAACATGTTATTAATTAAGGGTACTGCTCAAAGTGCTTATTTTCTTTTAGCAGGTCCCTACTGAATACAAACAAGTTCCTTAAGTTAGACAAGTAACTTATACTTGTGAAGATAAAATATAAAGAGAACAAAAAAACAGATACATGATTAATGTGTCCTTAATTAACCCCTTTGCCTTGGCATAGTATTATGGCACAAAGGAGTTAAATTGAAGTGAGACTTTTAAGAATATTTACTCTAAGATCAACATTTTTTTCCTTTAAGATTAAAATTTCCTTTTATTTTATTACATTATAGATTTACTTTTTACCTATGAGGAAGGTTTTGAGACAATAATTAGTGTTCTATTTTCCTGTGAAATGAAAGCATGTTATCTTGCTGTGGGTTAATGTGTTTTTAAGTCTCTTGAGGTATTGTGATTGGAAAGCAATTTAGAATATTGTTTTCTGCCAGCTTCACACAGAGAGATGAGTGGAAAATATCTGATTAGTGGGTGTGACAAAATATGGCAAGACAGTTATGGAAATAAATGTAAACCAGGTTGTTTGACTTACATATTGTATTCTTAAATACCAAAACAAATACAATGAAAAAAATTGACAGAACTTTATTAGAGAGTAGGAAAGGAGAAGTGATACTGTAGTTCTAGGCATGTATGGTACAAAGTCTCCCTTTTTCTCTCTCTAGGTTTCTTCTTTGAGGTACTGGAAATTGAACTTAGCAGCTTTTGTTTGCTAGGTATGTGCTCTACCACTGAGTCATAGCCTCTGCCTCTTAACTTATTTTGAGTCAGGCTTTCTATATGTAGCCCAAGCTGTCCTTGAACTTACTATCTTCCATTTCAGCCTCCTGAGTTATGAGATCAAGGCATACACCATCACCCCCAACTTAAGAGTCTTATAAAAATATTTAGCATGTCAAAACAGATGAACCAGAGAAGGATAAGGAGGCATATAGATAAATCTCCTCAGACAAAACAATTATTTAGATTTAGATTCTTTTCATTGGAGTGAATTAATTCCATATTTATGCTTGATCTTAGATCATATAGTTACTCCAGTGTTGAATTGAAGGAAAGAATCCCTCTAATCTTACATACTAAGCTTGCTTTGCTCATTAGGATACAAAACAAAGCCATTGAGGACTGGGGCAGAACTTGCCTAGAAGGTGCAAAACCCTGAGTTCAAACCTCAGTAACTGCCAAAAAAAAATCCCACTAAACTAAAAAACCAATATACCATGTCCAACCCCTAAAGATGCTGAGCCAAATTTTAGTCATCCAAGCTCATGATAGAGCTGTCCATCAGCAAACAAGAGGCTTACATGAGTTGATGAATTATTTTGCCATACCTTGATCAAATAGATATTTACATTTTTAACTAATGTAATCAATTCTATTTCCTTTGCTTAATACTTTAGACTAAAACAATGAATTTAAATCACTTTAAAATTTGATTAATTATAGATCTATATATGGTTGTAAAAAAATATATATATACACACACCCACACCCACACCCTGACCCACCCATCCACCCCCACACACAGCGAGAGAGAAAGAGAAAGAGAGTCATAATACCATTGAGTAACCTTGCCCAATGGTAACATCTTACGAAAATATAGTTTGATATCACAACCAGGATGTTGACATTTGTCATCATGACACACAACAGAGTCTAGAAGGATCCCTCATTTTGCCCTCTTACAGCAAACCAAATTCCTCCTCATTCCTTTCTTAAGTCTCTATAGACTAATATGTTCCTCATTTATATAATTTTGTTATTTCATAATGATGTAGGAATGGAATCATGTATTGATGTTTTAAAGTGTTTATATTCATCATGATTCTCTGTAGATTTATTCAGATTATTGCATACATCATAGCTCTTTCATTTTTTTGCTGAGTGGTATGGTCCATGGAAGAATATCTTTCTTCCAATTCACTGTTTCCTCTGTCTTCTACATTTGTTGAGCCTATCCATGGAAATTTTTTATTTCAGTTATTTTTTTCAATTTTAACATTTCCATTTGTTTCTCCTACTCTCACTTGGCTGTTTTTGCACTCTGCCACTTGAGCCACATCTCCAGTTCCAGCTTTTTTTGATGGTAAATTATTGAGTCTCTCAGACTTGTCTGACTGTGAACTGAGATTCTCAGATCTCAGTCTCCAGAATAGTTAGGCTTGTAGGTGTGAGACACTGGCACCTGGTGAGACATTATCTTTATTTGCTAAAATTATTTTTTCAAGCTTGTTCTAAATGCTTATTGAAGTATTTTAAAAATAATTCTGCTTTAAAATATTTGCTAGATAATCCTAGCTCCTCCTTATTCATTCGGAATTATTACAGGCTGCTAGTGTGATGAGTAACTTTTCATTGAAAATTAGACATTTTCATAGCATGTTTTAAAATTCTAAATATTATTTGGACGTGCTGTCATCCTGTCAATGTCAGGTAGAATAGAAGTCTCGGTTGTCTTGTTGGCCTTATTACACTTGCATGGGAGGGACTTTTCATTGCTGTAGGATTGGGACAGGAGTTTTGTTTTTCCCTATGGTTTCTACTGATAGAGTGTGTGTGTGTGTGTGTGTGTGTGTGTGTGTGTGTGTGTGTGTAACTTCATTATTTCTGTGCTATTGTGAAAGTTCTATTGTCCACTCGTAAGCCAAACAGTAAGAGGATACCTTATTGTTGCTTAGTGGTGGGAGTGTATGTCCCCAGTAAGTCAGGTAATCAACACTAACTCAACGGAGATAGGGAGATGCTATTACTGGCAAATTGGAGTGAAAGTTCCAGTTTCCTTCTTCATTTCTTTGATACCATTCTTGAGGTGTTGGAACGACTCATTATCATCTCATGACCATGAAAGTGCAGTTTCCCTAGTTGGCCTTTGCTGATGAGGATGGGGGTGGGGCCACATTTTTTCCAGGTGTTTGGCTGAAGTAGAGCAGTTCTTTGCGTGAAAGGTGTGTCTCACTAGGTTGACCTCTTCCTAGGCCTTTGGCTAGAGAAAACAAGCTATGGGGCCCTACTTTGCCTATGCCTCTTTTTGTTTTCATATTTCTGGCTTTTTCAGCTTTCAATCTTGGACATATAAGGCAGAAAGAAAGCAAAAGGACCTTACCACCATGTTATCTCGTGGATTTTGATGTTTCTTACCAGTCTACCTTATGTCTACCTTTCAGAATTCATGTTAGCTTTATACAATAGCCAGGGTTTTTAGTTGTATTTAGTGAGAAGAATAGGGAAAATACATTTATTCCCTTTATTTAGACTGATATATATTTTAATGTATTAAAATGCAAAGAGATCATTTGTTTTTGAGGTTAGAGGAGCTTATGGACAAAAATGGGTAGTGATGGAGAGGGAGAAAAAGAAGAGGAAGGGGAATCAGATTCTGCTATTGTACAAATAAGCAAGCAACAAACAACCAACAAACTCACCTCCACAAAAGAAAAATGTCTGAGTCATAATTGAATATTTTTTATTATACATTCAACATTTAGCAAACATAGTTAATTCAACACTGTGTGTATAGAAAGTCATTGGTGCTAGAAATGCTTTTTCTTATTAAGAGCTCAAAATCTAGTAGTGGTTAATATCCAAATAAGCAACTAATTATACCATCTTACGATAAGTGAATCAAATGCAGAAAGATCAGTAGAAGTTTTCTAAAACCTGATGTTTGGGTGATTTAATTGAAGCAAAGATGTCTTGATTAAAGGCAGGGAAGCATATGCTTTTTGTGAATTCAGAAGATATGACAAAAATGGTATGAAATGGCATAAGAATTTGCATGAGTGAATGATAGGAGAGTAAGCCAAAAAATATTGGCTATTGTTAAATTGTAGAAGGCTTTAGTATGTCATGCTAAGGAGGTTTTATCTTTTCTTCAGGCAATGGAGAGAAGTCTTCAAGGTAATTGAGCGATCATTTAATAACAATGGCTTTTGTTGTTGGTATCTATGTCTACATGCATTCCTTACTGTCTCTTTACATGTGCTAGATGTAAGACTTGTCACTGCTTTCATTGGTCTTTTTGCTTGTTCTACCATTTCCTATATCTGTGGTCAGAAATTGGTGAAGAGAAATGTTTACTTAAACATTTAGAGTTACTGGGTAGACATGTGTAGGTCTAATAGATGCACAAGTAAAGCTCAGAATGAAGCTATTGTTCTCACAGGCAGTTAAATCTTCACTAGTTATTAACATGTGTGTTTAAATATAGTATTATTCATCTAATCCTAACAGTCACCTCACCACCCTTCACCCTCTTATAGTCATTTTAGCTTATTTATCAATAGTGATTTTTCATAGAATCAAGTAGAACTGTACACTGATTAGCTATATTAATTTTAGAAAATGAATAATCCATATTTTGCCCAAGAAATGGAAATGTATAAGTCTAGTTCATTATGTTAAATAAAATATCCAGTATGTCAGTCTTTCATTAATTTTAAATTATTTTTCTTCATTATCCACATTTATGAATGTTATTGCTCCTTGTCTCTAGGTATATTTTATTAATATTTACAAACTCTTCCTTTCTTCTATAATACCTATGACACTCCTAATGTAATGTATTGGTATATATATATTTTGTATTGGTATATTTTTAAAAAGCCCATATACAATAACACTTTATTTTTATGCTGTCTAAATCTTTTATTTAAAGACATCTGGTGTGTTTGGCTCAGCGGACAAAATATGACAGTGCTGAAAAGTAGTATTAGCAATTCTTATGACTTTCTACATATTCTTAAGTGTTTGTGTCAGAAATTATATACTGTGGTAGATAGATTAACAGATAGATTAGCAGAGTAAGAAAAATTTCTCACTGACATGCTATTGTTTACTTGCTTGTGACCTTGAGAAAATCAAGTCTTTTCTGTGATTCTAAAGATTTTAACAATTTTATAACTATAAAGAAGAAAAATGCCTCACATATCTGTATAATAACACTGAGATTTAAAACATAGTTCTTTGTTTTCCAATATAATATTAAGTATTGATATTGCTAAAGTTTCCATAGAGGCTCAGTTGAACTCAATTTCTTGTAAAGATGAAAAGATATGGACATATTGTCCATATAGGATAACTCTTTGGTTTGAATTCCTATATAAATTGTAATAATATTGAGCTGAGCTTTTACTTGTTATAAAATTCCTTATCTATTTAATATTTTGACTATTAAAACTAACCTGCTGTTAATATAAATGTCAAAAATATTACAAAATTTAAATATTTTCCTTCCATTTTAATTCCATTTTTAATTGATGAAATATTGTCTCTTTGAGGCCATGATAAATATTGATGTTGTGTTATATGTGTCAAAGAACCAGCTCAAGCTTGTGTTTACTGTCCTGTGGATGGAAAATGTCATCTGAGTTCAAGTAATTGGTATATTGCTAACTTACTTGTAATTTACTTTGCTCAAACCTTGAAAGTCTTTATGTTACATTTGCTGAGTAGGGTGAAGGAATTTGTGCTTGTAAGTCAGATTTCCTTAAGTCTGAGTGATTGTGGTAAGCACCAGAATTTGTAAAATAATTATTTCATTATAAATATTTCACAATCTTGTGGAAAATTGATTAAAAAAGAGGAACTCATAGCCGAACATGGTGGCTCACGTCTGTAATCCTAGCAACTCAGGAGGCGGAGATACGAGATTTGTGGTGGGAACTGAGCTCAGGCAGGAAAGTCAGTGAGACTCTTTGTGTGTGTGTGTGTGTGTGTGTGTGTGTGTCTGGTCGTGGGGCCTGAACTCTGGGCCTGGGCGCTGTCCCTCAGCTCTTCAGCTCAAGGCTAGCGCTCTACCACTTGAGCCACAGCACCACTTCTGGCTTTTTTCTTTTTGCTTATGTAGTGCTAAGGAATCAAACCCAGGGCCTCAGGCATGCAAGGCAAGTGCTCTACCACTGAGCTACCTTCCCAGTCCATCAGTGAGACTCTTATCTCCAGAAATGGAGCCATGGCTCAAGTGGGGTGGGTGGGGTTGGGGAGGCACAGAAGGAGGAGGAAGAAAGAAAGAAGAAATACCCTAAATTAACATCCTAAACTTTTATTCCATAAAATTTAGGAAAAGTTGAAAAATTTCAGATTATAATAGTTTTACTTAATTAAAGGTGATGTAAGGGACTAATCACACAGCCTCTAAACTTACTTGTAAAACACAACTCACTAGATACTATGTTGAAAATGAACTATATAATTTGTGTGTGGGAACAGGAGGAAAAAACGGGAGGGTGGGGGGGAGGGGAGAGGGAAGAAGTGACATTGTCCAAAAAGAAATGTACCCTTTACTTGACTTAACTGTAGCCCTTGTATATCACCTTTATAATAACAATAGAAAATAAAAGGAAAAAAGAAGAAACTTTTTTCCCCCGACTATCAAATACGGGTGCAGAGGATGTACCATATTTCAGACATGTATAAATTGTGCTTTTACTAAATTAACTCCTTTGATTGCTCTCTCCTTTCCTTATTTCTATTCCCCCTATTTTCAACAGCTTGCCACACATTTCTTCATGCCCTCTTTATACACAGGCATAATATATTTTCATATTATCCATCTCTTATCATTCTCCTCCCTTATCTCTTCCCCTTGTCACTCTAAATAGTCCCATCATTACTATCACACTATAAAGGTGCAAACATGTATATATCCACACATACATGTATCTTAGGTCTCGATTCTTATTTTTACAATTTGGCCACTTACTTTAGCTTTATTATTTGAAATCACTTTTTTACAAAGTTTGAAACACCACATTGAAGACAATAACATTTGCTTTAAATAATACATTTTTTTGGCCAGTAGTAGGGCTTTAACTCAGTGGACACTTCTCCTTAGCTTTTTTGGATCAAGGCTGGTGTTCTACCACTTGAGCCACAGATCAGTTTCCAGCATTTTGGTGATTAATTGGAGATAAGAGTCTAATGGATATTCTTCTCCAAGCTGGGTTTGAATTGCAGTCCTCAGATCTTGGCTCCTGAGTAGCTAGGGTTACAGACAATAATATTGCTTTAAAAGTGCAAATTTTATTTTTGAAATAAAAAATAAAATAAAAATAAAAATTATATCTCTTGAGGAGATATAGTTTCCATTTTAGATTTCTGAGCTTTAGTGACATCTTTTTCACTCTCTCATTTTAGTGATGGAGAAATCTAGTCCCAGAATGTCCTACAGCATCCTACAGCTCATTTGTCATAAGACAAGGTCTGAAATCATTTTCCATTTCAGGCTAGTGCTCTTTTCACTCCAGTCTACTACTGCCCTATTTTTAGTAAATGAAATTATATTTGAAAAGAATTCCAGAAATGTGAGCAAGTAGAATCGAACAGATGAATGTAATACCCAAATTTTTATTCCATTAAAGTTAGGAAAAATTGAAAAAATTTAGAATGGATTGTAATAGTTTTACTTAATTAAAGATGATATAAGGATCCAATCACATAGCCTCTAAACTTATATGTAAAATGTAACTTTATTTTGTTCATTAAAATGGTCCTTATTAAACAAAGCCTAGAAATTCCAGTAAATCCCAGTTCTGTATCCATCTGAAGAGGAGTTCCACTCCATGAGCAATGTCCTTTGGAAGATGGAGGTTAGAACATTTGGAGAAAGACCAGACATGTAGTAGAAAGTCTTTTTATTTCACTTTTAACATATGGGTTGAAAATATTTTCCTGATTCACCAAGGTCTAGAATTATTTACATGAGAGAAAATATGTGTACTTTGTCCTTCTGGATTTGGCTTATTTCACTTGATGTGACGATCTCCAGTTCCATCCATTTCCTGTGAATGATACAATTTCAATCTGGATGACTAATACCTGATTGTATGTGTAAATATATATATAAACACTAGTATAGTGTATATGTATATATGCCACCTATATACAATCTCTATACACATATACATATATACACATTGCATATATGTGCCATATAAATACACACGTATATGTATATGTGTAGATATATGTGTGTGTATATATGCATATATACATATACACACATATATACATATACATACATATACATGTATACATATATATACACACATATATACATATGCCACATTCTCTTCATTAGTTGAGCATTTGGGCTCCTTTCATAATTTGCCTATTGTGAATAGTGCTGCAGTAAACATGGGTGTGAAGTGCCTTTATTGTACCCTGTCTTGCATTTCTTTTTTTCTTTCTTAATATATGTTTTTATTGTAAAGACACTGTACAGAGGGGTTAAAGTTATCTGAGTAAGGTAATGAGTACATTTCCTATCAAGCATTTTTATCCCCTCCTTTATTTTTCACCTACCATCCCTTCCCTCCCCACCTCCCCATCTCCTCCCTTGCCCACCCAAAGCTGTAGTGTTTGTTTTCAACATAGTGTCTTGTACATCTCATTGTTACAGTGGGTCAACTTGTATTCTTATTTCAGTATTTTGTTATTTCCTTCCCCTCCCCAAATTAGAAAAATGTATATACAAGAGGCAGGACACCGGAATCAAATACAGGGACAACAGGAGTTATATCATGGGGGAAGAACATATAAAAGAAACAAAAAAAATCACATAGTACATTATAAGTACATTAAAAACAGCAGCAACAAAGATAAAACCTCTTGTGTCTCTATGTTGGGGTTCATTTTGCTTAGCATCATCTTATATGGTCATATGTACATAGCTTTTGAGCTTTTCTGCTTGTTCTAGACATATACTAGTTATAGCAAATAAGGGAAACCATGGAACCTATGTTTCTTTGGGCCTGGATTACTTCACCAAGTATAATTTTTTCCAAGTCTTTCCATTTCCTAACAAATGGGGCAGAGTCATTCTTTCTGATGGAGGCATAGAATTCCATTGTTTATTTTCTTGATCCATTCATCTACTGAGGGGCATCTGGGTTGGTTCCATGTTAGCTATGGTAAATAATGCTGCGATAAACATAATTGTGCTAGTAGCTTAAGTATGGCTTTGTTTGTGATCATTTGGGTAAATGCCCAAAAGTGGGATTTCTGGGTCATAGGGGAGCTCTATGTGGAGTCTTTTGAGGATACATGTCCATGTCAGATTACTGTAGTATTGCTGGATTTGGTGGTAGGTCTAATTTTAGTTTTTTGAAGAACCTCCACATTGCACTAGTTGTACTAGTTTACAGCTCCACCAACAGTATATAAGACCCCTCCTTTTCTCTGCACTTTGCCCAGCATTTATTATTGTTTGAGTTGTTTATTATGACCATTCTGAGGTAAGATGAAATCTCAATGTTGTTTTATTCATATTTTTTATGATAGGAATATTGAACATTTCTTCATGTGTTTAATGGCCTTTTGTGCTTCTTTTGAGAATTGTCTATTCAGTTCATTTGCCCACTTATTAATTGGATTGTTGGTTCTTTTGGAATTTAGTTTTATGAACCTCTGTATATTCTCCTGAATAAGCCCTTGTTGAATGTATAGACAGCAAAAATTTCTTTCCATTCTGTGGATGATCTCTTTAGTGACTGTTTCTTTTGATATGTAGAAGTTTTTTTTGTGATATACTCCCCATTTGTCAATTCATGCTTTTTTTTTTTTTTACTTTTGGAGTTTTAAGTAGAAGTTAATACTTATGCCTATATCTTCAAGGGTTATTTTGTATTTTCCTGTAATGATTTTAAAGTTTAAGGTCCCATATTAAAGCCTTTCAGCTACTCTGAATTGATTTTAATACAGGGCAAGAGATAGAGATCCAGTTTTAGTCTTCTATGTCTGGATATCCAGTGTTCCTAACGTTATTTGTAGAATAGGATGTTTTTTGTTAAATCTGTTTTGAGGCCCTTTGTCCCATTTTTAGGTCTTCCATTCTGTTCTACTGGTCTAGGTGTCTGTTTTTATGCCAGTAGCATGCTGTTTTGGTTACTATGTTTTTGTGTATAGTTTGAAGTTATATATTGTGATACTCCAGCACTGCTCTTTTTGCCTTGGATTGCTGGGCTATTTTAGCTATTCATGCTTCTATAATTAATTTTAGCATTGATTTTCTAAGTCTGTGAAGAATGTCACTGGAATTTTAATAGGCTTTGCATTGAATATAGTAGTATAGTCCTTTCACAGTATTGATCCTACACATTCATATTCATATCACAAATCTTTCCATCTTCTAGTCCTGCTTTGATTTCTTTCTTCTAAATTTTATAATTTTCATTGTAGAGGTCTGTCGAGTTCTTAGATGAAGTTAGTCCTAGGAACTTTTTTTTTTTTTACAAGCTATTGTGAGTGGATTCTTGTCCTGATTCCTTTCTCTGTTGAAGCTACTGATATTGTGTGTGTGTGTGTGTGTGTGTGTGTGTGTGAGTGTGTGTGTTGCTGTCCCTGAGCGTTGTTGCTCAAGGCTATTTTCTTTACCACTAGGACCACAATTCCACCTCTGGCTTTTTTGGTGGTTAATTGGAGATAAGAGTCTCACAGATTTTCCTTTCCAGAGTATTTTTGGTGAAGTTTTAAGGGTCGGTGATAAGGTCCTATTTGAAAAATTTGACTTCTCCCCTAATTGAATCCTTTTTATTTTTAACTCTTATTCCTCTAGCTAGGAATTTCCCTGCTATATTGAATAAGAGTGGGGGAAGTGGACTATATATATATATGCACATATATATATTCTTTTATTTAAGTCAAAGATCAAGATTCAGACAAACCAGAGAATTTGATAGACCGTAATCACTGAAAGTTATGTATGTGGTGGCTTGGTAATATGATTTATGTGCATTTATTTAAACAATAGTGCATGCTTAGTAGAGGTGCATGAGAAGAGTAATGCTGAATTTTTATTTTATTCACAATGCATATGCCAGATATATTTTGCTTTCCTAAGTTGTACTATCTTTACTCCTTCTTTAAATCTGTTGCCTTTCTAAGCATGATACCAACGGCAAATATCCTGAAGAAAAGAGTGATAGATTTACTACAAAAAATTTAAGACTCTGACTGCCAAAATTCACTATAAACAAGATTGAAAGGCAACTGACAGTTGGGAAAACTGGCACCATATATGGTGAACAAAGAGTGAAATCCTTCTTATAAAGCTTCCTTCCTTCCTTCCCTCCCTCCCTCCTTGCCTCTCTCCCTCCCTCCCCCTTTCCCTCTTTCCTTCCCTCCTTCCTTCCCTCCCTCCCTCCCTCTCTTCCTTCCTTCCTCTCTCCCTTCCTCCCTCCCTCCCTCCCTCCCTCCCTTCTTTCCTTCCTTCCTTCCTTCCTCTGGGACTTGAACTCAGGGCCAAGCGCTGTCCTGAGCTTGTTTTGCTCAACTGTAGTGCTCTACCACTTGAGCCACAACTTGGCTTTTGGCTTTTGTGATGGCTAATTGGAGATAAGAGTCTCATGGACTTTTCTGCCCAAGCTGGCTTTGAACTGTGATCTTCAGTCTCATCCTCTTGAATAACTAGGATTACCAGTGCTTGGTAAAGCACTCAAAATGTGAAAGGACACTAATAAGTACCAGATCAACACTCCTTGTGGAGAGCTGGGTACCATACTTTCTTTATTTTACAGATGAAGATATTGGGATTAGAGGAGTCTTTCAGTAAGGGATAAATTAAAGCTCCAACTTAAGTGAACCAACCTGAGAGTCTATGTTGCTAACTTTCAAACTACACTGCTCTCCATTCCTATAGATGGAAAAGTTTATGACCAAATATTTGCAATTATGTTTTATAAGAAAATGCTAATATTAATGATGCTCAAGTAGTAGATACTATTTTTAAAATTTGTTTTAAAATAAATGTATTTTAATTTTTACACAAAATAGTATTAAATTTCTTTATGTAGCCTCATATTCCATGTGAGATTTTTCAAGCATTATTAGAATTTTGCAAAAGAAAAATTTTCTAATAAATGGTACATTGAGTATGATCATTTTGGTCTCCAAATTGACACTTATCAGTAATGCTATTTTCAGGTAAGCTACAATGATAGTTTAATTATAATTTCCATGTGAATTTTTTTGTAGCAGTTACTGGCTAAATCTTTTGTTTTTGTCTCTTTTTTAACCTTTCCACATTCATATTTGCCTTCCTATTGTGAATCTTTCCGGTGTATTTTCAATTTTTTTACTTCTGCAAAATACTCCACTCCTTTTTTCCTCTGGTGATATCGGGGAGTTTGAACTCAGGGCTTTGTACTTGCTTGGCTTTATTGTTCTACCGGTGCACTATCATTGAACCACACCTCCGACCAGATAAGTTTTTTGCTGTTTATTTTGGAGATGTAGTCTAGTAAACTTTTTTCCCTGGGCTGGCCTTTAACTGCCATCCTCTAGGTCTCAGCCTCTAGCGCATCTAGCATTACAGACCCAACCACTGGCTCCACAATATATTCATTTTTAAAAACTGTAATCTTCCAGTGTTTATCTTTAATTTTTTTCTCCATACAGTGATGATTTTTGCATTCGTTTGGCAGAGAATTTCATGTGAAAAAAGATACCAAGTTGTTTGTTTGACTCATTACTTGGAACAAAGATTACATAATAGAATTCTTAATACTCAGTGTCTTATCTCTCAATAGTTGTTTAGAAACTCCCATTAATATTATCTGTCAATATGCCACTTACTGTTAGGATTTTGTTCTTGAAAAGTTTGGTCTTCATTTCCTCCTGATAAAATGATCTCTTTCTTCTCTGCTTTCAGTAAGTCAGTTTATATTTGGAAACATGGCACAGTACTAGATGATTCAAGCTGAGAAAGAACAAAAAAAGATTTCTGGCACTGACTCCTCACTTTCCCCTGCTTGAAGTTTCAGCAGGTCGAGTATCTAGTATATGGTGAATTTCCCATTTTGCTCAAGTGAATCAGACAGTACAAAGCAGGCAGGCCTCGGAGAACTCAAATGAGGATCTTTATATACTAGAGAAATAAGTTGAGGTTGCAGCAGACATAAACTATGACAGATTTGGTCTGATTTGTTGCAGTTCTATGATGTGAACACTGAGTGGCACTAAAGCCTAGGTCACAGATAAAACACCGATTCGAAATTTAATCCAAGGGTCTAGTGATGGGTGAATGGCTTTGGAAAGTGCAAAAGCATCACTTAAAAGTACTGTAAAGAAAACAAACAAACAAAAAAGAAATGGTAGAAAAGCTAGTTTGCTAACTAGTTATTTTGGGGAACTAGAATTTAACCATTGTTTTAATTTGCTAATTATTTAAAAGGAAAAGGCAAGCTACTCTTGAAATGACCAATGATGATTATTAACCTTATTGTAAATATTCTTCAATGTTTGCTCTTTCTTTTGCTTTATAAGGAGGAAGAATCTATTCTTGAAAAAGATTTGTAGCTACACGGTACCATAAGTGTACTGATCCTTAAGCTCTTATGCACCTGTAGTTGATAATAGGCATAGTAAACATCACTTTGGAACTCAGGCATTCATAGAGATATTAATTATATATAAAAGTGTGGTGTTGATACATTTCTCTGAGTTTGGAAAGTATCAGTATCAGTTGAGTATGAAAATAAACTCTAAAAATTGTTATCTTGAAAGAGAAAGAAATATTTTATTACTTCTCTGTTTTTGTTTTAATTTAAAAATTCTTCAACCTTATTGACATGTAATTAACGAATGAAAATTATGTATACATATATGTATATGTAGATATAGTACATATACACCATGAAATAATGACTAAAATCAAGCTAATTAGCACTTCTATTACTTTATAAATGTTATTCATTTCTAGCTTTTTTGAGGTACAGTTGGTAAATAGCAATTGTAAGATATATAACACAATGTTTTAATATATATCAACTTAATATGTCCATTGTCTAAAATTGTCATCCTGTTTTAGTAGTGAAAATACTTAAGATCAACTTTCAGTGTACATTTAAAGAATGTAATATATTCTATTATATACTATAAGCACCATGTTGTACATTAGACCATTAGAATTTATTATTGATTCTGCCTAACTGAAAGTTTGCACTTTATTTTCTTTCCTGTTCTCTTTCTTTTTCACCATCTTCCTTCCTTCCTCCCTTCCTTCCTTCCTTCCTTCCTTCCTTCCTCCCTCCCTTCCTCCCTTCCTTCCTTCCTTCCTCCCTCCCTCCCTTCCTTCCCTTTCTTTCTTTCTTTCTTTCTTCCTTCTCTCTTTCTCTGTTTCTTTCTTTCTTTCTTTCTTTCTTTCTTTCTTTCTTTCTTTCTTTCTTTCTTTCTTTCTTTCTTTCTTTCTTTCTTTCTTTCTTTCTTCTTTCTTTCTTTCTTTCTTTCTTTCTTTCTTTCTTTCTTTCTTTCTTTCTTTCTTTCTTTCTTTCTTTCTTTCTTTCTTTCTTTCTTTCTTTCTTCCTTCTCTCTTTCTTTTTTGTTTCTTTCTTGTCCAAGACCAGGACTCAAACTTACTATCTGACCCTTTCATTGGTTGGCTGGCGCTTTACCAACTGAGCCATGTCTCTAACTCCTGTGGTTTTTTAACCAATATCTTCACATTCTGGCAATCATCAGTCTCTACTTCTATGAATTTGACTTCTTAAGATTTTTATATATGTAAATATATATTCATGTAATATTTGTCTTTCTGTGTCTAGTTTCTTTCAGGTCTTTTCAGATCTCAGCCTCCTGAGTAGCTACTGTTATAGGTGTAAGTCAATGGCACTGTCTCTGGCTTAATTGATTAATTAATTAAGTTAAAAAAATACTGTCCACCAGATTCACCCACATTGTTTTGTACACAGTTTTTGTTACAAATAAAAGGATTTCTTTTTTTTTTTAAATTTTATTTTATTTTATTTGAGAACATACTGTACAGAGGGGTTACAATTACATGGGCAGGATAATGCATACATTTCTTACCAAGCATTGCAGCCTCCTCCTTTGTTTACCCTTCACCTCCCTTCCCAGCCTCCCTCCTCCCCCCCCACCCAGTCATACCACCCCCCCCCCCGACATTGTAAAGCTAGTTTTGACATGACATTTTGTACTTCTCATTGTTGCAACAGGTCCTCCTGAATCCTTAAACGACTTGTTTGTTCCCGTCTCCTCCACATGTTATACTGACATCAAATATAGTGAAAGCGGGGTTACACTGTGGGGGAGGGACATACAAAGCAACAAAGAAATAATCTTATAAATGCGTTAGAAACACATGCATGAAAGAAACAAAAACATTAAAATACATATTTGAGGGTTCGTTTTCCTAACATCACATTATCTGACTTTTTCCACTTGACTCATACCTATACTAGATATTGCAAATAAGGGAAACCATGGGACCTATGTTTCTTTGGGCCTGGCTTACTTCACTTAATATAATTTTTTCCAAGCCTTTCCATTTCCTAACAAATGGGGAAATGTCATTCTTTCTGATGGAGGCATAGAATTCCATTGTGTATATATACCACATTTTCTTGACCCATTCATCTACTGAGGGGCATCTGGGTTGGTTCCATATCTTAGCTATGGTAAATAATGCTGCAATAAACATAGTTGTGCTGGTAGCTTTAGTGTGGTCTTTTTTGTAAACATTAGGGTAAATGCCCAAAAGTGGGGTTGCTGGGTCATAGGGGAGTTCTATGTGAAGTCTTTTGAGGAACCTCCATACTGCTTTCCAAAGTGGTTGAACAAGTTTACATTCCCACCAACAATGAAGTAAGGTTCCTTTCTGTCCACATCCCCTCCAGCATCTGTTGTTGTTAGAGTTCTTGATTTTTGCTGTTCTAACTGGAGTGAGGTGATATCTCAATGTTGTTTTGATTTGCATTTCTTTTATGGCTAGGGATGTTGAACATTTCTTCATGTGTCTATTGGCCATCCTTCTTTCTTCTTCAGAGAAGCGTCTCTTTAAGTCTTTCGCCCACTTACTTATTGGGCAGTTGTTTCTTTGAGGATTTGTTGTTGGGTGGTTTAATTTTTTGAGTTCCAAGTATATTTTAGATATGAGACCCTTGTCCGTTGTATGGCTAGTAAAGATCTTCTCCCAATCCGTGGGCTTTCTATTGATCTTGCTAGCTATGTCATTTGCCCTGCAAAAGCTCTGCAACCTTATGCAATCCCATTTGTCCAACCTTTCTTTGATTTGTTGTGTTTCCGGGTCTCTATTCAGAAAATTTCGGCCTGAGCCAAGGAGACCCAGGGTTTCTCCTATTCCATCCTGTAATGTTTTCAGAGTGTCTGCTTTGAGTTCAAGGTCTTTGATCCATTTGGAGTTGATTCTGGTGCAGGGTGATATGTAAGGATCTAGCTTTAGTTTTCTACATGTAGTTAACCAATTTTGCCAGCACCATTTACTGAAGAGGCTGTCTGTCTTCCATTCTATTGTTTTAGCTCCCTTATCGAAGATTAGATGGCTATAGGTCTGTAGGTTCATTTCTGGGTTTTCAATTCTATTCCATTGGTCCTGAGGTCTGTTCTTATGCCAATACCAAGCTGTTTTGATTACTATGGCTTTATAGTAGAGTTTGAAATTTGGTATTGATATTCCTCCAGCAGTGTTCTTTCCGTTGAGGAGCGTTTTTGCTATTCGGGGTCTTTTATTGTTCCATATGAATTTTTGGATTGCCTCTTCTATTTCCTTGAAGAATGAGGGTGGAATTTTGATAGGTATTGCGTTGAATTTGTAGATAGCCTTGGGAAGTATTGCCATTTTCACGATGTTAATCTTTCCAATCCAGGAGCATATGAGGTTTTGCCATTTTTTAAGTTCTGTGTTGATTTCCTTTTTCAAGATTTTAAAGTTTTCATCATAGAGGTCCTTCACTTCTTTAGTTAAGTTAATTCCTAGGTATTTTATTTTTTGTGGGGCTATTACAAATGGAGTTGCTTTCCTAATTTCAGCCATACTTTTCTCATTGTTGGCATACAGAAAAGCCATTGATTTTTGGGGGTTAATTTTATAACCTGCTACTTTGCCAAAGTTTTGAATCAGCTTGAGTAATTTGGGAGTGGAGTCTATGGGATTCTTTAAATACAAGATCATGTCATATGCAAAGAGGGAGAGTTTTATTTCTTCTTTCCCTATTTGGATCCCCTTTATGTCTACTTCTTGTCTTATTGCTGTAGCTAGGCATTCTAATACTAGATTGAAGAGAAGTGGAGAGAGTGGGCATTCTTGTCTTGTTCCTGAGTTAAGAGGAAATGGCTTTAGTTTAATGCTGGCTGTAGGTTTGTCATATACAGCCTTTATTGTATTGAGGAATGTTCCATGGATTCCTAATTTTTCCAAAACCTTCATCATAAAGGGGTGTTGGATCTTGTCGAATGCTTTTTCTGCATCTATTGAGATAACCATGTGGTTCTTATTCTTGCTCCTGTTGATGTGATGAATAATATTAATTGATTTGCGTATATTGAACCAGCTTTGCATCCCTGAAATGAATCCTGTTTGATCGTGGTGTATGATTTTTTGGATGAATTGTTGAAGTCGGTTGGCCAAAATTTTGTTGAGAAGTTTTGCATCAATGTTCATCAAAGAAATGGGTCTATATTCTCTTTCTTTGATGAGTCCCTGCCTGGTTTTGGGATGAGGGTTATGATGGCTTCATAGAATGTGTTCGGTAGTGAGCTTTCTCTTTCAATTTCATTGAAGAGTTGGAGGAGAATTGGTGTGAGCTCTGCTTTGAAGGCCTTGTAAAATTCCGCTGTAAAACCATCTGGTCCTGGACTTTTCTTAGCTGGGAGGTCTCTTATTGCTGTTTCTATTTCAATGCTTGATATGGGCCTGTTAAGATAGTTTAACTCATCTTGGTTTAGTTTTGGCATGTCAATCAAATAAAAGGATTTCATGGCTGGAAATTTAGCTAAGTGGAAGAGCACTTGCCTGGCAAGTGCAAGGTCCTGAGTTTGGTCCTCAGCCCTGGAGAAAAAATGTTTACAAATAAAAGGATTTCTTTTTTTTTTAAGGCTAAATAATACTGAATCATATCTATATATCCATCAATGGACAGAAGTTGATTCTATATCATTATTATTGTCAATAATGATTTAATTAGAGAGTATAGGCATCTCCTTAAGGTATTTATTCATTATCTTTCAGTATATAATTCAAAATGGATTTTTAAAATTATTTTTATTTTTTTATTGTGAAAATACCGTACAGAGGAGTTACAATTACATGGGCAAGGTAACGGGTACATTTCCTATCAAGCACTGTAGCTTCCTCTTTGTTTCCCCTTCCCATCCCTTCCCATACTCCCCCCTATCTGCACCATATCCTCCTCCCCCACCCCCCACCAAAGTTGTAAAGTTCGTTTTTCAACATAAAGACTTGTACATCTCATTTTTGCAATGGGTCAACCTGTATCCCTAAATAAACGATTTGTTTTTTCCCTTCCCCTCCACAAATCATACCAACATCAAATACAGTGAAAGCATGGGTTATACCGTGGGGGAGGGGCATACAAAGCAACAAAGAAGTCATCTTATAAGTATGTTAGAAACAATTGCATGAAAGGAAAAAAAAAAAAACAAAAAAAACTTTCGAATACTTATCTTGGGGTTCATTCCCCTAACATCAACTTATCTGAGCTTTTCTGCTTGACTCAGACAACGTATACTAGTTATTGCAAATAAGGGAAACCATGGGACCTATGTTTCTTTGGGCCTGGCTTTTTGTTAGGAAATGGAAAGACTTGGAAAAAAATGGATTTTTTTTTTTTTTTGTTGGCCTTGGGGCTTGAACTCAGGGCCGGGGCACTGTCCCGAATCTTCTTTGTGCTCAAGGCTAGTGCTCTACCACTTAAGCCACAACACTACTTCCAGCCTTTTCTGAGTGGTTTATTGGAGATAAGAATCACACAGACTTTCCTGCTTGGGCTGGCTTCAAACTGCGTTCCTCAGATCTCAGCCTTCTGAATAGCTAGGATTACAGGGGTGAGTCACTGATGGCAAGATTTTTGAATCATGTTATATTTATTCTTTTAACTTTCTTTTTTTTGTGGGGGAAGGTGTAGGGATGTCTTGCTATGTAAATCAGTTTGGCGTGTAACATATTAGGTAGCCAGTGATGTCCTCAAACTCCTGATACTCCTGCCTCAGCCTCCTAAGTGCTGATTATAGGTATGCTCCACTATGCCTAGCTTTCTCCTCTAATTTTTGAGTAACATGATTTTCCACAATGGTGCCTACATTTTACACTTATATAAAATAAATACAAGAGTTCTCTTTTCCACCCATCTTCATCTATACCTGTGTTTCATCACTTAGATAAAAGTCGACAGTTTTTTTTATTGTGCTATTAATCCCTCTCTGATGATTAGTGACATTGTTTTCTGTTCACGTTGGTCATTTCTAAATCTTCTCTTGAAAAATATATTTAGATACTTTTGCTATTTAAAAATAATATTTCTTTCTTGTCATTTAATGGACTTCTTTTTTATATTTTAGTTATTAATTCCTTATTGGATGAGTGATTTGCAGATCTCTCTCTCTCATTCTGTGTGAGAGAGTCCCCAAAAGTCAAGGTGTGAGACATGAAAGGATTGGGAGGTTGGAATGCCTCCTCCCAACATGAACTCTCAGAATGCCGAGAGTTCCTGAAAAGGTCAATCAAACCTGGCTTGATAGGAATAAGGGTTTCTATCATATTAGTCGTCTAATTCCACCCCAAACTTTCTGGTAGCCTGGGGATAGATATAAGCCTACACAAATTCTAAGTCATATAGTTCTTTTTTAAAAAATAAACGTATTTTTTTTTGTCGTGAAAATACTGTACAGAGGGGTTACAATTACACGGGCAAGGTAATGAGTACATTTCTTATCAAGCATTGTAGCCTCCTCCTTTGTTTCCCCTTCCCATCCCTTCCCATCCTGCCCGCCCCCATCATATAGTTCTTACATCTATTTCTTAAGATTAGAAGTTATTTATCACTTGTAAGATCATACCACGATTGGTGCTTGTGACATCAAGGATATTGATTAAGACTGTACTACATGATTGGTGCTTGTGACTTCAGGGATATTGTGACCTCACTTTCTGCATACATGTCCCTGTACCCTCCTCAATAAATACCTTGTACAATGGACTTAGGGCACCTGAAGCTAGGAGAAGGCTTTAGGCCCCTGGTGCCCCAAATCTCAATTCCATGGTCTTGTGTCCATTACTGTCTTGTCCCGGGTGGCGGTGGGTTGAGACATTGTGGGGACATTGTAGGTTGTCTTTTCATGTTGTCAACTGTTTTTGTTTTTTTCCCCCAGGTATAGGACTTTTAGTTGTATATAATCCCACTTGTGTTGCCTGTGGTATGGGACAAAAAAATCATTGCCAAGATCAAATTTCTTGCAACTTTTCCTTTGTTTTCTTTTAGTAGCTTTATAATTTCAGGTTTATGCGTAAGATTTCAACCCATTTTAAGTTGAATTTTGTATAACATATGAGGTGAAGACCATTTTCATGATTTACATGCAAAATGTGAATAAACAGTTTTCCCCACATTATTGAAGAGACTGTCCTCTCTCCACATGTGTTCTTGGACATGGCTTTATTTCTGGGCTTTCTATTCTGTTTTCTTGCTCAGTGTGTCTGTTTTAGGCCAATGTCATAATATTTGATTTTAATCATTTTATAATGTGTTTTAAAATCAGGAAATATGATATCCCTAGCATGATTGTTATTCAATATAGTTTTGCTTATTCTGGTTTTTTTGGGTCCATATGAATTTAAGGATTTTAAAAAATGTTTCCATGGAAATGACACTGGAATTTTATGGGATTGACTCTAAATCTCTAGGGCATTTTCCAATATGGACTCTTCTTTTTTTTTGCTTTTTTATTTTTTTATTGTGAAAATACCGTACAGAGGGGTTCAATTACATGGGCAAGATAATGAGTACATATCTTATCAAGCATTGTAGCCTCCTCCTTTGTTTCCCCTTTGAACTCTTCAATCTATGAATATGTAGTAACTTTCCTGTACTTGTCTTTTATTAGTAACTCATAACAATTTGTGTGCAGATTTTTCATGTATTAGTTAAATTTATTCCCACGTATTTTATTCTCAATGATACTGTTGTAAATGAGACTTTCTTTACTTCTTTCCTTCCTTCCTTCCTTTCTTTTTCCCTTTTTCTCTTTCTCTCTTTCTTCCCCCCTTTTTTTTGGGTGGTTGTGGGGCTTGAACTCTGGGCCCAGGCCCTATCCCTCAGCTCTTCAGCTCAAGGTTAGTGCTCTACCACTTGAGCCAAAGTACCACTTCCGGTTTTCTGAGTGGTTTTTTGGAGAGAAGAATGTCTCGGGATTTCCTGCTGGGCTGGTTTTGAACCGCTATCCTCAGATCTCAGCCTCCTGAGTAGCTAGAATTACAGGGGTGAGCCATCAACAAACACCCCATGAGACTTTCTTAATTTCCTTTTTGGGCAGTTATTTGCATAGAAAACACTGTTAGTATATGGAAACAACTATATGTATTCTGCAACTTCACTGAATTTTCCAGTTCTAACAGTGTTTGTAGGAGTTTTAGTATTTTCTTTCTATAAGATCATGTTATCAGCAGAGATAAATTTTACTTTTCACTTTCCTATTAGGATTTTGAAAAATAAATATCTTTAGGTAGTATACAAAGGAGTTACCACTCAACAAATCAGTTATGGATACCATGCATCTTGATTGATTACTGCTCTTTTGATGCCTTTTATTTTTTCTCTTGTCTAATTATTATGGGTAGGATTCTAAGTTCTATGTTGAAATTGAGTGACTTTATATATTTTAGATATGAGACCCTTGTCTGATGAATAGCTAGTAAATATCACCTTCCATTCTGTGGGCTTTCTATTTATCTTACTAGCTATGTCCTTTGCCATGCAGAGACTCTTCAGTTCGATGCAATCCCATATATCCAGTATTTCTTTGATTGGCTGTGATTCTGAATCTTTACTTAAGGAAGTCTCAACCCATGCCTAGCAACCCTCGTGTTTCCCCTACTCTTTCCTGTAATGTTTTCATGGTATCTGGCTTTACATTGAGGTCTTTGATCCATTTAGAATTGATTCTGGTGCAAGATGGTATATAAGGATCTATCTTCAGTTTTCTGGACATGATAAATTATACTAAACATTCACAGAGTGAGATCAAAAGAGGGTATTATTAGGTGAGGATCACAAAGGCTCAATAGCTATAGGTTTGATCATATAAAAATGTTTATTGAAATGCACTCCAAGAAATGGAAAGAACAGGTTTTATGTTATTTTTTTTCTCACTGTTTTTGATTACTGTACCTTTTGCCTTGCATGTAGGTTTATCTGTTTTGAAGGTAAGGGGAACATGGAAATGGTGGGACAAAGTATAAACAAAAGCAGCAGTGATGCCCATTAGACACTATGTTGAAAATGAACTATACAACTTGTGCGGGGTCAGGTGGTCAGGAGGGAAACCTGGAGAAAACGAAGGAAGAGGTGACACTGTTCAAAAGGAAATGTACTCATTATCTGACTTATGTAACTGTAATCTGTTCTGTACATCAGCTTTACAATAAAAACCACCACAACAAAAGAAATATAATGGCAAGTGTGGGAGTATTTGTTCTGTACCCAATCATTAGGGAAACATTTTTGTTTCTTCCTGCTGAAATTGTGTTGGTTGGTTATGGGTTTGTCATATGTGATCTTTATTGTCTTGCAGTATGTTCCCTCTGTCTAAAACTTTTTTTTTGCTAGTACTAGAGTTTGAACTGAGGAATTTGAGTTCATTTGGCTCACTTGCTCTGCTAATGCTTTTCTACTTCAGCACTCCATTTTGATGGTTACATTAGAAATGGAGGCATGGCTTTATCTGCCTGAGATGTCTTTGAATGATATATTCTGGATCTCAGCCTCTTGAGTAGCTAGGATTACAGGAACAAACCACCTGCACCTGGCAAACTTTATTACTTTTTAAATTCATAGGTGGATGTTGACTTTAGTCCAGTACTTTTCCTGCATTTAATTGAGATGTTTATAAGATTTTATATCTCATTTTGTTAATGTGGTATGACCTAAAACATTGGTTTTCCTGTGTTGAACCAACCTTTCATCTTGGAGTTAAATCCTACTTTATCATTGTGAATGTCTCTTTAAATGTGTTGTTGAGGGCTGGGAAGGTGGCTCAGTGGTAGAGTGCTCGCCTTGCATGTATGAGGCCCTGGGTTCGATTCCTCAGCACCACATAAGCAAAAAGAAAAAAGCCGGAAGTGGTGCAGTGGCTAAAGTGGTAGAGCGCTAGCCTTGAGCTGAAGAGCTGAGGGACAGCGCCCAGGCCCAGAGTTCAGGCCCCATGACCGGACACCTAAATAAATAAATAAATAAATGTGTTTTAAATTAAATTTGCTAATATTTTGTTGAAGATTTTTGTATTTATGTTAGTCAAAATTTTGGCTTATACTTTTTTTTTGGTATCAGAGTAATGCTAGTCTCATAAAATGAGTTTGGAAGTATTCCCTTTCCTTTAGTTTTTTGGGAGAGTTTGAGAATGATTATATTACTTCTCTTTATAAAAGTTTGGTAGAATTAAGCAGTAAAGCTATTCCATACTGGCCTTTTTTTTTTATTATTGTGAAAATAATGTACAGAGGGGTTACAATTACATGGGCAAGGTAATGAGTACATTTCTTGTCAAGCACTGTTGTCTCCTCCTTTGTTTCCCCTTACCATTCCTTCCCATCCCCCGCTTCCCCTCCATACTGGCCTTTAATTGATGGGGATTTGTTCTTTGTTAATTTAATCTCTGTAATTTTTGATAGTCTGGTCAAGTAAAAATTATTTATGAGTTCAGCTTTCGCAGATTATGTCTATATAGGGATTTACTCATTTGTTAGAGTTTATCCAATTCTTTGAATATAATTGCTCACAGTAGTTATTTTGATTAATTATGTTTCTTGGTATCAGCTATAATGGGTCTTCTTTAGTTTCTTAACTTATTTATTTGGGTCATCTTCCTTTTTGTAAATTCTAGTTGGCCTAGCAAAGCATTTGTTAATTTTAAATTTAGAAAATAACCAGATTCTGTTTTTTTTAATTTTTATGCTTTTCTTATGGTTTTTATTTCACCTATTTCTACATTAGTTCTTATTATTTCCTTTCTTTTGATGACTTTGTTCTTTTGTTCTTAATTTTTTAGGTACATGTTAGATTATTGGTTCTCTTTTTTCCTTTTGTAATATAAACCATTTAGGATACTTTTATTTTGGTATTTTTTCATTTTTGTTTGTCACATTTTTTTTTTAAATTCCTTTTCTCCATGGCTCATTGGTTGCTTAGGAACAAGTTTAGTTTCCATATGTTTATTTATTTTCCAAGATGTTTTCTATAATTGAGTTCTAGTTTCATAACATTATGTTCCATAAAGATAATCAATATGATTTTAATCTTGTATGATCTACCCTGGACAATATTCTGTGTGGACTTGAGTAAATGTGTATTCTGTTGAATGAAGTGTTCTCTATTTATCTATTAGGTTTGTTTGGTATAAAATGTAATTAAAATCTAATATTTCATTCTTTATCTTCTGTCTAAATTATCTGCCCATTGATAAAAGTGGAATATTGTAGTTAATATAGTGTTGTAGTTTCTTGTTCCTTTTAGATCATTTCATTGTTTTATATATTTAGAATGTCTCTATATTTATAGTTGTTATATCATTTTGGAAAATTAAGCCTTTTTTCATTATGCAATGATCTTCTTTGTCTTTTTTTTTTTTTTTATAGTTTTGGACTTAAAGCCTACCTTTTCTGCTGTGAATACAGCCACCTAATCTCTTTCATTTTTTATTTGTATTCACTATCTTTCCCCAATCCTGTCACTTTTTATTTATGTGTTTCCTTACTTGCAAAGCAAGTGTTTCATAGGCAATCTGTGGTTGGATCTTAGTTTTTTTTCCTTTTAAATTCATTTAGCTATTTCATATCTCTTAATTAGATAACTCAATGTTTGTACAACCAAAGTAATATTGATAGGTAAAGGCTTGCTCCTGCCAATATGAATTTTGTTCTTTGATTTGATTGTTTTTAAGTCATTTAAAAAATTCTTTATCTAGTTCTGTCTTCCTTTGTCATTTGATGGCTTTTGGTAGTTTCTCTAAATATTTTCTTCATACAGCTTATGCAACTTTTTATCAGTTGCCCCTGAAAAATATTTACCTTTAAATTAGCCTACTTTAAGCTGGTAATAACTAATAAAACATGTACCTCTATACTTTTATTCCCTCTTAACTCCCTTCTTTGGTTTGGTATCAAAACTTTTGCAATTTTTATTTCTTAATAATTTATTATAGCTACTGTTGATTTTAATAGTTCATCTTTTTACCTTTTTTATTTTTATTTTTGGCTGTGGGCTTGAACTCAATGCCTGGGTGCTGTCTCTGATCTTTTCTCTCAAGGCAAGTGCTCTACCACTTTGAGCCACAGCTCTACCTCTGGTTTTCTGGTGGTTAATTGGAGATAAGAGTCTCATGGATCCTCCTGCTTGAGCTGGCTTTGAACCTCGATCCTTAGACTGCAGCCCCCTGAGTAGCTAGGATTACAGGTGTGAGCCACCAGTGTCTGGCTCATCCTTTTATCTGGATGCTAGTGGCTCATGCCTGTAATCCTAGCTACTCAGGAGGCTGAGATATGAGGATCACAGTTCAAAGTCTATGAAACCTAGGGTGGGAATGTGGCTTGGTGGTAGAGTGCCTGCCTAGCATGCATTAGGTCCTGGGTTTGATTCCTTGGTACCACATAAACAAACAAGTTGTGAAAGTCTTTTATCTTCACTTAACCACCAAAAAAACCAGAAATGGAGCTGTGTTTAAAGTGGTAGAGAGCTATTCTTGAGCAAAAGGCTCAGGGACAGTGCCCAGATAGAGTTCGAGCCCCAGGACTCACTCACACACACACACACACACATACACACACACACACACAACTTCTTTTAGCAGTTCTTGTAAGGCCAGCCTAGCCAGTGACAATTATTTATTTATTATTTATTTATTAGCATTTATTTGCCTGGGAATTTTCATGGGGCTTGAACTCTGGGCCTGGGCGCTGTCCAGCTTTTCAGCTCAAGGCAAGCACTCTACCACTTGAGCCACAGTGCCACTTCTGGTTTTCTGAGTGGTTTATTGGAGATAAGGGTTTCAGGGACTTTCGTGCCCAGCTAGCTTTTAACTGTGATCCTCACATCTCAGCCTCTTGAGTAGGATTACAGGCATGAGCCTGTAAAGTTGAACAACTTTGCTAGGTAGGCATTTTTTTCTTTCAGCATTTTGAATATGTCATCTTACTTGCTTCTAGCAGGTAGGATTTCTGTTAAGAAATCTCTAGTGTGTAAAAGCTCTTTTCAATATCATATATTTTAAATTTTTTCTCGCTATTACTATTCTTCCTTTGTCATTGATTTTGGATAATTTGACTGCAGTGTGTCTTAATGAATTCCTCTTTGAGTCAAATTCAAATCTCTGATCCTCTTGGACATGAAAATTGTTATATTTTCCCACACTTTGGAATTTTTCAGTTATTAATTCCTTAAATATGCTTTTTAGGCCCCTTTTCTATTTTTGTCCCCTATGACACACTATAAGAATGATTGTTTGATGGTATCCTATAATTGAAATATATTTTTCATGCCCTCTCTTGTTGTTCTCCTGATTAGATAATTTGAAATGTTTTACCTTAAACTCACCAATTCTTTTTCTGCTTCACTAAGTCAGTTATACAAGCTTTTTTTAATTGATTTTTTTATCCATTCAGTTATATTAGTCTGAGAATTTTAATACTTTATTTATTATATATATCTTTGTTGAGGAATGAGAAGGAAGGTTTGTTTAATTCTTATATTTCATCAATAGTCACCCATAGCATTACCTTCATTTCTAATATTGTTTGCTAGTGATGAACACTTTTATTGTATTTTTGTCTTATTGTTTTTTTAATAATTTAAATTGTCTTTGCTAAACTGCTCATTTCGTGCACAATTTTTCCCCAAAATTCCATTTGTTTTTTTTTATGTGTTTTATATGTTCTTGGAATTTTTAAAATTATATTTTATTGTAAAGATACTGTACAGAGGGGTTACAGTTACATGAGTAAGGTAATGAGTATATTTCCTCTTGAGCGTTGTTACTCCCTCCTTTGTTTTTCCCCAGCCATCCCTTCCCTCCCTTCCTCCCCAACTCCTCCTTCCCCCTCCTAAGTTGTAAAGATTGGTTTTAACATAGTATCTTGTACATCTTGTTGTTACAATGGGTCAACCTGTATCCTTGTTTCAGCATTTTGTTATTTCCCTTCACCTCCCCAAATTAGAAAAATGTATATACAAGATGCAGGGCATTGGAATCAAATACAGTGACAACAGGGGTTATACCATGGGGGAAGAACATACAAAAGAAACAAAAAAACTCACACAGTACATTATAAGTACATTAAAAACAACAGCAACAAAGATAAAACCTCTTTTGTCTCTATCTTGGGTTCATTTCACTTAGCACCATGTTATATGGTCTTATGTGCATAGCTTTGATCTTTTCTACTTGTCTGGTAAGATTATCCTAGACATTTACTAGTTATTGCAAATAAGGGAAACCATGGGATCTATGTTTATTTGGGCCTGGCTTACTATATTGAGTATATTGTTTCCAAGTCTTTTCATTTCCTAACAAATGGGGCAATGTTATTCTTTCTGATGGAGGCATAGAATCCCATTGTGTATATATACCACATTTTCTTGATCTATTCATCTACTGAGGGGCATCTGGATTGGTTCCATATCTTAGCTATAGTAAATAATGCTGTAAGAAACATAGCTGTGCTGGTAGCTTTATTATGGCCTTGTTTGTGACCATTCGGGTAAATGCTCAAAAGTGGGATTGCTGGGTCATAGGGGAGCTCTATGTAGAGTCTTTTGAGGAACCTCCATGCTACTTTCCAAAGTTGTTGAACAAGTTTACACTCCCATCAACAATGCAGTAGGGTTCCCTTCTGTCCACATCCCCTCCAGCATCTGTTGTTATTAGATTTCTTGATTATAGCCATTCTAACTGGGATGAGGTGGTTTCTCAATGTTGTTTTGATTTGCATTTCTTTTATGGCTGGAGAGGTTGAGCATTTCTTCATGTGTCTATTGGCCATCCTTCTTTCCTCTTCAGAGAAGTTTCTCTTTAAGTCTTTAGTGCACTTATTTATTGGGCAGTTGTTTCTTTGAGGATTTGTTGTTGGGGGGAGTTTAATTTTTTGAGTTCTAGGTGTATTTTAGATATGAGATCCTTGTCTTTTGTATGGCTAGTGAAGATATTCTCCCAATCTGTGGGCTTTCCATTGATCTTGCTAGCTATGTCCTTTGCCATGCAGAGACTCTGCAACTTCATGCAATCCCATTTGTCCAACCTTTCTTTAATTTGTTGTGTTTCTGGGTCTCTATTAAGCTATTGATTTTTCAGGGTTAATTTTTTACTCTGCTACTTTTCCAAGAAATTTTTTTTTAATTTTATTTTTTACTGGTGCTAGGGCTTGAACTCTGGGCCTGGGTGCTGTCCCTGAGCTTCTTTTACTCAAAGGAAGCACTCTACCACTTGAGCCATGGCACCACTTCTGGCTTTTTTGCATAGTTTATTGGAGATAAATGTCTCATGGACTTTCCTGCTCGGGCTGGCTTTGAACTACGATCCTTAGAGCTCAGCATCCTTAGTAGCTAGGATTATAGGCGTGAGCCATGGGCCCTTGGCTGTTCTTGGAATTTTTGTGAGGATCTTTACGAAGATTATTCTGAATTCTTTGTTATTCATCTCACATTTTTCTACCGGGGCCAATATTGAAGCTTCTTAGTTTATTTTTCTGTTGTTGTATATCCTTGATTGTGTTCAGAATCCTTGCATGGTTATGTTGATATCTGTGTATTTGAGGAGATAGCCATCACACGTAGCCTTTGCAGATAATCTTTGTTTGGGATAGATATTAATTTAGCTTAGGAGTGCTGGCAATGCAGACCTTGATGTTGGGTTCTCTAGTTGGAGAAAGTTTCTTCTGGTGCTCTGTGGTTGAATGTTATGGCTAACTTTGTTTCTTGGTGTGGTGAAATCACTGTATGGAGTTTTAAGCAGAGCCTCTGGATAGGTTCAGTGATTAGATTATCTCTGATTGGATAGGATTCCTGTTCGCTTTTTTTCCCTGACAGGGAATATTGTTTGGAATATCACATGAGCAGGTTGTGTGCTTATCTCTGAGTTGGTGTGAATTTTCTGTGTTTACTGCTTAACCACAAGGGGTAAGCAGGACTAGGTGTGAAGTAGACCTTGTCTCCTGGACATTGATAGATTTAAGCAAAGGCTCAAAGATTACTAGAGTTAATCTTCAGAAGTTGGGACTGGGCATGGACAGGTGGTCTCCTTACAGGAAATTACTTAGCCCAGTAAGTACTTGCCTCACAGTCTGGTTAAGACTGAGGGCCAGGACTGTGTGCAAAAGCTGGTTAGGAATTTTAGCCTAGTAGATCTTGCTTCCTGTGATGTGATGCTATTGGCTAGTCTCTCTCTTGTAGCATCTCCATTGGTCAGGATGCAAAATAATAGCCCAGACCTGTTTTCGAATTACTGTGAGCCTTACTTACCCCTTTTCTTTTTTTCTAACTGGTGCAAGTAGTCTAGCTTTGTTGTTATTCTGGGTGTTTTGTTTTATGAAGTTATAAGGGTGAACTTCCTGTTCACTATTAGGGTTGCCTAATAGTGAGAAGCTGAATGTCAGTTTCCAGCTTAGTGAAAAGTGTTCCTTTTTTCTTTGTACCAGTTGAACTCAGTTCCTGGGTGCTATTCCTGAACTGCTTTTGTTCAAGGCTAGAGGCCTACTACTTACTCCACAGCTTCACTTCCTCATGGATTTTCCTTCCCTGGCTGGCTTCTCAGATCTTAGCCTCCTGAATTGTTTGGATAACAGGCATGAGCCACCAGTGTCTGGCTGGAACTGTTTTACCCTTTGAATTTCTGAATAGTTCAAAGAGATACTCCAGGCTTACTCTAATGTTCTGGATTATCTATGAAGAGATACTTGCCCATGTATAGTTGCTAGTTTGTTTACTATAGGGGTAAAGAGTAGAGCCAGAGAACTCCTAATCATCAGGTCTTCAGACTACAATTTTTAATTTTTTTTTATCATCTTTAAGTGGTGTACAAAGTACATTTTTAAAGAGAGTGAAACATAAGAGTAAATGGAGTTATCTTTACAGTTGGTAAAGTTTCCCACTCATTAGAAATACTGAGATTTAAAAAAATTCCCTCATTTTTCCTACCTAGAATGGACCTATAAATCTGTAAGTAAATACACTGGATGGTAAAAGACACTTGGACGTAATAAATTATATAGGTCTCTTGACATTCATGCAGTGCGACCAAAATATATTTGTGACTAAAATATTCTTAAGAGAAGATCATAAAGGCTCAGTAACTATGTGCATATGATCATATAAAATGGTATTTATCAAAATGAGCTCCAAGAAATGGAAATGAGGCTATTTTTTATTTGTTGCTGCTTTTGTATTTTGTACCTTTTTGTCTTGTTTATAAGTTTATCTGATTTGAACAGTATAAGGGGGCACAGAATGGTGGGACAAAGGGTGAACAAATGCAGCAGATACTCATTAGACACTATATGGCAAATAAACTATACAACTTGTTGGGAAGACAGGAGGGAAAAACTGGGAGAAAGCAAAGAAAGGGGTGACATGGCTCAAAAGTAAATGTACTTATTACCTGACTTATTACCTCTGTACATCACCTTTATAATAACAATAAAAATTTCCATATTAAAGGATATAAGAGCTATAAGAATACATTATTTTTCAGGGTATCTGAAGAATAAAGGTAAGGTTAAACAAGAACGAATTGTAAATCTGAATATAATATGGGAATTTAAAAAATTCATTGTGAGCAGACTGGGAGACAGTAGATGGTCTTATTTTGAACTTGAATGATGTAGATAAAAATAAAGGTACTTTCAGAAGGAGACATAAAGATTATTTTTTGATTTTTGTTCTTATGAATTTACTTCCATGAACACTTTTTACATGTCTCCTTTTGTGGGATTATACAATAGCAACAAAATAAATTTTACTGTTTTCAAAAGTGATTATGTCATTCAACAGTCAGTAGTGAAGGATGTGTATTCCTGCTGCTCCATGTTCTTTCTGGTAGTTGGTATTTCCATTATATATATCTACATATGTATATTGCCAATCTGTTATACCTTGTAGCTTCCATTTGAATTTGTTTTATTACTAACAAGGTTGTATATTTCTTATATTTATTTAGACCATTTGTGTTTCAGGATTGGAAAGATTTCACTTTGCATCTTTTTGTCATTGCTTTCTGAATTGTATCTTTTCCTTTTTAGGATTTTAAAAATTAATTTTAATTTTGTTATTATTATTGATTTTATAAAAAGTTGGTTTCTTTATGACATTTTCCTATTTGCATATCATATTTTATGATCAAATTCATCCCAATATACCCTTTCTTGATCCTTCTCATTCAGCTGGTCCTCCTAAACCCACCATCACCATATAAAACTCCTCTGCTTCCATGTCTTAAAAAAAACTATATTTTACATATTACAGAAACATGCCATTTTTCTTTCCATTCTGTCATATTTCACATAACCTAATGAACTCTAGTTTCTTCTACATTGGTGAATAATACTCTATTGTGTATTTATACCATCATTTCATCTGTTGATGGGTCCTAGGCTGATTCCATATTTTGGCTATCGTGAATTGTGCCATGCAGTTATCTTTATTGTATGCTGACTTCAATTCCTTTGGGTATACACCTAGGAGTGGTCAGCATTTCCACAGTTGCTGTATTAATTTATATTCCCACCGACTACATGAAAGAGTCTTCCTTTTCCCTCCATCCTCAACAGTGTTTGTTTTCCTAGCAATTGCCATTCTGGATGAGATGAGATGGAATCTCAGTGTAGTGTTATTTATATTTCTTTTATAGCTCAAGATGTTGAAAATTAAAAAAATATTATTGGTCTTTGTGCTTTTTTGAGAACTCTTACCCTGTACTAAAATCAATTCTTTTTGAAAGACCTTAAATAAGCCCTTAAAACACTAAAGTTACTATAGCAAAACATAGGAAAAAATTTTAAAAAAAGAACAAACTATGATTTTCTGAATATGGTTCCAGCAGCTTAAGAAATAAGCACAAGAATCAAAAATATATTGTATAAACTTAAAAGGCTTCTGTATTTGGGAAGGGGAAGGGGACTAACAAAATGCTGAAATAAGGATACAGGACAACCCATTGTAACAACCAGATTACAAGACACTGTAGAAAAAGAACTTTACAAATTGGGGCGGGGAAGGGGGAGTTGGGGAGGTGGGGAAGGAAGGGATGGTAGGGGAAAAACAAAGGAAGAAGTAACAATGCTCAGTAGGAAATGTATTCATTACCTTACTCATGTAACTGTAACCCCTCTGTACACTATTTTTACAATAAATCACTGTACAGCAAATCACTAGAATAAAGAGAAAAGACCTGAGTAGAAGAAAATCTGTCTGATATTCACTCATCTGACAAGAAACTGCTACCTAGAATATACAAAGAACTAAAAAACAAAACAAAACAAAACCCAACCACAAAAGAACAAGCAACCCAGGGTTTTAGGAATATTTAATATCCTTTGGATGGTAACTATTTATATTTTTAAAAGTTTATTGTAAAGATTGTGTGCTAATTTTCTGTTAGTAAATATGTTGTAAACATTTGATGAGGATTAACTTAAGTCATGTGTGATCAGAGAAGATTAGTAAAGTACAGTTTTCCTCTGAGTCTGAGAATTCCAGTGATTTTCATGTTTCAATTAGTGCCTCCTTTCAAAGCTTTGTCATGATTTATCACTAATCCTATATATTCAAAATAATATATATTCATTTTTAAAAAGTTATTAATAAGTTTTTTTATTGTGAAACTACTACACAGAGGGGTTACAATTACATGAGCAAGGTAATGAGTACATTTCTTTTTTTTTTTTTCAAATTTTTTACTGTGATTAAGTGGTTACATAATTTCCCAAATTTCACATTATTGTGGGATAGTGATGCTCAGTTAAAGTCACAAACACAATCTAACTTTCCTGGAGCAAATTGTCTATCACGGTCTATAACATTTATGAGTTCTATGAGCTTTGCAATACAGTTATTTCTTCCACAGTGGGTGGTATGTACATTCCTTTTGTTTTGCAGAGCATCAGCTGTTCCCTCTTTCCCACTTGTTCCTTCCCTCCCATCACTGCCATTGAGTTGCTTAGTTCATTTTGATCAATGTCCAGTGCAGCTGATGGGTCCCGCTGTTATATGTTTCCCTCTAGTTCTGTGTCATCTTCCTGGTTCCTCTTTGGTGTACACATATATACCATACATGTGATCAGCAGCATGGAGTTATTTAGTAGTGATTTGACCAGATGAATGGAAATCCTTTGTTTCTTAAGTCCTGTTAATTTTTTCATAATACCAAACATTTTGGATTTAACATCCACTTATCAGGGAGACCATGCATTTCCCTGAAAATGCCATTATTTTGTCATTTCTAATGGCTGCATAACATTCCATTGTGTATAGATACCGCAATTTTTGGATCCATTTATCTGTGGTGGGACATCTGGGTTGTTTCCATATGCTGGCTATTGTGACCAGTGCTGCAATAACCATGGAGGTGCATATGTCCTTGTATATTGGTTCCTGTTGTTCAGGATAGATGCCTAGAAGTGGTATGACTGGGTCATAAGAGAGGTCAATATTTAGCTTTCTGAGGACCCTCCAGACTGCTTTCCAAAGTGGTTATATAAGTGTACATTCTCACCAGCAGTGTAATAGAGTTCCTCTTCTCCACATCCCCTCCAGCATTTGTCATTGGCTGACTTTAGGATGTGGGACATTCTGACTGGGGTAAGGTGGTATCTCAGGGTTGTCTTTATTTGCATTTCCTTTACAACCAGGGATGGTGAACATTTCCTCATGTGTTTCTTTGCCATTTTATCTCTTCTTCTGAGAAGTCTCTCTTTAGTTTCCTTGGCCATTTAGTAATTGGTTTGTTAGGTTTGGAAAGGATTAGTTTCTTGAGTTCCCTGTATATACTGGATATTAACCCCTTGTCTGATATATTGCTGGTAAATATTTTTTCCCAGTTAGTTGGTTGTCTTTCTAGCTTGGTGCTATAGCTTTAGCTGTGCAGAAACTTTTTATTTTAAGGTAGTCCCATTTGTCGAGTCTCTTTCCAATTTGTTGTGACCCTGGGACTCTGTTCAGGAAGTTCCTGCCTGTGCCTATAAGTTAAGTGTCTCTCCTACTTTGTCCTGCAGTAGTTTCAGAGATTTAGGTTTAATGTTAAGGTCTTTAATCCATTTTGAGTTGATGTTAGTGCATGGTGATAGGCTGGGGTCCACATTTAGTCTTCTGCATGTGGCTGCCCAGTTTTCCCAGCACCAGTGGTTGAAGAGGCTGTGTTTCTTCCATTGTATGTCTTTGGCTGCTTTGTCAAATATCAGCTGCCTGTAGGCATGTGGATTCATTTCTGGATCTTCTATTCTATTCCATTGGTCTTCGGGTCTGTTTTTGTGCCAGTACTATGCTGTCTTTGTTATTATGGCTCTAGAGTAGAGTTTGAAGTTTGACATGGATATCCCTCCCATGTTGTCTTTATTCCCTAGAATTATTTTGGCTATTCTAGGTCTTTTGTTGTTCCATATGAATTTTTGGACTGTTTCCTGTATTTCAGAGATGTACGTCATTGGGATTTTTATAGGAATTGCATTGAATTTGTATATTAATTTTGGCAGTATTGCCATTTTCACTATATTAAGCCTGCCTATCCAAGAGCATAGGAGGTCTTTCCATTTCCTAGTGTCTTCTGTAATTTCTTTCTTTAACTTTTTATAGTTTTCATTAAATAGTTCTTTTACATCTTTGGTTAGATTAATTCCTAAATATTTTATTTTTTGGGAGGTTATTGTGAATGGGGTTGCTCTCTTTATTTCCCTCTCTTCTTGTACATTGTCAGTGTACAGGAAGGCGACTGATTTTTGTGGGTTGATTTTGTATCCTGCTACTTTGCCGAAGTAATTTATGATTTCTAAGAGTTTGGGAATGAAGTTTTTGGGATCATGAAGGTATAGTATCATGTTATCTGCAAAAAGGGAGAGTTTAACTTCTTTTTTCCCTACGCAGATCCCTTTAAGATCTTTTTCTTGCCTGATTGCCCTGGCTAAGGGTTCCAGGACTATATTGAAGAGGAGTGGAGACAGTGGACATTCTTGCCTTGTTCCTGATTTTAGGAGAATTGGCTGTAGTTTTTCCCCATTAAGTATAATATTGGCTATTGGTCTGTCGTGAATGGCTTTTATTGTTTTAAGAAATGCTCCTTCTATTCCTGTTTTCTCCAGAGCTTTTAGCATGAATGAATGTTGAATTGTATCAAAGGCCTTTTCTGCATCTGTGGAGATAATCATGTGATTCTTGACCTTGGCTCTGTTGATGTGTTGGATTACATTTATTGACTTATGAGTACATTTCTTATCAAGCATTGTTGTCTCCCCCTTTGTTTCCCCTTACCATCTCTGTCCTCCCATCCCCCCTATATTCATTTTTGAATCCTAAAAAACCCATCCACTCTACCTTATTAAATAATAATATTAGGAAACATTTTTCAGTATTTTATTTCATATTTGAATAAGAAGGGGCAGTTACAAATTGTAAACACAGAATTTCTTCCTTATGTAGTTTCAGGAAATAAATGTGTCTTGTAAATTTGGGTAAGGCTTGTCAATGGGTTGTCAATAGTATCTATCTATCTATCTATCTATCTATCTATCTATCTATCTATCTATCTATCTACTATCATCTATCTTCTATCATCTATTTTATGCCTTTATACCAATTTTCTTTTTTGGGGTCCAGTCATGGGGCCTGAACTCTGGGCCTGGGCGCTGTCCCTCAGCTCTTCAGCTCAAGGCTAACGCTCTACCACTTGAGCCACAGCGCCACTTCTGGCTTTTTTCTTTTTGCTTATGTGGTGCTGAGGAATGGAACTCAGGGCCTCAGGCATGCAAGGCAAGCGCTCTACCACTGAGCCACCTTCCCAGTCCTCTTTATACCAATTTTTATTGCTAAAGACTGAATGAAATATTTTCCTCAGTAATAAGACTGATTTTTTTTTACTATTTCTGGTTAACATTTTACTGAATGTTCTAGCTACAGTAATTAGGCAAGAAATAGAAATGAATGACTTCCAAATTGTAAAGGAAGAAAAAGAAACATTTCTCCTTTTAGATGACTTGGTCTCATATATAGAGAATCTTATATGATTCCTAAAAACTATTAGAGCCAATAAGCAAATTTAACAAACTTCAGGATACATAGTAGTGTACATTAGTAATGAACTATCTGAAAGTAGTTTATTAGTTGGTAAAAGATAGTTTTTAATCTTAGCAAATAGATCCCTCATGAGTACAAAAAAAAAGCAATGGTAAAAGATAGTTTTTTTTTTTTTTTTGTGAGAATACCATACAGAGGAGTTATAATTGCATAAGCAAGATAACGAGTACATTTTTTATCAAGCATTGTTGCCTCCTCTTTGTTTCTCCTTCCCATCCCTTCCCATACTCCCCCCCACCCCCACTTGATCCTCCCCGCCCCCCACCAAAGTTGTAAAGTTCATTTTTCGATAACGACTTGTGCATCTCATTGTTGCAATGGGTCAACCTGTATCCCTAGTTAAACGATTTGTTTTTTCCCTTCCCCTCCACAAATTATACCAACATCAAATACAGTGAAAGCATGGGTTATACCGTGGGGGAGGGACATACAAAGCAATATAGAAATCATCTTATAAATATGTTAGAAATAATTGCATGAAAGGAAAAAAACCAAAAAACATTTGAATACTTATCTTGGGGTTCATTCCCCTAAAATCAACTTATCTGAACTTTTCTGCTTGACTCAGACATATACTAGTTATTGCAAATAAGGGAAGCCATGGGACCTATGTTTCTTTGAGCCTGGCTTATTTCACTTAATATAATTTTTTCCAAGTCTTTCCATTTCCTAACAAATGGTGCAATGCCATTCTTTCTGCTGGAGGCATAGAATTCCATTGTGTATATATACCACATTTTCTTGATCCATTCGTCTACTGAAGGGCATCTGGGTTGGTTCCATATCTTAGCTATGGTAAATAATGCTGCAATAAACAAAGTTGTGCTGGTAGCTTTAGTATGGTCTTATTTGTGATCATTTGGGCAAATGCCCAAAAGTGGGATTGCTGGGTCATAGGGGAGTTCTATGTGAAGTCTTTTGAGGAACCTCCATACAGCTTTCCAAAGTGGTTGAACAACTTTTTGACTTTTAAGACTTGTTGGTAGGTAGAGGTAGACAACAGTGACTCAGTTTTGCAGGAGTAGACGGTGTTCCTGCAGTACATAATAAAGCTACAATCCAAATATTATATATATTTCCATAATATGTAATAATATACACATAACACTTGATTCTCTATTTTTTGTCAGGGTGGATTAAAAATTTTCTGTAGTTTATGTGAGACAAAAGTTAAATATTTGACAGCTCTTTCCCTAGAAGATAATTGAAACTTTTACTACATTAGAAAGGAGCTAATTTGGCAGGAGGGAGGGTGGAGTGTAGTCATGGATATGGGAGGGCAGGGATGTTAGGGGAAAAACAAAAGAGGAGGCAACAATGCTTGGTAAGAAATGTACTTATTACCTTGCTCATGTAATTGAAACCCCTCTGTACAGTATTGTTACAATAAAAAAACTTATTAAAGATAAAAATAAAAAATTTTAAAAAAGAAAGGAGCTAATTTCATTGCAATTTGATTGTTCAAGATAACTTGAGAAACCAGTGAGTTGTTCAAATTTTTATTTATTTATTAGCCATTCTTCAAATTATTCAACCACTCATTCAACATATATACATTGTTATGCATTTACCATGTGTCTGGTACATGGTATGAATGAAAAATGAACAAGGAGGGGAATAATAATAATAATAATAATAATAATGCAAAGCTGAAACACCTGTGCAGTTGATACGATTATTTTGTTAGAGCTATTCCATATTTTGCCTTTGTTTTGTGTTAAATGGCTTCTTGAATAATGATTTGCATACCATAAATTCATCATTTTCAAGAATTACAGCTCGGGCTGGGAAGGTGGCTCAGTGGTAGAGTGCTTGCCTTGCATGCATGAGGCCCTGGGTTCGATTCCTTAGCACCACATAAGCAGAAAAATAAACCAGAAGTAGTGCTGTGGCTCAAGTGGTAGAGCGCTAGCCTTGAGCTGAATAGCTGAGGGACAGCACCCAGGCCCAGAATTCAGGCCTCATGACTGGAACCCCCCCCCCCCCCCCCAAAAAAAAGAATTAAAGCTCATTACTTTTTAGTATAATCATAGAAGTCTGCAACTATCACCACCTTCTAATATTGGCATACTTCTATCATTATGAAACTTTATTTCTAGCCCCAGGCTTAGGCAACCACTGATCTACTTTCTATCCTATAGAAGTGAATTTACTGGATATTTCATGATAATGGGATCATACAGCCCATTGTCAAAATGGTAGAGTAAAAAAGCTCAGTGCTCTGGCCCTGAGTTCAAGCCCCATGACCTCCACCTCCAACAACAACAACAACAACAACAACAACACACACACACACATATACATTGTGATGTAAATGTAATATATATCTGAGTTCTTTAGAGTGTTAAGGCAAACCTCTGTAAGGATGGTCTTTAAGCTTAAGAGCCAGGATCAAGAAAATGTGGTATATATACACAATGGAATTCTATGTCTCCATCAGAAAGAATGACATTGCCCCATTTGTTAGGAAATGGAAAGGCTTGGAAAAAATTATATTAAGTGAAGTAGGCCAGGCCCAAAGACACATAGGTCTCATGGTTCTTTTTATTTGCAATAACTAGTATACGTCTGAGACAAGCAGAAACGGTCAGATAAGTTGATGTTAGGTGAAATGAACTCCAAGATAAGGACTCAAATGGTTTTTCTTTCTTGCTATTGTTTCTAAGATATTTATAAGATGATTTCTTTGTTGCTTTGTGTGTTTCTCCCCTCGGCATAACCCCTGTTTTCACTATATTTGATGTTGGTATAATTTGTGGAGGGGAAGGGAAAAAACAAATTGTTTAAATAGGGATATAGGTAGACCCATTGCAACAATGAAATGTACAAGACGTTACGTTGAAAACAAACTTTACAACTTTGGTGGTGGGGGGACGGGGGAGTACGGGAAGGGATGGAAAGGGGAAACAAAGGAGGCAACCATGCTTGATAAGAAATGTACTCATTACTTTGCTCATGTAATTGTAAACCCTCTGTACAGTATTTTCACAATAAAAAATAATTAAAAAAATTAAAAATTCAGGGAAATACAAGTTTGGCATAGGGTAAAAAATGAAGCTAGTAGCAAAGCCCCAAATCTAGAACTAAGTCTGTTTTTGACCTCATCATTGTACTTGCACTATATATAGTACCTGATTATTTAAAGTATGAACTCTATTCAATGCCTTTTCCTTTCCATTCCTGCCCACCCCTTTAAGTTAAAAAGACACTCGTCCATTTCTGCCTTTGGAAATCTTATCCTTAGTAGGTAAAACTAGTTTCTACTTTCTTCATGGAATTTTCCTGAATCATCTCAGGTAGAAGTGAGTTTCCCTTCTCAATTTCTGTAGCACTTTTCTTTCCTTTTTTAGGGTGTGTGTACATAGTCTTAAACTCTCAATAAGTAGCAGTTTTGGAACTTATTGTGGTATTTACTTTCTACTATATTCTCATTGCCTATAACAGTGACTGGAATGAAGTAGAACATCAGTAACTATTGTTTTGATGAATGGTTAAATTTATTTGTATATATTGCTCTCTGAAATAAGATATTTTGATATAGCCAATATATTTGATATAGCCAATAGCATTTTGATGTCTATAAACTGTAAAAAATCTTTTCTTAATGTTTAAGCAAGCTGAATTATACCCTCACACTTATTGTATCTTGAGCCTTGTTTCCAGACAACTTTTATTATCTGTGGTGCAGAGTTCTTTGGTATTATGAATTTTTTTTCAATAAAATGAAAGATACCTTCTTTCAAAATTTAATTTAGCAACAACTTATTTAATTTTAGTTTAAAAGCATAGCAGTCATTGTCTTAGTGCCCCAAATATAATACTTTTTTTTCTCAAAATGTGGTTTGTCAGTTCCTGTACTGGCATCATTGGAGAGCCTGTGAAATGTACTGAATCGTAGGCCCCATTTCAGACTTACAAAACCAGGATGTGTATTTTAGCAGCATTCTTTGGTGAGATGCACGGAGCACTGGTTATATGCTTTGATGGCACAGAATTCTTACAATAAAGAAGTATTTGTTCAGTGGATATATTCTGTCCAAGCCAAATCATTCATTTAAAATTACTTCAAGTAGAAACTTAAGCAATCTTGAAAGACTAGTCCATTTACTAGGTAAAGTAGTTCTATGAAAGGCATAACCTACTGATTGTCAAGATTTTGAGTGTGCTATGTAAATATCTCATAACTGTCAAGATGTCTGAAGTATAGTAACTTTAGCATAGGGAAGTAGTGATTGCAGTGGGGCTGGCTTTGGAATAAGAATATCTCAGCATTATTATTTATGTTCTTTAGGACCTGGAGAAAGAACACTTAACATCCCTGAGCTTCAGTTTTCCCATCAAAATACCCTCATTATGTTTCTAGACTTAGCCAGTCTGTGACAATAAAATGAAGTGACACTTCTTTCAATGGTTCTTTTAGACAAGAATCCTTTGATTGTAAGAGACAGAAATCCAGATTAAACTAGCATAAGGAAAAGAATTATTTTCTTTAGCAACCAAACCTCAGGGAATGCTGGCTTATATATGTATCTTCAGTATAATTATTGATGATCATCATGTTTCTTTTTGGTTGTTTTCTATAATTTAAACTTATTCTCTTCCAAGCTTCTTTCCTGGTGCACACAGTCCTTCCTTAAATTTCTTCCACTAGAGAGGATGGAGACCATGTCTGTTTTAAAGGCCCACAGATACTGATTGGCACATATTAGTCACATGCTCATTCCTAGGCCAGAAGCCTTACTGTAAGTTTGACCTCAGCCAATTTACCCTTCTTCTGGGATATTTTACAAAAAGAAAAGAGTACCCTTTGTAACAAGCAGAACAATAGAGTACCCCAGTGTGATATGGAAAACATTGACTATGAGCTTCATTCCCATAGATAGAAGAGCTATTCCTTCCCCCCCATTCCCACACACACACTAATTTTGGTCACTGGATTAATGTGTGAGACAACTAAAGGAATTTTTGTGTGTTCTATTAATCTGTTGGTTCTTTGTGACTTCTCCCATTTATCTGTACTCTGAGTCATTGCCCTTCCAGAGATACATTGGTGAAGAGAGATATTCTTAAAGCTCTGCAAGGAAATTTTCTTTGTATGATTTGCTATTATGTGACATCAAATAGAAGTACAACTCAATCTCTGTCAAAGAGAAATCTACCGGGATCTTGGTGCCAGAGTCCTAAATTTTCACCTCAAAGAAAATCTTTTTCATGCCCTATTTAATTCCTGCTCTGGGATGACTGACAGAAATCTTTTAGGGGAATTCTCACTCACTACAGGTTTGATCTGGTTTTCCTTATTCTGATAAGAAAAATGAAATATTTAATGTCTGGTATATTATCATAAATAATACCATGTGGTTAGCATGAATAAATATGTGGGCAATCTTGTTGTAGAAAGAGACAGGTTAAAGATTCATCAAGTTATTATTTGAATAGCCAAAATTTTTCCCATTATTCTCTCAAAATAAAGTCTTACTCTTAAGGATATCAGATTAAAGGAACCATTTAGGTGTAATTTTGTTAAAACAAATATTCCCAAATGAAGTTTTTGTTCACCAGACATGTCATAAAGTTAGTAGTATCATTTCATTTGAAATATAAAAATAGATAACACACATGAAGTATGCAAAATTATGATTGCTATAAAAGAATGCAAATCAAAATATAATTGAGATTCAATTTTGTTCTGTTGACAGTTTGGTTACCATCATGAAATCAACAAATGCTGGTGAGATTGTCAGGGGAAAAGGTCACTTATATACTGTTGGTGGAAATCAGGTTCCTTAAAAACCTAAAGACACAAATACTGAATGATCTTACTATAGCACTTTTGGGCATATATCTAAATAATGTAAGTCAACATATAGTCAAGAGCAATACACATTCATGTTTATAGCAGCGCTAGTCACAAGAGATGAACCATGGAATCAGCACTGTTCCCATCAAACAATGATGGATAAAGAAAATGTGGCATTTGTGTACATCAGAGTACTATTTGACCATAAAGAAGAATAGAATTATGTCAGGAAAATGTATGGAACTAGAGATCATCATGTTAAATGAAACAAACCAGACAAATATCATGTTCTTTTTCGTATGCAGAAATTAGTCCTGAGAATGAATGACAGAGCTAGAGGCCTGGCTCAGCAGCCAAACACATGCCTAACACGCACTAGCTCCAGTACTAGAAAAGAACAAGAATATAAAACATTTTCTGTTTGGGGGTGAGTACCACTGAGATGGTGAAAGGTGTATGTGTGTAATATAGTTGAAGTATACATGTTGATGTAATAGAACAGTAAGACAGGTTGAAATTATTTCAAAAAGAGGGAGGAGAGAAAGGGCCAGTGAAGCACTTTGAATTTATGATTGGGTACATTATATGCATATATGAAAATATTACAATGAAACTCTTGAACAGTCAACACATGCTGAAAAGGAAATAAAATAGTAAAATAAATTTGTATAGATGAGCTGTTAATTTTTAAATTAAATTTTAGTTAAGCATTTGGCATGATGACAGACCTGGCATAATTAGGAACAAAATAAACCTAGTCCATAATGTCATGGGACATAGATCCTAGTGGAATTTTTTGAATGAATCTCCAAATCAATGCCTTTTTCATTCCGGTGGAAATAAAAAACAATACAAATCTTCCATGCCCTTATGAAGAGAGCACATTGTTGTTAGCCCTGGTGTCCTGACCTGACTTTGGGTATTATATTAGTTTACCATAATGGTTCATTCATTCATTCAGCTGAATGGCATTCTTTGCTTCCTGTCTCCAGCAGGTCTATGTCTACCAGACCACAGGAACTACAAT